>NC_090931.1:888253617-889619451 GCF_040938575.1 Ambystoma mexicanum
TGCTAATTTGACAACTTTGACAGCATTTGTCTTACTTTGTTTTGCTATCCAGGGGCCCTGGTTCCCCAGTGTCTCCTCTGAGTCGAAGACTCTTATCCCCAGATAGGGTTGGACTTTTTATAGTGTAGACTGCCTAAAAGTAATTACCAGTATCTGTGTTAGTTTGCTTAATGTTGGTTACAAGAATTGATTTGCTAAACTTGAATGCTACTTTAACTAATTACGTGTGTTCATCTTAAGTCTACTATTGCCTTGAGCAATGCTTAAACGTCTGACTGTATAAATGTCAATGTTTACTTACCTGTGATTCTGATATTGTGTTTTTTGCCTTAGTATTTATAATAACCATATTTTTATAAATCTACTGTGTAAAAGTATATTCCTGACTATAGGTGTGCCCTGAGGTCTTTGTACTTATGTATAGCCCTTCTCCCTCCTAGAGTAAGTCTGGCTGCTCAGCCATATCTACCAAACCTTTTGGGTAGTTCTGGCCAAACCTAAGAATTGGTGTCCTGTACACCTTAGAGTGAGTCTTTAGTCCAACCATAGGTGGACTTGAGTAAAAACTCCCTAACACCTTCTCTTGCATTGGATTACCTGTCAGTGTTATGTGCCTTGCATTATATAATATTTTACAGGTGTCTTATGTTATCGACTTTTCTTTTATTCTGTGGTCTTTCAAGTATTATTGGTCTTGTGTTCCTTGTTGCATTTTCAATGGCTTTCACAGATTGAGTCTTATAATGTAAGCCTATGACAGTCCTTGTCCTGTCTTTTTTGGGGTGGCATCCTAGATTAGTTGACAAGTATTCTTTGACCTCTGGATGCTTTGTTTTGAGAGCTGACTGACACTTCTTTAATGGCCGGTGATCCGTGGGCTGCAATTGATTTGTTGTGTTACTGGCTGATCTAGCACTTTTTCCTTAACCTGAGGTCTCACCGAGTACTACTTGGTGGGACCCTCATAGAATTTTTAATGACGGTGATATGTATATACTTAACATTGTATTCTTTGTCTTTGCAATCTTCTCCTATTACTAGCTGTTAGGATTTTGGGATGATGATGTGGTGCTAAGTGTGGCAAAGGCTCTACCTGCTGGACTTCATCTGTACCATACACTCAAAGGTAAGACTCCCTTCTTAGCACACTTCAAATGTGAACCATGGTTGCACTTGAGGGTGGCAGTATTTGTGCTGGGTTGTACTTCAACTCACGTTTCTTTTGACTGATCATGTATGTTTGTAACAAAAATGAGTCTCACCAGTTCTTTGTTCTCTTAGGGGATGACCTGCCTCTTACCACAATTGACCTCACCGATGGCATGGACATTTTTGTGTGGAATGGGAAAGAGGTAAGATAACATAACTTGATGTTTGTAGATAACCAGGGGACTGAACAGGAATTAGCTTGAGATGTGTTATGATATTGCTCACAGAATAGGTAAAGCTCTAGATATGTTTCTGGAGAAGACGGGTACAGTGTCGCAAAGAAATGACTAGTTTGAGGGTTTCCTTAAGGAAACCTTGAGGGGCTGGGTATAAAGCTCAGGGGCAACGACATTGCATAGCAACATATGTTCGAATCCCGATCCCGCGCTTTGGAGACTCGTCTCCGGTAATAAAGTTTGTTATAAAATATTAATTAATTTTCAGGTGGAAAAAATGTTGGGAACTGTTGCAACTATTCTTTCACCAATCTTACATCGGCTAAACCCATTGTGGGGTAATGGACCCTTCTGCTTAGTGGGAATACATGTATTAGATAAACCAAAAAAAGGTCAAACGGTAAGTGTCACTGTTATTACCATAATCGATCCCTTGGGCGAGCCTCAAACAAATAGCCCTGCCCAGTGTTACCAATTTCATATACATCTCAATTCTATTGCACAATTAATAAAGATGTTAAACGCAGCAAAACAGTATAGAAAATTCTATACATAAAAACTTCCATCAATACGAATTGTATAAAACAAATGTGTGCACAATATTATACATGACACATCAATCGTTCTCACAAGTCACTATGACCTGGTTAACAGAAGCGTGGCTCAACTAAACACATTTGTCCCGCTATGTTTCTCTAGCCCAACATATACAAGTTTTTGTCCTGTATGGCCTGACTCTGCCAGACATTCATCAGGGGCAGAACATGTGTGCATCATGGAACAGCTTGCAGTAGATTCAAACTCTCTATCACCCTGGTCTTCCTGATGATCCCTGTAGGGATAAAGACACAATTTAATTATATTTCTCCAGCATTGGATCTTTCATAGATTCAGATGCTTGAATATTCACCGTCGTTAGACTGGGAATCCTCAGTGATAAAAAATAATAATAATTATTATTTTTTTTTAAATGTACACACATTGCTACATAGCCATAAATGTACATAGACCATTATGGCCTATGAGCTATTCTATTGTGTAGTGCCTCCACCTAATTTTGGTCCTTTATAGCCCCAACCAATGAGGTAGCAGGGCTTAAGCTCCGCCCCCGGCAGCCATCTTCAGATTTTTCACTGCAGTCTAACAGACATTGGGAATCCTCAAGCTCTCTGAGCTCTTCAATTCTTTTTCTACTTTTTGTGTGGAATATATTTTTCAAATCTATTCCACTTTGTTCACTTGGTTAGGGGCTTTGGTCTCAGGTAATTTTTGAGACAATTATCTCTTGTCGTTGTGTCTAAATCGTTGTGTAAACCTTCTCTTCAGAATGGCTGCATCTCAGGCTGTTAAGAAGCCTCCCCTGTTCAGGGACTGCACAAGGTGCAAGAAGAAGTTAGTCTACATGAAGGACCCCCATGAACATTACATTTACTGGTGTATCCGCATGACATTAAGAAATGCGATATTTGCAAGACATTTTCCAACAAGACACTTCAGGACAGGCACAGAAGACTTCTTTTACATCTGGAAGCCAGGGATCAATCTTCGAACAAAGAGTCTGTCAGAACAGCTCCTGTCCACTCCAGCATTCCATCTGAGAGGCAAACTTTGAAGAAAAGGTCCTCTTCAGTGGAAAGGAGTTCCTCTCCCATTGCCAAAAGTAAGAGGAAGCTGGAGTTAATACCCTTTCTACCTCCACTGGACTCTTCGAGCCAGAAAAAGTCACATTCCTCAGCCAAATCTACCTCCAATGGTAAGGAGGAGTTTGCAAAAAACCGGGGGGCGTTCGTCGACAGGGAAACCATCCATGAGCGATGGGAAAGATAAAGGCCCGTCATCGGCCAAACCGTTGACGAAACCCTCATCGACGACGATTATACATAAGACATCGTCTACGGCAAGATCCATGTCATTTGATTTATCGTCCACAAAACAGTCGTCGACGAAAGAAACACACCATTCGTCCACGAGCTCTTCCACAAAACGCTTATCCACGGAGCAATCGTTGACTGGGAGCGACCATCCAAAACACATTCGTCGACGGAACTACCATCGGGGGGATGCTCGTCGACAAAGGTACCATCAAACACGGAGGAATTGGAGCCTGAGGCACCTTCCACTCACGCCAGGATGACACCTGTCATTGAGGACAGTTTCCTTGAGGCTGCTGAAGCTGCTGGAACTAATGGTAGCGCACGTTTCTCCTTTGTGGGACATGGCAGAGCTTCCTGATGTAATTCTCCAGGAGGAATTTTCAGACGCAGAAGTGGTGGAAGAACAACCTTGTCCTTCCCCTAAACAGCACAATCCCCCTTGGCAGCCCTCTATGGAAGAGGCCGACTTTCATCATGACCCAATACTGATGTTGTCTGTACAGAGGATCATGGATGAGTTCTACAGGCATCAAAGGGAGCAGAGCAGGCCGTCTGATCCCTTGGAACCGAAAACCCGTCGGAGAGACACGTCTCCAACTCCAGGCACATCAAGAAGTTCACCTCATAGGAGTAGACCTGAGAAGAGGGCACAATCACCTGAGCCTCCTCGAAGGTCTAGGAGCAGGACTCAGTCCGATCACCAGCATCATCGCATAGACCTCGATCTCCGGATATGGATCCAACAATGGTGCCGTCCTCAGTTTCAATCTCAGATTGGCAGGAGGATCCTTTTAGAGAATTCTCTGATCCAGAAGAAGGCGAAATTACACAGGAGCCTGACGCAGCCAGTGAGTGGGATGAGTACATCGAGAAGCCCAGGAGGAGAGATTCCCCAGGAGATGCTTCAACCCCAGATGATCTGGTCTCTTTCCACACCATAATAGGAAAGGCGGCAGAATTGTTCAAAATTCAGGTTGCATCAGAGGAAAAGAAATCGGGGCTTTATGAGCACAGGGGCAAACGCAGGAGGACGATTACCACCATTCCTCTCCTCAACACCATCTGAGAGTCTGGATCCAAGATCATGTCTACGCCCTTGTCTACTCTGGCTCTGGTGTCCAGACTAGAGAAGAAGTATAAAGCACCCGAGTCTGTGCCGCATTGCTTGAGAGGTCGTACAAAACCGGACTCTGTTATCACGGTTGCGGCTAGGAAGAAGCTTGCCAATCCCGCTTCACCGCTGTCAGGACCACAGGACAAGGATGGGCGTAAGCTAGAAGCCATGGGCAGGAAGGTATCGGCTTCGCCGTCGCTTACCATCAGAGCGGGTAATGCGATGGCCATGACTGCCAGATATGATTGCAAGCTTTGGCTCGGCATGTCCAAATTGGCTAAGCAGTTACCACCAGAGCTTCTGGAAGAGGCTAGATCGATAATTGCCGATGGTGAAGCAACCTCGGATCATATGATCGACGCAGCCGTTGATGTGGCCGAATCAGGCTTCAGACAGATGGCTCATGGCACAGTGCGCAGAAGGCAGGCCTAGATGAAGGCTACTAATTTCTGGCCTGAAGTCCAAGCGCAGATATTGGACATGCCCTTTGATGGACAAGAGCTCTTCGGGAAGAAAATAGACGACCACGGGAAGGGAATCAAATCGGACACAGACACGACCCGAGCCATCAGTTCTTTAAAGGACAAGGATAAGGACCGTCTGTCTTTTCACCCCTTTAGGGGCTCATCTTCTAAATACAGAGGGTACGGCCACTCCTCTTATGGCCAGAAGGCGCAAGGTAGCACGTACCAAGAGAACAAGTATCAATCCTCCAACAGATACTCCCATAGAGGCAGGCGTGGCTCCGCCTAGGGGAAGTCACAAGGCAAACAAAACTATCCGATTTTGTCCCCTCAACGTGTCACCCCGGTGGGGGAAAGGGTAAGCCAGTTCTTCCAACGCTGGCAATCAATTACATCAGACAAATGGGTGTTGCAGGGGATCAGAGAGGGTCACACCTTAGAATTTCTAGACCAACCTCCTCCCCTGCCTCCAACTTCGTGCAGGGTGCACATGTTAAAACAGGTCATGTCCAAAGTTCAAAAACTGCTCCAGAAAGCAGCGGAAGGGTTTCTACTCCTGCTTCTTCCTCATCAGAAAATAAAACTTTCAATGGAGACCCATCTTGGGCCTGAGGGCGCTCAACAAATATATCAAACGCATAACATTCAAGATGGTAGCATTGCAAGGAGTGCTTCCTTGGTTAAACAAGAACTTCTTCTTGGCCACTTTAGACTTGGAGGACGCATACTTCCATATACTGATCCATCCAGCTCACAGGCAGTTCCTCAAGTTCACGGTGGGAGAGCTTCATTTTCAGTTCCGAGTGCTCCAGTTCGGGCAGAAATCGGCACCAAGAGTTTTCACAAAATGCTTGGCATCAGTAGCTACAAAGCTCAGGAGGACAGGAACGGAAGTCTTCCCATACTTGGACGACTGGTTGATAAAAGCATGTTCCGCCGCAAGGGCTTGCTCAGCAGTTTTTAGGATGATCAACCACCTAAAAGGGTTAGGTTTCTCCATAAACAACACAAAGTCCTGCCCCGTTCCCAGAAGGACAGCTCTTTTCCTGGGCACCAAGTTCGATACCAGCATTCCCACGGTGAGACCATTGGCAGAAAGAGTAGCAGCGATTCTACCCTCAACCTTGTGCTTCCTAAAGAAACAGACGACATTGGTACGTTCTTACAAATCCCTTCTGGGCATGATGTCCTCGTGCATATTCCTCATACCAAATTGCAGGCTTCGCATGAGACCGGTTCAGGAGGCCCTGGACCACCAATGGAAACAAGCTCTCAGATGTTGGGAGGACGTCGTCCAGATTACATTGACTTTACACAAGGCTCTTCGATGGTGGAATGTTCTGCGGAATCTTCAACAAGGGATGCCGTTTCAAGCACCGACATCGACCCTTCTGCTGAGGACGGACGCATCATTATCAGCCTGGGGCGCTCACCTTGCGGAACTCTAAACCAAGGGCACTTGGTTGGCGCAAGAATCCCAACCCCACATCAGCGTGTATGAGCTCAGGGCAATAAGGTGGGTGCTGAAGGCTTTCCTGCCGGTGGTGGCTGGACAGGTACTCGCAGTCCAGACAGACAACACGACCTCCATGCACTACACAAACGAGCAGGGAGACACGAGGCCAGAGATCCTGTCAAAAGAATCCCAAAGGCTATGGGCATGGGCCTTGCACCACGTGGTGCAGATAAAAGAACAACATCTTCCGGGAGTGGACAGTGTCCTAGTGGACAAGGTAAGCAGAGAATACACATCGTCGCATGAGTGGGAGCCGGACGAAAAGAAAATCCAGTGGATTTTTGCCTTATGGGGCCATCCGCAGAGCGACCTCTTTGCCACCAAGGACAAGAAGTGTCGAAGGTTTGCCTCGAGGTACCCGGAGTATCAATCACTGGGAGACGTGTTCTCAGTGGCTTGGACAGAAAGGTTCCTCTACGCCTTTCCCCCCATTCCCCTCATTGCGAGGGTACTGCGCAGACTGGAGGAACAGAATTGTTCAATGATCCTAATTGCGCTGGATTGGGCTCGACAAGTCTGGCACTCGACTCTGAAGCATCTATCCCGGCGGCCCCCGATTCGCCTCTAGGCACATCAATGTCTGTTGACGCAATAGAACCGCAAGGTCCTCCACCACGACCCAAGGAGCCCATCTCTCAAGGCATGGTTCCTGAGCAGCGTTAACTGATGAATCTTTTTTTTTTTAAACATTTTTTATTAAATTCCAAACAATACAAACCAAACAGTGCATATATCAACAGATCCATTGTACATTTTACTTCGAATCACTGCTTCCCCTATCCCTCCCCCCATTTCGAGCCTGTACATCTTCACATTCCATATCTACATCCTGTGGCAGATTCTCCCCTTCCGTGAGTTCATCTGGGTCTCAGATTGACCCAAACAGCCCTGCTACTAACGATTTCCAGGCCATCAGGGACTCTGTCTCCTCCAACCCCCCGGCATCACTCGCTTCTTGCCATACTATGGTTTCTGCCTCCGCCCATTTCTGCAAGTCTTTCCACCACACCCTCGGTCTATGACATGTCTTCCATCCCATAGCGATTCTTCTCTTTGTCAGCACATATGCTAAATCTTTCAGTTTGCTCACATGCTTTAGCTTCTTTGATCTTGGCAACCCCCCTAACAAACAAGCCCACACCGTATACACTATGATCTTGACCTTCTTCTCAGCCAGTTTCCGTTCCACTTCGCTCCAAAAGCATTCAATGACCGGGCATGACCAGAACATATGTACCATGCCCGCATTCTCCTCATCACACTTGGGGCATGTCTGCCGTCCTACATTCTCAAACCCCGATATCCTTTGGGGTGTCATATATGCCCTGTGCGTGATATACAGTTGTATCTGTTTCAATCTCGCATTTCTGGAAACCTTCTTATGATACCCTTGTACCCGTTCCCACATCCCATCTTCCATCAGGGTTCCTACTTCCGTTTCCCAATCCAGTCTCAGTTGGGTGATCTCTTTCCCCACTTTAAGCATCAACATCTCATATAATCTAGATATCTCATGTTCCCCTTCTGCTATATCGTAGATCATATCTATAGTGGCATCTGGTTCTTCCTCTAGCACGGTTTCGGGCCATATTTTCTTAACTCTCTGCACCATTCTATGATATGTAATATACTGGCCCGAATGTAACCCAGATTCATCCCGCAGCCCCTCAAAGGCAATGATTGAGCCCTCCTGCCAAATATCTCCCATGGTTGCTAGCCCAACCGGCTCCCAGCGGTTTCTGATTATCTTCCTTAGCTGTTCATCCGCCCCCGTTAATGCAACCAGTGGTACCTGCGGAGAGCATGGAGATGGGTTCTCCATCATCTTGCACGCTCTGCGCCACATCTTCCACCCCAGCAACATCATCCTGGGGCGCCCTTTCATTTCTGCCCTGGGTATCCACATCATTTCTTTCAAATAAAAGGGTGTACAGTCTTGCCCACACAGCCTGGATTCAGAGGTCTCTTCATCAGAAAGCCATTTAGCAACATATGGCAGTTGGCTCGTCACATAATAAACCTCGTAGTTGGGCAATTTTATCCCCCCTTCATAGAAGTTCTGTAAACTTCCATAATGCCACTCTGTTCCGCGTGCCATGCCACAGGAACTCCCTGCACATACCGTACAGTTTAATGAAGAACTTCTTAGGTATCAGATATGGTATGTTAAAAAGTATTGCAGGAGCCTAGGCAAGACCACCATCTTGAGCATTGCTCCCCGCCCCATCATTGCTAAGGGCAACCTCACCCAAAATCGCATGCAATTTTCAATTTTTTTTTAAGGCCACCTCTGTGTTGTACCTATGCTCTTCTTCCACTGTGTGGTAAATGTCTATCCCTAGGTACCGGAACGTTCCAACCGCCCATGGCACCAGCAATACAGGTAACCGCTCCACCGGAATCCCCCTATACCTGCCCATTGGGAACATGCTTGACTTCTGGGGGTTCACCGCTATACCGTAAAAACCCGCATATGTATCCATTACCTATAGGATATATTGGAGATTTTCTTCCGTGTACCTCAGGTACAACATCATTTCATCTGCATATAGAGAGATCAAATGTTGTTCCCCTTTCACCTCAATGCCTATTGTATCATATTGTTGTCTCAGATATATCTCTAGAGGTTCCAGGGCCAGTATATAGAGCATTGGAGACCACAGACAACCCTGTCTGGTGCCCCGGCTGAGCTGCCACCTTTCAGATAGCACCGATCCTGTCTTAACTCTGGCCAGCGGCTCCCTATACAGTATTTTCGCCCACCGTACATATCCAGGCCCCAACCCATACCCTTATAGGGCCGCCATCAGCCATGGCCACTTGACCGAATCGAAGGCCTTTATTGCGTCCAAGGACACTATCGCCATCTCACCTGTATTTTCGTTACCACTTTCAATAATTTGTTGGAGTCCCCTATGATTATTACAAATGTTCCTGCTTGGGACATATCCTGTCTGATCAGGGTGTATTAATCTACTAATTACTCTTTTTAATCTATTTGCCAAGACAGCCGTCAGTATCTTGCTGTCCTGATTCAGCATCGACAAGGGGCGATATGAGCTACAGCTGTGCCCAGGCTTATCAGGTTTGGGTAGCGGTATTATAATCGCTTCTCTCAATGACTCTGGCAAACTTCCCGTCTCAAACGCTTCATTCAACATTTCTAACAGCGGGGGGAGAACCTCTTCCATGTATACTTTATAAAATTCACTTGGGAGTCCATCTGCCCCTGGAGTCTTGCTAGTAGGTAACTGTCTCACCACCACCCCCAGTTCTTCTAGGGTGATTGGTGCATCTAGCTCTTCTTTTTCCTCCTCGCTTATCTTGGGCAACCCTATGTTCTCCAGTGTTTCTGTTATGGCATCTCGGCAGCTCTCCCCATGGTCTGCATATAATATCTTATAGTCTACAAACTCTTGGTTAACTTCTTCTTGAGTATCCGCTACACTACCATCCTCCCTTGTAATGGTCCTGATCGTGACTCTAGGGGTTTCGCCCTTATATAACCATGCCAAGAGTTGTCCTGGTTTATTCCCCCCCCACCCCCCCACGTGCTGCCTCTCTACATATTTTTTAATTGCAATTACACAGTCTGTCCCAGTGCTCCGTACATTTCTGCTGTAACATAGGTATCAATTCTAATTTCTCATTAGTGTCATCTTCACCCCTTAAGGCCTCCTCTAGTTTCCCTTCCATCTCTCGTAGGTCAGCTAAAATGCCACTTTGTAGTCCTTTAGATTTCGCTATGGCTGCCCCTCTTATCACAACTTTAAAGGCCTCCCACAGTGTTCCTGCCGGATCCACACTCCCAGTATTCACCTCGAAGAAATTTATAATCTCCTACCTCATGTCCTCTCTGAAAAGGGGGTCTTTCAATGCCTCCGCTCGCAGGCGCCATGTCGGAATCCTCGCTCTTGGGGGCAATATTGCTAACCGAGAATCAGGGGCGAGTGGTCCGAAAGAACCCTTGCTTTATATTCTATTTGTGTTAACTCTGCCAACACTTCAGGCGTAGTAAAGAAGTAATCCAGCCTTGTGCGTAACTGCTGTGGGGCAGAGTTATGCGAGTACTGCCTCTCTAGGGGGTGGCACATTCTCCATGCGTCCTCTAGACCAAAGTCAACAATGTCTGCAGCGCTTTAGCCGCGGGGCGGGTTTATCCATCTGTCCTATCTACCCTTGGGTTAAGTACGCAATTGAGATCCCCTCCCCAAATCACAGCGCTCCCCACACACTTGCTCACATTAGTACACAATGTCCTGATGTACGCCGCTGTGTTCTGGTTCGGGGCGTATGTATTTACTATGCTTATTTCCCTGTTTTCCACTAGTCCCCTCAATATGACCATCCTCCCGTCTGTCTCAGCCACCTCTTGTAACCTTTGGAATGGGACATGTGGCGCCACCCAAATAAGCACTCCCCTGGCATAAGCAGAATATGATGAGCTCACTATCACCCCCTTCCACTTCCTAGCAATCGTATCCGTTTTCCCACGTGTCAGGTGAGTCTCTTGTAGCAGTGCAATATCTACTTTTTGCCTGTGCAGGTACAGCATGACCTTATTTCTCTTCAGATAACTATTTAGCCCCCTTACATTCCATGTTATTATTTTAAGGTCCCCCATGGCTTCTCCAGGTTCCATTCCACCTCCCACAGGCGCAGTCCGACTCCAAGTTCCATACCCTTCTACATAGGCTTGTACCCAAATTCAAACTCCCTTTAACCAAAAACACACCCAACTCCCCACTCCTTTTCCCTCCCCCCTCCCATCCCATCCCCTCCCTTTCCTCAACTATAACAAACCACTACACACAACCCCTTCCCTCCCCCTCCCCGTCCTACCCCAAAAAATGCCCAGCTCCATCCCTGGATCTCAGGCTCCCCCGCATTTGGACCTCCCCTGGAACCTCAGGCCAAGACCCCAGCAGGGTGTCACCACACTATTGATGACCTAACTAATCTCTAAATGGGGGTGTGCAGAATAGCTCTGCAAGGTTCCTTAATAGAGCAATAATCACATTGCTTGTGTCTCATTTTCTATTCCAACCTGGTTTTACCGGCCGACGGGCCGCATCACTGACTATAGTCAAGTCCCATAGTTCCATGCCGCACACATTTCAGGTGCCCCCACTGCGCATTACTTATCTCCTCCATCTCCTCCTTTCGTCTGGATGTCTGGCTCCTGTGGGCAACCTTGCATATCGAGCCATCCCATGACATCCTCCGGAGTTTCAAAAAAGGTTTTGTTTTTGTGGAAGACTTTCAATTTCGCCGGGTAAAGCAACATGTATTTGTGGCCCGCTTCTCTCAATCTCCTCTTAACCGCCCCAAAGTTCATCCGACTCCGCTGCACCATCAGGGTATAGTCCGGATAGGCTGTTATATTTGCCGCTCCCCTCTGGATTGTACCACCTTTGCGGAAGTGCTCCAGTATCCTTTCTCGGTCCCGGTAATTAATGATCTTGGCAATCACTGGCCTAGGCGGGTTACCCGGCAGCGGCTTCCTCGTCAGAGCCCTGTGCGCCCTCTCCACCGCGAACCCCTGAGACAGCGCTCCTCCGGGTATCTCCTGCAGCAACATGGATTCGCTAAACTCTGTGGGGTTGTGACCCTCTGCTCCCTCCAGTAAGCTCACAATGCGAATGTTGTTTCTCCGGGCGCGTCCTTCCGCTTCCTCCGCCCTGTTCTCCAAATTGCCCACCCGCTGCACCAGGGCGTGTAGTTCGGACTTGTGTGAAGCACAGTCTGTCGTGTTCAGGCTCACCTCTTTCTCAAGGTTATCAGTGCGCTCGGCAAGGGGCCTGACATCCTGCCGTAGAAGATTCACCTCTTCCTGCACCTCTCCAACCTTGCGGTCCAGTGCTGTTTTTAGTTCAGTCACAGCCAGTTCAAGCTTGGCTTCCCAGGCCAACTACAAGTCTGCGATTGCAGCTAGGACCTCCTGGTTCGTGCCCGTAACAGCCATGCTACTCGCAGGGGGCCTGTCCTTGCTTCTGGCATCTTCCGGGCCTGGTGGGGTTCTGGCATATTCGTCCAGCGTAGGCTGTTTCCCCTTGAGTCTCGGAGGTTTATTGGACATGGCGCTACCACTATAGGTCGTAGGCAGCCCCGCCACTTGTGGTCTGCAGTTCCACCGGGGGCAACCCGCTACAGTCTCTTGTGTTCAAGGAGGACGCCTCAGAGGTGTTCTAGGCCCAGCTCCTATTCGCCGCAATGGATTGTGCTCTCCCACGTAATCGTATGAGCCCTCTCTTCAATTCCTTTATACTTCCACGGAGATGCCCCCTGATTCGTGTTCGGATCTCCAGCGGATGACTGCTACAATTGCAGGCCCCAGTTTCAGTTGTCAGGCCACACACATGGGCCTTGCAGCCTCCATTCACACCCTAAATCCACCATACACCAAACTCGCTGGCCGACTAGCTCGCGGCCTTTTGATCATGGGCCCCGTTGTCTATTGTCATTTACTTGGGCTACGCGCCCATTGGAAACATTATATCCTCAATGGCCAGCCGGTCTGCTTCTCCCCTCCTTCCTTGCTGTTGGGGCAGTGTCAGGATGTTAGCAATGGTCATGTATCTGCCCTTAGGATTTGCACCATTAAATGTATTGTGTTTGTGCCAGGAGGTATTGTGGTACAGAGCAGATTGCTATAGTCAACTCAGGCCTTCTAAATGCTGCTCGATCAAGTTAATGCATGCCAGCGTGCATTTATTCATTGTGCTCGGTTACTGTCACACTCACATTTGCCTCTGCAGTTCCATCTGGCCGGCTTCCCTCTCCATGTGGGGCGCTATACCTGCTCCTTGGTGCTTTGCCCGCAGGCTCCGCACAATCCAACTGGGCCGATGCCATTCACGGTCCCCTGCCCACTCCGAACTTCCGCACGCACGCTGGAAAGAGCCCGTGAGCGGGCGGCTTAGTCTCGGCGCCGCGGTTTCGGCTCCCGGCGGACCGCTCAGGACTGGGGTCCGCCTCTCCTCCTCGTTCTCCAGACGTTTACGGCAATCTTCCTGTTCGGGCCGTGGGGTCCGCTTTGTTTCCCACGACTCCGGCGCGGTCCTAGCGCCGGCAGTCCATCCTTCTCACGCTGTCCTGGGGGGGGGGTTTCTCCCGATTCCAAGCAGCCCGCAGCACTCGAGCACGCTGGTGGCACGCCTCAGGGTATACTTCCTAACCGCTCCACCTGCACCTGTGTCCATCTCCCAGTAATCGACACCATCGATCTGATAATTTCTTCTTCTTTACCGCAGAGGGTAGCCATGTTTTATTTTCCGATCCTCATCTCGTCCAGACTTCGCGCGCCTCCATCAGCTGTTCAAAATGTCATGCGGGCTCCAGACGAACACACGAGTGTTCACTTCGTGTTCATAAGCTTATGCTTATGGTTCCATGCCCGCCAGTCCAGTGCAACTGCACTTTATCAAAGGATGATTGTAGGATCACCAGGAGCCCCACAACAAGCACATCCGCTCACATGGCCTTGTAGCCACGCCCCCAATGGATAACTCTTAAGCTACCATCAGAACGTTGGGATATCATCAGGGCCGCGAGAGCTCCGTCGACACGAGTCGTCTACACCAGGAAATGGACTCGTTTTTACAAGTGGTGCGAGAGATCTGCCCTCGATCCTCTCACTGTGTCGGTTGACCAAGTTCTACCCTACTTATTGTGCCTAGCTAAGATAGGGCTTTCATTGTCCTCCATCAAGGTCCAGCTGTCATCCATAGCAGCGTACACAATAACTCTGGATATGCAATTCTTGCTCTGTTTGCCGGCGGTTAGTCTTTCTGAAAGGGCTGATGCGTACTTATCCTCCTACGCCCATGCCAGTTCCGAACTGGACCCCGAATACCGTCTTGACAGCCCTCATGGAACCTCCCTTCGAACCCATACACAGATGCGACGTAAAGTTCTTTTCTTGGAAAACATCCTTTTTGATAGCCATCACATCAGCCAGAAGGATCAGTGAGTTGGAAGCTTTGTCGTCTGAACCTCTGTTTACTTTGTTCCAGAGGGACCGCGTCATCATAAGGCCACATCCTAAGTTCCTTCCCAAGGTACTGTCGGAAATTACACTCACTGAGCGCATGGTTTAGCCAACCTTTTTCCAGAATCACTCTTCTAAGGCAGAAAGAGCATTACACTCTCTGGACGTTGCAAAAGTTCTAAAGTTTTACTTGCAGAGAACCAAGGAGTTCCGCTCCTCAAACCGACTGTTCATTGCTTTGTCTGGCCGTACCAAGGGACAGCATATCTCTAAAGAAAGTCTGGCATGCTGGGTTTCATACTGCACCACCCACTGCCATCAGATGAAAGGCGACCCTCTAACTAGACGGCCGTCAGCGCACTCCACTAGAGGGAGGGCGGCGTCAACCGCATTCCACGCAGGGGTGGCCTTGAAGGACATATGCAGAGCCGCGACGTGGAGCACTCTGCACACGTTTGCTAAACACTACTGCCTGGCTGAAGATACCAACAAAGAAACTGCAGTTGTACAGGCAGTGCTCCTCCATCTATTTGCATTAGGTAGGACCAGCCTCCTTTTTTCCCACCTTTCCCGAAGTATGTAACCGTTGTGTTGCTGCATGGTAAAGGTTTGATCAGAAATGTTTTTCTGTATCTATGCATATATGTTTATGATGGTGGCATGTTTTAACTGCTTGGTATCCTATTCAAGCATCTGAATCTATGAAAGATGCAATGCTGGAGGAATTTTAGCTACTTACCTGTAACTGTATTTCTCCAGCATTGGTATCTTTCATAGATTCACATGCGTCCGCCCGCCTCCCCTGAGAGGCTGCTGCTATGCTCCGCATCCATCATACTGAAGTCTCTACGGTTCAAAATCTGAAGATGGCTGCCGGGGGCGGAGCTTAAGCCCTGCCACCTCATTGGTTGGGGCTATAAAGGACCAAAATGAGGTCGAGGAACGACACAATAGAATAGCTCATAGGCCATAATGGGCTATGTACATGCATGGCTATGTAGCAATGTGTGTATATTAAAAAAATAAAATAATTATTTTTTATCACCGAGGATTCCCAGGCTGATGACTTGGAATATTCAAGCATCTAAATCTATGAAATACACCAATGCTGGAGAAATACAGTTACAGGTAAGTACCTAAAACTTATACAGTCTTATGGTTAGACCTAACAAAAGGGTATTCAGGTGTACTATTCATTGATATACCTGGGTGGTATTGCTGTGTCAAATGCTATCGACCACCTGCAACCATTTGTGTTGCTCTAGCTGTCTTTGCTTTTTGGAGGAGCATCAGGCCTATCTTCATCTCCCTCACCTAGAAGGAAAAACAACAACCTTACAAGTTGCAGATTAAAGCCTCTCGACTATCTCTATATCTCTTGTCTCTCATACCCATTTGACCTCATCAAGTGGTCAGGGATTCTTTCGCTCTATCGAAAGCGACAAAACATAGTGCATGATGTGTTACACACATGTAACTTGTCAACTCTGAGCTCCTGATCACTAAAACTTTATTTTCACAAAAACATTTAGAATCTTACTTGGTGTAGGGCGCACAGAGGGTTCTTTCTCCCCCAGTATGTTGTGCTTGTAGACAATCTTGCCACAGTATGTGGAAGCTTGTGTTAAATATCCCAATCTTAACAGCTGCAAAAATGTGGAAAAACTTAAGATCAGGGCTATATTTCACAAGGCTTGGTTCAGACTATCAATGTCTCATGACACATCGACACTTACTTAGGAGTTAGTGTACTACTCTCTCAAATTGTTCTTAGGTATGACACCTATTGTCCAATGCAGCGTTGGCCTCACCATGCTTGGCCTGAAAAGTGCCCCCAATGAAATATTAGTCCCAGGTGCATCCTAGCATTAAAAAGATCTAAAGCAAGATCGATTTAAAAAAACATAGTTAATAATTTGGAAGGTATCTTACCCAGCATCCAGAAATATGATGCAAGCTCTGGATGCTGGGATAAGTTAGGACTTAGGTTCTTAGGAATGAATATGGAACAGGTGGGCATCTAAACAGGAATGCAATGATTAGGCGGAATTTTATTTTTTGGAAGTTCTGTTGTCTCATTTTATCGGATTTATAACCTTTTTTTTGCTTTTTTCCCTTTTGGTTTCCCAGATGTTTTACTTTTTTCCTGGTCCGACTAATGTCTACTGAAGTACCTGTGACTGCAACCTTTTTTTTTGTATATGGTCACAGGGTAGCCCATTTGGCTCATGGGACAGGTGATGTTTAAGCACCCTATTCTAATTGTGGGATGATTATCAACCCTGAATTGGTTTTAAACATAACTTCTTAGCTGTTTTGCACTGGTAAATGCGTTTCTATCTTCTCACAAGAATTAATGTGTATGTTTCTGATTGTGTGAATCTACTTAGAATCACATGCAGTGCATATAATCCGACATCCAGTGGTAATCGCAGAGTATTCGATCTTTCTTTCGAAGATCGAAAGGGGACGTTGACATGGGCATGACTGTAACGCTATCCCTAACGTGGCGTGTAGTGTACCCAAAATCCTTCACGCATCGAGGTCCCTCAGATTGTTTTTTTCCGGCCAACTAGTTGGTCACCTTATGCGGAGGATGCAAGAGTGAATATTGCTCAATATTGTTTCTTTGGCCCACGACCTATGGTCGTCTAGTCTCCCAACTACTTCCTTTTGCCGACTGCTTCGTGGATTCACGCCGCCGAAGACATCCACTACTGCTTGACGACTGGTGTACTGATAGATTCCTGTCGACTGGGTGGCCTCGGCACTCCGGCCAGGCTCTTACAGTAGGGAGATATGATATGGTATTTATAATGCGCCTATAAACAAGTGTTTGAAGGTGCGATGAGACAAGGGAGAGGAAACTCGGGGAACACAGAGACAACGATCCTACTAGGCCAGGTGACATTGAGATTGCGCAAGTGTCGGGCAGGGGAAAAGTGCAGGCAGGGAGGGGACAGTGCAGTACATAGGATAACAGTAAGATAAATAAGGACAATCAATAAAAGTGCTGCCAGCTGGTTGCAAGGGTAAGTACAGACATCAGGTGTCAAGTGCTAGTGAGGGCTGTAGGGATACAGAGCAGTCCCTGAGTGCAAAGGTTGCCGGGGGGGGGGGGGGGGGCAGAGCATGTGTGCAACTGACGGGGAGGGGACCTGGACCCGAGATCAGAGGGTAGCCAGGTAACCAGTGCAGTTTAAGAATCTGCCGGGAGATCAGCAAGGGAGAGGAGAGAAGGCAGAAGCAAAGAGGAAGGTCTTGAGGTGCTTCCGGAACCGGAGATGGTTTTCCTCAAGTTTCAGAGAGGCTGTTCCAGACGGAGGCCCCAGCAGAAGAAAGCGATCTACCACCAACTCGCTGTTTGGAGAAGCGACGGACCCTGAGGGAGTTGGAGGTGGATGAACGAAGTGCTCGAGAGGGAAGATATTTAGGAAGAGAGAGTTGAAGGTATTGAGGTCCCAGGCCCCAGAAAGCCTTGTGGACAATCCAGAGGGTTTTGCACTTAATCCTCGCCGCCAATGGGAGCCATTGAAGAGATTTTAGTCCTGGAGAGATACGATCCTTGAGCTTGAGGCCAAGGACAAGTATCGCAGTCCTGTTTTGGATGAGTTGCAGAGGGCGGAGAGTAGAGGCCGGCAGATCTAAAAAGAGACTGTTGCAGTAGTGCAGCCTAGAGAGAAGGGCCAGGTATTGGTTGGACCTGGGAGGGGTCGATCGGAGAGGAAGGAGGTCAGCCAAGCCAGAGCCTGATCCGTGATAACCAGGTTATCACGGAGACGGTTGAGCAGGATGAAAGGGCTGACCGTGTCAAAGGCAGAAGAGAGATCAAATAAGATGAGGACAGACGGGGTGTTGGAATCAAGGTTGGAGAGCAGGTCTTCAGGGATGTTTAGGAGAGCAGTTTCCGTGCTCCTGGCAGCTCTGAAGCCAGACTGATGATCATGAAGACACCCAACAGATTCAGTGTGAAGATTAAGCTGGGAGATGGCCAGCCTTTACAGGAGTGGTGAGAGGGATTGAAAGGGGAAGGTCTGAAGAGATCAGAACATCCAGAGTGTGCCCTGAAGTGTGAGTCGGGCCAGAAGGGAGAATGGAGAGAGAGAGTGTGGGGCCCTAGGTTTCTTTTTCAAGAATGCATTTCCTTTCCCTATTTGGTCTGGCTGCCGTCTCCCTCTGCTATGGAGAGGACGGCCTTTAAATTTTGTTTGTTGTGTAATGGGAAATTCCCTTGGAAGGACACCCATTGCCGTTGCAATATGTGTCTACTTCGAGACCACGACAAGCGTTCTTGTAAGTCCTGCAATCTCTTTTGTTCCAAGACATTAAAGGACAGCCGCACAAACTGGTGGGCACCCTACCCGATGCAGGCTGAGAGTCACTCCCCCGTTGGCGCCGTTGCTTCGGATGATGAGGATTCCAGTTGCAGCCATGGCTCCGAACTGGAAGCCTTCGACCTTCCAGCAGAATCCTCAGCCTGGCCCCGACAGACAGGCCACCGGCTATTTTATGGGGAGTTCATACCCTGGCGACAAGGGCATACACGCACCACCTAAGCCCCAAACACACAACCCCTAAGGCCTCTTCGATAAACATGTCGATATGCTTAACGCCAACAGGCCCGCCGAAAACTTTGACGGTGTCTACCGAACCTTGCGGTCCGGTGCCCTCCGCGCAACCGTCTTCTCTGCATGTGACTGGGCTTTCCTCTCACAAGGATGTTCTCCCAAAAAAACACACGGTTGCCGACATGCCATCCAAGGGTGCGCAAGCACCTAAGGCATTAGCGGAGTTGTCAACGGCGCCGGCAGGCGCGTCGAGACCTAGCATTCAGCCGCCGAAAATACGCAAGAGTCTTGCGCCTATTATTTCGGCAGCGGAAGAACACAAGGGCACCCCCTCTTTCCGAGAGGCGTATCCTGAAGCCGCCCCAGCTTCTCTCTAAGGCTTTATTAGGAACATCTCCCCCTTCTGACCAGCCCTTTCCACCTCTAGACCCTTATGCATCTTCCCTGTGGACTAGGCAGAGATGTGAGAATTATATGAACAAAATGGCCCAATTTATAGAATTCTCAGATAAATATATCACTCCCAAGAGACCTAGAGAAGAGGACTCCTGTCCCATTCCACCAAAATTGGGGAAGCTTCCCATTCCTTCACAAGTCCACCAAGAGGAGGTCTTTGATTACTCAGAACAGGAGGATACATACGAGGACAATCCTTTTGATCAGGACACAGCTGACCAGGACCTGGACTGGGAGCAGGATCAGCCAGCAGATCAGGGGCCTTGGCTTTCACCCACACATAACCCGACCCAGACATTATTTGTCTAGATCCACCTTCTTCATCTTAACAAAGGCAGTCATCACCTGTGGATGACCAAATGTTATTTTTAATGCCATCCTAAAGAGAGCCGCAGATAATTTTCAGATCGCTACAAAAGAGGCCGTCCCTGACTGACTAAAGATATTCTCAAAGAAAAACCTCCCACTATTTGGGCTATTCCATTACTCAATTCAATAAAGAAACGCCTTCCTTTATTGTCACCGTCCTTCACAAGGGCAGTCAACCTTCAGGTTGAAAAGTTATTCCAGCTGTCTCCATCTGGCCCTATGTATATAGAAGAAAGAGGGTAGGGGGTGTCACTGTCCACGGCGGAAGCTCCCCCGGATAAAGATTGCAAAAAACGTTATGCCCTTGGGAAACCTATTACCACATCTGCGGCCTATTCAACCAGTATCGCTAATAATACGACTCTTCTCGCTAGTTACAGCGACGTCCAATGAGGCAAGCTCAAGGAAGGCCTTCAAGAGGTCCCAGAGCCCACTCTATCATGCCTGCTGGCAGTCGTGACTGAGGGCAGGCAGGTGACCCATAATATATTAAAGAACACTTTGGACAAGTTGAGACTGCTGGACGCACTCTAGACCAGGGTACTCTACTTGAGAGTCACAACTGGCTGAAGAACTCTGGATTCAAACCAGAGACTTGGCCTCTCTGATAAATAAACCTGTCGAAAACTCCAACTTATTTGGCAAGGCCGTCGATGACGCCCTGGAGACTGCTAAAAAAAGAGCATGAGACGCTGAAATCAATCAGCCAGATCACAGCCAAGCCTTCCACCAGCAGGGAGGCTCAAATTCACGCAGTTCCTTTTGTGGACAGTCTTTCTTCCGGTCCCCCCATGGTCAAAATGGCTCTAAGTAACCCCTGGTCCTCCTGCCAGGGCTTATCCGGTAAAAGCCAGTACCAGCAGAGAGGTCAGTGTAGATGCAAGGGTAGAGGCAGGAACTCTACTCCAAGAGGCTCCCCAGCCTACACCACAAAATGATTCGCCAGTTCAGATCCCCTCCCACGCCTCCCCGGTCGGGGGTCTTTTGTCATTCATTCACGCCTGGGAGGGGATCACATCAGACCAGTGGATGTTAAAGAACGTCACCCAGGGTTACTGCATCAAGTTCCACTGGCCACCTCGATACCACCTACCAAAGAGCAGACGCCTATAACCAACACACGTACAAATCCTGCTGGAAGAGGTGCAAATCTTTCTGGAAAAGGGCGCTGTATAAGCCACCCCCATTCACTAGGTAAACAAGGGTATTTGTTCAGTGCACTTCCTTGTGCCCAAAAATGATCTCACCATGCACCCTGTTAGACCCCATTTCCAACCCTCCCCCGGCTTGGGATCTCAATGTTGTGCTCTCCAAGCTCATGGGGCCACCCTTTGAGCCTATGCACAAGGCCAGCCTAAAGCATCTTACCTATAAAACTGCATTCCTGGTAGCTATCACCTCCATAAAACGAGTCAGTAAGCTACAGGCTTTGTCTCTACAAGACCCCTTTTTCATTATACACAAGGACAAGGTTGTCCTCCGAACACATCCTAGGTTCCTCACTGAAGTTCATTTAAAAGTTCCATGTAAACCAATCCATAGAACTTCCTGCCTTTTTTCAGAATCCGTCAAACTCAGCAAAAAGAAGCCGCCATACACTTGATGTACGGAGGATGGTCTTGTACTACGTGAACAAAACAAAACCCCTAAGGAAAACAGACCAACTCTTTGTTTCCATAGTACCTAGTCGAGAAGGCGACCACATATCAAAGAGCGCCATCTCCAGATGGATGGTCAAATGCACACTACTCTGCTAGTCCCTATCCAGGAAAGTTATTTCGAGGGGATGGTGTCCTCCGATGTATTCCACATCTATGACAGGTAATGTCCACAGCTGTGCTGCTTCGGAACATTTTCGGCAGAGACCGTCCTGCGTCGATGACGTCGATCTGTTGTCCCTCGAGGCCCTCTGTTGAGGGTCCACGTCACTGGATATTATATATAGGATGCACGGCGCCCATAGCCTCAGTTCTGTTTTTTCCGCAAACGTGTTTGCTTCGGAATCTCAGCGCCCTTGATTCTTCTCTTCAAAAGCGATGTCTTCGTCTTCTTCTACAACCCTGAAGTCGGGCTTTAAAAAATGTTGGGACTGCGGTTCGAAAATGTCCCTCACGGACCCGCACAACATCTGCCTCCGGTTTCTCAGCGAAAGCCACGACACCGACGACTGCTAGGATTGCCAGTCCCTGGCGTCTAAGGCCTTGCGGGAATGTAAGAAGAAATTGAAGGTAGGTAGAGTGTCTAAGCCCCATAAATCTAAGTCCGCTGGGCTTTCGACCGATGACTCGAGGGGCGACGCTCCGTGTCGCCAAAAATCCAGGGGGTCTCAATCTAGGAGTGGTTCCTGCCATTCCTCTGCCTCGTCGAGGCATTCTAGGAAGCACCGCCATCGGTCGCCTCCCCCGTCTTCGTCAGAGGAGGACTCTGCCAGACGGTTGACTTGTCCCACCAAGTCTCTGTGCGTCCTATATATAGCATCCGGTGATGTCGACCCTCGACGGAGGCCCTCGAGGGACAACAGATCGACATCATCGACGCAGGACGCCGTCTTCCGAAAATTTTCCGAAGCAGCACAGCTGTGGACATTACCTGTCATAGATGTGGAATACGTCGGCGGAACATCCCATAGAAAGAACCTTACCAGATATGGTAACTTGTTCACCTTTCACCCCAAGGGCACACTCTACCAGAGGCACAGGAGCTACCTTAGCTTTCATTGCAAACGTCCCTCTGGCCGCCACCTGCAAGGCTGCTACATGGCGTTCCATCCATACGTTCACACAGCATTACTGCATTGACACACGCTCTAAAGCAGTTTCACAGGTGGTACAAGTGGTTCTAAAATATCTCTTTCCCATGGTACCTACTAACTTCCCACCGCCTTCTCCAGATACTGCTGCTAATCTATGCAGAGCATGTAATCTAAGCAGATCCACAAGCTCCAGAAGGGATACATTACTCACTGTAATCGTATTTCTGGTGTATGTGTCTGCTTAGATTCACATGCGCCCCCCCCACCCCCCCACTGCTGTAGAAGGAGCATAAATGTTTTCTGGGTTATCACTGATTATGCTTTATCACATCTGTATTCACGCTACACTTCATGCAAACTTATGTCAGAAACAAACAATCTGAGGGACCTTGACACGTGAAGGACCATGGGTACAGTACACGTCACAATAGGGATTGTATTACTAATCACGCCCTTTCAACGTCTGTATTCGAGTTTCGAAAACAAAATCTTGTAATACTCTGCTACTTCTACTGATGTTGGACTATGCAGACAGAGCATGAGAATCTAAGCAGAAACAAGCACCAGAAATACGATTACGATAAGTAATGTATCCCATTTTATACTAGATGTGTGAAAATACTTCCCTAGAGGTTTCATTGCTTAGTGTTTATTTTAAAGCCCTTATAATTCATTGTATATTTGTGTACTTACCTGTCTCACCGAAGTTAATGGAGTTTTGTGCGAGTGTATATGTGTCTCGTCGTAGCTCTAGGCCACTCTCACATGCCTCCGGAGTCTAAGCCTTACCGCTCTGCTACCTACCTTGATTTGGTTTGGCATCGACTTCAGTGTCTTTCCTGCTCATAATATGATGGTCTCCCAAAATTCACCCGAACAGTGGGATCCCAACATATTTGCAGAATATTTTTGTGATCCTGACCCATTTCTAGCAAATGAGGCCTTCTGAATATCACTCACAAGATTAACATTTTGGGGACACTGGGGACTCCTTAAATTTACCAGTGCAGGGGAACTGTGCCCCGCCATTTAAGTCTATTGTGTAACACTACTCTTTTATGGACAGTGTTAGGCAGAAACCTGTGCAGTTCCCTTAGGGACCACTGCAAAAGATTTAAGACTACAGGTGTTGGCAGTAAACCCACTTGGTAGCAGTCTGTACCACCCAGATTTACCTGGTAGCTGTGGCTGAGCAGTCAGACTTCCCTCAAGAAGAGTTAGGCAGTATGCAAAGTATACTCAATAGGCACTCAGATACAATAATACAAGCAAACACTGACCAGAGCTTTGGTATCAAAGTATATAATTATTTATTTAAAAACACACAGTTGAAACACTCCAGCACTCTTATTGTAAAATATTCTAAACACAGTTGCTATTATGATATATACACCCCTTTTTCCCTATTAGAAAATCACAGTAAAACACCACTTATTTTCATACAGAGGTGAGCGCTTAACTAGATTGCACTCTAATAAGTTTGTGAAAAAGGGAGGGAAAAAGACATAATAAGCAGAGGTACACCACTCTACGATTCCAGAACACTGTTAGCAAGGCAGAGAGCAAAAAGTCACTGGTGAGCCAAAGTCCAAAGGCTGGGCCCACTCTTAGAGAGAGCAGAGCACAAATGCGCCCAAGATCACACAGTTACACTAGGCTTAGAAAGTCTTGCAGAGGGTTCAGCAAAGCGTTTAGAGAGGCTTAGAAAAGTTTAGCTAAGGTGTCCCAGGCTAACCCAGGTTCGAAAGCCGGGGGTTAAATCTACCCCGTAGAGTCGGTAGCAAGGGAAGCCAGGCGGGACACGGTACCTTAAGTGGGAAGGATCCAACAGCGGCAGCAGTTGTTCCTGGTAGTGGGTGCAAGTTGCGTCGTCGTCCAGGGGAAGAGAAGATCTCGACTTGGAGGAACGATGAAGGTCGTTTCACGACCAGGGCAGAAACCAGCCGCAGAGTTTTCCGGTTAAAAGGTGGTACCTTGGTTTCGTGGTCGTGGTAAAACGTGGTATCCCGGTTGCCGGGGTGCTTGGCACGGGCAAGGCGGCCACGAGATACGTCGGGAAAGCGAAAAGACGGTGAAACTGGTTATCCCCACCAGTCAAAGGAAGAAGACTCTACGGCGGGAGATCTCCTCTGTCGTTGGGAAAAATGGTGAGGCAGTCCAGCAGGGCTCCACCGGTGGTGGTGTCGTGGCAGGTCGGCTCAGCTTCTCCCTCGTCGGATTCTTAGGTCCTGTGGCGACTTCTGAAGTTCCAGTCCCCAAAGCCCTGCTTTTATGCAGCAAACCCCCATTCACTCAGCCTAGCTGTCACTCAAACATGCTAAGTGGTGAGCCGGCCGGCTCACCACCTGGGCCAATCAGGACGGAGTGTGACTTGCGTTGCCTAGGCAACTCAGTCCAGGGTGCCTAAATTCCCCTCCACCCCTCCTAAGTACCCCAGACACAGGGGCACCACTTTGGAGGGCTTCTGTAGAGAAGCCCGCCAAAAAGTGGAACAAAGGGCTCGACTTGGGTTGGAGTCACAGAAGAGAACACAAACGCCATTTTAGAATCAAGTTTTGGCAAAAAATACCAACCGGAGAATTAATATTAATTAAATAAACCGGCGGTAGGTTCGAGGCTACCGTAAATAATTAAATAAAGGTAGTAGCCTAAAACAATGGGAAATCCCATAGGAAAATATTCGCGGTTGAATATAAAAAGTAGTATCCACTGCCACCAGCCAAAACTCGATCAGGGGGGACGGAGACGTGCCCCCTCGCCTAACAGACCCTGGGGCAATCGAATTGCCCCAGCCAGTACGTCCACAATATGATGGTTTGTACTGGTTCTGTTCAGAATTTAAGACTAGTAAAGTCAATGGTGACTTTACATGCCCTGGGAGACAGTAGTCAGTCCCAGGGTATGGAGTCTGTACTGGGGGGTCACTAGTACACCCCTGTGTCACTGCACTGAGGGTGCTGTGTAGCACACATCACAAAAACACATGAAGCCCTATGGAGTAAAAGACCCCATAGCTCATTAAACACATCTAGATTCAAAGAAACACACTCAAATCATGCCCAAGAGTGAGGGTAAAAGAGTCTCTCTCTTGGCAGGAGAAAAAAATAAACCCCAAAAATCCAGCAAAGCTGCTGGGGGACTAACTAGGTTAGGAAATTCAGCCTAAACAGAGAATTCTCCCTAACAGACAGTAGGAAAGGGTAACCTTGTTTTCCCTTTCTTTTTACTTCAACTGTATTTTTCCCTTAACCATTGTAGCTCAGGCAAGCTGGCGGTGTCTTGTTTTTACCACATTTTTGCCCTTATTGGGTGCATTCCTGGCCACCTTTTTTTTTACCATGTTAGTCATTTTACCACTATATTGATCAAAATGGCTAACCTCATTAAAGCTCCATCTTTGTCTCACTGTCTTTGTTGGCCATCTTTCTCCCGGGAAGAGATAGGAAATGGTCATATTATTAATTAATCTTTTATAACACACTTAATAGCGGAGACCAGTCTCTAAGCACAGGACCGGGATTCAAACCTTGCTTCCAAGACACATTGTGCCTGAGCTATCCTCCCAACTTAATATATTGCTATGTTCTTCTCAAGCTCTGGCCAGAGCTTGTGTAAAGGCCATTGTGCTAACCAGAGTGATGTAATGACTCCGGCCAAGCTGGCTATCCATGATTGGAGTTTGTTGGTTGTGGTCCCCTGATAGGATGGCTAAGGGTCACTCCCCCACCCGGGTTTCTGTATATCCTGTTGAAGTATGGAGCCATTCTGAAGGTCAACCACTCGAAATGAGAATCCAACACACGATAGTCCAAAGGACAACACCTGTTGTGCCCAATGTAGACATCTACTGCTTTTCTCTCTTTTCTGTACTCGCTCACGTTCGTCATAAGGCTCCCTCACGGCAGAAAAAATACAATCAGAGGGACCTCGATGCATGAGGGATTTTGGATACACTACACGTCATGTTAGGGATAGTGTTACAGGCACGCCCATGTCGACATCCCCTTTCGATTCTGGAAAGACGAGATGCAATACTCCACGGTTACCACTGTATGTCGGATTATATGCACAGCATGTGAATCAAGCAGATACAATCATCAGAAATGCTTTTACGGTAAGTAATGCATGTCATTCTGTTTATTTGCAGTTCACAGGAATCCCAAAGTACTTCATGACTTGTAGCCCTGCAACAACATCCTGTTCTTCTGTAGAACCCCATAGATATAACATAGGCAAGTTCTATTAAATAAATGCAACAAGAAAAAAGGGATGGTGGTCGCCCTGGAAACATCCTTACAGGTATTCACCACACCTCCCCCTACTCAAACGCAAAGTGTTCAACAGTGCTTTCTGCACCACCCTCTTGCATGCATTGACTCAACTCGCCAAAGAGGTCCATCAGTTGCTAAAAGAGCTTTGCCTTCAGTGGCATGAAGGATAACTCCCTGTCAAAACTTTGAGGTAGAGTTCGGCTGTATGCAGTGTGCACTTGCAGCTTGACCACTCAGTCCCCCCTGCAACCATCTCCTGTGGTGATCGTGTTGTGATAGTGCTGCCCAGTTCCTGATTACTCTAGTTGGGGTTCAGTACCACTATATTCCCTTTGTAAGTTTCATCTTCACCCAATCGCCATCATTCTTGGGCTGCAAAATATCTGCTTCAGTGGACTCATTCAGTGCTGCCCTCTTGCACTTACTTTACATGTTCCCTCATTCTGAAAACATCTGTTTCTTGACTTATACCTGTGGCCTCAGATATGGGATGCAGCTTAGTCCCTGCTGTTTGACCCCACATAAGCTCAAAAGAGTAGACCTACAGGACTGAGTGCTCTATCGTTCGGTAGACTCCTCACCAGTCTGCCGTGGCCCATGAAGACACGTGATGCAGCGTTTAACAGAAGTAACAGTACTAGTTACACCTGGGACATCCTGGGCTGGTCTACATATTAATAACAAGGATAGATGCTGCTGGATAGTATTGATATTTGATTTGTATCGTGCTCATACACAGGTGTTTCAGAGCATGACGAGGCAAGGGAGGGGAAACAAGGGAGAGCAAAAACAGCGATCTTACTAGGCCCAGTGACATTGAGAATGCTCAAGTGCATGGGAGAGGGAGAGGGGGAGGTGGAAAGTACTGAGTGAAAAATAAAAATAAGTAAATAAAACAGTAATAAATAAATTACAAAAAAAGACAGTGTTAGTGCAGCCAGCAAGTGGCAAGTGCTAAGAATAAGGCAACAGACAGGGTGTGTCTGAAAAAGTGCAGAAAAGAAAAGTGGGGGGGACTGTAGGGTTACAGATACAGACCCCGGTGCAAGAGATTGCCCGGAGGCAGTGCGGGTGGGTGGCAGGGTGAGCAGGTACCTGGGCCCTAAGAACAAAGGGAGACCAGGTGCACAATGCCGGGACAGAAAAGATCAACAGGGGAGAGGAGGGGAGAAGGTAGAAGCAAAGAGGAAGGTCTTGAGGTGCTTTCGGAACTGGAGATAGTTCTCAAGTTTCAGAATGACAGGGAGGCTGTTCCAGAGGGAGGCCTCAGCCGAAGACCGAGATCTAACCCCAGCTTGTTTCTTAGAAAAACGACTGACCCTGAGGGAGTTAGAGGTGGAGGAGTGAAGGGCTTGTGAGGGAAGGTATTTACGGAGGGAAAGCTGAAGGTATTTTGGACCCAGGCCCGAGAAAGCCTTGTGGACAATGCAAAGGGTCTTGAATTTAATCCTTGCAGCCACTGGGAGCCAATAAATAGGGCTGGAGAGATACGATCCCAGGACTTGAGGCCAAGGACAAGTCTTGCAGTCCTGTTCTGGATAAGTTGCAAGGAGCGCAGAGTAGAAGCAGGTAGATTTAGAAAGAGGCTGTTGCAATAGTCCAACCTCGAGAGAACCAGGGCTCGAGAGACATTTAGCTTCTGGAGAAGGAGAAGAAAGGCAGAATACCTCTGAGGAGGTGCAATAGGAAGTTTGACTTTTTTGAGACATCGGAAAGGTGGGCAGAGAATCTGAGTCGAAGATTACCCCGAGGTTCTTAGCCTCGCAAGTGGGGGTAGGAGGAGGGCCAAGGGAGGCCGGCCAGAGAGCGACAGGAAAGGAGGCGGAAAGTGTGCTGATGAGGAGGTTCTCAGTCTTGCTGGCATTCAGGCAGAGATCGTTATTGGCACACCAGTCCTGAATGGCAGATAGGCAGTCTGAGATGAGCGAAGGAGAAGAGGGTGCCGAGGGAAGCCTGAAAATTAGTTGTCAGCATAGCACTGGAAATGTAAGCAGAAAATGGCAATGCAGTGGGTGAGAGTTGGCAGGTATTAGAGCCAGGGTGAGAGGTTGGATCCCTGGTGAACACCACAGGTAGAGAAGGAGATAGAGGAAAGGAAGGACCCAAGTTGGACCTGGGAGGGTCGATTAGAGAGGAAAGAGGTCACCCAGGCCAGAGCCTGATTGGTGATGCCCAAGTTGTCACGGAGACGGTTGAGCAGGATGATATGGTAATCCGTGTCGAAGGCAGAAGAGAGATAGAGTAGGATGAAGACGTAGGGTATGTTAGAGTCAAAGTTGGAGAGCAAATCTTCACAGATGTTCAGGAGAGCAGTTTCAGTGCTTCTGGCAGCTCTAAAGCCAGACCGATGGTCGTGGAGACGGCCAACAAAATCAAAGTAGAGGTTAAGTTGAGAGATGGCTAGCTTTTCCTGGAGTTTACCCAGAAAAGGAGTAATGGAAATTGGGCGATAGTTATCTGGGAAAGAAGGTACAGCTGTGGGTTTCTTGAGAAGATGCACAAGAGAGTGCTTCAGAGGGAGGGGCGGGGGGGCTCCTGAGGCAAAGAGGTTGCAGAAATTGGCCAGGGCAAGAGCAAGGATGTCCATGTGATCCTTTTATGTTTTTAGAAGAACAGGGATTAACCTGTTTTGATGACTTTCATAGATTGGACTTGTCTAGCGACCTCGTCGGGAGAGAAGAGAGGAAAGGAGGAGAAAGAGGGTGGGGGGTGGCTGAAGGAGGGTCTGAGTTCACAGGAGGAGGGAGGGGAGGAGCGAAGGGTGAGGGGAGGAGAGGGTGGACAGGATGTCCTGTGTTTTTGAGACAAAGTGAGAGGTAAGTGCTGTGCAAAGGGCCTGGGAGGCGTCAGGAGGGTTGGAGACTGCAGCAGGATTGGCCAGCTCCTTGCAGATTTTAAAGAGTTTGTCTGAGTTGTTAGATGCCGCAGAGACATGGGAGGATAGTAAGGGAGAGGGAGTCACAGAGGTCACAGAAGAGTACAGAGATCAAACAAGGAGTGCCAAGATGGATATTGAAGTCACCAAGAAGGAGGAGTTGAGTGGTTGAGGGCAGGAGGGAGGAGGAGAGGTCCGCCCACGCAGAGAGAAAAGAGGTGATCTGACCAGGTGGCCGGTACATAGTAGCCACGCTAAGAGAGTGGCTAGGAGAGAGAAAAGGCCTGCAGACAAGGCATCATTCAAAAGAGTAATATGTGGGAGCCACCAGGGGGTGCTGAGATGAGCAGTCGTCCCTAAGTCAGTCTCCTCCACAAGGGCGAATTTAAGGGTTCGAGCCCCCCCCCCCCCAACACTCCCTTGTGCGAGATCCTGCACCCCCCACGAGGATCTGGGAGAAGGAGACCCTGTTGGGAGAAAATCCTATGCTCCGAAGTGCCGGCAAGCCTGCTTTTGTGCCTTACGAACTGAGAGCGTGAGTTGGGGTTGCCCGCCCCGGGCCGAGTACTCCGGAGGCCCGCTGTTAGCGAGGAGTTACCAGCTACGGGAGACAGAATGGAGGCCGGACAGGGGGGAGACAGCCATGCCGACGGGAGTCTCACAGAAGGAATCTGCGCTGACTGGAGGATGCGTGTCAGAGGTGCCGGCGGGAGTGGGGGCTTGTTTTGGTGGAGGGTTGACTGAGATTCCCCCGCATCCCCCCCAGTGCCTCTTTGGGGCCTCTGGAGCATGAAGGGTGACCTGAGGAGTGGTGGCCCCAACTGAAATGCGGGCCAGGTGAGGCTCCGGGAGGTGTGGAGACAACCAGCTGATTTAGTCTGCCTGTACCCTGGGGGACTGTCCGCATCCGTCGATCCGTTGGAAGAGGCTGGGTCGGGCTGGCGCAGACCTGTAAACCGTTGTGTGGGTGTTCTGGGTTGCCACCGCCCCCGTCTCGGCCGAACAGATGACCCATCATGGCGGTGAGCTCTGGGCATAGTGACAGTTGGTGAGCCTGAAGGAGAGAGCGCCACCCCCCACCGTTGATGTTTGCAGTGTAGCAAGGAAATTAAGACCAAGAGAGGACTCCATCCATGTGCAAGCTTGCCACATCCAATGTTTAAGGTGAACTACTATCTGAGTTGACGGCATCTGCCCACCCCGCAGCCCCGGTGACATATTCGCACTTCAGGTCAACCCCCATCTCTTCCTGTATTAAATGCTATTTGTGCCTGGCCCCATTGGGTCCCTAAACCCCCTCGCAGACCTGCAGGCACACTCCATTATCATATTTTGAGTGTTTTACCCACTGTGTCGGGCACAAACTTCACTGCTCGTGAGAGACACGGGGTGCAAGCAGCAGAGAACTACATGGTGGTCTACTTGGCACAGCACCCCCTACGGTAATGTGTGTTATCCGTGGGTGCAACATCACAAGTCCAGTGTTCATTAAGGACAGTGGGGGACTTCAAGAGAGATCCCTGGGCCCCCCTACCAAGGCCCCGGTCTTCCTTGCTTTAGATAACTGGAAGTAGCTGCCCTGAACGGGAGTAGTTTGGGTCTCTCATTGTCACGCACAGCAATTGCCCCGGAACTCAGCACTTAGAGGAAAGCCCTGTGCCGTCTGATTCTATGACAAGACCGGAGGCGAGCATTATGCTTTTTCTTCTTTAATTACTGCTAACCACAGCTTTTAAAATCTTCTTTTGTTTTCATCTATAACTTTTTTTTTTTTTTTTTTTATAACAAAGAAAAAGGAAATATGAAAACATCAACTTTCCAAAACTTCACAAACTACTCTTCCCATGAGGCTTCTCTGTCTAGTAGTCCCCAGCCTCTCTTTCAATGTCCAATCAGTCCATCTTCCTTACTATAAACCCCTGAAACTCTGGGTCCCTTCCTCTTCTTTTTTGCTGCGGAGCCACAGATAAGTACACGCAGGAATTGTCATAATGCTATTGTTTCTGCATTGACATAGAACGCGCGCATTAATGTCATGGCGCCGTAGCGTTCGTGCGTTTTTCAGGTTTAACTGACGAGACGCGAATTCGCGTTCGTTTTGCCCCAAGGTGTTTCCTTAACCGAGCGGCCGCCTGCCGAGCCCGCGAGTGATCTACCACTCGCTTCAGGGCGCAGGCAGCGGCCGCACGGCATCGCGTATTCGGATGGTTGGGTTCGCACAGTAGGCGGAGCAAGCCCAACCAACCTTAAAAACAAACGCGGAGCGCGCACGCGCAGAAAGCGAATTCGCGCTCAGAAATTTCCTAAGCGAACGGCAGACCCTTTCCCACACTCGTTTCCTATCCCAAATATACGCGAATTCGCTATTTAACTAGCGTTTCGCCTGGGACCAGCAGAGGCATTTCTCATCAGGAGTAATCAAAAAAAAAAAAAAAAAAGGGAGAAGCATTTATTTTACCCTTCGGCAGACCCTTAGTGTCTTTACCTGGGAAGGCTGAGTGTCTCACCCACGAGCCTTCGTCGCAGCACATACAATTCCATGGCTTATAACATGGAGAAGGAAGCTTGGAGTGAGGGGAGTGAAGGAGGTCTGGAAGAAGGTATAGAGGAGGACATTGACCTTTCCCAGAGCTTCAAAAGAGTTCTGGGCGACTCATTGGTGCAAGCCGTAGCACTGGGAGTTAAACCTCTGCAAGACAGGCTATCAGTCCTGGAAGATATACTGGGCAAGAAGGCTTGGCACGCTCGATGATCCCGGAGAAGGGACCTCCACACAAGATCCTCTGCGAAAAGGTGAGAAGGGGAAGAAAGTGGCCCGGAAGAGAAAATTCTCTTCTACTCCCCCGGGCGAAAGTACAGGGAAGAACATTTCCCTAGAGGTGGCTGATGCCTTCCACAGGCTTAAGAGTGCCTTCCTTACGAAGACAGCCCTGCCCAACCTCGTACCCCCTACCCCAGGGGCGAAAAATATAGGGGACGCCTATTCGTCATCCTCGGAGTTCTCAGATCAAGAACAGCCAGAGGAGGATGTGCGCAGCATAGGCAGAGCGAGCGTGGTCTCGCAAAAGAGCGTGCACGAACCCAAAGCCAACAGTGTGGAGGCCCTTCCGGATGAGGAAGACATATCGGATATGTTCGACCCCGATACCATAAGGCACCCCAGATCGACAGACTGGACACCTTCTCCACGCGTAGCCCTATATATGTCCCACAAGATGAGGAAGCCTATGGAAAAGGACATTAGGTTCAGGCTCAAAGCAGAATGTCCAAGGCCAGAGCTAAGCGGCAAAGTGGCAGATACGCCGGAGCTCGATACAAAAATGTTGACCTTCATCACTAAAGCAGGAAAGGATACTAGGAAAGGCATGGACAGAGCGTGGAGAACATGTCAAGATAAACTGCTCCACATTGCTGGCCCTATAGCCAAAATAATGGATCTGGCCGAGAGAGCCAGAGATACGGGTGAACCAGTCGACCCGTCTGTTTTAGCGAGCTGGGCTCAGAGAGCAGTCTGCATGCTGGGCAACGCAAATTGCGCCATATCTTCAGAGCGCCGCAGGTCAGCTTTATTGAAGATCGATAACAAGCTGGGGGACTTAGCCTCCTATGAAGCGGGGGAAAGCGCCCAAGGCCTCCTTTTCGGGGATACATTCGTCAAGGAGATGAATAGGTTCGTTGGAACATACACAGCGCTGGAAAAAGCGCAGGCCTCCATCAGGAAGGTATTCCCGGGGAGAGTTTTTTCAGGGGCCGGTCGATATAGAGGCCGCTCGACCGGCCGCTTCAATCATAGAAGAGCACAAGGCCCCAGAGCCCAATATTGGGAGACCCGGCAGCAAGACGCTTTCTTCCCGAACAGAGGCCGAGGCTCGCGAGGGCGCCGAGGGCGCGGATTCTACCGACATCAAAACAATAACTCAGGTGAGAGAACACGCAATGACCTACCCCCCAGTAGGGGGCAGGACAGCGCTTTATTTGCACAGCTGGCGCGAGCTATCATCAGACGCGTGGGTCAATCAGACAGTACAAGGCTTTGTACTAGATTTTCTAGATCATCCAGTTCAGAGTCAGGCCCCTCTCAGAATTCAGATGACCCAAGTGGAAGAATCTCTTTTAGATGCAGAGATTCAGACCTTAGCGCAAAAAGACGCGATAGAGAGAGCGATAGGGAGCGATCCTTCCTTCCTGAGCAATATCTTCCTAGTGCACCGCAAGGACAAAGTTCGTCCAGTAATCAATCTGAAGGAGCTCAACAGCTGGCTAGTTTACAAACACTTCAAGATGGAAGGGATCCATCTGCTAGGAGATCTGCTCAGGAAGGGGGACTGGCTTGCGCGCCTAGATCTAAAAGACGCTTATCTTACCGTGCCCATAGCGGCACCATTTCGACGCTTCCTAAGGTTCAGATGGAGAGGCGAACTCTGGCAATTCAAATGCCTGCCATTCGGCCTAGCATCCGCCCCATGGGCTTTCACCAAGCTTATGAGGCCCGTAGCAACAGCACTCCGAGAACAAGGGTGCCGGATGATTGTATATTTAGACGACATTCTGTTCATGGCCGAAGACAAAGACCGTTTAAAGCAACAGATCCTCTGGGCAATAGAGCTGATCTCCAATCTGGGATTCCTAGTAAACAGGAGCAAGTCGGAGCTAACGCCCACCAGACGTCTAGAATTCTTAGGCTTCACCATAGACACGAAGAAAGCTACGTTAGAGTTGCCGACTCAGAAGATGAAAGCTATCAAGAAGGATCTGAAAGCAGCGCACAAAAGGCCGCTGATTTCGCTTCGTTACCTAGCCAGGATAGTGGGGCTGCTTGCAGCCTCCATTCAGGCAGTTTTTCCCGGCCCATTACATTATCGGGCCCTTCAGAGGTTAAAGATCAAATACTTGAGGAAAGGCTGGAGATACCATCGGCTAGTCCCCCTAGACGAAGAAAGCAAGGCCGAGCTAAACTGGTGGTTACACAATATGGAAGCCTGGAACGGCAGAGCTATTTTCGGCGACGTGCCAGAGCTAATCATAGAGTCAGACGCCAGCAGGTCTGGCTGGGGAGCGCGATGTGGTACACTAGAAACAGGGGGAAAATGGTCAGCAGGAGAATTAGAACTACATATCAATTGTCTAGAGCTTCTAGCAGGGTCTTTCGCAGTAAAAGCCTTTACCAGAGACAGAGCGCACTGCAGCATTCTCCTCAGAATGGACAACATATCTGCAGTGAGGTATATCAACAAACTAGGGGGCACCAAATCCAAAATGTTAGCGGAATTAGCGAAGAATTTCTGGCACGAATGCCTGCAGAGACATATCGCAGTGACGGCGGAATATCTACCAGGGGCCCTGAATGCAGTGGCAGACTGGAACTCGCGTCACCTAGTGGACTACAGCGATTGGAGACTACACAGGGACGTCTTCAAGAAACTGGAAGCGAAATGGGGCCCCCTACACATGGACCTGTTCGCCTCGAGACTGAACTCTCAGCTACCGAATTACTTCAGCTGGAGACTAGACCCGGAAGCCCAGGGCACCGATGCATTTCTGCACCACTGGGGGTCTCAGAGACATTATGCGTTTCCCCCCTTCGCGATGCTGGCGAGGGTACTAGCAAAAGTGCGCAGGGACAAAGCCCAGATAGTGATAGTGACGCCAGAGTGGAAGTCACAAGCCTGGTTTCCAGTTCTGATGGAACTTTCTACGGATTTTCCACAGAGGATTGCATGCAGACCAGACTTGCTAGTGGATCCGGCAGGAGTTCCCCATCCTCTGATAGAGGATCGATCTTTATATCTGATAGCGTGCAGAATTTCAGGCACAGATGGCGATTGCCGGGACTTTCGGAAGACGCTACTAGACTTATCAATATGTCATGGGCTCCATCTACAATCAGGAGCTATAATTCAGCATGGCAAGCCTGGGACTTATGGTGCAGGAGGAGGAGTATATCTCCCATTTCAGCACCTGTAGTACAAGTAGTGAATTTCCTAGCCACCCTTCCTGTAGCAGGTAGAGCTTTCAGGACAGTAGGGGTTTATAGATCTGCAATTTCGGCAGGGCACGAGCTAGTGGACGGCGCTCCGGTGGGGGAACACCCAGCAATATCCAGATTACTGAAGGGCGTGAAGATGTCCAAGCCCCCCGGAGCAAAGTATTCATCACTGTGGGATGTACAGAAGGTGATATAGCTGTTTCAGATATGGCCGGATAATAATTTTTTATCAGGAAAACAGCTCTCGGGCAAACTGGCTACGCTTCTTTGCTTAGTTTCTTGCAGAAGAGTTTCAGATGTCAAAGCGCTGGAGATAGATAGGAAAATGTATTACCCAGAGGGGATAGCGTTTACCATAGCGCAGCGTACCAAGTCAAATTCTAAAGTGATATCATATCCATATTGGCCAAATAATGAGAAATTGTGCGTAGCGAATTGCATTAAGCGTTATGAAGCAGCGACAGCAGACGTTAGCCCGCATGGAGTGAAGCAATTGCTTATAGCGCGTATAAAGCCATACAAAGCAGTCAAATCAGCTACTATAGCCAGATGGGTGAAAGAGATAATGGAACTAGCGGGCATAGACACGTCTAAATTTGGAGCTCATTCTACCAGAGGAGCGATGGCTTCAGGAGCTTTTGCAGTCGGAGTTCCACTGCAGGAGATCATGAAAGCAGCAGACTGGTCAAGCGAATCAATCTTTAAGACTTTTTATTTCAAGCCAGTATCCAATATAGCTGCTGCTGTGGTGGAAAGCTTTGAACAAGCATAATGCTCGCCTCCGGTCTTGTCATAGAATAAAGATTGCCCATGTGACTAGCGCAGGAAGTCTTGATTCTATTAAAGACACGGAGGCGAGCATTATCCCACCCTATGAAATACAGTGTTATGTTACGTTGTGATCTGTATTGATTGAAATAGATTATGTATAAGTTTCATTATGACATAAGATGACTGTATTTCCCTTCCCTAACAAGTGTTTTTCTTTTTGCATAGGAGAAGAGCAAAAGAATAGCAGAGATTAGAGTATGGAAGGAGTCAGTTCAGCGAATTTAGAGTACAGCCAGTTGTTAAAAAAAAAAAAAAAAAAAAAGACCTTTCGGCTGGAGTTTTGAGAATTTGATTGGAGTTGGACTTTGTTCAGTTATTGGATACGCCGCAAAAGAAGAGGAAGGGACCCAGAGTTTCAGGGGTTTATAGTAAGGAAGATGGACTGATTGGACATTGAAAGAGAGGCTGGGGACTACTAGACAGAGAAGCCTCATGGGAAGAGTAGTTTGTGAAGTTTTGGAAAGTTGATGTTTTCATATTTCCTTTTTCTTTGTTATAAAAAAAAAAAAAAAAAGTTATAGATGAAAACAAAAGAAGATTTTAAAAGCTGTGGTTAGCAGTAATTAAAGAAGAAAAAGCATAATGCTCGCCTCCGTGTCTTTAATAGAATCAAGACTTCCTGCGCTAGTCGCATGGGCAATCTTTATTCTTTTTCTTGCCTGGCAGGTGTGGGAGCCTGAGTGAACTGTTCATCGATCTTCCGGAGGGTATCAGAGCTCCCTCCCCCGGTCATAAACGTCTTTGGCTGAACCTTATCGCCCATCCGAGTCGTCTGACTAGCATTCTCCTGCAGGTTCCTTTACCATGTGCTGGAGTCAGGAGGAAGAGGAGAGTAAGTGGAACATAACGCGACTACCAGTGCACAATCCGGCTGAACAGTCCTGAGAACCCTGGGCTTGTTAGGATCTTTAAACCCCCGTTGCACCGAGGCCACCAGATCTTCAGCAGATACCCTGCGCAGCCACCCCCTGTAGCTCTCCTCAGGCCCTGGGGGGGGGGGGGGGGGCACGTCTTCAACGGCTCCTATCTTTGGTGACTGTCTACATCTTTCGAAGGGGTTGGTCTTTAGGCGGTTCTCTCCCCCCCCTCCCCCAAACCTCCTGATGGACTGAGCAGCATCCCTGCAGAGATTCCGCCACGCCTCTGCGGGGCCAAAGAAGGGGTGCATCATGCCTGCCACTGACCAGCCAGAAGCTATGGATGCCCAATCAATGAGCAGAGGTATGGCAGCCCTTTTGGAGGAGATTTGTGGATTTAGGGCAAACATCAGCGAAAGGCTGGACTCGTTAGACAAAAAAGTAGTCTCTGTGGATGACCGAGTCCAAGCCCTGGAAGTCAATCAAAGCTCGGTCGACATCCTCGAGACCCAATTCGATATGTGCCTATCTGAACTGGAGAGGCGAGAGGAGAAAGTTACCCTCAAACTTGATGACTTGGAAAACAGAGAGCGGCGCTGCAATCTGAGATTTCTAGGCGTTCCTGAACAGGAGGGGGAGACACAAGCAGATATCACAATAGTGAATGCGGTTGTAAGTAAACTGTTTGAGGGTAACACCACTGAGCCAACGATCGCTAGAGCCCAAAGGCCAGGTGCTTCCGCCAGAGGGCCCCGATCGATCCTCGTGAAATTTCATTATTACTCAAAAGGCCAAGATTCGGGGACTCGCGCAGAGAAACTGCCCCATCGTCTGGGAAGGATCTTAAGTTATGATCTACCAAGACCTCTCTGCCCTAACTCTGGCGCGCAGACAGCTACGCAGTCCTCTAAGTCCTCTAACGAAGTGGCTTCAGTCCAGAGGAGTGACATATAGGTGGAGTCATCCATTTTCGCTCTCGTTTGAGGTCGAGGGTTACAAATACTTCCTGGTTACGGAGGACGACATACAAAGAGTGACTCAGGGAGCTCTTGGGAGATCGCCCCCCCTACCCCCGGGGGATGGCAGAGAAGGCAGGATGCAGGGGAGCCCCGTAATACTAACAAATTTGCAGAAAGACGCTGTGTCCGTGGCTACAGAAAATCTAGAAGAGTAGCTCCGACCTCCCACGAACAGCCTGCCACCTGAGCTGGTCTGCTATTCGTCCTGCTGTGGAGGATTTTGAAGCGAGGCTCAGACCCAGGTGTCTCCTCAGAGTTGTTTGGGTGGCACCCCTGTATAAAGGTCTCCATTATGGAGGTTTTCTTTATTCATTCAAGTTTTCTTCCTTGAAGGGAGGAGGGTAGGGTTTGAATAATCAGTTGACTTTTTTTAATTGTTAGGGTAGGGGCTCAATGTCGTGATGCGTTTGTTGTAAGCCGCCCTGGTGGAGGCGGTCTCTGGTGGCCTGGTCGTGCGACGGGTACAATGTCGCAGGCAATCCAGGCGCTCAGGAAAGGGGAGGGAGGGGGGATAAAGGGGTTCTCACTTTTGAATAGGGGTTATATCTGTTTGCATCAACCGTTTGGAGTCTCTAATTGCTGGGGCTTGTTATGTTTAATGGGGGCCGGAGGAGAATCAGTTAAGGGTGGTGTCTCAGAGGAGTTCCCACTCTTAGTGGATCAGAGCGTACACAACAATCTTCCGATGGCTGAATTAAGTCACTCGCTGACTTTGGGCACTGTGCACGCGGTCTCGCCTCGCCCCGTAAGAGGTCCCTAGTTGTGAAGGAATTCAAAAGGCTGAAGCTGGACCTACTGTTTTTTCAAGAAACCCACTGGGTGAGGGGGGGGGTGAATTGACAAGTCTTCCATGCCTCGTGCCAAGCTAAGAAAAGAGGGAGTGGCTATAGTTGTTTCCACGAAAGCCCAAAGCAGGGATCCGGAGGGTCACTACACAATGGTCAAGGGGGATATTAGGGGCTCCAAGGTGACCCTGATCGCTATTTATGGCCCTAACGAGGCCCAGGATCGCTTCTGGTTAGAGCGTAGGCCCAAAATCATGACCTTCACTGAGGGTGCGCTTGTGGTGGGAGGGGATTTTAATATGTCCTGGACCCTGAGCGAGATAGGAAGTCCGATAGGCCCTTTAGAGATTCCCTAGCACAGAGCCAACTGGCAGCCTCCTTCCAGAGAATCAATGACGAGTTAGGGCTCAGAGATTCCCATTCAGCATGGGAGGGCCAAGACCCTTTATTTACCTTTTTCTCGGGAGCACATACGTCATTCTCCAGAATCAACTACATCCTGGTGGATGAATCACGTTACGAGATGATCTCTGAGGTCAGGGTGGAAGTGACTCCTTGGTCTGACCACAACCTAGTTAAGGTCTAATTGAGGATCCCCCTTAGAGCTGAAGGGCCCGGGAGATGGCCTGCAACAATCTCCTGTTGAAGGACAAGGAGATGTTCCAGTCCTTCCTTGCTACCATGAATAAGTACTTTGCAATTAATGACGATGGACAAGTGGGGCTGGTGGGAGTCTGGCTTCAATCGGGGGGTGTGCTAGTAGGGAGGGGAGCAGTGAGGAAACTGGAGAGAGGAGAGGCTTCTCAGGGATAAAATCAAGGCTATCCAACCAGGGGGCAAAGTAAAGTCCCAGATCTTTCTGGCAAGTGGGCTGAGCTCCAGCAACTAAAGGCGAAGCGCGCCGCTCTTCTAGTTGAGCAGACTGAGAGGAAACTATCCTTTCTCAAGCAAAGGTACATGTAGAAGGGGGAGAAAGCCGATAAGATTCTAGTGTGGAGGCTGCAAGAACTCAGGAATAATAGAAGGGTAGATTCTCTGGTCCTTCCGGGTGGGGCGAGATGTAAGGATGATCTCGGGATAGCGGAGCAATTCCGCTTATATTATGAGAGCCTGTACAGGTCTGAGTACGTCGGGGATGGAGCAGATATAGATAGCTTTCTCGATTCAGTGTCTATCCCCCACCTGCCCCCCAAGAAGGCAGATCCCTTGGAGAGACCCATTACACCTTAGGAAGTGATTGATACGATCAGCTCTATGAAGGCTTGCACGACCCCGGGTGATGACAGGTTTATTGTCCTCTTTTACAAGTCCTTTCGTTCTGCCCTTGCCTCATTCCTGTCTAAACTTTTTAACGCAATCCTGGATTCAGGTTGTCTCCCGCAAACTATGGTATCGGCCCGCGTTGTCGTCATCACCAAGGGAGGAAAAGATCCGAAATACTGCCCTATCTCCCTACTCAACACAGACGTTAAGGTTTTGGCCAAGCTACTGGTGCATGAAGATCAGGTGGGATTCATCCCTGGGAGACTTGGGGGAGGGGGGGGGGGTGTGTAACATGAGGAAATCGCTTGATCTGATGCATGAAGTAGCTATTACAAACGAGGAGGCCTACCTCCTGTCATTGGACTCGGAAAACGCCTTCGACCGTGTTGAGTGGGCATACATGAGCAAGGTCCTGCAGAAGATGGGGTTGGGGGTTAATTTTTGTAGGTGGATAGCAGCCCTGTATAATGGCCCAACAGCCAGTGTAGCGGTGAATGGGAAGATCTCCGCTCTATTCTTTCTCTCCAGGGGGACCCGACGGGGCTGCCCGATTTCACCCCTTCTTTACGCCCTTGCGATGGAGCCCCTGGCGATAGCTATTCAAAATCATCGAGGGATTACGGGGTCCGGTGTGGGGGTCTTTCTTTTAAGCTCTCACTTTTCGCAGACAATGTCCTGGCGTATATAACCAACCTTCAAAGCTCTCTCCCAAACCTCTTAGAGCTGATCCATTTTTTTGGTGTCTTTTCCGGGCTGAAAATTAACTTAGCGAAATCTAGTTTGATGCCAATGGGTAGACTGATGCTCAGGTTGTGGGTAGGGAGTCGTTGGGAGGTATTAGAATCGAGCGCATGGCTACATCTTACCTGGGGGTTCTCCGCCCGAGCGACTTGACCCTCCTCTTTGAAGTAAACTATCCCCCATCCTTGCTAAGATAAAGTCTGATTTGCTCCTGTGGGCTCCCCTGACTCTTTCTTGGTTTAGGCGCATGGTGTCAATCAAGATGAACATTCTACCGAGGCTTCTCTATCTCTTTTCCTCCCTCCCGGTCGCAATCCCAGTCTCCTTCTTCAGAGCCCTTCATTCAATGGTCCAGCGTTTTATTTGGAATGGCAAAAAACCAAAGATTAAACATGGGACCTTGACACTCCCGAGGTCCTACGGGGGGTTTGGCTTGCCTGACTTCCGGCTCTATCACAAGGCAGCTCAATTAGGGCTAATGTTGGAGCATTCGAGGGATGACATGAGAACCTATTGGTCCTATATCGAAGATGTCCATGCTGACCCCAGTAAAGTGCGTGACCTCCTATGCGCCTCTAAGAGCCTCCCAAGTAATATTAGGCATCATTCCACCTTGTCCGTTTTGTGGGCGCTATGGAGGTAGGATAGGGAAAATTCCTTTCTCTCCTCTTGGCCGTCCCCCTTATCTTCTTTATGGGCCCCCCTCCCTTGATTAAGCAAAAGGGGTTTATGAGGAACGCAGGGGTGGTCGGATGCCGGCTTAGAGCACGCAGCTCAACTCTTTCGTCAGGGTGCATTCATAGACTATGTCAGCGTGGCGGAAGCCATGGGCGACACTCCGATGTTGATCTTTGATTATCTCCGGTTGAAGAGGATCCTGACCGATAGCCAATGGGTGGAAGACCTGGCCCATCCCCTTACGCCACTTGAAAGTATAATCGTGGAGTCCACATAGAGCAGAGGGTCCCTGTCTACATTTTATAATTTCTTAATCTTGGTGAACGTGGAGGGTAGGCAGTGGGAGACAATGGTGCGAAAGGCTGTGGAAGAATCTTCTTGGGCCATTATCTTTAAATCCCTTTTCTCGGGCTCCCTATACACTGCAGCTATGGAGCACAACTTTAAGATACTCCACGTATGGCACCTCGCGCTAGAGAGGCTTGCGAAAATGTACCCGGGGGTGTCGCCACTCTGTCCGAGGCAATGTGGTCGACGCGGAACGTGGTTCCATCTTTGGTGGGCCTGCCCTGCTATACAGGTATATTGGTCACCTGTATAGCAGAGCTGGATTAAAGAGATTACGTGCGCCTCTCTTCCCATGTGTCCCTTTGAACTTCTCTTTGGCATCCCGGCTCCGGAGGTAGTCTCGGCTGCTTTGCCGAGGGTGGTACAGTCCATGTTACGAGCAGGGACACTGGCCCTGGCCCAGAAATGGAAAAGCGGTTCGGTGCCCTCTAAGTCAGACTGGTTGGCTAAAATTTGGGCAATATTTACTTATGAGAAACTCACAGCTATGACTCACGATACCATGAAGTCTTTTCTCCTAGATTGGACAGTAGTCTTGCTTCATGAAGATTGTGAATCAATGAGACTCCGAGTACGGCTGGTATAGACTGATGAACGTTCTGCATATGCCTTATATAACAAATGATTTTATTTTTTTGGGGTTGAGCCCATTGAGTCAGCTATTGTAGCTTGTTTGGTCCCTGGTTGATTTGTAACTGAGTCTCCAATACCCGTATGGGTTTGGTTGTAAATGAGCGGGGGGGGGGTGAGGGTGGACTGGGGGCGGGGGTTAATTGCTGTTTTGTGTGGATGTCATCTGTGACTTATTGACATGCATTGTTTTTTGGAAAATGTTCAATGAAATTTAAGTGTGAAAAAAAACAAAAGAGGAATATGTCTGCGTGGGGATGATGGAGGCAAGAATCCACTCAGGAAAGATCAGGGCTACACCCGCTCCGGACCGGGTGGATCTGGGTGCGGAGAGGATCTTGTAACTGTCAGGGAGGAGAGTGTCAAAGTTTGTGACAAAGCTGGCAGTGTACCATGTCTCAGTAAGACCGAGGACATCAAGGTGAAGTTCTTCCGGGAGGTGGCAGATGTCAGAGGAGTGTTTGACAGCAGAGCGAGAGTTGAGAGTGGCAAGATGAAAGTTTCCAGACTTCAAGCCCCTCTGGGGAGTGGTACAAATCGGAGGTACACCCTGCGTAGGTGACGAAGGAGCCTGAGGTAGGGCAGGAGAGGGAAGAGAGGGCAGGATAGCCAAGGGGGGGAAGGAGGGGACAGCAGGAGATGAAAGGAAATTGATGAGGCAAGAGAAACGCCTGTTAAAGAGGAGGAGATTGGCCTGAGGGCCTTGGACACTGACGGTGCCATTAAGGTAGTCTTTAATGATGACTTTAGAGGTCGAAGTGAGCCATGAGAGCTTCCCATCGGGTGCCGCCATTAATGAGAGAGGAGGAGACAGGACAGAGCACAGAGATCATATGAAGAGTCCATAGTTCTGGCGAAGGAATGACAAAGAGGTTGTCGATGAGTGTCTGTCTGGCAGAAGCGCTGGAATAGGTGTCTGCAATAGGGAAACCAGGGTTGAAGGGCAAGATATCCTTTTTGAACTTGTTCCTACCAGACTTGGTGAAACGGGATGGATAGTCAACAGAGAAGCAGTTGGAAAAAATAGGAGAAACAGAGAGCGCCATGGGAGTGGTAGCGTGAAAAAGGAGGGGATGGGGGAAGGCAGGTAAGAGTGGAGCAAAGAGATTGGTGAGGTCACTAGGCCAGCAAGTTACAGAGAAGCAACAGTCAAAAGCAAAATGCAGAGCAGGTTAGCAAAAACAGCAAGATTCGACCTATAAATCAAAAAGCAAAAACAGCAAGATTCGACTTATAAATCAAAAAGCAAAAACAGCAAGATTCGACCTATAAATCAAAAAGCAAAAACAGCAGAAGTGAGTTTACAATTGGGTTCAGATGCACGCAAAGGGTCAAAAACGCAATCAATTCAGAGTGTGACCTGGGAGAAACGAGCAGAGGGAGAGTGAAATTAAAAAAACGGCGGGTAGGAGTGAGTCAGGAAAGGAGAGAAGTAACCCACGGTTAAGGAGGTGTGAATGTCAAGGCAGTCTGGATTTCATAGAAGAGTGTGGTGGCAACATTATTGAAAGGGCTGGTGCCAGGGTAAAGAAAGGACCCGCGTAGCGTTCTGGTAGCGAACAGGGAGCAGACAGGGGCCTTAGGGGTGGGCCTTTGGTGGGTCCCCAGTTGGTTGCTATAGGCATTCTGGTAGCCAATTAAAGTGCAGGATACAGCAAAGCACAGCCACACTAAAAGACATGGCGGCGGCCATTTTAGCAGTGCCGCAGGGATCAGAGTTGATCCACTACTCGGTGATCCCAGCCTCATTCTCCATGGTCACTTTCAGTTTATGTAAGGCAGCAATAGTTCTGGCGAGAATACAGTTTTCTGCATCATTAGGAGGCACAAATGTGCAACCGGCACTCCCGATTCTCCAGCATACTCTGCCCTCCATTGCTGTCAGGAGGTTGAGTATATACCGGTTCTGCAAAGTCATGAGCATTAGTGCCCGCAACTCTTCCTTAATGGCGCTAAATGCCAACTCAGAAGAGTTCATGATAAGTAACAGCTCATACCTGATTACCCGGAGCGATTTGGCATTTGCCGCTGCTTGGGCGCCAGGAGAGAGGATAAAGGGTCTGTGTGGCTAAACAGTCGGTATTGATCAGGAATGTCTGCTAAAGCTTTTGATTAGGCTGCTGAGAGGTAATTTAATCTTCTCCTACATTGTAATTGTTCCAGATTCTCGTCCTCAAACAGTGTCTTTTCGTCCATGTAGGGTGATGAAAAGGACTCGAGGAGCACAGGGGACAAAAGGGGCACAGAGGTAGCTTCGGCATTGGATGGGAAAAGACTAAATGTTTTTCTGGGATTACGAGGATGGGCACATGAAGGGTAGAGAGACTGCACACCTAACCAGGTTGGAGGCAGCTGCTTGTATCCATGTGATCCGAAGTCCAGAAATTATCCAAAAGAGCAGCCTTGCCTCTAGCCAGATCTGTGATGCGTAGCATGCAACTGCATTTCACATTTGTGCCAATGGGCACCATGCCATTGCCCTTAAAACACAGAAAACAATGGTTAAGTGCATCTTAACAGGTTTTTCATGCTCCTTGAGCCACGTTAGATACCGCAAATGATTTCTCCATACTGTCCCGCACTCTTGATTAACTTGTGCCCACCCCTCTTATGGGAATTCCCTCATTCCTCCAGCTCTACAACTCTTCACCCCTTGCTCCCATCGATTTTATTTTTTTTTGTTGTTGAAAAAATGCTCCTTCTTAGGTCAATTGAACTCTTTGAACACACCTAATATTTTTGTGTTCTGTATGCTTGTCATTTGAACATTCCTCATCACTTGATATTATTGATGCTGTTATTGACTTCCCTTTAAGCTGCTCTCGAACCCTGCACAAGGCTAGGTGCATCAGGCTTAGTGCATCTACTACCACTACCACTACCTCACTCGGGATAAATACCCTAGGGATGCCAGAATCATGGGGGATGAGAGAGCAGATGTAGCAATATCCTACATATCTCTCTCTACCCTCATACGGCTATACCATTTGTTATCCTCTGCAAAACCATGTGCATTCATTGTAGGATCCAATTAATTGTCATTATCAAAAAGATTATTGCCATTTCTTTTCACTCTTAGTATTTCCTCCTCGGACCTCACAAAACCAAAAATGTTAAGTTTCCCCTTTTTATGCTAGTTTTCATCTTCAGACATGATAACCCAAAAACCAAGAAAACCACAAAAATGTTTATTTTTTTCAGAATTTACAATCTTAGACATTCTTTTCCCTATACAAAAAATTATTTAAAGTGCAGATCTCTCTTCACTCCAACCCCTCTAGACTGAAACGAACAGTGAACCCCTAGGGCGCACTTAACTTCTATGCCTGCTCTTGTGCAGGTGGAGGGCTGACGGTATCCATTCCAATATCTTTCAGGTGGATCCAACTCTTGTTGCCCTCCACCTTCACGGCAGTTGGAGTCGCGTAAATCAGTGTGTGGCCCATAGAAATGCTGCTCATTTCAGCGACACACGCTTTCCCCGGGTGAAGCTGTATCTTGTGCTAATTGTCGTTAGTCTAGCTGTTTTCTCATGTTGTCTGTTGGTGAGAAGACGCAGCCTTTGATGATATAATCTTAACACTTTTTGTTAATGCTGTAAGGTATCTTCTCCTAGGACCCATCTGGTCTTAGGTGCATGAGATGTCATACGTGTAGGTGAGAGCGGTGTATGTAGCCTAAGCCCATTCACGATTTTGTGAGGGATTGAGTGATGGACCTTCCCTGGCTGGTTTCGTACATAAAATACCGCCAGTGGGAGGCAAACATGCTTTGTTTGTTTTTGTTTTTATTATGTATATTGCGCACCAGACCCAGGGGTATTCGGGCGCGAAGGCATAATGAGGGTTGTTCAGCTTATGTTTAGGTTACATGTTATACACGGAAACATACAGCTGTGGTTACAGTGCTGTATACATGTACAGTCAAAGGTTTATATACAATGAAATTACAAGAATGCAAGTGTGGTACATAAATAAAGCTGAGCAAATATACAAAAGATCCCAGAGGGCTGCCAGTGGGGTATGGTTAGGCGTCATGTTCTTTTAGCCAATGAATGAGACTGGTTCTTAATTGAAGGTAGGGGAGATCTTCCCTTAAGGCATGGGGAAGGGAGTTCCAATATTGTGCTGCTTTAACAGGGAAGCTGCTCCCACCGGATTTAGTGAGTTTAAATCTCGGTACTAGCAAGAGGTTGGAATTGGCTTTTCTTAGGGGTCGAGATGCTGTTTGTCTGAATCTGTCTGAGGTATTGTGGGGCTGCGTGATTAAGGCATTTGTGTGTTAGGGATGCAGTTTTGAGGAGGATTTTGTCTTTTGTGGAGAGTGAATTGGTGGATCTCCTGCGGTCTGATATATGGGCGTTTTTAGGGAAGTTTAGGGCGGCTGTCAGGGCATTGTTTCGAAGGGTCTGAATTTTGGAGGGGATGGATTTATTACTGCCTATGTAGAGGGTGTTACAGTAGTCTAGTTTAGACAGGATAAGTGCCATGATTTATTTGATTCTGCACACAATTTAGTTAGCCAGGCCTTATGGAACCCATGGAGCCTGTCCACGATCTTGTTGGCCTGCGGGTGGTACACCGAGCACAACCAATGCTTTATTCCTAACAACAAAGTGATTTCTGCAAACAAGTCATTAAAGAAGTGGGCTCAGTTGTCTGATGTTAGAACTTCACAAATAACCCATCTTGGAAATGCCTCTCACCAGGAATCTTGCTTGCGATTTAGCATCAGGATGTACGCAGGGACCAACCTCAAGCCCCCGGGAAAATGGACAAGCCCTCACAATTAGATATTTGAAGTTACTGCACCTTAAATCATGTCTACACAATCGATGTGGAGCTCCTTGAAGGGACCAGAGGACCTGGGCAAGACCCCACGACCCTGCACCAACCTCATGGTATTTCCGGGATTCAACTCCTTGCACACTACACAATTCCCTATGAATCTACTTACCTGTTCTTGTAAGTTACGGATAAACCAGTCCTCCTGTAGCTCTGCTGCGATTTGTCGTTGAAGTATGCAGCGGTTAATGTAGTTGCTCTAGAGCCAAAAGAAGCAGGTTTACAGACATTACTAACTTCCTCGTCACTTCCTGTCTCCAAAGCAAATCTGTGGGTGAGAGAAAACATCCTCTTTTTTTGTTCTTTTTTTCTTTTGTTCTTCTCTATGGGCTTTCCCTTGCAATCCTATTATTTGGAGAACCGGAACTGCAGTGTATGGGGCTGGTAACTGTACCTGTTGGGACACGGTTTCCATTTTCAGGTAATTTGTGAAAGGAAAATATGCTGCTTCCTTCGCCACCTTGTCTGCGGCATCATTTCCAAGAGCTATTGAATTAGTGTGGCTCGCATGGGCAGCGAACTTTACTAGACCTATCCCTGCTGGCAAGGTTCACACTTCAATTAGTCGGGATAGCAGCACAGCATGCTGGACAGGGGACCAATTGGACCTCCTAAACCCTTTTCTCTGCCATCTTAGTAACCCAGAATGGACAGTGGAGGTGATGTACGCAGTGTCAGAATAAACAGTGACAGAATAAACAGTGACTGCCTTACACATTTCTAGTGCCTCTAAGTTCTACCAGTTCCGCTGCTTGTGCAGAGTGTAACGGTTTTATAACTAGGCACACTCCAGCCAGGGACTTCTTCCACTGACAATGAATGTGGCGCACAATAAAACGCTTTTTTATCTTAAATCAAGCTCGGGTTCTTTCTTGAGAAGGCCCCAAACCGTCTCACACCCACCTTAACCAACAACCTGTGTTGCAGTGGACTATGAACCAGGCTGGTGTGTAAAAATAAAATATTGATTAATTTTAAAATATGGATTAATTTTAGGATTCAAGGAAAAATCAAACTATGTGCAGCAGCCACTACTGTGTGGCAGTACAAATGCAAAAATCCCCCAATACAGTTAATGTTAACTCCTAACATGGACACCTTTAATAGCTAAACAAAAGAGCAAGTGTTTTAAAATCATCAGGTGGCTTTCAAGTTTAGCACTCCTCATGCAACACTCACCCCAAACATCTGCTAACCAGATTCTTTGTGGATGGAAAGCAGTGGCAAGGAGTTAGAATGAAGAGGGAAATTCAGATTTAGAATTCAGCCCACCACCCCAAAATGGGAGGCCAGAAACGAAAATGAAAACGTTATTTATGAGCAAAATGAGATAATCGGATTTTACTTGTTACTTGCACACCAGTTTACAATAGCGGGGGGGATAGCTAGGACAGAAATTTGTGTGGCTGCACTTAAGAGACTACTGAGCAGGGCGCGAAAGCAATGTGAACACTGGTAAGAAAATCGATTTGGAGGAAAAAGAAAGAAATGCAAAAGAAAACGCACGCGGCAGAATGGCAATTTGTTTCTATGCAGAACTTTTTTTTTGAAAATTGATTTTTATTGGTTTTGTGATTATAACATAGGCAATTCAATATTACAATCAGCAGAATAAGTGAACATGAACAATCACAACTTTTATGTCCCCCCCTTTCCCTCCCACTCCCTCCCCACCACCCTCTGCCTCCCCCCTCCCTCTCCCACACCATGGCACGATAATAAATAATGACCACGGGGTTCAACACGTTATCTTCATAAAGACATATCACTGGTACAAGGTAAGTTCAGAATAGGGGTGTGGTCGCTCGAAAGGCAAGGGCCATGGCCTGGCAACATCTCCCGCACCAGTCTGTCCCTTCACACTCGGGGAGGTTTAATTTAGACAGAAACATTTGAGTTCAAGCAGGTCATTCCAGGTGTTGCTTGAGTCTTATGCCGATCTTCCATATTTATCAAAGAAGGAAAGCCACAGGCCCTCAATATTGGACCTAGATTCGTCTATCAAGTGAGTTAAGAATTCCATGTCATAGATTGCTCGTACCTTAGAGACCCACTCTCTCTCTCTCCTGGGGGTTGAGGCGATTTCCACTTTTGGGCCCAACAACACCTTGCCGCTACGAGCATCACATGCAGCATGTGGTCATGTTTCACCTTTGGTGCCCCTTCCACTTCAATGCCGAACAACACCAACCAGGTGGACAGGGTCCTTTCCATCCCGTCTACCTCTTTGATCCAAGAAAGGACCTCATTCCAAAATATTTGTACCACTCGGCATTTCCACCACATAAGTATGTAGTCCCCTTTTTCAGAGTGACATTTCCAGCAATGTTGATTGTAGCCCCTTCTCATCTTGGCTATCCTCTGCGGGGGAAAGTGCCACCTGTGGATCAGTTTAAGGGCCTGATGGCGGTATTGGGGTGCTGCCGTGGAGCGATTGGCCTGTCTACATATCTTGGTCCATCTCTTTTCGGTGATGGGAGTGCCCAGATCTTTCTCCCATTGTACTTGGGAGGATGGGGGTTCCTGTGGGGTGGTAAACAATAAAAAGCTGTACAGCCGTGATATTACCCCTTTGGTCCCTTTGTGTGTGATAAGAAACTTCTCAAAATCTGTTAGATCACGCCTAAGGGTATCTCCCCACCTGCTTTCAGTGAGGGCCCCTTTGAGTTGTAGGTAACGAAAGGGGGAGAGATTGGGGAGACCGAAGGCCTCTTGCAGATCCCCTAATGATATAAACACCCCTTCCAACCATAGCTGTCCAGCTCTACAAAGGCCCACCTCGTACCATTGTTAGAAGGCTAGGGGCTCATTGATTCCCTCCCAGAGTGGGGGAGCCCAAATGCAGCTCATGGGCGAAGGCCACGTTGTGAGCCACCAAAGGTAGCCCCCCTCCCTCCATATTGTCCATAACACTCCCAGTACTGGATGGTTCAAAACTCTCCTTGGGATACTCGCCCTGGGAACCCACAACCATTCATCTAGTGTGACCGGGGAAAATAGCAAGTTATCCAGGCCTACCCATTGCTTCTTTGGGCCCATCACCAAGTGATCCACCAGGATTCGCAGCTGTGATGCCTTATAGTCGGTGTCTAAATCTGGGTAGTTAACTCCGCCCTCGTCCTTGGGTCTTACTAAGGTGTCCTAGGCAATTCTATGGGATTTTCCCGCCCAGAGGTAGCGGAGAAGGGTCCGCTTGATCTCTAGGAGAAAGGGCTTTGGTATCTGGGTTGGGACCATTTGGAATAAGTATAGAAATTTGGGGAGGACCACCATCTTTATGGAATTAAGGCGTGCCATCCATGAGAGGCCGGATTTTGCCCAGCGTTCAAGGTCTCGTCTGATCGCTGACCAAAGAGGGGGGAAATTCTCCTTGAAGAGGTCCGCCAGGTCTGTTGGTATTTGAATCCCCAGGTGACAAAATCCCCCGGGCTGTATACAAAATGGGAGATCTTCAACATATCGCTTCTCTGAGTCCTTGAGTTGGCCTGCTGGGAACTCGACTGACTTGCCTAGGTTTACTCTGTAACCTGGGAGGGCCCCATATTGCTCTAGGCTATGTAGCACCTCAGGGACTGACCGGGACGGGTTAGAAAGATATAATAGGACATCATCGGCAAAGAGGGTAACTTTATGGGTGGTATCTCGCATTTTAATGCCCTGGATCTTATCGTTTCCTCTGATGGCTATGGCCCAGGGTTCCATCACTAGCGCCTATATGAGGGGGGGATAGCGGGCACCCCTGCCTTGTACCCCTGCCCAGTGGAAGGGCTTCAGACTTGCTTCCATTAACTACCACTTTTGCAGAGGGATGAGAGTACAGAGCCGAAATCCATCCCTGCCATTTAGGTCCCATCCCCAGGGATGACATGACCCCCTCCATAAAGGCCCAGCTCACCCTATCGAACGCCTTCTCATCGTCTAGGGACAGGAGAAGAGCACCTTTCATTCCGACTCCTCTTGAGCTCAAGATATACAGGGCTTTACGCATGCTGTCAGCCCCCTGTCTGTCCAACACAAAGCCGACCTGATCAGGGTGGATTAGTCTGGGAAGGCATTTTTCTAGGCGTGTTGCCAGGATCCTAGTAAAGATCTTTGCGTCCATGTTCAAAAGTGAAATGGGTCTGTACGAACCGCACTCCACCGGATCTTGGCCTGGCTTAGGAATCACTGTGATCATGGCCTGCAGGAATGTCGGTGGGATGGTTTCCGAAGTTCTGATTTGATTAAAGAGTTTGGTCAGCGGTTTTATTTGTACCGATTGGTATTGTTTGTAAAAATCGGCTGTGTAGCCGTCACCCCCCGGTGTCTTGCCTACCTTCAGTTTTTTTATAGCCCCCTCCACCTCTTCCTCCGTTATGTCCCTCTCCAGGGCCTCCCTCTCGGGGTCTGTAAGCCTGGGCAGGGGGTGGTCTTCAAGATATCTCTGAATATCTTCTGATGCTTCGTCCTTTTGTTTGGCATAAAGCTCTTTATAAAAACTTGCAAAAGATTCAGCTATACATTTAGTTGTTGTCTGGATGTTGCCTGTCCCATCTTTGACCCGCTCTATCCGCCTAGCAGATCTGCTTCCCCTCAGCCTATGGGCCAAGAGAGTTCCCACCCTATCCCCCCTCTCGTAATATCTCTGTTTTGTGTATCTCATTTTCTTTACCACTTCACCCATTAGGAGTGTGTGCAGGGCCTGTCTCTTGTCCCTCATTTCGCCCAGGAGTTTTTCTCGGTCTACGTTGCCACTAGTGAGCTGTGCCCTCATGTCCCGTAGTTCCCCGCGGAGTTTAGATTCTATTAGCGCCCTCTCCCTTTTCTTACTAGCGCCTTCTGCGATAAGGAGACCCCTAAATGTGGCCTTCGCAGCCTCCCAGACAGTGGCCATTGGGACCTCCCCTGTGTCATTAATTTCAAAAAAGGCTTCCATTTCCTTCCGTAGGAATTCCCTAAACACTTGGTCCCTCATCAGAGTGTCGTTACAGCGCCACCTGTAAGACTTTGGGATGTCCTGCAGTCGCCAGTCCTTGGTTAGAAGTTCATGGTCTGAACAAGTCACTGATTCAACCGTAGGGCTACCAACCTCTCCGCCTCCCTCTTCCGATATCAAAAGGAGATCAATTCTGGTATATGTTTGATGAGGAGGGTAGAAGAAGGTCTAGCCCCCCGGGGTCTGCCATCATTTCCGCCATACATCCACCCAGTAGTAATCCCGTAACAGGTCCCTCATAGCTAGGTTGTCTTTTGTGGGGGCTTTCGGCCCTATCCCCCTGGCAGACCACCAGTCCAGTCGGGGGTCGGCGATAAGATTGAAATCCCCACCCAAAATCTTAGCGCCTTCCACCCATTCATCCATGACTCTAAGGACCTTACGAATAAACTTAATTTGACCAACATTGGGCACGTACAAGGTAGCAAATGTGGCACGCATACCCTGGGACCAGCCCTTGATCCCCAGAAATCTACCCCCAAAGCCCCTTTTGGTTTCAATGTTGGTAAGGTGCAATGATTTGCCCAGGATAATACCCACCCCGTCCTCCTTTGAGGATTTGTGTGAGGCCCAGAAATTGCTACCCATTTCTTTTCCCTTTATCGTTGATTCTGCCCCCCTCCTGTAGTGAGTTTCTTGTAGGACAAGGACTGTCAATTTGTGTTTACGGAACATGTTGCTAGTAAGGTGTCATGATCTCTGCTTCCAAAAGGTCAGGGTTTTCCCAACTCCCTTGGAAGCAGATCCATAACCCAGGTTTCGACTGCCAACCAGTCCCAATTGGGACCTTTTGGACCCAGTCCTGGCGCCAGTGGCACCAGGCTCATAAATATGCCCAGTCCCAGCGCTGGAAGCGCCGGGCTCATAATGCTTGGGTGGATTTACCTGCAGCAGACCATGCTGCTTACTTGCCTGCCAGTTGAGTCTCTGATCCTCTTCTGTTTGGAACTACTTTTCCTGTTGGGTGGGGCAGGAGCCACTCCCTAGATTCAGAACACTGGAACTCTTCTGGAAAGCAGGAACTCTTTTCTTACCTAGGCGTGGCTGTGGAAGGAGACACCTAAGCACTACAGGAGGCTATTTAAACCACACCCGATGGATGAATCTTGCTTTGCGTTATTCTGCATCCTCAGCAGCAGAACGCTCATCGTGTCTTCTGCATCTGATCCTGGACCTAAGGAAAAAGGCTTACCATTCTGAATCCAGTCTTCAGCAACACCTATAAAGACAAGAAAGAACAGGTCTGCATTACGGTCTTCAGTGACAGCTCTTCGCTTACCTGGTCCATCGGCTGTCACCAACGCCTCGCGCTGCATTCCGGCATCTGAAAGACAAAGGCTTACCTACTCTTCGTGCGCTCCGGAAGTCTTCACACTGCATTCCGGCATCTGAAAGACAAAAGCTTACCAACTCTTCGCACGCTCCGGAGGCCTTCGGCGCTGCGAAGCGCATCTGAAAGACAAAACAAGGTGCGTTTAAAGACATTGGGGAACTTTAATACTCATGTGCCATTACTCCTTTCCACATCTAACCCAGTGGGTATCCCGGCACCCTGCAGCCGCCCCGAACTTGTACCTGCAAAATAAAAAGACAGTTAGAGCGCATCGTGAAGCAGGCAACAAGCGCTTACTTACGTGCTTCCAGGCGCTTCTATTCATCACACGGGCTCCATCTTCAACTCACTTCAGCCCGCCATCCGCCATCGCCGGAACCCTGCAAAACAAGAGACATCATTACTAAAGACTTTAAAGACATTAGAATTACTCGAAACTTACCGTTCGTGCAGTAAACGACGGACAGCAGTCCTCTGAAGTCAAGAGGCCTGCTCCCCTTATCCAGTGAAGAAACTGGTTACAGCACCCTGCCTCGAGGCAGATGGAGAGCACGGCGTTCACTTACCTAAGGTGAGAGCGTTAACCTTTGGGGTTCTACAGGAGAAGAGATAGGGAAGAAGAGAGAGACATTCAATAACCCAGTTCATTAATCCCACATTTTCTATCTGCAGACATCTTACCCTTCGAGCCAGACATACAGTGCACAGAGGTCCAGCCCAAAGAGCCAGCCGTGTGCTACACATCACCTTTGAAGATACGGTATACGCCCAGTCAAGACCGGCGCCTCTACGGGAATCAGGTGAGCGTTACATAAGGGACCGCTTGCTTTGTGAGTTTAGGCCCTTAACATTGAGCGAACCAATCCGTCCCTCAGCTATAAGCGTTATTGTCTTTGCCACTTAAAGTTTCCGTGGGTTCCCCCCGCGTCATTTGCATGTTTGAGCCCCAGTCCCATGGTGTGTTGTCCCTGTTTCCCTTAATCCTCCCCCCTACCCCCTCCCTTCCCCTGATCCCTGTTTCCCTTACCCGTTTCATGAGGCGTTCGTCTCCGTCGCCCAACATACATCAGGGTTGGTAAGACGAACCACCAGGGCCGCTACCCAGGCCCCGGAATGATGAACAATATGGAACACATCCTCCGTTACTTTTACTAAAGGACTTTTTCCCCCCAAAACTTCAGTTAGGATTCAGGCCTCCATCTAGGGTCCCCAATTCGGTTCTCCCACCCCCGTCCTCCGCAGACTGGGTTGCATCCCATATATTGCAAGCCCCATCATACATTAACTTTTGGAACAAGGCCGGGAGGGTTCACCCCAACCTCAGGGGCCAAGCCCATAGAGCCTCCAGAGAGGGCAATCCCTCTCCGATGAACCCTGCGCCGGGCTTCCGGCTTTCTGTAACAAAACCCAAACTTAAACCTAGCCAACAGTGGCTGCTTCAACAGTTAACATACGGTTGCCCCCATCTCGGAGGTGCCCCTGGGGGCCATGCAAACAACTGCGCTGTGTAAATGGTCATCGACTTTCTTCACCATTCCCCCACCCCCTCCTCACGATACCGCTGGCCCGCCATGGCCTCCAGAAGGGTGTCTGGTTTTCTGAAATGTTCACTCTCCTTTCACTTTGTTTTCCCTGGTTTGTGCCAGGGCCCCGCGGAGTCCGGGTTGGGTCCCTGTCTGTCCCAGATTGTGTCCCCGAGGTTTCTGGTGGGGTTCCAACCAGCTCATCGGTAGCCCTCAGAATGTCTTCTTCCGTCACCAGTTGGTGACTCTCCCCTTGCCATTCGAACGCCAGATAGAATGGGTGGCCCCAGCGGTATCTGATTCCCTTTTCCTGCAGCCATCTGGTGATTGCTCCACGCTTTTTCCGCATTTGCAGCGTGAGAGCGGACAGGTCCTGATAGATTGCCACCCTGGAGTTGTCATATTGTATGTCCCTTAGAGTCCTCGCCCTTTCCAGTATTCTCGCCTTGTCTCTATAATAGTGGAACCGTGCCAGGACCGAGCGTGGGCCCCTACCACCTCCACCAGCTCGATGGACCCTGTCGATCAGGACGGTCTCCCCAGAGTCAGTCCCCAGTACATTCCTGAAAATTTCCTGTACCTTACTCTCAAGGCCGGCCTGGGTTTCGCCTTCCGTCTCGGTCAAGCCAAAAATCTGCAAGTTGCTTCTCCGTTCCTGATTTTCCATATCCATATCGTCCACCTTGAGGCGAAGTTCATTCTCCCGTCTCTGTATCTCCCTGAACTTCATCTCCATCTGCGTCTCCAGAAGGTCCGTAGATGCCTGATTGTTCTCCACCCCCTCCATTCGGTCCTCAAGTGTGGAGACTTTGGCGGTGAGGTCAGCGAGCTTGGCCCCCATATCCGTTCTCATGCCCCTGATTTCGTCCAAGATCGTTTGGATGTTGTTCTGCAGAGTGTTCATATCAGGGGGCGATGTGAAGGAGGCGCTGGTATCCATTGTTGACTCCTCAAGTGCGTATTGGAATTTTGCTAGGGCTGTTTTCCAACTCATGGGGTCTTCTCGCCCTCTCTTGTAGTGTGCTGGAGGGGGCCCGGGCGCGCTCCCGCGTCGGCCCAGGCCTACACAGTCTTTTGCCGGCTCCGTGACGCAGAGAGGATCTGGTGTCGGGCCGGAGGGAAGGGGGGACACAGCGACACCCCGTCGGTGCCTGGATGTCCGATGCCCGGATCCGTCCCCGGCCGTCCCGCGATGTGGTCGCCGCTCACTCCTATGGACCCACCTCTGAGGCCACGCGGATCGCAGGGATCGGGTTGTCCGCCGTCTAAGTCCTCGAGGGGCTCCCTGGATCCCCGCCGGGGCCGCCGAAAGCTCCCCGGAGTCCCAGGTCAAGTCGCTGGCTGCGGCTTGGGTATCACCCACTGTAAGGCGGTGCACCGTGTCCTCGATTTGTTTGAGGCGTCGGCCTGGTAGAGGGGGGAGGGGCGCGGCCGCTCCAAATCCAATATCTCCAGTTCTGGTGCACCCTCAGAGTTCGGCATGGTGTCGCTGGGATCCTTAAAAGTTCCTTTGGCTATTTTTCCCGGTTTGAGGAGGATAGTGTTCCTTTTTCTTTTGTTACCACGCTGTTATCCCGGGGCCATGCGGGGAGCAGATAGTTCAGGCAGCCATCTTGCCCGCGCCCCCTGGTGGCGTCCTACACAGAACGTTTGATGACAGCAGCCACGGAAAGGGCTTGGCTGTCAAAATCGGTTTTTGGGGCAAGAAACAAAGGCACATTACAGATAGGATTTTGATGGAAAGGGATTACTCTTAATGGAATTACTGTTTGGGATTTTCTATGGGATGAATTCAAATCGGAATTGGTAGGAAAGCAAATCCCTTAATGGAATTACTGTGTGGGATTTTCTATGGGATGAATTCAAATCGGAATTGGTAGGAAAGCATCACACACGGGCGAACTCGGTTTTTGTTGCACAAGGACTGGTTCTGATGAGACTATATTTTAATGGCTATATTTATTAAAGAAAGACACTGCTTGCAAGGGGGTTAATTTCAAATTTTAACCAGCTCACACCTATTACGCTCACCTTGTCTCTGCAGAGGCGTTGGAGCACGGTTGCAGCCCTCCCTGAACTTGAATCACCCCTTCAGGCCTCCATCAGTAGAAAAGCTGTGAGCAGTGATACGTGGTGATACTGCTCCTGCGTGGAGATAAGTCTGTGAGTGCGCCAATCTGTGGTAGATCTCTCTTCAGCAGAGGCCTCCCTCTGGAACAGCCTTCCTGCCTCCCTGAAACTTGAGGAGAGCCATCTCCGGTTCTGGAAGCACCTCAAAACCTTCCTCTTTGCCTTTGCTTTCTCTCCCTCTCTCCCCTGCTGAATTTCTGGCTGAAACCGCACTGGTTACCTGGCCACCCTTTCTTTCTCTGGCCTAGGCCTCCCAGTTGCACACCTGCACTGCCTCCCTGGTACCCCCTGGGACTGTATTTTGTATCCCTACAGTCCCCCTACCAGCACTTATGTCTACATTTACCTCGCACTTGCCACCATCTGGCCGTTTATTAACCTATTTATTCTACTATCCCATGTACTGTACTTCCCCTCCCCCACGCACTCTTCCCCTCTCCCTCCTTCCCATGCACTTGCACGATTTGAATGACACCTGGCCTAGTAAGATCTTTGTCTGTCCTCCCCTGTTCCCCCTCTCTTGCCTCATCGCGCCTTGAAACACATGTGTATAGGCACGTTATAAATGCTATATCTGTAAAATACTGGAGGGGAGGTCTGTACTTCTGCTCTCTATATGGTAGAGAAGAGGCACAGAGGACCCCAGCCAAGAGTCTCTATAAGGTAGTAATGGACGAGCAATCAAGGCCTAGCTTCTCAGGAGGTGATGCAGGCTGGTTCTTAAGTACAGTGTAGTCCCTAAGCCCCCACAAAGGAATGTCCACACACTGTATTACTGAAAACACAGTCTTTATATAATTAATATTCAAAGGTATGTACACTATCACAATAACTCACTTTGTACTCAGAAATCTACAATGGTAAATATATACAATTCTAAAGTGGTACCACCAATATTATCAGATCTCATTAAAGTGCATCAACTATACTGTCAGAATGTCACACAGATCAATAACAAGGAAACCAGCAATCGAGATAGGAAGGAAAGCAAGATGGTTGAAACAATTGGCAGAATACTGGCCCTGTTACCTAGACACAGTTCTGTGTGGAGATCCCCCCCACCTGGGCAACCTGTAAAATAAAGATATAGCACAAGCCCAGTCCATATATTGATCAATAGTCTTATTCTCTCCTATAACGTTTTTACCCCCCAATGTACCTGGTGGAGCAGAGTTCTTCGAAGAAGCGTCGATGGATCCTTCTTGAGTGACTCCCTTTAAAGCAGGAGTCACGGATTGTCGAGAGGCGTCGAAGAAGGTGAACTTGGCGTTGATGAGAAGTTCGAGGGTGCCGAGACCACTGTGTCGATCCAGGCGGTGCTCGTCGGCGACGTCCTGCGAGGATGAGGTGTGCGGGCCACCTCAGCGTTTGATAGTTCTGGACCGCAAAGAGTTTCATAAGAACTATGGCCCAGCAAGGGCGTAGAGTCGTTGAAGTCTTTGTTGCCTTCAGGTGGCGGGAAACCCACCGGCGGATTCTCCTCGGCGCGTCGGCATCCTCGATTTTCTCCGGCAGGATAAAGCGGTTGACGGTGCGGACCAGGGAGTCCTTCGATTCAACAGTTTTAGGGAAAGGAGCAGGCGGTTCTGGTCGTCGGCGGCACGGTGTCAAGCGGTCCCCTCTTCCGGGGCAACACGGTCCCCATCTCTGGTCGGCATCCTTTCGAGGGTCTGACTTCTAGGGAGCTTCGGCGAAGGTTAGCGGTGCTCGATGGTCCCTCGGAGCACGGGTGAGGGTACCTTACCAGGTCCTCTCTCGACGAACTCTGCAGCTTTCAGATCAGGTCGAAGCAAATACAACAGCAAGTCGTCGTCTTCTTCCAGCTGAGCGTCGAGGATCAGCAATTCCATTTACTCTTCAAGTGCAGACACAGCTTCTGAACTATTTCTAGTGGTGAGAGGTCCCCAAATATACTATTCTGCCTCTCATCCACACTGCTGGGTCACACTCAGCAGCCAATCATACAGAAGGGCATTCATGCAGTCAGTCAGCCAATCGGGCATACAGTGCATTCAGGCCATCCTCCTCCCTCTCAGACACTCGCAACAAGGAATGTGTATTGGAACAAGTACCCAGCCATTCAACACTACACACTGCATTCAGGCCAGTTTAGGGCAGGGCTGTCTCAGTCTTTGTCTCTCATACCAGAAACCAGACAGCCACAACAAGAAGTGCATATTGGTCACACACTCCATTCACCCAGGTCCCACCCACAGGGTGTACCCACAACATAGTCACTGGGAAGGCTCTAGCCAGTCTGGCCTGGACCTCACAACACCACCATATATGGAACTTCCACCCAACAGCCAGTTGGGGGTGCGGGGGCAGAGTCAGGGCTTCCCAGGACTTTGGGAAAACAAGGTAACAGGCAATTGAAAGCAAGCGGCCACAGGGGCCATCTTGTTTCCTATCAGGAATCAACTGATTCCAATGGCAGGGCCTGGGTATCCCAAAATGGAGGATACTTGGAGCCCCTGTCAAATTCAGCATGGAGCTGCCACCAGCCCATACCCTGCTCTGTGGGCCACCCACAGGTGCCCAAAAACATACACTAGGGGCACAGGGTTGTACCCTCACCCATGGGTGCCATAAGGGTATCCCATGGGTCTGTACACCAAACCAAAAACAGGAAGAGCTGCACTGCCAGGAGTTCCACATGGACTCCTGGGCAGAAAACAATACAGAACACAAATGAAAAAGGACCTCAGGACAAGGACAGGGAGGCCCTGTCACTTCAATGCATTTCCAGCATCACAATATCATCATCATCATCATCATTGTTTTACCTCTCGAACCCTTCACCCCAAAGTATGGTTTCTGTGAGCATACGCCGGCCAATAAAGCTCACCTGTGAATTATGGAAGATAAACTCTCCGTCTTGCTACTTCTGGCAAGGGCGCATCAAATGGGATCTAGTTCCTTCACTGATCCCTGATAAGGATTAGTCCAGTCCAGCTGCGACTATGCTTCTTCGTATGATTAGTAAGTCTTTTTTGAGATCTTGTGATGCTGTTCGTTCTGTTTAATGTCTTTATATGTTGTTCCTATTTATGCCCACAATAATGTCTCTCTTCTGTTTTCTTCCCTTAGATGGAAATGCGGCCTCAATGCAGCTGTGAGACGCGAGACGCGGCCCGATGGAAGATGGATGCTACCGCAATGTTCAACAGCAGGTAAGTGATGGTTTAAGTAAAGCGCGAAGTATGGCGAAGCGCAACCTTAAACTGACTGTTTTTTCGATGGCTAACCTTGTCTTCTGGTTTTCCTTGCACGCGCTGCTGTTGACGACGGAGCGTGTCGTGCTGCAGTGCCAAAATTAAGATTTTGGCATTCCGGAAAGTGTAAAGATTAATACATGGTTCGCCAAAGAGATGTACAGGTAAGAACAGCTTCCCCCATTTGGTAAGTATGCTGGCAGGAAGCAGGATGTCAAGGAAGCAGGATCTTCAAAGGTAAGTCTGACCTCAGGTGACGGTGAGCGTTGCGCAGCTTGCAGGTGCAGAATAACGCAAAGCCTCTGTCTTGAGTATCGGGGCAGCCTATGCAGCTGAGATCGTGGCCACACCCTGCCACTCCTAGAGTGTGAGCACATGCAAAGGCAATCCATTACAGCCACACCCAAGAATACACTTGGGGCTGCTTGATGGATGGAATGTTCAAGGTTAATGCATCTGAAGTGCTATGCCCATAATAAAAGCTTTTTGGTGTTAAATGGATGTTCTTGTTTACTTTTGTTCATGAGCCTGGTGCCAAAGGAGCCAGGACAATGTCCACCCAGGTCTCCTGTGCATGCGACCCCTGCATGCCTGTGCCTCTGACTTCATGACCATGACAGCACCGTGAATCTCCTTGTAGGGGAATTAATTCATTTTCTTCAAAATGGTACTACGGACCTACACATATAACTGAAGGAATTATAAAAGAAATACGCTAACAAAAAGGCTAAAACTGATTCTTCTATGGAAAGGTGAACAGATAATACTGACAATTTGGGATAAGAATGGGATTTCAATGGGGTGCAAGGGTCAAAAGAGCGGGATATGCAATGTGGGGACTGGGGTTATGTGATAATTAAAATGTAAGCTTGAATTTGGGATTCTGGAAAGCTAGCTAGGCCTCTGGACAGCTAGGCCAAAGGATCTGGTCACTGTGGACAGCTGGATGGGATGCTGGACAGCAAGGCAAGGGATCTGGTCACTGGGCTCTCCTGAATGGGTTCAGCTGCCTCCCCTATTTCTCCCTGGATTCCTGTGTGTGCCTGGATCTGGATGGATGGCTCTGCTTTCCTGGATCTTGAAGGTGAGTTTAAGTGGATTGTTGGTGGATTGTCCCTTGTGTTTCTCTGTCTCCCCTTATATAGCCAAAGTGACATCATAGAATTGTATAATCTGGGGGGACGTACTCTGGAATGACTCCTATCCTAGGATAGGCCAGCCTATCGGTCCTCCCACCTCTCCCTGGGCTGATTGGTTCAGGGGAAATTACATGATTTATTTGTGTGCATTTATGACCTTTCTTTGTCTCCCAAAGCTACTTTCTACCAAAAGAGTTATGGAGCAAAACTTCAACTTTATACTGGCCACCGCCATAAGAAGCAGATATGCGGATTCAGTATGTCACAGCGAATTACAGTCCAACCGCCAATTTTGTGTGATGTTGCATCGCTCTTTGGCACAATTTTGCCATTTTCATGAAAAGCATAATATCTAAAATGCTGCCAATGGTTACACATATTCCCACTTAGTTTCAGATTTATCCCATTTATGATTCACCCCGAAATGCGCTTTTCATGGCCATTTCAATTCACCAAGTGCTAGAAACACGCACTTGGTCTCTTTATGTTTGTCTAAAAATCACATGGAATACTGGCAAAATATAAAATTTCTTCTCATTCAGGGTGCTGGGAAAAATGTCTTGATGTACACACGTTTTTTAAAGTCAACGGGGTGGATATGTCACTGTGTGGGTGGTCCTGCAAACCCCCACAGCTAACTGTCTCTGCCAGGCTTGCAGCAAAGGTATTTTATTATGCCCTTTGAAGTTCTTACAGTTCCCCCTTCAGGGTGGATGCTGGAGGAAATCGCACCTCTCAGTCATGCATCAGCCTGACTGGGTTTCTTTTTTCCTTTCTGCAGGGATGCCGGCCAGTCTAGCGGGGCAGTGAATGTTCACACTCTGGGGCTTTTCACGTGTCCTTGTGGGCCGGTTTACTTATGGTTGCAACTTTTTCCGTGGGAGGCAGGGCATCCTTTAAGTCGGTGCTTGGGCCAGAAACCAGTTCTGCTGGTTTCTGAGTTTTGTTTCAAAAGAAACCAAGTCGTGTGGGGATAAATCTACTGTACATTATATACCAAAACCCCACCCACATATCCAATCACACTTCTGTGCGAGCACAAGCTGTCATTTGACATTTCACTTCTAAACAGCATTTTCCTGATTTTCAGAAGAGCAAATGCACACTTGGGTTCATATCCTTGCATTTCAAGTTTACAAATGCAGTTTCTGCAGACCATAGTTTCATTTCACTTAATCTTCTGGGGGGGGGTTTGCATATACAGTGGGTTTATGGACTCAAAAGGATGCTGCACAGGATTTCTTTGATATTGACATGGGAAAAAGAAACGCTACATCATTTCTTTCGTTTACTGCAATTTTGAGCGTGATGGTTCACAGTAAAAGAAAATAAAAGTTGTGTTAAGTGGAAAACAGAATTCTTTTTTCTTCTAGTACTTTATCACTACAGCAATTCTGTTCTTGAAATATATTTCCTCACTTCTAGGAAATCAGAAGAAATAAAGCACACAAGGCTGTGTTTCCATGAAGCGCACAACTTTGTGGTGCTTAAAATAAAATCAAGAAGAAATTGTAAGGCCACCTTGGATTTTGTGCAGCTTAAGTATTCAGAGGACAGAACAGCAAAGGTGGCGCCATTCTGACTGTAGGTCATTTTCTGAGTGTTTAAATGAACGTAAACAAATGCAGAGCCATTTTTGGGTGGCAGTGTCCAATGCTCGCCACATGCGCCAGGGAAAAAAAAGCACAGCCGTTTTTGTTGCCTTATTTCAAGGTGGTTTTCGGTTTGAAGGGGAGTTCTGAAATGGGCCTTAAATGTACCCCACAAGAGCAATGAGAAGGTGTTAGTCCAAAAATAGGAGACTACTGCAAAGAAATGAAGACACACCAGTCATGAGGAACAAATATATAAACAACAGTTTATTCACGCTCGAGCACACTCTACTTTGACAATGCATGGCATACAGGCATAGGATAAGTGAGTAAAAACATGTGGGCGTAGATGTGTTTTATGCATCTTCAGAATACAGTGACGGATTCGAGCTAGCTCATCACGTGATAACTGCTTGTGACCTGCAGACCTGTGGACGTGGGCAGTTTACCATGGCAACATGTGCTCGAACACCATTTCGTTTTTTATTTTTATTTTTTAATTATTTTATTCCATGTCACCCTGCAGACTATTTACTGTCTGGGAGGCAAGGCAGAGAGGGGTGTAGGAGGATATTGTGTTCTCCAGCACAAGGTAACATTCCTTGTGCTACTTTATCTATGTTATTGCTAGACTAAAAGGTCAGTCTGTATTTCTTCTCCGTATCTTGATCATTCAGAAACAGAATATGCTGAGAATTGTGCTTCGCTTTAATTGTCTGGATTGCACATTCACAATTAGCTGTGGAAAACGGAGTCAAGGAGGACAGGATGGCACCTAATTAACAGATTAGCTGCATTTGTGCCAGAGCTTCAAGGCTCTCTGTTAGAGTTCAGCGTGCTTAGCGGAATCAACATTCCTGTGTAGGGGCATGTTTCAGGGAAGCTACCGAAGCGGTGATTTTGTGAGTTCTCACCGCGTTCAGAATGAAGACTCAGAAATGAGAGCAAAGCAGCCAAGATGGTGTTTTTGGAAACCGCAATGGCGCGGTTCAATGTGTACGTGCTTAGGCCAATATTATAATGCAAAATACATCTGCTTTTACAAAGCGGTTGGAGCAGGTACTCTCCCCATCCTCAAGCTCCACGACAGCAGCACTGGTATGCGTCTCACCAGTTTCCTGGTTGATGGTTGAAGACCCATCAACAGAAATCACCTCACCCCTTTGAGGGCATCTTCTTTCACATTCACCCGCTTTTCCTCTTCTCCCTCATGGCACAATCGTGAACAATATCCTCAGGCAGCACTGGCAATGCTACAAATGTTGCGGGATTTACTAGGTGACATTGCATTGGATGAATTGATGGATTTGATAAAATGGCCACATACCCTGACGCTAGTCGTCAGCGTGGATTCAGATTTTTCTAGAATTTCAAATACTGCATGTTCTACTTACAATGTCACTGGGCAACCCATTGTAATGGATGAAGACCTTTGAATTGCAAAAGTCACTGCTGCTAGAGCTTGATCACAAGGGAACTGTCCCTGCATCACTTGGTCTAGGAGTCTGCTGTAATACGCTAAGGGTTTGTGGCCTAGGACTGTTTGCTGGGTCAGGACTGCTGTCATCACTTGTCCATTTGAATGGGAAAACAGAAAGAATGGCTTCTTTTAATTTGGGGTTTCCAGGACCGGAGCATTGCTAATCAGATCCCTTAGTTCCCAAAAGCAATTCCCCACTTCCTCAGACCACTCTATTAGACTTTTCACCTTCTGTGCTTTCTTTAGCCTATGCCGAAAGGGCTTTGCATGACTAGAGTAATCAAATATTCATGATCTACAATAGTTACAGAGCCACAAAAACTGCTGCATTCATTTCACTGTGACTGACTGAGGTGTATTTTGCATTGGCTCTCTGGCATTACCATCCTTCCTGCAGGCGATATTACTTGCCCCAAATATACTACCTCTGTCTGACAGTCCTTGCATTTTTATTTGTCCACTTTGTACCCCTTCTCCGCGAGAAGGGTGAGGAGCATTATTCAGTCTCCTCGACACTGCTCCTCTGAAGTGCTGCAGACTAATAGATCGTCCATGCACTGAATCACAGTACTGAACACATGTAAATTCCCCAAATCCATCCGAACCACCCTGTTAAAAAAAGTGGAGATTTGCAGTACCCCTTGGGCAACCTTGTGTGCTTGAATCTCTGACCACGATACATAAACGCAGTGCGGTACTAAGAATCTGGATTTAAGGGAACAGAGAAAAAAGCATTTTTTAAATTGCTTACCATGAAGTGCATCGACCGAGTAGGGATGTTAGAGAATTGTGGCAGGATTCGGTAGCACCAGAAATTCCGCCTCAACAGTATTATTGAGGGGGTGCAAATCCTGGACCATCCTCCAACTGCACCCCTTTGCCTTCTTCACCGTATAGATAGCTATATTGCATGAAATACAGAAGGTTGTATTATGCTTTGATTTAACAATACCATAATGGTCTCATAAATCCCTTGTCTGCTTCCTTAGTCATGGGGTACTGCTTAACTTGCGTTAATATTGCAGCGGGTTGCAATGTTATCTTTAGTGTTCGAACACTCTTTAGCAGCCCCACATCATAAGAACTGGTGGTCCACAAATGGTCCAGCACTTTTCTCAAATCCTCCTTCCAAAATGTTGATGTATTTCTATCGATGAACATGGTCTGTGATACTTCCCTTTGCTCTATAGCTATCTGGCAAGGCACCCCAATTTCAAAGATCATGCCTCCTTTGTCTTCGAAAAAATTGCTTGTCGGGCACGTCTGTTAGGCAGAAACCTGTGCAGTTCCCTCTGGGACCACTGCAAAAGATTTAAGACTACAGGTGTTTGGCAGTAAACCCACTTGGTAGCAGTCTGTACCACACAGATTCACTTGGTAGCTGTGACTGAGCAGTCAGACTTCCCTCAAGAAGAGTTAGGCAGTATACAGAGTATTCACAATAGGTCAAAAGAACACAGTAGAACAAGTAAACACTGACCAGGGCTTGGTGTAAAAGAGATATAATTATTTATTTAAAACCACATCTAGAAAAACACACAGGCACTAATAGTAAGCAATTCAAAAACACGGTCACTAAAAGATATACACTCTCTTAGAAGAATATTAGACAAGTCAGTAAAGCCCCACTTATTTTCAGACAGCGGTGAGCACTTAACGTAGATGGCACTCTAATAATTCGTTTTAAAAAGGGAAAGAAAAGCAGAGAATAATATGAAATAGATCCCAACACTTTTGTAAGATCAAAGCAAGAGAGGAAGGCAAAGTAAGACCGTGAAGTTAGAGTTCAGTAGGCTGGATCCACTTTAAGAGGATCAAATGAAATGTGTCCAAGGTCACACGGTTGCAGTGCACAAAAGTCTTGCAAAGGTTCAAAAAGTGTTGGACCACAAGAAAGGGACCACTTAGAGGGTCAAGGCGGCCAGCCCAGTCCAGAAGGTTAAGGGGTTATTATTACCTTGTAGCAATCTTTAGAAAGGGAGGCCTGGCGGACACGGTACCTTAAAGTGGTGAGAATATCCAGTGGGAGCAGTTGTTCCTGGCAGCGGATGCAAGTCGGTGCTTCGTCCGGGGGAAGAGAGGATCTCGTCGGGGAGGAAGACAGGAGTCCTTTGCACTGCCGGGGAAGAAACCAGCCGCAGAGTTTCTCAGGTAAAAGGAGCGGTCCTTTGGTTCGCGGTCCAGTGATAAGTGGCTATCCGGTTGCCGGGGTGCTTGGCACGGGCAATTCGACCACAAGCCGGTCTGGGATGCGAAGAGAAGAAGGTAAACTGGTTGTGCCCACCAGTCAGGGGAAGAAGCCTCTCCAGCCGGGAGATCTTCTCTGTCGTCGGGAAGTGGTGAGTCGGTTCCGCAGGGCTCCACCGGTGGTGTCGTCGTGGTAGGTCGGCTCAGCTTCTCCCTCGTCGGATTCTCAGGTCCTGTGGTGACTTCTGAAGTTCCAGTCCCCAAAGCCCTGCTTTTATGCAGCACACCCCCATTCACTCAGCCTAGCTGTCAATCAAACATGCTAAGGGGTGAGCCGGCCGGCTCACCACTTGGGCCAATCACACAAGAGTGCGACTTGAGTTACCAAGGTGACTCAGTCCAGGGTGCCTAAACCCCCTCCCTCACCCCCTGTGGTACCACTTTTGGAGGCTTCTGTGGAGAAGCCCGCCAAAAAGTGGAACAAAGGGCTCGACTTGCGTTGGAGTCACAGAAGAGAACACAAACGCCATTTTAGAATCGAGTCCTGGCAAAAAATACCAACCGGCGAATTAATATTAAATAAATAAACCGGCGGTATGTTTGAGGCTATGAGAATTAAATAATTAAAGTTGGTAGCCTCGAACAATGGGAAAATCCCATAGGGATATATTCGCGGTCGAATATAAAAAGTAGTATCCACTGCCACCAGCCAAAACTCGTTCAGGGGGGACGGAGACATGCCCCCTCGACTAACAGACCCCGGGGCAATCGAATTGCTCCGACCAGTACGTCCACAATATAGTTTGTACTGGTTTCTGTTAATAATTTGGGACTAGTAAAGCCAATGGTGACTTTACATGCCCTGGGAGACAGTAGTCCGTCCCAGGGTATGGAGTCTATGTTGGGGTGTCACTATGACACCCCTGTGTCACTGCACGGAGGGTGCTGTGTAACACGCATAGTAAAAACACTTGAGACCCTATGGAGTAAAGGACCCCATAGCCCATAAAACACATTAACAGTGAAAGGAACACCATAACTCATGTCCAAGAGTGGGAGAAAGGAGAGTCTCACTCTTGGCAGGAGAAAAAAACAAACTCCAGAAATCCAGCAAAGCTGCTGGGGGGCTCACTAGGTTAGGAAATTCAGCCTAAAGAGAGAATTCTCCCTAACAACGTCCCTTAGTGATGAGGCTGGATCGATGCACAGAATTGTGCCCCCCCTCTCTATCTTTCATCTGTGCCTGAGAGAACCACCCTGTTCTTCGTGATCAATACAGCCTCTAAGAGAATTGTAACAATGGTGCTTGGCGTTCCATCCTGCGGCACATCACCCTGAAATAGAAACTCAAATGGTATTCACCAGGCCTGATTTCTGATCCCCAGGACCCAACTCAACAAACCATGACTCCATTAAGAAACAATGCTGCATGCACGGGAGCCCCCCCACTAATCGCTCTGTCGCTACATGCTGCTTCCCTCACCGGATACAACCCTGGGGTCGAGCATATAATATCTTCCTCTGTGAAGGCAATCAACACCCGCAACTTGCTGAGGCTGTCCCTTCCCAAAAGATTTGCTGGGGTGTCCATGCAATAGAACAAAGGGGATGATACATGTTGATTACTCACCTTGATGCAAAGGTCTTCAGTATAAGGAACTGACCGTATAGCCCCAGAGAATCCCTGTGTCCATCATTTTGCCTGACTTGGGGCGCTTGCCTTCCTTGATAGAAGACTTTAGCCCCTGTGTGAACCATGAATTAAAAGGTTTGGTCACCTACCTGCACACCTGCCCGGGGTTCCTCTTCTGGATCGGTGGTAACGGACAGGACTGGACACATCAGAGACCCCCATGGGCTGTCCAACTCTTGGTAGATATTGGCATTGATGGAGAAAAAGGATAGTGCGCACCTGTTCCTTATGGTAAAGTTATTCCTATCCCATGTCTGCACTGAAGCTTGTGTTGGCATGGTCAGTGGTATCCCGAAGGTCTGTGCAGCCCCAGTCACTGGGTTCTGTTCAACCCGTGCTTGCTGCTATTGCACAGAGCCCAGGCATATGGCAGGGTCAGGCCTGAATTGGGGCTGTGAATTTGCTCTTCATGTCCCCTATGACCAACATGACACATGCAGTGTGCTTCTACAATGCATAAATCCACTTCCCCGCCCTGGCAGTGAGCGAAGGGAGTGTCTTCACCAAGTTACTCTGTCTATGTGTGACCACGAGACATAATATTCCCTTCCCAGAGCCTTCTGGAGCAACGGAAACTGAGTTACTCCTGTTTTTCCTGGGGCTTCCCCATCTCTCCCATGCCACTTATTCCAGTCATGCCAGTACCCTGACGCATCCTATGGCTCCATGGTGTGCTTTCTTTCGCTGCCACTGGAGAGGGAGGTAGAGTGATTATACCCTGCTCTCCTTCCCATTCCTCTCCTCCATCGTCTACTACATTCCCTGACCCTTCTACTGGTATGGAAGCATAATCAGCACTACCATAGGGTGCCATCGCCTGTCCTCCCTGCTCAGCCTCTGTACCCATGGCAGCATCCCTGTTCTCCATGTCCACCTCAACCGTTCTGATGACCGAGTTGTCCAATTGAACAAGAACATGTCCATGTCTCTCCTTCTTCTTCTACATCCCTTACCTGTCTTCTCACTTCCTTGTGCTCTTCATCTCTTTGCTGCCATATTTTTATTTTATTTTTTGCATTTATTTACACTTCCTTCACTCTTTATCTCTTTGCCGCCGTAGCAGTACCACCTCTTCCTCCGCTAGCCTTAGTGCTTCCTTCATTTTTCCCTGCTCTTGCGCATCTTTCACTCTTCGCAGTCTATCCTGTATCCTAGCAGGAAGAGGCCTAACCTCTTCTTTCGCTCTCATTAATCCTTCCTCCGCTCTTCTGACTATTGGACTCACTCTTTCTCGTTCCGCCACCCTTAATATATTTGCTAACCTAGCAGTCGGGGGAGTTATCCCCTTCCTGCTCTCTGTTTTCAACCTCTTTAGCCCTAACCATTGAAGGAGTTATCCTTCCACTTTCCCTAAAATCCCAGTTCTTAGAAATCGTAACTGATGGAGGCATTCCCTGTGTCTGTCTTGCAACCAGTAGAGGAGCTGCTGAGGAAAATGGTGGTACGGACTCAGGGTCTGTGTACCCCTCTGTGGGCGATAAAGGATAGCACTCGGATGGAGCAGTGCAGAGGAAATTCCTGTACCCTCCTTTTTCAGCCCTCTACCCACAATTTCAACATTATGGCCCTTGATGCTTTTGTCATACACCCTCCATAATTCCAAGATGTTAACCGCTTCTCTAACTTCAAGCCCTTATGCTTTGTAGTTAAAAAGCTATGCAGGGATTCTAAGATGGTTGCCAACACTAGGTAGACGTGCCGGCGGAGCTCCCAGTACCTTCCTGCAGCTACAGAGGAGGATTGGCGGAGGCGTCTCTGGTGAGCGGGGAAAGCGTTGCGTCCCCCCCACCCGCCCCGAGGCTCTGTGGGGATTCAGAAGGAGCATGGAGCGGGCCGGGAGTGGTGGCCGAGAAAAGACGCGCGGAGGTGGTCAGCTTGCGGTTGTCAGCGGAGAGAGGTCTGCGCGGGATCATCGGAGGTCCCCCTCCCGCCCCTCCACACCCGGCGACGTTCCGATTGGCGAAACGTCGGAGCCACATCCACCGAGGGAGACAAAGGCAGCTTCTGAGGAGAGGATCCGGTGGCCCAGGAGCTAAGGTTGCAGCGGCTCCTAGTAAAACTCGCCAGGGAGAGGAGGAGCGGAGGGCGAGGAACCGGCATTCCGCCGGGGGTCCCGGGGAGGAGAGAGTGAGCCTGCGGTGCCAAGGCGAAGAATCCAGGAAGGAGCTCCAAGGTAAGGAGCACTACGGCTGCATCTCCTGTGTCCCACTGGCCTTTCTGCCGGGCCTAGGCCCCGAGCGCTCACAGGCACCACCAGCAGCCCTTGGGAGGGATAGTTGCCGGTCACAGAGGGGCGCGAGGCGGTCCCCCCCCCCTGCATACCAACGCTAATGTGGCTTGAACACAGGCCCTGAGCACAAAGGTTTCAAGCAGAGAGGCCCGCATAAAGGTGACTCGAAATCCGGTACAAGGGAACAGAGCACCTATCAAGATAACAAGTACAGAGCCGGACGGATAGTAAGGGCCCCAATTCAAGCTGTGAGAAGCAGCGGGGGGTGGAACGCATTCTTGACAGGCCCTGGGGGCAGGGAGAGTCAGAAGCCAGAATTGACAAGAAGAGGGCAGAAGCACCCCCTCAGCAACACAGGTGCAGCAGAGCGTGTGCTTCACAGGAGTATACCGGAGAAAAGGAAGGGACTGTGGACCCCCCCCCCCAGAGGATACAGAGGCATTGGACAAAGCAGGACGGAACACAGGAGTGGGTTAGCATCAAGTGGCTGCCGTCGCCGATAGAGGGATCTGGTACACACTCCACGATGTCTAACAAAAACAAAGGCAAAGTGAGTAGAGGAGTGAATCCTCAAGGAGACACGCCCGGCACTTTGCCCACAATGTGGATAGTCAGGGAAGCCACTGAGGCTCCCAGGGGTACCCAGGAGGGGGCAATGGGCAACAATGCTCTGGAGGGGACGGACCGTACAGCTCCAATCACACGTCAGGACTTCATGGAGAAATGCTGACCTTACAGGCTAACCTGGTTAAAACATTCCAGGACCAATTTCAACTTCTGCGAACAGACCTCAACTCGGTCTTGGAGGAGGTCAAACAGGAACTGAGTCAACTAGGCGAGGGAACAGACATCTTGGAAAGGGGTCTGCAGGCGGTGGATGATGACGCAAGAGCAAATAGTAAAGCTATTGATAGATTGGATGTAGCGACCCGAAATCTGGAACTTCAAATGGAGGACATGGAGAATAGGTCCCGGAGGGTGAATATACGATTTAAACTGCTTTCAGAATCAGTACAGGACAAGGACCTGAAGGGGGTCATCCAAAAGATCTCCGCAGACATCTTAGGTGAAACTGATCCAAATAGGGTGGAACTAGACAGTCCATAGAGTGGGATTACTCAACAGAGATGCAAAGTCCAGGTCAAGAGATGTCCTCGCAGCGTATACAAGATACGCCCAAAAAGAGGCAGTTCTAAGAGCAGCAAGACAACAGGAACCGATTCGGTCCATGGTTGGGGAGAAAAGGAGGAGAAGGGCCACGTTACACGGCCAACCATATAGGGAGACAGGTGAAAACCCGAACGGTGAGGAGTTGGGGGCAACGGGCGTAGGAGAGCCATGAATAGTCATCTGACAAAGGGGTGGTGGGCAAAAAAAGGGTAAGAATATAGAGCAGGGGAGGAGGGGGCGAAAACATTGTGGGATCAGAAAGGGCGATGAGACCCGGTAGGGAGGAAGGGAGCGGAGAGGATTGGGGATGCAGTTGGGAAAGGGGAGGGGAATGGGGCAACTCGGTTAGAGGGGATTAAGCGTAGTAAGGGGGGAAACAGAAGGTGGGAGCAGGGCGGCGGAGGCAAAGAGGAATCTCATGACGAAGCAAAAGAAGGGGGACGAAGAGCAGAGCAGGGGCGTGATCAAAGTGAGGGACATTTAAGTGGGTAACGCATAACGTTAGGGGATTAAATTCCCCTCTCAAGAGGAAAAAAACTAGAGCAATTCACGAAGGAGAGACCGGATATCCTGGGGCTCCAGGAGACGCAACTCATCGCACCTCATGCATAAGGACCAAGGGCAACTGAAACTGAGGGGGTTTGACCAGATTTGGCATGCTTCCAGGAAGAACAAAACCGGGTGAGTAGCCTTGGCCATCAAGAATACGGTTGACTTCGGGATAAATGAGACCATACGGGATAAGGGGGGTAGGTATATCATAGCTATTGGGACATATCGGGGTCTCCCCTATACTTTGGCCGTGGTGTACACACCAAATGCCGAACAGGAGCAGTTTCTGCGGAAGGTCCTAGGGGTTCTTGAGGATAAAGCGAGGGGACATATCATCCTGATGGGGGATCTCAACGTAGCTTGGGAGAGGGGACGGGACAGGTTGGGGGGCCCGGCAAGGGGTGGGGGGGCTGTGATGTCAACGGAATTAAGAGATAGGATTGAGAAAGCGGGGTTACAGGATGTGTGGAGGGAAATACGGGGGGGACGTGGAGGGCTACACTTTCCTCTCGCTTGTCCATGGGTCACAATCGGGGATTGACTATATTTGGGTCTCAGTGGGTTTGGTGGGTCGAGTTCAGGAAGTCAAGACGGGCCCCATTGGAATAGCAGACCACAAGATTGTTTCCATCCAATTGAATTTAGGGCGCCGGGATGGCGGGTGTGGGGTTGGAAAAATCCAAAATTCTTAATCAGGGACCCAATTATCCGAGAAGAAATAGAAGGGAAAATTAAGACCTTCTTTGCGGATAACAGGAGAGGGGACACGAGAGAAGACATAAGGTGGGACGCCTTTAAGGCTATGATCAGGGGGGGAACTGATATTGGCAGCAGCAAGCTGAAGGGGCGTTACTTGCTGTTCGCCAAAAGTACTAGGCTAAGGCAAACAAGGCAGATGCTCTCCTGGCATGTCTATTAAGGGGGGCGCGGTCAAGGAATGCAATTACAGCCTTGAGAACATAAACACGGGAAAGGGTCACGAAAGCGGAGCACATGCAGGAAACATTGGCAGAGTTTTACAAAAAGTGATTAGTAACCTATCGCCAGACAAGGCACCTGGCCCAGACGGCTTTACTGCAGCTTTCTTTTTTAAAAAAACTTTATTTAATGATTGTGGTACATGCCATTGCAACAACAACATAGATAGGATATCTTCGAAACATCAGCTTTCAGTTAGGTAACATTACAGCATAGGCATTATTTACTGATTTAATGGAGTACTTGGTCCTACCGGGCTATTACTGTTCGAGTTAGCTTCGCTAAGATACACTCTAAACAGGGCCCATATATCTTTCGTTTTGCTTGGATTCGGGATAGTCAATATATAGTATTCTTCACACTCATTTACATATATCAATTCTTTAAGGATGTGATTCACTCTCGGTGCCTATGCACTCTTCCATTTTTGCAATATACACTTTTTCGCCACTTCGCATGTAATATTAAAGAGTCTCCTTGTCACCTCTGATTGTTTACCAATGTCCCCAAACAAGTATTTTCGCGGTGTGAGGTCTGCAGGTATTTGGGTCACCTCCTCCAGGATATTCGCCACCTCGCCCCAAAAAGCAAGCACAAGAGGACAGTTCCAATACATATGCATCGAGTCAGCCCGATCCATCCCGCGCTTTGGACACGCCCCAGACCCATTGTTTGTAAACCTCTCCACGTTCTGGGGGGTATAGTGTAGTTTGTTCAGCATCTTAAACTGGATCAACCGGAGGCCGGCATTCATGGATACTTTCTTGGTCATTTCGCAGTACCGTTCCCATTGTCTATCCGTTATATCCTCACCCAGATCTGTCTCCCAGGAGGCCTTCATTACATTTAATGTTGGGGTACTGGTCTGCACAGCCACATATAGTCCCGAGATGCTAGTTCCAGCCCGGGTTGAAAGGGTCAATAGACATGGGTGTGGTGGGGGCTCATCTGGGAACGTTGGCCAACGGGCCTTAAAAGCCAATCTCATTCTATAAAATTGCAGAATCATCAGCTGATCCCTCCCCATCCCCGTCCTGAATTCCTCCAGCGTTATAAATTTCCCATTGGGAAATATGTCCTTGATTTTAAATTCTTCATCTGGGTCCCATTTATTTTGTATACCTGGGTCGTATGTGGGTGTTATACCTGGGAAGTTCCAGAAAGGGGCCTCAGCATAATAAGGCGTCTTTACCCCCAGTCTTCGGAAGATCTTGAACCATGCCTGAGCCGTCGCACTAACTGGATCGAATGGGCACTCGTCCCTATGTTTAACTTTAAAAATGACTGACCTTATGTCGGTCGGGCGCGCTGCATGTCTTTCAAGACAGATGTGGGGTGAGGTGTCGTGTTCGTCATACCAGTGCTTAGAAAATTGGGCTTGTGCAACCAAATAATATAATTCAAAGTCGGGAGCCGCTATGCCCCCTTTATTGTATGTCTCCACCATTTTCTCCCACTTCATCCTAGCCGCCCCCGCCCCCCCCCCCCCCGCACCAGATAAACTCCACCGCCAGGGACCTAAGGGTGTCGAAAAACCTTCTGCCAGGCCAGATCGGGATGTTGGTGAATATGTATAGCAGCTTAGGAAGGATGACCATTTTTAATATGGCTACCCGGCCTATGAGTGAAATGGGGAGTTTGGCCCAGAAGCAGAGTTTAGTGGCAATGGTAGTCAGCAGGGAATCATGGTTGTTCAAAAATAGAGATGTTCTGTCTCCAGTAACTATAACCCCTAAGTATCTAATCTTATCTGGGGACCACTTAAGCCCATGTGTATTGTGTGGGCAGTTGGTAGCAGGGGTCAGGGGGAAGATTTCAGACTTAGATCGATTAGTCTTGTATCCTGAGTATGAAGCGAATTTGTGCATTTCATCCATTATTGGACCCAGGTATGTGTCAGGTTCTCTAATGTACAATAGGGTGTCATCAGCATACAGGGATATCGATTGAGTAAGGGCCGCCATCCATATACCCCTCTGTTCCTGATGTTCTCCAATAGCTGCCGCAGCTGGTTCCATAGTGAGAGCAAACAGTATGGTGGAGAATGGGCAGCCCTGTCTAGTACCCCTCTTCAACTCAAACCAGTCTGACATAGTATGGTTAGTTAACACTCTGGCCCCCGGGTTAGTGTACAGCACTTTGACATATTTCTAAAAGCTGGGGCCCAGTCCGAACTTACCAAGCACCGTGAACAGGTATGTCCATGACACAAAATCAAACGCCTTTTTGGCATCTAGGGACACAGCTACCGCCTGGGCCTCCGTTTGATTTGGGCCATTACGCCAAACAGCCTACGCAGATTAAGCGCTGTGGATCTAGTGGGGATGAACCCGCACTGGTCAGGGTGCACTAGTGCCGGCATGTGTGGCAGGAGCCTATTGGCCAGGATCTTCGCGAATATCTTAGCATCACAACTTATAAGGGATAGAGGCCTATATGAGGACATCTCGCTAGGGGGACGTCTGGGCTTAGGGAGTACCGTGATTATAGCCTCTCTCATGGATGGTGGCAGTGTTCCGATCTCCGTGGCCTCTTCCCACATGGACAGCAATATTGGGGCGAGTTCTTTGCTTAGCTCCTTGTACAAGTCGATTCCCAGACCGTCTGAGCCAGGAGCTTTTCCGTTAGCCAAAGATTTGATTGCTTCCTTAATTTCCTCAATCGTAAGGGGTTGGTCTAGCTGTAGTTTATACTCGGCAATCCATTTTGGAAACGTTATGCTATCTAAATACCTTTGGATATCTCTGGGGGTTTTTAAGTCATGATTAGCATAGAGTTCTCTATAAAAAAAGGGCAAACTCCCCATTAATATCTTCCTCGCTTGTTCCTACTGTGCCGTCGCTCCCTATTATGCTGGTAATCAGGGTTTGGCCTCTGTCAGCTTTCAACAGGTTAGCTAGTGTGTGCCCCGCCTTGTTTCCCTGGCCAAACCGACGTGCTCTAACCGGAGTGGCCATATAAAGCACCTCTCTATTGGCTAGTTTATGAAATTCTTGTAGGTTGCTATTAATGTCTGCCAGGGTGCTATCCTCATGCAAGGATGTATATTGTTGCTCCAGTTCCCAAAGCCGCTTCTCATGGACTTGGAAATCAGGATCCCCCTCACCCATGCTTTGAATGTTTCCCATAGCATCGAGGGGCTATCCACTGAACCCTTATTGGTCTCAAAAAAGAATTCAACCTCAGTGTGTAGTTCCTCTACCACCCCAGGATCCTTAAAGATGTCGGAAGGCATTCTCCATCTCCATCTCCTGGCCGGGGGTTTAAGGTTTTTTAAAGTCATATCTAACTCTATGGGAGAATGATCCGACAATGTGCGGGGAAATATTTCACTTTCATTAATTTGGTGCATGAGAGACGCCGACACCAGCCAATAATCAATGCGGGATTCAGTGTCATGTACTGAGGAGTAAAAGGAATATTGTCGTTTTAGGGGGTGGAGTGTTCTCCAGGCGTCTACCAGCTGTAGCTGTAAGATGATTTGTTGCAGGGTGTTGGCTGTTCTCAAGGGGTTCCTATGTGTGGAAGTTGAGCGATTTAGTTCCGAATCCAAAATAGTATTAAAATCTCCTCCCCACACTATCTGCTCACCCCCACACGCACCGATCTCATGTAGTACATTTATGTAAAATTCAGGGTCATCAATATTTGGACCATATGTATTAATGAAAATCATTTCTTCACCCTTGACGCTACCCCAAATTATAACGTAGCGACCCATTGGGTCTATTTTACTCCTCTCAAGCTGGAACCCAACAGATGGGTGTATCAGGGTTAGCACCCCTCTGGCCTGTGAGGAGTATTCCGTGCAATACCTGTGAGAGCCCCACCCTTTCAAGAACTCGGCATTGACCTTCTGGAGCGCATGAGTTTCCTGTAACATGACAATGTGGGGCTGATGCCTAGTAATATAGGCTCCCACTTTCCTCAATTTGGCTCGGTTATTCAGTCCCCGGACATTCCAAGTTAGCAATTTCAATCTGAGCCCTCGGGCTGCCTTGGCAGAATCAGCCATAGCCGTACTTCCAGTTTACATTTTTTGCCTTGCTGCTATTCAGGAGATTTCCACGTGTTGCAATGTCACCATTTTTTTTTTTTACTTGTGAGACTTCTCCAACTGAGTCCCAGTTCCCAACTTTTACCCCCTCCCTCCCTCCTCGTTCAGTCATATAACATTTTAAACCCCCACCCTCATCATCAACCCCAACATGACAATGCTGCCCCGCAATAAATAGTCCCTGAAACATGTGGAACGTTCCTGAGGGTCACTAATTGTAGCCCGCTGGCGCGCTCTGAGTTGGGGCTCACAGCCCGGAAACAATAACACTTATAGTTCAGTCCGTCAACATCGCACAATTTCCAATTACTGCATTTTTCTCACCGTGTGACAGGCCAACAAGCCCTGTCCTCTTTTCTCACTCTGCCAGGTCTCACCTCTACCTCTTCAGTTATGCATCTGCGTTCTGGTCTGCCATTCGGTCACTTGGGGGTAGTGGGATGGAAGACTCCACGTAAGACATAGCATCTGTAGGGTTTTCAAAAAAGTTAGCCCGTCCCCCATGCTGTATTCTCATTTTCGCCGGGAAGATGAGACCATAAGGCACATTTCGCATACGTAGCTGCCTCTTCACCCCTTCATATGATCTCCTTTGTATTTGTACGCTGGTCGAGAAGTCCGGGTATATGTGGATTTTGTTTTCCTCAAATTGTAAAGTTCCTTTTTCTCTCGACAGCCTGAGTATAGTGTCTCTGTCTCGGTAGTTTAGCAGGCGAGCAATTATAGTTCGAGGGGGGGCTCCTGGTTTCGGGAGTGGTGCTAGAGTGCGATGGGCTCTTTACACCAGAAATTGATCCGAGAAGGCATCGGCATCAAGTATTTCTTTCAGCAATACTTCAACTTGTCTTTCCATGAGGACTTTACCAAACTTTTCCAACACCCCAACAATCCGGATATTATTTCTCCGGGATCTTGATTCAAGGTCCTCGCATTTGCTCTGAGTCTTGTGTACAATTCAGTTTGTAGGTGTGCTATATCTCGACTGTGCTGCAGTATCGTGTCTTCGCTTGCACATATTCTATTTTCCGCCTCCGTAACTCGTGCGCCTTCTTTTTCAACACGTGCCTTTAAGGATCCCATTGTCGCCACTATATCGTCTAGTTTTACGTTCATAGCCATGAATCCGTTCTCCACCAATGTTGCTAGTCGTTCCATCGGGTCAGCCTCTCGCCCGTCAGGTAGTTGTGGCTCCCCGTTGGACGCTCCCTGCGGTTGCGAGCTGGTGAAAGTGTCCATTGGGCCGATCTTCTTCCCTCCTGCCCCCCTTTTCTCAGTGCGGCCCATGTGGCGCGGCACTCCTGGACGGATGGACTGTGTTCCCCCACATATTTGGTACCCTTGTACACCAGTGTGGGGAGGGGGTACCCCTCGATGTGTCCGTCTTTATCGTCTGGCTTACAGTTAATAACAAGAGTGTAATCGCACAACATTGTGCCAATTAAGGCCTCACCCACTTCCAATCCGGATTATATGTTAAAGAGCTTCACCCACGGAACTAAATGTATCCTGGTATTACAAGGCAGTTCTGCCGTTTCTCCCCAGTGCAGGGTCTATGATCATTGCAGGACGTGTGGGTCCCCACCCGGGTGCTGCTTATCGGGCCTTTACGATGCACTGGAGGTCTCAGGGTGTTGTATGATGTTGTTCCAAAGTGGTCTGGGGTGCCTCAGGTTCGCCGCCTTCTGTACCGGTGGGGGCAATATGGATCGGGCCTAGGTTCCAGTCCCGGGGTGCTAAGCAGGGCCTTCCTTCAGTGCGTCCACCACAGTTCTACTTTCCCTCCCCTGAAGTGGGGGAGTCACTCCCACAACACACAGCCGCTTACTTGGTGTAACGTGGGTGGGTGGGGGGGGCAGATTCCAGCCACACTCCCCCTTGGGCCAGCACGCGACCTGTTGATGGGGGTCGCTATCACGTTCAGACTTCGCTCAGGGGGCCTCTGTTCAGGGCCAAACTACGTCCCAGCCGCAGTCTTCCCGGTAGGAGTTTGCGCCCCACGTAGAGCTGCAGGCAGGGAGTCGGGCACGGCGGCCGCTGCGGCTCCGCGACGCAATCTGGCGCCTACATGCTCCTTTTCTCGCTCGCACGGGGTCCGACCACTCCAAGTGGGACCTGGGGAGATATCGCGGGCTGGGAACTAGCTCTGTGCTCTCCGAACGGCCGGACTCCCCTTCTCCCGCACGGGCGGGTCGTCGTGTGATGAGCGGCGCACCTCCCCCACCCCGGCTCTCAGCGAGGCTTCCGCGGAACTCGCAGGCCTTCACTCGCCACCAAACTTTGTAGACGGATATTTCCGCACCCCTGCTCTGATTTTCAGTGATTTTCCACCAATATGTGCAGCAGAGCTTCAGCTATCAGGGTAGTACAAAATTTCCGCACTTTAGACGTCACTTGACAGGATTTTTCTCGATAAGGATTTCTTCCGAGCCGGAGCTCCCACGCTAGGCGGCCATCTTAAATGTGCGCAACAGCGCCCCCCTTTACTGCAGCTTTCTATAAAACTTTTGCCACAGAACTAATCCCACACTTGACATTTCTCTTTAATACTTTCAGGACAACAGGTAGAATAACTCCGTCTATGGAGGAAGCGAGACTAACCCTTATCCTAAAGCGCAATAAAGACCCAAAGGATAGAACATCCTATAGGCCCATCGTGTTGATAAATATATACAAAGTTCTTGGCAAATAGGCTTGAGCCCCTCCTTCCGGATCTGATCCATCCGGACCAGGCGGTTTTCAGAAGAGGTAGACCGACGGCGGACAACATAAGGCGGGTGGCTCACCTGGTGGAAAAGGCACAAAAGACAAACACTCCAGCAATCCTTCTGTTACAGCTCAAAATGCACAAGCTGCCCAGAAACTCAACACCAACGCACCAGGTACCGACGGGCTGATAGGAGAATTTTATAAGCCATTCGCCTCGCTCCTTGCACCTATCCTATTGCAAGTATTTGAGGAAGCAGTGGAAAATGGCTGTCTTGCCCCATCGCTCCGCGAGGCAAACATGATTCTCTTCCATAAAACTGAAAACCCCCCCGAGGAGTGTGCCTCGTATAGGCCAATCTCGTTGATCAACTTGGATAACAAGATCTTGGCGAAGATCCTTTCCTTGAGATTGCTCCCCCTGATGCCGGGCCTGGTGGTCGCCGACCAGGCCGGTTTCATCCCAGGCCGTAAAAGGACTTTCAGCATCAGACGCCTGTTTGGCATAGTTAAGGCCATCGACCCGTCATCTCAGGTGGTGACTGTCCTTCTCGACGCAGAAAAGGCCTTCAACTCAGTCGAATGGTCATACCCTTTCGTGGTCCTGAAGAGGATGGGCCTGGGTGATCGTTTCCTGAAGTTTGTCTCCCTCCTTTACAAGCACCCCCTGTCCAACATAGTCCTGGGGAGGGTAAGGTCCGCAAGTATAGAACTGCAGAGAGGGACCAGACAGGGCTGCCCCCTGTCAGACATTGTTCGTGCTTGCAATGAAGTCCCTGGCCGCCAGCCTGCGGGTACATTAGTTAGAGGACTTTCACTAGGTCCACACAGGCTTATTCTGTCGCTATGTGCAGATGATGGAGCTCTCCTTTATCCGAGACCCTTTAGAGAATCTAAACCCTGTAATGAGAGTGGTGGTCAGGTTTGGTGCCCTCTCTGGCCTAAAAGTTAACCACACAAAATCAGTTACATTTCCATTAACTGCCAAAACCAGAGAGTTCAGGGATGACTATGGGTTCAGATGGGAGCACTCGGGAGTCAGATACTTGGGGATTCAGATGTCCAGAAATCATCATACCCTCTTTCGAGACAACTACGGAAAGGTAGTTGAAACATTGCGGGATAAGATAGATGGAAACACCTCCCACTCACGATGTGGGGCCGTGTCTCCATAGTAAAAACGGTGATCCTGCCCAGGCTTCTTTACTTGTTTGCAAACATCTCCCTCAAACTGGCACAGAGTTTCCTCCTATCGCTACGTAGCATGATTCTCGAAATTGTCTGGGCTGGTAAGACCGCGAGGGTGGTGTTTGCGACGCTAATTCAACCGATAGTAAAGGGAGGCGTGGCGCTCCCAGACCCGGAACAATATTACTGGGTGGCCTAGGCCCAATTCCTTGGTTATTGGTACACTACACATTTTATTAGGCCCCATGTCCAGATCGAAAAAGCTCATGTGTCCCTCCATCGACTACGAGCAGCCATCATAGGCGCGATCCGGGTACCGCCTAAATTCTTAAATGTAGTTCACTCCACCTACGCAATATGGAAGAAAATTGCGCTGAAGTGCAAAGTCGCAGTCAGATTCTCCCCGCTCATACCAGCGAAATTTATCCCAGGAATTCCGTTAACCACTGAAAAGATTTTTTTCCAATGGGCTAGCAAATTACAAATTAACACCCTGAATGACTTATTCATTGAGGGAACCTTCCTAACTCGTCAACAAGCATGAGACTGAGGTGCCAACTCTGCCTTGGACATGTGTATATACTTCCGGCTCCGCCATACTTTCCAAACGCTCTTTCCCACATTTCCGAAACAACCACCGATATGGCAACTCTTACACGGGGTGATTCAATCCCAGGAAGAGGGTAGGTTGGTATCTTCAATCTATAAAAGTCTCTTATCTGACACCACCACTCTTTCTACAACTTCGAAATTGAGATGGGAAAAATCACTTGGGGCTGCAATCCCAGATGAGGACTGGTCATACATCCTTGGGCAGACCCAGAAGATGTCATTGAACTCTCGCTTTAAACAGATACACTTCACCTATGTGCACCAGGTGTACCACACCCCAGCAGGCTCCACAAGCAACGCCCATCTATCTCAGATTCTTGCGAACGTTGCAGCACCCCTGTCGTTGATTTTATACACCTAGCATGGGAATGTCCATCAATAAACCGCTACTGGAGTGATGTTCTGGCGAAGACCACTGCTAATGGAGGAGAATTAATCTAACACAACCCCAAGATTGCGCTGCTGGGTTTCACCAGAAACATACCACCTGCTGTGAGGAAATTGACCGGTCTGCTTGTGGTTCTGGCAATGAGGATTGCTATGTTTTGGGGTTGGGGCTGTCCCACATCACCCCAAATGTGCTTCCAAGACATAGCCTACTGTCAAGACACTGAATCAATGTTTATTAAGACGCTTCCTCTACACACAAGGCCACCAGACATTTGGGGACCCTACATCAATTACTTAATCTCCTTGCTGGACTGTCACTCTTCCCCTAATTCATCTGACTAGTCAAAGCCACACCGGTTCTTTGTCTTGCAGAGCAGCTATTGACTGCCGTATTCTCTGAGTAAATGGGAGACTGTGTCCTGCACTGAGATTGTGACATGGGCGGGGGAGGAGGGGCGTGGGTCATGTGGTGCAATGTTTGTTTTTCTTTACTCTGTTATACTAGAACTCCAAAAATAAAGTTGGAAAAAAAGAACGCCCCTTTTTTACCCCTATGTCCCCCTTGCTTTACACCCCTAAACATGCACTCACTTGAACCCGAGGCGCTTCGATGTGGTGCTTCGTCTAGTCATCCGGCACAGCTAGGCCACTATTAAACACTCCCATATACTTTATTGCAGTCCACCCCGTGAACATCATTGGACAGAAACCTCTTCAAAGACCTCCCATCTTTTCACATTTCCTATGTTTTCATTAGCCAGCTTTATCTCTGTAATTATCTTCAGATTATATTCATAACACACCTCTTCTTATGATTCGTCCGTAGTAGGTTATACCACAACACATGGTTAAACATTGGTATTGAAAACATTATTCATTACTCGTAATAACAAGCCGAAGCAGTTTAAATCTTAACTCTTGATTTGCGCATGCCTTGTATGGACATTTCCCGCAATATGAGGAGGCTGGGTGAATAATTTCCCATTGTTCGGGATGCTATCTTTTCCCAGGTTACTGTTCCATTGAAATTTTCCAATCTACAAGGCTTCCTTTGTATTGCAAATTTGACCAGCTTACCCTGTTTTTTTTTTACTACTGACCAGAATAAATGACGAAACTCCCTTGGTCATGCTCTCAAATAGCAGGAGATTATACCTACTATCTACGAGACTTATAGGACCATTAAACGATTCATGAATTACAGGTGTATTTATATTCATGTGCATACATGTTTTTACATTTGGTGAATTTAATACTTTATCTTTCTGCTGCGTACAAGATAATATGTTTCAGTTCTGGACAATAAGTAGCACTCGCGCTCAGTTCGTCGCACCCCCAGTCATCAATATGGCGTGTGCAACATGAATCCCTCATAATGATGGGGACCCTTCCTGACCACCCCAACATTTGCTTCCTCGTGCCCTTCCAGAACTTTGATGTTACTGACTCCTGATCCTAAAGTGCTCCCAATTTCTTCCTGTCTTTTTTCGCATGTGATTTTCAGATATCCCCCAATTCTGTTTGTAATACAATATTTTATTTATTAAATGTTCGTCTAGCTTGAGCGTAGTCACACTTGTTTCATCAGCACTGTGCCATACCTGCACCATTCTGTAAACATGCCCACTCCTCTTACTATTGGGTTGATTAATAGAAGAAATTACATATTATTTCAAATCACTCCATCAATTCTATTCTTGCAGTGCTCTCTCCTTATCACTTGCATCTTTTGCTGCAGTATAGTCAAACATCTCTCCTTATTGTCTTTGCAGGTTGGTGGGAAGGAGATCCAGACGGGGCAGGCTTGGGAGCCAGTGGTCCTGAACATCCTTCATCCTGCTGAGAGTGGTCGCTCCCTCCACGGCCCGCGGTTCACAGAGTATCAACAGGTGTTTCCAGTCAGCACTTTATTGGGCTTGGTGCGGGAGGCATTGGCCGCATCGCTGCAGGCAGACCGGGTGACTCTCTGCTACCCTGTAGGATCTGGTGGCAAGAAGTCAGAAACTTGGAACCTTTTTGCTGAAGAAGACATGAATAAATCCATCAAGGACCTTGGCATGAGAGACGGAAACTCCATCCTCATACTAGATGCTGATCGTATTGACCAAAGGTGAGGGATCAACTACTTTGCCTAGCGTTTGGACATACAAACATTTTAGACTAAAAGGAAGACGAAATGCCTGCCTTTTTCACTAGTGTCTTTCTGCATTGTCTTAAGTTTCATGCATTGTTACCATTAATACTATGTGACAGTACAATGCCCTCCGGTGATCATTTTAGTGCTGTTATCCAGGCATATACCTTGCACACTAATTGGAATGTTTCAAAGTGTACATTTGTCTGGTATTGCTGGTTTGTTGTATGCTCTTTATGTGGGTTGGCATTCCAAAGAAAGGGTCTTCAAGCACGAAGTTCTTATTTTTCTAGGAGCTTCAATTTATAACAGCCATTTTAAAAGATGCTACTGATGACTTTTGGAAACTCCTATAATTCCTTTAATGTCTTCTTTTTTACCAAGCACTCCCTCCTCCTGCACCACATTTGATTTCTTTCAACAGGATTATGAAACCAAGAAATCCCCTGAAAAGGGAAGATAAAAAGGAAGAAAGTTGTAAACAAAAGCATACCCCCAGGGTGGATTTGATTTGAATCAAATTGTTTAGTAACCTGTTTTTGTTTCTTAAATTCATTCATTTTAACCAAAATATACAAACATTTTAATTAAAATGTAATGCATTGTAAACTAATATTTTTGTCTGTAAATGTTGGTACTGAGGGCATCCTCACTTCCCCCCCCCCCCCCGACATCCTCTGCTAAGGTGGCCAGGAGAAAGGCGATCACTTTTGGATCCCGACCCTGTGGGTGGATATGTGAGAGAGGATCACCTGGGTGGAGGAGATTTGGGGAGTGGGCAGAGGACGTTCTTGGGTGAGACATGATAGTCCCCATTCCCTTTTCACAATGAACCATTAATCTGAGAAGCCTTTATAGGTTACTGCCAATCCTTCCCTTTCCCTTTTTTTACTCTCTAAGAGTTACATTGGGTTTTCTTTTTAGAAGTGCTGACTTGTTGCTGTCTTTTTACAGAGCGTCATCTATTGGTGGCCTATAAACTACTTTTCTGGTTGCCTTTTGTCCTATCAGGACATGGGTTGCCACCTTTTTCTTTTACTTTCTCTTTTACTCTTTCTTTTCTTTCAACTTGCTCTGCTGCTCTTGTCTAACCACAAAACATATTTCAGAGAATATAATAGAGTTGTTAATATGAATATTTAAATTGTGGATCATCTCAACATCGTCTCATGGAACGTCAATGGACTTAAGACTGTCACTAAGAGAACTAAAGTGTAGCCTTACTTGCGAGCGAATTCTTGTGATATTGCCCTCCTCCAAGAGAGACACCTTACTGACCTTGAGTCTGAGAAACTGAAGCGAGGTTGGGTTGGTGAAACCTTTTTTTCAACTTACACGTCCAGTAAAAGGGGAGTTCGAGGGGATTGGGTCCTCCGACGTATTCCATATCTATGACAGGTAATGTCCACAGCTGTGCTGCTTCGGAAAATCTTTGGCGTCTGCGTCCTGCATCGATGTCGATGCGCCGTCCCCGAGGACCTCCACCGACGGCCGACGTCACCCGATGTGATAAGTAGGACGCACGACGCCCATAGCCTCGGTTCCGTTTTTTCCGCGAACGTGTTCGCTTCGTGAATCTCGGTACGCCTCGACTTGTTGGAGTTTGCTGTTTTCAATTCTCGGTTTGTTGAACCTGTTCGGTTTGTTGTGTAGACCTGTTCGTGGCGATGTCTTTCATCTTCAACCCCGCGTCCCGGCTTCAAGAACTGCAGGGACTGTGGGTCCAAGATGTCGGTCACGGACTCGCATGACGCCTGCCTCTGGTGCCTCGGGTAGGCCCACGATACGGACGACTGTGTCGACTGCCAGTCGCTCACGGCAAAGGCCTTGCGGGAACGCAAGAAGAAGTTGTCGGTAGGCCGGGTGTCTAAGCCCCGGAAGTCAAGGTCTGCAGGGCTTTCGACGGATGACTCGAGGGGCGACTCTCCACGTCATCGTCGGAAGTCCGGTGGGTCTCCTTCTAGGAGCCGGTCTCGCCACTCCTCTGCCTCTTCGAGGCATTCCAGGAAGCGCCGGCATAGGTCGCCTTCCCCGTCCTCTTCCGAGGACTCCGCCCGTCGGCGGGTCGCTTATCCCTCCATGCAAGCGACACCGGAGTAATGGGCTCCCTTCGGAAGCAGATGCTAGCGATTCTGGAATCGCAGGGCACCGGTCCGTCCGCGCCTCCGAGTGGGGTAGGTCGGCACCGGTCGAGAGACACCGCTCGTACGCCTTCGGGCTCGAGTGGTCGGCACGGCTCGCGGGAGAGGTCCCGCTCGGACAAGGGTAGCCGTTCTCGCCATGCCCGTGCCAGGTCCCGGTCCTCGACGCGCTCGAGACCGTGTGATCCTGTGCCGTCTTCGAAGAAGACGTCGACACCGGTGGCTCTGAGGTCATCGACGATTTCTCTCGAGGCTCCGCCTCCGAGGGGGTCGTCGACTCCGTCGGCGCCTAGGTTGTCGAGAGACCCGCTCGGAGCTCTGGCTTCGAGGACTGTGTTGACGCCGCCGATGCTGGCGGCGCTGCAGCTGACGTCGAAGCCGATTCGCTCGACGTCGACGCCTTTTCTGTCGATGCCGGCGCCGACTCGTTCGGTGCCCTCGACGCCTTTCGAGGCGGTGGTGTCGGAGGGGCCCCGTGGCACGGGGTTTGCCCCTAGAAAGGCTATGGCTAAGGTCCGGCACTGCTTTGGTCCACAGAGGTCTTCCTCTCCCCGCCTGGAGTACATTTCAGAGGGTGATGAAGGCTCTTGCTATGGTTCAGGATGGCAAGGATGCCATGTGTGAGGCTGTTCAGTCAGGTTTGGACTTGGCGGATTGTGTCAGCCGGTCCATGGCGGCGAGCACCGTAATGCGCAGGTTTGCGTGGTTGCGGAAGTCTGGGTTCGCTCCTGATGTGCAGTCCCGGCTCCTCAACATGACCTTTGACGGTGAACACCTTTTTGGCAGCAAGGCTGACGAGAGCCTTGAGAGGTTGCAGACCTCCAAAGCTGCAGCAAAGTAGTTGGGCGCTGCAGTTCGACAACCTCTGCCTTTTCGTCCTAGGGGACAGCAATGGAGGGGAGGTTCCTTTCGCTATTACTCGTCCTTCAGTAAAGCGAGGGGAGCTAGCAGTCAAAGAGGCCATCGTAAGAGTGCCAGAGGTGGAAACAAAGGTACTCGAGGTGCCAAGGCCGCTTGGGCAGTTGCCTCTTTGCCCTCAGGGAACGCCGCAGCCGCTACCACTCAGTCATGAGGCCAGGTCCCATGGTTCGCTGGTTGGGGGGAAGGCTGGCGCAGCATCTTGTAGAGTGGCAAGCCATTACTTCGGATGTGTGGGTTCTGGAGATCATAACCCACGGCTACTGTCTTCCTTTTCGGCAGAGGCCTCGCGACAATCCACCAGGGAGCCTCTCTTTGAAGTGTCCGGATCCGCTCCTTGCGCAGGAAATTCAAGCCCTGCTGGAGAAAGGCACTATAGAACTGGTGCCTGTAGCGGAGAGGAACAAGGGATGGTATTCCCCTTATTTTTTGATTTCGAAGAAAGACGGGGGATTGAGACCCATCATGGACTTGCGCGGTTTGAACAAACTCCTCAGGAAGGACAAGTTCAAGATGGTGACTCTTTCTCAAGTCCTCCAGGCCCTTAAACTTCAGGACTGGTTGATGTCTCTCGACCTCAAGGATGCTTACTTCCATGTGCCGATCCATCCCAAGCACAAGAAGTACCTGAGGTTCGCGGTTGGCGACTCACACTTTCAGTTTCGGGTCCTGCCGTTCGGATTGACCTCCGCCCCGAGGGTTTTCACCGAGCTCATGGTGGTGGTGGCAGCGCATCTCAGGAAAGGGGGGGATTCACGTCTACCCCTACCTGGACGATTGGTTGATCAGGGGGAGCTCTCCCGAGCAAGTCCTGGATCATCTGTCAGTCACCTGCCACTCCCTTCACAGGCTGGGCTTCTCCCTCAATTTAAAGAAGTCCCATTTGACACCAACGCAGCGGCTCCAGTACATCGGAGCAGTGCTCGACACGTCCCTGGGGCAGTGTTTTCCTCCTCAGGTGAGGGCTCTTCACATTCAGCAGATGGTGCACAAGTTTCAGCTTGCCCAGAATCTCCCAGCGTCCGAATTCTTGAGACTGCTCGGCCTCATGGCATCCTGCATTCTTCTGGTGCCAGAGGCTTGTCTGCGGATGAGATCTTTGCAGTGGGCACTCAAGCTCCAGTGGTCTCAGTCCTCCGTCAGGCTGTCAGACCCTGTTCAGGTGCCGCCCTCGGTAGCCCGGGACCAGCTGTGGTGGGCCGTCGAGGGCAATCTGATGAAGGGGCCCCATTTTGGCTGCCCTGGCCGGAGGTGACGATCGTGACGGACGCATCCCTCACGGGATGGGGAGCTCATGCCAACGAGTTGACAGTCAGCGGTCGTTGGTCTCTGTCGGAGTCCAGACTCCATATCAATCTGTTGGAGCTGAGGGCCGTCAGGCTAGCCCTGAAGGCTTTTCTGCCGACTGTGCGCGGAAAGAGTGTCCTGATTCTAACGGACAACACGGTGGCCATACATTACCTCAACAAAAAGGGGGGGGCAGGGTCACTTCCGCTGTGCAGGGAGGCGATGCAGCTCGAATTCTGGGCCATCCAGCAGGAAGTTTCGATCTCGGCTGTTCATCTGGCCGGAGACGACAATGAGACGGCGGACGCTCTGAGCAGGCAGAGCTCCATCTCTCACGAGTGGGAGCTGGCTCAGGAGATTCTCCTGGAGATCTTTGCCCTTTGGGGGACCCCTCAAGTGGATCTCTTCGCCTCCAGTGTCAACCGGAGGTGCGAAAGGTTTTGCTCACGGGAATTTCCTCCAAAAGGAGCCTTAGGAGACGCGTTTGTGGTGGAGTGGTCATTCCCACTGCTGTACGCGTTTCCTCCAGTCCGCGTCATCCTGCAAGTGCTGCGGAGGTTACGGAGGTTCGGTTCCTGGATGATCCTCATTGCTCCGGCATGGGCCCGGAGGACATGGTACCCGGACCTTCTAGTCTTGTCCATCTGCCCTCCCCGTCGTCTTCCCTACCGAGACGATCTGCTCTCACGGGAGGGGGGTCAGGTTCTCCATTCAGAGGTCAGATCCCTCAATCTTCACGCTTGGCTTCTGAAAGGTTGAGGTATAAAGATTGGGACCTTCCTGAAGACGTGATGGAGGTGTTGCTTTCGGCCAGGCGGCCGGCAACAAAGTCTCTGTGCCGTTGGAGAAAGTTCTGCGACTGGTGCAGAGTTCAGAATGTGGATCCTTTTGAATGTGACATTCCCATGGTTCTGTCTTTTTTGCTTTCTTTGGCCCACAGGGGCTTGCAAGTGGGGACCATTAAAGGTTACCTGGCGGCGCTGTCCATATTTAAGCTCTCGTCTGAAGAGTGTTCCTATTTTAAGATTCCTTTAATTTCGCAGTTTTTGAAAGGGCTCACTAATGTGTTCCCTCCGTCACCTTTTTTGGTGCCAGGTTGGGATTTGAACCTTGTTCTTAAGTTTCTTATGGGTGCTCCGTTTGAGCCTTTACATTCTTGCCCTTTGAGGCTGTTGACTCTGAAAACTGTGTTTTTGGTTGCGGTTACTTCCGCTCGCAGAGTGAGTGAGTTACAGGCACTTTCAGTTAAGCCACCCTTCACTGTGTTTCATAAGGACAGGGTTGTCCTTAGAGTTCGTCCTTTTCTTCCGAAGGTGGTTCGGAATTTCATTTGAGCCAGAAGGTTGTTCTTCCGGCGTTCTATCCTCCTCCACATCCTGGTAAGGAAGAGGAGAGGCTCCATAGGCTTGATCCTCGGAGAGCATTGAGCTTTTAGATTTCACGCATGTCCTGGGTCAGAGTGGACGATCAACATTTCGTTGGTTATGCTGGAAAGCGTTTGGGACAAACTGTGACGAAACAGACTTTGTCTCGTTGGATTATTTTAGCTATCTCCGAGTGTTACCGCTTGGCGGGTAAGGACCCTCCGGCTGGCTTGCAGGCCCATTCTACCAGAGGAGTGGCTGCATCTACTGCCCTGCAGAGGGGAGTTCCTATTCGTCACATCTGTGATGCAGCCACCTGGGCTTCAGTACATACTCATGTACGTCACTATTCCCTTGATTCCATCAGAGGGCAAGATCTGGCCTTTGGCAAGGCAGTTCTCTATTCCGCAATTTGATTGGGCATGTTAAATTTGTGTTCTAAATTCTTTCCCACCTCCTTGCTTGGTACTGCTTTGGGAGTCTGTCATAGATATGGAATACGTTGGAGGACCCAATCCCCTCGAAGAACAAGTTACTTTCTCACCTGGTAACGTTCTTTCGATGGGATGGTCAGACGACGTATTCCATATCGCTCCCTCCCTGCCTTCCCCGCTGCAGAATTTCTTTTGCGATTGCAGCTTGCGTTCCGCAAGGCCTTGTGTGTCTGCCTGGCAGAAAACTGGTGACACACGTTCTGGGAAAAAACTATAACTGAGGCTATGGGCGTCATGCGTCCTACTTATCACATCGGGTGACGTCGGCCGTCGGAGGAGGTCCTCGGGGACGGCGCATCGACGCAGGACGCAGACGCCAAAGATTTTCCGAAGCAGCTCATCTGTGAACATTACCGGTCATAGATATGGAATACGTCGTCGGACCATCCCATCGAAAGAACGTTGCCAGGTAAGAAAGTAATGATCAAGAAAAATTTGCCGATATCTGTCCTCTCTATCAAATCAGATACAGAGGGGAGAGTAATCTGTGTCTTGCTCAAAGTCCAGGATTCAAAATTCCTTATATGTAATGTGCATGCACCAAACCCAGATGAGCCAGTTTTCTTTCATGAACTTGCGTCACTGATTCAAAGCTTTGATGTGAATTCAATTGTACTGGCTGGTGATTTCAACTTGGTGCTAGATCCTGCTCTGGATCGCTCTAATGGGGACTGCTTGAGAAACCCCAAAAAAAGCAAGAGATCATTGGATGATCTAATGAAGGAGTTTAACCTGGCTGATATATGGAGACTGTAACACCCGTGTGAGAGGGACTATACATTTCATTCTCAGTGTCATGACTCGTACTCCCGCATTGACTTTGTCTTAACCTCGGGACAGGTAACTTCCAATTGTTGTGGTTCTAAAATTGAGCTTATTGCACTGTCAGAGCACGCGCCTATCTCTCTGAACCTCTCTTTACAACACTTTGATAAAGTCACCATGATGGAGGATGAACTCTTACATTCTTAAAAATTAACTGATCAGGGAAGAAATCAAGGATGAACCAGGGAACTTTATTCAGACCAACAAGACTGATGATGTCAAAATCTCTTCAGTGTGGGAGGCACTGAAGTGCTTTGCCTGTGGTCGTCTGATTGATAGGACTGGTAAGCAAGGGAAAATGAGGGCAAAGGAAATCTGGGGACTCACCGATGAGGCAAAAAGCCTGGATGAATTGTTCGCGAGTAGCAGGGATGAAGGTACTAAGAATGATCTGAGGAGAGCCAAGTTTGAACTAAATAAAATAATTTTCAGTCAAGTGGATTATGCCCTATTCAGACAAAAAATAAATTATTTTGAAAATGGTGAAAAGGATGGAAAGCTGCTGGCATATTGACTGAAAGTAGCGAAGGTTGGTTGTTTCATTTCAGCAATTGAAATTCAAAACGGTGGAATGGAGACTAAGCAGAGAGAAATAAACAAATGGTTTTGTGACTTTTATTCAAAGCTTTATGAATCTGACCTAAGTTGTGATGAGACCGGTATTGTACATTTTCTTAACTCGTATGACATACCCCAACTCTCAGATGATCAATCAGCGTGTCTTGAAGAAGAATTTACGGTGGAAGACATAAAATTGGCTATTTCAAAACTTACAGGGGGTAAATCGCTGGGTATGGATGGCCTTCCAGGTGAGTTTACAGAATCCTACAAGAGTCTGCTATACAACTTTTATGTGATGTCTACAAGGAGGCCTTTGCTCCGGGTTTTTTGCCCGGAACAATGCGGCATGCATTAATAACTGTTCTAAAGAAAAAAGACAAGTGTCCCACAAGGTGTGAAAACTACAGACCAATTAGCCTGATTAATTGTGATTGTAAAATACTTGCGAAAATGCTGGCAATGCGACTGGAACCAGTGATTACGACTCTAATTCACAAAAGCCTGGTCGGATTTATTACAGGTAGCGCTGTGGCTGATATGCGCCGTCTACTGTTGTCTATTGAACATGGTCATCGACAGAGAGTAGCCACTGCTGCCATTTCTTTAGACGCTGAGAAGGCGTTTGATCGGGTGGAATGGGCCTTCTTGTTCTCTTGCCTGAAGAGGATGCGCTTTGGTGAAAAATATCACCAGTGGGTACAACTTCTGTACAGATGTCCATCAGCTAGTGTGCTCACAAATGGTCTCATTTCTGATGCATTTACACTCCACAGGGGCATGAGACAGAGTTGTCCTCTCTCTCTGCTGTTTATCCTGTCTATGGAACCGTTGGCGCTCTGTCTGAGAGAGGATGTGAACCTTAAGCTGATAATTGGTAACGACCGTGACAATTTGCTTTGGTTGTATGCTGACGATCTATTGGTCGCACTCCAGGATCCAGTTAACGGCATACCCTACTTGATGCATGACATTCAAGAATTCTTTGTTGTATCTGGCTATAAAATCAATTGGTGCAAGTCTGTCATGGGTATCAGGCAGGTAGTTGGGGCAACCCGGGTGGAGGCTTGGCAGGCCTGGCATAGGCACACAAAGAACCCATAACAAATCCCTCCTTTCATTCCTTCCTAGTGTATGTAGTAACTTCCTGGTTACCACTTCCTGTTGCCAAACAGGAGGTGCATGATAACTCATGAGCTCTATAGTGTTTGGGTGTGGCTGGCTATATAAACCACACCCAAGATTCTTCCAGTGCTTCGTGTTGCTTACTGTGAGCTGTATCAGCAACAGACTTGCCGTGCTCTGGATCAGCCAGCATCAGTTTACCTGCTCCGGATCATCCTGTTTCTGCTTACCTGCTCCGGATCATCTTGCTTCTGCTTACCTGCTCCAGATCATCCTGCTTCTGCTTACCCGCTCCGGATCATTCAGATTCAGCTTCCCTGGTTCTTACTCAAGCCGCAGCTATCTCCAGTAAAAAGGGGACTTCTACACTGGCACCTGTAAGAACAAAGAAGAACACTGTTAACACACGCACATCAGTAACGCTGTGCATACTCACCGAATCTTTCTGCGACGCTGGAATCCAGGTTAGTTGCATGAGCGCACAAACCCCTGTAAGAATGAAGAGGCATTATTCATTGTGCTCGCTCCAATAACGCGGACACTTATTTCACTGCGCTCTCTCTCTACGAGGTGCATACTTACCAAAAGCCTCAGTGAAAAATTACCTAACTACCAAGTCTCCAGTAGCGCTGAACCTGGACTCGAGGCGGTAATACCACATAATTTCTCCTGCAAGGGAAAGGGAGAGAAATTACCAGTCGCGCTCTACACGCAGCGCTACTTACCCACAAATATACTGGCAAAAAAAGACAATACGGACAATTTTGGACACTCAACATTCTCCGCGCAACGTTCACTTGTGGGAAGGACCTTCTACCAAGTGAAGAAACTGGCACCTTGAACTCTCGGCCTCGCTGTGAAGGCATAAAACAGCGTTTGGCATCTGAACTCAGCCTACAGACATTGGCACCAATCGCTCCTGCAAATGCAGGGTGAAGTGCAAACCCTACTAAAGATCAAGGTAAGCCCATAGGGGGACATCACAGCACACAGTAAAGAGAAGGCAAGGGGACAGGAGAATCAGGTGAATTCAGGTCTGAGTGTACACCTTGTATTTGACAGGTATTCCTCCGGGTGAAACAGGGGAAGTGAAGACTCTGGGTCAAGGGAGGCTCATCCATTGCTCCTGCAGAGACACAGGTGAGTGTGACAGAACACAAAGCCCTCCTCAATACCTCTGCCCGAGCGATGGAAACCTCCGAGGTAGGCCAGCTTTCCCTATTGTTAGGTGAACTACGGGCCGAGGTGCATGCAGCCCGCTCAGAGACAAATGCCTTAAGGCGCGAACTTGTAGTCAACAGGGACAAAACAGACGATTTGGCAAGGCAGCTCCTACAGACCCAAGCTGGTCTAGCACCCCTACCAGGTGGAGTTCCACAGGGGCAGCCTACCGTGGCAACTGTAGCCACACCCGTTCAGGTATTGCTTCCAGGCAACATCCCTTTAGCACCCCCTGGAACGCTTCTCTGGGGATCCCAAGAAATTTGGAGCATTCATGAATCAATGCCAGCTACATTTCATATGCAAACCAGACACCTTTCTAAACTACCAAGCTAAAGTAGCTTTTGTCCTCTCCTATATAGGAAGGCACGCGGCGGACTGGTCTGTCCCGTTAGTGCTTAGGGACGACCCTTTACTGAGAACTTACCCAGGTTTTCAGCGTGAACTGGAAAAACTATTTGCCCATAGGACTCGAGGTCAGGCCCTGGATGATGAGCTACACTCTCTGACAAGGTGGTCAGGATCTTAGCTCATATGTCGCCACATTCAATCGCTTAATAGCCGAATCAGGTTGGCCAGAGGAGAAACGAATAATGTTATTTTATTGAGGACTGAGAGGCGAATTAAAAGATGTCTTGGCGCAAGTAGTTAATCCTCCCGAAGATTGCAGTGAATACATCGACCTAACTATGCAACTAGACCACCGGTTACAGGATCGCAAGGCTGACCAAACCCGATCAGAGCATAGACCAGTGTATGTCCGACCAAAGGAAGCGTCCCATCGACAGGCCCCAGAAATACTCAGAGCCCATGCAATTGGGTGTTCTCAGGGGACCACTCACCAAGGCGGAGAGAGAACGGAGGCGTCAGGAAAAACTTCGCTTATATTGCAGCCAATCTGGTAACTTCTTCCGGAACTGCACGATTAAACCCCCACGGAAGACAATGGGGGTACTAGATAAGAAAGGGGAAGACACAGATAAGGTAGTGGAAAACTCCAACGCCCGGCAGATGTAGAGGTGGGTCTGTCGAGCCAGGAATGGAGCACTCGGATCTCACATTTCAGTATTCCTGTGGTTTTGGTAGACCCTTCACAGCCCACCCGAATGCATGCCCTCAAGGCTTTCATAGACAGTGGGGCTATTGGGAACTACCTGGACATAAACACCTCAAAGACCTTGGGATTAGCATTCCACCGTAAGGACACCGCAGAAGGCGTGACAGCTGTGGATGGCACACAACTCCTTTTGGGACCAGTAACGCAGTGTACTTCCACCATCACCTTAATCTTCCACGAGGGCCACAGAGAAAGTATCAGATTCGACCTTATCGCTGCACCCCAACTCCAGCTGATTCTTGGGATACCGTGGCTAGAAACGCACAACCCAAAGATAGATTGGCGAGCTCGAACCTTACTCTTTTCCACGGAATGCGCCTCTTGTTACGACATCAAAGGGATCAAAGGAAACCCATTGTTAGCTTCACAGGAAAAGATAGCAGTTTTAGGCTTGGTGGGCACTTTACCAGAGGAATACCAGGAGTTCCAGGATGTGTTCGCGAAGGAGCAAGCTAATACACTACCACCACATCGAGTTTACGACTGCCAGATCGACCTGTAACCAGGGGCACAAGTACCGTGCAGCTGCTTTTATGCATTAACCAATGAAGAAAACACTCACCTACGGACCTACTTGGATCAATACCTGGCCAATGGCTTCATTAGACCATCTAAGTCACCAGCCGCCTCCCCACTCTTCTTCATACCGAAGAAAGAGGGGGATTAAGAACGTGTATTGATTACCGGGCCCTAAATCAAGTCACCATAAAAAAAAGTACCCGTTACCTCTGATACCAGTACTCCTAGACCAGGTGAGACAAGCGAAGATTTTCACCAAGCTAGACTTACGCGGAGCATATCATCTGGTACGCATGAAGAAAGGGGCCGAGTGGAAGACTGCGTTCCGTACCCGCTATGGCTTGTACGAATACCAGGTCATGCCCTTTGGGCTTTGCAATGCCCCAGCTGCGTTCCAGCATTTTATGAATGATGTGTTACGGGAACTCCTCGATGTCTGCGCAGTTGTCTACATTGATGCCATTCTGATCTACTCCTCCACTCCCCAAGAGCACGTAACCCACATGCGAGCTGTTCTCCGCAAACTGCGTGAAAACCAACTGTAAGCAAAGCTAAAAAAATGCTCCTTCCACGTCACCGAGGTGGAGTTTCTGGGATATGTCCTGACACCGCAGGGGATCAAGATAGACAATAGAAAAGTGGAGGCAATCCTCACTTGGTCCTCACCCACGCCTGTAAAGGGAGTACAGAGTTTCCTAGGGTTTGCAAACTTTTATCGACGCTTCATACCAGGATTCTCACATATTGTACATCCAATAACGTCCTTGCTGCGCAAACACCGAAAGTTCGAATGGACACCAGCGGCAGAAGAAGCTTTCCGAGCTCTCAAGGAAAAATTCACCTCAGCCCAAATTCTGCAACACCCACAACCCGATTTACCGTACATCGTGGAAATGGACACTTCAAGCATTGCCATGGGGGCCGCATTGTCTCAACAAAATCCTGAAACCGGATGCCTTCCCCCCATTGCCTTTTTTGTCAAGGAATTTTTCCCCAGCAGAATTGAACTATGCAACTTCTGAGAAAGAACTCCTAGCAATCAAAAGCGCACCGTGTGAATGGCGACATTACTTACTAGGAGCAAAACACACCATCACAATAATAACAGATCATCGGAACTTGCAATACTTACGCTCAGCAAAAGCTCAGTCTTCTAGGCAGCTCCGTTGGGCCCTATCCTTAATGGAATACGACTTTGTAATGATCTACTGGCCCCGAGTTAAGAACGGGAAAGTGGATGTGTTATCGCGCATTGGCACAGGAGAGGAAGTCTACAATGCCCTTAACCCGGTGGAGATCATACCCAGCCATACAATTCTCGGCCTCTGCATCGGCCCATCTCCGTTAAATACTCTGCAGGAAACAATAAAAGAAAATATGTCTGAAGAAGACCTACTGGCTTGGGACACGAAGGGAGATCAGTTCACCATTCAAGACAAACTACCATACTACCAAAAATGCCTCTACGTTCCAACTAAGGATCTGCATCAAGCAATCATATCAGACTACCACGACTCGCTGTTAGACGCCCATCCGGTTATAGCCAAAACCATGAAAAGAGTAAGCAAATTATTGATGGTCAACTTGGCGAGAAGATATTGCCACCTACATAGGCACCTGTGAGGTGTGTGCAAAAACCAGCCGGCCTCCTTCAGCCAATCACCATTCCGACAGTGCCCTGGCACACAGTATCAATGGACTTCGTCACTGATCTACCTCCTAACTCGGGTTATAATAGCATCCTCATAGTAGTGGACCTCGTCTCCAAAATGGCCCATTTCATAGCTCTAAAAGGTATTCCCTCTGCTCAGATCCTGGCGCAGGTTTTTCTAGACCGAATCGTCCAGTTACATGGATTCTCTACCCTAATCGTTTCTGACAGAGGCAGCCAATTTGTATCTCGTTTTTGGAAAAAATGTTGTGCCCTGGCAAGAGTAGAGGTCCGTCTGTCTTCTAGTCACCACACTCAAACGGACGGCCAAACAGAGCGCACAAACCAGACCATGGAACAGTTTTTGCGCTTTCTATTACACCAAACAAGCCAAAGCTGGACAGAAATTCTATGGATGGCAGAGTATTTCTACAACAACTCGACACATTCATCAACCCAAGCAACACCCTTCTTTACTATATATGGTCAAAACCCCAGAACGTCGGTCTACGATCCGCCAGAAAAGATTGAAATGCCCGCAGTAAAGAATCTACATGCCAGCATCATGAAAGCAGCCAGAGAAGCCAGCAGGAACCTACAACAGGCCAAAGAAACACAGAAAAACGCTGATCGCCATCGACGAAAAGCCCCAGATTATCAAGTGGGAGACTCGGTCTGGCTGGCAACTAGACACATTGCTTTAAAGGGTCCCAAGAAATTTCAGCCTAGATACATCGGCCCGTACACAATAGAAAAAGTGAATAATCCAGCAGCCATGAGACTGGCGTTACCTCAACATGTGCGTATACATCCCGTATTTCACGTGCCACTATTTAAACCAGCACACCCAAGAACCCGAACTTCCACACCTCCCGCACCCATACAAGTGCGTGAAGAAGCACCAGAATATGAAGTAAAGAACATATTAGATTCCAAACAAGTATGAAAGACCCTGTATTATTTGATTGACTGGAAGGGGTACGGACCCCAGGAAAGATCATGGGATCCCAGCACGCACGTGCATGCCCCCCGATTGGTACTCTCGGCCTCGCTGTGAAGGCATAAAACAGCGTTTGGCATGTGAACTCAGCCTACAGACATTGGCAACAATCACATGAGTGAATCGCGCCCCTGCAAATGCAGGATGGAGTTCACACCCTACTAAAGATCAAGCTAAGCCCATAGGGGGACATCACAGCACACAGTAAAGAGAAGGGAAGGGCCCAGGGGAATCGGGTGAATTCAGGTCTGAGTGTACACCTTGTATTTGACTGGCATTCCTCCGTGTGAAACGGGGGAAGTGAAGACTCGGGGTCAAGGGAGGCTTGTCCATTGCTCCTGCAGAGACACAGGTGAGTGTGACAAGTCTGAAATTTTGCCACTCAATAATCTGCGTCTACGTAGTGCTTTTGCACATTTTCAATTCAGGTGGTTTAGTGATCTAATGAAGTATTTGGGCATCTGGATTGGTGCGGATGTGGTGAAATTGCCAGCGTTGAACTTTGGGATGCTCATCCAAAAATTGCAGTCTGACATAGACCGGTGGGGGCTTTTACATTTGTCCACGTGGGGAAAAATTAATTGCATTATAATGAACCTGGCTCCTCGTGTGAACTATCTTCTATCTATGTTGCCTATCAAGGTTCCTGGTCATATTTTCAGAGTAATAGACAAACTTAAGCAAAAGTTTATTTGGAATGGGAAGCCATCCAGATTAGCTATATGGAAATTACAACTCCCATTTGAAAAAAGGTGGGATGAATTTACCCAACTTCAGTGAATATTATCTTTCATTTTCTACCCTACATCTCTGTAAATTCCTTGTTCCGAATGACGAATGTCCACAGTGTGTGATGTGGGAATGTAGCGCTATATCCCATTTGGAACCCAGAGCTCTGCGGACTTCAAAGAAAAGTAACTCAAAGGGAGCGAATCCTTTGACTGGTTTTCTGCAAGATTGCTGGTGTGATATCTCGAAGCGCATGAAGGCAGACCCCTACCTGCATATGGATGACTCATTTGGCTGAATCCAGCCCTGAAAAGTCAAGGGAAGGTTTTTTTCTGGCCAGAGTGGTTCCTGGCGGGAATAAAGTACCTCCATGATCTAATATATTGAGGAAATTGGAGCCCTGTATGCACAACTGAGGTCTGCTGGCAGCGCTGCTGTGAGAATACCCGATTGGTAAGTCTGGATTGGGGTCTTAGAGCATCGCAAACGAAACTGCTCTTTAGGTCTTACTGGACACCAGTCAGGTTGTTTAAGAGACAATCAAAGGACAATGAACTCTGTTGGAAGTGTAAGGGTGCTAGAGGTTCCCTCGGTCATCAGATATGGTTTTGTCCTAATTCTGGGTGTACATTTGTGAGAAGTTGGGACTAGTTTTGAGTTGTACGATTCCCCTCTCTGCTACCTTGCTGATTCTAGGGGACGTATCAAAGATTGATGATACCTCTTTTGGGCAGGCGACTTGGATACTCCGAGCCAGTATGATCGCTAAGAGGATGATACTGAGATTGTGGAAAACGAACTGCACCTTTAACATTGTTGAATGGTTGGATGAACTTTTGACTGGTTCAACTCATGAGAGGGCAATTTACAAGAATGCAGATGATAATGAGAAATTCTGGGACATTTGTAACAGGTTCCTGGAGGTCTACGGTTGAATTTCATTTTCAGTACACAATGTGATGTCATTGTAGTTGGAAAATGCTCTTGCTGTGTTAATTCATACTTGTAATTTTTGTTCAATGTTTCATTGATTTTGCATTGATGGTTCCATTGGCTAACCAATTGCTTTCTGGTTCTCTGTCCTTTCTTGGTTTTTGACTTTCTTTCTTCTACCCTTTTGCTTTCCTTTCTTATTAATTTCTTTCATTTGCAGAATTGGTTTTTCTATACGTTGTAAATTATTTGCCTAGATAATGTATTGCTCACTTTTGACGTTTGTATTTTGTTATGTTGGAATAAAAACTTAAATTCGCTAATGCTGTTCTGAGCCGCACCCAAAGGAAAAATGGCCAAGCGCAGGTTCCCACAATTTAGAAGGAACTAACGGAGTCTGCATTGTTACTTTCCTTCGCCAGTTTTCTGAAGTCCACTTCATAGATTGGGTTAAATAGATTGAATATTGGGCTTGTGAATGCTTTGTCGTTGGGGAACAATCACATCAATTCCATTCCTTTGTGCTGCATGCGTGGCTTGCAGGTTGCTTTTCACCTTATTTTAGAAATAGTTGGTGATAGCTCAGTTGGGCATGGGTAAATTATCGCTAGATGTCGGATTTCTGATTTCCTTGATGATTTCTATGGGTGGGTTCTGATGCGTTCAGTGTAGTGACATTTTATGGCCTTTAATATTGCTGCCTTGTAGCTTTGATTCAGTCATGGATATGCTACCTTGTCTTCCTCCTTGTAATATTTCTTCCAAGCTTGGTCTAGTTTCATGCTTTGTTTTCTTCAGGGTTTGCAGCTGAGGGGTATACTAGCTGGTGATTGTCTTTTTTTTTTCTGAAAAGGTGATACTTTTTAATGGTCTGAGGATGTTCATTGCTTTTTAAATCAATTTCTGGAGCATCTTTTTATTTTTCTTTGGTAGTGAGAGTTCTGTTGCTCACAAATTTGGTTTGGTGGCCTCCATGAATGTTTCTAGTTCTTCCTTGTTTAGAGTTTTCCAGTTTCTTTGTGAGTTGTTAGCTTGTCCTTAGTCATTTGGAAGCAGAGATTAAGAAAAGCTGAAAAACTGTCTCAGGAGAGAAAGCTGCGGCTAATGCCTAACAACGTTGCAGCTTCATCCACATAAGCAAGGTGGAAGAAATACTTGGTGGCAGGTGATTTTCCAAGTAGCGAGCAGGGCACTATTCCCCTGGCACACACTGCCAAGAAGCAACTTGGCCCTTTATCATTGAGATTGTAAATTCAAAGCAATATGCATAGATGTTTGTTTGTTTGTTTGTTTGTTTTATTATTTATAATGCGCGAGCGTACCCGGGGGTATCAGGGCGCAGACTTTACAAGAATTTTCGAAGCTTGGTTACACTACACGAGGAAAATACATAATACAAATATAGGTGCACAAATGTTATATACAATATATACAAATCAACAGTAGGCCAGCAGGCCGTAATGTAATATACAGATAAGCAAGAGGCACACGTGGTTACGATGTGTGCGTGTAGCGCTGGACACTACCTGGTTTTAGTGGGTCTCCAGTTTCAGCCAGGAGATTAACTTGGAACGGAAGTTCTGATAAGGCAAGTCTGCTCTGAGGTTTGGAGGCAGGGAGTTCCAGAACTTGGCAGCTTTTACCGGGAAGCTGTTGCCTCCTATAGTGGCCCGTTTGTAGTGGGGGACAGATAAGCAATCTTTGTATGCGGTTCTGATGGGTCTTGAGGAGGATAGTTTGTGGAACCTGTTGATCAGGTAGGTTGGGGCTGCGTTGTTGAGAGACTTGTGGGTGAGGGATGCCGTTTTTAAGAGAATTTTATCTCTGGTGGGGAGCCAATTGTTCTGTTGGCTGAATCCTGTAATGTGTTCTCTTCTGGAGATGCCCAGAGCTGCTCTGAGAGCGTTGTTCTGAAGGGTTTGCAGTTTATTGGTGATGGCCTTGGTGGATCCTAGGTAGAGGGCGTTACAATAGTCAAGGCGAGACAGTATGAGGGCTCTGGCGAGTGTCAGACAACTAGTGTCGGACAGGAAAGGTTTGGCTGCACGGATTAATTTGCACGTGTAAGCCGTGGAGGATGCAAGGGAGCTCACTTGTCTTTTGAGGGAAAAATTGGAGTCTAGATAGAATCCCAATGTTTTGACCTCCAGTCCGACTTTGATGTTGTTCCCGTCAATCATGAAGGATTTATAAGCCGGGCCAAGTTTCTTTATACTGATTGTGGTGCCTAAAATGATGAGTTCTGTTTTATCATCATTCAGGCATAGTCCATGAGTAGCCATCCATGCCTGGATGATGATGTACACCCTATTTAACAAGGCCAAATCCTTTCCATAATCTCCTGAAAGCGGAAGGAGGATCTGAGTATCATCTGCATAGTTAGTGTAGGTGATACCAAGATGATCCAAATCATCGAAAAGGGGCTTGGTAAATATGTTATATAATGTGGGGGAGACACAAGAGCCCTGAGGAACACCACAGGTGATGGGTATAGGGTCTGCTGCCGCCGTGGGAGAGAAGACCCTCATAGTCCTGCCGTTAAGAAAGGATGTGATCCAGGTGATGGCCTCGCTGGAGAAATGAGCCGAGGAGTGGAGGTGTGAGCAAAGGACGGAGTGATCGACCAGATCGAAGGCTGCAGATAGGTCGAGGAGGAGGAGTAGGGCGGCTTGTCCGTTGTCTCTGAGCGAATCGATCTGCGCTTTCAAGTCAATAAGGGCGGTTTCAGTCCCGTGTTGGGGACGGAATCCAGATTGTCTAGAGCCTAAGAGGTTGTGTTCTTCCAAGTGCTTCTGTATTTGTACATAGGCAACCTTGTCCAGAATTTTTAGTAGAAAGGGAACAGTAGTTATGGGTCGGTAGTTTGTGGGTGTGGCTGGGTCGAGTGTAGGTTTTTTCAGTAGAGGTAGTACCCAGGATTGTTTTAGGTTAGTAGGGATGGAGCCAGTGGCAAAGGAGGCATTGATCAATTTTGTAATGAAAGGGGAGAGGTCGCGGGCAGCATCTTTAATGAGCTGTGCAGGGCATAGATCTCCCTGGCAGTTAGACGGTTTCAAGGACAGGATAATTTTTTCGACTTCCAGTATGTTGACTTTGGTGAATTGGAAGCGGGCTAGGTCAGTGGGTGTGGGTTTGTCCGGAATTATTGAGTTGAGGGTGTCATTCAGGGATGCTCTTTTGCTAGTGATTTTACTTTGAAGAGTCGCAATCTTGTTGGCTAGGGCACTTTGAATTTCTGAGCACCAGTTTTTATCTTTGGTGCACGTGTCAAGGGGTGCTATGGGGGTTTCTATTTCTTTGAGGATGGAGAAAAGTTCTTTCATGTTAGATTTCGCTTGGGATATACGAGAGTCAAAGGAGGCTCGTTTGGCCAGGTAGATTTCTTTTTTGTAGAGTGCGGCTAGTTTGGAGAGTTTTAGTTTATTAGAGACTGAAGGGGATTTTTTCCAGATGGCCTCGCAGTTTCTTTTTTGCTGTCTTAGTTTTTTGAGGAATGGTGAGTACCATTTGTTGAGGTGCGTTTTCGGTTTACTGGATCTCAGTTTAAGGGGGGCGATGCGGTCCAGTGAGGTGGCCATAATCTTGTTATATTCTTCAACTAAGGACTCAGGGTCCAAGTTATCAGGAAGTGAGTTGAGAATGGGGAGGAGGTCAGGGATAAGTCTTTCTACTGTCATGTTCTTCTTGTTTCTAGTGAGAGTGGGTGGGGCCTTGATGGTGGGGGGGGGTGGGGGTCTGTCGGTGGAGAGCATGAATGATACCAGGTGGTGGTCGGTCCAGGCTTGGGGTGAGATATTAGTGATGTTCACTAGGCAGTTATGGTCGGCCACCCAGTCAAGTGTTCTACCTTTCGTGTGCGTAGGTGTCATACATCTTTGCACAAAGCCTAATTCAGTAAGAGTATTAGCTATGGTACTAGCGGAATGGTCTTCTAAGTCATTGTAGCCCAAGTTAAAGTCTCCTAAGGTGAGGGCTTGAGTGGAGCTTTTGAGGTTGCTGGATAGGATGGAGTTAAGGTCTTCATCGAAGGTGCCGATGGGGCCTGGCGGACGGTAGATCAGGTAGATGTTAAGAGTTTGGGAGTTAGTGAGTGGTATTTTGACTGCTAGTGATTCGCAAGAGAGGGCGTCGGTCGAGGTGGTTAGTCTCATGGTAAGACTGCACTTGTGGATAAAGGCGACACCACCTCCTCTAGAGTTAGGGCGGTCTTGTCTCAGGATAGAATAGTTATCTGGGACTGCCAACATAAGCATAGGGCCTGCTGCTGGGTGTAGCCAGGTCTCAGTGATGGCGAGGAAGTCAAGGTTTTCGGTGAGTATTAGGTCTGCAATTTCTGTAGCATGAGCTACTAGCGACCTGGCATTGATCAAGGCTCCCTTGATATTGGGGCTAGCTTTGTTTTTAGAGATGGTAGCTATATTTTTTGAGGTAGTAGTATGGCGCTTGTCTTGTGTAAGTTTAGGGGTACCCTGGTTGCGGGAGTTCTGAAGGGTTTGTAGTGGGTTACTGGGTTGTGTGGAGGTAATAGGTCGCGGTGGCAGCGATCTAGAGTTATGTGTAGTGGACAGTGAGCGGGCAAGTGGTTCATGGATTTTGGCTAGTCTAGCTCTAAGTCCTAAGTTCCTTTCTGTGGTGGTGCGAGGGTGACTGGAAGATAGTGTCTGAGAGGCGTTTAAATCTGAGTAAGGTACTTGGTTGTTACGCCTGGGTAGGGCTGGCATGTTGGGTAGGTGTGGAGCCATCTTGGTCGGAAATGTGGTATTGAGGCTGGTCATGACGTAGGCAAGCAAGATGGAGGTGGGTAGATACATGCTAAATGGTGGGGTCGAGAATGTTATGGAAACGCTGAGTAATACCTGGTTAAGGTGACCGTGGTTGGGATGGTCTATGTAGCCCCTAGATAAAGGTAGTTGATAGGGTTGTGATGCCGGGGGTCTGGCCGTCGGCAGGCACTGGCGTGTAACAGGTATGAAATAGGCACCCGCCTTGTTTCAATAGTGTGGTCTAAATACGACCATAAGGCACAACACAGTAGTGTGGTCTAAATACGACCATAAGGCACAACACAATAGTGTGGTCACTATGCGACCATAAGGCACAACACAGTAGTGTAGTCTAAATACGACCATAAGGCACAACACAGTAGTGTGGTCTAGATACGACCATAAGGCACAACACAGTAGTGTGGTCTAGATACGACCATAAGGCACAACACAATAGTGTGGTCTAAATACGACCATAAGGCACAACACAGTAGTGAGGTCACTATGCGACCATAGGGCACAACACAGTAGTGTGGTCACTGTGCGACCATAAGGTACAGCACAGTAGTGTGGTCTAAATACGACCATAAGGCACAACACAGTAGTGTGGTCTAAATACGACCATGAGGCACAACACAGTAGTGTGGTCACTATGCGACCATAAGGCACAACACAGTAGTGTGGTCTAAATACGACCATAGGCACAACACAGTAGTGTGGTCTAAATACGACCATAAGGCACAACACAGTAGTGTAGTCTAAATACGACCATAAGGCACAACACAGTAGTGTGGTCTAAATACGACCATAGGCACAACACAGTAGTGTGGTCTAAATACGACCATAAGGCACAACACAGTAGTGTAGTCTAAATACGACCATAAGGCACAACACAATAGTGTGGTCTAAATACGACCATAAGGCACAACACAGTAGTGAGGTCACTATGCGACCATAGGGCACAACACAGTAGTGTGGTCACTGTGCGACCATAAGGTACAGCACAGTAGTGTGGTCTAAATACGACCATAAGGCACAACACAGTAGTGTGGTCTAAATACGACCATAGGCACAACACAGTAGTGTGGTCTAAATACGACCATAAGGCACAACACAGTAGTGTAGTCTAAATACGACCATAAGGCACAACACAGTAGTGTGGTCTAAATACGACCATAGGCACAACACAGTAGTGTGGTCTAAATACGACCATAAGGCACAACACAGTAGTGTGGTCTAAATACGACCATGAGGCACAACACAGAAGTGTGGTCTAGATACGACCATAAGGCACAACACAGTAGTGTGGTCTAAATACGACCATAAGGCACAACACAGTAGTGTGGTCTAAATACGACCAAAGGGTGTGTGACTGGTAGTAGTGACCATAGACCATCTCAGTAGAGGTGGCTAAAAGTACATGCATGCAGTAATGTCCCGGTACTTGCAGGAACTTACAGTACGTTCTCCTTATGCGAGAGGGTTCTGGTGGAGGGTAGGGTGTAAGTTGAGCCGAGTTGATGGCCACTCCGCGCTGCCATACGCGTAACAGGCGCAGAACAGGCCTTTGTATGGCCTTAGGATTGGCCGCCGGCGATTCCGCCTGCCGGCGGTTCTTTCGAATCAAATCGAGGTTCAGCCTCGATATCGTGCCGCGATGCGCCCGGCATGGGCGAGTCAGGCACTTCTTCAGGACAGGGTCAGGCAGGCCCTGCACAGTGGCACGCTCCGTACCTGGGTCCTGCTGTGGATCCTCTGCTGGGCTGTGGGGGTGGGGGGGCTCCTGCCCTCACCCCTCTGGGTGTATAGGAGAAGATAACACTGAGACTACATCTTCGATTAGGGGAATAAGTATTCCCATAGATAGGCTCTTGAGACACTTTGAGTTAATCCAGTCTAATACTATTTTGCTTATTTTGTTTCTAGGGCGGATTCCTGTTTTGTTGCAGAAAGTCTGCTAAACATTTTTAGGATGTTATCCAAATCATCCTGCAAAGTTAATAAGCCTTTGCAATTCATTAATTACTCATATCTGCTTCATTGATCCTATGTCACAGAAGGGCGTAACGTGTGGGGGGCAGCAGTTTTGCGGCTATACTCAGCCTAGTGTCGGAACAGCACAGCATGGCAATGCTCTCTCTACAAGTGATGGGTCCCTACTAGTGAATAAGCTGATCCGACACTCAGTGTGGGGAGTGGAATTCACTCTATGCCTTCTGGCCTCCAGCTAACACAGTAGCAATCAGAAACTACCCCTTTAGCGATATTACAGGGGTACTCTACCAATGTTAGTTTTAAATTCATGGGAAATATCCAACTGGTTGGGTAGATACTTAAACATCCTATTCTCCTTTACTCCATACTAAAGGGAAGTCCTGTGGAATGGAGGTAGGACCAGAGCCTGATGCCGAGCAGTGAAAGTACCTTGTGTAGATACGTACATTGGTAATACCACCATTTCTTCCTCATGCACATGCTCTGCCCAATCATCAGTCACTTTCTCTGCATTGGATAGGAACAGACCTGCGCCAAGCTCTTGTGCAACTTGTGCCCAAAATGTGTCTTCCATCATCGTGCCTATGCGCAACTGCTTTTAAAGGTTGTGCACAGAGCTTCTCTGCCACTAAACCTTCACAACCGGTTTGATTTGTCTTTGGGCCTCACATGCATGGCTTTTCTGCGATGCATGTGGCACCCCTTATTCACAGGTCACTTTGTTGGGGCGTCACACACTGGAAAGAGGTGTACAAGACCACTCCTGCACAATAAATCTGTGATTTTCTTAAATATATCAAGACCTAAGGTAGGGAAGCCTTTGTTATCGGAGCACCTCGGTCAGGGAATATGCTAAAAAAGCATTACCCTATTGAGAGTGGTTCTCCAGCCACTTTTCCTCATCAGGGAAGCAGGACTGCAGCCCAACGTCCCTTTGGGGATTGCACTGGTACCCTGTTCCAGTGTCGCAATGAATCAGACCATGAAGTTTTCAACCGCATCCCGACTGCGATGCTCTCGCCTACAGTATCTGAAATTAAATGCACCGGAGGAGTGAACCACACCCTAACCAAGACTAATTTACTGCCGGTAATGGACCAAGATCCAAGGCTTGATGTGGGGCCAACCACTTCATGCACTTTACTTTATTCGTCCTCAGACATAACAATTGAGGGTTTACACCTGATCAAACAGACCAGAGTGTGTAAAATGCCTCAGGCATATAACACTTAAATGCCTTTCTCAAAGGCATCAGGGATAAAACTTTGCCTCCTTTTGTTTTGCAAATTATCGTGCAACACTCTGAAGGTACGGGCAAGCAGCCGTGTTTGGATTCCACGCAACATGGTTAATAAATAATGTTAAACAGATCTAAAGAGGATCGGGGTGGGGCCCCTAAAGAAGTCCAGGGTTGCTCTGCACAGGTTTGTGCCCTGAAATCAGATGAAGAGCCAATGGGGAACCCTCGGGCCACAGCATTGACAGTTACAAAAGTATCAAAGTCATCTGAATGTGTCGCAGTCAGGCAGTGTAGCCAACAAAATACTTTCTACAAATCACCTGGTATGGGTTTGTTAGCTTCAGAACTGCCACATTTCACACCCATTTGTACATTGGTCGGCATCCTGTGCGGGAGTCTAATTAGAGGTCTCTCTTCTGGCTACCTCAATTCAGACAACCAGAACCATGTTCCTTTCTGGGACTAGCATTGTTCAGCACACGGCCCCTCACAACTGGGAATATTACTTAAACTGGAGAACACAGGACCCTCCTATGGCCAGTAGACAAGTGTCTCATGGCATGCTTTTACTCCTTCATAATCGGGTGAATAAGAGGTACTTTTTTAGGGGTATCCTACAGGTCATAATGCCTCAGTCAAAAAGTCCTGCCTCTTCAACATAGCCCATAGCGACAGAACCTGATATTCTCTGAGAGGGGGCATCAAAAATGGAAACTCTTTCCTCCTAAACCATGTCAGATGGTGATTCATTTCTCAGCGCCCAAGACTGAATGCTCACCAACATCATGCATGTAATCTGTTCAGACAGATTTCTTGTTTTTGGGGCTTGTAGGGCCACATTTTTGGACCCCTCTGTTTTAAACTTGTTTTGCTTTATTTTTTGGGATCATACTTATTTATTGTGGTCAGGGGGACTTCTTCTGCAGTCTCCCATCATTGCAACCATGTTTTCCTTACTACAGGTTAATGGTATTGTATTGTAGCCATTTATTTAGCACCATTTCCCCATTTGTATGGCCTCAATGTGCTTTGTGGTTGTAACGTCCCCGTATGGAAAGCTCTAAGAGGAGATTTAAGATGCTTGTGTTGCTTTGGCCAAGATTAGGACTTAGAAGCGCTGGCTAGGCTCCAGTAAATAACCCAAGAGGTCAGGCACGTGAGCGGACGCTGCGGGAGGTCATGACAGAGAGCTAGTGTAGGAGATTCGTTGTGTGTCCAGCTAGACCAAATTATGTCCTAGATTGTCGCTGTAGTCTAAAGGCAGAGGTATGGTTGAAGTATGGTGTTTCACTGCGAAAACAGTTACCACCAGCTGGAGCGAATTTGACATAGTTGTAGCTGCATTCTAGACTGTGTGGGTCGATTGCCATGCCTGCTGCGGATGTCCACCGAAGTGGTGCGTTTACACATACTTTAAGCTCAGATGGAGCTTATCTTCGATGCTGCTGCGTCATCCGATCTTCTCTGGGGGAGAAAAAGCCAACTACCTTTGTAGACGTCCTGGGCACTATGCACAGCCTACCCTACTACTCTGTCAAATGCAATAGACTGGGTGTTGTAGATCATCTTATCTGAGGGACAGACCGGCTACTGTGGAAACTAGGCTAATGGGATTCTCTGACTGCAATAGGCAGGTTACCATCATAGTCTGACCACATATCTCCCATGTTCTACAAACGCTAACCAAGCAGTTTAATAAGCACGCTGTCAAATCTGCCTGTAACCACTGTGCAATACGATGGCTAAATTAAGCAGTTGGAGGTGCAATGGAGGGGTTACCAACATATATCAAGGTACCAGAGAGGGAGGGAGAGTGCACCTAGGTTTAAGAGAACACAGCCAAGAGGATGCACCCAGACCCAAGAGAACACAGCCGGGAAAATGCACTCGGTATCAATAGAGCACAGCAGTGGAAACACATCCAGACTTCAGATAACACAGCAGGCAAAAAGCACCCAGATCTGAGAGAACACAGCAATGGAAATGAGCCCAGATTCAGTACAACCTAGCATGCCAAACGCACCTAGGCCCAAGAGAACACAACCTTAAGGTACCCAGTCCCAGGGGGGCCCGGGAGGTACACCTTTTATTTGCCCCAGGATGATAAAATCGCCCAACATTGGTTTTAAGGTTTAGTTTGGTGGCAGCTGGAGTTCAGTCTTCCCTTCATCAGTGGTGCAAGCCATTTCACCATATTAGTAGTGCAATGTTACCTTTTTAGTAGCTATTTGGGCACCAATATTTTTTCTTTTAAATCCTGCTCGTAGCCATTTTATATTTTAGGGCTCCCTTTGTTCAAGGCAACCATAAGGAAGGTACAAAATGGTTGTTCTTTGTGAGCCCACTTGGAAGCATTCGTATTTGTTGAGTGGTTTAGGCCAGTGTAGTTTCTTGGGCTCTCGCTCTCCCTCTCACAGTGGGGGGGTAGTTTTTCTAACCAACCAGTATGGTTGGTCATCTGAGCCTTTGTCCCCTCTAGTGATGGCTGGGTCACTTTTGTGGTGGTAGTTAAAGTCCTGCCTGGTCCCTGCCCCACTCCCTTGGCTGTTTCATCTGCAGCTTGGAAGAAGCAGGTCTGCTGACCTCCTGAAGGAGCTTTCCCACCGTTTTTGTGATTGTTAACCCTCACTTGACTATATTGGGTGAACTAAATGCAGTAGTTTGGGCATTTCATTTTTTTTTTTTACAGTCCAGGTTTCCTGAATTCTCCTACGTCTCCCCTCTTCTTTAGGGCCATCCCTCCATGCTGCAATCGTTTACTTCTAGGATCTTCTGCTCTGGGTCATTACTGTTGCCTAGTAGGGTGCTGGGACAACAAGACCCCGCCCGATCTGATGCTTGGGATGTCTGAATGTGCCTCCACCTGCTACCTCCATCCTGGATTCGTTTTCTCCTAGTCTGATTGTCCACCGAGCAGCCGGAATGCATCTTCATGGGTTGCCTTCTCTCAGACTTCCTTGCTGTATTCTTCACTCCTACAATGAATGTAATTTGTTCCGTTTGTTGATTGTGGTTGTTGTCTCAGGGTTCAAGCACCTGGGCACCAGATTCTGTAAACCACACTTGATTTTAGTAACTGTGACTCTTTTTTTTTTTTTTCTCGGAATGTTTTCCACTGGTAAATGTTACTAAAAAGTTTCCAGATTTATTTTTTGGGAGGCATTGTGCTGCAGGTAGAAATTGTTTCCCCTTGCTTGATATTACTGGTGTGTGCATTGGTATTTCTGAATTAAGGGGGTCTGAATTAATGTTCAGTGCTGCCCTTGGGGGTCTTTAGGAATACTGGTTCGTGAAACTGCTTTTCTTTTCTTCCTATCACCTGCCCATATGTGTTAGGTCCTGACCCCTGTTCTAGGGCCTAGCATGTAGAACATGGGTGGTTTGGGTCTTTAGGACAGACTCCCAATGTTTTTGCCGCAAGTGAACTTATCTCCTCACTTTCGCCCATAAAAGGAGCAGCCCAATTCTCAATGGGCATCTGAATTAACGCATCTTGGCTATGCTAATTCACATGCCCTTTTCCCCACTTTGCGCCAATACGGGGGTCATTCTGCACATTTAAAAGGGCCTCCCGAATTTACAAACGGGATACTTTTAAATCTGTCGAAAGGAGGATCTTCCCCCAGTGTCTGGTCAGAAGTGTTAGTGAGGGAGGCGCAAATTATGGCATGGTCCTTTCTGACCCTGTCATGATTTGTTTTGTTGAAGTGTAAGATCCGCCCATATAAACGCAGTAGGCTGAGGAGAGTTCAGTTAGACATTTACTGTTTTCATAATATGCATTGTAATAACGAATTATGGACTTGGGCTGATGTTTCTGTTAAGGTGATTTCGCCTGTCTTTTGTTTCTCTTCTTATTCCATCTAGTATGCCTTTCTGCTGGCCCTTATTTTCGTTTTACTTACTTGACACTTTCTTCTCATTGAGCGTGGAAAGGCACATTTTGTTGGATTACTTACTCTCTAAATGTAGTAAAACATAATGAGATGGATGTGGAATTCAGATGGAAATTGTAAAAAAAAATGTGTGAACATTTTAAATCAATAATAAAAATATGCATTGTATTTTTTATACTGTATTATGTCTTTTTCAACAACTGATAGAGCTCTATTTGTGTAAAATAATCCTAGTATATTTTTTTTCGGTATACCATTGGGGTGCATTTTCTAGAGAGAAGTCTTTGGGCTGATTGCATCTTTGTGTTAGCCTGCTACCCCTACATTGCAAGTTCAACCTTCTTGCTCTGTCCATGTTACCCAAGTTTGAGCGGTTTGGCTTCCCTTTCTTGTCCTTGTCTGGTAATAACCTCTCATTATCAGGGGTTGTAGATCCCTCAACTCACGATTGTAAAAATACTGTTAACAATGTTTTTGCAATGTGATTATAGTCTTTAGTCACATGCATCCAACTGTTCTGGCTTCTGTGGCGGCTCAGAAGGAGGACACGTCCATTTTGGAATATTTCTTATTAAAAAGAAAAAGAGAAAACACTTAACTTTCCCTAATCTGCAGGTTTTGCCTACCTAAAAGAACTAACTAGGTTGCTCGTCAGATGTTGGCGACGGGCAAAACCCGAATCCAGTTTGCAGTCCAAAACTAACCTACTCTGACCCTACCACTATTTAAAATAGCTAAAAAAAACAGTAAAATGGCTCCCTTCTCCTGTTATGTGGTTTTTCCACCTCCAACAGTTCAAGTGGATTTCTAGTAAACAGTTCTTGAGATCAGCCAACACTTCTTGTTAGTGACTCTTATCAAATTATATAGTTCTCTTCTCAGGCAGCTTAAGGTTTTATCATCTTTCACATTTCGTTTCTCCTTTTTATTTTTAAAAAAAGTTCTTTTTTTATTTCTCTGGAATGTCTCCTGTTTCCTTTACGGTATACATGTTTTGCTTGCTCTGTATTCTCACTCAAGATTTTCTCTTTTCTCAATGTTCAGAAGTGACCGAGTGATATCTTAATCCCTCAGTTTTTATCTGGAGCGTTATACCCCACCCCTATGCATCTGTTGTTCAGTGCAATGATTCTGCACATTCAACGGAATCCCAGCTGGCCCAAGTTGTTTGGATACAGAGAAAGCATCGATTTTGTCAGCATGCCTATACAGGATTGGTTTATCTCTGCAGTCAAAGTAATGTATTATACCCACGGAGCGAGAGTACCCATCGGTGGTGGTCAGTTTTATGACAGTCATGTTAAGCAGGGCACCCTTTTATTGGCTATTTTCATCAAGCTCCTTGATAGTCTACACAAGTCCAGATAATACACCATGTGTATTTTTCTGACTCGTTTGAATGGATGTTTTTACTTTGTGAACAATGCTGCCTCATGTGACTATCTACAAATAAACTTTATAGCTATAAAATTCAGCGCTGTGTCCGGGTACCTATTCATCATACCGCAACTTAAGGTATCACTTGGGATATCACAGACTTTACACTGTACGTTAGAAAGTCTGTTGCATATCTTGGAGTCAATCTGTTTTCTGATACATCCAGATTCATTTATCAAGCATTGTTAGTGAGATTTCTCTTAAGTTCCATCACTAGAGCCCCAATATATATCGACCTACTTGGTTTGCCAGGTGTTTGCTTAGAGTTCCTTACTCTCCAAAATAGTCACAGCACATTTTCTGAGTGGTAGAGCTGGTTTAAAGGCACAGCAAATACTTTTAATAAATACACAAGGGAACGTACACACAAAATATCTGTAAATATGTTTGTTATAAAGTTGCACATATGAAAACTACAAAATATTTACATGCAAGTAAAGAAAACCTTTTAGAATGTCTAAAAAAACAGAATGGTGATCTCACAGGATCATTAAATGTTCACACAAGTCCACCAAGTCCAACTGGACATTTAGTGGGGCACACAGGCCACAGAGAGAACCAATACCCCTAATCCCAAGGTGGTCCTATATGTCCTAATTGTAACCAATTGAGTGAAGTAGGTGTGATGTGATAAGGCGGCCCCACCAAAAAGGGCCCAAAAAAGACTTCCAGCAGTATGAGAGGCCCTAAAAGAATTCAAGCCACAGAGTTGTATTTGCATCCTTCTCCTTCTAATGAATTTGCAATTACTGCTCAGCCATTCTACAACTTGGAGGGTCAGCGCCTCTGGATTGATTGTGTAGCAGGACCGTGGTAGTATTCTCTCTACATGCAGAACTCCATTTGGTTGGGTGTCCTGCTGCACTTTAATGAAATCCCAACCTGCGACCTCAACTCGCTGAGACTGCTTTTCATCTCCTGCACATCTTCAGTGGGACCCTGTGACCTCAGCTGCCCTCATTGGTCTGTTTTTCCAGGAGCAGTGTCTTTGTTAGCTTGCCTTGCCCATCTGGCAAACAACTGCTACTTTCATTGCTGCTGCTCCAAGGACTCCCCTCTGCCAACTCTTCAATGATGTGGCTCAGAATTCATTCTACCGATCTTCTTACCGGTCTTATAGGATTGAAGTGGCATTTCCATTCTCCCAGCACTGCAGGGCTCATGGACTGACCCTGGCCACCCACTGAATAATCACAATCTTTCCTGCTGATGCACCTGAGTCTACCTCTGCAGGCTCCGGACCTGTGCTGTCCTGAGCGGACATCTTGGCCTGGATCATCTCTTAGGATCCTTTTACTCATTTGTGCGATTTTGCTGTGGGGCATCAGTGCTAACCCTGCCCATCCAGAACCGAACCATGTATTCTGAGCTTGTAAGGTCACTTCGAGGGGATTGGGTCCTCCGACATATTCCATATCTATGACATGTAATCACCACAGCTGTGCTGCTTCGGAAACTTTTTTCTGCGTCCTGCGTCAATGACGTCGATGCGCCGTCGTCGAGGGCCTCCTCCGACGTCATCCGATGTGATAAGTAGGACGCACGACGCCCGTAGCCTCAGTTCCGTTTTTTCCGCGAACGTGTTGCTTCGTGATTCTCGGTTCACGCCTCGACTCTTTTGAGTTCTGTTCTTCTCGGTTCTTCGAACCTGTTCGTTTTGTGAAAATCCTTCGTGTGAAGATGTCTTCTACTTCGTCTTCGACCCCGTGTCCGGGTTTCAAGAAATGCGGGGAGTGTGGGTTCAAGATGTCGGTGACGGACTCGCACGACGCCTGCCTCTGGTGCCTCGGGGAGGCCCACGACACGGATGACTGTATCGACTGCCAGTCGCTCACGTCCAAAGCCTTACGCGAACGTAAGAAGAAGTTGTCGGTAGGTCGGGTGTCCAAGCCCAGGAAGTCGAAGTCTGCGGGGCTTTCGACGGATGATTCGAGGGGTGACTCTCCGCGTCATCGTCGGAAGTCTCGTGGGTCTCCTTCTAGGAGTCGGTCTCGCCACTCCTCAGCCTCTTCGAGGCATTCTCGGAAGCGCCGACACCGGTCGTCTTCCAGGTCCTCTTCGGAGGACTCTGCCCGGCACGTCGCTTAACCCACCAGCCGTGCGACGCCGGAGGAATGGGCTTCCTTTGGGAAGAAGATGCTGGCGATTCTTGAGTCGCAGGGTACAAAGCCGTCCGCGCCCCCGAGTGGGGTCGGTCGTGAGAGGTCGAGAGACACCGCTCGCAAGAGTGGTCGGCACGAGTCACGGGAGAGGTCCTGTTCGGACAAGGGGACTCGTTCTCGACGTACCCGTTCCAGGTCCCGGTCCTCGACGCGTTCGAGACTGTGTGCACCTGTGCGGTCTTCGAGGAAGACATCGACGTCTGAGGCGTCGTGGGCGTCGACAGGCTTTCTCGAGGATCCGGCTCCGAGGAAGTCGTCGAAGCCGTCGACGCTCATGCTCGGGGCTCCGGCCTCGAGGGCTGTGTCGACCCCGCCGATGCTGGAGGCGCTGCATCTGACGTCGACGCCGATTTCCTCGACGTCGACGCCGATCCTCTCGGCGCCAATGCCGGTTCTCTCGACGCCGGCGCCGATTCGCTTGACGCCATCGACGCCTTTCGTGTCGGAGGTACCCCGTGGCACGGGTGGACCCCCTAGGAAGGCTCTGGTTAGGAGCAAGCACTCTCGGGTGCCTTCTTTTCGCCACCTGGACTATATTTCAGAGGCGGATGAGGATTCCGATGGCCTGGTTCCTAGTCGGGTTCCAGATGACATTGTCTCGGGCCATAGTCAGTTTGACGATTTGAGACAGTCACTGCATGATGCCAGTGGACTGGACACCTCTCCGGAGGTGGAGTTTTGTAGGCCTGAGCCTGGCTCTCATGCCGGCGCCTTATGGCTAGGGTTTCTGAGTACTTGGGTTGGTCTGCTCTCCCAGGGGAGTTTGTGCAGGATGATCTGACAGACATCCTTGATGTTGGTCCCCCAACTGATCCGGTACTGCCATTCCATATGGCTTTACAGAGAAGGGTGGCGGCGGCTTGGACTGCTCCGGAGAGTCTCCCGGCGGTGGGCAGATCCTTGTCGCGAAAATACCGTCCAGCCAGTAGCGACCCCTGCTACTTGACCAGGCACCCCACTCCGGAGAGTTTGGTGGTGCAGGCGGCCACGGCCCCGGCAAAGCAGGCGTCGTACCCTACCATCCCTCCTGATAGGGACGACAAACGTTTTGATGGCTGGGCGAAGAAAGTGTTTTCTTCTGGTGGTATGGCGCTTCAGGCGGCCAACTCCATTTGTGCCTTGTCTCGTTTCACACACACTCTGTGGAACTGTGTTGCGTTAGCGGCTGAACATATTCCCGAAGGGGACGAACGGGATGGTTTCCTTGCTATGGTCCAGGATGGGTAAGGATGCCATGTGTGAGTCCGTTCAGTCGGGTTTGGAGTTAGCTGAATGCGTCAGTAGGTCCTTGGCGGCGAGCACCGTGATACGCAGGTTTGCGTGGTTGCGGAAGTCAGGGTTTGCTCCTGATGTGCAGTCTCGGCTCCTCAACATGCCCTTTGACGGTGAACACCTTTTTGGCAGCAAGTCTGACGAGAGCCTTGAGAGGTTGCAGACCTCGAAAGCTGCAGCGAAGTCGTTGGGCGCTGCAGTTCGCCAACCTCTGCCTTTTCGTCCTAGGGGACAGCAGTGGAGGGGTGGTTCCTTTCGCTATTACTCGTCCTTCAGTAAAGCGAGAGGAGCTGGCAGTCAAAGACGCCAACGCAGGGGTGCCAGAGGTGGATGACAGGGTACCCGTGGTGCCAAGGCCGCTCGGGCAGTTGCCTCTTTGCCCTCAGGTAACGCCGTGGCCGCTCCCTCTCAGTCATGAGGCCATGTCCCATGGTTCGCCGGTTGGGGGAAGGCTGGCGCAGCATCTTGTAGAGTGGCGTGCCATTACTTCAGATGTGTGGGTTCTGGAGATCATAGCCCACGGCTACTGTCTTCCCTTTCGGCACAGGCCTCGCGACAATCCACCGGGGAACCTCTCTTTGCAGAGTCCGGATCCGCTCCTTGCGCAGGAAATTCAAGCCCTGCTGGAGAAAGGCGTCATAGAACTGGTGCCTGTAGCGGAGAGGAACAAGGGATGGTATTCCCCTTATTTTTTGATTTCGAAGAAAGATGGGGGATTGAGACCCATCATGGACTTGCGCGGTTTGAACAAACTCCTCAGGAAGGACAAGTTCAAGATGGTTACTCTCTCTCTCAAGTCCTCCAGGCCCTTCAGCTTCAGGACTGGTTGGTGTCACTCGACCTCAAGGATGCTTACTTCCATGTGCCGATCCATCCCAAGCACACGAAGTACCTGAGGTTCGCGGTTGGCGACTCGCACTTTCAGTTTCGGGTCCTGCCGTTCGGATTGACCTCCGCCCCGAGGGTTTTCACCAAGCTCATGGTGGTGGTGGCAGCGCATCTCAGGCAAGGGGGGATTCACGTCTACCCCTACCTGGACGATTGGTTGATCAGGGGGAGCTCTCCCGAGCAAGTCCTGGATCATCTGTCCGTCACCTGCCACTCCCTTCACAGGCTGGGCTTCTCCCTCAATTTAAAGAAGTCCCATTTGACGCCAACACAGCGGCTCCAGTACATCGGAGCAGTGCTCGACACTTCCCTGGGGCAGTGTTTTCCTCCCCAGGTGAGGGCTCTTCACATTCAGCAGATGGTGCACAAGTTTCAGCATGCCCAGACGCTCCCAGCGTTCGAGTTCTTGAGGTTGCTCGGCCTCATGGCATCCTGCATTCTTCTGGTGCCAGAGGCTCGCCTGCGGATGAGATCTTTGCAGTGGGCGCTCAAGACGCAATGGTCGCACTCCTCCGGCAGGATGTCGGACCCGGTTCAGGTGCCGCCCTCGGTTGCCCGGGTCCTTCTGTGGTGGGCCGTCGAAGGCAACTTGATGAAGGGGGCTCCATTTTGGATTCCCTGGCCAGAGGTGACGATCGTGACGGATGCATCCCTCACAGGTTGGGGAGCTCATGCCAACGGGCTGACAGTCAGCGGTCGTTGGTCTCCGTCGGAGTCCAGACTCCATATCAATCTGTTGGAGCTGAGGGCCGTCAGGCTAGCCCTGAAGGCTTTTCTGCCGACTGTGCGAGGAAAGAGTGTCCTGATCCTGACAGACAACACAGTGGCCATGCACTACCTCAACAAAAAGGGGGGGGCAGGGTCACTTCCTCTGTGCAGGGAGGCGATGCAGCTCAAGTTCTGGGCAATCCAGCAGGAAGTTTCGATCTCGGCCGTTCATCTGGCCGGAGACGAAAACGTGACTGCGGACGCTCTGAGCAGGCAGAACACGATCTCTCACGAGTGGGAGTTGGCTCAGGAGATTCTCCTGGAGATCTTCGCCCTTTGGGGGACCCCTCAAGTGGATCTCTTCGCCTCCAGTGTCAACCGGAAGTGCGAAAGGTTTTGCTTGCGGGAATGTCCTCCAAAAGGAGCCTTAGGAGACTCGTTCGTGGTGGAGTGGTCATTCCCGCTGCTGTACGCGTTTCCTCCAGTCCCCGTCATCCCGCAAGTGCTGCGGAGGTTACGGAGTTCGGTTCCCGGATGATCCTCATTGCTCCGGCGTGGGCTCGGAGGACGTGGTACCCGGACCTTCTCGACTTGTCCATCTGCCCTCCGCGTCGTCTTCCCTACCGAGACGATCTGCTCTCACGGGAGGGGGGGTCAGGTTCTCCATCCAGAGGTCAGATCCCTCAACCTTCACGCTTGGCTTCTGAAAGGTTGAGGTATAGCGATTGGGACCTCCCTGAAGACGTGATGGAGGTGTTGCTTTCGGCCCGAAGGCCAGCAACAAAGTCTCTGTACCGTTGGCGTAAGTTCTGCGACTGGTGCAGAGTTCTGAATGTGGATCCTTTTGCATGTGACATCCCCATGGTTCTGTCTTTTTTACTTTCTTTGGCCCACAGGGGCTTGCAAGTGGGTACCATTAAAGGTTACCTGGCGGCGCTGTCCATCTTTAAGCGCTCGTCTGAAGAGTGTTCTTACTTTAAAATCCCTTTAATTTCACAGTTTCTGAAAGGGCTCACTAATGTATTCCCTCCGTCACCTTTCCTGGTGCCCGGCGGGATTTGAACCTTGTTCTTAAGTTTCTTATGGGTGCTCCGTTTGAGCCTTTACATTCTTGCCCTTTGAGGCTGTTAACTCTGAAAACTGTGTTTTTAGTTGCAGTTACTTCCGCTCGCAGAGTGAGTGAGTTACAGGCACTGTCAGTTAAGCCACCCTTCACTGTATTTCACAAGGACAGGGTTGTCCTTAGAGTTCGTCCTTCTTTTCTTCCGAAGGTAGTGATGGAATTTCATTTGGCCCAGAAGGTTGTTCTTCCGGCATTCTATCCTCCTCCGCATCCTGGTAAGGAAGAGGAGAGGCTACATAGGCTTGATCCTAGGAGAGCTTTAAGCTTTTGTTTCACGCATGTCCCGGGTCAGAGTGGACGATCAACTCTTTATTGGTTACGCTGGAAAGCGTTTGGGGCAAGCTGTGAGGAAACAGACTTTGTCTCGCTGGATTATTTTGGCCATCTCGGAGTGCTACCGCTTGGCGGGTAAGGACCCACCGGCTGGCTTGCTGGCCCATTCTACCAGGGGTATGGCTGCGTCTACTGCCCTGCAGAGGGGTGTTCCTATTCGCAACATCTGTGATGCAGCCACCTGGGCTTCAGTACATACATTTGTACGTCACTATTCCCTCGATTCCATCCGAGCACAGGATCTGGCCTTTGGCAAGGCGGTCCTTTGCTCTGCTATTTGATTGGCTATTCTAAATTTTGATTCTAAATTCTTTCCCTCCTCCTTGCTCTGGTACTGCTTTGGGAGTCTGTCATAGATATGGAATACGCCCTGCCTTCCCCGCTGCAGAATTTCTTTAGCGATTGCAGCTTACGTTCCGCAAGGCTTTGTGTCTGACTGGCAGTTGACTAGTGTCACACGTTCTGGGGGAAAAAACTACAACTGAGGCTACGGGCGTCGTGCGTCCTACTTATCACATCGGATGACGTCAGAGGAGGCCCTCGACGACGGCGCATCGACGTCATCGACGCAGGACGCAGACGCCGAAAAAAGTTTCCGAAGCAGCACAGCTGTGGTGATAACATGTCATAGATATGGAATACGTCGTCGGACCATCCCATCGAAAGAACGTTACCAGGTAAGAAAGTAACTTGTTCTACTCGTCTCTGCGTTCATTCATTGTGCCTTGCTCTTCTAATTTGGGATATTTTGCCTTCACTCTCCACTAGATGGCAGAACATTCATTAATTCTCTCCTGTTAGTTTTCATACTATTCTTCTACTCAAAACTTGTTTCTTCAAAGTTCAAGGATCTTCCCTGATATTGAAGTTTTTAGATATCTCACCCCTTTCCCTGAAAAGCTCGACTCTGACTGATCGTGACTAGATTTAGAGTTTAAATCCGCCCCCAGCTTCGAGTCGTAGAAAACATTTTCTTGGGTCCTTATCTCCCTAGGTTGATTCTTATGGAGACCCTTCTCTCTTTCTCTATAGGTCTGCTTGGGTGAAAAGTCCCAGAGGTTCTCGTATATCAAGTGCCCCACTAAGTCGCCCCTTTTGATCTTAACTGGGCTTGATGAGAAGTTTAAGAATGCAAACTTAATTTCCTCTCTATAGGACAGGAGGGGTAGCAATGTTTGCCCTCTTTTGGCCATTTCACCCACGAGGCATAATATGCGACTAACCTAGGGGGTAGTTTTACCTGTAGGTGTAAGGAGACAACCTTCTCTCTTGCAGGAACCAGATACTGTTGTGGACCAAAATAATTATAGCTATTCTCCTCAAAGGTTTTTCCTCACCGGAAGAATGGTCTGGGAGGTTAATAGATGGAAGGTGACCCCAATCATCGGGCTTATGTTGTTGTGGGGTTCATGATTTTTCCACTGACCTTGACAATCTTGACCCAATGAGATGGTGTTGATCGGTCTCGGTTTCTAGGGTAGATGACATACTGGTGTAAATGACAACATTTTTGGTGAGGCATATCGTGCGGTCAGTATTGGCTGCTCATTTCTTTACGTGCCTTATGGCCTTTTTTGGATACCCTCTATCCAGTAAGCGATTTTGTAGATCAGTGGTGTGTTTTTTGTAGATATCAGTCGGTAAAATTTTTCCTGATTCTAAGGAATTGTCCGTAGGGTAGGTTGTATTTCAGGCCCTCCGGGTGGTAGCTGCTGAAATGTAAAAGTGTGTTGTGATCGGTTGGTTTACGGTATAATTCTGGTTTGAGTCGGTCTCCTGATCTGAAAATATGTAGGTCCAGGAAGTCTATGCAGTGGAAATCCCATTGCATAGTGAAGCGTATTTACGTTGGTAAAAAGGGTCTGATCTTGTTGGTTACCTTGCCATATAAGAAACACATCATCTATGTATCTTTTCCACATGATGATGATATCTTTGTTTGGATTTAGTGGTGCTGTGATGTATTCTTTTTCATATCGTGCCATATGAAGATTGGCTATATCTGGGGCAAAAGTGGCCCCCATTCCAAGATGGCCGCCATGGAGGTAACTCTGTGCTAAGAGTGCTCCTGGGACCCCCAGCCTAATAAGGCGTAAAAACGCAGATATCCCCTCCCCGGGTGTGTTTTGAAGGACGGTCTGGGTGCTGCTGAGCCTTGGGCTGATGTGCAGGAGCACGCCACCGCAATGGAGACAGGGGGAAGAGGGGCGGCCTGCCGGGTGAATTGCCTGTGGTGCAGGAGCCGTAACATGGCACACCCCGAATTTAAGGATTCACCATGGGGCACCCGCCCCTGGTCGAGGAGGGTGAAGAGAAGCGACAAGCGGGCGGGAGTCCTGAGGGAGGCAGAAGTGGTCTGGGCGGCCCGTCGGGGCGGCGGACCGCACAGTACTCAGGTTTGGTGACCGGCTCAATCGCTGTCGGCGGGGGCATCACGCAGGCCCGTGGAAGGCAGCTTCGGGGGGAGGAGCGAGGGTGGAGACATCCTTGCAGCAGTGGAGCGTGCCTGGGAAGGCGGGGGTGCCCGGCCCACAGCTCGGATCGGCGGGAAGGGCAGGAAGGATGTCTCCAGATCTGGGATAGACACCGCAGTATAGGAGGAGGAGCCGGAGGTAAGCGCCCGAGGGGAGCCGCGGAGAGGTCGCTGCAGCTGGTTGCCGGTGGGGGACTGTGGTCTGCCTCCAGCGGGCGGAGGAGTACTGGACAGCCAACTTGGCCCAGGTGGGTGCGTGGGCTCAGAAGGGGTGGGGGGGCACGTCCTGATCTCAATGTGGTGCCCTTAGTGGTGGCTTTATTCTTTTGCCCCCCCCCCCCCCAACCCCCTGGCGGCCCTGGGCTAATTTGAAGTTGGCTGGCAGGCGACCTGTTTGGCAGAGGGCAGCCAGCTTCATACATCTGCTAGCATTGAATGGGAAGAGAGCTCAAGTCCGATGGATGGGCGACTGAGCAAATAGGACAGCCGTATAAGGTTGATAAAGCCATCACTAAGTGAAGCAGAAGACACAGAGCGATCAGCCTGGGGGGCAGTTGAACGGCAGAGCGCATTGGGGCCAGAGGCCTTGGGGAAGTAAGGCCCTCTGATGTTTCCCCGGGTCTGGGCAGCAGGAGGGCTAGGGGTCGCAGAGGGATGTCCTCCATGGGACATTTGGCACGCCCCCGGCTCCGAACAATTACCCTCTAGGGGATCATCACATATCAAGCCCCTAGTTGGGTCACAGTCCAAGACAAACCAGCAGGGGTCAGAGGAGTTATCTGACCATGCGGGTAGGCGCCTATCTATGGCCACAATGTCTAAGAACAGAGGGAAGGCCCCCGGGACCCCAGCGATAGGAGACAAGAAATGCCCAGACGGGGCGCTTTAGAAGCTGTGGAGGAAAGAAGATGGGAACCAACCCGACGGAGGGAAGGAGAGGGAGGGGAGTGAGGAGGAGCCTACCCGGGAGGGGAGCACGAGGAAAAAGGTGGTACGAAGAAGCAACTGGAGGAATGCTTTCAATCTTTTGGCGATAGAATGGCCAATGTGATGCAATCACAGCTTGACAAGATGAAGGAAGAGCTTATGGGGGCGATCCGCGAGGTCAAGGGTGACCTACGGAATCTGGGTACAAGGGTGGAATCTAGCGAGAAAGCGTTCCAAGATTTGGCAGAGGACGCTCAGAAGGTACAAGACTGGGTGGAGAATCTTGCTAGAGCCACCCATAACCTAGAACTCCAGGCACAGGACCTCGAAAACAGGTCGAGAAGGGCCAACATAAGGGTGAAGTCCTTACCTGAGTCAGTCAGTGATGCAGACAGACTGTGAAGCTACTGTTTGCCTCCCTACCGGATGTTGCAGGACCGGAGGAAGTCCTGGTGGACAGAGTGCATAGAATAGGGCCCAGAAGAGATGAGCCTGGTGCTAGGCCGCGGGATGTGCTTGTGGCGCTCCATGAGTATACACAGAAGGAAAGGATCCTACGGGCCGCTAGAAGCTCACACAACTTCAACTTCAATGGTTCCTCTATTCAGCTGTTCCAGGACCTATCCTTAACTTCTCTGAACAAGAGGAGACAGATGCGACCAATCACGCAAGAGCTACAGAAGAGGGGCCTTAGATACAAATTGACCTATCCATTCGGCCTGGTGTTTGAGCTGGACAAAAGGCAGAGACGGATCACATCCGTGGAGGAGAGGGCAAACATCCTTAGGATAGAGGTGGATCAATTCCAGGGCGAATCGCCGGACAGGAGCAACCCTAGCCCCAGAAGGAGGGCTTGGGAGTGGTCGACGCAGGCTCCAAGAAGGAAAGCTAGGAAAAGAAGGGGCCCTGCAGGCCCGTCCTCTGCACTTCAATCTGTAGCCTGAGGGGTGGACGCCTGGGGTTCATCACCCAGTTGATGGTTCGGCCGCAAACATGTGATTATGTTGAGGTATTCGGGGAAGGGTGTCTGGCAGATGTTGGACTGGCTGGGGTAGGTATGGGGAGGTTCGGTTTGGATCACCTAAGGGGTCAGGTAAGACCCGCCATTGGGGTCACTGGGATTGGGAAATGGCACTGACCCCGAGTAAGAGGTTTGGGGGGGCTAGAGGCTGGCAGTGCTTACCTGGTGAGAGGGGTTAGGGGGGCATCCAGGTCTGGTGGGCAGGAAGCAGTGTACCGTTGTGGACTCTGGTCGAAGAGAGACTCGGATCCCTCCGATAATGGATAGCTTGCTGAAAATATTGTCCCTTAACATTAGGAGGCTGAATTCGCCTGTAAAGAGGAGGAAGGTACAGTTACTGCTGGCAAAGGAAAAACCGGACCTCCTAGTCTTTCAGGAGACACACATACAAGAGAAAGATAAGCAGAGGCTGAGGCTAAAAGGGTTCAGTCGTATTCACCAATCAAATGATGAATGGAAAAAAGGGGGGGGGTCCTCATAGCCCTGAAAAACAGCCTAGACGTGACCGTCACGGGTACTTCCCGGAACACTGCAGGTAGATTCCTGGTTTTGATCCTCCAGAGGGGAAGGGAGTTATTAACACTGGCTACCGTCGATGCACCAAACACAGGGCAAGACCACTTCATACAAACAATGTTGCATAAATTAGAAGGGATCACTAAGGGGTAACGTAATACTTACGGGGGATTTCAACTTAGCATGGGACCTGGCGAAGGACAGGAGTGCAAGAATCTTCCACACCCAGACTAAACCATTGAGAGAGTTACAAGGCAAAATGGAGAACCTATCGCTTGTAGACGCCTGGAGAGAGAGGAGGGAAGAAAATAGTGGGTACACATTTTATTCACATGTACATAGGTCGGCCTGCAGAATTGATTATGTTTGGCTGTCACGCCCACTGGTAGGTAGGCTCAGGGAGATTGAGGTGGGCGCAATCGCGATTTCCGATCACGTCCCAATTGTGGTGACACTCTCATAGCCATCGCAGGCGGCGGGGCTATGGAAATGGAAATACCCGTCACATATATTTAAGGGCGAGGTTCTGCAAAGGGAACTTCGTGAGGAGATTATCCAATACGTTCAGAAGAATGACAGAGGGTATGGACCCAGGTGTAGGCTGGGATGCCTTTAAGGCTACCATTAGGGGGACCATTATTGGGATTAAGGCAAGGAGGGACAAAGAGGTTAGGAAACTAGACTAGGACCTGGAGGCCGGGTTGAAGCCAGTCATGCAGGAGTTAGCCAGCAGACCCTCAGCCGAGACTAGAAGGAAATACAGGGCGATCAAAGGCCAATTAGATAGGATCATCTTGACTAAGGCGGAGAGGGCCCTGATGGACCTTAAGCAGGGGTATTATGTCAAGGCCAATAGGGCCGATAGGTTACTGGCGAGGATGCTAACGAAGGAGGAAAAAGACAGAATGATACTAAAAATCAAGGCTGCAGCGGGAGGTGAGATTACGGATCTCCAGGCAATTAAAAGGGAATTTGGGAAGTACTATGGGGAGGTATATCGGTCTGACTACCCAGCGGAAGGGGGATCAAGTGAAGTATCTGGAGGGCTGCTATCAGTCTTGGATAACGGAATTGGAACGGGAGGAACTAGAGAAGGAGCTTACTTTAGAGGAGGTCCATAAAACCGTTGCAGCACTTCCCCTTAATAAAGCCCCTGGCCCTTGGCCCTGACGGGTTTACATCAGACTCTTATAGAACGTTTAGGGATGTATTGGACCCACGCTTGGTAACCGTCTACAATGGATTTGGGGGAGGGGGATAACGAAATCTATGAAGGAGGCGAAAGTTGTCTTACTCCCTAAGCAAGGGAAGGATCCCACAGTGTGTGGGGCTTACAGGCCGATTGCGCTGACTAATATGGACGCGAAGATTTACACTAAGATCTTGGTGGTCAGCTGGGAGCCCCTCCTTCCGTCTTTGGTAGAAGCAGATCAATCCGGATTTGTGCGGGGCAGACAAACACACAGAAACACGAGGAGGATTTCCCACATCCTAGAAAAAGTAAATAAATATAGAATCGAGACTATTGTGGTGGTCCTCGATGCTGAGAAGCTCGACGCTGAGAAGCGTTTGATAGGGTAGAATGGGACTTTCTTTTTTCCACCATGCTTAAAATGGGATTTGGGGAGAAGTTCATGAGCAAACTAGAGGCTAACTACCACAACCCTACGATGCACTTGATGAACAATGGGGAGGTGTCAGACCTGGTCGTAGTGTCTAGGGGCACAAAAAAAGGCTGCCCGTTGTCGCCGTTACTCTATGCGATATACCTAGAGCCGCTCTTGAGTAAAAATCAGGTTCTACCAGGCGATTAAGGGGGTGGTTTTTGGGGGAAAAACTCATAAGGTAGCCGCCTTTGCAGACGACATGCTGCTGACCCTGACGAGCCCCCGGAGTCGCTGGAGGTGGTCGAGAGAGTTATGGCGGAATTCGGTTTGGTCGCAGGGCTAAGGATCAATAAAAATAAATCTGAGGTGCTGTCTTCAAATGTCCCAGAGGGCGGAAAGGGAGTTGAGGAGGGGCTTGGACTTCGCCTGGGCTCCTGGCAAGATCAAGTACTTGGGGACCTATATTACGGGGGCCATTGAGCAATTATATGAGGCCAACTATCTCCCGCTATTGGGGAAAATCAAGGGGCTGCTCCAGGGTTAGGGTCCGCTTGCTGTTTCCTGGATGGGTAGTGTTAGGCAGAAACCTCTGCTGTTCCCTTTGGGAACACTGCAAAAGATTTAGGACTACAGGTGTTCGCAGTAAACCCACTTGGTAGCAGTCTGTACCACCCAGATTTACCTGGTAGCTGTGGCTGAGCAGTCAGACTTCCCTCAAGAAGAGTTAGGCAGTATGCAAAGTATACACAATAGGTACTCAGACACAATAGCACAAGCAAACACTGACCAGAGCTTTGGTATCAAAGTATATAATTATTTATTTAAAAACACTGTTTGAAACACTCCAGCACTCTTATTGTAAAACACTCTAAATACAGTTACTTTTATAATATATACAACCCTTATTCCTTATCAGACAAGTCTTAGTTAACACCACTTATTTCCAGACAGAGGTGAGCGCCTAACTATAGATGGCACTCCAATAAGTTCATGAAGAAGGGAGGGAAAAAGACAGAATATGGGAAGATACACCGCTCTAAGATTTAGGAACACTTTTAGCAAGGCAGAAGAGCAAAAGTCACTTGTGAGCCAAAAAGTCCATAGGCTGGGCCCACTCTTAGAGAGAGCAGAGCACAAATGCGCCCAAGATCACACAGTTACACTAGGCTTTGAAAGTCTTGCAGAGAGTTCGAAAAGAGTTGAGAGGCCCAGAAAAGTTTAGCCAGGGTGTCCCAGGCTAACCCAGGTTCGAAGGCCGGGGGCTAAATCTACCCCGTACAGTCGGTGGCAAGGGAAGCCAGGCGGAACACGGTACCTTAAGTGGGAAGGATCCTCCAGCGCTGGCAGTTGTTCCTGGCAGCGGGTGCAAGTCTCGGCGTCGTCCAGGGGAAGAGAAGATCTCGACTTGGAGGAAAGATGAAGGTCGTTGCACTGCCAGGGAAAAAACCAGCCGCAGAGTTTTCTGGTTAAAGGTATTACCCTTTATTTCGCGGTCGTGGTAAAACGTGGTATTCCGGTTGCCGGGGTGCTTGGCACAGGCAAGGCGGCCACGAGATGCGTCGGGGAGGCGAAAAGACGGTGAAACTGATTATTCCCACCAGTCAAAGGAAGAAACTCTCCAGCGGGAGATCTCCTCTGTCGTTGGGAAAAGTGGCGAGACGGTCCATCAGGGCTCCACCGGCGGTGTCGTCGTGGCAGGTCGGCTCAGCTTCTCCCTCGTCGGATTCTTGGGTCCTGTGGCGACTTCTGAAGTTCCAGTCCCCAAAGCCCTCCTTTTATGCAGAAAACCCCCATTCACTCAGCCTAGCTGTCACTCAAACATGCTAAGTGGTTAGCCGGCCGGCTCACCACTTGGGCCAATCAGGACGGAGTGCGTCTTGAGTTGCCTAGACAACTCAGTCCAGGGTGCCTAAATCCCCCTCCACTCCTCCTAAGTACCCCAGACAGAGTGGCACCACTTTGGAGGGCTTCTGTGGAGAAGCCCGCCAAAAAGTGGAACAAAGGGCTCGACTTGGGTTGGAGTCACAGAAGAGAACACAAACGCCATTTTAGAACCGAGTTTTGGCAAAAAAATACCAACCGGAGAATTAATAATTAAATAAACCAGCGTTATGTTCAAGGCTATCGTAATTAAATAAATAAAGATAGTAGCCTCGAACAATGGGAAAATCCCATAGAGAAATATTCGCGGTTGAATATAAAAAGTAGTATCCACTGCCACCAGCCAAAACTCGATCAGGGGGGACGAGACGTGCCCCCTCGACTAACGGACCCCGGGGCAATCGAATTGCCCCAGCCAGTACATCTACAATATGATGGTTTGTACTGGTTCTGTTTCAGAATTCAAGACTAGTAAAGTCAATGGTGACTTTACATGCCCTGGGAGACAGTAGTCAGTCCCAGGGTATGGAGTCTATACTGGGGGGTCACTATGACACCCCTGTGTTACTGCACTGAGGGTGTTGTGTAACACACATCACAAAAACACATGAAGCCCTATGGAGTAAAAGATCCCATAGCCCATTAAACACATCTAGAGTCAAAGGAACACACTCAAATCATGTCCAAGAGTGAGGGTAAAAGAGTCTCACTCTTGGCAGGAGAAGAAAATAAACCCCAAAAATCCAGCAAAGCTGCTGGGGGACTCACTAGGTTAGGGAATTCAGCCTAAACAGAGAATTCTCGCTAACAGGTAGGATCAATGCCGTGAAGATGATTATCCTCCCAAAGGTGGTACTTTTGTTTATGGCGCTACCGGTCAAGGCCCCCGGCATCCTTCTTCAGGAAGTTGAGTAAACTCACTCAGGCCTACATCTGGGACAATAAGAAACCTAGACTACCCGAGAGGTTGATGCAATTGCCCAGACATAGTGGGGGAATGGGGGAACCGGACATGTCAGATTAGGGTTTTACGGGACTGGGTGAAGGACTATCGGGGGAAGATGTGGAGGTAAATGGACAGGGCAGTGGTGGGAACAGGGCTGGAAAAGGTGCTGTGAATTCCCCGGGAGGACAGGCCCAGGAGGATGTACTGCAGTGCAATAGAGGCGCTGGTTGGTCGCTCATGGGACGAGGCGGTGCGCAGAGCAAAGATTACTACCTTTCCTTCACCTCTCACGCCCATTTTCGCAAACCCTCAGTTCGCCCCTGGGCTGGGAGCCAACTCAGACTTTTACGCGTGGGAAGAGGGGGGCTGCAGGTACCTATGGGATCTATATGAAGGGGGGGCACATAAAATCGTTCCCCAATCGTAAGAGATTTTGGAGTGGGAGAGGCGGAGGGATTTCAGTATATACAATTAAGGCATTGGGCCCTCCAACCAACCAGGGACCTGAGCCAATTTGAGAAATATGTTCCAACTAGCGCAGGTGACAGCCACCTCGTAAGAGACCTGTACAGGGTGCTCAAGGAGGGGGAGGGAGCGGGTGGCGAGTGGAAGTTTGTCTAACTGGAAAAAGGGGACTAAGCAATCGATTGGTTTAGAGCAATGGCAATCCCTGTGGGCCAACATCCCCGTACTAACGAACTCCCTCCAGATTCAGGAAATCTGTGTAAAGATGTACCAGTGGCATCTCACCCCCTGTAAGTTAGCAACATGTTTCGGTCAACGACCTCTCGGTGCTGAAGGGGATGTGGTGGGGAAGGCTCCTGGGGTAATATTTGGCGGCAATTCCCAAAGATAGTGCCCTTTTGGGAAATGGTAAGGGAAGCACTTCAGGACACGATGGGTGCAGACATTGGGGCGGACACAGGACTGCTCCTCATGGGGCTGGATGGTACTTTGGATAGGCTGCACACGAGAGCCCAAAAGAAGATATATGTGATCCTAGTGATGGCACGGGCACTGCTAGTAGCCCATAGGTGGAAGGCATAGGAAGTACCCGCGGAACATGACTGGATAGGAAAGGTCTGGTCCCTGGTGGCACTAGAGAAAGTGTCGTACTTGCAAAGGGGGGGGGACATCATAAGTTTCTCCTAGAATGGGATTTGGTCCTTCAAATTCTTAAGAGACTCTAGGGCGGCCTGGTGTCCGCGCAGCATGCAGCTTCTGGGCTTGGTGTAGCGGGGGCCCTGGACGGTCTCAAAGGAAGAGATGGGAGCATACGGAAAGTCAGAGGGGGTTCAGGAGGCCTGGGCAGTAGACTCTTAGAGCATTCAGCAACTTGGCAGAGGAGGCGAGGAGGGACGAGCAAGGGGACTGATCAATTAACAGTCAGAGCTCCAGAGGGAATCGCCATGACCTGGGGCGGGCGGGGGGGACTGTTTGGGGTGGGGGGGAGTTGGGGGGAGAGCTGGGGGGTAGGGGGGGTTAAGGGTTTGTTTTTGCCACAGTTTAAGAAATGCCAATAAAAATCTACATGAAAAAAGTGTCCCCCATGCTGACCCCTTTTACTTGTCTGTAGAGTTGATCGCGAAACAGAAAGAAGCTTTCCGTCATGGCTAGTCTGACGCATTCAAGTATGAAATTAGCGGGAGTAGAGCTGATATCAACTCTTTTGTCGAGGACAAATCTGAGGGGTTCAAGGCCCTCTCGTTGAGGTATGGAGGTAGAAAGTGCCTCAACGTCCATAGTTGCCAAAATATATTCTTGTTTCATGGTTATGTTATCAAGTATCAGGATGGTGTCAGTGCTGTCCTTTAGAAATGAGGCCATTTGATTCACAAAAGGTTTCAGAAAGAAATCTGTGTAGATGGACAGTGGTTCGAAAATGGAGTCACAGGCTGACAAGATGGGTTGCCCGGGAGGCTTCTCAGCATTTTTATGAACTTTCGGCAGGATGTAAAAAGCTGCGGTGCGTGGATGTGTTTTATTGAGAAGGGTGTATTCGTCATCACAAATCCAGGACTATTCACGTGCATGGCGGTTAGACTTTGGATTTCTTCTTCTAGGTCTTTGGTGGGATCCCGATTGTAGAGGTAAATATGAATCTGTGTCACTCAGTAACCGTAGGCATTCTTTGTCATAATCCTCTGTTTCCAGGATAACGATCCCACCGCCCTTTTCGGCTGGTTTGATGGTGATCGAGTGGTTGTTCTTCAAAGAGAGCAAGGCTCTACTCACATCTGGAAGCAGGTTGTCGGGGTAGTAGTTCTTATTGGTCATACCCTTTTGGATGGCCTGGGTCACAATTTTCTCAAATGTTTCAAATTCGCAGGGAAAGTTATGAGGAGGAGCAGTAAAGGTGGATTTAATTTTAAGACCAGTGGTGTTTTCCTTGGTCTTGTTAGTGCCTGGAACGTTTGTCTCAGATTGTTGCGAGTGTTCCGGAATATAAACTTCAAAGACGTATTTGAGGCAGATATTATGGAAGAAAGGTCCCAATTACAGTTATGTTTCAAAGGCTTTGCTTTAGCTGCCGGTACAAAAGATAGACCCTTTTCCAAAAGTTTGTGTTCGGCTAGTGCTACGTGGTGGGATAAGTTGAAGACTGGAATCCTGCTTGTTGGCCTTGGTTGTAGTACCACTGTCGGGTCTGCATCTGTTGCCCCTGCGGTATTGGTCTTCTCCTCGGATGGCCTCTTTGTAGGCCCCTTTTAAAAAAAGGTGGTTGCTGTTGTTGATATCCAGTACTTCCGGGGTCACTGCCGCTGCTGGAGGATGTGCCGGAAAAAGTAACTCCTCGATTTCTCCTATTAAAGTTATCATGCTGCACCTCGGTGTAATAATTATCATGAAGATAAGGGTAGGTTTTTTTCTTCGGCATGGTTTTTTAAATCCTTTTTAAATTTGTGAGCTTTCCTTTCAATTGTGATGGTCTTAAATTAATCACTCTCTATTTGTAGTTTTTCAAGCTTTGCCTTGGCATCCTGTATTGCTGAATCCTCTTGGAATTTCTTTTCTAGCTCCAACAGTTCGGCTCCCTGTTTCTTGCATTCTTCATCTACAGTATCGATGACCAAAATGAGCCAATCTCTACTGAATTTATTACCAACCCCACTGGACTATTTTGTAAATTTGGGGTTGTCTGTGAAAACACAGAGGATATTCTTCACCTGGAGCCCGTCTGGGGTTATCCCAGCCTTAAGGTACTCCAGCATGAATTTCCCGTGCATTTCGGTCCTTATGAGTTTCTTCTTTTTTTGGTTTGTATTTTCCAGTTCGTCTTTGGCCAATCCCTGGGTGAGGATGCCATCGTCGTTGCTTAGGGTAGATGTAGTCCCTAAGAGTTTCTTAAAATAGTCATACGTATAAGAGACTATATTGACTTTCTACGTTCTAGTTGTTGGTGCGGAGTCACAGGTCAATTGTCAGTTTTGATGTCGTACCCTGAAGAACAGGCGACACGACCGTGCCCACAGCCGCAGGCTGCACTATTATCAATTACTATAAAAGGGCACCTGGTTAATGCCTCGTTCTACCCAGGTAAGTAGACTTGTATAACAACACAAATGAGCAAGGACATACAAGTCCAACTAGAAGGGACACACTCACTCCTGAGGTTCAATAAAGTCAAATTTGATTAGATTGAATACTACTGCAATTCTTATTTAATATGTGTGCAGCAGGTGTTATAATACACATGAGAATTGAACATAGGATATTCAACATGATACATAAAACATATATGGTGTAGTACATGAATAACAGTGTCCAAATCAGCAATATTTGGAATTTAAAAATTATGCAATTACATTCTCTATGTATCCTGGCGGGGGTAACATGAGAGGTGAATGGTGTAGTTGCCAGATCAAATGAACATATATGTAAAACAGTAAGGGTTGAAAGACAACTAAGAACTGGTCAACACAACAGTGTTTCGGCCATTGAGCTAAACTTGAGAAGCTGTGGTTTAGTCGGCCTTAATCAGGACGGATCAATTCTTATGCGCGAAGAATCCTATGTAATCTGTCCGAGTAAGTAGACAGAGAAGTTGTCAGGAGTGTGTCGGGAAAACATAAGTTGGAATGCACTAAATGCATGAGCAACAAAGCTCTCTAAAGAGAGCCTGGGAGATTACAGTGCTTACCGTAGTCTAGAAGCACGTTGGAAAAAGTCATCTGTGTTTCTATGTAATCAGATGAATGCAGATCAATAATTCCTCTTCCTGGAAGTCATACCTATGGAAAATGACCATAGGCATGTTAATTACAGGGATAGAAGCTCTGCTGACTGAGGGCTTTAAAACAATAACATTGGATAGTTCTTACCAGTCACTGACCTGTGTGTGGAATAGGTCCTTGGGGTGCTGGGCAACAATCCCTCTGTGGGGGTGATGGAGCAGGATTGCTCCGACGCTGGCCTCTGGATGTGTTGCATTGTCAACAGCATGCTAGCCTGCATAGCCTCGGCAAAGTCTGAAATGCCCTCTGACAAATCCTGTCCCCTCTGATCGACAACAGTAAGGGCGGCAGATGTTGCAGCTGCCTGTTGTCGGTCCCGGTCCATGGCCCTCGCGATCCGTGTGGCGCCCTAGATACAGTCCTGGATGGCCTGGAGGTGTAGAACCTGCATGTCAGCAAGTTTCCAGGCGCACCTGGTGCTGCTCCATCGCGTCTAGCCTCCTCATCATGGCTTCGTCCTGTGTGGTATGGGGAATGTGTTGAAGACTTTGGGGACGGCTGGGGCTGAAGCATGGTGACCTGTATGACCGTACCTCTGAGTCACCCTGTGACACCTGGCCATGCTGCCTGTGAAGCTTGCTGCCCTGCTCCGGTGACAAGCAGCTGGCTTCCCTGTCACGTGTGCATTGTGCATTTGCTGGTTGTTGGGGGTAGGAGTGGTTGCAGAGGTTAGGGGTGCAGTCCCTGTCCCTCTTTCACTTCCAACTGGTGCTTTGCTGGCAGGTGTGGTGCTGCTGTGCCGTGGTGTCACAAGCCTTCTCTTCCCATCGCTGGTCAGTGCAGACGTGGTGGCTGATGGTGAAGCCTTGGAGGTCCGGCCCTGCGACGTAGATGGGATTTTCTCCTCCTCCTCCTGAGTCACCTGTAAACCTTTCAGGTGAAAAATGACATGCGGTCAGTCATTATGCATTCTTGTATGTGGGTTTTCTATCACAAATGCTACATGGTGAAGGGACGTCCTACACATCTGGACTGAAGGTTATGGTTCATAGTGGGCTATTACATATGGCCACAGCAAGATGGGGGTAGTGTCTGCTGAGGGTGTACACCGCATTGGCAGGTGCTCTTTGCCCCTTGTGCTGCCAAAGGGGGCCTTTCCATATGGGTGGGCTGGGTGTCCACTTTGGCACTTAGCCTTTCTCAGCACACATGGGTGCTGCGCATAGTTGCATGTGCTCCCATGTGCACCCATACTGCTGTGCATGGTTACATGCACAGTTGTCAACCTACCACTGCATACTGTGCTGAAATTGGCCTTGGCAGCACATGAGGGAAAAATATATTTACTGCACCCTTGGGGGAGGGAGGATTACAACAGAATGCCACCATTATGCCAGCATGGGGTAGTCTTCTGAAGGCTGCCCCATGCTGGTGTGGCAGCGGAGTGAATTTACTGTTGTCTGCTCAATTTAGCAGTAATTTTGGCAGGTTGAATTACTGTTACTGCCAATGGTGAGTGCGTGCTCCCGCCAACTTGTATGGCGGTAACTCCACCCAACACCATGGCGGTAATGGTAGGATTGAGCAGTTGTCAAGTTTGCTGAGCCTGAGTATGGAGATTGGAGTGTTTTTTTTTGTAGAGTGGTTAGAAAGAAAAGGACACATTTTCCAAATGTTGAGTTGGTTAATACAGCAGAGGCAGTAGTAGTGAAGTGTTGCTGTCTGAGGTCGCTATCGGAGGACCCCAAGATTTCAGGACAGGGAGCAAGAAGATTAGGCGAAAAGGAGATGAGTGGAGGGAAGAGATGTCATTGGAATCTGGGAGAAAGATGACATCCATTTTTGAAGAGTTCTGCACGAGGCAGCAGAGAGCCACCCAGTCACAAATTGCAGTGAGACAGTTTGGCATCTATTTTGAAATGGCTGGGTTGAAGTAGGGAAAGAAGAAAAAGATCGGACTGCCATAAGCAAAAAAGTTATAGTGAAAGCCAAAAGATAAAATAAGTCTTTCTAGGGTAAGCAGTATTGAGGGTGAAGAGCAGAGGTTCAAGGACTGGTTCTTGGGAAATGCTGACAGGGAGACGACTGGGGGCAGAGGTTTGCGAGTTCCAAGAGATTTTAAATGATTGACCTTTCAGCAAGGATCCAGGCAAGAGCAGATTTGTGAAAACCCAAAGTCCTGGGCAGTGAGGAGGAGATGGGAGTGGTTGACAGTGTTGAAAGCTGAAGAAAGGTCTAAAAGGATGATTATAGAAGAGTTTGGAGTGGTTAGCATCGCAGAGAAAGTTGAGACATGCACAAGTGCAATCTCTGTGGAGTGTTTACTACAGAAGCCAGTTGAAGTGGATCTTCAAGGCCATTATTCTCAAGGTACTTGATGATTCGGTTGAAGGCCACACTCGAGGACCTTTGATTAATTGGTAAGAAGAGAAACTGAGCGATAGTTTACTGGGAAGTTTGGGTCAGCAGAGGGTTTCTTTAATAGGGGTTACACAGTTGCAGGTTTGAAGGACGCATAGAAAGGTCCAGCAGGGAGAGTGAGAAAAAAGAGCTCAGATAGCTAAGGGCAAGTGAATGAGAATAAGTCTTTGACCATTTGGGGAGTAAAGGGGTTAATAGTAGAGGAAGATGGGTTGGCGCTGTGAGGAATGGGTGCTAATTCAATTGAGTTATAGGAGAAGTAGTCGAGAGTAGAAGAGGTAAGTGCAGTTATGGGGACAGAAGCGAGGGCGAAGTCAGGGTAGGGTATCGGTCTGTAATTTGCACCAGCATCGTAAATCACAGCCCATGTTTTTCTTGACAGTCTAAATTTCAGAGGTGATCCAAGGCTGAGGACGGGGACTAAAGGGTGTGAAGGTTCAAACAGGTTAGTGTTGGTCTATGGAATCATAAGTGTGTTGTGAAAGTCAGTAAAAGCACCATCAATGGAAGAGGCATAAATACAAGAAAGAGACAGTAGAGAGGTCCTCACGTCATCAAGGTGGGCGCTTTGAAACAGAATGGACTTGCTGTATAAGCGCCTAACAAATGCACAATAAATAAAGGTAAAGGGCAAGTTGTTGCAGTGTAGAGCAGAGGACTAGAGGGACTGAGATGTTAAATTGAACAGTGGAGTTATCAGAGAGAGATGGGGAGGTCAGAGGACGAGAGAGAGAATTAGAGTTAAAGACATGGTCAAGAGAGTTTCCACCAGACTGGGTAGGTTGGTCATGGAGGAAGATGAATGAAGAAGTGGTCAGATATGGGGGAGTTAAGTTCAAGACAGGTGGCTGCAGAGAGCTTGAGAAGGTTAAAGTCCCCAGCATGACAATGTGGATTTCTATAGGAATGTGCTCAAAGAAAAGGTTCAAATCATGGACGGAGGAGTTGCGAGAACCAGAGGGTTGATAGAGAGCCAGAATAATGAGGCGTACAAGTGAGGAGTTGAGTAGTGGCATATTCAAAAGAGGATGAGGTGATGTCAGACGGGGGTAGAGTGGCAGTGTTGAGGGCCTTATTAATGAGGAACCCTCCACCCACCACCCTTTCCAACATGTTGGGGAGAGTGGGATCAGGAAGCAGACATGGTATGGAGAGCTGCTTGTAAAGCGGAGGGGTGATCCAGGTTTCTGTGATAACAAGAAGTGAAAGATGAGGGTGATCATAGTCCAAGTGGTCAGTGATGTAGGAAGACTTGTTGTAGAGGAGATTGCACCGTCCGCAGGCCATGTGAATGAGTGACATAGCCTGGGGGCGAGGAGCAGGAGTTCGTTAGGCGAGGGGATGCATGTGGTTGGACAACTAGTGTCTTATTTGAGGGGAGGGTGTGGGTGCAGGAGGGAAAGGAGGGCGATGGTGAGGCCAGAGAGTGGTGCCGAAGTTGGGCTGGGTTGTGGCTCAAAGCTATGAAAGACTAGAAGAAAAGTGAGTAGGAGGAATGGGGCGAAGGCATGGGGCATGATGAAGGGTAGAAGTAATAGGCAAGTGAAGACCATGAAGAGCTGATGCAGCCCGAGAGAGAGAGAGGGTATGGGGGTGAGAGGAAAGGGAAGAGTGGATGTTGGGTCAGAAGAAATAGATGCACGTTTTGAGTTGTGCTAGAATGAGGTGTGGCTAACCAGAAGTGTTTAGTTTTTTTTGTATTCAAATAATATGAAAAATGCCTCTTTAGCCCTACCACTATGAGGGAAGTTCCCTGCCTAACCCAACAAAAGTAAGGGTGCTCGACATAGTCCAAAAGAAATAGTCCTTGGTCCAAATCCTAATAGCAAACTGACCATACCACTTAGGAAACATTAACAAAAAAGGTTGCCGGAGCAATATGATATTTTATTTGTAACACGCTCGTAAACAAGTCTCTGTCCTTGGCTTCTGCCTGGCCCTACAATTGGATTATTTTTCCAAGAAAGTTTTAAAAGTTTGTCAAGTTCTGTATTTCTTTCGACAAAGTTAATCAATTTCTTGCTGTAGAGTCCTCAGCCTCTCTGCAGGTTCTGTATGCCAAGTTTTTAAGTCTTTACATAAACTCCATGCAGTTTTTCTTTTCTCAGGAAAGGCAAGGTTTTCTTAACCCAATACCACCATTTCCCACTTGGTGCTTGACAGTGTCCTTGTCTTGTTTCTGAACACTGGAACCCTCCAGGTTCTCTCTCCTCCCAGTTCTGTACACTGTTTCATGTTTCCAGGACTCCCCATAGTCCTCTGTCAGGCTTACTGTAGCAGGGCCTTGATTGGGTGTCTGCCTGTTTGGGTTTTCTGGGCCCCCGTAACCCTTATAGCTTCCCCAGCTTCTGATACTACAGGTCGCCCCTCTCAACGGCATTACTTCTTCAGGAGTGGTCGCTTCCCATACTCTGCTCAGCAGTTGTTGCACTTCTTATGCAGAGATTGGGTATCGGACGTCTCTGCTGCTGTCTGGTCTCTGCATCAGTTAACAAGCCCCTGGCCCACTACAGCTTCAGTGTGGTTGCGCCACCAGGCAAGACAGTTGCTTTACCGTCTTCGTCTCTCTCCCGAACTTGTCTTCTTGGTCGATCAAGACTCAAGTGTTCTGGCATCTTTGCTAGCGATCAACTCGCTATCATGGCTCTGCCCCTCCAGGACGTCTTTTCGTCAGAGATTTGCCTTTCCGTAGGATTCTCTCTTCCAGTCAAGGTTCCTCGTCTTATGTACTTAGTCACAAACAACAGGGTTGTGCCACTGTTCTTTGACTGTGGAGTTCCAGCATTACCTGAAGCCAAAGAGAATTAAGAAATGTCAAACAGAAGTAAGTCTTTCCGATTCCCATGTAGGCAGACAATGTACTGTGGACAGGAAGTTCCTTACAGGAATGGGAGTCCTTGTCCCCATTAGGGGAGTCACTGCTAGGGAGAGTTTGGTTGAGCGGGTGCCCCTCCCTAGCCTCACATTGGGTGGCTTCCCTTAGGGGGAGAAGGCACGACTACCCTGGATTCGTCACAGGGGCTGTAGGTAGCCAAAAGATGCTTAACAGGCCCAGAACAGGAATGGTTCTTGGTCCTGTCATTTACCAGAAGCTCTGCAGTGAATGGATAGTCAATGGGTGGTAGAATTCCTATGCGTGTAAGCAGTAGTCCGCTGAAGGGCGAGCAGAGTGCAGCCCTAGCATGAGCAGGGGTTCTGACACTAAACCCTTTCCAGCCCTACGAGGTGCTGCTTTTGACCCTTGACTGCAGATGCCTGGGCTGGACACCCTGGGGAAACTGACTAAGGGACGTCTGGTGTTGCATGATCCTCTGGGAACACAGTGCTCCATATGGTACCAGACTTGAAGCTAGGTCCTTTGAGTTGAAGTCCCATGGGGCTTCGTTTTACAGGCTGGACGCTCAGATGGTGCACAGGGTCATCTTGCAAAGCAGGATGTGGCCAAACAAAATGCACTGTTGCTGGTATTGGAAAGTTGTAATTTTTGTAGGTTTGCCATTCCAGTAGTCCGGTGGAGGGGGCTTGTACATGTTTTTCAAATTATTGGAAAGGGTATTTTGCAGGAGAGCAAGTCATTACCTGTTAGGTTTTTTTAGAGAGAGGGAGCGAGATGGAGGGGGAAAAAACCGACAAAACGCCTCACACAAGAAACACCACATACGAGCCAGTAATCAACAGTGTCACTGGTAAATCTTGCAGAGCAGTCTGGCTTACTCTTAGGAGGGGGAAGAAACTCATGTACTACAGATCACACATTCAGTAAAAGATGGTCCAGACATTCATTTTGAAACAATATATTCTCTATTAGACAGTTTAGGTAGAAAAGGTAAATACATGTAAAACCCCAGGTATAGCAATAAACACAACCAAGATTCGCAAAAAGGGGACATCACTCACTCTTTAAACATAAATAACACTGCCGGTGTTATTGGTACAATAGTAAGTACTTTGTTACAGTTTAAGGTGAGAGGAAAGTTGTGTTAAGCATGTAACACAGCCTTAAAAATATAAGATGCAGAATTCCATGGTTAAATGTGTTCAACTCAAGTCTCCGAGTGGGTGTTTCACGAGAGTTCAAAGGTACATAATTCTTCTTTAAGGGAATTTGAACCCATTAGAAACATCTCCCTATACTTTTTAACAGGACAAATACAATAGTCAAGGGTGCAGTTTAAGGTCTCCTCTCCACAGGTAAGTACTACTACTGGTGTGCAGTTATAATGTCGAAAAAATTTGGTCAAATTACAAAAATGTCGAAAACATGTCGAAAAAAAAAAATTCGAATGCTTTCTTTTTTTATTTAGATGGTTTTGTTTTGGGTTCTGCAAGTTAAAAAAAAGGTTAAAACAGAAAAAACATTTAAAAAAGGGGGCTTGGGGGGGGACCCCCCCCCATTTCGAACGAAAAACAAAGAAAAAAAGACATTCGAATTTTTTTTTACGACATTGTTTTCGACATTTTGACTTTCGACAAAATGTTTTTCGACATTATCACTAAAAACCAGTGCTACTTACAGGTCTCTGAACTGTAGACAAAGGCAGACACCCATCTGAAAATTCTGGAGGACTCCTCGAGTGTCAGGCCCAGGCTCCACCTCCAAAGTTGGGTGGTGGGAATAGCTACAATCAAGAGACACTGGTCTTGTGTAAGCGTGTCGCAGACAAGGGTGGCATCAAAAGGTGTATATACATTTCAGAAGACCAGTACTGAATGCAGTGCCACTACCCAAAACAAATGCTGTGGCAGGGAAACCCTGTGCGTTGCAGGTGCACGGGTAGGTTCAGGTGTAGGGATTGTGTTTGGCTGTCATTGGTTTTGGCCTCCAGCTGCAAGCTTATGGTACTAGATGAAGACTGGGCCAGCCCCTCAGGATTGTAGACGATGGATGACCTCTTCCAAGCAGCCCATAAAAAGTAAGTGATCTGCAGATGCAGCACCTGTGGAGCAGACACGGAAGGACCCACACTACAGATCAAGTGCAACTCGGGAGGGGACAAAGGCTTAAGCACAAGCAGCCTGCTGGTTCAAAAGAAAATAGAGGAGTGGTGCCACGTAGCAGGATATTCCTCTGAGTCCGCAGATTGTGTGAGCCGCATTCAATGCCAGCTCGGAACCAGCACAACAGGGGACCGCTCTCAATATTAGAAGAAGCCAACCTATTCAAGGAAGGGAATCCCCTTCAGCAGGCTTTCCCTGGACAGATGTACAAGTAGGTAGGTCAGCAGTCATTAAATAAGCTTCCAGGTAGTGTCCCCAGCATCCCTCGTGGTCCTCTCTAATTCTTAAGATTTCAGGTTCAATTGTCGAATGAAGAACTGTTTGAGATTCCCTCCAGGTATGCACAACTGCAGGGGTGGGAGTTACGCTAGCCCACGCATAAACACACTTGCAGGATTCAGAATGTTGTCAGCCAGCCAACACTCAATGTGTGAAGACACTAAGGTAACATGTTGGATTAGGGTGTGTCTGGCAGACATCTGCACAGCCTAAACTGGTACCCATTCACTCAGCTTACCTTTGTGTGCTCTGGCCAGAGCCCACAAAAGTGGATGACTGTATATGGTTATTCCCGGTAACAAACAGGATCAAGACAGCAAACAAGGCCAGTGTTTTGCGTTACAAGGCTTAAAAACCTTGAAGTAGCCATTTTGGCTACTGCATAGACAAATTAGGTTACACTGCGTTAAAAAAAAGATGTTGCACAGTAGTCTCACCATGCAACATAATAACTGGTACCAACCTTGGCAAAACACACTGCCTGGGTGAAGGTACTACCAGGTTTTCCCAGAAAAATAAGAGTTATAATGGTGAATGAGATTTAAAAAGAGCTTTGGGTATTTTACAAGAAAATCCAGAGACGAAAGTACCGCAAAAGCAGTAGAGTAAAATGCAGCAAAAATATAAATGTTGCACGACTCATGCCATTTTCCCCATCACCCAATTTTGCTGTTAGTGTTGTAGATCGCTCACTGTAAACATTTTCTTCTTATTTCAAGCTTTGTGAATGTGTCTGAGGCAAATTCTGCAGTCTCTGGATACGACAACCGGTGGCTTCGGGTTCAAAACTTCTGCAAGTCTCAGACAGAAGGCAAGCATGTCAGGATCCAGGTCACTGCAGACATGGTGAGTAGAGCTTGCATTTTTGCAGTTGATGCATTTCCTGGCTAATCTTAAAACATTTTAACTAAGCACACTTAACAAACCGTTAGCACTGCTGCTTCTCTCAATGTTCAAGGGAGTGTATTGCCTTGACTCTAGCCTATCGTTGTGCATTGAAAGGGCTCTGGCATCCATTGAAGTGAATGTGTATGGAAGCTTCACTAAGCGCTAAGAATTATGGGTCGCAGGGCTACAGTTTTTGAGAAATCAGTGATAAAACATTGTCACATTTTTTCAGGATATCAACAATCAATGTTTGATATAAATGTGTAGATCATCATGAATTTCATTAGAGACTAGTCTTGAATTATCGATCAGTCCCTTTTCTATTGAAGATCCTTGCCAAAGCAGCTTATCTGTAAGTCCAAAAATGTCTTGAGGCTAATAACTTTCTGGGTCTCGGCAATCAGGTTTCCGTCCGGGCCACAGTACTGAAACCACACTATTAGACCTCAAAAATCAAATAGATGATTTCAGAGACTCTGGCAAACTCACCCTCCTTCTACTCCTTTTGATTTGGTGGACCACAATACCCTATGCCACCATCTCCCCTCTGCCGCCAACTTCTCCCCCCTTACCACAGCCTGGATCATCTCCTATCTCCAGGAAAGTGTCAGTCTTTTCCAACCAAGCCTGCGCTCACCCGAGCATCGTCAAATTCGGAGTCCCACAGGGATCCTGCATCTCACCCACCCTCTACAACCTATTCATGAGACCACTTTTCAACATCGTCGATGCGCTAGCATTACCTGTACCAACTATGCTGATGACACGCAGGTCCTTATCCCTCGTTCGGAATCTGACATGGAAACCCTCAACTCGATCTACTCAACGATCCAAACCTGGATGGCAGAAAATTGGCTATGCCTTAACAGTGAATAAACCGAATTGCTACTAATCGGATTACCTGCAACCATAAATAAGCACGACAAACATTATAGCTCCTTCATGATTGATAATTCTCCAATCCCCGTTTCCCAAGTGGTCAAAACACTGGGGGTCTACTTAGACTCCAACCACTCAATCGTCAGACAGGTCAATGTCATAGCGTCTGCTGCGGCCTACCATTCCAAACTGCTCAATGCAGCAAGACTTTTCCTCTCAGAGCAGAACTGCCTCACTATAGCGAGAACAATAATTGTGTCTCGGCTCAATTATTGTAATGCCCTCCTAGCAGGCACCTCCTCAAAAAAACATCTGTAAACTACAGACTGTCCAGAATAACGCCCTCAGGGCTGTCACAGGCATTTCCAGGAGGGAACACATTTCAGCAACCAACAAACAAGTTCATTGGCTTCCCATCAAAGAGCGTATTATCTTTACAGCACTCGCCCTCACAAATAACTGCATCCACAATACCGCCCCCTGGTACCTATCACAGAGAATCACCAAACCGGTCACGGACAGGCCAACTAGAACCGCATACACCAACTGCATCAGCATTCCCAAGACCCTAAGAATTTGTGCAGGAGGCTCTAGATTCTGTCATGGCAGCCACACACTGGAACACCCTACCAACCCATCTCAGAACCATAGACTCACACATAGCCTTCAGTAAAGCTATACAAACTCTATTTGTATAACAATGCCTATACTGTTGGCTCTCATACACCATGCATTATAACTTCGACGGAACTGTTTGATTATGTAACCGGTAATCACCTTAAATGTAATCTGTATGTAACCACCTGCAACCACGCTCACTGTAACCTGAAGCCAAGATTTATCCTTGTAACTAAGACCGTTTCCTCGATGCCTCTGGGCTGCTTTATAAATCAAAAAAATAAAATAAATACATAAAACTGAACTGGGTTTTGCAATTTGGTAGATCAATAAACCCAGCCTTACTGCCAACCCTGTTGCCCTGCTTACCGATGAAAACGGTACCTCACATGTGTGGGTGCACCTACCGGGGGCGCAAAAGGAAAAGGGTAACCCACTGGTAAGCCCAAGCCTTTCGCCACTGACCATTTTGTTCATGTGGGCAACCTACAGATTTAGGCCTAGAGTGTCGAAGCCATCAAGGGAAACGGGGAACCCCATGCATTTCCCAAAAGAGGACACCCGTGGGAATCCACACATGGCCAAATTGGAGGGGCGGCCCATCTCATGTAGCCCTCCCCAGGGGCAGATAGGGGGGGGGGGGCTGTCCTGCACTCCTCGCTGGGCTCAGGCGTCTGTTCCTAGGAGCAGATATCTGGTCCCAGGGATGGCTGCATGACATTGCACCCACTCCATTGCGGCTGGGGGGAGGGGGTCAACGCCCCATACCATTAGAAAATTCCCTGACCCTTTGGGGTGCCCCACAGCACCCCCTAAATAGCGTTCCACCATTTTCACTTTTATCCTTTGGTAACCCAACTCCCCTTGGTGCAGAGCGGCACATTGATGTGCCAATATGGCCCTGGGGTGCCCAAACCTTACTGCCCCACCCACTGGGGGGCCTGTCCCACCATTTTCGGGTGCCCTCTCCCCCCCCTCACCCCAAATGGGTGGCGGGGGCATCTCATGTAGGCCTCCCTGGGCCTCTTACAAACAGCTATGTGAGGTACACCCCCCTCCATTTGGGGTGGGGGGGGGGAGAGGGCCCCCAAAAATCGTGGGACAGGCCCCCCCAGTGGGTGGGACAGTAAGGTTTGGTCACCCCGGCACCAGATTGGCACACCAATGTGCCCCTCTGCGCCAAGGCAGGTATAGTAAACAAAGAAAATAATTCAAAATGGCAGGCCACCCTTTAGCGGGGGCTGAGGGGCCCCCTACACCGCTGTGAAATTTTCTAATGTGAAGGGGGGTGCACCTCTCCACCCCCACCCCAATTGGAGCGGCGGCGCATCACATGTACCCCTCCCCGGGGGCAGATAAGGGGGGGGGGGGCTGTCCTGCACTACTCCCCTGGCTTCAGGCGTACCGTCATAGGAGCAGATATCTGGTCCCAGGGAGGGCTGGATGACATGGCACCGACTCCGTTGCGGGTGGGGGGGAGTGGTCAACGCCCCGTCCCATTAGAAAATTCCCTGTCCCTTTGGGGTGCCCCACAGCCCCCCCTAAAATGCGTTCCACCATTTTCTATTTTTTTCTTTGTTTACGAAACTTGCCTTGGCGCAGAGGGGCACATTGGTGTGCCAGTCTGGCCCGGGGTGCCCAAACCTTACTTCCTCACCCACTGGGGGGCCTGTCCCACCATTTTTGAGGACCCTCTCCCCCCTCACCCCAAATGGGTTGCAGGGGCACCTGATGCAGGCCTCCCTGGGCCTCCTACAAAAGGCTGCGTGAGGTACACCCCCCTCCATTTGGGGTGGGGAGGAGAGGGGCCCCCAAAAATGGTGAGACAGGCCCCTCAGTGGGTGGGGCAGTAAGGTTTGGGCACCCCAGCGCCAGATCGGCACACCAATGTGCCCCTCTGCACCAAGGCAAGTTTCGTAACCAAAAAAACAAATGGAAAAGGTACACTACACTTTAGGGCGGGCTGAGGGGCACCCTAAACCGCCAGGTAATTTTCTAATGTACTGGGGGTGACCCCCCTCCTGCATTTGGTGTGGGGGGGTAATCTTATTCAGCCCTCCCTGGGGGCAGATTTCCCCTTGGGGTGAGGGGGAGAGGGCCACCCCCCATTTCTGTAAAATATATCCCTGGTTGCTAGTCTCCCCCCCACCCCCCATCCCACCCAAAATTCCCTTTTCTTATTTTCATATTTTTTGTTTGTTTGTTTTGCCCCTTTCCCTGGGGGCAGATGATCAGCCATCTGGGGGGGCCTAACCTGAAGGCCCCATCATTTGGGGGGCCTGCACGCTAATTCCTGGTAGCCCTCCCCCCACCCCCCAATTGGATGGGGGGCCACCTCATGTAATCCTGCCTGGTGCCATAAATCTGCCCCCAGGGAGGGCTACAAGGAGTGGCCCCCCTTTCCACTTGGTGTGGGAGGGGGAGGGCCACCACCATTTCATGGGGGCAAAAACATCCCAGGCCCCCCATCCCCGTTCTATTCTTTTTTTTTCTTTTTTTTTTTGCCCCGCTTCCCTGGGGGCAGATGATCAGCCATGCTTTGGGGGCCAGGGGGAGAGGGCTGCTTACTTGAAGCAGCCCTCCTCCCCCCCACGTCACAAACATTTCCATGGTGGTCCAGTGGGTTGCTGGTCACGGATGGAGCACTCTGCGCTGATCCGTGACCAGCAATGAGTCATATACGTGGTGTCCTTGGAAAGGGGAGAACCTCACCTTTCCAAGGACACCACTTTTTCCTATATCCCTGGTGGCCTAGTGGGCCCCAGGGCCCCATACCCCCTCCCACCTCCCCATCCCTCAAATTTTTTACATGTTTTTTTTCTTCAATTTTCACCCCTGGGGGCAGTGATCATCTGCCCCCAGGGGTCTCCAGCGCTGTGGCCCCATGCTTTGGGGCCATGGGGGTAGGGGGCCGCTTACCTAGTAAGCAGCCCCCTTCCCCCTGCGTCACAAACGGATTTCTATTGATCCGGTGACATTGCTGCCCACGGATCACGCGCCCTGCGCCCACAAACCCGCCTCGATCTCTGGCTTGAAATACAGCCGGAGATCAACGCGGAGAAAAAAGGGCTCTTATCTTATTTCTTCACTGCAGCAGCCGAAAATGGCTGCTGCAGTGATTTTACTTTCAGTTTCACAGCGACGTGCTTTACACACGCCGACGTGAAACTGAAGGTAATCCAGCCCCTGGCAGTGAAGGGGGACTTCCTGCTCACATAGCCTGGGGGTTGGATTACAGTTTTGTGCAATCCCTGCTTTTCAGGGCTCGCACAAAACAGAGTGCCTGAAAGGTCGAGCTATCTCGTCCTTGGCAACAGGGAGGGAATACCAAGGATGAGATAGCTCGTCCTTGGCACTAATGAGGTTAAAGCAAAAAATGCAACCCTAGTTAAAAGGCAGTTTGCATCAGGCTTAGTCTTGCAAAGCAGCAGAAATCTAATGTTCATGTAGATACTTTCTAGTCTCTAGGGAAGAAGATCCAAGAAGGCTTAACCAAAGTTGGAGACCCTGAGAAAGGACTCTCTAAAGGGACACAAGCAGCGACTTGAGTCTGAGGTAAGAGGGGGTTGCCCTGGGCACCTCTGCGTGCACTTTTCCCCCACAGTAACTTGGGTTAGAAGAAAATGTTAGTGCTGGATGCTACGCAGGCATCTCTGGTCGTCGTGTTCTCAGATTATATCAGCTTCTAGTGGTCGATTTTTCTTTTCACTCCAGAAACCTCACCTTTCATACAGTTCCGGCACACACTCCTCTGCAATCTCTCGCAGCATTTTACAGAAAGGGCGTTTGGCTGTCCAATCAGGAGACAAAGGACAAGGGGGTGGATAACGCCTCCCCCACTTCCTGTCTGCTCAGACACTCTAGACCCTAGGCGGGGACACCCAAGGGTTCCCGCCGAAGGCAAAACACACACAAGCCTCCCCCTCCCAGAATAGAAGAAGAGTTGACAAAGAACCACCACCCTGGTGATGCCGAAAAAAGAAGGGTCCCAAGTAGGTACTTGGGTGCCCCTATGGTGCACTACCGAGGCTATGGACATAGCCTGCCGTACAAACATTACACAATACTTGGTAAAACACGTCCACTGCCACCAGCCATAACTAGGTGATTGTGACTAAAAAGTCACAGGAGCAGAGAGAAGGGAGGATACTAGGTATCCATTTCATATTCCACGTAAAGTGGTGTGTGCCAATATCTCACACTATAAAGTTTTGGGAGATATACTAAGCATCTCTCTATCCTTTAGAGCAGTAGTTACTTGAGGGTATAGAAAAAGAATCTTAAAGGAAGGACCATAAGGGTAACGAGCAACACTGCCCATAAGGAGCTGTATGCTCCAATAGTAAAAATGCAGATGCCATTAAGAGCTAGGAGCAGACAGATTCCCTAGCACAGGTAGAATACAAAGAATAGAGTTCCAGAAGCTAGAGCCCATGAGAATGAATGAGTGGAAAAAGGCTCCACTAATTCAGGAATTAAAGAAAAATGTCCAGAAGGCTGGGGCCTCCCTCTGGAACAGCCTCCCTGCCTTGCAAACTTGAGCAGAACCACCTCCAGTTCTGGAAGCAACTCAAGACCTTACCTTTCACTTCCGCTTTCTCTCTTCCTCTCCCCTGCTGATGCATCTGACTGCTCTGCGGACTGGTCACCTGCTCACCCTCTGAACTCTGGCCCAGGCTCCTGCATGTTCAGTTGCCCTTGCACTGCCTCCTGGCTCCCAAGCACTCAAGGGTCTGTATCTGAAACCCTACAGACCCTTCTGTCTGCACTTATGAGCCACCCGCTGGCTGCACTTGTGAGTTACCTATACTTCCCCCTTCCCCTCTCCCCTGGCACTTCTCCCCTTGCCTGCACTTGTGTGATCTGAATGACACAAGGCCTAGTAAGATCGTTATTTTGTCCTCCCTTGTTTCCCCCTCCTTGTCGCGCCTAGAAACACTTGTGTTCAGGTGTGTTATAATCACATCATATCATACCAAGTTCAGCAAAAGGTGCTGGGGGTCTCACTAGGAGAGGGGATGAAGCATAAAAAATGATAAATATCCCTAACAAGCTCCCTACTAACTCTGTTGCTAAGGACGACATTGATCACAAAACGCTTTCTCAAGAATCATGTCACGCGCCCATACACGCCGCCGGTTTCTTATTTTCTAACCTTGGTACGCGCACTTCAGAATGGATTCCCAACATCTTCGTTGTCGCTTGGCGAGCGCGCAAGAAATATCACTGTGCTTTTTTAGTTAACTTTCACGATCTAGACTCAGCAGATTCTTCTCGCATTACAGAGCTAGATTAAACATATTATAATATACTGCTGTCTATTAAACGGTAACAGCTGACATTTTCTAACTTATCTTTTTACATTATGTGCACAGACTACATCTTCTTTGCTAAGCCTCTTGTAATAACCACTGTCCAAATTGTCTTCTTTTTCTCAGGATCAAGTGTTACTTTGACCTTCCTTGAGGAAGTCATAAAATGAAAGGCAGTTTAGTGCCCTGGAGAGGATTCCAAATTATCTCAGCTTTCAGCCAATCACTCCTGAGTAGAATGTTCTCCTTCTTGGAATTGCATTTAGGCTTAGTTTATGAATGTAATCACAAACCTTAATTCGCCCAACAACCACAACCATAATCATAATTTTCCTAAAGACACTTTTCTTCTCTTCCTCTGCCTAACGCCCCCTGCACTGTGCACAGTTCTCCTGTTGCTAAGCTCCAGCCTATTCCTAGGCACAGCCCTGACAGTTGTTGCTGCGAGTACTCCTGCTGGTCTCTTTATGGTTCCATGATAGCTGCAGCAACATTGGAAGGGTTCTGGAGCTGCACAATATTATTGCATTCTCTGTAGACCTAATTCCTACATGGCCACTGTGTATTCTGCTTGGAGTTCTCTTTGAGTTCAACACTGGGTTGGTGGTGCTTGTATGCACAGAACAGAGGACTGCAGAACAATTTTGATTTGCGTTAAATTGCCCATCGTTATAGAACAAGTGAACAGCCCCTGTTGTGTGGAGTGTGCTCATAACTTTCACCTGTTTTATCTTTTTTGTGTAATTGGTCTGTGTTGTCTGTGTTAACGCTTTGCTTCCTTACATATACTGTGGACATGCTGCAATTCCTTTGCAACGTATTATTCCCTTTCAGATGTTATTGTAGGCTATTTTGTTCTTTTGTTGGTGGACTCTTGGCATTCTGAAATATATTTTGAGATTACGCTTTACTTCCTGTTTAACATATTATGCACATCTTTTCTGAGCCTTGTCTCCTATTCTGTGTCCTAATTTTTGAGCCAATCCCACTTCAACCGTGCAGCATAGTGCAAGCTGTTTTCTTGGATTAGCTGCCGGTACACTCTCAGGTTTCACTGTCATGACAATAATTCCACTTCTGCTCCGTTGTTTGAGGGCAAAGGGAAGAAATATATTTATTTATTAAGTTGTTTTTCAGTTCATAAAACTATACAACTTTTACATACATTCATAGTTTCTCAAAAATAATTACCAAAAAAAAATCACTATTCATTTACCTATATCAGTTTTGCAGGACCATCACAAATATATTTAAAACGTTCACTTTTAGACGGGACAGTTTGCCATACTCTGTATAAGGCAATGTATACAGCTTCTGATTGCACGTTCAAGCACCATGTTCAGAATTCTTCCGATTGTACAGCTTCCATATTATGGACAAAGCGACTGTAATACGCCATATAATATGTTCATCTTTCATGGCAGCTAGTTAAAACATGTCTCACAGTTTCTAATTTGTCAACATTTTGGCACATACGGCAGTATCTGTCCTTTTTCGTGATATTCCATTGATGACCAAAAGTGGATTTCACCGGAAGTTGGTTAGTTCGCATTAGTAGCCTAAAATTCCGAACTAGCGGATCTGGACATCATATTGGGTACCTCTGTGGTTTATAGTACGTGTATAAAATCCATTCAATATATTTAAAAATGTTCAATTCATACATATGAATAAAATTCATCTCCCAATCGATTCTCTTTGCTTTAGCTTTAAACGCTTTTTTGATTGCAGGAAAAATCCACACTGATTCACTTTTGCAACCCACTACAACTCTTGAAAATATTCACAACTACTAGTCATACATTTACACCTAGATTTAAGGGTGTCAGTGTTAGCAACATTTGTACCTATGATTTGTAACAGTTCACTATCTGGGTGAAAAACCGCTTTCAAATTAAGTAGACCACGTCGTTGTCTAACAATAGATTTCAAAGACTGGAGGCCAAATTCCAACCTAATATATTGGATAGGGCACAAACAAGGCACACCCAGAATAGTTCTCCAGGATTGTCCTTCAATCCTATCTAAAAATGAGAGGTCTGTAATGGTAATGGCTTCAAGACCATATACCAATACTGGCGTAAACCATTGGCGATATAGTGTCAATATGCCTTTAAAAGAGTATCCTGCATATTATTTTACAAATGTATACAGCATCATGGTTATTTGTTTAGCCCGTCTTATTTTGTTCTCAAATATCTATACCCAATTTTACAATTTAAAAAAACGCCTAAATATTTATAAACCTGGGTATTCAACATTACCCCAAGAAACTTCAATATATACTTTGTTCACTTTCTTGCAGGTAAACAACATAGCCTGCGTTTTTTGAAGATTGATTGACAATCCATGTTCTTTCGCAAAGCTGCCAAGTTCTTCTAGCATAGCTTTCATCCCTCCAATTGATCTATCATCACCAAATCATCCGCGTATAACATGGCAGATATCATAGTATTTTCAAATTTGTCCGGGCAACTGGCTTTAGCAGCTAGCCGTCTAATCAGGTCTGCTAGATAAAGATTAAATAGAAGGGCAGCCATTAGACAGCCTTGCTTTACTCCTCTATTCACACTTATGGGTTGTGTTAAGCTGCCCTCATGATCAAGACGAATTTGTACACTGTTGTTTTCGTGTAATTTGAACAAAATATCAACAAGCCAGCTGGGGCATGCTAATTTCGTTAAAATTTCCCACAGTTTACCTCGATCAATACGTTGAAATGTAGATCTGAAATCTACAAAAGTCACATACACAGAGGGGCCTTTGCTGGTTTTAGCTTTGGTCAGGTACACGGATGTTATAGGTTGTGCTTGTACCACGTCAAAAACCAGTTTGAAGAGGATGCAAAAGATGGTTAGTTTGGGCTCAATCATTAATATGCTCCAAAACAATTGCCGTAAACACCTTACTAGTGGAGTCGAAGATCGACAACAACCGGTAAGTCCCAGGCAGGGCTCTATCTCCTGCTTTATACACCGGTATTGAAATAGCTTTCTTCCATGATTCAGGGATGCAGAGCTCCCTACATACATTTGTGAACAACCTAAACTGCACAGTGCTCCAAAGGGGGGGATCGTATTTAATTACTATGGTAGCAAGTCCATTAGGACCCAGCGCTCGTGACTTATTCAACTTAGCAATGACTTTTTCTGTGTTTTAACAAAGAATTTAAGAGGCCACCCACCACAATTAATACTAGGGCAAGTCTCATCAATTTCCTTATACATCGTTCCACTAATATAAGCATTCCACAATTTCTCTCCTATAGGGTTCAAGATGCATGCCTTTTGCTCATGACTTACTTTATTCAGAATTTTCCATACAGAGCTAGTTTAATTACCGTCAAGATACACAACCAAATAGGGAAGAGCGGTCGACACGCTCCCCCGAACCACAGAAGCCGAATGAAGTCGACCCTCCCACCTTGGTTGGCACAGGTGCCTGGTATAGTGAACAGGGCACCACGTGGCAGCCAGTGGGGGGGAAGAGGGTTAGGAAGAGGTTGTGGACAGGGTGGGAGATATAGGGAAACCAGGAAAAGGTTGAAGGAAACCCTAATGTGGATAGGTCGAGGGAAGCAACAGGAAAAAACCCTACACTACTAACCCTGCATAGTTCCTGAACATGACATACTTGTAACTTCCTTGAGACCACCACAGCACATCTTAATACATGTACCACAAAGCACATTGACATAAAACACTACATAAAGCAAGCAGGATGGAACATACACTGGAGAAACTTACTCTCCTCATGAAAGACATAACACATGGCCCAACTTGGTCTAGCACATAGCAATAGTGATCAACAAGACATGAAAACGCATGCACACAATAGTACTGACTTCGAGTACTTGGTTCCTTATACCAGACATAATTTGTACAGTCATTCCTTTATCAGAAAAGTAACCCTATATATATGCCTGTTGACTGAGGATTGGTGTCTGAATGTCCTGGAGAAGGCCTTGCATACCAGGGCGTAGTCCCTAACAATGTTCATATACAATGCAGCTGTAATTCAGACTCAGTACCCGACCAGTGGAGTACATGGCCGCCCACTCCGCACCCCAACCTTTCAATAACCAAATGTTCGTGGTACAAAGAACTCAAAAACGTGGAGAAATACTCATGAGGCACTTATCTGAAGTTCGGGAGGCTCGGAAGCCGTCCCAGACGCTGGATGAAACAGCAGTTCACAGCGGCAGCCTTGCTTGCAACTCAAACCGCCTGGTCACCGCCCGCCGCCGTCTCCGTGGAAATTCACTCCGACATGGAGCTCCTCACACACCCACAATAAGCCACACCTGCCGTTCGCCGTGTGGCCTTAATAAACCGTTCCTAATCAAACTCAGCTGGCCACATGTCATGATCTCTGCTTCCAAAAGGTCAGGGTTTTCCCAACTCCCTTGGAAGCAGATCCATAACCCAGGTTCCGAGTGCCAACCAGTCCCAATTGGGACCTTTTGGACCCAGCCCTGGCGCCAGTGGCACCAGGCTCATAAATATGCCCAGTCCCAGCGCTGGAAGCGCCGGGCTCATAATGCTTGGGTGGACTTACCTGCAGCAGACCATGCTGCTTACTTGCCTGCCAGTTGAGCCTCTGATCCTCTTCTGTTTGGAACTACTTTTCCTGTTGGGTGGGGCTGGAGCCACTCCCTACATTCAGAACACTGGAACTCTTCTGGAAGGCAGGAACTCTTTTTTTTACCAGGAACTCTTTTCTTACTTAGGCGTGGCTGTGGAAGGAGACACCTAAGCACTACAGGAGGCTATTTAAACCACACCCGGTGGATGAATCTTGCTTTGCGTTATTCTGCACCCTCTGCAGCAGAACGCTCATCGTGTCTTCTGCAGCCGGTCCTGGGCCTAAGGAAAAAGGCTTACCATCCTGAATCCAGTCTTCAGCAACACCTATAAAGACAAGAAAGAACAGGTTAGCATTCTGGCATCTGAAAGGCAAAGGCTTACCTACTCTTCGTGCGCTCCGGAGGTCTTCACACTGCATTCCGGCATCTGAAAGACAAAAGCTTACCAACTCTTCGCACGCTCCGGAGGCCGTCGGCGCTGCATCTCGCATCTGAAAGACAAAACAAGGTGCGTTTAAAGACATTGGGGAACTTTAATACTCACGTGCCATTACTCCTTTCCACATCTAACCCAGTGGGTATCCCGGCACCCTGCAGCCGCTCCGAACTTGTACCTGCAAAATAAAAAGACAGTTAGAGCGCTTTGTGAAGCTGGCAACAAGCGCTTACTTACGTGCTTCCAGGCGCTTCTATTCATCACACGGGCTCCATCTTCAACTCACTTCAGCCCGTCATCCGCCATCGCTGGAACCCTGCAAAACAAGAGACATCATTATTAAAGACTTTAAAGACATTTGAGTTACTCGAAACTTACCGTTCGTGCAGTAAACGACGGACAGCAGTCCTCTGAAGTCAAGAGGCCTGCGCTACCTATCCAGTGAAGAAACTGGCTACAGCACCCTGCCCCGAGGCAGATGGAGAGCTCGGCATTCACTTACCTAAGGTGAGAGCGTTAACCTGTGGGGGTCTACAGGAGAGGAGAAGAGGAAAGAGATAGTGACACCCCAATAACCCCAGTTCATTAACCCCGTATTTTCTATCTGCAGACATCTTACTCTGCACGTCAGGCATACAGGGCACAGAGGTCCAGCCCAAAGAGCCAATCGGGTGCTGCACATCACCTTTGAAGATACGGTAGTCGCCCAGTCAAGACCGGCGCCTCTGCGAGAATCAGGTGAGCGTTACACCACACGCACGCACGGCGGTGTTGTGTTAATCATAGTCTACCATTTTGTATTCAACTTAGACCATCTTCTGCGCTTACACCAGTTTCTATAACCATTTTTCAACCTCTTTTTTTTCTTTAATGAACTCAAGAGATCCTAATTTTTTTTTCGTCAATTTGTGCAAAGGGCAGCGATATTTACGTTTTACAACCAACAATTCCCCATCATAGGAGCCATTTGCCTTATTTCCGTTTATGGTCTTAGGGGTACCTTTAACTGAAGCAACTACATCCGTAATTGCTTTAATCATATTCTCGATGTCATTCCCGCTCAGGATATCATCGTACTTGTGTATTGACTCATAAAGGGACATTAACTTAAATTTTTTTGTATTTGTATTCCATTTTATATTCGTACCTTTATGATTGGTAAAAATAATCCCCATAGAGCTCGTAATCATTTTATCTATAGCTAATTCCAATTTTGCACGTTTCATGGCATCATCACTGTCATCATTATTTAAAACTTCAAAATCACACACAATATTAAGCAAATCAGTGTTACCGCATATGTAATCAATCGTGGAATGTTTATTTCTGCATGTCCATGTATATTTCACAGGAGTATCACTAACAGTTCTCCCGTTTAGGAAGCTAAAACCCCATTCATTCATATACCTTTTCCATAGTCTTCCCTGTACATTGCATTTGGTGCACATTAACGTATTTGTGGTTGCTAAATTATTAAAGTTGTCTTTCATGTTCATAATAACACATTGTGCATTCATATCGCCACCTATGGCAATCATCGAATTATTTGTGTCAAACATCCAACTCGTGATAAGTTCATCAATGGTGTCAAAGTTGGCCATAGTTTGTACTCCTCCGGGCGGGTCGTAAACATTAATGACCAATATTTTAACACCATCTTTTTCTGTTTTATACTTATTACAACTGCTAATATATTATCGTTCATACTAGAAGGCACAAGTCCTTCTGAATCAAAGTCATGGCTAACTCCTGTAATGAGGCCACCAAATGACCTACCCTTCGGGCCTTTATTTGCAAGATTTTGAAATATCACATGTGTGTCTACCAAAAAATCATTTACACGCCAGGTCTACTGGAGTAAAAAAAAATGATTTAGGATTCTATCTAAGGAATGCCCTGACTTAATAAAATAATGACAGGACTTTTTCATCATATCTACCAGTTGTTGTAACCATCATATCCCCACTTGATTTTCAGATTCCACTTTATGTACAAAATGTTTTCTGTTCTTCTGGTTTCTCTGTTTTACAATTTAAACATTCATATCGCTCAACTTCACCTATAATCTCAATGTCCAAATCATAACCCAGAAAATCAAGTGATTCTTTGTGAGCTTTAATGACTTTAGCTGTTGCCGGTTGGACACAATGCACTGTAGATATTGCACCAAACTGCCTCCTTATTGGTTCGATAAATTCAAAGTCACACCATTTAAAAATTCTCAATTCTGTAATTTTAGCCGATAATGCAAGGAAACAAGCTCTATTAATTGGGTTTTTTGTACTTTTGTCAAGTTTTTCACTTATTTTCACAGTCTGTGTGTCAACCCCTGTCTCCTCTTGGTCAACACGCAGGGCATACTTATTCTCCACACTAACGCTCACTCTTTTACCAATATTTTTTGTTTTATCGTCGGTATGCGTCGTAACTGAGCTGATCGATGATCCTTCTAGATCACTTTCATAGTCGGAACATTCTTCGTCCAAGGACGCTTCTTTCTTCCTATTAACTTTGTTATTTTGTAATAGTCAACTTGTTAACATACCAGATTTAATTTCTTGTCTCTTTCTTTTCCGATTAGCCTGTTTACGGGCACGCCTTTTATTCACTTTCAGTTCTTTACAAGATGTTGTTTGGAGTTAAAGGGATGACCGGGAACTATATCATCTTCTTTATTACTTCCAGTCATTTTGTTACTAGCATGTTGCATCTTGCTAATACGGTCAGTTTTCTTAGACTTTTTCTTGGGGATGTTCATAGGCAATTCTTCTGAACAAGTAGGTTCAACTGTAGGTTCCACAATCACCACTGAGTTTCTGATCTTCTCATTCCCAATTTCGTCCTGTACAACATCTTCGTATTCCGCATCGTGGTTCATCATCTTGCTATTTTTCATAAGGAAGCTTAAATATTCACTATGTACTTGGGCCTGAGAATAGATATTATCACATAGTTTAATCAACATTTTGATAGCAAAGTGTAATAAATTAAGCAATGGAGTGTATTTACTAATCGTGGGTATATTCTATTCTATTCTAATTTCGTGGGAAGAAATATATTGAAGAGCTTTGCTCACTGTACTTTAGAGAGGCTCAGCTTTACCTCACTGATAAGGCCCAATAAGGCTGAAACATGTGCCTGGAGTTGCTAATGTTACTCTTTTCAGAGTTTAATTCCTTAGCATTTTGTTGCTGAACTGGACCAGATTGAAATGATATGTTTCTATTCTGTAGGGTACAGTGAGCAAAAATGTGGTAGTAGACCCTCCTGTGTAGGATACCTTCCATAAACAGGTTTTTTGAGTTCAATCTCAGTAGAGGTGCTCCTGCACCTTTGTATATTGAAGAGCTTGCCTGTAAGTCGGACAAAAGGGTGGTGATGGACCAGATGAATATCAAATTGCCATAAAGAAGGTGGATTTGCATTATGCACCTCAGATGAGCATAATTATGGAGAGTCACTTTGTTGGCAGTAGTAATTAGCAGGAGAGTGAGTGTTGAGTATATAACTACGTTGAGAACTCTTACTGTGGGGTTTGGGTAGAGCCCATAAGATGCACATTCACAACCAATTTGTGATGAAGTACAGTAACAGCAGAATCAGAAGATGTGGTTGTAAGGTAATCCCGGTCATGCTGATATCATAGCCTTTGCAAAGACAATTGAGCATTCAGTGTCATCTGTGAACGAGATAGCGGGAGGGAATGGGAAAGGAGAAGCTATAACTGTGCAGAAAAAATCCTTTTTTTTTGCCTAAGACATAAGAGCGCTCTTCCAAGTCTGAATCCAAGATTAATTCTTTTTTGAATGGGAGGGGTATTGACATATACTTAGGATGTTGGTCTCCCAACCTTTGGGTCAGTTATGAGGATTGTCCAGCACTGTATTCAGTTGGTAAAAATCGAGGCATACAAAGTCATCTAGCAAAGACATGCTGAAGCTCAAGCAAAGAAGCAGCTAATGAAGTCACTGAGTTCTGAGGAACTTGAGGAAGCAGGCAGGACTTTAGCGAGCAAGGTGGGAGGAGCGTCTCGACGAAGAAAACGTGTTGCTAAGTTTATGGTGAATGGTGCGACGGTCCATGCTGGTTGATTAAAGAGATGATTATACGTTGATTAATACTGAGACGATATGGATGTGCTCCTGTTCACTTTGTGGGTATGGTTGATATTTCAATATTTTTTCAGAACAACAGTTCCGAAGTTCATATTTACTTCACAAAACAGGTAGAAATCTGTTGATGTGGGGAGGGCAAGATGGGATTGAATATTAGGCTCAATCCCAAAGGTGTGGACAAGGTGATGATGAATGGGGAATGGAAAGTTATTTTGGAGTGTTATTAGATGTGGCTATTTCCTTATGTTCTTAGAGATGGATTAGGTTGCCTCATAGTTTTAACATTTTAAGTTTAAAGAGAATGCAGTCCCTGTGGCACTCAAGTCAAGAAATGTTCTGATCTGCACGTGAGTGGCTGTATCTCTGATATTTCATAGACTGCTCCTGATGAAAATATTAATGAACTAGTTAAAGCATCAGAATGGGTTTTACCATGGATTGTGGCAAGGAAACCAAATGGGCTAATTGGACTTTGTTTTGATCGTTGTGGGACAAATATAGCTATAATGAGTGTAACATGTCACTTTCTCCACTTTGGGGTGTTGTTAACCCTTACTGGTAATGGAAGTATTTTTACCTCTCTGGATCTGGCTTCAGTGTATCCCCAGATCAAGGCACCTGACTGCTTTTGTTATGCACAACTATCTTTTTCAATTCAGAATTATGCCTTTTGATCCGGTCTTCCCATAGGGCCATGAACATCAAGTTTGGGAAGGAAAAGGTAGTGTTTTTCTATGGACCAATGACTATGAGAAGGGTTTCTACGATGTCAAACTAGCGGTGTGTAGGGCACCTACATTTAGCCCACTTTGATACTCATTGCAGTAGCACTGCATGTGCTGGCGCCAAGTGATCATGGGTTAGGGACTGGCTTAGTACAGGTGCCTTTGGCTTCTGTGCAGTGAGGGGGAGGGCAGATGTATGCAATTTAGTTCTAGAAATAAAATCTCTGTTTATGGTGGTGTGGTCAAGTAAGACCTTAAAATGAAGTGCTAAATGCCTCAATTGTGAACCCGAGATGCATGTCTTTCTGTGAAAGTTTTAGTGAAGTATGACTATAATTTCAAGAGGCCTCTCTAGATGAATAAATATCTCGTTGTATCCAATTAGTACTGAAATGCGAAAACATTCTGCCAATCTCAAAGCAGCACTATTAATTGTACATTCAGGAAACTAGCAATTTTGGCACCCGACAACAAATGAATGCAGGTGCGCACTATTAAATTAATTTATTTTATGGGAATTTGGTTAGTCATGTCTGTCTTATTAATGAACACAGTACATTTTGATTAGTTCCACCAGCATCAACTGTTAGTGCTTAGTAATGGGTCCTAATTTGAATTTACAGTAAAACCACTTAGACCTTAGGGGGCAGTTTGTTATATTGCAATAAACCCCCTATCATGGGGTACCGCTCTTTAGTCTGTGCACAGATTACTGGGGAATTTTGTCTGTACAGCAACTCGACTAACTTGCCCCATTGCATTATAATCAGATTTTTTGTGTATGGTTTGCACCGTGGATGCATTATTTACATAGAACTCTTCTGACGTGTGATATCATTACGAGTAATAATTATTTGCATGCTATTCAATTACTGATGGTAGAGGGACAGTGATAGATGGTAGAGGGACAGTGATTTTAGGATGGCACTATCGGCGGTGAAGGTGCCAACAATTCATAATGATCCATAATCCATTTATATTGATTTTAATATCAGTAACAATGCATTTTTTGAGTTGGTTACTACACCAACATTTCATTATTTACTTTAGGATGTCTCAACCGACAACACCATACATACTATCCATACGGTTGGATAACATCATAATGCTACGTGTTTCACAACCTTAAGTAACGTTATTGGAAAGGTTTACGTATGACGTCATCACTTTTGAGACTCTGTATCCTTTTCTTTTTTGCGTGGCAATCTACACTTTCGGTTTCATTCGTGCCGAGAGGCATCTTGCAGGCAGAGGCCACTAATACACTATGAGGGGATTTATCCCATGAATACTGCAGAGCATTTACTAGCTGGCATGCAATTCACTTTCAACTTTTCTTTCCGCATCAGTAGCGAAGGACTCTTCGTTGAAGGGGGGATTGTAATCCGCGTTGTCTGTGGCACGTTCGGTAATCACGTAATTTATCAAAATGATTCCATTTAAATATACACTTATTCAATAACTATCGCAAGCCAGGGAGGCTTTACAAAAGATCCTTACTGACATTTGGGTTATAAGCAACTTAATCTGCATACATTTTGTATCACTATCAAGACTACATCCCTATATTCTTTACAGATCACGCTATTTGGAAGCTGAATATAGCTTATCCATTCATGTCACAATTAAACAATGAATTTCACAGAGAACGGGATACAAGTTTCGGAATAACACTTTATTGGTGAAACCCAATTTCTTAATACCTATACTATGCCGTGTTTTCTCTATAGCCAAATGGACAATGAGGATATTACATACCTTGATTATATTTACAGAAACCCGGAAATTCAAATTGGACATGGCATCTTGTGCCGTTGAGACATTGTGTTTCTTGTAGACAACAATTCAAATCCAGTCTTGGGACAGGAACTTATTGACGCTTTTGTGTGGTAAGTTTGTCCCGATATTCCGCACCTTCCTTAATACCCTTAATATTACCATAATAAACAATTTTCACAATAAATATGCATATTAATTAAAATATCTACTTGGGTAGTATTCACTTTTAACACTTATCCATATGAGAATGACATTATTTAACCCACTGCTTCAATGCATTATTATTCACTTGGTTGCACCAAGGTAATTATAGGTAATTAAACCGGCTTTAATCATTTTGGGCCAGGCAGAATGGATTCACATATTCTTTCGTCCTATGATGCATGGATTTTGGCATGCACAACTTTAGGCAATAATGCTGATGCACATTTCTATAGTTGATGCATTACTCTTAAAAGTATTGACCAATTGTTTTGGGTGATATGAATGTAATTTGTGGTTTCTTCCCATTTTCTTTTTCTGCGCATCTCTTTACAAACCAACTTGCTGCCATCTGACTCCATTCCTCTGTCCTCGACCTGACAACATGTGACACTATTTGGTATATATATATATATATATATATATCACTTGTCGGCATCGGCTGTCCACAACTTGAAGAATAAACATTTATTTTCTAATTATCTGTATTATTACAGTGATATATTCTTTATGTGAAGTGAATATTCATAATTTGAGGGGTGATTAGAGCGCGAGACGCCTTCTCCCAAACCCAATTTATTTGTTTAAATTATTTCAAACTTTGTGGGAAGTTTAAGGGAAGCAGTTTACTCGCTGCCACATTACCATCTCTAGTTTCGCAAAACTAGATTCATCTTACTTAACTCGTGAGTGCTAACTAACGCACACCTAATAGATCGATCCCATAAGGGTAATCAGTTCTATCCTTGGGGAAAGGGCTGCCGACATTTGGACGAGAACAGGATACTAGAGTGTCATAGCACAGAATACAGCGTATGATGGAGCGCCATTCAATAATTGCAGAGCGGCAGTCTGGAAAGTGCTTAGAGTACAATATCCTGATAAGTCGGATATGGGTGCAATTATGGCACGTAAAATGCAAGAAGGTGAAGATCGCCTTGCTTATATTCTAAATTTTCAGACAGTGGTCTTTGGAAACTCGGACGCCTTGGGGGGTAATCAATACCTGTATTCTATCATATTCTGTGTCGGGGACTGCCAGAACAGGTACAGAGACAGCTGATCATTGCAGATTGGTGCAAGAGAAAACTAAGAAAAGGGAAGATGCTAGGAAACTCGAGGAAGCCAAGTTAGTTCAGAATAAATTGTCAAAGTACGCTTTAGAAGGAGCGATGCTGACAAGAGGAGAGGGGCTGGGAACACCTCAAGCAGCGGGTGTGTCACAGGCGAAAATGCAACGGCAGTCAAATAAAGGAGGGAACAGGTTTATGCTGAGTGGCAGGGGAACAGATTTCAGAGGAAAAGGAGGCTTTAGCAATAATCAAGGAGGCTTCCAGAATAACCAAGGTTGTTTTCAGAATGATAATCAAGGCATGCAGGGAGGACAGATTAGAAGTCTCCCTCCTGTGTGTTGGACATGTGGAATGACGGGGCACATTGCGTGAACATGTGGGAGCCCAAGGGTATGTGCAAAATGGGCAATTCTTACGAGGGGGGACAGTTTATCCTCTAGCAAATAGCCCACAAAGTAGGGATGGGTTCGCCCAAGATCGGACAGTGTATCAATCACAAGTACTGCAAACGCAACAGGCTTTACACCCACAGCAAGCACCATTGAATCCACTGCAAGGGCAGTCATAGCACGCACCCATGCAGATACAGCAGAGTTCAAACACAGGACAGTTATTGACTCCTAGAGTAGGGGGTGTTACTGTTGTGGGAGGGAATCCTTTTACAGGTACGGTAATAAGCATGTACCCACAATAGGATAGCTCACAGGGTGACTTGATGTGTTCAGTACTATCGATGACGCCAAATCCTCAAGCTGAACCAAGGGTTGATGTTACCATAGGAGGCAAATCCTTTTCATTTTTAGTAGAAACTCTGGCAACTCGCTCAGGGATCATTTTCCTTATCAGGAAATGCCAGGAATGCCCAAGGGTTCTCTGGAGCTACAAGTAGAGTTCCTTTCACTGAAAAATTACCAGTCTCTATAGGAGAGTGTGATTTGTCTGTCCCATTGTTGTATTCAAGGCAGACACCAGTTAATATTTTGGGCCGAGATTTAATGACAAAGCTGAATATGACTATTTCCTTCACTGAAGAAGGCATAGTGTGTTCAATGCCAGGAATACGTTATTTAAATGTGGGCATATTTATCATGGCATTTACAGGACAAATGGCTCTGCGAGGAACACCGTTGGAGCCAGAGGTTTGTCACTATGTGGTCCGCATTTTGTTAACGTGGCTACCTGGTTTAGTGGGCAAGGTTATGAGAATAACTGATTAATTTTTGTTCAGGCCACGGATACCTATAGACAAAAAGTGGGGGACAGATTTTTCCCCTAGAATTGCAGGCAGCCATAGTGCGAGGGGGAACTGGTCATGCTCTAAGGATTTGATGAGGGCAGGCCATGGAGAACAGCGATTGCCATTAGAGAAAGGGTACAGATTCACTGACGAGGATTGGCTTAAGGCGACCCGTCAGACGATGAAGTGGTGTTCGAGATGAGCATTACTTATTGGATCAGGATAGAAAGAAGAGAAATCCCACAGCGAATGTTGATAGTGCGGCAGCGCCCCACATTTTTTTGATGAAGACATAGAAAAGGTGCCAACTTCTTTGTGGACTATAAGCCCCTATGACGTAGGCCTGTTAAAGAGGGTGGGAGAAGTTAAGATTAAGTTGAAACCAGGAGCAATTTTACCTCGAGCAAGGCAGTATCCTATGTCTCGAGAGGCAGATGAGGGCATTTTTAAGACTATATCAGCCATGATGGCACAAGGCATCTTGGTGACGTCAGAGTCTCCATGTAATACTGCAGTGTATCCGATTAAGAAATCAAAGGGAAGCTTGTGGTGTTTAATTCAGGACATGAGGCCGATTAACTGCATTGTAGAGGCAGAGTTTCTTCTGGTTCTGAATCCTGAAACAATTTTATGCAGTATTCCCCCAGAGGCACGATATTTTAAGGTGATTGACATGAAAAATGCATTTTTCTCAATCCCTTTGCATAAAGATTCCCAAGATCTTACATCATTTACGTTCCGTCAGACTTAGCTTAAAAAGCACACGTTTGCCCCAGCGGTACACTTGAGTCTCCATCAATCTTTAATAAGGTCCTGCAGATGGACCTAAGCAATATTGATTTGCCAAGCATTGTGCTGCAACACGTAGACAATATTTTAGTCTGTAGCACAACAGAGGAGTGCAGACGAGACTCGATTCAGCTGATGCTTATTCTAGCATACAAAGGATATTGAGTGGAGGAAAAATTGCAATATTGTCAGGAAGAGGCGTTATACATAAGTCTGTTCATTTCGCATGAAGGAAAGAAAGTTACACCTGAAAGAGCTGAGGCAATCATGAAAATGTCAAAACCGCGCATGATAAAGCAAATTCAACAGTTTTTGGGACTGTCTAATTATGTCAGAGCATGGGTATTTGATTATAGTTCATACGACACCCCTTTTGCAGTCTCTGAAGAAGGCACAGGTGAATAAGTAAAACAATGAATGGACTGAGGAGATGGAGGAAGGGTTTGATGAATTGAAAACAGTAAATTGCACAGCTCCAATTTTAGGACTTCCCAATTATTATGTGGAGTTATTTTTGTTTTTGCACACGAATGGAACAGTTGTGACAGCAGTACTCACACAGAACCACATTGGGGTATAAACCCTTAGCATATTATAGTGGGATTTTGGACCCAGTTATGAGGGGACACATCCCTTGCAAACAATTGCTTGCAGCAGCCACATTCACTATTAAGAAATCTGCAATTAGCGATTAAAATAGTCGGGTGTAGAATAGTGAATCCTGCCACGTTTGTAGCTGAACCACTGGCAGCGGATGAGCAAGTGCATGATTTCTCCAACTATGAGGAGTTCTATGACGAGATCCCAAGGGTAAAGGAGAATGTTCTAGCAGCGGGGGAGATTCTTTTTATTGATGGGTCTTCGAAAATTGATCAATCTGATGGAGAAAAGCATTCAGGTTCAGCTGCGATAAGGCACAGAGCTAACAGGGAACTTAAAGTTGTAGCAAGTGCAATACTACCATTTCATTTTTCAGCACAGGCTGCTGAATCGGTGGTGCTTATTGTCGAGCTCAAGAATCACGCAGAACAGGAAGTCAGTGTACAGTGTCTCCGCCTACGTGACCTCAACCGTGCACGCAGGGCCAGCACATTAGAAAAGGAGGGCCAACCTCTGAGTGGACGGCACTCCAGTGCAACACGATGCATTATTGGACATGCTTATCAAGGCACTACAACTCCCGGTAGCCATTGCAATAGTGAAGTGTGCAGCACATACTAAGAGAACTGACTTTTTTTCATGCAGAAACCAAGCCGCAGACAGGCCAAAAGGATTGCATATTTATCTGATATTTTTAGTTTTGATACTCCTGATGTGAAAGAAAAAGTTGTTATAATTATGGTTGTGAATGAAGGGTTTAATAATTTGATTTGTCAAAGAACGCAATTGATGGAAATTCCAGGTGGAACTCCACAGGAAGAAAATACTGTGGACACGGAGAGGGTGTTCTTTATCCCCTTCCAAAGTAAACCGTTGATGCCTGTAGCCTTATTAAGGGTGGCGTTAGAATAGCTACACTACCCTGCGCATGTTACTAGGGAGAGCCTCGCAGCTACCATTGCAGAGGACTGGTTCGTACCGAACCTGTGGAACACGTTGCTTTGTATGTAGTAAATTGCATCGTATGTCAAAAGTTTAATGCTGGGCACACGCTGCGAACAGTCGGAGGAGTGATTCCTCGACCAAATGTCCTTTTCAGCATTTACATACTGACTGTTGACATGCTGCAAGTATGTAATGGATACAGGTATATGATGGTGGTAGTGCGCCCCTTTTCGAGATGGATTGAGGCTGGTCCATGCACACATCCTGATGCCACTTGCACTGCAAAGTTTTTAGTACAAGAAGTATTTCCTAGATGGGGAGTATGTGAGGTGCTGAGATCTGACAATAGACCTCATTTTGTGAACGAGGTATTCAAACAGATTAGCTTATTATATAGTATTAAACACAAGTGAATGGGTTATGTGAGAGACTCAATGGCCTTCTCGAGGAACGTATAGCAAAGCTGAAATTAACACTGTTGAAGGGGTGGCTGTATTGCCTGCCACTTGCATTATATCCATTGAGAAATCAGCCCGGTTCAGACCACCACCTCACACCCCATGCGCTAGTTACAGGGAGGTGGTTGAGAATGCCTCTAACTCCTCCATCGAGGACCAGGGGTGATGCCCAGACAACTGCAAAACTGTTAGGAAATGAGCTATGGAAATGAGCTACATGCGTACTTAACATATGACCACTAGTATCTCTGTCAATTCAGATCAACTCAAGCGGAAGGGGTGTCAGTCTCAGGACGCAGATGAAGACAATACAGCAGCCGGACTTGAAAAGCTACGCGTTCCTAAACTTTTTGCCAGAGACACAGTTCTAATTGGGTACTTCACTAGAAAGTGGCACAAACCAACATTTAGTGGCCCGTATGTAGTGGAAGACATTACCCCTTCAGAATTTAAAATCCAATGGAGGCGAGCTTGTATTCACTTAGGAGATGTGAAAGTGTATGCTGGCGAGACTGTCACCCCCACCCCATTCGGAAGTCAAGAAGTTCAGCATGTGCAGACTTGATCGAGAAAGGACGCTAAGACTATCCAGTAGATAGATGAAAGTGTATATTTGGACTGTGGCTCCCCTGAAACACTGCTTGTAGATCTTATAGTAGGAAGTGGGAAAGTTACTGTTCTTGAGCCACCAGAGTTTGTTGACAATGGACCTTAGGAGTCCTGAAGTAAATGAAAAATGCCAGATCTTGACTTCCTTTTCAACGACTGGAAAAGGGAGCAGTTCCTCGACTCGTTTCTCACTTAGTTTCTCTTTGGGGGTGCACACGGTTCTGTCAGATGTTAAGGTGCACAGACTACTTCTTGCTGTCTTCATTTTTATACTCCAAGCTTACCCTGCTCTTGTTGGGCACAGCACTGATGTGCATACTTTTGTCCACGATCCTAAAAATGGCCCGACGATTATTGGCAGCAATTATAGAGCAAATAAGACCACTACCTGAGCATTTAAGGAGATTGCCTGATTAAAAAGAATCGTTCCTCCCTTAAAAGTGAATTACAGGCAAAGTGTGGTCTGTTGAACATATTGCAGTTCCAGAAAGTGAGCAGAGTCAACGACGTGTGGAGAGACACCTATGGTGGGCCCTAATGTATTGGTGCATAATATATGCCTTTTCAGCATCTATTATTGTTTTTCTGTTTCTATTGATCCACACTGTTTACTTTGTTGGCCCCAAAAGGGAAAGAGATGCATTAGTTCTGCCCATGCAAGTCACCTTTGCGGTACTAGACACTGTAAGAAGGCCAGGGACGTATGTGATTGATCCTACACCAGTGATGCATGTGAAGGCACTGATGTCTCTCGCCTCGTCCGAGTCTCTCGTAACCAGGACTAATGTCTGGCAGAGAGACTCCCAGGATACGCATCCCCTTGTTATTTTGCCTAATTTTAGTAGCTTTGGGTCTCACCCTAAGTTACTAGGGGAATCCAGATGTGGACCCCTTGCTTACTATTCTTAGAGAGGCACAGCTCCACTCTACTGATGAGGTCCAACCAGACCGAAACACATGGCTGGGGTTGCTGTTGGTACTTTTGTTCAGAGGAGAATTGCATAGCATTTTGGTGCTGCACTGCCCCACGGCAGGACAATGACTGATATGTTTTGGATATTTCTCCTCTGTGAAAGATAGTGAGCTAAGGAATCTGGGTAAGTCTCTCGTAACCAGGACGAATGTCTGGCAGAGAGACTCCCAGGACCCCCCTTGTTATTTGGCACCGATCTCTCTGACAAGTGTCCCTGTGATTCCTGCAGTAGGAAGAATATATACTGATGTATTACATGGGTTGCTTATACAAGCAAGAAAGAGACCCAAAAGAAGTGCAAGGGAGGATGATTATGAATTAAATGACTATTTAGACAGTACAGCACATTTGGGCAACAACATGTGGTATCAGCACATGAAAGAAGTGGGAAAAAGACTTCTAAGGAGGATTGCCATGTATGTGCTCTCCTGCCTAATGCTATGGGAAAGTCTAAGATATTCATAGCTATTGAGATAGATGTCCAAACAGCTGATTGCCTGACTCAACCTGCACTCTGTCATACAAGACATCAATTCCAGGGTTGAATGGCATCCTTGGTATGGGTGGCAGAACGGTCAGCTCCAGAAGAAGATGATGATTATATATATAGCCTTTGATGCTATATATTTGGGGATGTATATGAAGTTCGATAAAGAACACACTTAAGGGACATTTAGAGCATATTGGTAAAAGTTAGTTTGCATCGTGCGCAAAGTGATTTTCTGCGCAGTTCCCCACAGTTAGCTCCCACCTTATGCCGGATACCCAGGAGCTGCTTTTTGCTTCTAGTCAACCAATCCCAATTCCGATCCCTGCAGCAAGGATAGTCTGTTTTAAGCTATTATTTAAGGTGTCTGATGTTTTTTATATACATGGTTCCCAGACACTTGACGGGGACATAAGGTTTTTCTTTCCTGGGTTAGTCCCCTTGGGAAAATGTCTGTCTCCTATGCCATGGTCTCTATTCTTAAATTTCCTGCCACTTTTGGGACACTTCCTCCTCCTCCTCCTCCTCCTCTCTGTTCAGGGTACCTGTCCTTTTTCTCTTGTTGGGACCTCTGCCCTTTCCTACCCTGCCTTGCCATTTTGTCAAGAGTCTTCATCTTCACCTTCTGTGTCTTCCTGCTCTGCCTTCCTCTTGTTCAGAGCCTTCGCCTTCCAAATCAGTATGCAAGTTTTGCTAGTCAGTCCAGGTTTTCCTCTTTTGGGAAAGAGAGATTATGGGCGATGCAGTCCCTTTCTTGTTGGTTTAACAAGGTCCGGGGCATCTGGTCCAGGGAGGTGTTTTCCAGCCTTCTTCCAAATCTAGGTAACCTGACTGTCAAAAATTCCATTCCCTCGATCCAGTCCAGGTTTTTGTTTGGTTCAAAAGGGGGATTATGGGACATTGTTTTTTTCTGGTTTGTTTATTCCAAAGGTATTGTTCTATGAGCGGGGATTATTTACTGCAGATGCATGTTGTTGTGGACCTGGGGATACCTTGGCAAGGTCAATGTGGTCACTTCTCCACACCAGTAAATTAATTTTCACTTTTTTTTTATTTAAAAAAACAACTGTAAAGGAAAAAGGACATTGGGGTTCCATCTCTAAGGGTGGTATCTAACCACTTTCCCTTGATCTTGAAGGGGGCTCACACCTAAATACAGGCTTCCCTTCGCACAAAACCAAACGTCTCAAGTAATACTGAATCACTGCAGCCAGGGTACCCCTACTGTCTAAGCTGCCCCTACTCCTTGTCTCCATTACTTTGCCTTTCTATACTCCTTCTTCTGGTTTTATCACTTCTCTTGCTTCTCCTCTCTCCATCTAATTCTTGAACTTACTCCCGCCACTCCTACCGTTTGATCTTCTCTGACCTCCTATATCTATCTCTCCTCTTTTCTCCCCTCTCCTGGTCTACCTATTAACCCTTCTTATCTCCACTCCTCCATTCCCTGTTCTTACTCCTGTCTCTCTCGCTCCCTGTCTCTCTCTCAACCACTCTCAAATCCCTGCTCTCCTAACCTTCCTTAATTATCCTCAATCATGATCTCACTTGCACAAAAACATGCAACAAAAATTGGTACCACTCTTTCAGTCCCAACACCTGTTAGGAAATATTTTTCTTTGTCTCCATATTCAATGGACCCCCACAATGACCCTGTCCTGACATTTGTACAGAGGATTGAAGCCTCCAGCTTCACTCTCCTGGCCTTTTGCTCATTTTGGTATGGGGAAACTGATCAGTCCTTGAGACTCAGTACTAGGAAAATGTTTCCCATTTGACTTTTAGAATTTTGTAACTTTTTAACCTCGCACACAGCATGTTACAATGCAGTGCAGTAGGGATATTTGTGTATCACCGTAGTCTTTTACACTTGGGATTTTTGGTTACTTTTATATGTGCCTTAAGTGAAGCTGGTGGCAGCAATTATATTTTTACCATTTGTGTTATGTCTAGTGTGCACAATCATGTTTACTGTGTATGGCTACTAAACGTGCTAGTGTCCTAAAATGGCCACACCATGAGCATTTTGCTTGTTCTTTGGGCATGTTGTTTAGCCTTCTTCCTGCCTTCCAGTTCTGGAAATACATTAGAAGGTCATGCACTTGCCTGGGAAGCACCAGTTTTCGTGGGCTAGTGTGTGTGTGTGTGTGTGTGTGTGTCTGTCTGTCTGTCTGTCTGTCTGTCTGTCTGTCTGTCTGTCTCAGGAAGGCGGTGGGGACTGTCTGGTCCCACGCCACATCTGTGGTGCCTGGAGGTCTGGGTGTGGGACATGAGCAAAACCAACAGTGGTACCCGATTGTAACACTGCTGGCTGTTTAAATGGTGCAGATCCTTGGCATTGGTGGCCCTAGACCACCAAAAGGACTGAACATCTCTCCAGTGGGCTACCCCACTAGAACTGTTGACTTTCCGCGTTTGCAGCCGGAACTTCAGTGGTCGCCCGGTTGTGGTGTAAGCCACCTTCCTGCTGAGTTTCAACTTTCCAGCTTCAAAGAATCCTGCTCTGTAAGGTCTTCTTCAACCGTGACTGGAAGAATGCCTGTCATCGCCTGTATGGAGACACCGTTGATGGAACTCACCTTATCCCATCCTATGTCCTGAAACGGACTGCATCAGTTTTTCTTGCATTTCTTGATCACCAGGAGTTGCATCTTGCTGCTGTACCTGATCGTAAGAATCCTTGCACCCGCAGCTCCTGGGCACCTCTCACCCGAACCAACGATGGGAAAACCGACCTTCAGAGATCCCCAGTCGACCAATGTAGTCCTCTGGGAAAATCTGAGCTGAGGAGGGGCGAGGGGGTAACTAAACGCAAGGCATTTGTCTCCCCCTGTCCTCCATAGGATATAACATTGAGAACAAGACTCTTTGTATCCTTCCATTCCACTGCTTTTTGGTCTTCGCACTAGAGCAGCTTCACCTGAAAGATAAGAACACAATTTGCTTACCAGTAACTTTTTTGCATCTCTTCTTTTGAACATTTTGCCAACACAAGTACTTTGCCTACATCAAATCCATTCTGGGGAGCAGCATTGTAACTCTTGGGCAGAAGGCCCCACTCTGCATAGGGATTGGACTTAGAATTGTTGATTGCATATTAGAACCTATGGAGACATTGAATGTTGTGCGATATTATCACCTGCTTGTTTCATTCTCTGGTGCGTCTATTGGGCCAAGAATAAATATAGTATTTGTGTACTGGCCTGTCTAAATTGAATTGTCTGCTTCTCTGTGTGGACTCATTGTGGACCCTTGCCACCACTTCCTCTCATCTCCTGAGAATAGCCTTGACTAAGCTCCATTGCTACCTTAATTGGGCTTTGGCTAACCTCGGAGTTCCCCTGTTCACTACAACTAGTATGCCCTCTTAAAATCTGTCCACCAGGCCAGATTCTAGAAATCCATCTCAACACCTTACCTTTTATACTCTAATCAGACCCGGATAGTCTCCTCCAGGTCCTCCTATCACTACTTCCACTAAACTATCCTGTTCTTACTTCCTTCTCTCTCCCACTGCCACTCTCAACTCCCTTTCTTTTTGCCAAGTTCGTGCTGAAGCGCGGCTGAGTCATTAGCCCCTTGTCGCTCGAGATCTTTAATATAAGGGAGGACATAGAAGTGCGCAGAGCTCTTAGGACACCGCCCTCTCGTGATATACAGCATCCCCTGATGTATCCCTTAAAGGTTTCCCAAATCACCCCAGTATCTGGGACAGACCCAACGTTTATTTGAAAGAAGATGTCTATATCCTGAGCGATTCCTTCCTGGGATGAGGCATCCTGAACCACGCGGGCCCGGACCTGCCAGCGGATTTGCTTAGGGGGTGGGTGGGGGCTGTCAAGGAGACCAAACAAGGGAGTGAACGGAGAGGGTGCAAGGAAGGATCTTGAGCTCACTAACCCAATGAATCATTTCGGAGGACAACATCACATAATCTATTCTAGAGGAGCTACTGTGGACCCCCCGAAGGAAAAGTATACTCTCGTTTATTTGGGTGCATTGATCGCCAAACGCTGTGAAGTGCATGGTAGTTTGCTATGTCTAACCAGGCATGTGCTGCCTTTGGAAGGGTTGTTTGAGCCATTGTGGTCCTGTCCAAGTCCAGAGAAGGTGCAACATTAAAATCTCCCATCCATATTGTTTCATACTGAAGAAACTTATGCAGATAAGAGGCACATATCTGAAAAAATTTGAGACTGTCAGTATTAGGAGCGTATACATTTATGATGAGGACTCTCAGTCCACGGGTCTCCCCGGCTAACAGCAGGAACCAGCCCTCTGTGTCCCTGTCCTGTTCATGTAACTAGAATTCCAATGAACAATGTATATGGGTGGCCACCCCTCTAGAGTGTGATGTGAAGGAGGACCCGTATCTATGCACCCCCCACTTTGGTAATGTCATTGTGTTACCAATTTTGGTTAAGTGTGGCTCTTGAAGACACAGGATGTTAACATTGTGATTCCTCGCATAGTTTGCAATACGTTTTATTTTTCTCTTATTGGTAAACCTGTGTATATTCCATGTCACAACTGAGATGTCCCTCGCACCTATATTAATCGCTATTATGGATGTGCAACCTTGAAGACAAGGTCAGGGACAGGTCGTACACAAGAGGGAGACCGGCCATATTAGCTATAACAAGTACCGATCCATCGGGTTCTATGCCTAGAAGTGAGCCCACATGCATGCACCTACAACCAGCTTCATCGAACACCCCTTTGCCTACCCAAGCCAGAAACCTAAACATACTGGCAGTGTCTCCCACCCACAAATTCCCCAGAAAACTAAGAAACCAACAACAACCGCAGTGGCTGCGGTAACGAGGAGCTGCTGGCGGCAGACAGGCTCCAGTGGTTCGGACTCATTCCTTGACGATAAGAGGCCTCCCTGGCTGATCCCAGTGTGATCGACATCGAGAGGCATATACCGGCTTTGAATATGTTAGGAAGTACATGTTGGATCATGGGTCGTGGTCCGGGGATCCGCGCGGATCAGGTAACTCCTGTGCAAATCTTTCTTCTGCTTCAGGTGCTGTAAAAGAGGATACTTTCCCCATGTGCATCACCGGGAGCTTGGCCGGGAACATCATTACATATCGGATGTTTTTCCGTCGAAGGATATCCTTGGGTGATTGGAAGGTTCTCCTCTGTTCCTGAACCTGGGGGCTGAAATCTGTAAATGGGCGAATTGTCGTAGACTGCCACCGCAAATCTCCCTTTTCTCTGGATGCTTTAATAAGACGTTCCTGTCGCAGTAGTTGAAAATCTGGGCGATAATGGAGCGTACCAGAGCTTCCGGCAAAGGGTGGCTGGCCGCCAGAGACCAGTGGATCATCCAGTACTTCCTTTAATAACGTCTCAACTAATTGTTCCATGTTACCAGTGGGGGTAGACTCTGGCACACCAAGAATACGCACATTATTCAGTTGAGAGCGCCCCTCCAAATCATAATTTCTAGTGCCATTTTCTGAACAGTTTGCTGTAAGAAGGAGACCTCTCGCAGTAGGACTGATACTTTGTTCTCTCCCTCACTGATTCTGGCCTCTGCCTCAGTCATACGCACACACGGTTTATCGATCTGGATTGCTGAAAGTCTACCTTGCTCGTTAGTGCATCCATTTTCGTGCCCAGTGAATCTGTGCTGGTCTTAAGGGCCTGAAGAGTATGATTAAGGGCCGCAACATCAAGCTGTGAGGGTCCGGGCTGCACCGGTGGGGCTGGCACCACCGCCTCCATCCTGGTAAATTGGTCTAATTTGCCCTGCTTCTTAGGATTCACCATGTTGCAGTTTCTTGTGTAGATATGGGGTGCCCAGGTGTTGAAGTGTACTTATTGAGCTGCAAGGCCGCCGGTATCGTGTAGGGCCGGGCAAGGAGGGGGGGTGCTGATGCCCACCCCACAGAACCGTCGGGCCCAGACCTTAGTACGCTATGAGGATGCAGCATGGCTCGGGGCACACCGCAGCCAACCCTGCTGTGTACGTGGGGGGTACTCTGGATCCTGGTGGGCCCATCAACACACCCTGCAGGGTGATAGATGTTTGCTGGGAGGAGGGGTTGGAGACCACGTCCCCTGGCACCCCTGTCTGGCTGCAGAGATGCACTTGTTTTGGTGGAAAAAGTTATTTAGCACGGGACCCAGTCCACATATGAAGAGAGGTTCACTAAAGGCACATGAATCAGCACCTCACGTGTTAGACTGCTCGGCTGCTACAGCGGGCGCTATCCGAAGCGGGGAGGCACAGGCGTGCCACACCAGCTGCAGTCAAGGGGTCAGCCTCCTCCCTCCAGCTTGACCAACTGCCGCCCAGCACAGCTCACGTCGAGGCCACCCAGAGGAAGGAGCCACAGAAGAATGGGCCAGCAGCGCTGCATGCCCAGCAAAGATGGTCCAGGCAAGGAGACATCAGCCTGTGCAACCCCCGGGCCAACGAGAAGTTGCTGACAGCTAGGGTGGGGAGGTTGGGTGCCCACCAACTGACTTGTTTTATTGTGCAGAGGCTCAGGGTCCAATAGTCCAGACAGCAACTATTCCGTCAACCAAGCGAGGGGGCTGACACCCCAGCCCGGCAGCGGTGAACAGGATGCTCATAACAGGTCACCAATCCAATGGGGATCCACCCCTGCTGTGTAAGGATCCAAAAAAGCAGGGTCCACAGCTGCGGGACGCGGCCAAGATTGGAACACCAAGGCTATGCGAACACCACTGAGGACGCTGCACCGGTCCAGCAACCCCCAGGTCATGGGGGTGGGGGGCACAGGAGAACAGTGCCAGCCTATGGGTGAGGCCGGTTGGGTGCGCTCGTCTGCCCAGGGCAGCTGCGACTAGCAGTAGCAGCAGGGCATGCCACACCCCTCAGCAGCCGCGCTGAAGCTGCGGCCCGGCTGCCACAGCGCTGCCCACAACGGCCACCTCAAGGCCTCAAACCACATTGGGCGCTGACTCTCGCTATGGCCACTCCGGAGCACCGATTTCCCGGAGGGTCTGCAACAGCAGGACTGCGGGTCTGATGCCAGGATAGTGCAGTAGTTTCAGACACAGGAGATGAGGATATGCAGTAGGATGTGTGAGCCCGAGCCAGAGCTCTCTCAGGCTGCGGCCATCTTGTCACCCCGCAACAGCGCCCCCCTACAGTAGATAATAGTTAAAGGCAGTACATTTGTTTTGTGGCTACTTCTAGAAAGAAAGCAATATGACATTGCCTGCTGAGAAACTGTTGGTCAAGTTTAGTAGAATGAACATGTTAAACACCTTAAAAGGAATTGACACAAATACTTGAAGAGACAGAGCTTCCACCTATGTCTGTCTGGCAAACTGTTTACAAAAACAGTGGGGCAGCATACACCTCAGTAAAGTGGGCCCCTTTCATGGGGACATTGTGTGCTCGATTTATGAGTTAATACATTATGCAGTTAATAATCTTGACCAATACTAATAGCATATGCACTAGTTGCAAAAAAGCTGAACAAAATGTGCTTTCACATACTACTCCTGCATCTTAACTGGTCAGGTTCACCATAGGACACCAGAATCCATCCACAAAAGACAACACATTCTAGTTAATTTATTAAGTGATGTTTCCAAAGTGCAGAGAAATGTTGATGAATACATTCTCCTTTTGTACAGCCTTCGCATATCTATGAACAGGTGCAGGCATTTGGCAAAGGAGTCAACCACTTCCAGGATGTCGAGCCTATATACCCATTCCCCAACCCATACCTCCACCAATGGATCATGCGTCATTGAAATATGTGACTTGTGATTTCAAACTCTGTGACTGATGTCGAGGAAACACTGAGTAAGTTTCACTTTCAAGACGCTTTAGAAAGAGTTGGTATTTAGCCACCACATACAAACACTGATGAGAAAGTTGGAACACAGAAATGCTTTGATATGCATTGGAGTGAATTTCCATGGCGACCCATGATTTCTTAAATACATTCAGCAACCGTTTTTATCCTACGGCCGCATGCATCAACAGCGGGGGAGTGTGCTATGAACTGGCGTGCAGGATCATTCAATATTCACTCAACCAGGTCGGTCTGTCCATTACAACAAGATGGCTGTGCCAACTGTTAAGAGGGATTTTCAGAACCTGAAGTAATAAAGCAGCGCACAGAAGTACCAAAATATACTACTTATTGGGCCTTAAAAATACATGCACATAAAACTGAAGGGTAGAGCCATCCGATATACCAAAGAGATGCAGAGAGCATGTTATGTGGACTGAATAAGAGCAGCAGTGCATATATTTGGGCACTAATTAAATCAGGTGCACTGCAGAGATGCTTACAGGCTAACCTGATTCCTGGTAGTGTGTGGGGAAACTTATTTCTCAAAATTATACTCTAGTCACTCTAATGAAATAGTTGTCCAAAGCAAAGATCAGAGGAAAGTTCATTTATCTTGGAACTTTCTTAACATTGAATTGGAGGATTTCGAGAGGGCTATTAAGAGCTGTAAACACTCTAATGCTTCAGGTCCAGATGGTCTATTGAATGAAACATTGAAATCCGACCCACAGTTATGGACAAGGACCCTTTTAGAGTTGTTTGAGTATTGTAAACACAGGGAAGTTCCCACTTCTTGAAGAGACATGTTGGTGATACTTATCCATAAAACAGGAGATAGATTGGATCGGAGTAATTTCCGGGCAATTTCCCTCCTGGATGGGTAATATGAAATCTTTACCACTCTGATTGATACTTGACTTCAAGGACTGGAGTACATCATTGCCAAGATATATATCAATCAGGTTTCAAGAAAGGGGTGAGTGTTTCTCTAAATTGCTTAATTTAATTTAATTATATCTCTTTTGACAACTCGGGCACGATTGGCAAAAAGACAAATCGATGCTGTTTTTTCTCGACATAACAAAGGCTTTCAATACTGTGAAACGATCCGTGCTGCGGGCAAAATTAGGAATACAGGGCTGTCCTACTCCCCTGATCGACATGCTAAAAGCCTTGCATACCGGGAACACAACTAAATGTAAGGCTAGATGGGAGAGGAAGCAGCTCAGATTGGGTAAAGAGTGATCATGGCCTTCGCCAAGGATGTGTGCTGGCACCCTGTTAGGGAGAATTCTCTTTTTAGGCTGAATTTCCAAACCTAGTGAGTCCCCCAGCAGCTTTGCTGGATTTCTGGAGTTTGTTTTTTTCTCCTGCCAAGAGTGAGACTATTTTTCTCCCACTCTTGGACATGATTTATGGTGTTCCTTTGACTGCTAATGTGTTTTATGGGCTATGGGGTCCTTTACTCCATAGGGTCTCATGTGTTTTTTATATGCGTGTTATACAGCACCCTCCGTGCAGTAACACAGGGGTGTCATAGTGACACCCCACCATAGACTCCATACCCTGGGACTGACGACTGTCTCCCAGGCCATGTAAAGTCACCATTGGCTTTACTAGTCCCAAATTATGAACAGAAACCAGTACAAACCATCATATTGTGGGCGTTTTGGTCGGGGCAATTCGATTGCCCCGGGTTCTGTTAGTCGAGGGGGCACCTCTCCATCCCACCTGATCGAGTTTTGGCTGGTGGCAGTGGATACTACTTTTTATATTCGACCGCGAATATATTCCTATGGGATTTTCCCATTGTTCGAGGCTACCAACTTTAATTATTTAATTCTCATAGCCTCGAACATACCGCTGGCTTATTTATTTAATATTAATTCGCCGGTTGGTATTTTTTGCCAGAACTCTATTCTAAAATGGCGTTTGTGTTCTCTTCTGTGACTCCAACCCAAGTCGAGCCCTTTGTTCCACTTTTTGGCGGGCTTCTCCACAGAAGCCTCCAAAAGTGGTGCCACTCTGTCTGGGTACCACAGAGGTGTGGGAGGGGGTTTAGGCACCCTGGACTGAGTTACCTTGGTAACTCAAGTCGCACTCTTGTGTGATTGGCCCAAGTGGTGAGCCGGCCGGCTCACCACTTAGCATGTTTGATTGACAGCTAGGCTGAGTGAATGGGGGTGTGCTGCATAAAAGCAGGGCTTTGGGGACTGGACCTTCAGAAGTCGCCACAGGACCTGAGAATCCGATGAGGGAGAAGCGGAGCCGACCTACCACGACGACCCCACTGGTGGAGCCCTGCGGAACCGACTCGCCACTTCCCGACGACAGAGAAGATCTCCCGGCTGGAGAGGCTTCTTCCCCTGACTGGTGGGCACAACCAGTTTACCTTCTTCTCTTCGCACCCCAGACCGGCTTGTGGTCGAATTGCCCGTGCCAAGCACCCCGGCAACCGGATAGCCACTTACCACTGGACTGCGAATCAAAGAACCGCTCCTTTTGACTGAGAAACTCCGCGGCTGGTTTCTTCCCTGGCAGTGCAACGGACTCCTGTCTTCCTCCCCGACGAGATCCTCTCTTCCCCCGGACGAAGCACTGACTTGCATCCGCTGCCAGGAACAACTGCCCCTGCTGGAGTATTCTCACCACTTTAAGGTACCGTGTCCGCCAGGCCTCCCTTTCTAAAGATTGCTACAAGGTAATAATAACCCCTTAACCTTCTGGACTGGGCTGGCCGCCTTGGCCTTCTAACTGGTCCCTTTCTTTGGTCCAACTCCTTTTTGAACCGTTACAAGACTTTTTTTGCACTGCAACCGTGTGACCTTGGACACATTTCGTTTTGATCCTCTTAAAGTGGATCCGGCCTACTGTCTCTAAACTCACGGTGTTACTTTGCCTTCCTCTCTTATTGTGTTCGTGAAAAAGTGTTGGGACCCGTTTCAATTTATTCTCTGCTTTTGTCTCCCTTTTAAAACAAATTATTAGAGTGCCATCTACGTTAAGCGCTCACCGCTGTCTGAAAATAAGTGGGGCTTTACTAAAGAATTGTCTAATATTCTTTTAAGGGAGTGTACATCTTTTAGTGGCCGTGTTTTTGAATTACTTACTATTAGTGCCTGTGTGTTTTTCTAGATTTGGTTTTAAATAAATAATTATATCTCTTTTACACCAAGCCCTGGTCAGTGTTTACTTGTTCTACTATGTTCTTTTAACCTATTGTGAATACTCTGTATACTGCCTAACTCTTCTTGAGGGAAGTCTGACTGCTCAGCCACAGCTACCAAGTGAATCTGTGTGGTACAGACTGCTACCAAGTGGGTTTATTGCGAACACCTGTAGTCTTAAATCTTTTGCAGTGGTCCCAGAGGGAACTGCACAGGTTTCTGCCTAACGCACCCCTCCTCTTAAATGCATATATAGCAGACTTGGAGAGTTGTCTGGAAAATGCTGATCCTCACCCCCACAAAGCTGGGAAATGTCCAGATCCTGTATCTGCTATATGCTGATGATTTGGTGGTGTTTGCATATACACCACTGGGGTTACAAAAGGCATTGGTAGCAGTGAATGATTACTTTGGTAACTTAGATCTAGAGCTTAACGTGGGCAAACCAAAATGTTGACTTTAAATCTCGAGGAAAAACAAAATAAAAGAATTTCTCGGGGCTATTAACGGTAGAAACCTTGACAATACTTTAAGTACCTTGGTACAATTATTTGTACAAATCGTAATATCTACAAGCAACTCATGTTGAGTAAGACCGCAGTTTTCACTTCTGTAGCCCAACTTAGACAATTGGACAGAAAATGTGGGCGATATTCATTGAGCCCGGTTATACGTTTGTATTGGCAGAAAATGGTTCCAAAGTTAATCCACTGCGCTGAGGAACTGCTAGAGAAAGGATGCTGGGCAAAATTTTGAGGGTGGTTTGTGGCATAAGGTGCTTTCCCTACCAAAGGGAACCAACCCTTCTGGCTGTTGTAAGACACATGTTGGGTATCACAACATTGCAAGCTTCAATTGATCGGAGATACTTGGCAGCTGTATAAAGGTTTTCTACGTCCTCCCGTTGGCACGCTGTTGATGAAACTTAGAACGGTGAGGCTTTTGGGAAATTGTAAACCTGTCTTAGTATGGACAATCAAATGTTTTAAGATCTTTGCCCATTTAGAGACATCTGTTGAAACTTTGTTGACCAGGCCAAACGAGGTGAACAAACGCCTATATGATTTGGACTGGATAGAAAATAGAACTAGGTTGATGAATTTTACAATCATTTAACTTATGATATAAAATGCCATAACACTCTACAAACAATTTCACAAAAATATATGTCAATGCTGTAGGTGTGTTTGGTTGCGTATAAAACTGTATTTATTTCCTACACTGTTTTGGGCCAAGAGAGAAAATCCCAAGAGCTGAACTTGCCGATTCTGTTGGATGGAAATACAAACGTTGTACCATTTAGTAATGATATGTCCCTCTTTTAGCAATGAACGGGGAGTTCTATTTGTTAAATTTGACCACTCTCTAGAGACAGCCTGTGAGGCAAGACTGTGGCATGTCTTGCTTTGTGACCCAACCCATGCATAACTAATAGCTGGAATGAGGTTTTTAGAGTTATTTGGGATGGACTTTTAAATAGGTAAAGACTAAAATTGGATAATTCTTAATTTTGTTGTATATAAAAAAAAATCTTTACAATGAGATACTAGATTTATATTGTGTTTTAAGTATGTGATTTTGTATGGTAGTAGATGTTCCTGAATTAAGTACTTTTACTGATTGTTTTTATCGATTATTGTTATGAGTTCTTTTGGTAAAACGTATTTGAAATGTTAAGATGAATTTTTTGGTTGAATTGTAGATGAGTATTTTAGAGATTGCAATCTTTTTTCATTATGTGTGAAACGTTTGCTTTTAAACTTTAAGACAAATAAAAATAAAAACTGACGGATACTACACACTTAAAAACACACCTGCACACTGTGGTAAGTGAGAATCCGGGACAAGGAGGCATGATTTTCAAAAGTTGTATTCTCTCTAATTATAAAAAAAAATCTTTCCCCAAATTTGATACTAAGCCCTGCTCTGTACAATGAAAAGTCAAAAGGTGTGTTTGCCAGGGTGCCAATATGGTCAAACATTAAATGAAGTCCTCCGTCCAGAAATCCTATTTTAACCTACTTTCTTTACCCAATGCTCAAAAGAAAATATTAACAAAACAATGAAGCAATACTTTGTGCTTTGCCTGAGGGAAAGGGATAGCCGCTTGCTTCTGACCACCACCCTTGTGTCTTTTTCATAGTCCCATGCCATTGTTCACAGTCCAAGACTATATAGCTTGTGTATGGATGGAGTGCTGTCCTAGGGTTCCTGCCAGGTCTCTCCGGTTCCCCTTGAAACTTGTGTCCCCCACATACCTTCTCCCTTCTGGCAGACTATTGTATTTCCTTTTCCCACAGTCTAGGGTTCTTGCCGGCTCTTGCTACTTTACCACTCAGGGCTCATTAGTTATTTTCCCCACACCGGACATCTCTCTATCTTTTTTTCTCTTGGTTCTTTCACCCACACTGGTCCTCTCTACCTCTCATTTTACCACTCTGGGGCTTCTAGCTGTTTTTTCCACACTGGGGCATCCTTCGGTTTCTGGCCTCACTCTGCGGCTTCTCTCTTCTTTCCCCACCTCAGGGTTTCTCTCTTCGCTTTGAGGCTACTCTGTTTCTCCCCACACCTGGATTTCATTCTCCAGCCTTGCCGCTGTCCCCCCATTCATTGGTAGCCATTGCGTACCTGTGCATGTTGAGTGGTGCTCCCTGGGATGGCTATGTAGGCCGACTGCCCCGCGTCTCTCCACAGATCTGATTACGTGAAACCTCAACTGGACTCTACAGCGGTGGACTTCTCTTCCTGATTCCCACTTGCTCAGTGCAGGAGTTTGTGGGCTTCTCCTCCTTTGGGCTAAGCCTTAGCCGCAGAGGTACTCCGTTCCCACTCGGGCTGCCAGGGTGTGTGGCAGTCTCCTAGTGCAGACCTGAGGTGAAAGGGCAGGTCTCATGTTGAGCCGTGTTACAAACTCCCAGTATGAACCTTCGGGCACAACACCATGCCTTGTTCCCCCTTCTGATGTGCCTCCAGGAATGTGTTTTATTTCTTAGTTCTACTGTTGCATGAGAAAGATTGGGTCAGAAGCTAAGCTAGCCATTGTTAATGGGCTCTAAACACCTTAGCTCCTGCATATCCCTTAAATGTGTTAGTCTCTGGGAAAGGAGGTACCTACCGTAAGTCCCTCTCTGGGTTTTCTCTGTCCCCTAATGGGGAGTTAGCTCCAGAGGGATCCCACTTGCCCTGTCCGCTAAGGGGGGGGGTGTTTAGAGTAGCTGAGCTCACTTCCCTAGTCCAGAAGAGGGTGGCTCCCCCTTGGGGAGAGGTGATAACCCCCTTGAATCTCTTTCTCTCCTCCTCTTTCTCTCCTTCTCTCTTTTTCTCTTTCTCTCTCTTTCTTTCAATCTCTTTCTTTCTCTCTTTCTCTCTTTCGCTTTCTCTCTCTTTCTCTCCCTCCCTTTCTCCCCCTTTCTCTCCCTTTCTCTCTCTCTCTCTCTCTCTCTCAAATTCAATACATCACAACATACCTTATAAGTAAAGGTCAGGCACCTCAGCTATGCAGTCAGTAATTGGAATGTCTTTTAAAAGAAAACGGGTCAATAGCAACAGTAGGGGTGTCCCTCTCAAGTTTCCAGTTATGCCTGTCACTTCAGCTCTGAATGGTGGGGTGGTCAGGATACCTGTTAGTGTACCGAGCCAAGGGGGGCACTCCCTATCTTACCACACCATAGGGTAGCCTGGGAACGGGCCCTTGCTTAGAACTCCATTGATTATAGCCAGGGTATTGCTAGGGAATGGACGTTGTGCCCATACAATTTGTATGGGTAGAAGGATGCTCCAAAACAAGTATGTACACTAGGGCCCTTACTCTGATTACCATACAGTGAAGTTGTCCAGAGAGTATAAAGGCAGTGGATATGGTAAGGGAAATGTGCACAAGATCACACAGTTGAATAGCTTTGTGTCAAACATGCACGCAGGACCCAAGATACATGTACGCTAAAACCCAGGATGCGCAAATAGAGCATTATAACAATGCAAATATATAGAAAGAGATGTGGGTTAAGTACTTAAAAGCTCCTTATGATTACAAAGAAAGTCAGCAAACTCCTTAGCACCAATTGATGTTACAGGAACTTAAGAGGCATGTTTCTGCTACTATGCGACGGACCTCAGATACCAAGGATACTGGGTCCAGAAACCCCTAAATAGGACTAGCGACAACAGCCTTGCCATGCACTCATGGAGCCCACCCTGTTTCAGGCACCAGTCCCGCACTCCTTATGGCCCACATGCATTGGACATCTCCTGTCAGTTAGCGATTTCTGAGCTCGCATTTTTGGTCCCCTACTCATTTCCATGACCATTCCACAGACTTGAGCACCCAAGCTTTTCCACAGCAACCTATCTGTGCCACAGCTGTGGGGGCAGATGATGCTACCTGGGCAAGGGTTAGGAGTCCTTGATGAACAAGTTCAGACATTTCCTCACAAGGACATAATGATGGAGATAATCCCTACTTTGCTACCATTTCTTTCAGTTCAGTGCTCACACTTATGGCCCTCTCAAGGGGTTAACACAGCCCTCTCAAACCAAGAATGTACAAGACAGACCCCTCCTCTGGTGCCACTGTCCACGGCCCATGGTCCCTGATCAGGCTCCACATGCATGGAACGATGATGAGCACGCCAAAATCCCCCACTTAATTAGGGTATTGCATGAGCACATGGCAGGCATTATGGAGTTCCTCCACTCCCTCTCCCGGACACTCCTGCCATAGAAATGAGTGTGTTGGCAGGAGTCCTGACACAATAGCGAGATCATGCTTCAGCCAGACATTCTGGCAGAAGACAGAAAAAAAGGCAAAATCATCATAATGTAGCTCAGAAAAATTAAAGGCTAGGTGCACTCTGTAGTCCAACCCCTTTCGATACCCTGTCAGCATCTTATGCCCTCCTACAGATTCAGTAGTAGTTTCAACTGTTCTGACACAAAGGAAACCACCACCCTCTAGCCCGGTCTCTTGAGTCTTTTCCCCCTGTGCCCTCAGGAAGAGTTAAAAGCACTGGAAGCAATGGATAAAAAGGTTGACCTTAACAGAACCCTACACCTTCGCCAGGCTAACACAAACGCTATCCTCACAGCCTGCAACAGTAACCTCTGGCATGAGATGGAGGACTTTGGTGTAGGTCTCTCCGGAGACAGGAAAGGGCATTTCCGTGAAGGCTTGTAAGAGGCAAAGGTCATGTCACACAACGTGCTGGAGTCGGTGGCTGGCTGCAAAAGGGATGTTCCTGTGTCTGGAACTCAGAATGGTGGGCTGGCTCAAAAGCACTAAGTTTCTACTGGAAGTGTGATAGGTCATGGTCCTGTCTTCCACATAAGTACAGAAAAGGTGATGACCACAGAAAAAGCCCACTCGTTGACCGCCAATAGCCAGTCAGCGATCATGAAGCCTTTCCATACGTTGGCCTATGTTTTGTCACAGGAGAGACTTCAATGCTCCACCCATGGTTTCAGGGCTTTTATGGCCTGTGCACAGAGCAGGGATAGGTGGAGCCAGAGTGCTGGACTTGGAGCGAGAAAAAGAACAAGGTGCTTTTTGAGCAACAAGGCTGACGAGCCTAAGATTTGACACTCGGAAGGCCTATCTGCATTTGGAACTGGTCGACTGACGGGCATCACTCCATTTTTTTCATTGGAGGGAAATGACTCCACAACCGTGGACACTTTCGATAATGAGAAGCACATTCAAGCTTCACTTTCTCATCACTCCCTATCAGCAACTTTTATTGTACTTCTTATAGGGCCTTCAAATGTTGTTGAAGCTAGAAGCAATAGATATTCCCTAGGGAACATCTGTGGCAGGGCTACTTCTCCCATCTCTTTGCCCTCCTCAAAAAGGGAAAGGCCAGTTGGAGAACAAATCCTAGACCACTCCAACTTTAATGACCTCCTACTTATAGACATATTCAATATGGTCATGCTGGGACACGTTCTATCAGCCCTTTCAGAGGCGGGTACTAGTTGTATCTCTATGCACATACCCATTTGGAAGCCTCACAGAACATTTCTCCACTTGTCGGTCCAGAATTCTCACTATCACTTGTGACAAATCCAGGATATTGGTCCCTTCAGCCCATGAGGATGCCACCCCTTTGGAACTAGGGAGGTGAACCTTGTACGCAATACCCTCCCGAGGGGACAGGGCACGTGGGATCTCACTAGGGGTGACTCCCTGTCTGGGACAAGGAATGTCCAAATAACAATTCAATCACACCCCTGTTACATTGAAGTCCTCAATGTTTATGGGTTACATGGTAGTGGAACAAGGTAGCAATATACAGTGCCCCTTTAAAGTTGATGGCTCGATTTCTGACCTGTACTTGTTACCAACTTCTGGTGGGGACCAGGACCAGAGGCATTTTCACTTTCCTTCAAGGGAGGAACTCAAATACCACTGGATGCCAGCAACACTAAAGAGAAGTAGCCAGAGTGAGAAACTCTGGCCTATGCCACCACACAGAGGAGGAAGCCACTCCCTCACAGGATGAATAAAGAACCATGTTAACGTGGTGGATGGATATTTAAGAAAGCCTGCATAACGTTTCCTCTTGGCAACAGGCGAAGAAACCAAAGTCCTGCCAGGAGCAGCATTTGACGTTCCACTGAAGAAACGTACCAAGCCCGTAAGTCCCAAAACAAGGACATCACTGAGAGACTCAACCGCACAGACAAAAACCGGGTCTAAACTGCGGAACCGCACTGGTCGGATGCCGAAACCGCAGAGATGCACTGCTGCTAGAAGAGAGGTTCTTGACGTTGTACTGAGATCAGGTGGAGGGCAGTGACTGTGCTACGAATCTGCATATCCCATAAGGGGGTGGAAGGGCTGCGCAGGCCCATAGAAGGACTAAGAAAACGAGGAGCCCGTGCAGGGCTGAGCATAAGAGTACCCCAGTTGGGTTGGGAGAAAGTAACAACCGAGCAGGGCTGAGGAGCCTGCAGCCCACACAGTGCTGACCATACGAGTAACCCAGAAACGGACCAGAGAAACAAGCTTCTATGTAGGGTTACACAGATCCACAACCCATCCAAGGTTGAGAAAGCAGTTAACCCACGAGGGGCTGAAGGAACGGACACACCAAATAGGGCTGACCAATTCCGAGGTCTACCGAAGGCTGAGAAGGTGAAATATTCAGACAAGGAGTGAACTTTGTTTCTTTTGTAACTACCACCCAGTCCCGGTTCGGAAGAGATTTCCTAAGAGACGAGATAAAGTAAAGACTGTCACGAGTATGTGATGAGGACATTGTCTTGACTGACCTAAAAGAAAGATGAGACATTTGCTTTGTTGCAACTTTTGACACTTACTCCAGAAATCATAAGAACTCTTGGGTGGGGGTGGGGGTGGGGGAAGAGGGGTCGGAAAATCAGCCTCCATTAAGTTACTAACAGTGTGGAGTAACCACATCCTATGCTCAAGCTTAGATTTGCTTTTCTTTTCTTTCTTTCATAAGTTGTAGGTTAGAATAGATTTGGATGGAGGACAGTATTTATTTGTGAGACATCTTGACGAGCACCCTTTGTTGTTTTGTAGAGTTAGGAACTACTTCCTTGAAATAGGTTTAGAGCATGTTTTCTTTAATTAATCAACAAAGATAACTTTTGAGCCCTGTCCTCTTGTCCGTCTCCTATGTCTGACTCTCCAGACAGTACAAAGTGCTACCCTTTTGTGCATGGCTCAAAGGCTTTTCACCAAAGTGATGGACACTGTCATGTCATCTGCATCTTCAAGAGGGTGTATATATACTCGTGCCGGGATGACTCCTTCATATGGGTGCAACCCCTTCGTAGGTAGCAAAGTCAGTCGTGACTTCCATCTAGCTTATGCTCTGGGCCAGAAAATCAATTTGTACAAATCAGTAGAGATTCCTAACCAGAGACTGCAATATATCATCCTGGTTTGGGATTGTATGCAGGGGAACCCCCTTACATCCTTGAACTGCGAGTTTGCACTCAATTTGCAAGGAGTTTTTATGTGGCTTGTCACTTAAGGTATTGAGTTTTCTGCGGTTGCTGGTACTAATGGCTTCATGCACATTAGTGGTACCATTTGCCAGGCTAAACATGACACACTCAACTTCACCTCACCTCGCACTGGTCACGGGACATCCAGCCCCAGATGGAGCTGATTCTGGTTTTGTCTTCTCTGAATCCAGATCTCCATTGGTGGATGACAGGTTGCTCTTCTCTCTCTTGCCCCCTACCAAGACCCTCTCCAGACTCAACCCTTATGAGCTGGGGGCAGTCCTGGACTATTAGGAGGTGCACAACCTGTGGGATTCTGAAAAACGGCTTCTCGATTTAAACTTTCTGGATCTGAATTCCATCTTCCTTTCTTCACTTCGGGTACTTTTGTGTTGGTCTACACAGACAACACTGTCCCAATTTTCTACCTTAACAAGCTGGTTGGGGGTGGGGAGGATCAAGATCTTGATCTGTGTCTCAGACCTTGGAAATTCGCGATAGGGAGGTTTTGTCACAGCAGAATTGGTTGAATGTTCATTGAATATTTTGGGATGATTTTCAATGCAAATGTATGTGCGGTTGGGTTACATTTGCATTGAAATAACTCACCAATGGGGCTCACCAATTCTTTATCTGTTTGTGACGCAACACAACAGAACATGTCCTCTGAATGCTTCCCAGAGAGGAAGGGGCAGGATTCCCAGGGACATGCCTTTTTTCATATTTGGGGTGGCCAGTCTGTCTCCGGGTTCCTTCACCTCCCACTGATAACGAAAGTATTGCGCAAAATGAAGCACACATTCAACTACCAACTTATTCTCTGCTATATTTGGCCAAAATTAATTTGGTATTCCCACCTCAAGGGCCCGAGGTGCATACCCCTTTGTGGTCCCCCGAATTGCCTGAACCTTCTGCGCCAGTTGGGCAGGATTTTTTTTCACCCCTCTGCCTACAATCCCTTTTCTTAGCAGCTGGGTACCTGAGGACTGCTGTACTCATTACTTTCTTGGCGTTGTCAGTCAACTCATGCAGGAATTACATGGCAGCAATTGCGGCCTGCTTGAATGCATGGCTATGTACGGTCTCTTTTACAAACTCCATGGTTGAGATGCATTTCAATAGCCTGACCAAAATCCTTCTTTCCTGGAGGACACTTTATAGTCCCTGGGACCTTAATTTGCTAATTTCATCACTCCTGTAAAAAATCATTTCAGCCAATGGCCTTGACAGTCCTGCAATGGGCAACTTAAAGACGGCCTTCCTAGTCTCCATAACATTCATCCGTAGAATTACCGAATTGTAGGCACTATGTAATGAAGAGCTGTACATCATCTTTATAAGGATAAGTTGGTTCTCAGGATCCACCCTAATTTCTTACTGGAATTTCTCTACTTTTCATCTCAATGAGGACATTTATTTACTTGTATTCCTCCAAACCCATCATCGGAAGCAGAAAGAGCACTGCACACCCTGGATGCCACTAAAGCTCAAAAGGTTTATCTTGAAAGGAGAAAGGATCTAAGGAAAAACAACCCAGTTTTTGGTTTCTTTGGTGATTGGTCACTGGATTCAACAGCATTAAGATGGCTGGTCTCCACCTTTCTGGAGCCATACAAGTCAAAAAGCCAGGCCTCTCCATTCATATCTAATCAGAAGGAAGTCAGCCTTAGTTACATGCCAGAGACATGTTCACTTATTGGACATGTGCAAGGTGGCTACCTCGCCCACCACTCACTGTTTTTGCAAGCACTACTCCTCACCTTCAGACAGGCGGTTTTAAAGAATCTCTTTGCACAATAATCTTCAAGGGAACGCTTCCGTCCGGGATGCTTCAGACTCTCCCATCAACATGGAGGAAAGAGGACGGGATGTAAGAGTTAAACAAGGTTTTTTGCTGTAGTGAAAACCGTACTCTTGGTCCATATCTTCCATAGGCCTTACCCTCTAAAAGGTAGCCAAGTTCAGCTTGTTTACGGGACTGATGGATGCGCGGGGCATACGGTATAGCAGTGACGCATGGGCTTGTAGCTGGAGCACCCCAACCCCTGTCTGTTCTTGCTGGAGAGTCCTATAGGGATGCTGTTTTGCAACAAGTTCCGGTCCCTTCCCTGTTCCATGAAGCATCTCCAGTATGGAGGCAATGGGGCTATGGGTACCATTGTCACTATGGCGCATAACCTTTTCATTTTCTTGATGACGACCTATACAGTACCCAGAATCACCTCGGACACTTGCTTCGGGTGTTCGTTCTGATGATGGGGCTCAGGTGTTGCATTTGCAGTGGGTGAAGATGGTGTTGGAATAGAGTCCGGCTAGCGGTTGGTCTAGTCTCCAGCTCTGACAGACTTGTGGCTGTGTCAGCCAGACAGCTGAGGCCAGCAGCCCCATTGACACCCACCACAAGGGTAGATCACCAACTCTCAGCAAGGGAAGTGCAGCAAATAAACCATGGTCTGGGGTCAGCACTGCAGACTGTGCGGCAGCTAAGAACTGGTTCCAAGAATGCCCCAGTTCCCAGTGGAGAGCAGCAGCAGCGATGTTCCTGGGCCACAAGTCATGCATCTGAAGAGTCCCGAGCTCCAACTTGGGATGGCAACCATGGCAGCAGAGCAAAGGATGATGGCCAACCCACACGATGTTCCTGGGACACTACAAATAGCCTCTAATAGCATGCTTCTGATGCAGTACGTAGGACCAGTTGTTGCCACACCTGGAATTTGCTTGGTCAATGGAAGTTGTCCATGGCAACGGTCTTCAGGGCAGGGCCCTCTTCTTTGGACTCTTGGTTTCAATAGTGATCTCCTGGATGGCAAAAACGCCTCCTTTTTATCCAAAAACCCGGGTTAGGGGTTCCCCAGTCCACCTTTGTCAAGGACTTACCCATTGAAATGGGTTATGACTGTACAATTCAGACTGCTACAAACCCCACATCTGCCCAGCAACAGACACAGCCTAGCAGGGATGTCTATTTGAACCAGAAGTCCCAAACCTAGTCCTGACAAGTTCAGCCACAGAAATGCACGAGGCCAGGAATCCAACCCTGATTCATAGGACATACGTTGTTTCCTGACCTGAGAGGGCAGGAAGATGACTGAAAAGCATGATGGCCAAAGGATAGGTCTTCCACCAAATTCAAAAGCCCTTTTTCACGTATGGTACCTGAAATGGCATTACGAGGTAAGAAAACGCAAGTGCATGGAATTGCACTGAAAAAAGATGTAAAACCTGGTTTACTGCCACAACCTGTCCTAGTTACATCTAAAAGGCCCAATGTATGTTGCAAAACAAATGAAAAAAGGAATACAAAGTAGCCCTGCAGTAGGTGGCGTGTTACATTAAAACAACACAGAAGTCATGACTGGGGGCAACAGTTTACCCTGCACTGGTAGCCATATGGGCTCACCAGTGCCCCCAAAATAAATTAGCTGTGCAGGTAACTAAAGTGGAACAGGCTTTACTTACCTCAAAACTCGCACAGTGGTTTTAGACAAGGTTACAGGGGGCTCCATTGAAATTGATGGTGGGGAAAGTTGCAGAAAGAAAAATCTTACCCATCACCACCAACCAAGGCTGGGTCACTTTGCTCAGGGAACGAACAAATAAGTGATGCTGCGTAAAAAAACAAGATAGTGTGCAGACGATTTCTTTTTTAGAAAAGGTGAAGGGGGTGACCATTCCTTTAATGCTGGAGCATGTGGGCAAGGTTTTGCCACTGAGGTTTTGCCACTGTGCTTTGGACACAAATGTTTGTTTACCCTGCCCCGTAAATTGGTGCATACTAGTTACCTGGCAAGGCCACATGTTCCGATTGACCACATATTAGGAGGTACAGGAATCTTTATTCAGAAAACATAGGTTTCTTTACATTAAAAAGACAGCTGGGTACAATAAAAAAGGATAAGCATAATAAAAAGAATAAAAACAAATTCATAGACAAAGGATTACTAAAACAGCTGGAATTATAAATACATGTGATTGCATCTAAGAAACCGTGCACTTTCAATTAAACTGGCAATTGCTTTTACAACATTTGGATCAATTGCACATTTAAAATATATCAATGCATCTACTGTGTTTAAAAACTTAAATCATTGTATATACTTGTGTTCAGAATTCTGGAGCTTGTCTATACGATCCAAGGGACTCTTACTCAGCATTCAAAGATTTCCTTAAACACTGTCTTGGCCTTCACCACCTTTTGCCCCTGTTTAAGAGGTAAACAGATCTACGCCTTATGTATAAGCCATTTGAGCCAAGAGGTTCCTGCAGGCCTAATTCTCTCTTCTGAAAGACAACCTTCCTCTTCACCATCATGTTTGCGTTTGGATTTGGTGAGCTCCAAGCCCTTAGTTCCTCGACACTGACATCATCGTAAATATGGACAACTGGACAAAACAGTGCCAAACCAACAGTGTCTACTGATTCATCTCTTTGTGCAGGTGAGCGTTGGAGAGCAGTCGCCGGTGGCCTGAGGGATCAGTAGACGTCGGCAAGCCCTTGCCAGGCCCCCGCGGGCCTCCGTGAGTCCTTGCCTGGTTTTTCAAATTGTTTTTTGTAATTTGGGCATTCGCGCTCTGAGCGCGCGTCGTGTGTTGCCTGCTCCCCCCCCACCCACTTCCTGGTCCTGGTCTCCCTTCCTGCCTCTTGCCCGCCCACACACCCCTCTGATTGGCTGATTGGTCTTCCTCCCCCAGGCCTACCCGGCGGCTGCTCCGCCCGCACGCTTCTTTGTGCAGGCGAGCGTTGGAGAGCAGTCGCCGGTGGCCTGAGGGATCAGTAGACGTCGGCAAGCCCTTGCCAGGCCCCCGCGGGCCTCCGGGAGTCCTTGCCTGGTTTTTCAAATTGTTTTTTGTAATTTGGGCATTCGCGCTCTGAGCGCGCGTTGTGTGTTGCCTGCTCCCCCCCACCCACTTCCTGGTCCTGGTCTCCCTTCCCGCCTCTTGCCCGCCCACACCTCCCTCTGATTGGCTGATTGGTCTTCCTCCCCCAGGCCTACCCGGCGACTGCTCCGCTCGCTTCTTTGTGCAGGCGAGCGTTGGAGAGCAGTCGCCGGTGGCCTGAGGGATCAGTAGACGTCGGCAAGCCCTTGCCAGGCCCCCGCGGGCCTCCGTGAGTCCTTGCCTGGTTTTTCAAATTGTTTTTTTGTAATTTGGGCATTCGCACTCTGAGCGCGCGTTGTGTGTTGCCTGCTCCCCCCACCCACTTCAGGCCTACCCGGCGGCTGCTCCGCCCGCTCGCTTCTTTGTGCAGGCGAGCGTTGGAGAGCAGTCGCCGGTGGCCTGAGAGATCAGTAGACGTCGGCACGCCCTTGCCAGGCCCCCGCGGGCCTCCGTGAGTCCTTGCCTGGTTTTTCAATTTGTTTTTTGTAATTTGGGCATTCGCGCTCTGAGCGCGCGTTGTGTGTTGCCTGCTCCCCCCCACCCACTTCCTGGTCCGGGTCTCCCTTCCCGCCTCGTGCCCGCCCACACCCCCCTCCCCTTCCCCTCCTCCCTCCGCCTTATCCTTCCCCTTCCTGGGCAGCCCCCCTGCCCGGCAGCCCCCGGCTAAGGGCCCCTTAGGCAAAGGGCGGCTCCTATGGTTGCGGCTCCCTGTGTGTCTGCAGGTGTCCGCAGGGGACGCCAGGCACCTGGACTCTCTCGCCACTGCTCGTGTCCCATAGCTGTGGTAAACTTGGTTTTTTCCCCCTCGCAGGATTCTCAAACTTAGGTGGCATTTGTACCTAATACGCACTCACTGTCTAAATGTGGTAAAATTGGTTTCTTCCCTCTCGCAGGATTCTCAAACTCAGGTGGCATTTGTACCTAATACGCACTCACTGTCTCTTGTCTCGTCTGTCTCCCCCCCCTTCCCCCCCTACTCCATGGTGCTCTCTATCTCGCCCATCTTCTCTAACTGCTTCTCTATTGACTATCCTGCTCTCCTCACTAAATCTGGTAGGAAAAAGTTTAAAAAGGACATCCTGGTCTCCAACCCAGGCCTCCCTATCGCTGACACCTACACTAGTGCCTGCTCCAAGGAAACTCTTACCGACATCCTCTTTTTCGTGCCCTCGCCTGACCTATGGACCCTTCATATGGTCTCTGTGCTCTCTCCTTTCTCCTCTTCTCCCATTAATGGTGTCACCCGTTGGGATGTCCTCTTGGCCTCCTTCCTCTCCTCTAAGGCCATCATTAATGTCTACGCTAATGGGACTGTCCTGGTCCAAGGTCCTCAGGCCAACCTTCACCTCTTTGATAGACGCTTCCCACGCCTCATCAACTTCCTTTCCTCTCCTGCTGTCCCCCCTCATCTGTCCTCGGCTACCTTGCCTTTACCCTCCCTCCCTGCCCCCTCTTGCTCCTTCTTCACCTCCCTCTTCTACACCGCCGCAGGGCGTACCTCTGACCTGTACCCCTCCCCGGAAATCCTTCAAGGATGGCAACCTTCTCCACATTGCCACACTCAACGCTCGCTCTGCCATCAGGCATTCCTCTGATATCTGCCGCCTTCTTGAGGAACTGGACATTGACGTCCTCGGTCTTACTGAGACATGGTTCACGGCCAGCTCTGTCACCAGCTTTGACACACTCCTACCTGATGGCTACAAGATCCTCTCCCTGCCAAGACCCAACCGTGCAGGGGGGGGGTAGCCCTTATCTTCCCGGAGTGGATTCCTGCCACTGTCACTCCTACGCAGACCTACTCCTCTTTTGAATGTCTTGTCTGCCGACTCTCTCTCTCTCCTAGCCATTCCCTTACCGTGGCTACTATCTATCGGCCACCTGGTCAACTTTCCTCCTTCCTCTCTGAGTGGGCTGACCTCTCCTCCTCACTCCTGTCCTCTACCACTCAACTCCTCTTTCTTGGTGACTTCAACATCCACTTGGATGCCTCCTGTCCCCCCACTGGACTCTTTCGTGACCTCTGCGACTCTCTCTCACACACTATTCTCCCGTCTGGGCCTACTCATTCTGCAGGGCACACTCTTGATGCTCTGATCTCTTCTGACCTTCCCCTCTCTGTCCCTCTCTCCACTCCTCTCTCCTGGAGTGATCACTTTCTCCTATCCTCCCACCTCACCCTCCCTACCCCACAGGCAAAGCCACCCTCATCATTGCCACCCACCTTCTCGGTCATTCGACCCATGAAGCGCGTGTCAGTTGCGGCTTTCGCTGCCAGTCTCTCGCCCCCCCCCTCCCCCTTCGGCTGACTCCCACCCTGACACAGCCCTCTCCTTGCTCCACTCTGCTATATCTGATACTCTTGATATCCTTGCCCCTGTCATGAAAATCCGCCTGAAGCCCAAAGCCAAATGTAACTCCTGGTATGATTCGGATCTCGTCACCCTAAAACGCAAGTGCAGAGTGGCAGAGAGGAAATGGCGTGTTTCATGTTCATCCTCTGACAAACTGGCCTGCCGCCTGCTCCAAAGGCAATACCGTCTCTCTGTTCTCACCAAGAAGAGAACCCTTATCCAAGCCCGCATCTCTCTGGCATCTAACAACTCGGCTGAGCTCTTTAAAATCTGCAAGGAGCTTGCCAACCCTGCTGCAGTCTCTACCTCTCCTGCCCCCTCCCAGGCCCTCTGCACTGGACTGGCCTCCCACTTCATCTCTAAAACTCAGGACATCCTGTCCTCACTCTCCTCCTATCACCTCCCCCCCCTCTCTTCCCTGCTCCTCCTCTGGCCCTTCTGCAGCCACCCCTCCTCCCTCCTTCTCTGCCTTCCCCTTTTTTCTGCTGACAAGGTTTCCAGACAAGTCCGATCTATGAAAGTCTTGTCTAAACAGATTCACCCCTGTTCCTCCAAAACTATCAAGGACCACATCGACTCCCTGGCTCCTGCCCTGGCTGACTTTTGCAACCACTCCTTCGCCTCTGGAGTCTTCCCATCCCCCCTCAAGCACTCCCTTGTGCACCCTCTCCTTAAGAAACCCTCTGCCGACCCCTCCTGTCCGGCTAACTATCGCCCAATCTCCAGCACTCCCTTCCTGGGCAAGCTCCTGGAGAAACTGGCCATCTCCCAGCTTAACCTCCATGCTGAAGCTGTTGACAGTCTCCATGACCATCAATCTGGCTTCAGAGCGGCCAGAAGCACGGAAACTGCGCTCCTGAACATCCGTGAGGATCTGCTCTTAAACCTCGACTCCAACACTCCGTGTGTTCTCATTCTGCTCGATCTCTCTTCTGCCTTTGACACTGTCAACCATGCCATCCTGCTCAACCGTCTCCGTGATAACCTGGGTATCACTGGTCAGGCTCTGGCGTGGCTGACCTCTTTCCTTTCCAATCGACCCTCCCAGGTCCAACTTGGGTCCTTCCTCTCTGACATCTTTTTCTCCACCTGTGGCGTTCCCCAGGGATCTAATCTCTCTCCCTGGCTGTTCAACCAGTATCTGGCACTCCTTGCCCACCGCATCGCCGCCCTTTGCCCCAACTTTCAGTGCTATGCGGATGATACCCAGCTCATTTTCAGGCTACCCTCGGCCTCCTCCTCTCCCTCATCTCTGACTGTCTGTCTGCTATCCAGGATTGGTGTGCTGCCAATGACCTCTGCCTTAATGCTAGTAAGACTGAGATCCTACTCATCGGCACACCCACTCCCTCCTTCCCTGCAGCTCTCTGGCCGGCCTCTCTTGGCCCTCTTCCTGCTCCTACCTGCAGGGCAAAAAACCTCGGGGTCATCTTCGACTCCACACTCTCCTTCTCTCCTCATATATCTGACGTCTCTAAGAAGTCACATTACCAGCTGCACCTCCTCAGAGGTATTCTTCCCTTCCTCTCCTTCCCCCAGAAGCTCACTGTCTCCCGTGCCCTGGTTCTCTCGAAGCTGGACTACTGTAACAGCCTCTATCTTAATCTGCCTGCCTCCACTCTCCGCCCTCTGCAACTCATCCAGAACAGAACTGCGAGACTTGTCCTTGGCCTCAAGCCCAGGGACCGTATCTCTCCAGGACTGAAATCTCTACACTGGCTCCCAGTGGCTGCGAGGATTAAGTTCAAAACCCTCTGCATTGTCCACAAGGCCTTCTGGGGCCTGGGGCCTAAATACCTTCAACTCTCTCTTCCTAAATATCTTCCTTCCCGAGCCCTACGCTCATCCATCTCCAACTCCCTCAGGGTCAGCCGCTTCTCGAAGCAACGAGCTGGGGGTAGATCTCTCTCCGCGGCAGGTGCCTCCCTCTGGAACAGCCTTCCTGCCTCCCTGAAACTTGAGGAGAACCATCTCCGGTTCCGGAAGCACCTCAAAACCTTCCTCTTCGCTTCTGCTTTCTCTCTCCCTCTCCCCTGCTAAATTCTTCACCAAAACTGCACTGATCCTGCAACTGGGCCACTCTCACCGACCTCGGTCCTGGACCCAGTCACTCTTCACCTGCACTGCCTCATGGCAACCCCTGCACTGCGGGACTGTCTCTGTATCACTACAGCCCCCCCACCCCCTCCCCAGCACTTGTCTGCACTTACCTTGCACTTGCCACCAGCTGGCCCTATTTATTTATTTATTATTTTATTTCTATTCTACTATTTGTATTGCACTCCCCCCTCCCCCTTCCATTTTTCCCTTCCCCCTACCCCTGCACTGGCGAGGTCTGAATGACACCTGGCCTAGTAGGATCGTTGTCTGTCTTCCCTTTGTTCCCCCCTCCCTGCCTCGTCGCGCCTTGAAACACTTGTGTATAGGCGCGTTACAAATGCCATATCATATCATATCATTTCACCTTGATGAAGAAAACACTCTACCTACATTTTTTCCAACTTGCATATATCAATTTATTTATTTATTATTGGTTTAAATTAAAAGCGTTTTTTACAAGATGGATCTTCAAACATTTGCTGCTAAACTCCCTGTCTTGTTTATAGTTGTTTCCATTTTCTAAAGTTGTGGTTTTTAAAATCAGGTCCATGATTTTCGCATGGCCGTCACCCAAGCTGTCTTCTCGCCTCCAATCAGCCGAGACCACCAAAAGTCCTCCTCATATATGTGGACCGAGGCCAGACTATTTTTCAAGCATGGTTTTCTAATGTGGTCGACCTCAGGGCATAGTAGTAGCAAGTGTCTGATGGTTTCCACCTCGTTCTGATTGTTACAGATTCTGCATTTGTTGGAAACCGACTGACCTCTAATTTCTAAGATTTTGTTGGTGTGGAGGAGGTTTAGCCGTGCTCTGTGTTCCTGAGCTTTCTATTTGGATATTTGGCCAGAAAAGTTTTGAGTTTCGTGAAGCTTCCATGCCTGTGGTGGTAGATGAGCAGCCAGTTTGTATGTTGCTGCTGTGTCCAACGTTGTAATCCAATCTAGTTTGTTCAGTTTCTTTTGGATTTTTGTGGGATTGTCGATCAGTTCTCTTTTCGAGCTTAGGATCTTGGACATTTTTGCCTCCTGAGCTTTGACCCACAGGTTTAGGAGATTGGAGCGGGAGCCTATTAGTTCTTCATGTATGGCTTCTAGTAGCTTTGGACGGTTTTCCAGGAGGATTTTCCTGTATAACATCATTGCATTCCGTTCCACCACTGCCTCCAGTGACAGCTGGCTCCATTTACATTTTATGAGTACCATTGGAGTAGTATTTGGGAAGCCGAGGACCTTTCTCCAGAAATAACTTTCCAGGTGTTTCCAGATCTTTTTAGGCACGTTCGGCATGGCTTCCGCTCCATAACAGATCAATGTTATGACTTTTGCTTTATAGAAATTTATGACGGACAGTAGGGAAAAATGGCTGAATTGCTTGTCGACAGCTTGTGCCTGGGATTTTAGGCTTCTAATTATTTCTCGTAGGGTGATCTGCATGGCTTTCTCCTGTTTTGAGCTGTCTAACATGACTCCAAGATATTTAAATTCTGTTACCCTTTCAATGTGGGCACCATCAAGCTGCCATTTGAATGTTTCAAATCTTCCTCCGCCTTTGCCCAGTGACAGAAGTTTGGTCTTGGTCTTATTTATTTCCACATGGTTGGTGGCGATGTATTGCGCGAAGTTGGTCAGCTGCCTCTGGAGACCAATGGCCGTTTGGTCGAGCAATATAACATCGTCCGCATAACGCAGTCGTGACATTTTTGCTTGTCCCAACTGCGGGGGGAATGAGCGGACTCTTGTCTCTGTGTTTTTGTAGTCTCCCATGTAGGACAGGAAGAGTGCCGGAGCCAACGGGCATCCCTGTTTTACTCCACGATTTGTAGGTATTTCTTCCGACAGTGTGCCTTGGTTGTCTAGGCGGACTTGCATTCTGGTGGTGTAATGTAGAGTATGATTGGTTGGAGGAGTTCTTCTGGGCATTTCCACGCTCGTAATTTCTCCCACAGACTTGGTCTGTCAACTTGATCGAAAGCCTGGCTTAGATCTATGAACGGCAAGAAAATTTGGGCTCCCCCTGTCAGCGCCTTGCTTTTGAGAATGCTCAGGGTCAGGATGTTTGTTAGTGCCAACGTTCTCCTTGAACCCCGACTGGAATGGGTCGTTAAGTTCTGCGTCTTGTGACCAGCTTTGGAAGCGGCGTAGTAGGAGAGATCCATAAACTTTTCCGATCACATCCAATAATGCGATGGGGAGAAAGTTAGTTGGGTCTTCTGTTACCTTTCTTGTAAATCGGAACAACCACGGACGAGGTCCAAGATTCTGGTAGTTGCTTGACTTTAGTGCATCGTTCGAACACTAGGCTGTTCAATGTTTGTAAATCCATCTGGGCCAGCTGCTCTAGAACTTTTGAGCTTTTGGATGACTTCAAGAATTTCCACCTTGTCATGGAGCTTCACCCATGGTGTCTCTTCCCTGGGATTCCTGGTGTTTATTCCTAGAGTTGAGCCGTGCAAATGAGTCTTGTAATGAGTCATCCAAATGTCTTCAGCTATGGAGTTGGTTAGTGCGTCATTTGTCTGGCGTTCAGTAGATCTGATCAAAGATGCATTTTTCCCACAAAGCTATTTCAACATGTCCTCGGAGTAGTTTTGGTAGAGAGTAAGGCGGTCATTTTTCAGCCATGCCTTGTAGTTCTTAGGAGCTACCAGTAAAGCGTTTCTGTTTGAGTCTGTATTGTCTCGTGCTGCCACTCTTTTCAGCCTTCTTAATGATTTTTTTTTTTAGGACCAGGATTTTGTCGTACTTGTGGGAACATTTTTCTGGTCGTGCTCCAGTATTTGAGGTCGGTTTCTTGTATGGAATGAGCAGTGGACCGTAGTCCAGTTTAGTGACTGTCAGGTCAGAGAGTCCCAGCAGGGAATAGTTGGTAGTTAACTTGGTGATGTTTCTGGCACTTGGCATAAGGCGGTTACGTTTGTTGTTCACTTCTAGCACTGCTTTTGATGTCTGGTTTGCAACGTGGAAAGAAGTCCATGTAGTGCTCAAGAGATTGTGATCACTTGCTGCAGTCTTTATTACATCAAAAGAAGTGATCGTCGGGAGTAGTGAGTGAGAGGCGAAGATGCAGTCAATCGTTGCAGAGGATTTTTCGCCTTCCCACGATGGGATCCAACTGTTATGTGCATATATGCTATCCAGGTTGACAAACTCTCTCGAACCCATCAGATTCAGCCAGGCATGTCCTCGCTCTTCTGCCAATGTGGTACGAAGAGCCAGATGTTTCTTAGTGCATTCTTCGTTTAAGTCTCCGCAGATGACGAAGTGTGCGGCCTGAGGTTCCATCTCATTTTCTAGCAGGCTGAGGAAACTATTATTGGAAATAGCCTCCAGATTCCAGTAGGTATTGATGATAATTGCTGGCACTGCAGAGATCTTCCCCGTTTCCACATTTTGATGGTTCCATGTAACTAACACAGTTAGTAGGAAGAGTCATTGAGAGAATTTCTTTTAATGATACCTTTTCCTGAACGAATTTCTGTTAGCAGGCCAGCGAAAGGGTGGCCTCTTATTCCTTTTTTTGCTGGTAAGGGAGCAAGAGTGAAGCCGTCTAGGGTTGGTTTCTCCATTAGCCATGTTTCCTGGAGGCACAAGATGTCAAACGAAGCCAGGTCTACGTCGCCAGGGACCGTCGGTGAGAGAAGCCACTAGTGTTCCATGAGCCCAGTCTCATGGTAACTGCTTCTGGCCTTTGGATTGCGGCTGGGCCAGGGCTCAGTGATTTCAGGGATTGCTACTTACGATGGGAGGACAGGGCCTTCGGGATCCATGCCCACTATTGGTGTAAGGGAAGCAGTTTTTCCTTTTCTTGGTCTTTTCCTTCTTCTTTTGCGGGCACCTGTACCAGTATTCTTGTTATAGCGGACAGGAGGCCCGAGGGCCTTCTTTCCGATCTTTCCGGTGCTTCTGCCCAGGGAGCGTCACCTTGTTTTGGACTTCTTGGAACAGTAGTCGATGTAGTGAGTGGAGGTTCGCTTCCTCCATCTACCATTTTCCTTGTTAACTTTGCGTTGGTAGATGGTAGACCCGATTGGTTATTTAAGTCGGGTTTCTGGCCGTGGCTGCTAGTGTAGCCGATCTCGAACTTCTATAGCCTTCGTCACTTTTTAAGGACCTCAAGTGGTGTAGCAGAGCCTTCGGGGTATCTGAGGGTGAAGAGACTTGCGGGTTTCTTGTTATTTCCCTTAGGTCGTAGCCCAATTTGAGAAGTTTTTCTGTTGAGTCTCTTAGCTTTTGTATTACTCTTCTAGAGGGAATGTAGAGGAGTGTTGTCGCTTGTCTTCCTTCGTGACTTGACTCAACTAGGCTTAAGTCCTCTGTTCTAAATAGAAAAGTCATGAAACTCCTCCACTGTGTTCCAAACCTCACTTCATTGAGAACAACATATTCTCAGCTGTCTTAGTTTTTCTAGTTTAAATGTTGCTGTTTTCTCCCTCTTTGCACCTCTTTCACTCTGTAACTCTACCTCAGTAGTCTGCCTCTTGTGATCGAGCTTTTCTTGATGCTAGGCGCTCTTTCGTAATTGGGTAGTTTTTATATGTCCGAGTAGAGGTGTAGCAATTGTTTGCCGTATGCTTGTTTCTGCCTGGTGCATTTAAAGATGTTGATGTTGCCACTCTCGATCGGTAATGGTGCGGTGGCTCTTTTGGGGATTTCCTGTGTGCTTTGTAGTGGGGTGATGTTTGTCCCCACTCTTTCATTTTGGTTGTCTTTTTGCATCTGTCCTCCAATGTAAGGAAGGATTTGTCCTCTTCTTCTTCCGTCAGACTTATATTGTCATTTCTAGAACAAAGTTGGCGGGTGGAGGGGCAATTTTCTCTGGTATGTCGGATGATCGATCGCCTAGGTGTTGACTTAAATTCATTAGCCCTTCTTCTTCCAGAAAGTCTTCTGTCGTTTTCAGGGAAACGGGGGGACTTGTCCTCGTCGTTGGGTCCAAGCAGGTCGTAGGATGTTGCTATGTGCTCTTCCTTTGCTCTTTATTTTTCCACGTTCCTCTTATAGTGGTAGTTAGTCTCGCTTTTATTAGAGTGGCAGATTTGTACAAGATTTATTTTTCTGAGGGAGGTAGGCAAAAAACCAATTGCTTTTTCCTCGACGGGAGTTCTTTTGGTTTTGCCTTGGTCTGATCGAATATTGTGAATTCCTTATTTGCCATTGGATCATTCTCGTTGTTTGTTTTTTCATGGTCTACTGATGGAAAGGATCATGTCTTCTTCACAAACGCAGTTATTTTGTGTTGACCTACATTTCTGCTCTTCTTGCAGCCTCTTATTGGTCAGCAGTTTTGGAGAAGTATAGTTCTTCCTAGGTGCTTTTTGCTGGCTTGTTGGTGGACTGTAACTAGCCGTCTGAGTTGGCAGCGGGGCAAGCAGTGGTTTTTGCATTTCTTGGAGTTCTTCTTCGCTAGCCTTCAAAGTTTGGCAAGCCGCTGTCCGAAAGATTTTCGATGTAAGAGATGGCTAATGGGCAGGTTCTTCTCTCCGGTCAATACTCCTAATTGTGATTCAGGGTCGTCACGTTCTCTTTATCTTCTCCATCGCTGCAATGTACCCTTCCAGGTTTAGTAATTTAGAGTGCATCATAACTGAATTTGTGCTATGATCCTTTAGCGTATCATTTATCGACTCATATAGCTTGGTGAATGGTGCAAGTGCAATTGTTACCACAGACATTATTGTGAATATGTCAAGTGTTTTTTTTTTTTGGTGAGTCTAAAGGTGCACTTGATGGAAGTTCACTGGCCCTTCGGTATCTGAAAGGGGTAGCTGGCATCAATGATGGGGAGTCTCTTCTTGATGGTCTGACGAATGGAGGCGTTTTGCTTTTTGATGGCGTTAGAGCCCTTGCGTTGGATTTGCTTAGTTGGGCATCTTGCAGTAGGTCCAGGCTACGGCCATTTTCTTTTTCTTCTGCCGAAAGCCCCACACAGAAGGATTGATTTTTGCCAGAAGTGTTAGTGTCAGGATGCTCTTCTGGCAACCTTCCTTCAAAATCCGCTTTCAGAGGGGAAGAATCCGCTTTCAGAGGGAAAGTCGTGTTTATTTTCTCCTCTGGCTCTATTGTTAGCTTCTTTTGGTAAGTTGTATGGCAGGATCTTCGTGCCCCTGACAGCTGTCAGAAGTAATCAGACTGTTGATAGTTGTGTCTTGAGGTTTTCGCAGGCCCGCCAATATTTCCATTTGGGGAACTGCTGGTTTACATGAAGGCCCGAGTGAGGCATAGGGAAAGGCCGTTGGAAGGCCACTAATCGCCAGGTCAGTTCCTTGTTGGCTTCCAGATGCTTCTGAAACGTACACCACTTCCAGCATTTCGCTGTCGCTTATTTCATTGATCCTGTCAAATTTTCTCTTACACCACTTGCCAAAGAATTCTTTCAAAGTGTGTGTCAAAGCTGATTTGCCAAGGTCTGGTTTAAGTCCTATTTTATGTTGGATATGTTTCTTTCTGGTGCAGGTAGTTGGCTGATTTATGTTTTTTTTCTGGGGCCCCTGTGCTTCTCCCTTTTTTGTCTCCCCACCTGTTATCTGGATTTGTCCTGGGGCGGCAGGAAACAAGGGTCTTTTAAGACATTGGGCTCTTTTCCATTTCCTTTTGCTCGGACCCTCTTTATTTGCTATTTTAGCTTACTTGGTAGAGGAGCAGTCTGAGAGGTCCGGGCAACTACTGTATGATTCTAAGTCCTCCCGGTCATTATCAGGACTGGGAACACGCCTCTGCTGTGAATCAGTCTCCTGAGTTGGGGCTGCTAAAGGGGCCCAAACCCACTGAGGAGCGGGAACTTGAATGTTCACTTTAAGGACAGGATTTCACGGGAGTGGATGGCCTTGTGGGTCATTGTTTATTTCCAGGAATCCAGTGTTCACTACTTTAGGTGGGGTGTTGTCCAGGCTTCCAAGGTTTTCATGCTCCTTGGTTATTTGGGTCATAGCCTTGTTCACTGAAGCGTCGTCCAGCGCCTCCTTGTTTAGGGAGTCGGCTGGAAGTAGCGTTTCCTTCGGGTCTTGTCCGTTTAAGTCAGTCCGGCACTCCGCACTGTGCATCTGGGTCTCCGCCCACTCCGCCTCCCTTGCAGCGGGCCTCGCTGAGGGCCCGCCCCCGAGGCTCAGCGCCGCCCCTCCTCCGACGGGTGGAGCAGAGCCATCGGCCCTGTTAGGGAGAATTTTCTGTAAAGGCTAATTTCCCAAACCTAGTGAGTCCCCCAGGAGCTTTGCTGGATTTTTGGGGTTTATTTCTTTCTCCTGCTAAGAGTGAGAGACTTTTACTCCCACTCTTAGACATGATTTGAGGTGTTCCTTTGTCTTTCCATGTGTTTTATGGGCTATGGGGTCTTTTACTCCATAGAGTCTCATGTGTTTTTGATGTGGGTTACACAGCACCCTCCGTGCCGTAACCCAGGGGGGTCGTAGCGACCCCCAAACATAGACTCCATACCCTGGGACTGACTACAGTCTCCCAGGGCATGTAAAGTCACCATTGGCTTTACTAGTCCCAAATTATGAACAGAAACCAGTACAAATCATATTGTGGACGTACTGGTCGGGGCAATTCGATTGCCCCGGGGTCTGTTGTTCGGGGGGGCACGTCTCCGTCCCCCCTGATCGAGTTTTAGCTGGTGGCAGTGGATACTACTTTTTATATTCGACCGCGAATATATCTCTATGGGATTTTCCCATTGTTCGAGGCTACCAACTTTAATTGTTTAATTCTTATAGCCTCGAACATACCGCCGGTTTATTTATTTAATATTAATTCACCGGTTGGTATTTTTTGCCAGAACTCTATTCTAAAATGGCGTTTGTGTTCTCTTCTGTGACTCCAACCCAAGTCGCGCCCTTTGTTCCACTTTTTGGCGGGCTTCTCCACAGAAGCCTCCAAAAGTGGTGCCACTCTGTCTGGGTACCACAGGGGGTGTGGGAGGGGGTTTAGGCACCCTGGACTGAGTTGCCTTGGCAACACAAGTCGCACTCTTGTGTGATTGGCCCAAGTGTTGAGCCGGCCGGCTCACCACTTAGCATGTTTGATTGACAGCAAGGCTGAATGAATGGGGGTTTGCTGCATAAAAGCAGGGCTTTGGGGACTGGAACTTCAGAAGTCGCCACAGGACCTAAGAATCTGACGAGGGAGAAGCTGAGTCGACCTGCAACGACGACACCACCGATGGAGCCCTGCTGAACCGTCTCACCACTTTTCCCGACGACAGAGGAGATCTCCAGTCCGGAGAGTCTTCTTCCTTTGACTGGTGGGGATAACCAGTTTTGCCTTCTTTTCACCTTCCTGGAGCATCTTGTGGCCGCCTTGCCCGTGCCAAGCACCCCGGCAACCGGAACACCACTGCTTACCACTACTGCGAAAAGAAGGTTAGTACCTTTTAACCGAAGAACTCCGCGGCTGGTTTCTTCCCTGGCAGTGCAACGACCTTCATCTTTCCTCCACGGCGAGACCACCTCTTCCTCTGGACGAAACACCGATTTGCACCCGCTGCCAGGAACTGCCCCCGCTGGAGCTTCCTTCACACTTAAGGTACTGTGTCCCGCCTGGCTTCCCTTGCGACAGATCGTTCGTGGTGACAGTAAAGCCTCGACTTTCTAATCTGGGCTGGCCTGGGACAACCTAGCTAACTTTTCCTGACTTTAATTTCATTCTTTGAGTGCGAACTATCTACAAGACTCTTTGGGCATAACCCCACTGTGTGAACCTGGACCCCTTCTCCTTGCTCTCTCCAACAGTGGGCCTTGCAATTGACTTCCTTGCTCTCCAGTAGAACTCTGCCTATCCTGCCTTACTGTGGTTCTTTAAAAAGTATTGAAATTTGTGTGCTTCCATAACTCTGCCTTTTTCCCTGAATTTTTAATAACTTAGCGTGCCATCTTATGTTAAGCGCTCACCTCTGTCTGAAAATAAGTGGTGTTTCTCACTAAAACTTGTCTAATAAGCAATTAGGGTTGTATATATATATATATATATATATATATATATATATATATAATAGTGACTGTGTGCTGAATTTACTTTTCTCTTTATGCTAGTGTAATTTACGAGTGTGCCTTTAAATAAATAATTATATACTTTTACACCAAAGCTCTGGTCAGTGTTTGCTTGTGCTACTGTATCTCTGTACCTATTGTGTATACTCTATATACTGCCTAACTCTTCTTGAGGGAAGTCTGACGGCTCAGCCACAGCTACCAAGTGGGTTTACTACCAAACACCTGTAGTCTTAAGTCTTTTGCAGTGGTCCCTAAGGGAACTGCACAGGTTTCTGCCTAACAGGCCCCGAGCAGGACGCATGCCGGCAGGCCTCCACCACGGAAGGAAGACTAAAGAGGTGAAGGTGAGTCAAAGTATTCTGCTGGTGCTCTCGCTGTCGGCAAGCCTCAGATTATATTTGTGGAATTCTCTGCAGTTCTTGTCTCGAGGAGCGAGTTCCCCACCCCTCCGGGCAGCTGGTAATTGCTGATAGTCTTCGAGTTGGTCTGGAAGGCTCGGGAGGCAGGGGAAACTTGGTGTGTTCGTCAAGGTAATCAAGTTACTAGTCTGAAGAGCCATGAGAGGCTCCCCCACGTTTCCAACCGAAGGGCTGTAAATCGAGGTCAGCGGCTCCTCGCACAGTGGTTTCACAGGAGGCGGGGGGGACTAGGTTGTCCCCTACCACTGGTTTCTCCTTCGGTATCGTTTTTTTTTTCCATCTTCTCGTTGCTTGGAACTTCTGAGTCGGCAACCTTCTTCCGCAGCTGGGCTCAGCGGGGTAGCGTCTCTGGCGTCCATGTCGGCCATAGACTGCCTGAGACTGCTACTCTGCCGCTACTCCGCGGCTGGTAGGGGTTTTTATTAGTGCTCCTCCCCTAGCACTTGCAATGAAGACAGAAGGCAGACTCTCAGTTGGAAGTCGGGATTCAACTGCAGAGGGTAGCCTGAGACTGCTACTTTGCCGCTACTCCGCGGCCTCTCTGCGGCTGGTAGGGGTTTTTATTAGTGCTCCTCCCCCAGCACTTCCAATGAAGACAGAAGGCAGACTGTCAGTTGGGAGTCAGGATTCAACTGCCTGAGTATAGTTTGCAGTTGTGTAATTTACATACTTGATATTCAGTCCAACTATATCTGGACATTAATTGCTTTCCAGACGCAGTAGGGGATTCATCTAAAGCATGCATTACAAAATACACAAGTCAATTCACCTTGAAAAAGTTCTCTACCGGAGCCAAGGGAACTTCTTCTGGATTTTCCAGGCATGTGCCCCAAGAGAGATCAATGGAGCTGCTTAGTGCTACTTCATATTCTCTTTACAGGCATAATGCCTGGTACCCAGTGACATCACACAAAAGAATAACTTTGTCAAAATGTCTTCCTAATGCCTGGTAGATCCCTAACCACCATCCAACACTTTCCCTAAATATTCTAAAACTGGATTTAGATTAGTAAATTACCCAGCTCTAGAATATGTGGAAAGTGCTCTTTGAAATCAGTATCTAAATTGTTTAAAATAATCATATTTATTCCAGAAATATTATCACATGGAACCCTATGCTTTTGAAGTGAAGCGCAGATCAGCCATGTTCGCCTTCAAAATATATTTGCCCTACGTCATTGAGTTTCTCCATGCTGCCTTTCCCTCTAGCTTGTATTCTTTCTCCTCCTTGCTGGGGTATCAATTCTTAGCTGTGAAAAGGAGAGAGCCAAGGTGTATCCATTAGATGAATTTGTCTCTATGATGACTCCGTTGCTCCTAGTCCATGGCTCTGCTGTTTTTTTGAGTAAACTCTAGAGAAGTAGTCATGACTGTGGGCATACAAATGCACAGCAAGGGCTATGCATGGCTTTTACAGCTTTGAGAATCAGTATCCCATTTCGCCAGTAGCTGAAAGGTACCCATTTATTGGGAATAGGTGCTTGTAATGACAAGGTCTAAGGTCATTTTAATGCTTTTTTCCAAGCTGCAATGTTGGTGCCAATGTGCCATATTAGTTACCATGTACTTTCTCCACTCATACACTATAACTCAACTTCTAGGTGATGTCTGATGTTAAAATGAAAGCCATCCCGGGCCTGCAAATGGAGGAAGAGATATATGATGGTAATGTATTCTGTGTGAAACATAAGTCATTTGATTCTTGTCAAATGATCAACTGTTATATTTCTCATTTTGTCTCTGCTTCCCATGGCATTTGTGCTCTAGGCAGTTCTTGTAGCGTGTCCTTCGCCTGTAGTCTCTCACAGCTTTCCTTCTGTCTCTGCTTCTATGAACTCATGTCCTCTGACCAGCCTTTGGTCCTGCCTGCCATCTATGCTTTGTATGACTTTTGACCTATGACCAGCTCTTGTACATCACTCCGTTTCTGGTTTGCGTTTCTCTTATTCTCTGAGTGGTTCTTGTATTGCTCCTGCTGTTTCTTTTGACTTCTGTGTAGGTCTGGTTTAGTTGCCACTTCTTCTGGTGTTTCTTTTCAGGGGATATCTTTGTCGGACATTGTAGTGACCATCTAATGAAACAATGAATGGATATTTCTTTTATTTGATTGTGAAATTAAATTGAGCTTGGGTAATGCCCCTAAAACAATGGAGCAACTAATTTGGGTGTGATATTGATGTGAGTTGTACTGTTTGACCATGTGGGATTGTTACATTTCATTGTATTTTTCCTTTCCAGCTAGTGACCTCTGCCTAAGGCCTATTGACAAACACGGGAAGCTTTTCCCTCCAGGTAAGAAGAAGCACTTGGCACAAATGAACATTGTCTAACTAAGATTGTTAGAAAAGATTTTATTTTGGCACCATTCTCTCCATACATTTCTTTTGGCCTTCTTTTCTTTTTGCTTGTTTTGAACCGTGTCCTGACTTTTTGGAGATAAGTAACTCCTTCTGTTTTAATTATTTTGCCTGTTTTGCAAATGTTTATGGGGAAACTGACTAGGCCCTAAGAATAACAGTACTGAGAGACTATGGGCGTCATTATGACAATGGCAGTAGCCGTGCCGGTATTTACCGGCACAGCTGCCGCCGGAGTCATTTTTTTCCAGCACCCGGGAATGGCCAATTACTGGGGCATTACAGCCCAGGCAGACCCGGTAATTGCCCATTCCCGAGCACCGAAAAATATTAATCCCTATTCGAGTCCCATTGGACTCAATGGGAATGGGGAGACTGGATGCACCGGCACCATTCATGAATGGTGCCGGTGCATCCGACATGGTCTGCTTGCGGGTGCCGGTCTGCTGGTCCACTCGCCAGGTCAGACATGACGGGTGAAAAGGCATCCATGAGCAGAACTTGTAGTTTGTCGGTCCGGTATCAACGGTACTAGCAAGCTTACCGGTACCGTTGTTACCGGACCAGCAACCTTATAATGAGGCGCTATTTCTCTCTTTATGAATTCTTATTTTGTTACAATTGCACACATCTTACTGTAAAGTGCAGTTAGAACACGTATCCTTATCTTTTTATATAATGTGTCTTGCAGTGTGCAATAAACAAGCTGGTGGCAGCAGTAATATTTTTACTGTTTATTTTACTCCTGCACCTTTGCATTTACTGCACCTTGCTATGTAAAGGTGGCTACCACCCTAACATGGCCATGCCACAAGGTTTTTGCCTATTCTTTGACCATTTTGTTCGTTGGCCGTCTTCATGCCCTCTCGGGCTTTGTATTACCATATATGGGGAAAGCTTTTGATCTCCCAGGCAACAAGTCAGTTTGTGTGTGAGCCTGAATATGGGGGCTGGGGCTGTCTGCTCTCAGTACACATCCTGGTGCCTGAATGTCTGCTTGTCAGATGTTGTGGCTATCCATAATTGGATAGCCACTTCAGTTTGAATGGTGCAGATCCTTGACATTGGTGGACCTGGTCAAGGTTCCAGTACAGATCTTGGATAAAAGGAGGACTCCCGCATCCATTCCACAAATCACCATTGGCACGTAGACCCCTATGAAGAAGAAGGAAGCCACTGGCAACCCAAGGACAGCTCCTGCAGCTGACCAGCACCAACCCCTGTTAAGCCCTGCTCATCTGCCTGATCTCGAAGACCCACATCAATGCTTCGACCCCCTCGACCGTTGGGAACAACCAGTTTCAACCCCTGCTCAAGGATCAATGCCTTCTGAGCGTTCCAAAGTGTCCCTCGAACAAACAGTGGGCTAACTCGCTACTGCTGTCACTGTTCCAAGTGCATCCTTGGGACTTGGAGGATCACCAGCTTGTACTACTAAACATCTGCTCCTGCCTTCTTGCATCAACGGAAGCCTTGCAGCATGTGCTACTTGTTTTCCATTGATGATCGTCTGTCATCGCCTGATCGTGGTGACTCCCATTGGAGTCTGTCTTCTACGCTCTGTGGAGCCGTCCTGAGGTCATCTGGTCTGCAGAAGTCTTCATCTTTTCATCGCCTGGGTGTTAAGCTGGAAGTTGCCTGTATCCAAGACCTAAGCGCCGCGACCAAGCAAAACGTACTCCTGTGCCGAAAAGTGACCTCTGCACCTGTGGCCTTTGGGCTTTCCTCAACTCGACCAAGCACAAAATATTGTGTTCCCAACAGATTCTGAAACCTCAGAAGCAGTCTCTGAATAACTGTGTCAGTAGGGTAAATGAGCATAAGGTTACATGGCATGAGGTAGTGTCCCTAAATCACTCTTTACTGACTTTGTTGGCGTCCTGATCATGGTTCCACTGCTAGGCCTACCAGCGTCTGGGATTGAGTGAGTTTACTTTACTTAACTATTTAATTTTTTGAACTTTTTATTATAACCACAGGCCCATGGGCATAGCCGTGTGGGAACATGCACGCTATATAACATAAAAAGGAGTTTCAGGCATAAGAATTCATGGTGAGGGCCAAAAATCGGGAGGAGAGGGCAAGGCTCTTTCAAACAGAAGACTTTTGAGTCTACGTTTAAACAATCCCAGGGAAGTGCAGGACCTTAATTCCAGAGGTAATGCATTCTAAGGGCGTGGATTTATCATCGGGAAGCACCCTTCCAATACCAGGGAGAGTTTAGCCTTGGGGGCTAGCAGAAGACCAGAGTCGTTGGACCTCCAGACACGTCTGACTGGGAGCCAGTTTAGCAGCGAGGAAAGATAAATCGGGCTCTTTCCAAAGAGACATGCATGTGCACTGCACAGTGTGTGAAATGTGGTTCTTTTACTTATGGGTAACCAATGTAGAGATGTTCTGGTCAATGAAATATAGTCTGATGTATGCATGCTGCAGACCACGCGGGCTGCATTATTTTGAACCACCTGAAGCCGATTCAGTTTACCCTGCCCGAGTCCTTGCAACACGCTAGAGCAGTAGTCCAAGCGGGATCCAATAATGGCACGAGCCACAGTAGCACAACTGCTTGCGCTGTGGAAAGGACAAATTAAATCTAAAAGCCGCAGATAATAAGAAGAGCGTGAGACTAATTGACTGACGTGCTTTCATGCTCAGTTCCTGATCTAGAATGACACCCACAGTCTTAACCTTAGGTAAAGTTTTAAGAATACTGTCGGCCACTTTCAAAAAATTTAAATGCTGGGTCTAACTTGCACAGCTTCTGCATAGTGTATATAATCATAATTTCAGTTTTTGTATTATTTAGAGCTAGCCCGTTACAGAACATCCATCTGTGAATATGGTCGTAGGCGATGTTAATTGTTAAAGAATCAGTTGAGTGATACCCAGTGAGGAGAAAGAGACAGTAGGGTATCATCCGCATAGTTTGCTTATGTTATTCCCTTTGAATCCAACATCTCAGAGAGGCATGGTGAAGTTGATAAACCTGTTAGGTGAAATACATGAGCCCAGTGGCACACCACATGGAAGAACAAAACCTTCTGCGGTCGACTTATCACTGTGCTCGATGGTTGCTCTATCAGACAAAGGACAAAACCCAGCTAGCAGTTTCTCTGGAGAAAGATGCTGATTCCTGTAGCCTGGTAACTAGTGTGGCATGATCCACCAGATCAAAAGCAGCTGTGAGATCCAGAAGCATTAAGAGAGTGGACTGACCTTTGTCCATAGACTACAAGATGAATGTTTTTAAGTCTAATAAAGTAGAGACTGTGCTGTGATGACTTCTGAAACCTGACTGCTTAGGGCCTAGGATGTTACATTGACTCAAATAAGACTGGATTTGTTGGTGTACAATTTTGTCCCAAATTTTAAGAAGAAAAGGCGTGTTAGGTATGGGGCGGTAGTTACCAGCCACATGTGCAATCCAGGGAGGGGTTTTTCGGCAGAGGGGCTATCCATGCTTGTTTTATGGGTGAAGGGACAAGGCCTTCTTTGAAGGAGCAATTAAATTCTGTAATAAGCGGAGCAAGTGTACAGGATTTAACAATAGCTGCAGGACAGAGGTCGCCCTTGCAATTACTTGGTTTAATTTTTCCCATTGTGTCTAATATCACTGTTTGTCACTTCAGAGAAAGCAAAGGGTGGTGTATGCACTGAGTGTTTTTCAGAGTAATGCCCTTTTTTACACTGGTTATTGAATCAAATACTTTCCATCTTCTAAGACTGAATGCTCATCTGTTTTATAGTAAGTGTGTGATGATTTTTGCCTGCAGGTTTCATTTGCTTAGTTTGTATTTTAAAGGTCTAATATAGAATTGTATCTGTCTAACCGGAATTATGGTTCTATGTTCATTGAGCCTCAGTTTCTCTTCACTGTTTTGTTTTGCTAAAAATATTTGCCAAAAAATGCATCAAATATTTTATATATATTTTATTTTATTTGGGGGGGTCCGCCCAAATCCCCCCATTATTTATTCCCTATACCCCACCCCACCCTACCCCTTATGCCCTTACACCCCTCCCCCTCCATATTTTTTTATGATTTTGTCAGGAAAATATTTTTGTCAAAAAGTGCCACGAAAAAAAAACCTGTCTATGGGTGAACATCGTACCAGAATTATTGGGGTTGCTCTCTGTGGTCTCGTAGCCCCAGACCACTCTCAGTCCTTCTGAGTGTAAGCCTTTTCACTCTGCTACCTTATCTTGATTGGGTTTGACTGGACTTCAGTGTCTCCCTGTTCAACATAATAGGTAGGACTCCCAAAATATCCCCCCCCACCCTCCTCCCACGGTTGATTTTGGAAATCCATCTCCACAGAGATCTTCCCATTTGGGCGATCCTCACTGTTCCAGTGTGGATATAAAGTGTGAGTTGTTTTGCTACAGGGGATTTTCTTGGCAGGAAGTGCTGAGTAATGCATTGGCTGTCGAATTAAATGTTGATCCCTATGGGTTTCCAACGATCGCTGCCACTCTGCTAGTTGTCAGGAAACTGTAGCAATTCACATTGATTGTGATCTCTCCGGACTGGATCATGAGCACTTGGTATCCAGAGTTTCTAGACTTGTTGCTCTGCCTTCACTGGTGCCTTCCGGCAAGGATGAATCTGCTCTCCTACTTGAGGGGCCAGGTTCTCCATCAAGCCTCAAAAGCCTGAACCTTCATGCTTGGCCGCTGAGAGGCTAAGTTATAAAGCGGGAACTTGACAGACCATGTCCTGGATGTACTCCTTTCCACTCAGAGGCCTACCACCAAGTCCATTTATGCCTGCAGGTTGCCTAAATTCTCAGCTTTGTGTCAGGAAAGCAGTCTCGACACTCATCTGCCATACTTCAGTTTTTGATTTCCTATTTTCTTTGGCCCTTGCAGGCCTGCAGATTGCCACAATAAAGAGGTACATGGCTCCTGTTCTGGTTGTTAGAAGACCCCTGAACAAGACTCTTATTTCACAATCCTCACTGTTGTGCAGTCTTTGTGGGTTTTCTGCATCTTGTTTCCCCTGCGCCAGCTTGTTGCTCCTGGTTGTGATTTTAGTTTAGTGTTTACTTTCCTATTAGGAGCTCAGTTTGAGACCCTGCATTCTTTTTCTCTAAGGTTACTCGCCCTTAAAGTGATTTGCCTGGTGGTCATCACTTCCAGGAGACAGGTAATTGACCTCCAGGCATTGTCTGTTTAACTTCCCTGCTTGTTTTCCACGGGAAGGTGACTTTGAGAGCGAAACTTTCCTTCCTACAAAAGGTTATGTTTGATTTTCACTTCTCAGAAGATCCATTTCCTTCTACCTCATCATTCTAAGACTGAGGAATGATTAATTGGCTGGTACTGGTGCAGGTTCTAAGCTGCTACGTCTCTCAGGTGAGGGATGTCAGCAAAGATGACCAGCTCGTTGTGGGTTATTCTGGTGCCCGTGCTGGCAAAGCTGTGACTAAACAAAGCAAGGTGCATCAAAGTGTCCTTCTGGGAATGTATGCCCAATCAAGGGATTCAGTCACTGTCCCCAGGGGTGGAGCCCATTCCTGTGAGGCTAGGGAGGTGCAGCATTCCCACTAGGGGTGGTTGTAAGTGGAACCTCACAGGGAGATAGACGCCTCTTGGGAATAAGGACTCCCTTCCTGCTGAGGAACTCTCTTCCCATTATCCTCCAGAACCTAATGTAATATCATTACTTTACAACCCGTCTTACATATGTTCCTGTCATAAAATGACAGAGAAAAAGTATCAGTTCAGTAGTGTGAAGAGTAATAACCAAGGATTCATAAAGAATACTTATTTCACAAATACTGAGATGAAGAAGCCAAGAGGAGGTAAGACGCACATGGCCCAAACACAAAGGTGTGTGTTTCCTGTGAAGCTGCAGAAGCGCTAACGCTGTGTAGTAAAAAGAAGAGGGCCAGGCGAACAGGGAAGTGAGACCCAGGTCACTCAAACCGGCTGGATCAAGGAGACAGGGAAATCTGGGAAGACATTGTTTCATGCATCGAGGAACAGCTACCAAAGAGATTTGCCAGCAATGCGTGGCACACCCAACATACTGGAGGAAGCCTGTCATAGTCCAAGGAGGGACGTCCAAAGAGGGCGGGAGTGGATACCTGGAGTTGGCATGCCAAACAGGCGAGGTGCTCAGAACAGACCTAAGGAGGTTGGTCTGCTGAAGGAGAATGTGAGTTAGGAAGCAAAGCAGGAAGGTGGTTGACTGGAAGGGAAACAGTTGAAGAACCCCTCCATTGCCGCTACGATCAGTCACAGAAGCATGTCAGAAGAAAGCCAGAGAGTGGCTTCGACAGAGCAGAAAGAGGAAAACAAGAACGCTGACCTGATGACGCAGACCCCTTGCACAGCAGGTAACGGGAAGAGCGGGAGACCCAGGGAAGAGGGCGTATGTGTAAAAAGGGACAGAGATTTAACAAGCCATAAGCGAACCAAATATAACAATTGGAGACAGCCCCCTCGTCTCACTGTGAAGTACAACCACCGAAAGGGGGAGAATCACTCAAGGGTTAATCGTACTCAACCCAGTGAGGGGGTCTGTGTATACAAAGTGTGAGCATCATACAAGACCCCATCATACTTGTCCCAGTAATTGGCAAGACCACCAGAAGAGTGAGACATTCTTAGTGACTCATCAAACTCGTCCCAGTGAATGGGAAAATATTTCGAGGAAAAAGAGCCAAATAGAGAATTTATATAGTTTTTCACAGAGAAAACCTACCACAGCAAGGATGGTTGGTCCAACAATCTCTGATTGAATAATCAAGAATTTAGAAGAATTGGAACAGATACTCAGGGTTTCAGGCCATTAAGAGAGAAGCCAAGAAAGGAGTTTGAAAATCTAAGGAGACCGGACACAAGGGCTTGGGGAAACCCCTTGAAAGAACTGAGAAGTATTGGGATAAATAGCAAGAGACTATTTAAGAATCTCATACTGAGGCGAACTTTGCTGAGAAACAATCCAGGAGAAGGGAGTCATTTTCCTGGTACTTTTTTTAGTAATAGTGGTAGTGTCACTTAGACTAGATTCAGAGGATGTTTGTTTTGCCTTTCATCCTGATGACGAGCACCCTTGTTTAGTTGTTAGGTAAGAAAATGGAAAGTTGGGCACTTTCATTATTATTTTGAAAAAAAAGCTTTGAAAATTACACCCATTGGTCCGTCTGTCTCCTTCTGACCTACCACAAATTCTACGATCTGGCTTGGAAGGAGTTGCCCGAGGGGCTTGGGGCTGAGCAGTCCTTGATTATATGTCTTGTGTAGTTGCTGTTTTTCTTGGTCTCCACTGAATGTACCAACTGCTATCAAATCTGTGGGAAGAAGGAATGCATTTGAACAACAAATTACTTAACTCTTGGTAATGATGATGGAGTTTCTTCCCACAAATTCCTCATCACCCTCCCAACCTGTCCCACTTGGTGAGTAGCTTGTACATCTCATCCGTTCTGTGGCACCTTAGCTGGGGAAAAGGGGCGGAAGTGAGACCAATGGGCAGAGCAGCTCCATATATATTGGCTTTGACCTCATGTCTGGGTTGCGAATCTGCACCTGACATAACCGTGCTGTGCCCACTGGTGGTGAATGTTTCTGTGACAGCTGGCACTTAAGATACAATATCAAAGATGAGAAATCTTTGGATGGATCATCCATCAGAAAGAGCATTACTGAGAGCTAAGCAATTTGTTCTTTGCCTCTGTTCTGCTTCCAAGATTTTTGAGTAAATGGTAGGCATTCTTGCTTCTGTCCATTTTATAGTGTCCCTATTATTCACTTAATTTTTGGCACTTGCTTCTGTTCACTTCAGTGTTCCCCATGTTAGTTCGATTAATCTGGGGTCTTCTATCTATTTAATAGCTTTCCTATTGTCAGTTCAATTAATTTGGCCGTTGGGCCGAAATACAAAATATTTTGGTTTAACACCTCTGTCTGTATAACAATGAGGTCCAAAAGATCATGACCAGTGTCTGCTCTAGAAATTACTTGAGAGCTCTCAAACAACTTCAATATTCCACAGACAAAGATATAACCAATGGTGCTAATAATCTACCATTACTAAATTTTGAGCTCCTTGCATCTAGAGAAACTCTCCTTTTAAGTGACTGAAAACCTAAAACGATAATCATTTTGATCTAGCACCACGCCCACATCACACATGACCAGATTAATCATATTAGCATTACAAACATTACAATCCCACCACAATAATCTTTGCACTTTGTTCCCTAGCAGCCAAAGATACCTGCAAGTCCTCAAATCCATAATATGTGCTTCAAATTATAGAGAATAATAAATGACCCATTCCCATCTTTTAATAACACCTTCTGGGTATAATCGTTATCTTACTTTATGAAAGAGTACTGTGATGAATCTGAAGATGTCATCCCTTCTCCCCTAGGGGGAGACCTTTCCTATGGGGGCAGGGCAGTGCATCCACAGTACAATAGTCCACCGAAGGGCGATCGGCCGTGAGAGTATCACATGGGGAAGGAAGCCTCTTATGGGATTGGGAACGAACATTCAGAGAATGTGGTATGCCCCCGCTTCAATACATGCAATCCATTCTCCAGTGCCAAATCATCCTTCCCCCACTCTAGATAGAGCCAATGTGTTCTGTTGTCTAGTCAGTAAACCTAATAAACTTTACAAGACCAAAATACCAGAGAATGTAAAGTATGGTCTAGCTGCTCACTGTATGTGATTGTCCAAAGCAATACAACAATTCAGCGCAGGAGTTTAAAGGCAGCTCAGCTGGGACGCTAAGGGAGACCTACCCTCTGAATAGGGACTGCAGGAGCCTTGCAACAGACATGCAGCTGCTCGAGAAGAGCCATTACCTGCACGGAAGAGACAAACCGGTATACTGATATGATATGGCATTTGTAACGCGCCTATACACAAATGGTTACCGGAGAGGTGCTAGAAGTCCGGGCAGGCAAGAGGGTGAAAGTAGAAGCTGGATTGAGAGGGTCTAGGACCCTGAGAAGAGATTGCAAGTCTGGGATCTACACCCATATGGAAGTCAAAGTATAACAGGGTCTGGGACCCAGAAAATAACCAAGATGGGGAAAGAGGAATTGTATGTTTGGTAGGAGAGTGAACCAAGCAGATAGGATAAGGAATTGTGAGTCTGGGGCCCGCACCCATCTGAGAAGCCGAGAATGAGAGGGTCTGGGACCCTGATTGTAAAAGGAGCTAACAAGGAACAGTTGTATGCTTGGCAGGAGAGTAAACCAAGCGGATACAACACTACATTGCGAGTCTGGGACCCACACCCATATGAGAGACAAAAGTCTAAAGTAACGAAGAATAAGAGGGTCTGGGACCCTGTGAGAGAAAGAGTCAGTCCGTGAGAGGACAGTTGCTTGGCAGGAGGGTAAAACAAGCCATTCAAAATATTGTTAGTCTGGGACGTGCACCCACACGAGAGGTTGAGAATAAGAGCATCAAGAACCCTGGAACTGAAGAAGACTAATTAATGAGAGTCTGGGACTAAAGAGGGTCAAGAACCCTGGAATGGAAAAGGACTAATTAGAAGGAATCCTACACTTGGTAGGGAAGTATGCCAAGTTAGTGGGATAAAGAACTGTAAATCTGAGAAGCATAACCTTATGAATTGCCGAGTGACATTTACCTAAAAGTACACAGGCCTCAAAAGGAAGGAAAGTAGCATAAGAAGTAGTCTAGGGGAAAGGAGCACGAACCTAGCATTGGAATCCTATATTTGTGAACATTGTTTATTTGATCAGTTTTGATCGCTAGAGAGACTGCAAACTTTTCTGTTTGTTAGAACTACCATGAACACTTCTCTTTGGGAAGAGACCACCCTTGCACATTTGATTTAAGTTATTAGTGAAGGGCTTTTGAGAAATGGCAGTGACTGGCGTTTTAGTTTTGGACAAACTGACAATTGCACTATTTTTCCTTGAGGCAGGGAAACCCCTCTTAGCTTTACGGATAGCGAGGCATTCTTCCAAACCTTTTGTGATCAATAAGTAAAATATGCCACCATTGTGTCCAAGCCTTACTTCTGCACCCTTGCAGTATGCTGTCTTAAACTTGTTGAAATATAAACTGTAATACCACCTTAAGATCATCCCATAGACAGGGACTTGATTGATGGAGTGTGATAAAGGGTATAGGCCTGAATGTCCAAGCTATCAATTAACCTTTTTTCTTGGTAGAGTAAGATGTTCTATTCTCCAACAAGCATAGGCCAACCTACACTCACTAGTTTAGATTTTCAACCAGCAACTTTCCAAGGAAGGATTTTACAATCGTCTTTGTCTTTCTAAACCTTCTTTGAAGTCTTCCTATTAATTGAGGGTGTTGGCTCTCGATTATGATCTAATTTGTTTGAACTTTCACATACGTTCCTACGCAGCCCAAATGGGCCCCGTCCAGTCCCAATTAGCTTTCCCAGGTCAATCCGCTTCCTACAATTCATTCCATAGAGCAGACCTATTATTTACAAGTACATTAAAATGATTCATATTCACCCCTTAATCTCCTCAGGGCTGGAAGTCTTATATAATTGTTCACTCTTTTCCTTTGCATCCGCTACACAAAAACTAGAGTTCTAAAAAGAACAATGGAAGGAATCATATAGGAGAGGAGGTAGCCTGATTTTTTTTGTGCCTTTCTTTAAGACACTCCGCAATAGATGACTGAGAAAAAGATAACACAATCGCCTGGTAGAAACTTCACTACTTTTCCTACGCAACCTGAATGTTTTGCCATTAACATATATTTTGCTATTTATATTGGTTTCACAAGTTTTGTTTGCAAAAGCCAGAGACTTATTCATAAGCACCATGGTATCCTCTTTAGTTGCAGTAGATAAGGGGTAACTTGTCAAAACTGCAACCAGTTGCTTGAGTGGTAAGTTCAACATATACGTTTTCCCCTTATGAGGCTCCTTGTTAGCATTTATTTGACAATTATCTTGAAGCATACGGTTCACAGCATTCAATTGTACACTCTCGCCATTATTAACAATTACTGCCCTAATACTCCTCTGAGAGTTGTCTTTGTATGTACAAATGAACACCTATGCGAGACCTGAGCTAATCTTAGGCACATGATGCAATACTGTGTCAATCTTTGTCTTCAGTTTTGCACATCTGGCAGCCATTATTTCAACCACGTACTTGTGATAAGTCTCCTTAAGGTGACTACTGGTTTGAAATGGAGTTTGAAGAAAGCGTTTCCAAAGTCCTTCATGAATGTTTTATTTCCAGTGGAATTGGGATCTGCGATTCCAGTAATGCCTATTTGCCCCATTGAAACAATCCATGCCGTCCGTTCTATTCACCTTTAACTGAGAGTGGTGGTCATGGTAGAGAAGAATGTATAGTTAGTAATTTGTTCATAATGTTCTATAATCCTTTTGGAATAACTCCTGAGCACTGGTTTAAAGAAGTGGCCAAGGTAGCTAGCAAATTACGAAGCAATGTGATTTTGTGTTTTTTCCTGAAAGGCACACACTGCTCTAATTAGATTAGACTAAATATGCAAATGTTTGCCCTCCTGCCTCATCTTTTCCTGACTCTGTATGATCCTTATGCTTTGCCATCTCATAGACACTTGGAACCCTATGTCAACCTCCTCAGCATTGAGAAGTGGCCAACAGCTTAAGGGTCCACCAGATATTATACATATTTGTGAAGTGGCCACACTTAATTCCCAATATGTTGTCTGAGAGAAGAGTTAGGAGAATATTAGAGCACTATGTCAACAGAAATCCAGGACCAGCAAACAGACCCCTTACTATCTTGTATAAGCCATGCAGTGGTTAATATGGCCAGAAGGAAATAACTGATCTCCACATCAGTTCAGTGTTCCATGAAGGTACTTCCAAGCTGATAATTTGCAAAGGTTACTTAGACTAGGCCATGGTTAATAGCAGGCACAGAACAAGACTCTCTGCATGTCTGATGGTCAGGCATTCAGTAACTGCTGCAGCTACTCGGGGCTTGCAGGCACTTAACACAGTGCTAACTCCCCGGAAGTACCTTTTGTAAAATACCTGCTTCAAACTAGGGGCTGTCTGCTGTGTCCTTACTTTGCACTAATCTCTGACTCTCACACAGCTGCAACTGCTTGGGACTTGCAGGGCCGTGACAGCAGTGATGTCCTACTCTAACCTAGGAAACCCCAGAAAATGAACCACTGTCACCCAGCCTGCAACTCCCAGTGGAACAACATGAAATTAAACAATTCAAACTGGCTGTGGCTGTTCCCAAAATAACCCAGGTCCTTAGATTATCCGTATCTTTGGCCCCAGAAGTGAATGGTGTGTTAACCCCCTATGCAGGGTTGAACACCACTCCAGTTCTATGATTGGCAGGCTCTGTATAAAACCCTTGAGCCAGCCTGTCGAGAGATTAATGTTTGATCATTTTCCAAATACCAGTCTGCTAGCCATATTGGTGGATATCTGTGCACATCTGGTGACTGATCTATCTCTGCAAGTGTATTATTCTGGATGTTATGCTAGTGCCCTGAGCTAGCTGGCCCCATAAGCGAAGCTCTGTTTCTCTATACCTCCCTACTCAGTCGTTCAGCCCTAAACATGGAGGAAGGATGTGCTCCCCCTTCTGTCAATATCCTCAGCCTTCCAGCCCTGTGAAGGAAGGCTTACAATCTGTTTGTCTACATAGCTATGCTTCCCTAGAAGCAACCATATCCATGTAATGTTGTTTATCTGAGCCACCGATCTTTAGAAGTGAATGATTTTTAGATTGACTATTGTCTGAGCCAACCACCTCTAGAGATAAAACAGCTGGTATCCTTGTGCCAAACCCCAGATTATTCATGAACAGTGGTGAGATATGCTTGGTCCAGCTATCGGTTTCACAAGCTAGTCTCTCTTTGGGTGTAACATCTTTGAATTCATTATGCTAACCCCCAATCTCCCTTTTTAAATTCCCAGCGAATAGGCAGTGTAAGAGATGAGCTGCTGTTTGGCTGTCTCATCAGCATGTGTACATCTGGAGGGACACTGCTTTTCCAAGCCATCCTGTCCCTGTGTCCACAGAGATTTGCTGATAGTCCTTGTTTCTCTTCATAGTGGCAGACGGTGTAACGGTGGAGGAAGCTCACCTGCGGATGAGAAGCTCCTTAGGATTGTGTGTGGGAAAATCTCCGACTTCCACTCAGGTGAGCCGGATTAATCTATAGAGCACAAGAAGAATTGCTTGCTGGTGACTGGCATCACAGTTAACTGTTTTTATTTCATTGGGATTCCGTTACCAGAGTTTATTTGCTGATTTGTCTGAGCAGGAAAGGGCGTTGAAGTACACAGTACATGGGCATAGGCTTGTCTTCTCAAGATGTGCCTGTGTAATAGGGTTAAAGGGTGGGGATACAGGTCTACTATCAGTAATGTGTACTCAGGACCTCATAACTATGAAAATAACTCTGTAGCGCTCCAATGAGCAGCAAAGTCAAATGTGCTAGAGTTAGGTCGAAAGTCCTAAGCTGCCAAACTGACACGGGGCACTTGTGATTGTTTGTTTTTCCCTGTTCACACCTTTCCCTTATGTGTCCTTGTTAGGGCAACATTTAATTTTTTGACTTTTTGCTCCCTAACTTTATGGGACCCCCAAACTTGTGTTGGCATCCATGGTTTTTGGCTCTTTTGTGACTCGAGGGACACTAGCCTTTTCTGATTTGCTGATTGTTAAGATGTTTTTTGTGCAACCCTCTTAGAGCTTTAAAACCACTAACCTTAAAGTGGGGCAGTACTTCAAACCAAAAAGGGAAGCCAAACCTTTCTTATGATAATAAGTGTTAGGATTCTTCTTTTGGCAACTTTCCCTTCATAGTTTCTACGGACACCCAATACTTTTGCTTTGTTTTTTAACCTGTTCTGACTTTATTTTTTTTTATATATTTTTTATTGGTTAATCGGTCGGAGCATAAGAAGAAACCGCAACTGAGTTACAGTAGTCGACATACATCATTCTGTGTGCACTTCATTGGATGGAAAATACCCCAAAGGAGGCAGTTCCACTCGCCCAGACCCCGCACTGTCCTCCAGGTTTATTTACCCGAGGGTTCTCCTACTTACACCCGGATACAGATAGAGTTGCGCCAGGCAGGGTTTAAAGGTTAAAGCTGGATATTTAAGGTTGTGGTCCAATAGTGGAGTCCAGATCCACAGAAATTGGTGGATCTTTCCATCCTTTGCAGACATAACCTTCTCTGCCAAAAGCACACCCCAGACTTAAATCCACCATAAAACCAGGTCCGCTCCTACTATCGACTTCCAACGATCAGCAACAGAAATGCGGGCTGCCAGCAGCAAATGTCAGCAGCCTTACCCAGACCCCAGATTTAGGGTATACCTATTCAAGAGGGGCCCGCAGGAGCAACATTTTAGGACACATCAGAAGTTTACTGCCCGTAATCGCTTCTATGGTTGCCACAATGGTTTCCCAAAAGGAGAGAATCGGGGGACAATCCCACCACATATGAAATTAAGAGCCTTGCACCCCACAGTTTCGCCAGCAAGAGGGGGGGAATCGAAGCCTGAAAGTGATGCATCTGTGCTGGGGGATAGTACCAGTGGAATAAGAGTTTTGGTGCACATTCGTTGTTGGTCACGCATCTGAATGAGAAGTGGCCCCTGGCCCAGATATCTAGCCACTCTTCGTCTTCCAATTGGTGTCCCAAATCTGCTTCCCATCGGGCCATGTAGTCCGGGCGACGGGAGATGAGAAGATCCCCTCTGAGAAGTTTATATTGTTTCGAGGCCCACCTTTGCCTAAACACTCCCAAATGGTCAGTTCTAGAGGGCTCGGCATTTGAGTAGCCTTCCGTCTAACTTCTGGGTGTGTGATTCAATGGCTTAACTGGGTATATGGAAACCTGTCCGTTTCCGACAGGTGGAGCTCCTTTTTGCATTCCTCGAATGAGATTGGTCTGCCCTCCTCGAATAGCTGTCTTAATGTTTGTAATCCCCCCCCTTACTCCAATTCCCAAAAGCTCCTGGATGCATGCCCGGTGTGAAAGCAGGGTTGCCAAAGACTGGAGACAATGGGCCAATACCTCTGGGGATCTTTTCCCCCTGTAGTGCTTCGTCCCATGCCTTTAGAGTAGCCTTTGTTGACGAGAGCAGGTTCTCCCATTGCTTTCGTATCTTATGGGGATGAAGGGTACGAATTGTAAGGGGAGAGAGGTTTTGGACTACTTGATCACCATCCATTTCGGCGGGGGAGAGGTAGACCTCCATCTAGACAAATGCGAAAGCTGTGCCGTCTATGCATATTTATATAGGTTGGGGACCCCCAGCCCTCCCAACCGGGAACCACCCATCATCACCCTCTTAGGGATCCTAGATTTCTTACCCCGCCATATTAATACCAGAAGTTTCCGTTGAAGACTGTCCAATAATATTTTGGGAATTTCCACCGGGGGGGTGGGGAGGGGGAATGAGCAAAAGTAAAGCAGGCGAGGGAGAAATCTTCTGGCCTCACCATCTTTCTGGGTCCTTTTCTAGTGATTTAATGAGGGGAGGAAAGTTGGTCGTAAAGTGATCTGTCGGGGAAGCAGTGAGCCAGACCCCCAGATATTCAATAGATGTGGTATCCCAATGAATTGCTCATAGCGACTGAAGGGAAGTGATGTCCTGTGGTGATAGTCCCACCCCTAATCCCACTGATTTCCCATAATTTATTTCAAACCCTCCTACTTGGCTGAGGGCTCAGAGTACCTGGAGGGCCGCTTGAAGGGAAGGTTAAATTTAATAATTGAAAGTAGTACATCATCAGCATACAAAGATACCTTGTGGGGAGAATCTTGTGCTTCAACTCCCTGATTGGAGACATTCCTACTTATGTGTTTCGCCATCGGTTCCCAGGGACTGGGACAAGAAATGGGCCCGGTCATCCAAAAAAAAGTGGCCCACCCCTCGCCTAACGACCCTTGACCTCTGAGATTACTGGAAATGATGTCATTTGGACCCCCCCCCCAAAGTGACATCCCGGGTAGCCATGAAACACAACCTTTCACCCCTTGACAAAACAGGAAGTGTCATCAAATAGCATTGTCCCTAAGTGCACTAAATTACTGTGAATCCAAGCGGACATCCAAGGCCAAATGATATGTTATTGTGGGAAAAAGAACTTCCAAATTGTTCTTAAGGTTTTGTAAAAATTGCTGTGCAATTAAATCAAATAAAAAAAATTAAAATGTTATTGTATAGCACTTATGCTTAAGCTTTTTTTATAAAACAAATATGCGTACAATAGCACCCAACCAGTGTTGGTACTCATTTATCGGCTTTTTGAAGAAAAAAAAAATGGAAAAAATAAATATATTTTTTTTTAATTGTTTTTCTCCAAACCGGCCCAGGCATGGTCAGAAACCGGCCCCCACTCCCGAAGGCCAATCAGACCCTGTCGGTTCCATAATGAGAACAAACAGAAGTGGGGAGAGGGGGCAGCCCTGTCGTGTACCACAGGTGAGGGGGATTGGGGATGAGCGTTCCTGATTAAACCTGGAGTAAAGTGTTCGGGGAAGTATAATTAGTGGCTATCCTACTCCTGAATCGGAGGCCAAAATCGAAGGCCTCTTGGGTTAAATGCATGAAGGACCAATCAACCTTTGGTTGCGTCCAAGGCTAGAAGGGCCAACTTCCCTTTATTTATAGTGGTAGTCTCTATTGGATTTAAAGCTCGCCTAATGTCTCCTGTCTTCCTATCCTGGACAAAGCCTGTTTGGTCTGCATTAATCAGTGTAGGGAGCAGTGGGGCTAAGCGGTTTGCTAATACCTTAAAGTAAATATTCGCATCAATATTCAGGAGAGAAATCGGCCCATAGGAGGCACACTCTTTTGGATCCGTACCAGGTTTCAGTAAAAGTATCGTGGTAGAGGCTTGCATGGAAGCGGGTCACACTACCCACTTCTCTAAAGGGCTGTTAGTGGAGAGAGAAGTTGGCTACTGAAGAGCTTGTAACATTTTGGTGAGAATATGTCAGGGCCCGGGGCTCTAGATTTCAGGGACCTTATTACCGCCTCCACCTCTTCTTGTCTTATTGGGGATTCTAGCGCCTCCATCACCTCCCGGGCTAAGCTGGGCAGGTCTGCTTCCCCAATATACCTTGTCTGGGCTGAGGATGATCTGGTTGGAGCTGAAATTGTCTCCAGCAGATGGGCCCTTGCTAGGTTTAATTTATCCTGTTCCTCATATTGGGTTACCTCCGGCAGATCTTTGAGGCCTATAATGAAATTGCGTTTTCTGGATTGTGCGAACTTCATCGTTAAGAGTTGGTTGGCCTTATTGCCTTTCGCATAATAACTCTGTTTGACTGGCATCAGGGTCTGAGCTGTCTCTTCGGCGTATAGGGCCTCTAATTTATTTCGGGCGATGCAGAGGGCTAAGTGGAGTTGGGGGACCATCCCCTCTTATATTTGCTTTCAATCTCTAGGATTTCCTGTTCCTGTAAGACTCGGGATTGTTTTTTCTGTTTGGTAGGCCACTGTGTATGATAGGCCACTGTGTGTGCTATTAAAATACATCTGATGACTGCATTCATGGCGTCCCACATCGTGGCAGGAGACGTTAGTTCAGTGGGTTTCTCCTGAAAATAGTCCCTGATCGCTTTCACTACTCCATCCCTTCAGGCCATGTCATTCAAGATTGGATCATATAGGGGCCATTGTGGTCTAGTCAGCGGGGCTGGTCAGAAAGAACCTTCGGGGCAATGGTCCCTGTGCTTATAAATGGCATGAGCTGATGCGAGACCAACATCACATTTATACGGGAGGAGGAACAGTGAACCTGTGAAAAAAAAAAGGTGAAGTCCCTGTCCTTTGGATGCAGTACTCGCCAGGCGTCGTCCACTCCCAAAGACCTGAACAAATGAAGGATACTTGGAGCGATCCTGAAATCTTTAGAGCCCTCCTAAAAAAAAAAAAAGTTATTGGCCTTCATTCGGGGCGTAAATCGAAATTAGTGAATATAGATGGCCCAAGAGCATACCTTTCACGCCAGCATACCGGCCACCAGGGTCTTTAATGATGTCCAATTCTTCAAACTGGATACTTCTTGCCATCAGGATTGCCCCCCCCCCCTTTTTGACCCCACTGAGGCCAGGAATTGCTTAGGGGAGTCTCTGCTCCGAAGGCGGGTGTAGTCTTCTGGGAAAAGATGGGTTTCTTGCAGGAAAGTTACTTACCCTCCAAGTCCTTCAGTCTCTTCAGAATAGATTTACATTTTACTGGTTAGTTCAAACCTTTTACGTTCAATGAGACAAAATTCAGATTCTGGTGGGGTATCACTGGGTTTTCCTCCTTCACTGCGGCGGGGGAGGGTGTTAGGGAAGTAGAATCCGCCATCCAAAGTCAGAAAAATTCTGAAATCTTGCTATAACCGACTAAGCAAACCAAAAACAGCCCAAGCATTGAACTCTGAACTTTCAGGTGGCTTAGAACCATCGGCAAAACACCCCAAAGGTTTTCAGGTAACATCCTCCTTGAGGTCAGGCTTGGGCCGTGCAAAGCCTGTCTTAAGCCTTGTAGTGTTCCGTGTTCCCATGATGCCAGTTGACAAAGCTTACGGATGTCTGGAAAGGACCAGTGGGTCTTTACAGCAGCCAATTCCCTCCAGGTCACATGTGTGAGAGCCGTTTATCCGAGTTGCGGCCCCTCTGGACCCTTGACCAGACAGAGCTTTGCGATTTCGGCTGGAGGTCTTCCGCTCCCTTGCGAGTACCCAGTGGGAGTATCCCCTTTGTCTGATGGAGAAGAGTTTTATGATCCTCTCTGCATCTTCCAGGCTTGAGATCGACTGGGAAAACCACGTGAACTGAACAGAGCCGGGAAACAGCCAGCGTTATCTAATCTTTTGATCATGCAAAAAGAGAGTGGGGGCCGAAGCGCTCTATGATTCTGTATCGTGGTTGAAGCCAGGTCCTAGGAAATCTGTATAGGGTAGCCCTGGAATGTCAATTCGTCTGGGTGCCACCCACCAGCAAGATATCTTGCTTCGTTGTGTAAAAGTGGACTTGAGTAATCACATCCGGGGATATTCCGACTCCACTCCCCTGCGAGTGCGCAACCTGAGAGTGTGATCCAGTGGAAGCAGGGGCTTCTCGGCGTGTGGCAGGAAGGATTGAAATAGGTCCCCTATGTACTCCGCTAAGTCTTGGTCTTGGACGGACGATGGTAACCCTCTGATCCGGAGATTTTTTTGGGCCCTATTCTCCATGTCCTCTTGTTTATACTCTAGGGTCTCATTCCTGTTTGCCAGGGTACAGTTCTTCTGTTGTACCTCCAGTAGGGCGGCTGCGTAGTCTTGAGTTTGCTCCTCCAGTCTTTGTTCCAGTTCCGCCACTCTTTGTTCCATATGTTCTAATTTGGTAGATAGTTCCAACATCCAGCTGCGAAACTCTGTTTTAATGTCCATCATAAATTACTGAATGTTCTCCTTGGTGGCTAATTGCCCTGTGGGGCCAGTTGGGGCTAGGGCAGGGACTTTGTTGCTTCTGATTTTTTTCCCCCTTCTCTGCTGTGAGTAGCATGGTGGAGATGTCCATTTTCTCCTGGGCTTTGTTTTGACATGGCGATTTTCCTCGATGTGGGAAGTGTGAGCCCTCGCTTTGTTATAATTCTCCTCGCCTCCAAACAGTCAGGGTTCACCCGATGGCTTGATCCCTCTCACAGGGTATGAAAGGGTAGGGCGGGGCGCCTGAGACGCTAAGCCCCTGGATGAATGGCTGTCAAGCACTGCACTTATCAATTCCTGCCGGATACCACAAGATTCCGGGAAACCCCTTGTCGGGGCTCCCTGAGGGTCTCCACTGCCAGAAGAACCCAGGCCAATGAGTAAAGAACAACGGAGCGTGTAGGCTCAGGGCATCCACGTTGCAACAGAGGAAATCCTGAGGCCTGAGGATCTATGGCTGTTGCTCTGGGGTGGAGTAGTGTTCCAAAGCAGTGGTGCCTCAAAGGAGGGGGGAGGGAACAGGGAGGGAAGCTGGAATTGCTGTTTATTTGTTTCCCCCGTTTCAAAAGGCCTCTTTTACTTTATGCCTTTTATGCCATGCCTATCACTCATGGAAAGGCTGTAACTCTCCAGAGAGCCTCCATGCTTCCTACCAGGTGTTGGTGAGGTGCTGCGGGCTAGACTGCTGTGGGCCGTGTAAGAGGAGGGTCTGTGCGCTGGTCTACCGATGAGGGGAGCGCAGAGGGTTCGGCCAGGCTTATTATTTCCCTTTCCATGTTGCAGGAGCTCTCTCCCCTTGCGTGCTGCCTGATTCTTATCGGGAGGTGGGATGCTGTAGGCTGCTCACCGTTTAAGAGGAAGGCTTAGGTGCTGCCCCGCTGCGGGGCCAACGTCAGAGGAGCAGGAGTGTGGGCAAACGGAATTCCGCTGGAGAGGGAGCAAGTGAGGCGGGCCGCCACCAATGGCCTGTGCCTCTGTGCTCCCAGGGTACAAGCACAGAGGCACAGGCCGAGAGACTGGTGCGTACCATGCCTTACAACTGGGGCTGCTGGCACGTATTTAGATGGTCCATTGGGCCGGGGTGAGGGGGAGCTGGCCTGCGAAATCTTGTGTCCCCATTGCCACTGGCGGAGTAACGGGGGAAAGGAGCCAGCACCATCTCCCTTGCGCCACCGTGTTCAGGGGTCCCCCAGTGTTTTCTGCAGCGTTCGTGCAACTCGTCCCTACTAAGACCGGTCGCTCGCCCCACTGAGGGATGCTTGCTCCTCACCCGTTGGACTCGCATTGCAGTAGGGTGGTCAGATGAGGTGAAGGGTGGGTGGGTTACGCCATGCTCGTCCCTCCTGTATGTCCACCATCTGGATGCTAGATAGTCTGACTCCCGGCCGTCTGGGCTTATATATCAGCCGCAGAGTTCATGAAGAGCACCATGGCACCATTTTAGGAGAGCGCTGCAGTTTATACGCCGTTGCGAGCCCCTGCATTTATTCTGTTCTTCGGGCGGCTTTGTGCCTCTGATGTTACCAATGCATGCCCTCCACTTTCAGGACCTTATTGCTGGCAGACTGCTCCCCGGCATCAACAGGAACTGCTATTTTATTATTAATCCGATGGGCTTTGTACGGAGGCCATCAACAGAGCAGCTACATCAGTGGCGCTGCTGGCCACGCCCCCAACCTGTTCTAACTTTTTGAAGGGAAGTAAAGCCTTCAGCTTCACTTCCCCTGCCTTTTGCTCATTTGTTATGGCAAAACTGATTAGTCTTTCAGACTATCAGTACTGGGAAACTGTTTCCCCTTTTACCTTTTTGTGACTTAACACTGCACACATCAATTTATGATGCAGTGCAATGGGAGATTTTTGTATCAGCCAAGCTTTTTACACTTGGGATTTTTGGTTACTTTTATATGTGCTGTGACGAATCCGGAGATGTCACTTCTCTCCAAGTGGGAGCCTTTTCCCACGATACCACAGAGGTGAGGCCGCTACCCAAAAAGTCCACATGGGGGTGCTACTCAGCGTGAGGAGCTCATGGGTAGAGACTCGCTCCCTCACCCCCACGCCCCCCCCCCCCCTCTGGGGTTCAAGGAGATCATCACGGGAGAATGCGGTACAACACCCCTCACCCTGCACCCACTTAAATTACCTCGCCTCAGTCCATGAGGCCCACCTTACCATCTCACTTCATATCATGCACTTCCATGTACATATGTGAGTCTGAATACCCTACAGTTACTGAGACGAGGAAGAGTAGGGATGACTGATCTCCAGGAGGTGCGGAATTATAGCGAGGCCTCTTAAGATCTTGCATTAGCTTTCTAGCTGTGATCGCTCATTCACCATAAAGACTGTTTACCTTTTTGTCAGATCTTCCCATTAGGATCCGCGAATCTGGAGGATGTCCAGCATGGAAAAGAGGCTGCTGCTGTCCGGGACGTGTGCGAAGGAGCCGAGGCGTCCCTATCCGGTCTGGCGTCCCTATCTGGTCTGCCGTCCCTAGGCAGACCAAGTGTTCGGCCCTGCATGTCCTTTTCCGGGAGAGCTGCTGAACCCCACAGACCCCCTGAGGCATCTGGTCAACAACTGATATTTAAACAGTTGAAATGAAAATGCCCCTGAGGGAAAGGCATTTAGGTGTCACTAGGGGTCGCACCTGCAACCCCTTAGGTCAGGTCTCCCTTGCTACCCCTAAAAAATAAATTTACAAAATTTAAACAAAGTGTATTTTGGTTTAATTTTTTTAAATTAAACTGAGGCTCCTGGGCGGTGGGAGGCCGGCTGGCGAAGTTCGTCAGTGTGTGGGACTCCATCTCCACCGACCGTTGGGTGCTGGAAACCCTGGCCCAGGGGCACGCCCTCGAGTTTCTAAAGAAGTGCCCTCACGTGCCACCCGTGGCCAGGAAGGAAAACCACGTACCCCAGCTGCTGCTGGAGGTAAGGGCGATGCTCAAGAAAGGTGCCAAAGAGACTTTGGGGCTCCGGGGTCTACTCAAGATACTTTCTCGTAAAGAAGACACGAGGTTGGCGTCCCATCCTGGACCTGCGGCGACTGAACAAGTACATCAAGGCTCAGACGTTCCAGATGGTCACCCTCCAGCACTTGCCGGGACAGCTGGAGGACAATGATTTCCTGTCGTCGTTGGACTTGGAGGATGCCTACTTCCACATCCCCATTCTAAAAGGACACCGGAAGTTCCTCAGGTTCGTGGTCCAAGGACGGCACTACCAGTTCAAGGCCCTCCCGTTCGGATTAAAGTCGGCACGCAGGGTATTCACCAAGTGCACCGGTGGCGGCGTGGCTACACCTGCAAAGGATCCATGTCTATCCCTACCTGGACGACTGGCTCATCCGAGCAAGGACAAGGGAGCTCGCCATAGAACACACAGCGAAGACCGTCCAGCTACTCACGGACCTGGGGTTCTCAATCAACTTCCCCAAATCCACCTGGTCCCTTCGCAGGTCGCCCTGTTTCTGGGAGCCAAGCTCGACACAGTGGCACGGCTGGCCTCGCCGTCTGACGAAAGAACGAAAGCCATCCTGGGCAAGGTGCAACGCCTGCTAGCCACGGATGTAGCCAGGGTAAGATCCATCAAATCCCTTCTCTGGGATGATGTCCTCCTGCATCTATCTGGTACGCCTGTGCAGACTTCGAATGCGTCCACTGCAAGAGTTCCTCGACGCACGCTGGATCCAGGCGAGGGGCAGCTTCAAGGACAGGATACCGCTCAACGAGACCTTCCGACGAGCGATCTGGTGGTGGGGCACCCGCACTCATCTGACGGCGGGCGCAGACTTTCAGACCCCAGCTCACCAGGTAATGGTGACGACGGATGCCTCCCTGGAAGGGTGGGGAGCGCATACCGGAGATCTCCACGCGAGAGGCCTTTGGCTCCCGGAGGAAAAACAGCTTCATATCAACATTCTGGAGCTCCGCGCAGTGTTTTGGGCCCTCGGGTCTTTTCTTCCGTCCCTCAAGGGCAAGGTGATGAGGATCTTCACCGACCACACCACCACGATGTTCTACATCAGGAAGCAGGGTGGAACCAGATCCCCAGCCCTGTCCAAGGAAGCCCAGGATCTGTGGCACTGGGCCGTTGACCAGGGGATGTTTCTGGTACCCTTTCATCTGGCAGGGATAAAGAACACCATTGCCGACTCACTCAGCAGGGAGCTGCGCTCGTGCCACGAGTGGGAGCTACGCCAGGATCAAGTGGATCGACTCTTCAGGCTATGGGGCAGACCCCAGGTCGATCTCTTCGTGACGGCGACGAACTCCAAGTGCCAGAGGTTCGCCAGCAGGTTCCCCCAACCGAGGAGCATGGGCGATGCTTTCTCGTTCCCCTGGGACAACATGTTCCTCTATGCTTTCCGCTGTTGCCACTGCTACTCCGGCTCGTCAACCAGCTCAAGAGGTCCCGGTGCAGGATGATCCTCGTCGCACCGACGTGGCCGAGACAGACCTTCTGGACTTATCGGCGTCCCCACCAGTCAGACTCCCTGTGGACGCGGATCTTCTCTCCAGAGAAGGAGGCGCCATTCTTCATCACGACCCGAAGTCCCTGAACTTGCAGACCTGGCTCCTGCAGCACTAGAGTTTGGGCGATACGATATACCGGCCGACTGCAGAGAGATTCTTCCAAAGGCCAGGGCGTCCTCAACTCTCAAGTGTTACGGACACAAATGGAAGAGGTTCTCTGTCTGGTGCCGGGCACAGAAGATTAACCCTCTACGGATTACGGCCCCTCAAGTACTGCCGTACCTACTGTAGTTGGCCAAGGCTGGACTAGCTCACGCCTCCATCAAGATACACCTGGCTGCCATCTCCAGATACACCAGGACAACTGGACGGGTGTCCTTGTGGTCTCATCGCCTGGTGAAGGAATTTATGAAGGGACTATTCTGCTCGTTCCAGCCGGTGAAGGCCCCAGCCCCGGCGTGGGAGCTCAACGTGGTGCTGACTAGGCTCATGGGGGCTCCTTTCGAGCCTATGCATACGGCACCATTGAAGTTCCTATCGTGGAAAACAGCTTTTCTTGTGGCCATCACCTCCGCACGGCGCGTGGGAGAGATTCAGGACCGATCTTGCAAGCCTCCATACTTGACTTTTCACGACACGAGGGTGTCTGGTGTGGATTCAATCTAAATAGCATATAGCAGGGGGGAGAGAGGGCATCTCCGTTTCGTCCCCCTCTGTTCCATAATGGGCTCTGAGAGCTGACCATATATAAATAGTCTTAATGTTTGGTTCTATTAGTTGGCTTTGATCATGGTAGGGAATCTCTCCCCAAATCCCATTTGCTGCATGGTTAAGAACAAGAATCGCCACTCCACCCTATCAAGCGCCTTCTCTGTGTCGAGCGACACTAAGATGCCCGGGAAACCCGGTTTGTTGACCTTTTCTATAAGATGGGCTATCCTTCTGGTGTTATCGCTAGTCTGTCTTCCCCTAATGAACCCTGACTGGTCTGGGCCAATTATATTGGGGAGCTGTTGGCCAGGACCTTAGTGTATATCTTTGCGTCCGTATTGATCAGGGCTATTGGCCTATACGAGCCGCATACCGTCGGGTCCTTGCCCTCTTTGGGGACAAGGACCATTTTCGGCCGCTCCATAGATAATGTTATTCTACTCTCCCTACCCATGCCATTGAATAACGGGACCAAATATGAAATCAAGATTTGTCTGTATGTTTTGTAGAACTCTGTGTTAAATCAATCCAGACCTGGAGATTTGTTACTGGGGAGGGCCATAATGACTCTGTGCACTTCTTCAACTGAGATGTCTTTCCATAGCGAAACCCTATCTTGGGATGTAATTTGGGCTTGCTCCATTGTTTTCAGGTGTTCGACTTGATCATGTTCTGGTGGGTTGGCCGAACTGTATAGCTCCCTATAGAACTTCAAGAACTCCTGAATTATGTCTCTGTTGTCAGGGCTAGTACCCCCGTCCTTCCACCCTTAGTTTGAGAATCATTTTAGCTTTCTCTTTTCTTCAAAGCATTCTCGCCAGCAGTCTATCCGCTTTATCGGCCTTGATGTAATATTTTTGTTTCAGGAACACCAGGGCCTTTTTCGCCACCCTTGTCTGTATAATCTCCAATTGGGCCTTGATCGCTCGAAGTTCCTTCCTCATGGCTCCACTGGCTCCCTCTCCCATTTTTGTCATTACTTCCTTCAACTTCCCCTCAAGGTTCCTTTCCTCTAGTCTTAACTCCCTCTCCCTGTGTGAGAGATATGATTCTTCCCCTGATGGTGGCCTTGAAAGCATCTGATCTCGTTTGTCGCGTTGTCTCATTAACTTTGTTGTCAGCAAAGTAGTTCTTTATCTCCCCCTCCAGTTCCCTCCTCAGACTTATCATCTTTGAACAAGTATCCCGGGTAGCTCAATTTCCATAGAGCCATGGGGCCTGGCCTTCTGGTTATTTCCACCCTTATAAGGGCATGATCAGATAAAGAAATAGCCCCCACTTTGATGTGTCCTAACCAGCCCAGGAGTTTCCTAGAGGTCCAGACATAGTATATTCTTGATGATGAGCGAAAAACATGCGAGTAGAACGCGAACCCCTGCTTTTCCCCCTCTTTTTCCCTCCATGCGTCCACTATGGCTAGTCTCTCGACCTTGTCTTTCAGTTCCTCCGAGGATTCCCCTGGTTCCCTTTAGTGTGAGTCGATCTATCCTTCCCTGGGTCCCAATCCATGTTAAAATCCCCTGATAATATTATGGGGCCTTTCGCAAATTTCTCCAACTTAACCAAAATGCTTTGGATGATGGCGTCCTGGCCTCTGTTTGGGGTGTAGATAGTTGCTAGAGTAAATCGTTCCCCCTCCCTTTCATGGCTATGTACCTCCCTAGGGCATCTTTATCTATGTCCATTACTATCAGGTCCAGGTTGGATTGCAAGCCTATCAGGTGTCCCACCCTCTTTGTCTTGTCCGTCGACTGGACAGTATTGGGGAATCCCTGCACCCTCAGGAGGTCCCTATCTCACATCTGTACATGTGTCTCCTGTAGTGTGATTATATTACATCCCTCCCTCTGCAAGAACCTCTCCAGTTTTTCTCTTCACCAGGGAGTTCAAGCCCCTTATGTTTCGAGTACCAGGGTTAGCTTATTACAGCGACCCATTTCCCTGGGATATTCTTTCCTTTGTGGACCCTTCCCCTCTGTCGGTCAGATTCTCACCCCCCTTCCCAACCCTCCCTTTGGCTAGCGAAACTCAACTGGCCTCTAGCCCCCTCCAAACCTCTCCCTCAGCAGTTGAGTCCCCTTAACGCCCTAGCCAGAGCCCCAGCCAGGTCTCCCCAACCCATAATAGATTCCTACCCACCCACACCCTACCTTCTGGGCCGCCTCCTTGTTTCACTTTGGTCGCCCTCACCATGATACTTTTTAGCCCCTGAACCTTTAGCCTATGCTCTCGCAGCCTTGATCGTTGCGAACAGGCCTCTCCATCTCCGTTCCCTCCGCTAGTGGAGCCTTTCAAGAGGGGTTTGTATCCTCCCTTCTTACTCCTTTGGTTTTACCACTGTCGACCACTCCCAGCTTTTGCCCCCCTTGGTCCTTTGCTTTTGGTGTTCTTGGCTCCAGGTCTTCCTCCTCCTATCTCCAGAATCTTCGCTCCTTCCTCCATGGTGGTGATCCTTTGTTGCCTGCCCTGCCATTCAAATACCATGCCAAAAGGAAATGTCCATCTGTAACGTAGGTCCTTCTGTCTCAGAACCTGGGTGATTGAGCCATAGTTCTTCTTTTGAGCAAGGTCATCTGGGACAAGTCTTGGAAGAGTAACAGGTCTGATTTGTTGTAGGATATTTTTTTGGCTTTCCTTGACTGTGTAGGATCCATTCCTTGGTCTTGTAATCCTGTAGGACCACCAAGACATCTCTGGGGTGTGCCCCTGGTTCAGTCCTGCAGGTGCCAACTATGTGGATCCGATCTATCCTTGCTTCCAGTGCCGCCTCTGAGTCCAATAAATCTTTTAATATGCCCTTCATCATTGCCTCGAGGTCTTCGTCTAGCACTTCTTCTGGAATGTTTTTAATCCATATATTCGATCTTCTGGATCTTTTCTACAGATCCTCTGTCTGCAGTTCTACATTGTAGGTTGCTGTTGCCATTTTTTACACCTAGGTCTCGATCTTCCTGGAGTCTTTCGTCAGCTCTTGAATGGCTCTTTAATTTGCGTTGACCCTTTCTTCCATCTTGCTCACATCCTGTTTAATTTCTTGAAGTGCGGAGGCAAGGTCTTCTCTCATTGTCCTCTGTTTCTGATGTGATTTTATCCCCAAACTCTGTGGTATTGCTTTAGGAGGGAGTGCGTTACTTGCTGGTCTGTTCCTTCCTTCTCCTGTGTTACCCCCAGGTCCCTTTGCTCCTGGTCCGGCATAGTTCCTGGGGGAGAGGTTGCCTCTTTTCCCCACATTTTCTGAAGGTTGCTTTCCATGGTTTTCCTATGGCTTTTCGGGAGTAAGGGCTGATCCTTCCCTCTGTTCTTGGACATTGTCTCTGGTGGCAGTCTTTCACTGGGAGATGTTCTCTCTCCGGTCTCCCTGCTCCCCTCTTCTCCACTCAGCTCCTGGATAAGGGTAATATTTTGCCTCCACTTGTCAGTAGGGGCTTGGGAGGTTGTCTGTCTGTCCAGGGGGCTCCCCAGCTCGCCCCTTGTACCCTTATTGGGGGGCTTACACCAGGCTACCCCCCCTGCTGAGGCTGGCTGTGGCCCCACTCGTCACCCCCGACCTGGAGTATGTGATGTTGCTACCTCTTCTTCAGACCAAGGTGACTCTGCCGGTTACTTTTCTGGCTCTCCCCCTGTCGCCTGGACTGTTGGGATACACCACTCCCTCCTGCCAGTCCCTCCCGAAGGATGCCGCTTCTTCCCGGTCCCTCGCTTGCTCCTTCGTCCCCCCCTGCTGGTTCTGGGGTCCAATCTTTGCTCTCCTTATTGGTGTGGGTCTCCCCCAGATCCTCTGGGGCCCTGAATCAGTCTCTTTTCCTCTACCTCCTTTGGCCCCCCTCCTCGCCCCGTGTAATCTAGGCTGGACCCATTGTCTGGGTGCACCCTCAATATCTCCTCCTGGTCAAGCGGGTTTCCCCCCTCAGGAACTCATCTTCTTTGCCTTTGCCAAAGGCCCTCTGCCGCTCTGCTCTCTGAGGGGATGGGGGCTCCTCCTCTCTCTGCACTCCTTACCGCTGTCAGCCTGAGCGTACTTCCCAAATGCTTCTGGGTCCTGGGTGGCTCCCTAAAGCAGTTCTTACTCCAGGCCAGGACCTTTGGGTTCCTCCTCCTTGCCGGGTGATGGTGCCCCCTTCCTGGGAGAGCTGACTCGTCTCCCGGTCTCTCCACGATGGTCTGCCAAACTCTAGGCCGTTTGTCCGCTTTTTTGCAGATGCTCGTGCACCCACTCCATTTCACTTACTACTGCAGCTGCTCCAGTCTCCGCTGCCGAGCCCAGCTCCACTCTGCTCCTCCTCTCCCCCACCGGCTAGGCCGCCTCCTGGGGTCCGCCGGAGATCTAGGTTTCTGGGGGTCATGTTTCGCTTTGGGGGAGCGACGGTTATGGTCCCCTCCTGCCTGGGCTTCTCCACTTCTCGACCCCGACTTCTGGGGAAGTGCTCTGCAGTGATGGTCTCTCTGTGGAGGCCCAGAGAGTCAGGAGAGCATCAGTCACAGTGCTCTCCACCCAGCGCCTATCTTCTCTAACTTTTGATTCAGATTTCTATTCTATTTGTGAGCTACTCTCAGTTCGTCTTTTAATTCCCTGGTCTCTTCTGCCCATAGTTCAAGCAGAATTTTTATTATGTGGGCCTTTTAAACAGTAAGGTCCTGACTTGCCTGATATGCAGGATCTGCTGAACAGCATAGACCCTCTAGGCCATCTCACCTCCAGTTGACGGTAACAGCAGCTGAACTAGACACCCTAAGGTGAAAGTAGGAGTGGAAAAAAACAAGCAGATTTCCTGACTTCAGGGATGTACAGAAGTCTACAAGAAGATAAATAACATTAGTAAGACAAACTCTGTTACAGATTCCAATTCAACATCCACCCCCTTGAACCTCCCCTTTATTACCAGTGTTCCTCTACCTTCTGTGGAGCGTTCATATTTATAAATGGAATGCTTTAGTGTAAAACTATTTCTGTTCTCTTCTGTTTTGAGTTGGTCTCAGTTGTAATTCATTCCTCTCTTAAAAGTAATGTTATATTCTAGCTTTCACTACTCCAATATTTTGTCAGAAAATGTGAAGTTATTCATTAATGTTTTTTCATACCCTCACTAAACTAACTGTCCATAATAAATATCTACCTACAATGTCTGCACAATATATATATATGTTCATTATATACACTTAAATGCCTTTGTGATTATGAACTTTTGCATTCACTCCTGATGCTTGTAATCCTTCTTTGTTTTACAATTGTTTACATGTTCCCTTGAAGCAGAGCGTATGCAGGAAGGGTTTCAATTCTAGACAGTTCATGTTCCTGTGAAAAGGTAATATGGAGACACTTACCTACCTTTCGAGAGATTTTTTTTGTTTTTAGCACTGCTACTGCGTAATACAGAGATGTTACTTTCTCTGCAAGGATATGTCTAAATATGTGGACGCAGATGTTGCTCTCTGTGCTCCGAAATGTCTGTTAGGAGTACCTTGGTTTGGCTCCACTGCGCACTACGCCTGTGACACGCTCTGTGTCAGCAGTCTCCCTCTCCCATGCTAGCTATTGACACTGTGGGGAGGCGAAACACTACTTCTCCTCAAATTATTGTTCTTGAACGCCTCCTCTATTGCAGTCGGTAAGTTATTTCACATTTCGGGCTGGTGCCTCAAATCATAAATACACACCTTTTAGCTGTTAGCAAATATTTTGCTACCTTTTAGGAGGTATGGCCCTAGTTTAACTGTTTAACCTCACATTTAATAAATGCAAGCCTTGCAGAAGCACTGTGTTGCACGTTCGTGTTATAATGCCCCTCAAAGTTCCTCCAATACGGTTATTTCACCTTCCTGTTCCGCCTTCGTTTATTATACTGCTTAGCCCTTAAAAAGAGCAAGTGTTCACAAACCAACCTTCCTACTTCAAATATTACATAAAAGGCAGTTTAGAATGTTAATGGTGACTGCCTTTCCTGTGTTTAGATCCTCATCTAATTAACATTCAGATGTACCTCCACCATGTTGGCTTGGTATAGATTCCTGCTCATGAATTAGAAACAATACCTCTTAACTACTTAACCGCAGAATTAAATGTACCAGCTTAAAATCTTTTGCGAGTGATACAGCCTCCAACCCTGTTAACCAGCCCAGCCATTTTAAGTGACATGACATTGCCACTACAACCCTTTTTGACTCATTAAGAATAAGGTCCCATGGTTGCCATTAATGCTCCTGTGACAGGAATGCTTTTTAAGCATGCTATTTTGGACCTATTTTTATTTTTAATGTGATTTGTTTGTTACGACCTTTACACATACAATTTTCTTAATAAAAAACAATAGTTATCATAAAACAAATCAATAAAACTAACTTGTAATGAATTTCCTTATTAAGTTACAATTACATTTCCTGTTAATTTATATGGATTTCAAATTAAATCATAAAATGAGAATCACATCCTTAAAATTGACATATAATAGTAAAATGTATGATACATTTTTATACGTCATTTTAAAAAAACTGATTTGAAACCCGACTCGATAAAGTGCAAAATGTAACGATTTGTTCTCAGTAATCAGAAAATACTGCCAGAACTCATCGTCCGTTATACTGTATTATTGATTGACAAATCTACCGAGATCGCACACATACAGCGCTCCCATTACCTTTCACTCGGTCAATACATGTCTGACATTTTCCATTTTTGTAGGAATTTTACATATTCGACAATATCCGTTTTGTACAGGTAAGCCCAATTCCGGGCCTAGTACCATCAGAACAGGGATCTTATTAATACATAAGCAGCAAGAATCTACATAACGCAAGTGAAGGGCATAGCATTAAGTAGTTATGAGGGATTTTATAGTTGTGTATAACGCCCTTAATCTCTCTATAGCTCTTTAATGTAGTGGAATGCTCGTGGTTAGAAGCCCATTCCCATCTTTTTGTTGAGTTACAAATGATGTATTTAATGTATGGAATTCACTTTCCCAAGCAGGTCTCCAACCAATTATTAGCTCAAAGGTTTCCACTAACAAATAATAATAGAATAATTTTAGCTTTTATAAACATTAGACGCGTCCTATTAAAGGCCAATGCAGGAAGTAAAATCGGGCCAAGTTCCAGTCTCATAAGTTCAAAAGAGAAAGAAGGAGCCAATCCTAGTACCTTCCTCCAGAACTTATCCTTGAGCACTTTCAACCAATAAAGACCTTTCGTTGCTAAGTACTCGGTTGAATACAGCATCACAGCTTAAAAACATTGCTATATAACATTAAGATTCCAGCAAGCCTAAAGCCAGATGTCTCACTTGCAAATCTGTCTATAGGCGAGGTGAATGATAGTCTTTCTGTGCTTAACAAAAATCTGCTCACCATAGCCACCACTGAAGCCAACTCAATTCCCTAATATTTGTAGATGTTAACATATTCAATGCAATTTCCAGAAATTACCAACTTAGATTTGTTGACTTTACTGTAGAGAATTTCATAATTTGTGTTTTTTCAAAATTGATAATCAACCCATTATCACTAGCATAGTTAAAAAAAATTTACCAATAGTTCTCTTAATAGTGGAAAAAGTATGATCGACAATGACTAGATTGCCCACAGAGTGAGGACACGAGTGAGCAGTCTCTGCAGCTTCTCCGAGTCTTTCTACTGTTTTTATGTGTGTTTGGAGGTGGAGTCTAATTCTGAACATAACCACGGACGCACCACGGAGCGGGCTACGCAGTGAGGGCACGAGTAAGCAGTCTGTGCATGCCCGCTGCATCTCCGCGCCCCAGAGCTTCCGAGGTAACTTTCAACCCCCTTCAATCCAGAGCGCCCCTTGAGTCGCACAAATTGCTTTCCTCTTCACTTCACAAACAGATATTTGTGTTTTCCTCGCCCTGTTCGGCTGTTCCCTTCCACACTCCTTTGTAAAGCACTGTTGTTTGGGGCACATGTGGGTATAGTGGATATGCGGCACGCGTTTCGAGGCTGCTAATGTAGTAAATAATGTTGGAGCGGCGGTTTTCTGCTTTTCTGACCTGGTACTTGGAGTGCCGGCGATGGGTGCGCCTAGCTTTCTTATCTGATGTAAAAGATGAATAATTGAACCTTCCCATCCTGCATACGATTCATTGTATATGCTTCACCTTACTGCATTTGACCTGAGGAAAATTGTTGTGTCCGATATTCATTGAGATTGCTCGACTTAACAGCCTTTTGGGATTCCCCAGAGTATAGCCGACTGCACTCCTCTGCACTCGGAGGATAAGTGGTGCTTATCTCTCTTGCTGGCTGCCATAAACTGTTTACAACTATCACTACTATTACTGTTTAAGAGAGGTGACTGTCGGTCTAGCCCCTTTGAGCATCTGCATTTCTGCTTCTGGAAAATCTCCTCATTGAAGGGAACATCATTATTGTACATTAATCTAGCGCATAGAATCCTCTTCTTTGCCTGTACCCGAGAGGGGTTTGGGCGACGCTAACTTTTGACCCTGACCCACGTAGCTTGCTATCACCGCTCGCGGGAGGCGACTGCGGGTTTTACGTTTGAGTCACGCCACGCTGCGGTTAAGACAAGCTTGGGCCACTGCCCAAAGAAGATTCCAATGAACCAGCAGAGTTTGGGTAGAGGCTGCGTGGAGGACTTTGCCACCCACACGCTCAACGCATCACACGTGCCCGTCATTTGGCAGAATGGTGGCTTCCACCGGCCCGCGCTCCTGTCACCGTACCAAAAAATCAATATCGGAACCCCCCCCCCCCCACCCTGAACTCCTGCTCCTCTTCCGCTAACTGAACATCCCTGATCCCTGTGTAAGCAGCAACAGGCGAATTCAGTGAAGGCAAAACACCGGCAACTGGAACAACCAGCGAGTACCCGATCTTTATTAATAACTATAGACATGGAACATCTCAAACCACAGAGGGAGACCGTGATAGTTCCTAAAGAGCATGGAAAACCCATGCAAACCCAATCGGAGCCAAATGCCTGCTCCGTTGACACAGGGTATTAAAGGGAGGAGGAGGTTTTTTCTTTAGCGATGAATACACTACCGAAAATGAACAAGATACAGTCGGGCAAGCTACCTGCAAATCGGATCTTATGTTCGTCGGCAACTCCTGCCCCCACAAAAGTCATACAATCTTTAGCAAATGACCAAGATTCAATACAGCAACAGCAACTGGACCCAAATAAACCCGGCGGGATAGTTCAGCCGACACAATCGAACTCCACACCACTGCATCAACCATAGAAAAACAAAGCAGTTCAAGCAAAAATACTATGGCAATCCAGATATGGAACAAGAAAAATGATATTCCGATAATAGAGGCACCTAGAAAGAGTTAACTTATGTAGAGACTGTCCCTTGACATAACAGAAATAGAAGATATCATCGCTAACCATGAAAAACAAACACATTTTTGGCTCAGCCAATAACATGAAATTCATACCACCGAATATAGCCATGACATCAACTCTGATCTTAAAAAATCAAGATGTGGCAGGTTGTTTTTCCACGTCAATCGCCAGAACACAAAACTGCCCAAATAAAAGAAGTTGTTAATAGAACAATATACCAAGATAGATAGCAATTTTTGAAGATGAACAACAAAACATATTGACAGAGAAGTGCAAATGTAATCCCACACGGCCTCCGCTTGTGAAGACATCCCGACATCAATGGTTGAATTGCAGAACATCATGATGGCGGTTTCAACTCGGGCCTTGATTCAGTTCATAAAACTATACGAACAACTCAGTGATTCACTGAAGGACCAAGCCACGAACCTAGCGATGATCCACAGCCAACAACTATTTCTGGAAGCATTTGCCACGAAAATCCAAGCGAGACACGATGAAGAAGCCGAAGCCTCAAATCAGTGCCAACTGATGCTATTTGACATTGCAAGGAGTGACAGGGCTGACAAGGCTCAATCAACCAACTATGATAAAAATCCTGATGGATAAACAAAAGAAATCTCTCCGCCCTACTGACCCTGGTCAATTGCAAATAAAAACACAAAAGGAGCCAGCTCATCGAGATCGACCAACAGGCCCGATTGACCCTCAAATAACTTCAACTAACAAAGTGGCACAGTGTTTGGAATTAATGCCACCTGTTCCAACCTGCTCTCATATTGTTCCAGAAGCACAAACAGAGATACAACAAGCGAAAAATGCTGAGAAATCGGAGGAGTTATCCCACCTGAGAGAAAAATTCCAACTAACAATTCCTCAAAGTACAGCACCTTTTGCAATATTTGAGTGATACAAGAACGCACAGACTAACAAACATCAAAAAAATCCAACCAATGAACAAATCAAAATCCCTCTTCCTACAAAGAAGAGAAAGAATACAAACAGGGGGTCCAGAGCACTTCTAAGAAATCCAACTATGCCAGCAAACTCGGGCCTGTAGGGAAAAAAAAACCTACCACCATTGAAAGAAAACGAGAACAGGAAACAAACGAATACAATTCTGATAGAACAGTTGTCTCCCTCACAAGCAGAAGATTTGGCAGAGCAAGAGATATTAATGAACCTTTCGGTTTATGTTAACGAAGCGTCCCATCCTATGGCCAAAGGGGATAAATCTGAAGAAAACCAATCCCCAATTATCATCGATGAATACGAAGGCCACAGCATTAATATTGAAATATGTGATCTATCATGCAAAGATATTACATTTGGAAACTTACAGTCCATGAAAACGGAGTACAGCACTAGATCAGATGACTCGTACGAACATTCAAGAGCAGATAGAACTAATAAGATTAAGGGGACAACATCTTGTTCATCGCACCCTAAAGACACTACTATTAAATCACCTATTTTTCAAGACCCCCAGTTCACACGATAAAGATAGAAAGAACAAATACTAAGGACAATGGCCTAGTCCTAAATAGAACTAACATCCTTTCGACTACTGCATGCGATTCCACCCCTAATGAAAATAAATTCCAAAGATGATATAGTGGTAGAATTCTGCCGTGAAGAAACAACCGACAAAGTTCGAATCCAATTTACTACACTCCAAATTCTATCGAAGGTGATGAATAACGCAGAGTTGCTGGCAAAGCTAGGATTACGATGCTCATACCAGAAAACTAAAGAAAGGAAGGCGCTACATCAGCAAAAAGATCTCCAATACGAAAAGGAAGACTCAAATTCCACGAGAGTAAATCAGAGGACAGCAAACTAGATCCTCTTTGGAATATTCCAATGTCCAAAACCAACAACCACAAAGAGATGCAAAACAAACTGATACCCCAAATAGCGAATGGCAAGCGCTTTCCCCAGTCCGACTGATTCGGTGCAAATATAAAGCATGGGATTTCCACACCACATACAGAGCAGAATGAACCATTAACTAACAGATGTCCATACACCAAATATATCCATCTGCTCCTGGAACACCAGGGGCTCAGGTCAACTGCTGAATGATGAAAATAACAAGCTGGCAGCCTATCAAATAATATGCTGTCAAGAAACATGGATTTATAACCCTGCAGCGTGTGATGGATACACAGTGTGCATGAATCCTGTGGTCAAACAATCGAAAGGTCGCCCTGCATCTGGATTATTGACGCTAATAAAAAGAAATGGAGCGCTGATAGTTGAACTCACTTCTAATCCAAATCCATGGACCCAACTATCCATTGTAGAAATCAAAACGCAAATACAAACCAACAATAAAACAACAAATAAATTGGGGATAATAAACTTGTACTGGAATCCCATTGTTATAAATTCGGATCCCTTCATCGACAGTCTTTTCTGCCATCGACGATATGCGCCTACAAAACTACCGAATAGACATAATCCTATGCAGAGACCTAAACATACATCCGTTTTACTAAGGATGGAACGGAAATAGAACTAGGAGAATTAACATCAAGCGCGTGACTATGGACTAAAAAAATTGATAAAAGGCAAATGTCCCTAATCAATGGACATTGTATACATGACATTTCCCCAAGACCTACTCGGGAGAGAGGAATATCAATTGCCTTTCTGGATTACTTTCATGCCTCAGAAAGAATTACATCGGACATTGTGAAGTTCACGAATACCTGACACCTAACAGTGATCATAATAGAATATCAATCGAATGGCAGACAAAGATCTTAAAATCGGAGAAAATACAAATTCCAAAGCTACGTTTGAATAATGGCATGAACCGCCTAAGAATTTCTGAAATTCAAACTGCTGGGCTGCCAATGACTTTTCATAACTCGCTGCAACACAAGCATTAACAAATGGAATATAGATGGCTGCTAGAACCATTCATGATCCCAAGCAATACGAGCCACAAACAGCGTAAGACTCGTACTCTTAGATCTAATATGCCAATAGCAGAAAAGAAAAACAAACTGCAGAAAAAGATTTTAAAAAAGCAAGAAAGACTGGACAATCACAAGCATCAAAAATAATCAAAAGCTTAAAGCAACAATATAAGAACTGCCTGAAAATGTTTAAAGCAAACATCTTGCAAAATGAAGCCAAAACGATGTTAAGAGCTTAAGGAACCCAAAACACTAGAAATCCATGGAATCTGCTAAATCATAATCTGGAAAAAGATTCAGTTAACCTAGGACATTTCAGAACTAGAATGCAACAATCATTACTCCACGCTCTATAGGAAACTATTTGAGCATGGAAAAATAGGCACTACAACGAAAACGACAGAATGGAATATCACCTGGGAATATAAAGATTTATTCAAACAAATCAAACAACTGAATCCATCTCAAGCCCTTGGCCCTGATGCTCTAAGTAATTCTCACAGAATCACGAAAGTTGGACCGAACTATGTATTGAACTATTTGGGATCATCAACACAACTAAATAGATTCCTATAACATGGAAATCAGCCATCCTGATTCCTATCTTCAAGCAAGGAGACAGGAAAAACCAGGTGAACTACCGGCCAATAGCGCTACTAGACCCTTTAGGCAAGGTTTTTGCCTCTATACTATTACAAAAGCTGACCGAATGGGCAAAGGCAACGGGAAGATTTGATCCGAGGCAGACAGGCTTTATAAAGAATGCAGGGACAAATGTCAACCTTCTCCTTCTAAGCATCTTAAAATATGGAGCAATAAAGGAAAATCAACGGACACATGCGGCTTTCATCGATCTTCAACATGCGTTTGGAACAAACTCGAGAGATGGAAATGCCCAAAAGAAATTGTTGAACCGATTAAAGCTTTATATGCCAATACATCGATAAACATCAGACTATCGCAGAGTGGCCATCTGTCGTCCAAAATACAAACTTGCAACGGATTAAAGCATGGCTGTCCTTTAGCGGCAACCTTGTTTAACCTGCTCATATCAGACTTTGTAGATACGCAAGGAAGCACGGAAGGAAATCCACCAAAACTGACCAACATGCAAATAGCATACATGATGTATGCAGATGGCATAATGATCCTCAATAAAATGCAAATTGGATTACAACAAAGATGATGTCATCAATGACATGTTTGATGTCCTGGTTGTTAGTCTTATCAGTGCATGGTGGTGGCGCGAGATATGATTGCTTAGCTTACCAGAACTGGCAAATTTATTTTTTGGTTTTACTTGGAACCATAACGTCCCATTAACAAAGTTTTTTCATTGAATTTCATAGGTTTTTATTATTGCATCTTAACCATAACGTCCCCTTAACAAAGTTTTTTCATTGAATTTCAACTTAACCATTACGGCTACGAACATCTGACTGCATTGCAGACTTTCCGGACAGTGCCACATGACCATATGCTGGCGCGCGGCATGATGACGTGTCCGAGAACCCTTCCGCACTTCACGATAAGATCTGTGCTTCGCGGACAGTTCAGAACTATCATTTTCTCCTGATCTAGGAACTTTCAACTTCAAAATTTCCCTTGCACAGCTCCAACACCTATTCCTACTCGTCCATTAACAATCTAGTACACAGTACATACTTTTAGTAAAACTGCTATTTATCTTAAATGGAATCAGCTAATGCCATCCTTCCTCCCTAAAAGACACCACCACTGCTGTAATCAAGCAGCATGAGAAACACTGCCCCCTACCTTAGAAATAACGCACACGCAACATTTTCCCCTGTCCACCTGCCCCTCCATATTAGTGTTTGATGCCTCTTAAAAAAAAATTAAAAAATGCATCAAAAAATAATAAAATAAATGTTCCTTTAGGAACCACCTTTCACATTTAAGAAATAGAACTAAAAAAAAAACGTATAGACTCCATCTACTTTATATTTCTCAGTAAAGTATATAGACTCAATATGATTTTCCAACATTTCCATTTGCATTTTGTGTTATGCTAATGGCAATATTGTGGCGTTTATCCCCCCGATGCCAGCCTGGCAGCCCAAGTTATCTGCCCAAGCAAAGCGAGGTTGGATAATGAGGTCTCCGGACCATTACCACCCCCCCCCATTCCAGCCTCTGTAATGGGGGATGATGGCCATTAGCACCCTGGGTTCCCAAAAAAAATGATTTTTCTTCCTATACCAGGATGCCTGCGGCGTCCCAGTTTAGGAAGGAAAATCCTTTTTCAAGATGGCCACCATGGAAAGGGAAGACGGGGTTCCGTACAGGGCCCCTCTTCGCTTTCCATGGCAGCCTGCAGAAGGTAAAAAGAGAACCCTATGGCCATATTATCACAAGCACATTTTTTTTCTTTTTCAAGCCTATACCAATTTTGAATAACTTTACCACAAAGCCAGTCCCAGGTGGACATGGCCGCTTTAACCTCCTGTGTTGTCCCTCGTAGTCATGGCCAGTAGCCTGATTGTCGGGATCATGACCTTATACCATGACCCGGACAATCTAGCCACTGCCCATGGCCACAGGCTACACCTCAATCACTAAAGGTAAATCACTATTTTCTGTACCTACATTATGGCGCTTATCAAAAAAGAAAATCCATTCAGACTTAACGAAAACATGTATATCGAGATCTATAATCTTTTTGCAAACCTTTGTTTAGATTTGTCAAATGGCACCACATTTATAAGCCTTTACAATATTTGGGGACCCCCTCTCTAATTTTGCCCCCTCTTGACAAAATCACATCAAACTTCACAAAAACATTTATATCTAGATCTATTATCAGTTTACCAAAATAATTGTAGATTCATCAAATGGCACCTCATTTATAAGCCTTTACGTTATTTTGAGACCCCCCTCTAATTTTGCCCCCCCTTGACAGAATCAAGAGACAGAAACGCATTCGGAATCAGGCCGGGAATATTATTGCAAAATTTCGTGCGGTTGCCAAAGTTATGTGCCCTCCAAAAACTGCCCCGAAGTGTCCCCGAACTTCTCAGGACTGTAAGCGAACATCCGAAGTGTTCGCGGACTTTCGCAGCAAAAAACCCCTGTTTTTTTTGCTTCTTTCAGCCATATCCCATCCCATCCTCATAACCCCTCACCTCCCCAGAGATTATTTGATAAGTTTGACAAGTGCAATGTTGTGTTTTTTAATGTTTTTACCGCGATGTCTGCGGACACCGGCTGCTGTCCTGTGAATCTAAGATGGCGGTGGTTTCCAAAAAACGGACACTTCACGCTTTTCACCATCCAGTCAGCGGGCGGACATTCCTATCATTAATTTTTTGAGACCCACTTTTTGGTTGTTTTAAAAAAAAAAAGTACTGGACGGATTTTCACCAAATTTACAAAAGCACACTTTCTTTGGGACCAAGCCGCTTCTCCTACCGCAAATTTAGTGAAAATCCGTCCAGCGGTTTGGGCTGTAGGCATAAGCAAAGTTTTTTTCTCCATTCAGTCTATGTGAAAAAAATAAATTTTGGGCCCCCCCCCTATAAATTTGCCCCCTATGGACCAAACCCCACCAACCTTTGCAAAGAAATTCAGGGTGGGCCATATACTTTGTCTGCAAAGTTTGGTGATGATTCGTCCAGGGGGAGCGAAGTTATAAGCCGCCCAAAAAGTGCTCTTCCTATGGGTTTAGCAACTTAACCATAACTACATGTATGTAATGTATGTATGTACCGCAGGCCATGTAACATATATATATATACCAGAGGAAAAAAAGAGGAGAAAAGGAACCGCACTCTCCGCGGGCCAGATGGAAAATCCATATGAATAAACGTAGCACAGCTCACAACGAAATATTAGTCAAAAATGTAATGTTGGATACACAAAAACACAGGTAAAAAAACACGGCCGGAATGGCGGCAGCAACAACAGAGGCAGGGCACCCGTAAGCACGACCCGCACACAACGCGTTTCACGCTCAAATGAGCGCTTGGTCACGTGAAGAGAGGAAAGACAACAGCACATTAATAGTTCACAGATGTAGTCCTTTTGCTATGTCAGTGGGACTGGGTAAGTGCCTGGGGAAGTGAAGTAGGAGGCAGCCATGTTAGAATGGAAAAGCGAAAAATGGCCAGCAATGTGAGCCAGGTGACAAGGCAGTGCATAGTGCACGGAATCTAAATCGTAGCAAAAGAGCCAAAAAAAAACATGGTCAAAGCCGCACATTCCACACCAGGCACACCCAAAGTTCCACTGTGGAATCCTGTTTTATATGCAATTTTCAAAGTAGTAAAGCACAATAATTTCATAATACGCATGCAGTTGAAGTGGAGATTCCACACACAATTGAAAAACTAGAAAATACATCAATGACCATAAATTGAAGCATAGATCCGCCATTTACCGGCCCCATGATGAAAATAAAAAACAGCTCAGATATGCAACACATAACTAGACATTAATATGGCATTCTGATACCAATGGCAGAAGGAGTAAAGTGCTAGTGCAAGCAAACATAGAAGCATGATGATGTGCAAATATGCAGAGCCAAAGTGGCAATATCTACATATGCAAGACTGCAACATACGGCATAGTAACACCGATAGCAGGAGGAATAAAGTGCAAGTGCAAGCAAAGATAGCACCATAGTGATGTACAAATATGCAAGGCCAAGGTTGCAAGGTCTACATGTGCAAAAATGCAAAGTACCGCTCTCATTAGAAAAGTACATAGCAGCATCAGAATGTGCACACTAGCAAAGCTAAAATAGCAGCATAAGTATGTATAAAAAATGCAAAATCCACCTCTGGCCATAAAAAGCATACATAGTAGCTAAAAATACCAATAGTCATGATTATAGCACAAGCTGGGAAAAGATGGAAATCAAATATAAAGGGAAATGGTAGCCTCTCTTTATACAATTATGCAAAGCAAAAAGGGCAACTGGATGGCAGCGATGGAACCACTGAAGTTTAAAAAAGCAAAAGGACTACAAAAAAGGAATAAAAAAAACAGAGCTCAGATCCCACAGAATCGTGCTGCAACAGCTCAAAAAAGGCCAAGGATAAGATAAATAGAAATAAGAGCCAAGGAAAAACACCTAAACCAGCAAAGAAATCAAGATACATCGAAAAAAGAGAAATGGTTATGCATACTAATCAAGCTTAGGTGCTCAAGAATGTATAAAGCTCCTCATCCAGATTATGTCCATTGGGAAACTTGGTGTCGAAGTCCAAAATAAATCTTGTTTCCAATTGTCTAAGCTTTAAAACACGGTCTCCACCCCTAGGATGAATGGGAATGTGCGCCACTGCAAAAAACGTGAGCAAATCCAGGTCATTCTCATGTACTTGCCGAAAGTGCTTAGCCATGGGGTATGCAGGATCTGAATTTTTGATCGTCCTAAGATGCTGTAGAATCCTGAGTTTAAGCTTGCATGCAGTGCTCCCGACGTACCACTTCATGCAGGGACATGAGAGAACATAGACAACAAAAGCAGTGTCACAATTCATAGAGTACTTAATAGTTTGGTTTCATTTAGTGACCGGATGTAAGAAAGATTTGCAGGCAGTAGCATGAGCACAAGCTTTACATTTAGAACATTTGGTAAAGCCATTGGGGGAGACCGCCAGCCAATTGGAAAGAGAAGGGCTTTTGTCAATGGGCGGCAGAAAGCTGGAAACTAGCTTGTCTCTGAGTGATGGTACTCTTTTATATGTGATGGTGGGGCGTTTAGAGAGCAAGGGGCACAGGTCTTTATATATAGTCAATGGGAACTTTAATAACTTCGATCACTGAGGTTATATTATGTGTATCTTTCAAACATAATACATTTTTGGGTGATATACTCAGTCCACTGTACAGAGCTAACAGGATTGACTTCCAAGTTGTCCTTTGCTGATTTTGCATTACCCAGCAACTCCCATATTTTCCTGGGATCCCTAGTACTGACTACAGCTAACAGTCCTTGGTATTGCACATTATTATCATAAGTACGTCACCATTTGATCCAATTCCTACATTTATTTTGAATTTGCTGAATAGTTCTGATTATTGTGTGTAATATTGGAACACATATCTTAATATACCGAATGGCCTTTTGCATCGATCTTTTGGTGTCCCTAACTTCTCTATCGAAAATGATTTTCGAACAAATTATCGTTGAAACCACAGTTACCCTTTTGTATGACAAAACCAACAACTAATTCATGAAACCATTCCTCCATTTTGTCTACCGTTATCCTTTTGAGCTGATCCAATTTATCTGAGGTAGCATCATAAGAGGTTTTGACTTTGTCTAGACTTCTGAGACCAGTAAACTCTACTACCACTATGACGCACTTCCGTGTCTCCAAGTGCTCTCTTCACCCCTAAACCAAAATGTAGATTGTGACTTGAGTTGTCACTAAATTCACTTTTATCCACAGTCCTATTTTGAATATAAGGCATCAAACAATGGTGTTTATTAACGTCACTACTTTGTCCCCTGACCAATGTGAAGTGCCCAGGACAATCCCCTTTTACTCGTCCATTTAAATTAGATAGTCCCCAGTCTTTCAAAAATTCACTCCACAATTTACCTTGGCTTTTGGCTACATCTTGTTTCATCAAACTTTTGCTGCCAACCTAATCCGTCTCCATGAAATTGTGCATACTAATACAGCGGGCATTGAAGTCCCCCACCTAGTACAATAGATTCATTTTCCTTTACTCTAGAAGCGTTGGAAATTAAATCGGAGACAATTTCAAATATAGATTTAGTAAATGATCCTCCAAGAGAATCATACATTTTGCGAGTAACCTTTGATTACTAGCAGGGAAACTGATTTCTACCGCCAATACATTTAGATCATCAGTAGGTGTGTCAATGATCTTTGAGCTCATTTGATTCTTGACACTGTGATTAAACCACCATAACAAACGGGCCTCATCTCCTTTTTTGGCAAATTTTTGAAACATTTGATAGCCATTGTGTTATAGGCGCATAGATAACCAGCTTTCGTGAACTAGAAAAATGTCTTTAGTCTGCAGAACGTCCAGCGATCAAGACTTGTGTAATAAATGTGTAAAGCCAAGTGTGTTTCAGACGGCCAACGAACCAGTTCAAGGCTTTACCAGGCCATTGGCTGTTACGGGTTCCAGTAACCATTTTAAAACACCTTGAATGTCCACCTGTGCAGCGTCGCAAGAACCGTTTGATCTAACTGATGTCTGCAAATGTTTAGACATGCACATTTTGTCCTAGTCTAAGAGTTTAAATCCTTCTTCTGCATCTAGTTCGTAACCAAGTGTCAGGAGTTTTTCTCGGTGGGAATGAATTATACATGCCGTTTCAATCGTAGTGCAATGTATTATAGAAACATTTGGATTAACACAATTTAATGGCTCGAATAAGTCGAAATACAATGTTTCAAGGACACGCAATGGGAGAAGGTGATGTAACATGGACAATAAATCAGAGCGGTTTCATTGTTTGTTGAAATCACTCTCATGTAGCCACTTACTACTGCATACAGGAGAAGTTGTCCAGCAGCATCTCCACATTTTTTTTTCCTAAGAGTGATGGCACTTTGCAAACCTGCGTTGATTACAGAGCACTGATGAATAAGATCACTATCAAGAACTGTTATCCTCATCCCCGGATCTCAGTATGCTGGACAATATTCAGGGAGTACAAACTTTTCCAAATTAGACCTGCAGGGGGCTTACTGCTTGGTTTGGATCTATGTGATCACTGCACCGCTCAATAATGTTGAGCTGCAAAAAGCAGACTTCCATTACGGTGCAGCACATTGATAACACAGATCACTTTGGCCCGTAACCAGTCTCCCCCACCCCTCCCTACTTGGCTTTCGGTGGCGCCTTCTGTTTTCACTTGGTTCTGCACAAAGGTGCAGTATCGTTAATGTCGCCCCAGTGTGAATCTTGGATTAAAGAAGAGCTCCTGCAACTGTTCATCAGATCACAGTTGAAGCCAAGACATCTACTGAGAAGAGCAGCCTACTGATGACCCGATGACGACCTCTGTAGCTGATCAGCATTGGCTCCAGTGTTGCTCTGGTGAAGCCCTGCTCCTCTGCCTGATCTAAAGAAGGCCTTTTGTGTTGCATCAACCCCCAGACCGGTGGCAACAACCAGTCTTTACCCCGACTCAAGGAGCCATACCTTCTGAGCCTTTAGAAGTGTCCCTGGATGACCGTGGGACTGATCATCTCTCTTGGGCTTCCTTGCTGCAGCCGTCATTGTTCTGAGCAGAGCCTTGGAACTTTGCAGATCTTCAGCTTAGGTCACAAGTCACCTGCTCCTGCATTTTCAGTCATCGCCCTCCAACGGAAACTGTACTGCAGCTGCTCCTTTGTTTACCGCTGTACGATTGCCTGTCGCTGCCTGGTAACTCTCATTGGAACACTCCTTCAATCACATGAAAATGTCCGGATGGGGTCTGCACTGCAGCGGCCTTCCTTTTTCATCATTTTGAGTCTTCAACTGGAAGCTAACTAGAACCAATTCCTGTGCACTGTGACTGGATGAAACTAAATCCTGGTGCCAAAAGTGACGCCTGCAACTGGGCCTTCATCAACCGGACCAATTTCAGAAGATTGTCTCGAGTGGATTCTGGAAACACCTACAGTGGTCTCTGGATGAATCGGAGTCAGTGGGATAAGTTAACATACCTGTTTTTGTCTCTCCCTGTCCTCCATAGGGTTACATTGGATGCAAACGCCTGATCCTATCTCACTTTGACCTGACCTTTGGTGTTGGAACCTGGGTTAAGTATCCTTCCCTAGACCTATCCTAGCCTGTTGGATTTAGTTGAGTACTTACCTGAACTATAACTGAATTTGTATCCAACTTTGAGAACTTGCTACAATCGGCTCCACAGCCTACTGCATTCTTTTCTATATAAACTTACCTGAAGAAGTTAAACTTTGGAACTGGTGACTTTTGGGCACAAGGTCCCACACCATTTTAGGGTTGGACTTAAGATTGACGAATATTGTCTTTGTGTTGATTTTGAAGAGTTGTGCCTTATTTTCCTTGCATATGACTACTCCCCTTCCTGTATTGCACTGGTAATTGAATCCTATGTAGAGCTCTTATCCTAATGGTGAATCTGTGTATTTGTTTTATAAGGCTTTGTGTAACAATACTTACCTGTGATTTGTATATGCTTGCTGTGTAACTCGAGGCCTATCAAATAACTATTTTATATACTCACTGTATAACTTGAATAACTGGTGTTGCTCTGTGTGGACTTATTGTAGCCCTAGACCACTCACACTTTTCCTGAGAATTAAGCCTTCACAGTGTTATGTGAGGGGTCAAAAATGTGAAGGTTTTTCAAAAGATGCAATTTGGATAAACGCCTCACTATCCCTACCCTGATGAGGATTTCCCTGCCTAAAATATACAAAAGGAAACACTCTAACAAAGGATTTCTGTTGCTTACACTAACTCAATAAGGTAATTCACGGCAGTTCAAAGGCAAAAATATCAACAGGATATGTTCACAATATGACAAGTCTCTCAATATAATCTCGGTGAATTCCCCTTCTCCAGATTCAAACAGGATTCTGCTCCACAGTTCCAAAAAGAAACATGAAAATCCTGGTTTGTAACATAGTTTTTGGTGACTCCCTATGTACAACAGCAAGTTAAAACACTTCAGTGGTTCAACAAAAAGTTTCCTTCTCTTCCCCTTGCAATAGTTAGGTTCAAAATTATCTTCACATAAAGTATATTTCCTTAGTCAGTAGCAACTAAATTGCCTTTTTTGGGATGCTTTGCCACAACTTATTAGTTCTGAAGATATACTTCTGCAGCAGTTTTATGCAGTTCTTTCTTCAGAAGTGAATGTCTGTCAAAGTAACTTTTTAACACCACTTCATCAACTTCTAACTGGTTTACTCCCATGGCAGACCTACGACTTTGGTATGCTGATCGGGTATACTCCCCTGCCTGAACAGTAATTCACAAACAAGTGCTTCTGTGGTTAATATCGGCTTACAACAGCTTTGCAGTGTTGATTTTTTTACAATATCAGGTTTTGAGCAATAAGTGAGGGAAATCAAGATTCACTGGTACTCGTTGCACTTTTCGAAAACCTCTGCTCCTCTCCTTCTGAATAACCTTTTCCAGAAGGGCAGCCTTCTTGCCACTTTTTTTTTTATTAGAAAGTTGTTTTAATCAAGTAAACTTGATTTTTCAACAAATTCAATTACATAATATTATTGAAATTCATTAAAACAATACCAAACTCTCAAACAAACAGAATAACAAACATAAGAAGAAAGGGAAAAAAAGGGAAACTATAAAATGATAAAAATAACAACTGAACTTGGTCAGACAAACTAGCAATTTGAAACAACAATAGCTCTTCATTGAACAAAAAATGATAAGCAATAGAATATCACAGGAAAGAAATGCATGCAATCATAATTTACTCTGAATCGATCTTTTGTCTTTCAACTTCAAACTGTACAAGAAATTCAATATTGCATATCTCAATGGCTGGTTGTTAGTATGAAATAGCAGTTCCCACAATATGTCACTGGTAAGAATTATACGATCTATCAGCAAGGGTTTCATATGCTTGATTCTTAGAATGAGTAACGCTGGGCAGACTGAGCACAGATGTTTCAACGTTTCTGGAGAAACCTTACAAAAACGACAAAGGCGCTCATTTTCAGGTATTAATTTGCATTTGTACAGTAACTCATCTGTGGGCCAAAGAGTCAATCGATAGCGAAGAAAATCATCACGCAGTCGAGGACTGGGAAACAAGACTAAGTAACTTTCAATTGCACCATAGCGTTTGAGATTAAATGGAGTATCTACAAAAACCTGATAATGGGTGCACGCACGTCGCGTCTGTATTCAATCGTACTCCCATAATCGTATTTTTGCTCGGTTCGGGTTCTCTACCAACATTGTTATTGTAAACCCGGTCTCGGTATTGATCTCCTGCGCTTTTTGTCTCCAACCCTGGGGAAATGCATCCATTGAGTGTAAGAGATACTTTGCAATCAATTTAATTAGACCCGATTTATTATCTGCCATGACACATTTCCTATAAAGTGAACAGATTTTCCATTTACAAATGGCATAAAAGGACACTAGGCCCAACTTGTGTCTCACAATACACATAGGATAGGAGAGTGGTATGGGCAAGACTCGTTTCCAATAACATCCCTCTATGGCAGTCCAATAAATATAGGTTTTCTTCAATGAAGCCCCCACTCCATAGGTTATAACTGGAATAAACTTCTGCTTATAGTAAATAATTATTGGAACCAAGGAGAACTTGCAATATTTAGCTTTGATCAGTCGTGCCTGTGAGACAGCTGTCGCGACCTTTTGTTTTACATAATGATCATGAACATTACGATTCCTGTTTGTGACAAAAGTGCCTAGATATATATAGGATGGGACAGCTTCCAGTGTTGTGCATTGTAAGGGCCATTGATGATTAGCACCTCTTTGTTTTCTTGCGCCGAATTGAATAACCTTGGTTTTCGCTATGTTGACAGTTATACAATTTTCCACAGTGTAGCTGTCCAGAGTTTCATCGGCATATAATAAATGCCTGATTTGAATATTAAGTTTCGGGGAGTCTGTAATAAGTGAAGCAAAAACTTGTTTTATGTCAGAAATAAAGAAATTGAATATCGCTGATGCCAAAATGTAGCCCTGTTTGGGTCCGACAATAAGCCTTCACTATTTAGTCTAACCTGAATAGAGGTACCCGTGTGCAGCTGGATGACCCATTTTAGAATTAAAGAAGGACAGCCTCTGTCTATACGTTTTTTGTATATCAGCTCCCGTGGAATTGCATCAAATGCAATGCGGAAGTCAACGAAAGCCATGTAGAACACTTGACATCGTTGACGTGCCTGATGGATGACGGAATTTAATGTGATGAGATTGATGGCGGTGGCTAAACCAGGTAAGAATTCTGTTTGAAATGGATCACGGGAATCACTTGTGTCAAGCCAAAGATTGAATTGCCTCAAAATTAAACGTGCAAAAATCTTGCCTGGGCAATAAGAAGGGCGATGGGACGATAAGCTGCAGGATCAGCCCTATCGCCCTTCTTGAAAATTGGCAAGACAATAGAACGCTTCCATGATTTGGGGATTTCTCCAACATGAAACGTGTGTTGAAAAATTTCATGTAGAATAGAGGCCCATTCAAGAGGGTGATCTTTAAGCATGGCATTATGAAGGCCGTCAGGTCCAACCGCTCTGGATCGGCTAAGAGTTTTGATACATCTTAAGATATCTACCTGGTCCAGGCTAAAGGCATGAGGTAAGTGTATATTGCGAAAATCCAATGGGAGACCTGAGAATGGAGAACGATATATGGTGGGAAAATATTTAGACCATTGTTCACTTGGAAGTGCACAAGTAAGCACGGCAGACTGTAGTCTATGGGTGGCTGTGTTTAGGCAATGCCAAATGCCACTGGTAGATTTAGTTAGCATTTGCCTCAGCATATTCTCTCCATCCTCTTGATACCGCAAACACTTGAGACCTTTCAGCCATTGTCTATATCTGGCTTTCAGAAATATCTTTGATGCTGATATGGTAACGGCTGGATCATCCCTTAAGTTACGTATGGCTTGCCTTAGCTGTGCCTTTCTTTGCTGAATTTCAGCATCAAAACTGTGCGTGAGCTTATGTCTGAAGCTGGAATCAGGCATTTTTACTTGCCTGAAACTTTGCATCGTAGTGAATAGCACTGAGAATCTTCAACGGAAAGAGGTCTATGGGAATCGACCAAATCCCGTTTAAGCTGATTCAACGTCATTGGATTCCAACTTAAACGGGTGCCGCTGTTATTCACTTTAAGAGGGTGTGGATAGCTGTTTCGATCTGATAAAAGATGCCCCACTGAAAAATTAAAGTGCATGATGAGTTTATTGTGATCGCTCACTAACGAGGGGATCACGTTCATCGACTGTACCTGAGGTAGGCATTTCTTCTTTTCTTTAAATTAGTGTAGGCCTGGGCGGACCCACGCAGGCTTCCCCATCCAATTGGATGATGTGCACCTATCCACCATTCAGCATTCAACCCACGTAAAACTCACAATTCCTCCCACCGCCCTGTCTGCCTCACAAAATCCAACAACACACTACTCCTCCTCCTGCCACTCACCCCGTCACCTCCCAACAAAGCCTTCCCACTCAACTCAGCCACACCCTGTGCAGACAATCGAACCCTCATCAATTCTCTCTCTACAGCATGTCTCTCACACCTAAACAGAAAATGTTCCACAGTCTCAGACACTCCACACACCGCACAGTCCCTCGACTCTCGCTTCCGCACTCTAAACAGACAGTCATTCAGCCCCATATGCCCTATTCTCAATCGATTCAGCATCACCTCCTCCCCCCTCCTCCTTTCTAGACTTCCCGGATCCACCTTTACTGACACTTTCTCACGAATACCAAACATCCACCTGCCTTTCACCCCACTCACCCACTTCTCCTGCCACTCATCCATGACCCGCCTCACCATCACTGCCTTCATCTCATCCACACTCAAAGGCAACCTTACATCAACCGCTTCCCTTCTCATACCCTCACCCGCCGCCAGATCCACTAACTCATTTCCCAGAATGCCGCTATGACTGGGGACCCACGCCAACTCCAGATCTCTCCCCCCCACGCACACACCAATCAATCTTTCTCCTGATATCCAAAATCACATCCTTCCTATCACCATCCCCTGCCACAATCGCCTGCAACCCACTCAATGAATCTGAAAATACCACTACTTTCTCAAACCTCAACTCGCATATCCTTTCAATCGCCATTGCAATCGCCACCAACTCAGCCGTACACATTGACACATCATCCGTCAGACGCCCCACTTTATACTCCCATATAATCTAGAATTGCCTGCCGAGAGCCGGAAGACCAGGTTACACAGGCAACGACATCACCGGCCACAGTATTGTTTACCATTACATACCCCCTTTCTTTCATAATAGTGCACCAGGCCTGCTCATCGTGCCCAGAGCTACTATTGATCGTTGGTAGAATATGTAAATTTAAGTCACCAAGAACGATAGAGCACACGATGCTAGTGTCAGCAATTATTTTGTCCAAGTGTTGGGTCAAGTACATGAAGAACAACTCATTCGTTATATTCTGCCTACTCCAATAGATATTGACAATGGCTAGGCTTGCCATGCCCCGTATTAATTTAACTGCTTGGAAATATGGAGATGAGGAGGGATACTGGATTACTTGAAAACCACTATTATGCTTAACTGCTAGCAACAAGCCACCAGACGGGCGTCCCATAGATTTTTTGACCGCAAATGACGAAACAATTGTATGCGAAGCACAAATCAGAGCAGTCATGAGCCATGTTTCTGGCAAGGCTATAATATCAAATCGAGGCAGGTCACTTACTGTGGAGTTTATGAAGTGAGTGTGACCTCTGGTATTCCAGCACAGCAAGGAGACAACATCTTGTTTTAGAGTTAGTTATGATTGGTTCACATATTCTTGGGATCCCCTGACTATGGAAGCGTGATGAGAATTTGAATTTTGAGATATGGCGTCTTGTTTGGATTGATACGTCGGGACTTGGAGTTTCTCCATTTTATCGCCGACTGGTTTACTGTCTTGGGACAATATAAATCCTAAATCAAATAATGACATTTGCGCCTGCCACAACATATTAAACGCTGGACCTGAGCGTACATATATCTTGTCTTCCGACAGGTCGTCTTGATTGACAAACTCTATGTATTCAATGTCGGTTGTGGATAGGTCTTTAAGAATCGCAAAGTCAGCACAGATGTTCAATATACTCAATCTATTAAGTACATACATTGAAAAAGGTGCTGCACGACATTTCATGTTCAGTGAGTATAATTGCAATTTGACATTCAAACACAAATTTTGAGGACTCACAATCGACTTTTGCATACTTATATCACACGGCATGGGTTTTGCCCGAGCATGAGTCACTTGTTCGTTTGGTATTTTAATGGTCTGTTGCAGCGTATTTGTTTTCGAGATTAGAGCAGCAGAAGTTAATTTATAGTCCTGACTATTGGACTTCAATTCTGCAAAACAAGACTCAATGGAGGATTTAATATATTCTCCTAAATCTTGTTTTAGGGTTGGAAATTGAGAAACAGGTTCTATATGCAAATCATTAATTGATGTAGGATTTAGTGCAGAGGTTGCTTGCATTTGTGCAGATTTTACAGACTCAAATCCATTAGGCTGCACATATTCTGCCTGCGAGTCATTGGATAAGCATGCAGTAGCAAGCTTTAAGATGGGGAATTGTTCACTGTGACTCATGGGTAACTGTATAATTGAATTTTTCATGCCTTGTGTTTTGTCTATACATGATGGAAGAGCCAATTGTGAAGTCAAATTAGAATGCAAAGTATAGGCATTAATCGAAGCTCTAATTTCTTCTCTTAACTGAGCGATGACCGATTCAACATGTACACTTGGATTTAGAGTGGTATCTACTGGCATAGATGGAATGGTGCCTGTCAGAACTCTTGAATCGGGTGGCATAAGCAAACCAGGTCCAGGTTTATTTTGAAACATGGATGGATGCGTGACAGGAGTAGCACTGGCCTGTTTTGCTAGGGCTATAAGATCATCAAGTGGTTGATGTGGTGGTATCACGGGAACCACATTAGTTAAAACTTCAGGAGTGGATGAGCCTATAGATTTTTCTAGTCGAGGTGTAATTTTTATAAATTTTCGCAAATTCTCACTGGCTTTTGTACATGTATTTGTTTGTTGCACAGCCTTTTTCATTCTTTTCCATTCTTTTCTTGAACGGCGAGAGGTAGAAGATTTAGATGAGGAATTGGTAACAGCTAGGGCAAATAATTAAAAAATATTAGCAGTGTCTTTAAGAGGGAATTTGAAGTTGAACCAATTTTACTTGGTGATTGTATAGTATCATCAATATTAATCTGGGGAGGTAGAGAAAGATAGGTATTGGTGGCATCTGCTGATTCGATGAAGTTATCTTTTTCAACCACCAATATTTGTGCAGGTTGGGGGGACCTAGTCAGCTGTGTCTGAGTTGCAAAATCTCTGGTCATTAGAGTAATAGAATTTATTGGGGCGTTAGGTGTGGATTTTTTGTTTTCACTCGGAAGATCCTTGTTGAAATATTGTTCTATGAGCATTGAATTGGTAGGTGACCTTATTATCTAGGGTTTCATACAATTTTGCAATAGTTAATAAGGCAGTGTTCATGGCACTCAGAGTGTTATTCAGTGCTGGGGCCTCCGGGAATGAAAAGCGCTTGTCCTGTGCTCGTTCTATAAAGAACTCTGATGTCTTATCGACTTCCCGAAATCTGGTCCGATGAGGAGTAGGCGCTATAAAGGATAATGACTCGTTTACAATGTCAGTATGAGATTTGTTCAGGATAACTGAGGCTGGAGAATTAATGGAAGTACATTGTGAAGGAAGGGGATTTTTAGCAGGTACAATGGTAGTATTATGTGTAAGATCTTCTTGTAGCTGTATTAGGTCCCCTGTATTTGAACATATATACAGTACATCAGATGCGGTACAGGAAGAGTTATTGGACAAATTCATGAACTCTAAAGCATCATCATCAACCTCACCCGTGAAGCAGAGTTGCTCATAAGCTTGGTGTAGTTGCACTTGGGCAGCCACTGAGCACAGCTTGGGTTTCATGGGGAGTGGTGTGGTGGGCGTGCCCTGCAAATTGCTACTAATATTTGTGTCAACAACTGGATTAATCGAATCAAGGCTAGATGATTGTAGGTTAACATCAGCATATAAATCGCCTGCAAGACAAGTGGACTCCAAAGTTGTGTCAGTAACCTCTGCAGTGGGATGTTTACCTGCACAACCTTTGGGACCGCTATGACTTGCCTCCACATGTGGGGGGGAGCGAAGAGCTTCTAGCTGAACTGGAACATTAGAATCGTGCACTTTAGAGATGGTATCGGCCACTTCAAGTGGTGATTCCTGAGCCGCGCAGGTGGTTGTGATTGGGGGAACCATCGGTACCACCTGGGGCGCAAGAATCATTGTATCATTTAAAAGTGTTTCATGCATGCATGGACAACCGACCCCAGACGAGAGAGATTTTGAACGTTGGTGCTTAGGACAGTAGTGCTTGCAAAATGTAATGTCTGCTTTAAAGATGGACCGGCTACCGTGTTCTCCTGGACCACCATGTTTGCAGGCATACCGGTTTTCAATGTGAATTTACGAGCTACCATATTAATTTACAGGAAATAAAGTGCTGGTTAAATGTCTTACACAAGTCAGTCACTCACGGCTCTTATTATTGATAAAAGTCCGGAAGGGATCAAAGAGGTAACACCTCCGCAGTCTCCCGTCTGAATGAGCCCCAGCGCCAAACAGCCGCTCAACAGCCAGCGGGCTTGTCTCCACCGTGCTTAACGCCGCAAGGGTGGATGGCAGGGTGCTTTGTAGATGGGATTGGTCACGTGACGATTCACGTGACAAGCACAGGCCCCGCCTCCTCACGGCCACGCTTGAGTCCCTGCAAGAGCCTGATAGCAGCTCGCAGTGCAGGCTTGTCCCAAACAAGATAAAAGCTTTGTTTCAGCAGGTAAAAGCACGTTGTACACACAAAGAATGCGCCGCTCGGGCAGATGGCAGGGTGCTTTGTAGATGGGATTGGTCACGTGACGATTCACGTGACAAGCACAGGCCCCGCCTCCTCACGGCCACGCTCGAGTCCCTGCAAGAGCCTGATAGCAGCTCGCAGTGCAGGCTTGTCCCAAACAAGATAAAAGCTTTGTTTCAGCAGGTAAAAGCACGTTGTACACACAAAGAATGCGCCGCTTGGGCAGATTGCAGGGTGCTTTGTAGATGGGATTGGTCACGTGACGATTCACGTGATAAGCACAGGCCCGCCTCCTCACGGCCACGCTCGAGTCCTGCAAGAGCCGCAGTCGAGGCTTGTCCCAAACAAGATAAAAGCTTTGTTTCAGCAGGTAAAAGCACGTTGTACACAAAAAGAATACCACTTTTGTTTCCCCACTGCGTAAACAACTACACAATTACAAGGCTATGGTTTTATTGTGCTTCTTCCTTGACTTTGTCAGTGTGTATTTTTTATACCAGCTTGTGTCATATGCTGCTTCAAATATGGGCAATAAACTTTACAACTCTTGGAATTTCTTTTGGTCCCCTCCTGCTTTTGACGAAATCTGTTGGTTTTAATTTGCCATTCATTTGCTTTATTTTGGCTTGGGTAATGGTTGTCTGCATTAGGTTTTAATAGTATTGGCCACTCTTGTTGCTGGGTTCTCGATAAACCTGCATGCTTAAAGGCAGTCATTTGCTTTGAAAATACTTCCGATAGTTTGGTAATCAAAATTGCCTACGTCTTCACTTTAGCTCACACGCAAATGTTTTCTACTCTGCAATTGCTTGTATCGAGCATGCAAGCGGTTTCGGAGCGCTACGGGGTCACTGCCAGCTAGTGAATTCACTGAGTGAGGCTTGCACATCTGATTCCCTTGCTGGTCCCAGGTACTCTGCTTCAATGGCTCCTTCTGACCCGGCAATCTGCTTCTTTTGGCTCACTGCTGCCCACGCCACTTGTTAAAGGAGCTTCCTTCCCTCTGCATGCTCTCTGGTGCTCACCAGCCACTGGAGACAGTCTTATTGGGAAGTAAGTGAAAACCAAAAAGGAGCGGGGCTGGGTCTTGGAATATCAGCGCTCTGCCCTGTTGGTTAATAGCACAACTTATTAGTCTAGTTGGTTTGGATCAAAAATCAACATCCTATTGAAAGTATATAACAGCAGAGCATAAGCTTTCAGAAGTGTTTTAATTCTTCCGTTTGTATAGTCCGTACAGCTACAGCCTATGCTGTACTGACGATTAAACCTGTCTTAAATATTTTTGAAGATAAGATTGTCCCAAAACGAATCTATGGTCTGGAATTGGTGATTGAATCCATCTTTAAAGTTCTGGATCTCACTGAAGTGGAATTAAGGTGCTAAGTCCTGAAAGTACCAAATGCTCTTCCATTAGCAGCAATTAGATTTGAATTGGGGACTATTTCTCTGGGGTTGTGAGTGCAATGGCAGTTACCTTCGCTATTCTCGAAACGGATTGCCCTGATTGCATGCTCCCTTTATGAGCAACTTGGAAAACAATTGCATGGTATGAAGAATAGTGATTTTTCTCTGTCAGTTGGAAGCAAGGTGCTTTGCAATCCCTGAGAATCTGGCGATGGATAGGGCTACTTTGTTAGCCAACCCGGATAAAGTAAAGAAATCTTTGATTATGATTGGGTGTGTACCACCGACTTACTCCATTCGCAGTCTTCTTCGAGTGACCTTTATGTGACCATAGAAGTCGGGGAACCCCATCTATGATTGTGGTGCAGTTTCCAAATAATTATTACAGAATGATTTTACTTCGATTGAGATGGAACCTACTTATATCAAAATAAATCTTATTTAGGAGACAAATTATTACTGAGCAGGAGATTAGTTGTAGGTATTGTAATAAGGGTCTTATGGAAACGGCAAGACATTTGGTTTTAGAGTTGCGATCCTAAATAAATGTAGGATGAAATACTTTTTAAAGTTATGTCATCAGAACTATCGACTGGTCTCATTAAAATGTGACTATTTTTGGAAAAGATGTATTAATATAAATTCGGTAACATAAAGTTTATCGGTGGCAGGTTTTATTAAGACTGAATTTGACGGCTTGATGTATTTGAAATATTTCTTTTTGACAATGTTTTAAGGTAACTAATATGTTATTGATTGCTTTGTGAATGTCTTTTACTTTGTGCATCATTTTCTTTTTACTATGTATGGTACTGACTTTGTAAAGGATTTTTTTTATTTTTTTAAACTAAATACAAATAAAGAATAGAGTCCTGGGGACCCTGAGAAACCCCAAGAGAAAGGAATCCTTTGTTTGGCAGGAGAGCCAAACGGATGTGATAACAAACACATGAGTCACGTGAGGATATTAGCTTGACAGGAGAGTGAACTAAGCTATATTGGTAGTCTGGGACCTGCATCAATGTTAGAGATTGAAAGGGTCAAGGACCCAAGAATTGATGAAACGGTGTCCTACATTTTATAACTAACTGTATCAAGTTGACAACATAAAGAATTGTGAAGCCATACAACATATCCCTGTGAATTGCCCAGTTACATTTGCCTAAGAGGATAAACGGGGCTCAAGAGCCCAAAAGGAATGAAATTGAGAAGAGGTTTCGGGGAAGGGAGCACAACCCTGGCATGGGAATCTTATATTTATAAACATTGTTTATTTCTTCACTTTTTATTACCAGACATACTGGGAACTTTTCTCTTGGTTGAAAACACATAGACCACTTGTTACTTTAAGAAGAGATCATCCTTGCTCAGTTGGTTTAGAGAATTGGCACTGGGGACAGAAGGTTTTTGGACACAACAGTGACAGCCTTCTTAATTTCGGAATTCCTAACAAATGAGTTTTCTTTGAGGCAGGCAAACCCCTCTTAGCTTTAGGCACAGAGTGGCATTTTCCCAACCCATTATTAGTTGATAAATGTTTATACACAGAAACATGCCACAATTGTGTCAGAGCCTTACGCCTGCACCCTTGCAGTAGCCATTGGGTACCAATCTATTTAAATAATACTGTTGGTGAGTCCAGCCATGCCTCCTTTATAATGATTTAAACTTGTGTAGGCCGTTTCCTGGCCTTGGGCAGTCCTATCACATCCAATGGGGGTGGTCTGTAGTGTTCTGAGGTGAGAGTCCGATTTAGAGAGCAACCAGATTGGCTGGCTGTGTAGCACTTTGTTTTTAGCCCCGTAGTATTCAGGACTACATCTCCCAAGATGCATCTTGTTTCAAGATCTGAGGGTCTTTCAGGGAAAGATATGCTAGCAGATATGTGGAAACACTAGCACATCCAGAAAGACCTATTAGTCAAATGGTGCAGCTCCTCAAAGGGAAAAACCAAACTTTCTCCCTCAACAAAGGAACAATGTTTTTGCACAGGTGGGAACTTACTAGACATTTACCTGTCAATTGTGATACACCTTTTTACATCAGAAACCCACATAATTTACTTTTGCTCAGGGGGATAGTCAGCAGGCAAGGCTAGAGCAAACACCACCAGCTCAAGCACTTGGAAGCCAACTGAAAGAAATCCATGATGGCAGGAAACCTTTTTTTAGACTTGCATCCCCTGGCTTGGAATAGGAACTTTATTACCCCCATAAGTTAAAAAGTTTGCCTAAGCAAGTTGGAGAACAGTGATATGACACAGGCTTAGAAATACAGGCAGTGCCATTTAGGCTGGGAGCTGATGAGAGAGGAGTTAGCTGAGGAAGCTGGAGATCAACAGAGCAAGCAATCCCCTTGAGCTCAGAAGAGGAGTGTGCTCCAATGAGAAGAGGCAGGGTTTTCCCTGAACCGCGAAGGAGAGGGGTGTGCTCCAGCAGGGGATAGAAAGCCCCCTCTGATCTCTATTGGAGGGTTGTTCTCCAGTCAGAGAAGCTCCAAGAACCGCATAAAAGGGGTTTGCTCCACTGAGGGGTTGAAGAGACCTCCTCTCTTGAACCCCAGAAGAGGGGTTTGCTGGAGTAGGGTTTGAGGGGGCGAAGAGCCCCCTGAATACCAAAATTAAGCTCTGCTCCAGTAAGGGAGAGAAGAGCCCCCCCTTAATCCCTTTTATGAAAGCTTATCTTTTTTTCTGATTTCCCTCTATAGACACCCCAACATGTTGCTGTTGTTGACATGTTCTGACTATTGGAGGCAAAAAAAGCCTTTTTACTTACTGTGAAGTGCTGAAGAGACACTTAGTGTCCATATAACTTTGTTATTTGTAACTTTGTGGTTACTAACGTGTCTTGGATGGGTTGGTGACAGCGGAAACTTTATACCGTTTTTGTTTTTATTGCCTCATGTACTTTTGCATTTTACCGCTTAATGCCAAATAGAGTAGGATGTACTCTAAAATGGCTGTGTCATGAGATTCTAGCCTGACCTTTCAACATTTTGTTGTTTGGCCTTCTTCCTACCCTCTCAGGGCTGACTTTGCAATACATGGTACGCCCTTTCCCATGGAAAGCTCCAGCTTTCCCGGGCAAAGCAGCGATGTGTTTGTGGCTGGAAGTTGGGGTTGGGACTATGTGGTCCAAGTCCAACTCTCTGCTGAAGTGTTTCTGTTGCTGTGCAGATGGGGGCCAAAGGCTGTGCAGGTATGGACAGCCCCTGCTAGTTTGAATTGTGCAGTTCCTTACCATTGCTGGACTCTCGGGCGACTCCAGCTCGAATCCTGGATAAAAGGACTCCTCCTTCAGTCGTTTAACAGATTATCATTGGTGCCAATAACCATACTACGAGCATCATCCTGCTGAAGACCTGGAACTTGTCGTTTGAAGCCAGCCATCATGCCTTTCTTCAGTCCTCCCGGTGAATCCCTGCTCCTTTGCTGCACTCCTGAAGGCCTTCATCGATGCTTTGAAACCTGGACCCTTGGAATCCTTTGAATGTCTCCCTGTAACAATCGTGTGGCTGACCAGCTTTTCTCTGGGTTACCTTACTGCATCATCCCAAGTTGAGTCTTGGGACTCCACAGATCGTCAATTTAAGAAACCGGAAGACCCACCCTGCAGTTTCAGCCCCCCAACATGTGCGGGGCCCAGCATGACCAGTTTCTTTGCTTCTGTCATGAGGGGTGACTTCTGCCATTTCTTCAGTGGCCGTTGCTGATCACTGCTGCATCTTGTCGTGGGGTCCTTTTGGGTCGCTGCGGGAATGCTGGTCTTTTATTCAGCCCAGCAAATGTGTCCAGTATCCAGAGCAGACCTTGAACCTGACACCAAAAGTGACCTGTGCTCCTGAGACCTCTGGCCTTCCTACATCGAAACCAAGGCACGGAAAAGGGGGGGGGGGTCAGCGATTTCAGGAACTTCTCTGTGGTCTCTGAGTGAGTAAAGGGGGTGAATACAAATTCCTGTTCCTTACACCCATCTTCCAACCTCGATAATGTTTACCCGACCTCTCCCTTGTCTGGCCATGATCTGTGGAGTTCAAAAAACCTCCCCTGGACTTACCATTAGGTGGCTGAGAGAGGGTCTGCTAAGAACTTTCCTCGGTTGTTTTCGAACTTTGAGACCCTTACAAACTGCTGCAAGGGCAGTCTGCTCAAGTGAAGTGAAGAGCACCCCCCCTGAATCTCAGAAGATGGTTATGCTCCAGTTAGGAAGAGGTGAGCCCCTGGGACCCCAGAAGAGGAGTGGACTCCAGTTGGAAGAGGGGAGCCTCTTCATATCAAAAGAAAGAAGAGAGGTGGAAAGTAGAGAGAGCGAGTGACTTTGGCCCTAAAATAAGGGATGTATGCCAGAAGAGGAGAGCCCAGTGAACCTAGAAGAGGAGTGTGCCACAGTGAAGAGAGTGAGCAGGGCACTATATCCCTGGCAGAGTCAGAAGGGCATCATATCCCTAGATGCAGACTAGTGAGAATATCCTGAGTAAAAGACAAAGAAGGAGAGCCTCTTGGCCCCAGAAGAAGGGAAAAAGTAACAGAGGAGAGGAGTGCTCCATTAAAGGGTAGGACTTTTGGGACACTTGGTAAAGGGAGAAACCCCTAAATCCCGAGAGATTCAGGAAGGCCTTGTTGTCCACAGAACAAGTTTACAAGACTGAATGCTAGTTACCTAAACCAGAGACTTTCCTTTTGGAACTTTCTGAATGCCTTTTTGTTTGCTGTACTTTGTTCATAATCCTAAATTCAAGGACTAGGATTCCCAAGTATCTTAGTTACGGCCATCCTGAACCACTTTCCATACAATAGTCTTATGCGTTACCTATGTTTAATACAACCTTTAAAGCTTATTCTGGTGTCAGTTGTTTGTTTCCCCGACCATCTGACAGTGTGCATTATTAGGGGAGAGACTGTGCTTACACACAGACCTCACCACGTTTTCCTGGAAGGCAGTTTACTTACCTGCTGGAGGATTCCTGACGATGCTGCATTTTAAGGACTGGCCAGACCCTGTGTCCTGGGCTGATCTTAGGTTGGGACTTTTGGTTGTTGCTCAATCTCTCTGGGCCTCTGCCATTCTTCTGCGGGCCAGCTTCCCACTTTACCTTGTGACCTTACTACCTTGGCGTAGGTGGCTGCCTTTGCCTGCAAGGGGGTTGATACCACATCAACCCTCCTCGTCTGATCATTAGAACCATCCTTGGTCCCCTCCACCATAGTCTTTGTTATGGGAACACTTTTCTGTCCCTGGGCTACCCTCCTTTGTTTCTCGAGCCGCTGGGACCTGCTTTGCCGGGCTCGTCTGCCTTTTTGGATTCTTCCTCATTGCTGCTTTTGTTTCTGGCTTGAGGGTCCCACTCCTAGGGAGGGCACTTGCTCTTCTTTTCTGTCATCGTTGGTCTGGGGTGAAAGTCCCTGGCCCTTCAGATCAAGAAAAAAACACAATTGGAAAAGCGTTTTACTCACCAGGTTGTTTTGCTTTCCTGGAACCAACGTTCCAGGAACCAACACCATGGATACTGTCACAAACTGGACATTTGGAACCAAGAAGTTTGCCAAGACCAGATGCTTAAAGTTCAACAATTGTATTAGGGACTGTGTACAGGGGTGGGCCAACGTAGATATAATTAGGATCTTCACTAAAGAAATAACAAAATGTAGGCTTACCTCCTTCCAAAATGTCTCTATGTGATGGTTTTCCCAGTGTCAGGATAAGTGGCCAAGCTTTTGAGTCTTAACCCGTCACAGTTCCAAAGTCCCAGCGGAGTTACCACACTCCTCTTCCAGTATGTAGCAAACCCTTCATCTGCTCCTCTGAGCGTCGGTGTGGGCTTTCCAGGATCCTGTAACCCAAAACTAAACCTGTCCTTGATGTTCTGCAAGACCTTTGTGGGGGTCTCTTAGCCATCAGGTTGGGGTGAGCATGGAGAGAGGCAAAAGGATCCCTACTAGCTTCCTTCCTGACTCTATTATTCCCACTGCGCTGTCACTAGGCTCCCTGATCCTAGCTGGAACCTCCTCCCACCTGTTAGACCTGCCCAGGGACTAACTTGGCCCACCAGGACCTCCTACTTCGACCTGACTTGCCTGCTTCTGCCTCTCTTCTCAATATTTTAATAAAATTCTGATCTCATCTCTCTGTTGCTGTCTTCATTCTCTTCCAATGCTCATCAACCCCTGGACATCAGCCTTCTCATCTCGTCTACCCCCACATGATGTTTTTCTGCTGTCTCCTTACTGCCACCTTGGCCTGTTGCTGCCCCCCTCTTCCTGCCCCGGGTCTTAATTCCCTCTCCTTCCCACTCTCCACTTGGGGTTCTTCCCCTTCTCACTCCTCACTCTACTCCTAGTTTTGCTTCCTCCCTCCTTTCGTCTTTTACTACCACTAACTTCCAATTAATTCATGCTTTTAATACTGCCCGCTTAAGTTCTTAGTACTTTCTTGTGTTTTTTAGAGATCAACTTCTCTCTCTGACTGCCATTTCTCCAGCTCCCCTCTGTAGCACTCTCCCGTTTTCATTCTCCAAAGTCTGTGCAGCACCTCTCCTCTCTGGAAATCTTCCCTCTCCAGCCTTCTCCAAACACGAGCTGACTGGTCTTACCAACTACCACACTGAACTGGGCTGCTTGGCTTATATAGCTACATACCCCCCCCCCCCTAATTGGAATTAGGGCTGATAGCCTTAAGATTGTGTGAGTTGGCATTGGCTGTGCTCTCTCACTTTCTGATAGTTAGTTTGAGGCAGAGAGGGTTGGGCTGACTCTAAAAGGAGGCTAGTGGCCCTTGTGAGACTTTGTGCATGGAAAGCTGAACAAGATGCTTGTGTGGAGGATATCCTGCTGTGTTGCTGTTGGGAGGCAAATGTATTAGGGGCTCTATGGGTGTTCAGGTTTCCCTCATGGTATCCCTGTCCTTGAATAGTTTTACTTTGTGTTAGGCAGAAACATGTGCAGTTCCCTTAGGGACCACTGCAAAAGGCTTAAGACTAAAGGTGTTGGCAGTAAACCCAATTGGTAGCAGTCTGTACCACCCAGATTTACCTGGTAGCTGTGGCTGAGCAGCCAGACTTCTCTCAAGAAGAGTTAGACAGTATATAGAGTATACAAGATAGGTACCAAAATACAGTAGCACAAGCAAACACTGACCAGAGCTTTTGGTATCAAGTATATAATTATTTATTTAAAGACACACTTAGAAACACTCTAGCACTATTATTGTAAGCAAGTTCAAAAACACAGTCACTATTAATATATATACATCCCTTATTCCTCATTAGACAAGTCTTAGTTAACACCACTTATTTCCAGACAGAGGTGAGCGCTTAACTAAAGATGGCACTCCAATAACTTAAGAAAAAGGGAGGGAAAAGGCAGAAATTAGAAACAGCACACAACACAATACTTTAGAAGCACTCAGCAAGGCAGGAAAGTCAAAGTCTACTTGTAAGCAAAAGGTTCAGAGGCCAGGCTCCCTCTTGGAGAGATTAGAACACCAATGCGCCCAAGATCACACAGTTTAAAAGGCTTGTAAAGTCTTGCAGAGAGTTTCAAAAGGAATCAGTTCAGCTCAGAAAAGTTCAGTTAGCCAGCCTAGGGCCAACCCAAGTGGTAAATTGAGGATTTACGAGACACCCCACACAGACCGTTGCGAGGGAGGCCAGGCGGACACAGTACCTTGAAAGTGGAGAGAATCCTCCAGCGGGGGCAGTTGTTCCTGGCAGCAGGTGCAAGTCACGGTGTCGTCCAGAGGAAGAGATGGTCTCGACGTGGAGGAAAGCTGAAGGTCGTTGCACTGCCAGGGAGGAAACCAGCCGCGGAGTTCTCAGGTAAAAAGGTACTACCCTTTTCTTCGCGGTACTGGAAAAATGTGGTATTCCGGTTGCCGGGGTGCTTGGCACAGGCAAGGCGGCCACGAGATATCCGGGAAGGTGAAAAGGCGGGCAAACTGGGTATCCCCACCAGTCAAAGGAAGAAGACTCTTCGGGATGAAGATCTCCTCTGTCGTTGGAAGAAGTGGTGAGTCGGTTCAGCAGGGCTCCACCGGTGGTGTCGTCGTTGCAGGTCGGCTCAGCTTCTCCCTCTTCGGATTCTTTGGTCCTGTGGCGACGTCTGAAGTCCCAGTCCCCAAAGCCCTGCTTTTATGCAGAAAACCCCCATTCATCAGTCCTAGCTGTCACTCAAACATGCTAAGTGGTGAGCCGGGCGGCTCACCACTGGGCCAATCACACAAGTGTGTGACTTGAGTTGCCGAGGCAACTCAGTCCAGGGTGCCTAAACCCCTTCCCAAACCCCCTGTGGTACCCAGACAGAGTGGCACCACTTTTGGAGGCTTCTGTGGAGAAGCCCGCCAAAAAGTGGAACAAAGGCCTCGACTTGGGTTGGAGTCACAGAAGCGAACACAAACGCCATTTTGGAACGGAGTTCTGGCAAAAAATACCAACTGGTGAATTGATATTAAATAAATAAACCGGCGCTATGTTTGAGACTATGTAAAAAAGTATTAGCCTCGAACAATGGGAAAATCCCATAGGAATATATTTGCGGTTGAATATAAAATGTACTATCCACTGCCACCAGCCAGAATTCGCTCAGGGGGGACTGGACAGTGCCCCCTCGAACAACAGACCCAGGGGCAATCGAATTGCCCCTACCAGTACGCACACAATATGATGGTTTGTACTGGTTCTGTTCACAATTTAGGACTAGTAAAGCCAATGGTGACTTTACATGCCCTGGGAGACAGTAATCAGTCCCAGGGTACGGAGTCTATGTTTGGGGGTCACTATGGCACCCCTGTGTTATGGCACGGAGGGTGCTGTGTAACACACATACCAAAAACACATGAAGCCCTATGGAGTAAAAGACCCCATAGCCCATCAAACACATTCAAAGTCAAAGGATATCTCAAATCATGTCTAAGAGTGGGAGTAAAAGAGTCTCACCCTTAGCAGGAGAAAAAAAATAAACCCCAAAATTCCAGCAAAGCTGCTGGGGGACTCACTAGGTTTGGGAAATTAGCCTTAACAGAGAATTCTCCCTAACACTTTGGCCTCCCTGTCCTGTCCTTGAAGGAATAATTTCCCTGATCAGGGTTTTTTGGTTGGGAGTAAAGGGCATTATGGGAGAGATAGACCTTCCAAGGCCCATGCAATTTCGATGTTTGGGCCTAGAGACAGGTTTTCAGGTGTATTCTCTGGCTAAAATGAGAGGACTGGGTTTTGCCAAGTCTTCCTTCTCCCCAGCCCCTAATTCCGCTCCTGGTCTGGGTTTTATTTCTGTTTCTGAGGGGCAATGTAGGAAATGTATTTTTCCATTACTGTTTTGTCTAGGCACTGGCCCCAGAGTCACTACATAGGACTTTGTCTACTTACCTCTGTGCCCAAGAGTGGTGGGTTATTCACAAGACTTACCCCCAGGCATCCGCGTAGCCGAGAAGTTTCGCAGGAGTGTCTCAACCACATTTGCCGATTGAATTCCGTTGGGGCTTATCCTGCTCCATGGGCTGCTTGTTCTGAGCTAACCTATAGAGCTCTTCTTTTTGGTCTGTTGTGGTCTCCGCTGGTTCTTTTTCCCCTCGGACCGCACCTCTGGGACAGAACTGTGACTCCTCCTTTTCAATGGATTTCCGTTCTCACGCAGATTCCTCATCAGATATCCATTCCAGCATCAGCTGCTCTGAAAATTCTTCGACAGGGGGGTGTAGTGCACCTTGACTCAGCCGTTGATCCGTCTTGCCTCAATGCCTCAGTCGTCGGTCATCGTACATATACAGCGTCACTACGCCCCTATACCACAGTTCCTTTTTTATGCACGCAGCTTGAGGAACACTGCTTTACTTTGATTTTGTCTTGACGTTTTCGTTCTTGTTCAGCGCGAATCAAGCCTTGTCCGCACTCAGTCTCTGGATTTAAGCGATGCAGTGCCAAAATGTCAGTTACGGACCTGCACAACATCTGTGTGTGGTGTCTCAGTACTGGCCCAGACACCGAGGGCTGTAGTTCTTGTGGCAAGATGGATCCGAAATCCCTCAGGGAATGGGCGGCGAAGCTCGCGGTAGGCCGTCCTCGCTCAAAATCCTTGGCGTGTCGACATTTCGGTCGTCGGAAGCCAACACGGAGGGGCTGACTCCAGGAAAGAAAGACTGGCATCGGAAAAAAGGTAGAAAGAGATGCCATTTGTCTGCTTCCTCCTCACACAAGAGGAAATTACGTCACTGATGCTTGTGCCAGTCGGATTCTTCAAGTAACTGCAGTAAGTCATCGGCAGGGGTGACATAAAGAGCAGAGTAGGATGACTTAAAAACCCAAATGTTAGCCATGTTTCACGAGGCAGCAGTGGGTATGGACAAGCTCTCAATGCAGCAGGCCTCGGTAGCTCCAGCATCGCCCGGTGACCCTGGCCCCAGAGCAAAAGCCATTGCGACGCCATCAGTAGAGCCATCTGTCTCTGTGCAAAGCAAGGTACTTGCCAGCGCACCTCGGGTGCCAGTCCTTTCCGAGCACCCTTGGCACCAGAAAACCTGTCTGTGCCGACTGCAAAGCCATCCCAGACCACCGCTAATGACGATCAGAGCAGCTTCGACCCTACATACCTCACAGATCTGGTGGCACTCGCTCAAGGTCTTCACGACCCCAGTGGGCTCGACAAGCCCAGAGACATGGAAACGCAGCAAGCCCACCCATATGGCCACAATACTGCCAAATACAGAGCTTTGGTGGACAGGGTGGAGGATACCCTGGGGTGAGGTGCTACAGCTAGGCCTGTTTCAGGCTATGAGTTAACGGGCATACTTGATGAGGGTACTGCTACTGAAAGGTCCATGCCTTTCATCGCAGCTATCGCCGACCCTATCACCACCTTTTGGCAGAGACCTTGTACCACACCCCCAGTCAACTTTGAATTTTCCAAAAAGTACAGGCCGGCAAGGGGAGACCCCTGGTATATCTCTGCCTACCTAACTCCAGAGGAGTTAGTGGTTCAGGCAGTCTGTGTCTACCATGCCAGCCACATCTACATCCAGTTTCCCAAGTGATAGGGGGAAAAGGTTGACACCATGGCAAAGTAAATCTCATCAGGCAGCATGGCCTTGAAGGCGGTCAATGCCTCTTGTGGTTTCACCAAATATTCTTTTGGATTGTGGATGAAATGCAGGAAAGCTTCCAACATTTGGTAGACGGCAAGGAGATGGCCCAGCAGTCTTTGCAGATTGATGGGATTGGCCACAGTGCTCAGAAAGCAGGCTTAACTCCATACTTAAGGATTCTCACTGAATGTCCAAAATAAACTTCTTAACATTGCTATTGTGAGAATCTTTTCAGCTCCAGGGCCAATGATTCTTTGCATAAATCAAAGAGTGCAAGCTAGTCTTTGGGCCTAGCTGTGCAACAGGCGGCCAAACCTGCCTTTAGATTTTCATCAAGGGGGTGGGGTAGAGGCTACAGGCGCTATGTCCCCTATGGCAGGAAAGCTCAGCTCCTGCAAGCCAAGTAGGGGCAGAGGCATTTCTCACGTTCCGGAAGGGGCAGAAGGCTCTCTAGAGGACAGCAGCAGCAACGGCTCCACCCTCAAAGCTGCTTGGATTTCTACCCCCACGATTCCCCGGTTGGAGGAAGGATAGCCGAGCACTGGACCCAATTGCCAGAGATTAACCTGACGCCTGGGCTCTTCAGCTTCTGTGGTGGGGTTACTGTCTGCCTTTCTTAGAGGCCACCGGTCTGTCTGCCATCACCTCCTCAACAACCAGAACAGGAGCTCCAGGAAAATCTGCGAGCCCTGCTTTTGAAGGGTGCCGTGGAAGAGGTATTTCCCTAGCAGAGAGGATTGGGCTGGTATTACCAGTATTCCCTGTACCCAAGAAGAGGGCAGGACTCTATCCCATCTTGGACCTCAGGGTCTTGAACAAGTACCTGAGGAAAGACATGGTCAAGATGGTGACGTTGTTCGAAATTCTCCATGCTCTCAAGTTGCAAGACTGCCTAGTGTCGATGGATCTCCAGGACGCATACTTTCATGTGCGAATCCATCAGAAGCAGAGGAAGTTCCTGAGATTCCTCCTAGGGGACAAGCACTACCAATTCAAGGTGCTCCCTTTTGGGTTCACCTCTGCTCTGAGGGTCTTCACCAAGCTCATAGCGTTTGTTGGAGCCCACCTCCCGAGATCCGGCATACATGTGTTTCCATACCTGGACGACTGGCTGATCTGGGGAAGGTCAACGGAGCAGGTTTTGTCCCATCTCGAGAGAACCTGTTCGCTTCTCCAACGGCTGGGCTTCTCCCTGAAATTGCTGAAGTCCCACACAGCATCAGCACTGAGGCCCCAGTTCATCAGAGCAGTCCTAGACACTCAGGTGGGGGAAGTCTCTTCCTCCCGATGAGAGAGTACCCAGAGTCGGACAGATGGTCTAACTCTTCCAGAACCACACCACCTTACCAGCGGCTTCCTTCCTCCGCCTCTTAGGTCTCATGGCTTCCTGTATTTTTCTGGTGCCAGAGGCCAAACTGCGGATGCGGTCTCTGCAATGGCTCCTGTGGGGTCAGTGGTCCCAGTACTTCAGCACTTTGCGGAACGTTCTCAGGCTGTCTAGGTCTGTGATTGACTCCTCTTGGGGGACCAGCAGCATAAACTAGGGCTTGCATGTGAGCACCCTTTTGTCAGCGATGGAGACCAGGTGTCACATAAACAGACCAGATTTGCGAGCCGTCAGGTTGCCCTGAAGGCATTTGCACCCTCTCTGAAGGGGAGGCATGTCCTGGTTTTGATGAACAACGTGATGGTCATGCACTACCTGAACTAGCATGGTGGCATGCGTTCTTGTTCTCGGCAGTCCATCTGGCGGGGACAGAGAACGGTTTGTCGGATGCTCTGACCAAGCCGAGCACGGTCTCCCACCAGTGCGAGGGTTGCCAGGAACTCCTGGAAGAGGTCTTCTCTCTATAGGGTATGCCAGCAGTGGAATGGTTGGCCACAGAGTCCAACAGGAAATGCAGACAGTTTTGCTCGCGGGAATTCCCAGCGAACGGCGTGCTTGGGGATGAGTTTCTAGTGGGCTGGACTTTCACCCTCCACTAAGCCTTCCCTCTGATTCTTGTCATTCTGTAGGTTCTCAGGAGGTTGAGGAGGTTTCGAGCAACCCTGAACTTGATCGCCCCGGATTGGGCGAGGAGGACATGGTACTCGGACCTTCTAGACTTGACCATCTGCCCACCTTTGCGATTCCTTTGTCGGCCGGATCTGCTATCCCAATCGGAAGGTTGGGTGCTCCATCCAAACCCGGAATTCTTCAACCTACATTCATGGCTCTTGAGAAGATGAGATCTGATGACTGGGACCTCTCTGAGGAGGTACTCGAGGTGTTGCTGGCTGCACAAAGATAGTCAACAAGATTGCTCTATGAGTGCAGATGGAGAAGATTTGAGGCTTGGTGCAGGGAATGCGAGATTTACCCTATTCCTTGACCCACCACTACAGTGATGGAGTTCTTCTGTTGCTGGCCTCGTCAGACCCTAGGTCCCCACAGTCAATGGATACTTGAAGGCTTTGTGCTTAAACGGTCTCCGGACCTGGGGTCTTTCATCACATTCCCGGTTATGGCCCAATTCTTGAAGGGTCTTATGAATATGTTTCTGCTTACTACTTTTGTCGTTCCAGACTGGGACCTTAATTTAGTTCTCACGTTTCTTATGGTGCTCAGTTTGAGCCGCAACATTCTTGTTCTTTGCGGTTGTTCACCTTGAAAAGAGGCCTTTCTAGTGACCATCACATCGGCCAGACAGGTTAGCGTGCAAGCCACCTTTCCTTTGTTTCTTCCAAGAAAAGGTTTCTCTAAAGATTCCGGTCCAAAGTTGTCGGAATTTCACTTGTCTTAGGCCTTTGACCTTCCTCTTTTTTACCTGCCTCTGTACTACTCTGAGGAGGAGCAATATCACAGGCTAGACCCGAAGAGGGCATTACGTTTTTATGTTGCCAGAACGGCAGAATTCAGGAAGGTGGACCAATTATTTGCCGCCTTCAGTGGCTAGGAAAGGCTGAGTTGTTTCAAAACAGACCATTTCACAGTGAATCACGCTGTGCATCTCAGTCTTATCATGATGTGGGGAAAGAGTTGCCTCCGGCATCAGAGCCCATTCCATCAAAGGATCATCAACTTCTACAGTGCTGCAAAGAGGAGTACCAGTGAGGACATTTGCCGGGCAACAACATGGTCCTCGCTACACACCTTTACGAAGTAATACAGCCTGGGCGCAGCTCGTGGGGGCGACGCTCATTTTGGAAGGGTGGTTCTGCAGAATCTTCTTCTGTGACTACTTTCCTCACGCCTCCAATGCAAGTACTGCTTGGGGAGTCTATCTGATGAGGAATCTGTGGGAGAAAGGCAATCCATTGAAGGAGAAATTACTAATGTTTTTTGTATGGATTCTTCTTCCCCAGATTCCCCATCACCCCTCCCATCCAATCCCGCTATGAAAGTGTTTGTGGTCAGCGGTTGTCTTTCTCTTGGGAGGTAAAATGGTGAGCTATGGTTTTAGGTGCTATTGACCGCTTTTGGTTGAGTCCTGCATTCCTTCTACGGTCCGTGTTTTCCCCCCAAAAATAAAAGAAATCCCATTTGGGGTTTTCATTTTGTTTTCACTTTCGGCTGGTTGGCCATACCATTGGTTTTCCTCTGCAGTGGCTGAGCTGGGTGGGGAGGAGGAGAGGGAACTGAGATACAGGGGGTATAGGGACACACTATATGTACGCCGAACGTTCCATCCAGAGTAGACAACTGAGGCATCGAGGCAAAACTGATCGAAGGCCAAAGCATGGTGGCAGAAAATTATGGTAAGTAATTTCTCTATCACCATGCACACAGATTTGCCTATTGACTTGATCCTAAGGACTTCTATGGGGAACATTTATGCACCTAAAACCCTTTCAAAGTGACTTTGGATGTGCTAATCTGCTTCTGGCCAGGGTTTCCTTCATCCAGTTTGGTTCCTCCAGTGAGTCTTAGGGCAAATAATAGAATGTTTGCTTGCACCTGTGATTTGATTATGTATTTTGGAAGTCTTGTCCATTTCTGCCAATATAAATACTTGATTTCAATGTAACTTCTAACAGTGCCCCCATCTATTTTTCCCTGAAGCGTAATAGCCTGGTGCTATCTGACTGAAAGTATCTTGTCTTTTGGTTGCCATTGACTGTGTTTTAGCAATGTCCCCCCACACCCTTTGAGGCCATAAAATGACTGTGAGATGTGTGTTTTGTATTTTCCAAATACTATGGCTAGAGGACTAAAATGATTGTGATTTTAGTGGTGTTAACATTTGGGACCCTGCTTGATTGTTTTCTATGATCTGATGGCCTTTTTGTCCCACCCCTTGTCTGTCTCTCTGTCTCTCTCTCTCTTCCCCCCTCTCTCTCTCTCTTCTCCCCCCTTTCTCTCTCTTCTCCCTCTCTCTCTTTCTTCCCCCTCTCTCTCTTGTCCCCCTCTCTCTCTCCCCCCTCTCTCTCTCTCTCTCTATCTCTCTCTCTCCCCCCCGCCATCCCCACATGGTCTTGTTCGCCACCCTAGTCTGTATCTCTCTGTTCTCCCACTCTGCAAGGGATATGGTGCTCCTTGGACCATAAAGTCTCATTGGCTCCCCTTGTGTCAGCTAGCTCTGGTGTCTGCTCTCCAGCATACACCTGCACTCCTGCTTCTTTTGCCCTAGACTGAGGAGGCAAAGCTTCTTATGAACTGCACAGCCCAGTGCCTATGCTCTCATTAGCCCCGGTTGGGCAGGTGGTTCTCTGCAGTGATATGATTGAGAGTGTGGCATAGTAATTCAGAATTCAGGGTGAGGGCTGGAAAAGGGCTGGTGGTCATACTGAATTAATGCTTATACTTTTGGTGTTTGTTTGCTGAGCATCCTCTTCCGGTCTCTCCCTGACCTGACACTTTCTTTACAAATTAAGTGGTTTAAGCCTGGGAAATGTTTGGAGTATCCTAGATTGCCTTTTCCTGTGGGAATTTCATGTTGGCATTTCCAGTGGGATGATTTTAAGGCCCTGTAAGTGGTTTGTATGGGCATGCTGTGCTGCTGAACGGGAGTGGTTGTTTCCACTCTGCTGTTCGTGCTGAGTAAGGCTTAGGTAGTATTTGTGCATAATAGAAGTGCCAGGGTGTTTTTTCCTTCCCTTCTGACTGGTGCTCAGAGTCTTGTCTCCAGGGAGTAATGTTGGTGGTTCCATTTAAAGCAACAGGGTAGGTCGCTGTTGGATATTGGAGTTTTGTATAATAGGTGGTCGAGGCTCTTCTAACATCATTGGGTCTTGGAAAATTCTATTTGTCCCTGGGGATGTCCTGAACACAAATTACATTACACTGCACCAAGTACGTTCTTGTATTTTATTTAACATTCTTGAATGTTGTCACTGTCACCTGTACTGCCATTTTTCCCTCGGAACATGTGTCTATTTGTCTGACCCCTTTTGAAAGTTTTTATTTTTGTATCTTTGCATGGTAGGTGTAGAGATAACTTCTTTGGTATTTTCTTACCCTAAAAATAATCATAATGTTGTTGTGTATCTAGACTTTACAATCTCCTTTTTTGTTCTGCTGTCACCTGATGTACCAGATTGTTATGTGACATGTTGTGTTCTTTTGTAGCTCTTCCTATATTTTGTCTTGGGGAATGATGTGCAGGCAGGACCGGAGCTGGAGATCTTGGTGGAAGAGACAATCTCTGTGAAAGAGGTACGCACAAACATTGTGAGAGTACTGCATGTTTCAAAAAGCCATGAGGTCTGGTACCAATCAACTGGGTCAAAAAGCTCTGTCTCGCTGCTTATCTGACCATCTATTGTTAGATGGTGAGCACCCTCTGACTTTCTTTCTCCTTAGTTATCACTTCTCAAAGGTGAACGTTTCTGCATCATGGTAGACATCTGATCAGAGGGAAAGGGCACTGTATTTTAGTCACCTTACTCTGCACCATCTCTGCCTCTATTTAAAAGGCACTGTATTGCAGTTCCCCCAACGTGCCCCATCCATTGCTCAACTTAAAGCTATGTGTTCCTCTGTCTTTCTCCCGAGTCATTTTCTTTACTATGTGCAGCTGATGTACCTAGCTGTGTGTCATCTGCTTCCTGAATACATTAGATTGAATCCTTTGGAGGCTGTAATTGGAATTAATAATTTGGGATACAACTAATGCAACTCATCTACGGTTATGTGGAAAGAGGCCTTACTCATCAAACTTCAACCTTTGATATCCCAAATGAAATGTCTTTTTGGTAAGGTCTGTAAATATTCACTGTTACCATTATTGAACTATTAATTCTTAAGGTTGAACCGATCCTACTCTATGGCCTTGACACATTTTTAATGGAATTGGCTGACTACCTTAACTGTCTTCAGGGGCGTGTATGGAAAGAAGTACTTGGGTTCTCTGGATCTCCGCTGAATGCAATAATCTTCAATGTTTCGCTGGAGGCAACTACTAAACTACTCCAAAATCTTAGATCCACCTTGAAAGTCTCTATACGAGGATTTGAGTATTATGATGAAGTAATCTTCCCCTAAGTCCGTAAAGGAGTATGGGCAAAGAATGAAAGCTCTACTGACCACAAATTAATATATTGTCCAGCGAGTTTTAGCAAGAAACTATTTACTCTTGATTGGATAAATACTATATAGTCAATGGAAATGTATAGCCTTCATAAAGAATATGCATGTTTCCTGAGGAAAAGGGATCAAGTATGCCCGTACATAATCCAATTCACCTGTAACAATGCATTTGCACTTTACATGAGATTTCAATTTCATCATTTTGTAACCACAGAATGCTGTAAACATTGGGCAGCCTTTAAGGCTACCGTATGAATATACATTGTCGATTCTGTACTAACCCTTCAGAACTTGAAACCATAAAACACTTAAACTGTCCCTATTTTAGGTGTACAAGGATAAAAATATTTGGTTTAGACTATGCAACAGAAAGTTAATTTTCCTTACATTTATTTTGGGCAAGGCTTATGTGGGTCTGTAAACAATTCACTTAGAATAGCCTAAACTCGATTTTTAATTGAGATGGATTCACAATTATAGATCTGTGGAAATTTTACATTTTGCGTAATTCTTTTTTATATGTATTAACTGTTATGAAGCATATATATTCATATGAACTGTCTAGAACCAGTCATGAAAGTAGAACATTGTAACTGAATGTAATGAATTAATGGATATTTGAAATGTAATTTTATGAGAATTGATGATTTTGTAAAGGTTTTAATAAATCACATACAATTAAAAAAATAAAAACTTTCTATGGGACTTATTGCCAGCGTAGCATAGGGATAATCCCCAACTCAAGAAATGTCTCCTCGTGCAATTTGTACTCCTAACGGGGCAAATATTAACATAGAACCCCCCTACTGAAGCTTGTGAACTTGCTTCTCTTAGGCTGCATTCAATACTGATTTTCATTTGCTCTTTCTTCCAGTGCCTGGAGAGGATGCTGGCAAAAGCTGGGTTGTCAGGTTAGTCACCCCAAAATTGGTTGCAAGGGACCTGGTATTCTTTGCAAAAATTTAGCAATGATTTGGTACTACTCTATGGTTTCAAAATATGTTTCAATTTTGCAGCATTTGTATGTGCGTTTTAAAAAGCATCTGGTCATAACATTTTCTTCCATGTTTCTCTTACGGTAATGCAGTGCTGGAGCAGATATATTTCATGATGCCTTTTCCTCCTAAGTGGTATTTTTCCTTTCCTGCACTTTGATTGTTGTTAGATCTATTCTACTTCATCAGAGAACTGCAAAACATAACCTTCTGAATCATGTCTTCTAGCACTAATACTTGTAGCCCTCCACTAAGTGCTTGGAGGGTTTACTTCTCTGAACTCTATTTCACAAATATCTCGGGTATAGCCGCTGTTTGGAAAGATTTTGTCTTTGCTGCTTTCCTCCCATAGACTTCTATGGGATACCCTTTCTTTTTGCTTTCTTTTGACTCCTGACCTGACTTATTTGGACGTAAGTGAAGCCTTCTGCTTTACTTCTTTTCCGTGTTCCCATCTGTATTGGGAGAATGATCAATCCATTAGACTATCAGTGCTGAGAGACTGTCTCTCTCTCTATGGATTTCTTGTAGTTTTACAACTGCACACAACACCCTAAGGTGAAGTGTGTCTAGGATACTTTGTATCTTTATAACTCGCTTTGTAACTTTTGAGTTAAAAATACAATATGTCCAGGATGGGCTGGTGCCCGCAAATATTTTCCTACCCTGTTTTTAAGTTTTTACTCGTGCACATTTGCAATTTCCGCAAATGTCTACGAAGTCAGGCTATAACTGCAAGATGGCCGTGACACAGGATCTTTGCCTGTCCTTTTGCCATGTTGTTCCTTGGCCTTCTTCCTACACACTCAGACCGGAATGGCCTTATGTAAAATGTCCTTTGCCTGGGAAAGCTGCTGCTTTTGCGGGCTGGCTGAGTGGTCTGTGTCTGTGTGTGTGTGGCCCGATGGGAGGGCTGGGACTGTCTGGTCCCAGTTTACATCCTGGTGCCTGCATGTCTGTTGTTGGTCAAATTGTGCGGCCCATGGCTATTCCTGATTGAATAGGCACAGCCAGTTTGAATGGTGCAGATCCTTAACATTGGTGTACACAGGTGTGCTCCCAGTCCAAATCCTGGATACAAAAACTCCTGCAGCCATTCCATAGGTCATTGTTGAGGCCAAGACCCCTACGATGAGCCGCTGATGATCTTTGCAGCTGACCAGCATCAACTGTAGGGATGTTCCAGTGAAGCCCTGCTCCTCTGCCTGATATCAGAAAGATCCATGTCAGTGCTCTGGCTCGTGGACAGGTGGGAGCAATCCCTGCTTTAGGATCCTTGCCTTTGCAGCCGTCAGAAGTGTCCTTGGACCAACTGGTGGAATGATCTGCTTCATCCTGGCCATAGTACATCAGCACTGATAGTCTTATGGGCTGATCAGTCCCACCATAAAGATGAGCACAAAGCAAGGGAAATAAAGCAGAAGGCTTTAGTTACCTCCAGAAATTAAGGTCAGGAGTCAAAGCAAAAAGAAAGGGTGTCCCATAGAAGTCTACAGGAGGAAATCAGCAAAAAAGAAAATCATTTCTGACCTGGCTGGACATGGCTGATTGTGTGCCACCGCTATGAGTACTAGGTCTGTTCTGCTCCAGTATTCTTTGATGAGGACCTTGGGCGTTTGTTCCAAACTCCTGGACATGGCGTTTCAGGGGAACAACCTGTTTGGTACGAAGCCAACAAATCATTTGGACTCTTGAACAGCCTTATACCTTGGTGCAGAACCATGCTTTTTGACCCTTCCTTGCTTTCACCCATCATGTAAAGAGCCAGGTACCCTCCGACAAGCAGCTGAAATGTCACAGAACCCCCCTCACCCCCCTCACCAGGGTCAAGGCACAGGTGGCTTAGCGCGATTAATATGTAGGGATAAGCATGTCCCAAACCGAAATGTATCTTGCATAATGGGTTCCAGTTTACTCTAAACAGGATGTTGTTTATTTAAAGATAATGTATGTAGATTGCATATTGTTGGTGCATGCTTTTGCAGTGGGTTACATTTTCAATAGCTTAATATGATACGAACTTGGGGCCGAATCTGCACTTCTGGACCGCAATGAGAAATTTCCAAATGACTGTACCAAATACCCTCTGGGCGTCTAGGGTAGCCACCACATTCTACACCTTCAATCTAGCCAGGATATGTTAAGTGACCCATATATGGCCATACCCAATTCACAAGCACTTTGGCAAAGAGCATTTCATCAATATTAATAAGAAATAAGAGAAAAGGGTCTATACGAGCCACATTCCTAAGCAAGGTTTGCCTGGCTTTGGTACAACATAATAATTGCTTTGTGCAGCATGGAGGGAAGAACTAACTTCCAGAATTACTCCTCCCTCAATTTTAACAGGCACAGATCCAAGATTGTCCAAAATATTGTATAGAATTACACCCATAATCCATTGGAATCCAGGGCCTTTCTACTAGGCAGATCATCCATGGCATGTAATATCTCATCGAGAGAAATTGAGCGTGCCCACCGGACTCGTGTTTAATTTGAAAGTAGAGTGATCGGAAGCTCATCCTGTAGCGTGTGTATTTCTTCCTTTGGCTTAATGTCATATTGCTCATGTAGCTCTGAATAAAAATCACAGAAGAAATTTTTTATCTTTTGTACTTCCACATACAACACAAGCCTCCCTGCTAGAAATAATCCACTCACTTACTCCTGTATAAGCAAACGTGATAAAACTCTTACAGGCCATTCACCTGCCCCATAGTGCCTAACAGCTGGCAGGGCAGTCCTACATTTTAATTTGCACTCTGCAGTTGCGCGCTATTTATCTATGGAGAACTTCATTTTGGCCAGTCCAGCTGTGGTGGGAAGCTCAGTATACCCCAACTAGTCAGTGTAATTTGGCTTGACAGTATGTTATTTCTAATGGACTATTTCCTCCCATTGTATCCTCATCTATAATGTCCATCTCCCAGTGCAGGGGGTAAAGCGCAGCCATCACCTGCTCCGCCCGAAGCCTCTACGTTCCTCATGCTGAACATGACATAGGGGCCAGTATATATTAAGGCAGCACACCCAGTGACCTTGTATTTGTATAGCTCGTAAAACCCTGAGGTATGTAGGCGCTTAAACTTAAGAGATTGGTTTCAGTGCTTCAGGTTACAGGATAGGAAGCATAAGAAGTGCATTACAACATTGTGGAATGTGCAAAGGTAATACATGATACGCAAAGTGCAAAGGAGAAGTACATGATGATCACATCCATTGACCTGACCCCATGTTGCAGGGTGGCGGCAACACACAGATGCAAAGTCAAATCAGAGGTCAAATACATAGTGTCTACCCTATGTTGCAGGGCTGCAGCAGCACACCGATGCGAGAGTCACGCCCTAGTTCCTTTTTTCTGTGCACTCTGCTCGCTGCAAGAATATCGCTTCAATTTGAAGTTCTCTTGTTTCATGCCATGCCAAATACATTAGTCCTCTGGTTGTAAACCCTGCATCTACTGTGGGCATTAGATGTCAATCTCCAATCCTAACACAATCTGCCTATATTCCCTCAGAGAGCAGCATGACACGCGGGAGGTCTCTTTCACCCGGTGTATGTTTTAAACATCATTCTTCTTCTTCCTCATTGAGAGTCCCCACAAGGAATCCTATGAGGAGCAGGCATCACGGGTAACTTTTCCCCACCCAATCCTCGATCTGTGAAGAATGGGAGGCCTCCTGGCTGAAGATGCTCCACATCTTTGCCAAGGTCCCAACGACTTTGGCCTCAGGCCTGCTGGCGCCATCGAAGGCTACCACGCTCGTGCGAGCTAACAGACTGTGCTAAATCGCGTAGTCGTATACCGTTTGGCTCAGCGACAGTGAAAACGGACAAGCATCCTCCTAAAGGTCGCACGGCTCAGTCTTCCAAGCCAAGTTCCTCAGGCATATGCTCTGCTTCCTAGCAATGCATTTATGTCTCATATGGAAGACATTTATGAGGGTGATCCCATCCTATTGGGATTGGAACCCCTTTGCCCCAGGGAATTTAGCGATTTCCCAGAGGAATTTTATAGAGAAGGAGACTTGGTGGGTTTTGCAATTGATTTGCAAGAGGCAACGTTTCTGGACACACATTCAGAATTAGATATACTCCGTGCTCCTACCCCAGGTAAGCCTCTGGCCACTTTTCAACACCTGATAGCTAAGGTGGCTGATATCATAGGGTTATCTGCCCCTTCTTGGCCCAAGGTACAATACGAGCTGACCAATGTTCTGGATGAGGGCCCAGAGAGAGGGAGGCCCTACTGCCTTTCAACACGGAAGTTGAAGCACCAGTTTTGGAATTAGGGTTGAAACTGAGCTCACTCTCAACTGTAGACGATGATCTAGCCAAGAAGCGCAGATGGGCAGATGGCCTGTTCTGAGCCACTATTTCTGTGTTCTTGTGCCTAGCCAGAGAGTTTAGTTGACAAGGCAGTCCCCACAAACCTAAAGCTATTCCGGCTTATTTTAAGTTTGCCAGTCTGGAAAAAAAGAGCTGGTAGTAACATTTACTGGCACTTTTCCAGACCGGATTTGTCAGGAACTGGAGGTAAATCAGGCAAACAATGGTGTTAGGCAGAAACCTGTGCAGTTCTCTCTGGGACCACTGCAAAAGATTTAGGACTACAGGTGTTTGGCAGTAAACCCACTTGGTAGCAGCCTGTATCACACAGATTCACTTGGTAGCTTTGGCTGAGCAGTCAGACTTCCCTCAAGAAGAGTTAGGCAGTATACAGAGTATTCACAATAGGTCAAGAGAACACAGTAGAACAAGTAAACACTGACCAGGGCTTGGCGTAAAAGAGATATAATTATTTAAAACCACATCTAGAAAAACACACAGGGACTAATAGTAAGCAATTCAAAAACACGGTCACTAAAAGATATACACTCCCTTAAAAGAATATTAGACAAGTCTTAAGTAAAACCCCATTTATTTTCAGACAGCGGTGAGCGCTTAACGTAGATGGCACTCTAATAGTTCGTTTTAAAAAGGGAGAGAAAAGCATAGAACACATTGAAACAGATCCCAACACTTTTACAAGAACATAACAAGAGAGGAAGGCAAAGTAAAACCGTGAATTCAGAGTCAGTAGGCCGGATCCGCTTTAAGAGGATCAAAACGAAATGTGTCCAAGGTCACACGGTTGCAGTGCACAAAAGTCTTGTAATGGTTCAAAAAGGAGTTGGATCAGAGAAAGGGACAAGTTAGAGGGTCAAGGCGGCCAGCCCAGTCCAGAAGGTTAAGGGGTTATTATTACCTTGTAGCAATCTTTAGAAAGGGAGGCCTGGCGGACACGGTACCTTAAAGTGGTGAGAACGCTCCAGCGGGGGCAGTTGTTCCTGGCAGCGGATGCAAGTCGGTGCTTCGTGCGGGGGAAGAGAGGATCTCGTCGTGGAGGAAGACAGGAGTCTGTTGCACTGCCAGGGAAGAAACCAGCCGCAGAGTTTCTCAGGTACAAGGAGCGGTATGGTGATTTGCGGTTCAGTGGTGAGTGGCTATCCGGCTGCCGGGGTGCTTGGCACGGGCAGTTCGACCACAAACCGGGCTGGGGTGCGAAGAAAGAAAGGTAAACTGGTTGTGCCCACCAGTCAGGGGAAGAAGCCTCTCCAGCTGGAAGATCTTCTCTGTCGCCGGGAAGTGGTGAGTCGGTTCTACAGGACTCCACCGGTGGTGTCGTCGTGGTAGGTCGGCTCAGCTTCTCCCTCGTCGGATTCTCAGGTCCTGTGGCGACTTCTGAAGTTCCAGTCCCCAAAGCCCTGCTTTTATGCAGAAAACCCCCATTCACTCAGCCTAGCTGTCACTCAAACATGCTAAGTGGTGATCTGGCCGGCTCACCACTTGGGCCAATCACACAAGAGTGCGACTTGAGTTACCAAGGTAACTCAGTCCAGGGTGCCTAAACCCCCTCCCACACCCCCTGTGGTACCCAGACAGAGTGGCACCACTTTTGGAGGCTTCTGTGGAGAAGCCTGCCAAAAAGTGGAACAAAGGACTCGACTTGGGTTGGAGTCACAGAAGAGAACACAAACGCCATTTTAGAATCGAGTCTTGGCAAAAAATACCAACCGGAGAATTAATTTTAATTAAATAAACCGGCGGTATTTTCTAGGCTATGAGAATTAAATAATTAAAGTTGGTAGCCTCGAACAATGGGAAAATCCCATAGGGAAATATTCGCGGTCGAATATAAATAGTTTCCACTGCCACCAGCCAAAACTCAATCGGGTGGGATGGAGACTTGCCCCCTCGACTAACAGATCCCAGGGCAATCGAATTGCCCCGACCAGTAAGTCCACAATATGATGGTTTGTACTGGTTTCTGTTAATAATTTGGGACTAGTAAAGCCAATGGTGACTTTACATGCCCTGGGAGACAGTAGTCAGTCCCAGGGTATGGAGTCTATGGTGGGGTGTCACTATGACACCCCTGTGTTACTGCATGGAGGGTGCTGTGTAACACACATAGGAAAAACACATGAGACCCTATGGAGTAAAGGACCCCATAGCCCATAAAACACATTACCAGTCAAAGGAATACCATAAATCATGTCCAAGAGTGGGAGAAAAAAAGTCTCACTCTTGGCAGGAGGAAAAAAACAAACTCCAGAAATCCAGCAAAGCTGCTGGGGGACTCACTAGGTTAGGAAATTCAGCCTAAAGAGATAATTCTCCCTAACAACTGGCAAAAACCAATCGGTATTACTGCCACTGGTATCACTGGTGCCAGTAATACTGGCAAATAGACCCATGGAGTCCCATGGGACTGCAGATAGGGATTTACTGGTATTCCTGCTGCCTGTAATATGGCAGTAATACTGGTATATCAGGCAGCAAGAACGGTAATACCGTTTGACAGTATCCCACCGGATTTACCGGCGGGATACCGGCAAACTTAAAATGAGCCCCATTGTCTTTCCCCTCTTTTCCAACAGATTGGGAGAGCAAAAGGCTGGATACCTCGGGTAACGAGGCTTTTGTTTCAGGCAGACTATAGGCCTTAAATCCATCAACCCCTCCTGTGCCTTGGCCAAAACGTTCTTTTGGTCTTTGATTTCAGAGGAGGCTGAGCACATCCTTGCAGATGACGGGAGGGATGGTTTTAAAACCCTGGTGAAAGATGGCGATGAGGCAGATCCTCCAATCTAATAAGTGAACAATAAAATAAAATAGGATAATGGTCATTGGAACATTGTCAAGGATCTCCAAGCCAAAATTCTAGACATGCCCTTTGATGACAACAATCTGTTCGGGACAAAGGCCAATAAGTCCATCCTGAAATTCCATGTTTCTGAGAAGCCTGCATAGGTTTTGGGCCCAGTGGTCCAGAAACAACAACTTGCGCCCCTACTAGCAGAGGCATGCGTTTTCCATCCCTCACAGCCTACACCCTCAGAACCTACGCTCCCTCTGGCAAACAAGTGTAGCATTGTCAAAATAAGGGTAAGGGCAGAGATGCACACAGAAGTAGATTATCAGATTCTGCTGTGCCCTCAGCAGCCCTGGTGTGAAGCCCCTGTGAATCGGCCTTCCACCAGTCCTCCTCTTTGGGAGTCAGAATTTCCCAGTTCAGGGGATGCATTCTTACCATTTCCGATGCCTGGGTCTTAACTGTCATTCACAAGGAATGCTGTGTCTCTTTTGCTCCACATACTCCAGAACATCCCCTGGCCAACCAGTTTTGCTTCGGGGGTGTAAACCTCCAGGTGGAGGAGATTTGTCAGCTTCTAGCAAAAGGAGGCATCGATCTAATGCACTGCTCAAAATAAGGTATAGGCTTGTACTCAACTTATTTTTTAGTGTCGAAGGAGGATGGGGGTTACGCCCCACCTTGGTTCTGTGGCTGTTAAACCTGTACTCGCGCAAGGCCAAGTTCTAGATGGTTACTGTGGCTCAGATCCTTCAATCCCTCAACCTGCAGTAGGGCTGGTCTCACTCACTACATCGTCAGGGTGCCCACTTCCATGGGCCCAGTCACAAAAGGCACAGAAAATACTGGAGATTCACAGTTGGGCACTGCCACTGCCAATTCAAGGTCCTGCCTTTTGGTCATTCTTCAGCACCTTCTTCACCAAGCTACTGGCAGCGATAGCGGCTCACCTCAGAAGAAAAGGCGTTAATGTCTTTCCCTATCTGGATGACTGGCTTGTCTAAGCTCGCTCCTCAGATTAGGCGTCAGCACACTTGTACCGAATGTGAGCCTGTTGTACGGCTTTGGCTCCTCCCTGAACTTTGGGCGTTCTCAGGTGTCACCGTTCCAGTCTCTCTTTTTCAATGCAGCAGACTTGAGGACTCACCTGAGCAGGGCCTCTCTGTCCGTGGATCGAGTGGCGAACATCTCTAGATGGTCCATGTCATCGAATCACAACAGAAAGTACCATCCTCAGCCGCCTTGCGCTGGCTGGGTCTCTGTATTCTTGTTGCATCAGAGGCCCGGCTATTCACAAAGTCGCTTCAGTGGCTTCTCAGTTATCGATGGTGTCAGTTTTAGGGGTGCACCTAATCCAGCTCTCTGCAAAAGTGTCCCGAGAAGCGGATCAGTGGTCTCAATGAGACAACCTATTGAAATGGGCCTATTTTAGACAACCCTGGCCCCAACTGACACTAGTCACGGATGCCTTCCTGAAAGGTTGGGGCTCTCACCTCCAACATCCAACAATGAGCGACCTGTGGTCTTAGTCTGAATGCCGTGAGCCCATCAATTTACTAGTGTTGAGAGCGATCAGGATGGCCTTGGTCACCTTCCTTCATTTGACACAGGGTAAGACTGTGATAGTCCCAATGAACAACACAGTTGCCATGCACTAATTCAAGAAACAAGGTAGTGTGGGCTCCTTACCTCTGTGCAGGTAAGCAATGTGACTGTGGTTCTGGGCTCTGGAGAACAACATGTCTCTGATGGCAGATCATCTGGACGGCAGGGAGAAAGTAATTGTGGATGCCTTGAGCAGACAGACGTCAGCCTCCCATGAGTGGGGGCACTGTCAGGAAGTTCTGAAGGAGGTATTCTGCCGATGGGGACTCTTTGCTTCCAGTATGAACAGGATGTGCAGGTGTTTCTACTGCAGGAAATTCCCACGACAGGGGAGCAATGGGGGATGCTTTGACAGTCGAGTGGGATTTCAACCTGACCTATGCATTCCCGCTGATCCCTGCCATACCACTGCTTCCCAGGAGACTACGCCTGTTCGGGTCCATGACAATCTGAAGGAAGAATCCTCGATCGAAACCTCAACTGGATGTGCTCCTCTATGCTAGAAGGCACACCCTTAGGAAAGATGTATCTTTTGGTAAGTTTCCCCACAATGTTCTATGGACCACCAAACCTTTTGCTTTTGAACCTGTCCTGACTTTTCTACAGGGAAGTTAAGCTTTCACCTTCACTCCCCTGGTCTGTTGCTCCTTTTGTTCAGACTGTCAGTACTGGGAAACTGTTTCCCTTTTGCCTTTTTACTGTTTACCTTTTTGGTAACTTTTAAACATTTCACACAGCATCTTACAATGCAGTGCAATGGGAATAATTTTGTATCACCTTAGTCTTTTACACTTGGGATTTTTGGTTACTTTGATATGTGCCTAAAGACGCCCTGATGGCAGCAATTATATTTTTACAATTATTGTGTTATTTGTAGTGTGCACATTCATGTTTACTGCGCATGGCTAGTGAACAAGATTATCACTTATCCTTTGGCCATGTTGTTGTTCGACATTCTTCTTCCCTTTCCAGGAAATCCAATATAAGGTCATGCGCTTGCCCAGGAAAGCCTAAATACTTGGAGGACTGTTTTTTTTGGTCAAAATAAGAGGACAGGACTTTTAAACAAAGTAACCTCTACAAAGAAGTCCTGTCCTTGACTATACCCTAATCGGTTGAACCCACTCCGGGACCCTATGAAGGTTATTGAACAATGTTCTGGACCCAACTGAAAACCGAGCTCTAATCATCAACTTAATAGCATAAATAAATAATCTTTCATTACAAAACTTCTTCTAAAAACGTAATCCACATATAACAAACAATTCATACACTCAATGGTACTAAAAACTACCTAAAGAAAGAAGGGGGAGTGAATAAACAATTGAAAACCAAATTAACAATGAAAGCACAACCAATTCCCAAAGTAAACCTCTTGTCATAAAAAATGATAATGTGAAAAAGAACAAATCGATCAAAAACCAAAATTAAACACAAAAAGAAACATAGAATAAAAAGACACAGTAAATGTTACTAGCATTTAACACAGTTTAACATATTCATTTCTAGTATCGAACCCTTCATCTCACTCTAGGGTTCTTAAACGCAACTTAGTCACTTTGCTCCAAATGCTTTGAGGTCACTGTGCAACCAATCTCACAGTAATTTATCCTGACATGTTTCATTCCCAAATGATTGTCATAAACTGTAGGGTAAATTTATCAGGTGATCAAATTCTTGAACATTCACTGTGTCATAAGCATAAACTTCTTAACATCTGTTTCTCTAGCGTTGGGTTCGAACTCTTGAACAGTCCTCATGGGGTTTCTTACTGTTATAAATTTAACAGTTACCACATTACAGTCGTTAATCACTGGAAATTGTGAGCAATAGAACTTCTTAAATATAGAAGCCGGATCATTCTGAACAACTCTGCAATGTCCAGTTGTTCCCAAAACTTTTTGTGGTCTGCTATACGCATTGTTAATTTGCGTGTCTACTTGCAATATCTTACTGTAAAGTTGGGGTGCTGGCTACGGCTATTGCTACACGTAGAACCTTTTCAAAGGACCGTTAGGCTGCTGGTCTCAACAGAGTAGTGCGCCCCAGCTTTTACGAGCTAGTGATAACTTTGTGTGTGTGTGGCCCAGGACGGTTGGGACTCTCTTTAGTCCCACTCCACATCTGTGGCGCCCAAGAGTCTAAGTGTTTTGCATGAGTGAAATCAATAGTTGTCCCTGGTTCGACAACTACTGGCTGTTTGAATGGTTCAGATCCTTACCATTGGTGGGCTTGGACTTGCTTCCTGGCTATATTTTGGAGAAGAGGGCTCCTACAGCCATTTCTTCAGATCAGGTATGGAGCCAAGAATTCCTCGTAGAAGAACAGCTGACTGAAGATCCAAAGGAGACTCCTGGAGAGGCCCAGCATCCCTGCCTGTGTCTAGCCCGATGAGCCCTGTTTTACTACCTGATCTGCAAAGGCCCTGTGGAGTGCTTCATCCCCTGGATCCAACGGTCCTGAGCCTTCGAAAGTGTTCCTGGACCACCCGGTAGGCTGACCAGCTCTCCAGTCGACTACTTCAGTAGAATCGTTGCTGTTCTGCATTCGCAGCAGGAGCTTTGTTAGCCACCAGCTTGTGGTGTAAGTTGCCTTTCTGTCGAATTTCAGCCTCCAAACTTCAAGGGATCCTGCTCGGGAAGGTCTTCAACTGTGAGTGGAAGGACGCCTGCCGTCGGTGTAACTCACCTTCCCCCATCTTGTGAAGTGTCCTAAAGAGGTCTGCTTCAGTGCTTTCTGCATTTCTCCATCGTGAAGGGTTGCACTCAGTTCCTGGCCCCGATCGGAAGAATCCTTGCACCTGCAGCTCCTTGGCACCTCTCACTGGAACCAACAGCAGAAAAACCTATCTCCAGCGACCCCCAGCCAAGCCATCTAGTCCTCTGGGAAAATCAAGAGTCTGAGTAAGTAAACGCCAAGCATTTGCACCCCCTGTTTTCCTTAGAATATTCTATTGCTTGCTGATCATTAGAAATACATTTTTACCTACCTGTAACTTTGTTGCATGTCTTCTCTGGAACATTCACCAACATGTAAAGTGTACCTACATTAGACACTTTCTGGGGAGAAGCATTCTGACCTTTGGGCACAAGGCAGCCCTCTTCGTAGGAATTGGACTTATGAAGCTAGAGCCTATTTCATGTGACTTGGTTCATCTTACTGCGTCACTTACCTTCTTCTGTTGATTAAGTTATTGAAAGCATTTATAAGAATTATGTGTTTATAATTGAGTGTTGTTTGATATTATCGCCTGCTTCTTTAGTTTTTGTGTGTTTTTTTAGCCTAGAATAGAGTATTTTTGTGCTTACAGGTCTAAATTGAGTGCTTGAGTGCTTGACTGTGTGGACCACTGACCTCACTCACGTTCTCTTGGGAATAGCCTTGACTGCTCTCCATTGCTACCTTGATTCGGTTTTCGCAAAATTCTGAGTTCCTCTGTTCACTATAACTAGGATGGCCTCCTAAAATCTGTCCACTAGGCCAGATTCTAGAATTCCATCTTAATACCCACCACCAAATCCATTGTGCCGGGAGAGGGGTCTGGATCCTTTTACCTGTTCCACAACCTGTGTTCTGGATTTTCTGCTTTCTTTGGCACGGACGGTATTGGAACAGATTGTAACTCTGAAGGGGTATTGCTGCCCTTTCAGGTTTCAAGATAACACCAGAGCATGGCTTGTTTTTCACGATCCCCAGGGTCATGCAATTTATGCAGGAATTATGTAATCCATGTCCCCCACGACAGTTTGTTGATCAGTCTTCGGACATGAATTTAGTGTTCTTATTTATTATGGGCCTTTCGTTAGCGGCCATCCATTCTTGTTTGCTAAGATTGCTCACCCTTATGGTGATTTTCCTTGTTGCCTTCACTTGCGCTAGGTAGGTGATTGAGCTACAGGCATGATCAGTTAAGTCTCCCTATTTGGTATTCTCCAAGAGAAGGTGACGTTGCTACTTCCTTCCTCCTGGAGATGGTCTCCGATTTTCATCTCTATCAAAAGAAAGAATATTACGGGGAGGTAACTCATTTGTTTGCCCTTCCTAATTGTTCCCTCCACCTGGAATTATGGGAATATCGCAATCCCTCTAACCTAAGTCTTTAATTCTTGCCATAGTGAACTGATTGTGAGAACCGGCCCCATATTTAACTCTAACTATAATGTTATATTATTGTGTATGTTCGAAACAAAAGCTGTGTTCAGCAGTGCCATTGGCTTAAAAGTCCAGGGAGATTTCTCGTTTGAACTTTTGCTTTTTACTTCATAATGCCTTTTAGAGTACCATATTCTCTCAAAATGGCAATGCTAAGAGATCGTGTCTTGTCCTTTGGCCATCTTGACTTTTGGCTTCTTCCTGGCCTCTCGTGCCAGATTTGGTAAGCGTTTTCCCTGACAAAGCCTTTGCATTCTTGGACAAAGTGGTGGTGTCTGCTTGTGACCACATATGGGAGCTTGGACTGTCTGGCCAGGAAATGGGAGTTGGGCCAAAGTGTGTCTTTTGCTGGCCAGATGTGGAGGCCCTGGGAGTTGGACAGCCCTTTCTAGGTTTGAATGGTGCAGATGTTTGCTATTGGTGAACTCGGGGACAGCTCCCGCTCGAATCTTAGATAAGAGTACACCTCCTGCAGCCATTCTTTAGATCATCCTTTGAGCCAAAAATCCTTTTGAAGAGGAGCATCCTACTGAAGACCCATGGATAGTCACTGCAGCCAACCTTCATTGTCTCCAGCCAAGCCCCGGTGAAGCCCTGTTCTTTTTGATCTCCTGAAAGGCCTTCATCTGTGCTTCAACCCCTGACCAGTGAAAACAGCCACTCTCAAACACTGCTCAAGGACTCTGACCTTGGAAGCTGTTGGAAGTGTCCCTAGACCACCCCGTCGACTGACCTGCTCCTGTCTGGGCTGCCTTGCTGCACTGGCCGCCATCCCAAGTTGTGACTTGGGAAGACGCACAGCCTTTGCCGGTGTGACCAGATGCATTCCCCTGCAGTTACAGCGCTTCGGGATGAAGATGGGCCTTTCATGCCCTGTTTCTTTGACTTTGCCATAATCGTCATCTTCTGTTGCCTTATTATTATTTTTTTTATCATCTAGAGAGCATTGTGTGATGCTGGATATGCATCGGAGGGACAGGGCTCCCGTATCCTTGTCCTTTACTGCTTTTTATCGTGTGTTATGTTGTGTTTTCCGCGCAGGAGTTCATGTGGGACTCCTGGCGGTGCCGCTCTCTCTCATTTGGGTTGGTAAACAGACCCATGGGATACCCTTATGTCACCCATGGGTAGGGGTACAGCCCTGTGCCCCTAGTGTATGTTTTTGGGCACCTGTGTGTGGCCCACAGAGCACGGTACGGGCTGGTGGCAGCTCCGTACTGAATTGACTGGTGCCCTGAGCGTCTTCCATTTCGGGATGCCCAGGCCCTATCATTGGAATCGGTAGATTGCTGATGGAGACAAAATGGCCCCTGTCAGGCTTTCTCAAATCTGATGTTGTCCCCGGAAGCTGTTGAACCCCCGCAGTCCCCTTTGGATGGTAACCTCTTAACTGGTATCAAACAGTTCAGTTGAGAGCACCCCCAAGGGAAAGGGGGAAAATGGGACAAAATAATAAACTTCAGGTTTTGCTCAGCTTCTTTTTCTGTCAACCTGTTGGTGAAAATAACAACAAATTCACTTTAGTCACCAACCTTTGAATTCCTTGGCTCTGACTTCTCTTTATAAATTTAAGTAAATAAACACGCCACCATACCTGATTATCCTCTGTGAATAACGTAGAGGACGTGTGTGAATTCTACTGAAGAAAACATAAAAATAGAGTCTCAGATGCTCTTACTAATTTCTTCAATTCGGTTTTGAAAAACTGCTAATCCCTCTGTTTAATGAGTTAATCTTCAAGCAGTTCAAATGTCTTTTACCCAAACAACCCGCTGGAAATATTATACATGTAGTTTGTATTGGTTTCTAGCTTCAACACAAATTCCAAGAATGACACTCTGGCTATTCAATTTAAAATTGTTTGTTTCCTGAATATATAAAAGTGTTCATTAATTGGATCTTTTGCTTGCAAAGAAGATCGCTCATAAAAGAAGCGTTCCTTTAACCAGAATATGCGCATGCGTGAAGATATTGTTTACTCCTTCTAAAATGGAAGCGCACATGAACAAGGAATTGAGTTCAAAAATGAAACTGGCATGGGCGCATGCGTAAGGGAATAGTATTCCACTCTTCTTAATATGAATTGTTCAAACATGAAAGAAGAAATTCCTCAGTTCCGGACACTAATCCTTGAAGAGGCAGCCCAGTGATGATCACGCGCCAGGTTAAAATGTTAGTAAATTAAACATAACGCCTCGGAGTCGCATGGCTACCACACTGTCACTTGCGCAGACAGTGTAAGATTTCTAACGCTAGTCCGACGCTAAGAAAAGCACTGTTACCGTCAAATGGTACAATACTCAATAATCTTTTATACGGCCGAAAAAACACACGACGCTAAAATGATAAACAGACCTCCACACTCCAACTTGCCAGGTGCAAAAAATGTGACGCAGTTCAATAAATTTAAATACAGTTCTAGAAGTTCAAAAATAAATTCTTGAAAGAACGAAATGAACTACTATTTAAACAAGTTAATTAATGGTATTAATATTTAACTCCTGCTTGAAAATCAAAAAATTCCATAAAAGATAATGAATTCACTTAGCTTGCTTCTTTCTTTCACAGGAACGTTTTCTAAGTTTCTTCTTAATTCTCCAACACTTTCCTGGTCCAAATAACTAATTTTAGGCACAAGGGCCTAACTAAAGTTTTCTAAATCTTAAGAGCTTCAAACATAAGACCTTCCAGCTGGGCTTCTGACAATGAAAGGCGGTTTAGAATGTTCCAACAATGCCTTTCTTTTACTTCTGACCAATCACTGATCCTTTTGGAATTCTCCATTTTGACTTGGGAAGCTTTCCACACTCTGCACAGAAAGTTAAGGCCCAAACCATACTTTATGTTAATCATATCCTCATTCCACCACATTCATCCAAATCCCACGAAACCTGACCGTGTGCATTCCACCACTTTTACTAGGCATTTCTCAGTCCTCTAGTCACATGTCTGACATGGCTATGGTAAAGTGGAGTGACTTTGTTACCTGGATATCATTTGTTTAGACATGTCCCTGTGCAATCGGACCATTTTGGACTGGCAGCTCCAGGTGAAAAATCAGACCTGTTTGACTGGTGCCCTGAGCGTCTTCCATTTCGGGATGCCCAGGCCCTATCATTGGAATCGGTAGATTGCTGATGGAGACAAAATGGCCCCATGGCCTCTTGCCTTCCATCGCCTGTTAACTTGATCTTCCCGAAGTCCCGGGAAGCCCTGACTCTGTCCCTTCACCCTGACTGGCTGTTGGGTGGAAGTTCCATATATGGTAGTGTGGGGAAGTGCTGACCAGACTGGCTGGAGACTTCCCAATGACCGTATGTTGTGGGTACGCCTGTGGGTGGGACCTGGGTGAATGTAGTGTGTGACAAATACGCATTCTGTGTTATGGGTGTCTAGTATCTGGTGTTTAAGACAGTGACTGAGACCGCCCTGCCCGAAACCAGTATGAATGCAGTGTGGAGTGTTGAATGGCTTGGTACTTGTCCCAATACACATAACTTGTGAGTGTCTGGAGAGAAGTGAATGGCCCGAGTACACTGCCTGCCTGAATGCCCTTAGTCGTGATTGGATGCTTGAGTATGACCGAGGAATGAATGGGAGATCCACAGTATATCTGGGGACCTCTCACTTCTAGGAATCGTTTTCAGAAGCTGAAGTCCCCTACGACGAGTAACTGGAGTAACTGAAGCTTGACCTTGAAGCCCTGCTGGACGAGAAGAATTGCTGTTGCTCTCCTTCAAAATCTGAAAGCTGCTGTGTCTACAAGGACTGACCCAGAGAGGACCTGGTAAGGCGCCCTTTTCCCGAGCTACGAGGGACCATTGTGCACCAGCAGATCTTTGCCAAAGCTCCCTGGTAGACAGACCTTCGACAGGCTGCCGACCTGAGACGGGGACCACCGCGCAATCACAAAGATAAGCGCCAGGACTGTTGTCCGCCACTGTCAACGACCGCCGTCACCGACTGGAGCCGCCGTGCTCCCGTTTGCCTAAGAACTTCATTGATCCAAGGATGCGCTCGTCCACATCGTCGCCGGTGTATCCAGCTGGAGAAGGCCAGACCGTCGACGCGCCGAGAAACATCCGCCGGTGGGTTTCCCGCCACCCAAAGACCACAGAGACGGCGACGGCTCGACGCCCTTGCTGGGCCACAGTTCTTCAAACTCTTTTTGGTCCAGAACTATTGACACTGAGGTGCCCCGCACGCCTCTTCCTTGCAGGACGTTTACGCTTCCCTGTCAACGAGCACTGCTAGGAACGAAGCTGCCACTTCACCGTCGTAGGTCAACCTGTTCTCCGTCGGACGTTCGACCCGTGACTCCTGCCTTAAAGGGAGGGCACTCAAGAAGGGCCGTTGATTCCCCGATGAGGAACGCTACAACGCCAGGTACTTTGGGGTTGCAGAACTATTGGGAAGTCTAGTGTGAACAATATATGGACTGGGCTTGTATCTTTATTCTACAGGTTGCCCAAGTGTGGGGGGATCTCCACACAGAACTGTGTCTAGTGGTACGGAGGCAGCATTCTACCAATTGTTCAATCATCTTGCTTTCCTTCCTCTCGCTACTGCTGGTTTCCTCTTTATTGATCTGTGTGACATTTTGACAGTATAGTTGATGCACTTTAATGAGAACTGATAATAGTTGTGGTACCACTGTAGAACTGTATTTCTGATGTTTGTTAATCTGCTTAGAATCACATGCTGTGCATAGTCCGACATCCAGTGGTCACTGCGGAGTATTGCATTTTGTTTTTCGTAGTCGAAAAGGGGACGTCGACAAGGCGTGTCTGTAACACTATCCCTATAGTGACGTGCAGTGTACCCACAACCCCTCACGCATCGAGGTCCCTCAGATTGTTTTTTTCCGCCCAGTTACCGGTCGCCTTTATGTGGAGCTCCTCGAGAGACATTGCGAAATCATTTCCTCGACCCTTGGTCGTTTATTATTATTAACTAACACATAGAACCCTCCCTCGATGTAGCTGCCAAGCTGTTCTCTGCCGAGCAAGATCTTCGACGGAGGGACGAGCGGAGGAGATCCTTTGGCGCTGCCGAACACGTGGCCTGGCCTCGCCGGCCTAACACAGTAGGGAGAGTGGGGTTATTGGTCATTTTTGTTTCACTCTGAGAATGTCTTTCTCTTTCCCCTCCCTCTCTTTCGAGGTCGTAATCACATTTCATGCCCTCAGCTATGGAGAGGACGCCCTTTAGGTTTTGCCCGCGTTGCAAGGGCAAGTTTACCTGGAAGGACAAGCACAAACGGTGTAACCGTTGCTTGCCCCTCGATCACAAAGAGGACGGCTGTGCAGCCTGTAAGTTACTTAAACCCAAAACTTTAAAGGACCGCAGGGTCAAAAGGTGGGCAGCCTATGCAATGTCTAGGTCTGACTCCTCGCCAGCTGCTGCCGCCGCCGCCGAATGTGATGAGGACAGTGATTACACGGCCTCCGCAACGTAGGTTGTAGACCTCTCGAAGGAGCGTCCCCGCTCCTCGTCGTCCGTCCCCGGCCCCAACGAGCCCGGCTCACGCCCCACTTATGGGGATGAACACCCTGGCGACAAGGACGCACACAGAAAAACACAAACACATACCCCACGGCACGCATTAGTCAAAGACGAAGGCAGCCATAGCGTCAACGGAGACGTCGGGTCCCCCGGCATCTTCCGCTGACCGTAAGGGTCGCAAGCCACCGCTTCCGCGACCGGCGACTGGGCTTTCTGTAGATAAGGGCGCTAACCCCAAATCCTCAGACGAAGCGCCTTGCAAGAGTGCGTACGTTGCCAGTAAAGACTCGGCACTGCCTAGCGCGACATCGAGCGATCCCTCGACGGAGAAGCTGATCGCCGAAAGCCTTGCGCGTATAGCTTCTAAAGACGGCCAGAGACGGACGGCGGGTGATACGTCGAAAACCGCTCACAAGGCCAAAGAAACGCTGAGGACGCCGGAGGGTAGGCTCGGACAGCTCCCACCGTCGATAGAAGACCCTAGCCAGCGAGGAGGTTTCTCAGAAGGCGAAGGGACTCTATCTTCGATGCTAAGGGACAGAAATAAGCAACTACAGGGAGAGGAAACTCCCTTTTCACTCCCAGACCGCTCTGGCCTACCTTACTGGACTGTAGAGAGGTTCCAGTCATGTATGGACAAGCTAGACAGGTTCATGGCCATCCCAGAAAATAGGACACCCAAGAGGCCAAGGGAGATTCTCCAGGAGGGGCCATGGGCTAAATACCCAAAGCTCTTTAACCCCCTACAGGAAGACATGAACTCTTACGACCTAACTGAAGAGGACTCTCACTTCCAGGTAGAGGATGAGTTTGTGAATAATGAAGACCAACAAGAAGAAGGTTTTCATGATGACACTAACATAGGTGAGGAGGGCTACAAGGAGGTCCCAGGTGAAGGTGGCTCACAGCCCTGGCAGTCACCATCAGGGTCTACAGACCCCGACATTATAGACATTTCTTCTCCTCAGACCACACCGGTCAGGAACCCATCTCCAGTAGACGATCAGCCCACCTTCAATGCGCTACTTAGGAAGGCAGCAGCGCATTTTGAAGTTGAAACTGGGGAGGTCACCCCAGATACTGATTTCGTCGAAAGGATTATTAAAGAAAAACCTCCCACTAGTCAAACTATTCCTATCCTCGCCTCGGTTAAGAGACAAATCACCCCATCGCTGTCCACCCCCGCGCTGGTAAGGGGGGGTGAATCCAAGAATCGAGAAATTGTTCTCACCCTCTCAGTCAGACCCATTATATATCAGGGGTCATTCAGTCCCAGACTCCTTAGTGGTGACTAAACACAAGGAAGAGGGCTGGGGTTCCACTGTCAACCAGCGAGGCACCCGCCGGATAAATAAGGGAAAAAGCTTTATGCCTTGGGCAAAAGAATTTCCGCCTCGGCAGCGTTTTCAATTAGGATTGCCAATAATAATACATTGTTGGCAAGCTATGCTGATGCTCAATGGGGAAAGCTTAAGAAGGACATCGAAGAAGCCCCAGAACCTCTAAGAACTCGCTTATTGGCTTCAGTTACAGAAGGAGCTCTGGTCAACCAGAGCATCATTAAGAACACTCTTGATGCGGCAGAAACTGCTGGCCGTTCTTTGGTGCAGGGAATTCTGCTGAAGCGTCACGTCTGGCTTCGCAATTCCGGTTTCAAGGCAGAGACGCAGGCGTCACTCATTAATAAGCCAATAGAAGATTCAAATCTCTTTGGAAGGGCAGTGGACGACGCGCTGGAAAATGCGAAGAAAGAATTCGACACCATAAAGACCTTAGACCAAATCTCAAAGCCTCCAAACAGGCCGGGATTTGGGAACAAGTGCTTTTTTCGTGGCCAACAGCAGGAGCAGCAACAGCATTACACTGCGGGCAACTGGCCCTCTAATCAGGGTACCGGTAACCAGTATAACCAAAGAGGACAACGCCGTGGCAAGGGCAGAGGCCGGGGCTCCAGCCCCAGAGGCACCCCGGCAAGTAACACCAAATGACCCGAAGGTTCGGGTCCCCTCCCATGCGTCTCCGGTTGGGGGCCGGATAACATTGTTCCTATCAGCATGGGAGGGAATAACATCAGACCGGTGGGTACTGTCAACCGTAGCCCACGGGTACTGTATAGAGTTCAATCGGTCCCCCACCTACAGACCTCCAAGGGGACGACGCCTGTCACCAGAACACCTCGTCATCCTCCTGCAAGAAGTAGAACAGCTGCTACAGAAAGGAGCAATAGAGGTCAAGCCCCTATCTCAGGTAATGGAAGGTATTTATTCAGTGTACTTCCTTGTACCCAAAAAGGACCTAACCATGCGCCCTGTACTAGATCTGCGCCCAGCAAACAAAACCACAAAAATTACGTATGGTAACTTTACAGGAGGTAATTCCCCTGCTATGTCAGGGGGACTACATGACAACACTAGACATGAAAGATGCATACTTTCATATTTTGATGTTGCCAGCGCACAGAAAATAACTCAGGTTCATGATAGAGGGCAAACACTACCAGTTCAGAGTGCTACCCTTCGGCATAGCGTCTGCACCGAGGGTAATCACGAAGGTACTGGCACTGGCAGCGGCCCACCTGCGCAGGTTGTCCATACCGGCATACCCTTACCTCGACGATTGGCTCATAACAGGGGAGTCCTACGAGACATGCTTCTCAAACACCCAGAAGACAGTAGACCATTTGTTCCAACTGGGCTTCTCCATCAACGAGAAGAAGTCCAGCTTAGACCCCACCCAAATCAAACAATTCCTAGGAGCTCTAATTCGAACAAAGGACGGCCTCGTCTTCCCCTCCAACGAGAGGGTCCAAAATATGCTGTTTCAGATCCCTCAATATGTGGCCGGTCGAGAGGTGATGGTACGCAAAGCAATGCGCTTGCTAGAAAAGATGGCGTCATGTATTTATTTGGTACCTCACGCGCGCCTGCGCATGCGCCCAATGCAAGAGTGGCTCAACAGCCAGTGGTGTCAGGCCAGCGGACAATGGGACGATCTAGTGGTGGTCTTGCAGGCCTTGGTTCTCTCGCTACGGTGGTGGTTGAAGGAAAACCTGGTAATAGGGAAACCATTCGCCACCCCCGCAGTGGAAGCCACTCTAACCACAGACGCATCCCTCACAGGATGGGGGGCTCACCTATCCCATCAGACTGCTCACGGAGTTTGGACTCCGAGCGTAGCTTCCAAGCACATAAACTTATTAGAGCTACTTGCGGTGTTCAAGGCACTAAAAGCCTTCCAGACACACCTACAAGGGAAGACAGTGATGGTCCTCACGGACAGCACCACAGCCATGTACTACCTCAACAAGCAAGGGGGCACTCACTCTCCAGGACTGTCCAAGCTGTCTCAGAACATCTGGAAGTGGGTTCTCAGACACATGTTCCTATTGTCACAACATGTACCAGGGGAACTCAATCTGCTAGCAGACGAACTCAGCAGAGACTTCCCTCTGAGTACGAATGGCGGTTACACGAAGACATCGTCTTCGACGTCTTCACACAATGGGGCTTCCCAGAAATAGACATGTTTGCAACTCTGGAGAACTCACAATGCCTAGATTACGCCTCCAGATACCCACAGAACCGCTCCAAGGGGAATGGTCTCTGGATACCATGGTCAGGGAAATTTGTTTACGCTTTTCCTCCGACTCCTCTGCTGAAACAAGATAGTGCACAAGATGCACCAGGAACCAGTCACCATAATACTGATAGCCCCGATGTGGGCCCGCAAACCATGGTTTGCGCACCTGATGGAGATGTCCCTGTCCCCACCAGTGAAACTGCCCTGCCCGTACAACTTGCTGTCACAGGACAAGGGCAAGACACTACACCCATACCCACAGAACATGAACTTAGCAGCCTGGCTCCTGAGGTCATATAATTTGGCCATTTACAACTCCCTCAGAGATGCATGGACATTCTCAGAGAAGCTAGAAAACCCAACACTCGCCACTGCTATTCTAGCAAGTGGAAGAGATTTGTCATCTAGTGTAGAGGTAAGAGCATCAACCCAGTCCACTGCTCTCCCACACAAATTGTCCTTTACCTGACCCGTTTACTGGACTCCGGTCTAGTGTTCAATTCTATTAAAGTCCATCTAGCGGCACTTTCTGCATACACCACCTCTCAACTTAAGGTGTCATGGTGGAAAGTCCCAGTTATCAAAGCCTTCATGGAGGGGATAAAGAGAATACACCCTCCGATAGCAAAACCAGCTCCCAGCTGGGACCTTAATGTGGTACTTACCAGGCTCATGGGCTCACCCTTTGAACCCATGCACAAGGCAACTCTTAAGGACCTCACCCTTAAGACTGCTTTCCTAATAGCTATCACTTCCATTAGGAGAGTAAGTGAACTACAGGCTCTTTCTATTCTAGACCCCTTCGTAACAGTTCACAAAGATAAGGTGGTTCTACGCACACACACCCAAGGTTTGCACCAAAATTCATATCGAAATTCCATGTCAACCAGTCAATAGAACTACCAACGTTCTTTCAAAACCCTTCCAATTTGGGAGAAAAGAGCCTGCATACACTCGATGTGCGCAGAGCTGTCATGCTTTATATGGAAAGGACTAGGCCACTGAGAAAGACTGATCAGTTCTTTGTCTCTGTGGCAGCAGGAAGAGAAGGAGATGCAGTCTCAAAGTCCACTATATCTAGATGGATTGTTCAATGCATCACTCTCTGTTACACTCTTGCTAAGAGAGAAATACCCTTCAAGCCAAGAGCACACTCTACTCGAGGCACTGGGGCATCCATAGCATTCATTGCAAACGTTCCCCTTGAGTCCATTTGCAAAGCGGCAACCTGGAGTTCTGTACGCACCTTTACAAAACACTACTGTCTAGATGCTCACTCTAGATCTGATTCCCACGTGGGACAAGCAGTATTAAGACCTCTTTTCTCTACTGTTCCTTCTCACAACCCACCTCCAACTCCGGGTACTGCTCGCTAGTCTATGCACAGCATGTGATTCTAAGCAGATTAACAAACATCAGAAGACAATGCATTACTTACCGTAAAAGCATTTCTGATGGTTGTTCTGCTTAGATTCACATGCGCCCACCCTTCCTCCCCGCTCGGATGGAAGGAACATAGACATCTTTCTACATCTCTCTCTCTTTTCTGTACTCACTCATGTATAGAAGGCTCCCTCAGTGCAGAAAAAATACAAACAGAGGGACCTCGACGCGTGAGGGGTTGTGGGTACACTGCACTTCACTATAGGGATAGTGTTACAGACACGCCTTGTCGACGTCCCCTTTTCGACTACGTAAAAACAAAATGCAATACTCCGCAGTGACCACTGGATGTAGGACTATGCACAGCATGTGAATCTAAGCAGATACAACCATCAGAAATACTTTTACGGTAAGTAATGCATTGTCATATTTACCATTGTTGATTTTCTGAGCACAAAGTGAGTTATTGTGATAGTGTACATAACCTTGAATATTAATTATATAAAGACTGTGTTTTAACCAATACAGTGTTTGGACATTCCTCTGTGGGTGCTTGGGGACTACACTGTACTTAAGAAACAGCCTGCATCACCTCCTGAGAAGCTAGGCCTTGATTGCTCGACTACGTTACCAATAATAGAGAATCTTGGCTGGGGTCCTCTGTGCCTCTCCTATACCATATAGAGAGTGGAAGTACAGACAACGCCTCCAGTCCTTTACACATTGTTCCTCCTGTATATGAATAAATAAATCCTGGTATTCTTCACTGTCAGCCGATTGTATTGTGTCTTGTGGTTCCCCTGAGTTCATCAGCATTGTGGTAGTCGTCTTCTTGACGTGCCAAGGTCGTCCAACTGACCATTGAGAGGAACTGTCTCGCCAGAGAGCATAACCGTCAACTAGCCATACCTAAATCCTGATGCTTCAGTGACATTTGCTTCAGTGACCTCGAACCCAATCCGACCTAACCAAGGCACAAAGTAAGTGGGCACATTAGATTCAAAAGTCTCATTAGTGATTTCTGACATAATCGGAGTTCAAGGGGCGAGTTTACTTACCTGTTTCTAGCACCCCCTTCCACAAGGTTTATTGGTACAAAGTCCTAATCCTACCTCTCCCTTACCTGATTGTGATCTATGAGGTTCTGGCCAAGTACTGCTGAGCCACCCACTCCTTAGACACCATTCCACACCCCTCCTTCTGCCTCTTGCACCTACATGTTGGCTTTGCCAACACTTGTTCTGCCTTCTTAAGACTCCTAACTCCTTACAAATGGCTAGCTTTGGGACTTGTGACTTTTAGGGCAGTATGCCTCACGCCTTTAAAAGAGGAAGGCTGATTATAGGGCCTTACTTTTAAAAGGCAGTGTAATTGTTTTTATTCTTTATATTACATATAATTAGTGTAATATTGCTTTCCTTTATTCTCTTTATTTGCTTTACTAATCTACAGTTTTCTAGTGTTCTTGCTTGAATTTGACCGGTTTGAAAAGTAAAGTATTGATGTTCTTTAAAGGGTCACCCCAAGGTGGAAGTACATATGTCCAAAGTATATGTTTAGTTGATTTACTTGTGATTTTCATTGAAATTAGCTTGTTCAATGCCTGACAAATATCAATGTATTTGTATACCTTCTGCCTAACCTGAATTATTGGGAGCACTCTGTGTGTCCACTTAACTGAACCTTTTACCACCCCCATGCTCTCCTAAGTCTAAGCCTTACTGCTCAGTTGCACTACCTTGATAGTTTGGCTAGACATTAGTGTGTACTGCGGTAGCGGGCTTGTAGTTATGGTTAAGTTGCTCAACTCATAGGAAGTGTGTTTTGGGCGGCTTATAACTTTGCTCCCCTGGAAGAATCCTCACAAAACTATGCAACAAAAAGTATATGGCCCAGTGTGATCAATCCTGCAAAGTTTGGTGAGGTTTCTTCAAAGGGGGGGCAAAGTTATAGGAGGGGTCCCAAAATGTGTGTTTTTTCCCATAGACGCAATGGAGAAAATAAATGTGCTCACGGCTACATCCCAAACTGCTGGACGGATTTTCACTAAATTTGAGGCAGGAGTGGTGGCTTGATCCTGAAAAGCTTGCTTTTGTACATTTGGTGTAAATCTGTCCAGTAGTTTTTTTTTTTTTTTTTTTTTTTTTTTTTTTTTTAAATGAGCAAAAAGTAGGTAAAAAAGAATGAGTGATATCTGGGTTCGGTCTGCGGACTCACTTCCCTGTTCAGTCCGCGGACGGGCCTCCGATTGGTGCAGAGGATGACGCGATGTCCACGGACATCAGCTGCGCCCGCTGATTGGATGGTGAAAAGCATTAGGTGCATCAGATTTTTGGAAACGCCCACCATGTTGGATTCGCAGACAGCGGCCGTTGTCCATGAACATTGCGGTAAAAACATATTAAAAAACACAACATGGAGGCCACCAGGGGGCGCGGGCAAGATGGCCGCCTGAATCCCAAGCTCCCCGTATGGCCCCGGGAAACCCACGGATAAACATGCCTTAAGTGCTTTTTAACCCCATCTTCCAGCAATCATTGAGGAGGGGAACCGCTGTGGACTACCCAGAAGCTTGTCCGGACTTCGGAGATGCCCCCGTGCCCCAAATAGCGACCTGTGAACGGCGACCCCCCTGCACCCGAGGGTGTCAGGGATGGCTGGCTGAGTAGTAAATAGGAAGAGTATGTACATAGAATTAACATTGTGGTTGCCCAAGTCAAGATGAAGAGAAAGAAACTTAATCTGATTGGTTTGAGGAACAATGCTATGTTTGGTTTGTCTGATTGGTCGAAAGGATAATGGTAGGATTCTTGGGAGGTGAGCAAGATTCTAAACTGCCTTTCATCCAAAGTAATTCAGTGGCCGGTTGTGTTTTAGTTAAGCTCCTTAATTAAGGCCTTTCAGAGTTCAGAAGATTTACTACAGAAGTAAGAAAATCATTTGCTGAGCCAGAGAGATTAAGAAGACATCAGGTGGGATTGTTCCTTTTTAAAAGCTTAAAGATTTTCACAGTGAACTTCCATTGTTTATCAGAAACTTAGAGTTTAGAAGTTTAAAGCTGACTGAGAGAAAGAACATTTACAGTTTATTTACAATAAGGAGAAAACAATTGAAAAGACTGTGCGCGCAAATTTTAAAGTTTAAAACTGTGCGAAAAGTGTTTCAAGACTGTTTAACGTGCGCGCGAGTCTTCATGACTTCAGCAACGTCGTTGGGAGCGCGTGCGTATGAGAGCGCGTGTTGGATTTTGGCGCGTTTATTTTTTTCACGTGAGCGACGTTACGTAAGAGCGCGTGTAGGATTGCGATAGAGCGCGAGTCCATATTAACTGAGCGCGAGTAGTTTTAGCGTGTTTTGGTTGGTGATTGCGCGCGTAGTTTTTTCAGAGCTTGCGCGTGTTTCCTGTACACGTGAAATGTTAAAAATGCCTGTTTCACGTGCGCGTGTAATTTTTAGCGCAAGGACAATTTTTTCACGTTTTGTGATTTTGCGTGTTAATCGCATGAATGCAGTGAGAATTCAATACTTCAAGAAAAACTGTATTTCTGAAGAGTATTTGGAAATGTAAATTTTATGGAGTTAAGTGAACTTAAAGTCAAAGAAGAATATCTAAGGTTGTAAGGTGTTTGCAAGAGTCATCTTCAGAATATTAAAGAGACTGGAATGGCTAGTGACAATATACACCGAAACATTCCAAAGGTTTTCAAGATATTCTTCTTCTTCTTAATTATCGGAAGCGTGGGCGGACCCACGCAGGCGCTTCCCCATTCTCTACAGACAATTAACCTCTAAGTTCTAAACAGAGGTATAAGAGGTAAAGAAGTTAGAGTTGTTTTTAAAATAATCATTTAGAGAAAAAGGTTTACACTGATGTATAAGTAACCAAGTGTGTTTGTTACTACAGATACCAGAGCCTACCAGAAGGTTGCAGGGCTGCAGTGTCTCCGTTGTTATTTTATCCAAATTCCCCTTTCCCTTTCCCGGGGTTTTCAGCTCAGCTTTCATTTTAGGGTTGAGAGGTGAACTCTTGGTGAGGGTCTGTGGGGCCAGCATCAGCTCCTGTGAAACTCAGTCAAGCTTGACCCTGACGGAGGGAAGGCCCCGGGCGGGAGCCGCACATCGCCTGGTCGCGTAGTGGTGGGAGGAGTCGAATTTTCCACCCGCTCTGACTCGTGCACCGAGGCCTAAGGTGCTGTCGACGGCTCGGACGGGCCCTGCAGCGATCCCCATCAGCGGCTTTGGCCACACGGCTGGCGGCTCCCGCCTCTCCGGACATCTCAGAGGAGCCCCCACGTCGGATGCGGCAGGTCATCCAACCCCACCAGAGAGGAGGAACGGCTCACGTGATCAGCACACAGGGCCCAACGCCGTGCAGGCCTTCTGAAAAGCTCCAACAGCTGCCGGCGACCGGCTCATCCATTACTGGAGCCCAACAGTGACCTGTCCCCATCATAGGGGATATGGGGGAACCACCGCTATACTTGCCCCAGTCCGGGGCGGCTGGGGGGGCCTGTGCTCCCCCCACCGCTCTCACCACCAGTGATTCGTCTGTGCCCGGGCCGAGGCGGTGGGGCGCCTCGGAACCATCTCAACGGCCCACCTTTCCACGCCTGACTACCGCCCCAACGGCCTACCTCCCCACAGCCCCCACGGGACTCCGGATTAGTGGCAGAGGCGCCCACCCGACCACCGGAGAAAGCTCACGCCGTCGCGGGAGCGCGCCTGGGCCACTCCGCCACCCGGAAAACACCTCAGGAGAACCCTATAGCTTGGTGCGATCGATACCCCATGAACTGGAGGGAGACCCTTGCGCAATACCAATACACGCCTGGGTCCCACGAAATGGAGACCGGCCCTGCAGCCTCGCAACCCCCAGACATGAATGCCATACAGAGCAACATCCAAACGATCCTAGAAGAGATTAGGGGTATGAGGACAGACATGGGGGCCAAATTGGCAGACCTCACGGCCAAGGTTTCAACGCTGGAGGATCGGGTAGAAGGGGTCGAGTGCAACCAGGTATCGACGGACATCCTCGAGGCGCAAATGGAAACTAGATTGCAGGAACTGCAACGCCGCGAGGAGGACCTCCGGCTCAAGGTTGATGACATGGAGAACCGGGAGAGGTGGAACAACTTGAGAATTCTTGGCCTTGAGGAGACGGAGGGAGAGACCCTGGTTGGACTTGAAAGCAAAATCCAAGACATCATCAGAATTGTCCTGGGGTCGGACTCTGGGGAGACTCTCCTGCTTGACAGGGTCCATCGGGCTGGCGGGGGGGGTAGAGGTCCACGCTCAGTTCTTGCAAGATTTCACTACTATAAGGACAAGGCTAGGGTGTTGGAGAGGGCGAGAACCTTACGGGATATTCAACATGGTAACTCCAGGGTGACGATTTACCAGGATCTCTCGTCCCTCACTCTCCAGATGCGAAAGAAATGTGGCACTATCATCAGGTGGCTACAAGAAAAGGGGACACGCTATCGCTGGGGCCACCCATTCCAACTAGCATTTGAATGGCAGGGCCAGAGGTACCAACTAGTCACAGAGACGGAAATCCGAAGGGCCACCGAGGATCTCACAGGCGACATCGCGGGACAATCAGAAAATCGGAACGAAACCAACGGAGACCGCCCTCGTTTCCCTCGAGGCCCAGACCTCTCCCAGGGGAAGCTAAAGGTCAAAGGCTCACGTAACTTTCGAAAAACCAAACATCCACCCACAGAACGAGGAGACCCTATATGAGCGCACAAGCAGCAACCAAGGCTCAACTTTCTGCGCAGAAGGCCTGATCCACACCCCACGGGAGCACGCGACGATTCATGTAGCCCGCCGGTCATAGTGTGTTTTTCCCACGACCCGTGGGGCTCGAGGGGAAAGGGAAAACCAGCTCAAACTATGGAAACTTTTATTGCAACGGGCTCTGAGTAGCAGACACTTGGAGGTGATTTCAGTGCGCGTAACGAAAAATGACAATGATTGAAGCAAAGATAGGCACGTTGAATGTCAAGGGCCTTAACTCCCAGAATAAGAGATCTCTCACGAGCAACATGTTCCGTAAGCAACACCTAACGGTTCTCTTCCTACAGGAGACGCATTACAGGCAAGGCAGGGAATCGAAGATCAAGGGGAAAGACATTGGGTGCATTACTGGGCCTCAAATAGAAGTTCTAAGAAGGAAGGGGTGGAAATCCTCCTGAGCAGGGCATTCCGTCTCACTGATATAGAAACCAAGAGGGGTTTTGGTGGTCGTTTCCTGGGCATTAAGGGAATCTGTGAGGGAGAGCGCGTTACCCTGGCCACTCTATACACGCCCAACTCAAAACAAATACACTTCCTCACCCAGGTCTTTCATGTCATAGATGAGTGGGCAGAGGGAGCCATGATACTGGGGGGGGACTTCAACCTTATAATGGACCCGAGGCTTGACTGGTGGTCCGCGAGAGGGGGGACACCTAGGGGCATCTCCAAGGAAAATCTAGCCCTGCAGGCCCTCCTGAGAGAGCATTATTGGGTGGACGTTTGGCGAAAAGCAAACCCAAGCCAGGGTGGGTACACCTTTTTTTCGCCCCCTCATTGCACCTACACCAGAATTGACCTTTTGTTAATCTCGGAAGAAGGGAACGGGGTGGCACAACAGCCGAAGGTGGAAGCCATAACTTGGTCGGACCACGAACTGCTCATAGCAAATTGGTCACTGCCCATCTCCCCAAGATCTTCCCGATGGCGTTGTAATGATAAACTTCTCAGGGACCCGGTATTTCGTGATTTCATGAGACAGGAAATGCTGGCCTACTTTGAGACAAACGACACCGGTGAGACGGATATGTCCATGGTGTGGGATACCGCAAAAGCCACTTTCAGGGGCCTTCTCATAGCGGAGGGCTCGAGACGTAAACGGGAGAGGGGCCTAATCGAGGGTAAACTCCGTGCAGAGCTGGGCGCTCTGCGAGCCAGACTGGGCCTCTCGGGGGGTTGATCGAGGGGCTCTCTTGGAAGAGATGCAGGGTAAAAGACAGGAACTCCATACGGTCCTCATAGGGGAAGTTATCAAGAAAATGAGATACACTAAGCAGAGGTACTACGAACGGGGAGATAAGGTGGGGACCCTACTGGCGCAGAGGGCTCGGGGCTGCAGGGTTGAGAGAGGAGTCACTCGTCTCAGGGATGGAGTGGGCGGGATTCACGGGGGCCGCAAGGAAATAGTGGAGTGTTTCGCTGACTATTACAGCAAACTCTATTCCAAAAAGGCAGGCGAATCACTTGAGGACATCCGCTCCTACCTGGCAGAACACCCTCTGCCTAGGCTGTCCGACATGGAGCTACAGGTCCTGGAGAGAGAGATATCGGAGGAGGAGGTGGAGGGCGCCATCAAAAGACTGAAGGTGGGAAAGGCACCGGGAGAAGACGGCTATACAGCTGATTTTTACAAGCAGACCCAACCCGTCCTGCTGAAGCCCCTGGCCAAATTGTTTAACCAGATCAGGAATCGGGAGTCCATCCCACCAACATTTTTGCAGGCCCTCATCACTGTTATACCCAAACCCGGCAAGGACCAGACGGAATGCGGGTCTTATAGACCCATCTCACTCCTCAACCTGGACGCTAAGATCTTTGCCAGAATCCTGGCCACCAGACTTGAGGGCTGCCTCCTGCGCCTGGTACACCCCGACCAAGCGGGATTTGTCTTGAACAGGCAGGGTTCTGATAATATGCGTAAAACGCTCCATGTGCTTGCCTCGAGAGGGGTCCGCGACGAAGGTGCGCTTCTACTGGCCCTTGACGCGGAGAAGGCCTTCGACAGGGTCAGCGAGGCCTTTATGAGGGAGGTATTCACGACCCTGGGTATGGGCCCGAGGTGGCTGGGTTGGATCTCCGCGCTCTACTCCTCCCCCTCCGCTAGAGTGGTGGCAAATGGGACTGAGTCGAGGACATTCCCCCTCAAGCGTGGTACACGGCAGGGATGCCCTTTTTCCCCACTAATCTACGCACTTGTGATGGAACCATGGGCAATCTCGATCCGTAACGATGCGGCCATCGGGGGGAGTACAGGTCGGAGAGATGCAGTGCAAAGTCTGCCTTTTTGCAGACGATGCACTGCTCTATATCACAAACCCATCCCAAACAGTCCCCCGAATGCTGCAGGGCCTCTCGCGCTATGGGGACCTATCGGGATACAAAGTGAATCTGGAGAAATCGGTGGCGTTCGTAGGGGGTAATTTACCAGACTCAGAGATGGCTTTTGTCAACGGGCTCCCCTTTAGGCTGAGAGACGACGGATTCCGGTACCTTGGAGTCCAGGTCACCCGTGATCCCGAGGGCGTATACCTGGCCAATTCAACCCCCCCCCCCCCTCTGGTCAGCAATCCGGAAAGACATAGAGCGATGGTCTGGGTCGGGGCTCTCCTGGATGGCACGTCTCAACCTCATAAAAATGGTAATCCTTCCCAAGTTTTTATTTCTCTTTCAAATCCTCCCGGTGCTGATTTTCCCTCCCTCCCCCCCCCCCCCAAAACATTTTTCAAGGAAACGAAGCAAGTCCTCCTCAACTGTCTCTGGTCAGGCAAGAAACATAGAATCTCCTACGAGGTGCTGACCAGACCGAAGGAGGATGGAGGGGTGGGATACCCTGACCTTGAAACATACCACAGGGCCTCCCAACTGAGGGTCCTGGTCGACCACTTTGCCCCGGGTACGAAAAAACAATGGGTAGCCATGGACAACGGGCCACTCGCGCCCGTCACCATAGAGGAATGGCTCTGGGTCCTGAGGAAGAAGATCCATAGAAGTGTCTTTCATCACCCAGTCCTAAAAGTGCTGTGGTCCCTATGGAAGGAGGGAGGGGGTTGCTACCGCTGGCTCACAACCTGGCCCTCCCCATTGAGCTGCATTTGGGCCCACCCTTTCCTGGCCAAGATAGCAGAGCCAGCGGCGTACCAGGCGTGGTTCGAGGCAGGCCTTAGCAGGACTGGTCACGTTTGGGTAGGGGGCTCTTTCTTACCCCTGAAAGATCTGGAAGAGGCCCTGGGGATAGGCACCCTGTCCCCCTTTCGCTATCTCCAGCTCAAGGGAGTCCTAACCGAACCATCCTGGGGGGACACCCTTAGGAGAGACCTTACAGACTTTGAAAAACTCCTCCTTTCGGCGAGGGGCTCCAAGGGAATAATATCCCGCCTCTACAAGCTCTTCCTCTTTTCTGTCCCAAGAGACCCCCACCTGCGCGCACACAATGGGGAAAGGACCTGGGTGAGGAGATCGACGACGAGAGGTGGGGGAGATGTGTAGGCGGGCCAATCGCTCCACGGTCTCACTCCAGTATCGCCACCAGGCCCTTAGGGTATTGCTTCGCTGGCACTACCCCCCGCAGAGGATTGCTAGAATGAGGCCAGGGTACGACCCACATTGCTGGAAGTGTAGGACCGAAAGGGAGGATTATATTCACATGTGGAGGAGGTGCCCGGTGGTCCAAAAGTACTGGGAGGAGGTATTGACGTGGATAAAGGGTATAGATGGGGTGGAGCGGCCTTCCGGCCCCTGGCTTCTCCTTTTCGGAATTGACAGTGGGGACGATCATGAAAATACCCACGACCACATGCTGCAGGTTATGTTGGTGGCGGCCTGGTGCTGCCTGGCACAAAAATGGAAGAACCCCGGAATGCCCGGGGGAAAAAGCATGGGTAACCAAGGTACGGGCCATTTACGACATGGAATTCCTCACGCATTTACTTGACGAATCTAGATCCAACATCGAGGAAATATGGCTCCCCTGCTTCGAAAAATACGGCCGCTCAGTATAATCTTAAGCACCGGACCCGGAGAACTCACCCCCACCATCCTCCTGGGTGCCTCGGGCCATCATTCACTGGTCCAACTTCGAGTCCTTCAAAGCTCGGCCCATGACTTCGGCGTGCTAAGTGCACATCATGTAGACATTGCTACGCTCTTTTCGGAACCCGTCATATGCAATTACTGAGAACTTGAACTGGTGGGGGGCGATGGGTTATAACTGGTTTCCTGTTTATTCATGTTTAAATATGTTCTGCATTGTTGTAACACATGTGCGAAACCTAATAAAATTTGATTTTCAAAAAAAAAAACACGACATTGCACTTGTCAAACTAATGAAGCGATCTCTGGGGAGGTTAGGGGTGATGAGGATGGGATAGGGTATGGCCTTAAAAAGCCAAAAAGCGAGCATGTTTCTTCTCCGATGTCCGCAAACAGTCCGGGGCAGTCCTGTGATGTCTACGAACATCGTAGATGTTTGTGGGGATATATGCTTATTTGTGCATTACAGGGTTGGTGAACAGCAGTATTTGGATGGCTTATAACTTTGGCGCCACTCAATGAAACTGCATTACATTTTGTAACTTCATTCTACACCTCATTCCGAATGGTTTTGTAAAGTGTGGTGCTGTACTGTTCCGTAAGTATTGTAAAGGCTTATAAATGTGCTGCCATTGGATGAATCTGCACAAAAGTTTGCAAAAATATTTTAGATCTAGGTATAAATGTTTTTGCAAGGTTTGGTGGGGTTTTGTCAAGAGAGGGCCAAATTAGAGGGGGGGTCAGGGTATCAGCATGTTTAGATGGCTTATAACTATTGCCGTATGACGAATGTGAACAAACGTTACAGACCCAATCTTGAATGTGTGTCAAAGTGTTAGTGGATTTTGACAAGTGTGGTCTCCGTTATGACTATTGTATGTAGGTACATTTTGACAATTTTGAAAAAATAAAACGTGGGCAGATTTCCAGCAAGGACCATTGCCAACGACCTGAAAGCTTGGTTTTGTGGATGTGTCTGTTTTATTTTCTGACAACTGTCCTAATGTAGTTCCAAAAAAATAGTGATATACCTTTTGGTGACTGAGGTATAGCCTGTGGCCATGGGCAGTGGGCAGATTGTCCGGGTCATGGCATTAGGTCATGACGCAGACAATCTGGTTACTGGCCATGATCACAAGGGACGACCAATGGGGATAAAGTGGCCATATCTACCAGGCACTGGCTATGTGGTAAAGTTTTTCAAAATTGGGATAGGTTTGAAAGGGAAAAGAAAATGTGCTTGTGGTAATATGGTCACATGATTCTCTCTTTGCCTTCTGCAGGCCGCCATGGAAAGGGAAGAGGAGCTCTGTACGGAGTCTCGTCTTCCTTTTCTATGGTGGCCATCTTGGAAAAGGATTTTCCTTCCTACAGTGGGAAGCTGTGCGCGTTAGTAGGAAGAAAAATCAGTTTTTTTATTTTTATTTTTTTTCGTTTTTTTTAGTACCCTGGGTTACCGCTTTGGCAACCCAGGGTGCTAATGGCCTTCATGACCGATTGCAGGGGTTGGAACAAGGCATAACGGTCCAGAGCCCTCGCTTCGCTTGGGCCGATAACTTGGGCTGGCGGTCTGTTATCCCCTGTTTCAGTCTCTGGAACGGGAGATGAACACCACATTATTACCATTAGCATAACACAAAATGCTAATGGATATGTTCGAAAATCTTATTGAGTTTATGTACTTTACTGAGAACTGTAAAGTGGATGGAATCTGAGATTTTCTTTTTTAGTTCTATTTTTTAACTGCGAAAGGTGGTTCCTAAAGGAACCTTTTGTTAAAAAATGATTTATTTATTTTTTGCAGGCGAGGTTCGAACGTAAGATGGGGAGGGAAATGAGGGAAGAGGCACTACGCATGCCCGACGCACTAATGTGGAGGGGCAGGTGGACAGAGGAAGCTGTTGCACGTGTTACATCGAAGGTAGGGGGCAGTGTTTCTCATGCTCCTTGATTACAACTTCAAAAACACTTGGAAATTGCTCCCCCCTGTAGAGTGTCTTCGAAAGATATGGATCAACAGCCACTTTTATTGCTTGCCCGGTAGCTGGTGGGATTGTGTCCCACTGAAGTAGGCTGTGTGGTTACAGTACTGGTTGAGAAAGATGAGGTGGAGGACGACAGGCTACTACTTGCTAAGAAAGGAACAGCCTTTCTGAGAGCATTGAGGTGGTTGGATTGGGTATGGTGGTGCATGGAAGTGGTCCCGTAAGAGTACTATCCAGGTAGTCCACGACTGAGTACAGTGCATTTCACTTGGGTAGCTTTAGACTTTGGTACATTCCCAACAGTCGTAAAGAACTGCCACACCCATGATTCTCTCTTGGTGCTAGAGGTAGGCACTTCCTCTACCTCATCTTCTTAGTCCTCTTTATTGTCTTTGGAAGTACTGCCCTTTTTTTGTTGTGTAGGTCCTCCAGCTGGTGGTGATGGCGGCTCTTGGTAAGGAGGGATGGCAATAGCTGATGCCATTTTAAAGATAAATAGCAGTTTTGCTAATATTCTTCCAAGTATGTGCTCTGTACTAGATTGTTAATGTATAATGAGTAAGAATAGGTCTAGGAGCTGTGCAAGGGGAATGTGTTGAGCTTGAAAATTCCTAGATCTGTAGAAAATGCAGTTCCGAATTGTCTGCAAAGCACAGACCTGATTGCAAAGTGCAGACGCGTTTGCGGACACGTCATCACGCAGCGCAGGGTCACGTGACACTGTCCGGAAAGTCTGCAATGATGTCGGACATTCGCGAATTGCGACGGACACGAACACAGTGGAAAAAGTGTATAGAAGTGTTAGAAATTATGCTAGAAGGTGGGTAAGGGCAGAGTTTTAAGGTGAAACTTTGTAAATTGGACATAAATGTTGCTATATTAGGCTAAGTATGATATCAGTAATTTGTAGGAAATTAGCCTGCACTGGTACAAACCCATGAAATTCACTGAAAAAACGTTGTTAAAGGAACCTTATGGTTAAGTTTCACCAATAAAAACTTACGGAATTCACTAAAAAAACTTTGTTAAAGGGATGTTATGGTTAAGTTGCACTAATAAAAACCTATGAAGTTCAATGAAAAAATGTGGTTAAAGGAACGTAATGGTTACAAGTAAAACCGAAAAACCGGAGAAATTCGGCAGTTACAGTAAACTAAGCCACCATACCTTGCGCCACAACCGTGGCACTGCTAAGACTAACAACCAGGACATCACTGATGTTATGGTTGATGTCCTGGGTGTTAGTCTTAGCAGTGCACAGTGGTGGTGGTGCGAGTTATGGTTGCTTAGCTTATCACAACTGGTGAATTAGAGGTTTTTTGGTTTTACTTGTAACCATAAAGTTCCTTTTTACAACGCTTTTTCATAGCATTTCATAGGTTTTTATTAGTGCAACTTAACCATAACGTCCCTTTTTAACAATGGGGGGGGTGGGGTGGAGGGGGGTGGAGGGGGGTGGAGGGGGGTGGAGGGGGGTGGAGGTGTGTGTGTGTGTGTGTGTGTGTGTGTGTGTGTGATATTTGAGGCTTGTGGATATATATACACATTAACCAAGTAGGAGAATAAAGATGCACATTAATTGGATAGAAGTGTTGAACAGGTGAGTACTCTGATTCAAGAACAACACAGAGTAGTCAGAATAAGCACAGACCCAGTTTCCTCTATCATATGAAGTCAAGCCTTAAGCTGTATGGGCCTTGTGCCCTGTTAGGTAGAATTTCCTTTTGGGGTGCAACTCTCCCCACATGAGCCCCCCAGCACTTTTTTGCTAGGCTTTTGAATTTTTTTTACCAGTTTTCCTAAGAGAGTGGGAACCTTTCTCCACACTCACTCTACCTTTGTGAACCCTTTTCAACCCTTTTGGTTCTCTCGTTTTGGAGTCATGCTTTCCTCCAACTTTTAAGCCATCTGTGATTGCAGCACACAGCACTTTCTGTGCAGTGTTGCTGGGAGCTCCTTGAGCTGCCCTTTTTTATTTCCTTTATGATAAACATTACCAAGGACAGGGGGATACTTTTTATCCTACCTGACTTTTTTATTTTGTGGATTCAGCAGACCCCACCTTATGTGGAGTGCTGAGGGGGACATAGTGTGTCCCTTTATCACTTATCCTGTAACAGTGGCTGGTGGCAGTAGATGCTTTTCTACCGATTTTGGGACACTTCTATCGCAGGCTGTATTCGCAGCTGTGGCAAGGGACACATGGTGCACCATTGTTCCAAAATGGTGCCTATTTTTTTTCACCACCTCACAACTTGTCCTTTCATGAGCCTTCTTCTGCCAACCTGGGTGGGGGAAGTCCCGCTCATTCTTTTGTCTTTGCAGAAGGCGCCAGTGTGTTTAGGAGGACAGGAAACTGTGAGGTCACCAAAACTCCTCCAGTCTTTGTACTCAAGTGTGTCTGCTTGAATCCAGTTCTGACTGGGTGCCTGTCTGTCCCTTTCGGACAGCCACTACCCAAAGTTTGAATGTAGCATTCATGCTGATTGGCTGGATTCCTGCATACAAAGTGAGGGTCTTGATGCTGAAACCAGAGTCGATCACTGGAAGATCCGTTCCGAAGAAAAAAGGACAACGCCATCTGCAGCCATCTCCAGCGACCTCCTAGGCTGACTGACCGTTGTAGCTCCAGCCCTTTCTTCTGTGCAGGGAAGTTTGTAACAGGACAACTTCCTCACTTGGACTAGTGGGCCTAACCATTATCAAGATCAGCTACAGTTTGAGCCATCCCATGACAAGCTGTGACCTTCCAGGCCTGCAATATCCGAAAACCCTGGGACCACTGGCACTGCTGCGGTGCATCGTCTGGTCAAGCGTGGTTCCGGCTGAAAACTTGTGGGCTACTTGTCTGGACCTACAGAGAATCATCCCGATTATAGAATTCCCCTCAGCTGAGTCGTGTACCGCGAGAAGTAAGAAAGTCTGCCTGGTGACAACCGTCGCTGTTACGTCGAGCATCCACAACAAAGTGCTGCAAAGATCGCCTGCTGGGCATCCCTTTGACCAAGTCTTACCACTTGCTCCTGCCAAAAGTTCTTCCACCAGCCGCCAAGGCTGATAGGGAGAATTCTCTCTTTAGGCTGAATTTTCTAACCTAGTGAGTCCCCCAGCAGCTTTGCTGGATTTCTGGAGTTTGTTTTTTCCTCCTGCCAAGAGTGAGACTCTTTTCCTCCCACTCTTGGACATGATTTATGGTGTTCCTTTGACTGCTTATGTGTTTTATGGGCTATGGGGTCCTTTACTCCATAGGGTCTCATGTGTTTTTACTATGTGTGTTACACAGCACCCTCCGTGCAGTAACACAGGGGTGCCATAGTGACACCCCACCATAGACTCCATACCCTGGGACTGACTACTGTCTCCCAGGCCATGTAAAGTCACCATTGGCTTTACTAGTCCCAAATTATTAACAGAAGCCAGTACAAACCATCATATTGTGGACGTACTGGTTGGGGCAATTCGATTGCCCCGGGGTCTGTTAGTCGAGGGGGCACGTCTCCGTCCCCCCTGGTCGAGCTTTGGCTGGTGGCAGTGGAAACTACTTTTTATATTCGACCGCAAATATTTTCCTATGGGATTTTCCCATTATTCGAGGCTACCAACTTTAATTATTTAATTCTCATAGCCTCGAACATACAGCCGGTTTATTTAATTAATATTAATTCTGCGGTTGGTATTTTTTGCCAAGACTCGATTCCAAAATGCCGTTTGTGTTCTCTTCTGTGACTCCAACCCAAGTCGAGCCCTTTGTTCCACTTTTTGGCGGGCTTCTCCACAGAAGCCTCCAAAAGTGGTGCCACTCTGTCTGGATACCACAGGTGGTGTAGGAGGGGGTTTAGGCACCCTGGACTGAGTTACCTTGGTAACTCAAGTCGCACTCTTGTGCGATTGGCCCAAGTGGTGAGCCGGCCGGCTCACCACTTAGCATGTTTGAGTGACAGCTAGGCTGAGTGAATGGGGGTTTTCTGCATAAAAGCAGGGCTTTGGGGACTGGAACTTCAGAAGTCGCCACAGGACCTGAGAATCCGACGAGGGAGAAGCTGAGCCGACCTACCACGACGACACCACCGTTGGAGCCCTGCAGAACCGACTCACCACTTCCCGACGATAGAGAAGATCTCCCGGCTGGAGAGGCTTCTTCCCCTGACTGGTAGGCACAACCAGTTTACCTTCTTTTCTTCGCACCCCAGACCGGTTTGTGGTCGAACTGCCCGTGCCAAGCACCCTGGCGGCCGGATAGCCACTCACCACTGAACCGCGAATCAACAGACCGCTCCTTGTACCTGAGAAACTCCGCGGCTGGTCTCTTCCCTGGCAGTGCAACAGACTCCTGTCTTCCTCCACGATGAGATCCTCTCTTCCCCCGGACGAGGCACCGACTTGCATCCGCTGCCAGGAACAACTGCCCCTGCTGGAGAGTTCTCACCACTTTAAGGTACCGTGCCCGCCAGGCCTCCCTTTCTAAAGATTGCTACAAGGTAATAATAACTCCTTAACCTTCTGGACTGGGCTGGCCGCCTTGACCCTCTAACTGGTCCCTTTCCTTGGTTCAACTCCTTTTTCAACCATTACAAGACTTTTTGTGCACTGCAACCGTGTGACCTTGGACACATTTCGTTTCAATCCCCTTAAAGCGGATCCAGCCTACTGACTCTGAATTCACGGTTTTACCTTGCCTTCCTCTATTGTTATGTTCTGGTAAAAGTGTTGGGATCTGTTTCAACTTGTTCTCTGCTTTTCTCTCCCTTTTAAAACGAACTATTAGAGTGCCATCTACGTTAAGCGCTCACCGCTGTCTGAAAATAAGTTGGGCTTTACTTAAGACTTGTCTAATATTCTTTTAAGGGAGTGTATATCTCTTAGTGACTGTGTTTTTGAATTGCTTACTACTAGTGCCTGTGTGTTTTTCTAGATGTGGTTTTAAATAAATAATTATCTCTTTTACACCAAGCCCTGGTTAGTGTTTACTTGTTCTATTGTGTGCTCTTGACCTATTGTGAATACTCTGTATACTGCCTAACTCTTCTTGAGGGAAGTCTGACTGCTCAGCCACAGCTACCAAGTGAATCTGCGTGGTACAGACTGCTACCAAGTGGGTTTACTGCCAAACGCCTGTAGTCCTAAATCTTTTGCAGTGGTCCCAGAGGGAACTGCACAGGTTTCTGCCTAACAAAGGCCAAAGACCCTAACCGGAACTGTTGCCTTACCTTGGGGACCCTCCGGTGACATTGCTGTTCTACATCGAAGAAGGTACTGTCTCACTTCTGGGTACTTACCTAGGTCATTTTGTGTGTTCCTGTTTGCTCCTCTTGTGCTTTGTGAGTCACGTTGGGATGGATGACCCAACCACTTTCTCCCGTGCCTAAGGACCTCTGTCTTAGAAGCTAAAATCTTTCAGGTGGCCTACCTAGATCCACTAAACCCTTTGAATCTAATTTTGTTACAGATGATGCTTTTCATAGCAAATAAGTGAGTTGAATTTGACAACTTTGATAGCATCTGCATTTCTTCGTTCTGCAGCCCATGGGTCACTGGCCCCCCAGTTCCTCCATCTGACATTTGAGGTTCTCATTCGCCAGATAGGGTTATACTCCTAAGGTTTAGGCCCACACACTTATTTAACTTCTTAGTATTGCTATTTAGTAAATGTTGGTTGATGAATGATTTGCTAACCTAAAGCCTCTCTTGATACTTACCTGTTTCTCATCTAGAGGTCTACTATTGAACTGAGTATTGCTACAGCAAATGGCCTACTGTATATATTTGTGAAACTGTCCTTACTTTCCTGAATTGCAGTTTGAGATTAACATTGCCCTAGTGTATATAATAAATAACCCTATTTATTTAGAACTACAGTATGTAAGTGTTTCCTTGAATATAAGTGTACTCGAGGGTCTTTGTACTCAACTACAGCCCTCCTCACTCCTAGATTAAACCTGGCTGCTCAACCATAGCTACTAAACCTTTTGGGTAGTTCAGGACAAACCTAAGAGTTAGAGCCCTGTACATCTAAAAGTGAGTCTTCTACAGTCCTACCATTGGTGGACTTTGGTAAAACTCCCTAACATGCCCAAAAGTGACAAGTTCCAAACTATGTTTTCTACAGAGAAGGTAATTCAGAAATGATGCAGTGGGCTGTGGTGGTGCTTTAGAAAGTTATTTTCAGTAAGATGAGTATTTACCCCAGATCTGGTAAGTCCCCCTCTATCCTATTCCCAAGGTAAACCCTAGGAAAAGATCTTTTGCCTGGTTTTGCTGACCATAGACCAGCCAAGGGGGAGTTTGGAACAAGGCCTTTACAACCAGTGTTCCCCTATGGAGGACGGGAAGTGGACAGAAACACGTTTGTTAACTTACCTCTCTGATTCCGATTCTTCCCGGTGACACTGGAGGTCTTTGAGAATTCATTGTTGACACAACCTTTGTTCTTGGTTTTTATAAGGTAAACCCATGGGTCCCAGTTGCAGAGGTCCCTTTTCGCGTCGTGAACGTACCACTTTGCTCAACAGACTAGTCCGCTTCAAGTAGAAGACCCCAAAAATAAGAAAAGGTGAAGACTTTCGCAGTGCATAACTTTCAGGACACCGCACGGGAGAGCAGAAAGATTGTTCCAGTGGAGGTTGCCACGGTTGTTATGTTATAACATTTCTATAGCGCCAAAGCTCGAAGGTATCTAGGTGCTCCTTCACAAGCAGAAAGAGGACAGTGAGGATGGCCGAAGATTAAGTGAAGAGTATAGTTTTCAAGAGCTTTCTGAAAGCCAAGTGATTGGTCTCTTCTCTGAGTGCCAGAGGTAGGTTATTCCATGCCTTTCACATGAGCACTGGGAAGGAGCGTCCATTTCCATGTGCTCTCTTAGTCCTTGCCACCTGCAAGAGCTGGACAGAAGTGGATCGAAGGTTTTTTGTGGGCTGATATATGGTGATCTTGTCCCTTAGGTAGCTAGGAGCTGTCCCATAGGCACATTTGTGAGACAGGGTCAGCGTTTTAAAGAAGATCCTGGCTGATATAGGCAGCCAGTGTAACTCCTTTCTGGCAAGAGAGGTAGGTTCATATCTTTTCAAGCCGTAAACTATACGCACAGATGCATTCTAGATTTTTTGCAGTCTGAGGATATCTTCTCTCCTGGCACACCCAGCAGGGCATTACAGTAATCCAGGTGTGGCAAAATAACGGCCCTTACTAGTTTGGCTCGATTATTTTTAGAAGTTAGTGGAGCCACCTGTCTCAATACTCGCAAGTAGTATTGGGTGTTGTTTTCGATGACATCCACTTGAGCCCTAGAATCCAAAGAGGCCTCCTGGTATGCACCCAGAGTCTTCACCTTATCAACCACTTCTATAAAGCTGTCCTCAACCAAGAAGCTGGAAAAAGTAGGAGCTAAGGTCTCTCCGGATTTCTTGGACCCGTAAATCATAAGTTCCATTTTACTGGCGTTTAGGCATAACCAATTTGTAGTCATCCAGGTTTTTATAACTCTACAAACCTCATTTAATTTGTACTGACCTTTCTGATGGTCTCCCGATAGCTCCATTGACAACTGGAAGTCGTCGGCATAATTCGTAAAGAAAAAGCCCAACTTTTCGAATTCTCTACAAAGAGGGACTATATAAATGTTAAAAAGCAGAGGTGACAGACATGCTCCCTGAGGGACGCCACACATAATGGTTTCCACTTCAGAGGACACGTCTCCCCAGTGTACCCTGGATCTTCTGCCCTCCAGAAAGGATCTGACCCAATTTATCGTCTCAGCAGCGAGTCCGCCCGTATCTAGCAGTTTCTTCAATAATATCTTGTGGTCTAGAAGATCGAAAGCCGTGCTAAGATCTAACGATATCAACAGGCCAGATCTGCTTTTCTCCATTAGTCAGCATGTGGGTTTGAAGGCCCACCAAGGCGCTCTCTCTGCCATGAAAGCGACGGAAGCCTGATTGTCTTTCATGTAACCTACCTCTGTTTGCAATTTCTACATTCCCAGAAATAGATGGGTCTATACTTAGTTTGGTTCTGTAGTTCTCTCCTGATTTTGTCTTGGGCACATAGCAATTTGTTAGCGAAGGCCTTCTGTGTTCTAACACAGTCCTCTTGAATAGGTGTAATAATGTGCTTTAGGACTTCTGGTTTTTCCCACGACCTAAAGAGATGAAAAAGCTCCTTAGTGTCCTTACCTGCTAACTCAATTTGATCATTATAATAGGTCCGCTTGGATTCCATGTTTTTTTCTTTATATGCTAATACGGTCAGGTGACAGGTGATTATCCAGCGGTGTACACAGAAGCAACTGCAGCACAGCTTCCCTTCTGTAGATGGCTGAAATTGCAAGGACAGGTGACTTTTGGCATAAGCTGAAAATCTGGCAAGTCCCAAGGCTTTGCCTGGAACGACGACTGTTGCAGCGAGGTAACCCAAAAGGGAGCTGGTCAGTATGCCGGGGTTCCAGGGACATTTCTATAGCCTTCCAAGCCACATATCCTCGAGCAGGGGGTTGGGATTGGTTGTTCCTACCAGTCCAAGGTTTGAAGCATTCTCAAGGGTCTTCTAAGATCTGGCAGAGGAGCAGGGCTTCACCGGGCCAATCACTGGAATCGATACTTGTCAATTCCAGGGGTCGTCAGTGGGCTGCTCTTCTTCGTAGAAGTCTTGGTTCCAACTATGATTTTTCGAAAAGATGTGGGAGACCTTCTTTTTTCAGGCTGGGAGCTAGCCCATGAATGAATAGCTCTTTCACAATAACCTCCATGCTCCTGCCAACTGGATCCATATTGTTTAGAATTTTAAAGCCTCTATTGATGAAACTACTACCACTGCCCTTAATGGGGGAGCTAATAGACCTGACAAAGTGTAGCCAAACCTCTCTTAAGGTAAGTTAACATGGTCAGAGTGATGAGATTTAACTAGCAGGTAGGTTGACACAAAGACACGAGTACAATTATTTCACACACTTAGCTCTAGGAAATACACCACACTGATATACTGAAAAATATATACTTTTATGAAGTTACACATATAAAACTATCAGTTCAAATAAGTGATCCAGTAATAATACACAGTATTAAAAAACATACCAACTATATTATCAAAATAATAATGTTTATGCAAGGACTCGCCTAACTCCATTGTCTTTATGCTGGTCTACAAAAGGTAAGCACCCAACATACAATTATAAGAGGATGGGCTGAACCAGGGAACCATAAAACCTAACAAGCAGATACGTTTCCTATGGGCTTGCACAATAATGAAGTGTCCTAAAGACAAAACCCAACTCTAGCATATGTGGAAGGCCCTAGACCTGGTGGTCAGTTTCACATGACTGTTAGGGTATGGGATAAAAAGGGAAAAACACAATTTTATCAACAGGAAAAAATGTAAAATCCATAAAGCCAAAGGGAGCTCATCCAAGTACCCAAGAAGGTACTCCACATGATAACCCTAATGCCCTTTAGCCCACCGATTATGTTAAAGATGTTAACAGAAACATTTGTATTGTTTTGGAGGGGCAGGAGCGGCAGCGGAAAGGTTGCGTGAAATTGATCACAGGTTTTGATGTTAATGTGTTTGTATAAGTAAGTAAATGCAGATCAAATTGTTTTAAAAAATACATAATAATCCATAAGGACTACACACTACTCTGCAATCTTTTAGGCCCCTACGTCATTATTTTAGCATGCATACACCAGCACATATAATAATTATCAACATAGAAAGGATGAAAAAAATGTAAACCCTAGCCAAAGGCTTGCAAGAATTATTAAAACATTTTAGACACAATTAACATCTTTATACATTTTAGGAAAAAATATACACATTGGTTTTAAGAATTACTCAGTGTTGAAAGTACAATAAACATACTAGAAACGCAGGATACGACTTTACAAATTAATAGGTAAGTGCTAAAGATATAAAACTGGGTGCCAAGCACACTGGACATTTAGTTGGACCCTACAGGTGTGGATTCTATGATGAACAACCCCAGGAAAGTCCAGAAGGGAGAACTCAAAGAAGTGTTCGAGAGGTCGGAAGATGGACCCAAGGCCCCAGAGGAAGATGATGCAAAACCAGGAGCTATAAGTATCTCAAATAATCGACAACCCCAGGACCCAAAGGTAACTATCCGCATGAGTATTTCCATCAAATACTGCTCCAGCAGCATGAAACAATCTGTGAGTGACTCTTTTTGACAGGTGCAGTTTTCAGGATTTGATTGCCAAGGCTTTGCACCGTGGGCCAACGATGATCATGGGGACCCAGAAAAGGAGCAAAGGCTCTTCCTAGCATGTCTACCTTCAAGCCAGGACTAAAAAATCTGGAGAGGGAAGACTTGAGGAAGATGTGGTAAACAGTGAAGATGGCTTCAACCTGTAAGATTCACAAAGGATGAAGGTAGTTGCACAGCAAACCCTTCAAGGCTGGGGAACAATAACTGAAGGCACCTTCAGACCTCCCAAGTTGATGAATTGAGAGTGAAGTCTCAATTCATCAACTTGGGAGGTCCAGCAGCGACCCACAGTCTAGAGGAAGATTCTGGCGGGAAACTGCAGAATGCTGTGGTAAACAGCCTAGTAAATGGTTCCAGATTGGAGGGCTTGACCCAGCAGATGTGGGGACTCCCCAGGAATCTTCAATAAGCGCAGACAGGACCTTCACAGGCAAAAGTCCCAAGCCCCTGTGCTGCAACTTTCACTCCATGGTTTCCTATAGAACCCCATTCTGTTTGCTCTGTTTTTTACCCTGACCTGAATTTTTGAAGGGAAGTGAAGCTTCACTTCTCTTGCCTGTCAGATTCTGGTAGGGAAGGTACCCTATAAAGCATGTTAAGGTTTTTCATAGAGTGGGGGTGGGGGGGTTGTTTCCTGCATAGGAAATGATGGATTTGAGGAGTTGTGGTGGGGGTATGAATGAGCACGGGGGTTTGGGAACTGCTATCTTCTCCTTAACAAAAATTCCTTAAGGGAGGTGAGCCAGTGCTATTCCAAGAGGGTGGAGACCCAACTCAGAATGATTGGATGAAATACATGTGTGAGGTAGCCTAGAGTTCTGAGGATAATTTAAAACTGTCTTTCATCTAGGACATAGATTGAGTAGGTCACAGTTTTAAGAGCTGAGAGGAAACAAACAGCAACCATACAGCCACAATTGCCTTTTGCCTACTTGTTATGGGGAAACTGGTCAGTCCATCAGACTATCAGTGTTGGGAAACATTGTTTCCCTTCAGAATTCTTGCATTTGTATATTGCACACAGAATCTTAAAATGCAGTACAATGGGGATACTTTTGTATCACCCTATCGTTTTACACAGAGGATTTTTGGTTACTTGTTATGTGCCTAAAGACAAGCTGGTGGCAGCAGTTACATTTTAAATGTTTTTGCATTATTTTTCTTGTGCATGTTTGTGTTTACCGCATATGGCTACTAAACGTGGCTAGTGCCCTAAAATGGCTCTGCCCCGAGATGTTCCCCGGTTCTTTGGTCATATTGTAGTTTGGCCTTCTTCCTGCCCTCTCATGTCAGGAAAGTTCTTATAAGGTCATACACTTGCCAAGGAAAGCTGCTGGCTAGCCAGCCTTTGTGTGTGGTGGGGCAGGGCAGGAAGGGGGCTGGGACTATCTAGTCCCAGTCCATGGCACTTCTGCCAGAAAGTCTGCTACTGGGGTGGATGTGAAACCAATAGATGTCCCTGATTTGCCAACTACTGGCTGTTAGAATTGTGAAGATCCTTACAATTAGTGGGCTTGGACTTGCTTCCAGCTCAGATTATAGATAAGAGGAGGACTTCTGTAGCTATTCATGAGATCTACGTTGGAGCCAAGAATCCATCGAAGAAGACGAGTCAGTTGATGACCCCCCCAGACTACTCCTGAAGTGGCCCAGCACCCCTTCAGTGTCTAGCAGGGTCGGACTGGGAAAAGAAATAGGCCCGGACAATCAAAAACAATGTGGCCCACCCCTTGTCTCAAAAAAGTGGCCCTCACCTCCAAAAAAGTGGCCCTCAAACCATCATCCATGAATCGCGTCAATTCACAACTTTTAGATGCTACATATTGAGGATTCATGTGTCTGTTACATTACAACACAACTCATAAAATAACATTACTTTGCATACAGTTCTGTGACAGGGTCCGTCCACAGCTCCGAGGCGCAGGAGTGGCATGAACCAACCACCCCCACTGCAGTTTTGGGACCTGTTGCAAGTCAAAGCTTATACAGGCCTCCGCAACCCCAGCAGTGAAGGAGGGTTAGGGTAGGATGACAATGATTGGATAGGAGGGGGGGTAGGGAAATGAGGTTTGGGAGAGGTTATGGATAGGTTGGGGATGTTATGGTAAGGTTTTGATCACTGCACATGCTTCCAGCTAGCCGTTACACTTATAGAAACACACGTCCCTGCTTCTGACTCTACACACATATACAATATCACTATAGCAGTATACAAAGGCACAACAACATAATAAACACACATGAGGTAGTGCAGCACTTAGCTTAGGTTAGTTGTCACCAGGGTGTCCCTTGTCTCCTGCGATTTCGTTGTGCCAGGATGTCGTAGTAGCTGTTCAAATGCTGCAATGAAGTGCTACAATTAGTGCACATATCAAACACTGCCACATGTTGCTGTTCACATGCTTGTACACATGCAAAGATTTAGCGAGGCGCCGTACGCACGTGGCTACTAAACATGCACAGTAGGGACGCATGTGGCTCTGGTAAGTGGTGGTAAAGTGTTAGTGCATGCAGGAGTAAGCAGTAATAGTAACGCCTTAGGAAGGTGTTCTGAAATTGTGTTCACACACATAGCAAACCGGTCCGCTATCCAATGATTTATGGTGCTGCGCATGGCTGGGAAGCGCTGATTAGTGTTGTGCTCTGTTACGTGGCATGCAGTGTCTTACTGGTACAGTTACCTTTGCAGGAAGCAGGCGCCAGTTTGTCTGGTGGGGCTGGCTGGGCCCCCTGCGCGACCCCACTGCTCCCCGTGGTTATGCAGAGCGTTGCAGCACTTATCTGTGTCAGGCGAGGGGCCGGATGTTGATCCGGTGGGGCGTGGCCCCTCGCAATGATATGAAGCCGGAGTTGCTCTGAGACATGTCTTCTCAGCAAGAGGACTTGAGCACAAGCCCTGTGCCTTTGTTCCTGGGCACGAATGATGACGTGCCACTCCCAAAGTGGCCTTCCTGTAGTTCTGGGGCCAGGTACTCGTGCTGCTCGGAAACAGTTTGCTAGGTGGTTGCCCTACAGAAAGGGCAGAGAGAAGTCTTTTAAAAGTCTGGATTGTCAATTTGGGGTGCATTTTAGTTGTTGCTGTGTCTTTGGCACTATTACAATGTCTTTGGCCGACTATATAATGCTTGCTTGCCTTTCTTGCTTGTTGGGTGGCGCCTCATCTTGGCCCCCAGCCCTATCATCTGTGGAAAGTCTCTTTCTGTTGAAAGTCATGTAGCTGGCCTGGACTCCAAATCTGATGATACACTAAGATCTAAAGCTGAATGATTCATATATTGTCCTCACTGATGTGTGAACACTGTCTTGATGAACGGTAACGTCTTCAGACACTTTATGATTCTAAGTACTGTGTCACCCTTCCGACATTAGTCTTTAATTGGACACATCATCATGGTTTCAGAGTACATGATGTATTGCACATTTCACCTGACCCAAGTCAAGGTCCTAGTGATTGAAGTGATGATGGTCGAATGTGAATCCTGAAGGTGCCATACAGTAGGTTTTTAAGATGTTAGTTGGTGACTTATCCAAACTTAAATGTTTTGTTTTACTTTAAAAGACGATATTAGGCTGTTTGCCTTCGAGAACATTGTTGCATGCATTGACAAGCTGGCTCTAAAGTCTTTGTGGAAATCCTGAAAAAGCACTCAATCAAGAGTTCCTTCAACAATGCACTTTTATGTGCAATCAGGTCGATTATGTCTGAATTTTGAAATTGGACAAGTAAATTCCACTCCACAGACATGAGCATAAAGGCTTCGAGGTTGTCCTGGCTGAGGTAGTTTCTTAGACGGGTTTTAATATTCTTCAATTTCGAAAAACTTCTTTCACATGCTACCTGTGTGCAAGATAAGGGCAAGATGAACTTGTATGCCAAATACAATTGCCGGTAAGCACTACTAAAAAGGTCATACTTTTTTAGAATTGCGTAGCAACATACTGCACAGTTACGGCATGTATTGCATTTCTGTACTAAATGTTTAGGTAGCTCTCCATATTCTTCTTGTAGTGGTGGATCTTCACTATGTAGGGCGTCAAAGGCATACTGGTAGTGTCCTCTTCAGTTTAGTCCACTTGGTTGCATAGTCCAAGAGTTCTTCCCTTAACCCCTGTACCTTTATGGAGTCATCCAGTCTTTCAAGCAAGGAGCAAATATTTCTAAGAGCATTGTCAGGTAGACTTTCATTGAAATTTTTGGGATCCAGGCATGCTATATCTGCGGCAAGAGATGAGTGGGGTTTAAAACAACTAGTTAGGCTTTGAAGAATGTTGTCCGTAATGGTATTATGTACAGTAACTCTAAACCGGTCTTTAGCCAAGATGATTGGCTCATCCCTTGCACTCATTCCAGGCATCCTCTTTTTGTGGGACACTCTCCCCTCTGGAAGTGCAGATTCCACTCCTTTATCATAGCCTCTCTCTTCCAATCCCACATTGGCCCATTCTGCAAATTTTACTGCTGCACAGTACACCGAATCAAATTTTCTCGACTGTGCAGCAAGCGTTTTTTGTAGTGTCCGAGACCATTCTTTGTGCCTGGAGGATGTCCATTCCACTTGTCTGGAGGTACTTAGATAATGGGGTTGTCGAATTAAATACTCAGAGATATAACTGGGCTGTGAGCACTGATTGGAATTTGCACAGAGACTCAGAAAGGCATAAAGCTTGGTAACAGAGGTTTGCATTGAATTTATCTGTATTTGAGCAAATATTATTGAGTGCTACAACCACATCAATGAACATTGCTTTGTTTGGGTTATTAAAGAAGCTAAAAACTTTCCGTAGTGCTGCATCCTTTGCCCACCACCTTGTTTCTCCTATTATTTGGATTGTGCGGCCTTCCACAGACAGCTCACGCCACACATCCATCCTTTTGTAGGACTCCCGGGAAAAAAAAGACACAGGAGTTTAACAGGCCAAACAAAGACTTGGATTAATTTGATACTTTTGTCCCTTCTACAAGTACAAGATTTAATACATGTACATAGCACAAGACATGTATTTGACCAGGGATTCCTTACTGAGCCAGGATGTGAGACCATTGTAATGGCCCTGCATATTGGATGCACCATCGGTTGAATTTCCAATGCACTTGCGTAGGCCAGGACCATTATCTTTAATAACACTGTGCACCAACTCAAACAGCCCCTTTCCAGTAGACAAACTGCAGTTGGTTACTGCTAGCAGGCGTTCATGTACAGTGTCTGTAACATATCTAATAATTATAGAGCACTGATCGGTAACACTCACCTCTTGGGTTGAGTCTATCTGAATGGAAAGTAGTCCTGCTTCCTTTATTTCCTGACTGATAACCATTTTAATCAGTTTGGAAATGGCTTTCATCACATACCCAACTGTAGTCTTTGACATGAAGGTCACAGAAGCACCCTCTCCTTGCCCGGTTTTCTTTTTGGACTTGGTTTGAATGGCCTCAATATGTTAGTTTAGAGGTCTGTCAAATTTACTTAGGAGCAGAAGCATTTCAAGAAAGTTGCATGATCCAGCTCTTCGTTATCCAGCTCAAACTTGGACTCTGATTTCACACAAAAACTGAGCCCCCTTTTCCCAATGACTTTTACAACTTCAATGACGCGCTCCAATACTTCTCTCCTTTTTCTGATTTGCTCACTTCGAGCTAATTTCTGTTGGTGAAAGAGTTAGACCGCCTATGTCAACCTCTGAAAAAGTCATATATGAATCTGTGCACCTCCGATGACCTTGGCCTGCCTCATGTTCTATAATGCGCTGGTAAAGATGCCTCCAGTTTCTCATCCCGTTGATGAAAGGACCCCTCTCTCCATGTTTAGTGAAGGCTAAACAAACTGTGCAAAAAAGGGCATTTTGTATTTCAGAGTAACTTAACCAATGCCGTTTACTCCCATCTTTTCTCCAAAATGCTAACTCTGCTTTAATGCGTCTATGTTTGGGAGGTTGAATTGGATGGTGCTGAAAGAAATGGGAAAGTTGATCTGGTTTTGGACGTTGAAACAAATAGTCTGCCACCTGTGGATCATCTTTCCGTGCTCTGTGCTGCAGACCCAGTTCCCTGAGTCTTCAGTATGTGGTAAAGCAGATAAAGATTCTTCTGAATTACTAGAACCTGCCACTTCCTCTGGGGGGGTGATGTCTTCCCCAATTATTTCAGGCACACTGGTTTCCAACACTTCCTCCTTGGGGGAATCTTCAATTGTTTGCGACAGCCTGGTACCACCACTGGCTGCCACACCCTCAAGACGGACATCCTCAATTATTTCTGGCACACTGGTTTCCAACACTTCCTCTCGGGGGGCACCTTCAATGATTGCTGACATTGTAGTTGCTGCTGCATCTGCCTCTGCTGAGATGTCACCAATAACTGCAGAGACGCCGGCTTCTGTCACTTCCTCTGTTCTCACATCTTGAGCTCTTGATGGCTCCAGTGAAGAACCAGGTTTAACACTTGTACCTGAAGATGATGCCTGGTCACCCTCCTCCACTTTTCTCCCAGCAATACCATGTGACATTTTGATAGTCTGACCTGTAAACAGATATTCAATTTTTTTATTTTGCCGGATTTCCTCTTCAATTAGCTTTTTCTTCTTTTCTCTTAGTTTTTCTGCTCCACCCTTTCTTTTTTTTAATCCATTTCTCTCCTAAAAAATAAAATTACCTTAAATGGGCATTGGATTCCTGCCTTTATCACAGTAGGTCTAAGTAATCTGGCTGCCAACATCCAAAGAAGCATTTCATTAAGAGGAAACAAGTGCTTTCCATTAGATCAATGTTAGCATTTTCAGATTTGACTGTTCCACAGCCCCACCATAACCTCCCTCCCCAAAAAAGAGAACAATACCCAGCTGAGTCTAACAGTAATCCAGTCCCATGGCATGGTAAATGAACTGGATGCATTAATTTTATTTATCCTGGCCAGCAGTGGCCTGGACATTGTATTATGGTCTGACGTCTCCGAAAAAAATAGTAGCCAAAAAGGAAAACTGCATTGTTATTAACTTATGAAAAACACCAATGATGCATGCAGCAATACATATTTTGCAGCAAGTGAATTCCTGCTGAGTGCACACAAATGCACACCTTTGTGTAATCATCCTACCCTCCACCCGTGTTTGTGAGAGGTATAATCCAGGTTTTCCTTTTGCCCTAGCACACATTAAGTCTGGAATTTGCAAATTCACAATAACAAAACTTGACCAGATTGAAAGAGGAGAGCGACTGATTCTCTAACTCTAATTTGGGTGCAGAGGAATAGGATAGGAGTCCTGCCTGGTCACTGCTGATTATAGGCTGCACTGGAGCCTAGGGATGGCTGTGCTCCTGGGGGTGGGGGGGAGACACAAGGTGTGCATAATGAAGGTCGCCCAAGTGGCTTGAGTGTGCCAAACAGGACCACCTTACATTACACTGCATTAAAGATATACAGTCACAAGTGGTTACTTACCCTCAGGGATGAGCTCGTCTGGCTGGCTGTTGGTACCTCTACTAAGGCTTGACTAGAGTGGATACTTGAACAGCGACCTGCCTGCAACAAGAAACAAAGTTAAGATGATGAAAACCCAATAAACCCAGTATATTTCATATACATACTAATAGCATATTGCTAAAAGTAGGCACCCGGAATGCCTGCGTCAGGCGCCTTGCAATAGGGAGACTGGTAGTATGGAACTGACCATATGGGTGGTTCTGAAAACAATATGAACCCTTACCCTTCCCATCCCCTTCCAGCGCAGGATGGAACGATTTCTCCCTTCTCTGGCAGCTTTGGTTTAGGTTTCTGTCTGAAATAGCCCGTACGCCTCTCACTCTTAAGCATTGTACACAGTAGAGGTGCCAGGACTTGTAGCCCCCAGTAACTTAGTAACTCCCCTCCTCTACCTAGGTGCAGCGTTTGGGGGATCTGGAAGCATGTACCTGTTTACATACAACAAGAACACCAACCCCAACACCATTTTTAGTTTGCGCTATTGGGCAGAGGTGTTGCTAGGGGGGGCTGGAAAGATCCAGGGGCAGGATGTGATAATGTCGGGACTCTGGACTAGCTACCATTTTGGTTGTAGGCAGCCCTGCCCCTTGAGCTTCTATCCAGGTCTATAAAGAAAAGAGGACCCAGGGCTATGGCCTCCTCAGCACCCCCACACCCTCCCTAGCAACGCCTTTGCTCATGGGAACTCTTTGAGCTCACTTTAATTAGGCCTTATCAAACTTTGCAACTGAAGTGCCTGCCAGTGTGTTTATCAAAGCCGTCTTCTGAGAGTTAATAGCTTAATTGGAGTTGCCAATGCGTGCCACAAATAAGCAAACCCGCAGACTGAATTTAGGTTGTTTACAGAGGCCTATAATTACAATCACTTGAATTTTGTTGAGCAGTTTCTCGAATTATATGTTGGTGTGCTGTGCTAGTTTGTAAATAAATCAAGTCCCACAAATGTCTGTGAATACTACTGATATGTTCTTTAAAATTACAAGCAAAAGTATTTGCAACTGTCTTGAAACTTGGCCTGGATGAAAAAAGGCATCCCAGTTTTTTGGACACCGCTTAAGAAAGGTGTTGGGAAGAGAGGTTGAGTTAAGCTAAACACTATGCACGTACTAAGTTAGCAACCCCACCTTGGAAACAAGACGACACGAAGCAACACAGGTTCGATCCCTGGGTCCACACTTACAAACCTACGGATATTAAGCGCGTTATAAATACGCAACTAAGAGACATATTCCTTTAACAGCGCCTCGATGCCCCTGGGCTGTGAGTGTGAGCACTTTAAAAATGCAAAATAAATATAAAAAAATAATAAAGCCCGAGGTACTACACCAAAAGACGCCTTCCCTGTGTTCCACATTTCCTGCAGTAGCAGAAAGTTTGGTGCTGTGTCGGCCGGGCAAGACTGAGAGGGCTGTAGCGGCAGAAGGAATCCGATGGATCCCAAACTGTGGGCTACTGATGTGGGCTTGTATGAATTCGTTGCCCTGGTGTAATGGTTGTGCCACTGGTTTTTGCCCTTGGCACCCTATTTTAATTGTGTGTCCCAACACTTCACGTCCAATCACACTCTTTGAAGAACAACTACTGCATCTCACAGAATATCATCAGACCCCTCCATCCAGACAGCGCCTCTACAGCCAACTTGCACATCACCGCCTGTCCCTGGCCCCTTTTGGGATACCAATGCCCCTATGCCCTCGACAAAGACACTGTGGGGTGCTTCCGAACTGCACACAGTCAGAAACAAAGGATAGCTATCATCCGGGGTCAGACTGGGCCATGCAATTGTCTCAGGCAGCAAAGAAAAAGTGGCCCGCAGTTGAAAATGGCTTTTCATTCCTTTTGTGATAGTGTTTGAATACTACCCAGGGGAGCTTTTTGATAAAGTGACATGCAAATTGTACATTATAAAGAATATTTATTCAGCAACACTGGTCAAAACTATTAGTCGCAGTGTGAATTAACTCATCAAACTGGCCCACATGGGCCAATAAGGATCCCACTTTGGCCAAAAAAAGAGCCCACACCAGCATTTTGTGTTTTTGGTTGGCCCTGGGCCTATTGTCCTACAGGCCAGTCCGAGGCTGCTCCCAGCTCAATTGACTTTTCAGTACTGACACTTTTCCCCTCATTTTATTTCCCAAAACAAAACAGTTGGGAGCAGTCAGACAGCATACGCAGGTGCGTCATCGAGGTCAGAGGGCACAGATAAAAGGTACGGGCTGTGTTATGTAAGGCACATGCTATGTTATGTTGTGTTACTCGGTCATGCACCGTGCCCTGTCGCCACTTGCGTGGCCTCTCGGCGCTATGATGGGGGACATGCAAGTATTTGGAGGTCGCTGGATATTCTGTCACTCGAGCCCCACTTTCAACCTGCTTTTTAAAACTGTCCAACAGCCCGAACCCTAAAACTTCTGAGGCCGGCTCCGCCCCTGCTCCTGCGTGAACCCTGCCACTTGCAACTTCAGTAAAGGGGTGCAGGGTGGCGCCTGCAGCAGGGGAGCTATAGGAAAGGGGTTCAGGGGGGCGCCTGCAGCAGGGGAGCTATAGGAAAGGGGTACAGGGGACGCCTGCAGCAGGGGAGCTATAGGAAAGGGGTACAGGGGGCGCCAGCTGCAGCAGGCCCCATAGGACGCTTCTGGTGGCAGGTGAAAAGCAAAGGGAAGTGAATCCTGAATCGTGCATTCATAGAGCATGTGCATGCATGCAAAGAGGGTGGAGTAATGCTCATTTTCCCTCTGTGTTGTAGTTTAGTTCTCCAAGCACTTGTTCCAGGGGATACGCTTGCGATTTCTTGCAATTGAGCCAGGATCTTTGCCACTTGGAGGAGGGTACCAGGATCTTTGCCACTTGGAGGAGGGTACCATGACAGGTTTGAAGGTTGTGTGTTAACATCATGTAATGTAAAAAAAATAAATCCACAACATCTTCCAGGCAGAATGTCGACTGCATGATGCCCTTTCAGAATGGAATGACAGCATGAGCTTCTAGCAGAGTGGAAGGATATTGTGTACATTACATGAAGAATAAAACGACTTGATTTTATTCTGACTCCAGCCTCTTATGTGCAAGTAGCCTACACAACGGAGTCTTAGTGCCCCCTAGTGACTACAACCTGGTTGGTCTTTTCCACTCCATTATAGTCGGTGGTGTTGACAGGTTGAGTGTTCACTATACAAGGGGCTCCTGTATGCTTTGCTGTAGCCTGCCCAAATGATTTTTTTTAAACATTCAATACCTTGCCTTACACATTCCTATTAGGGACCCTAACTGAGAATAAAGAGCATAAAACACGGTTTCAATAAACCATTATGCTACCCAGTGATGTCGGAGGAAGACGAAAGCTCGCCTTTAGCATAGCGCTCTCAGAAGTCATAGGGTTGTAATATGCTTTGGAGCACACCTCTTGCGGCTTTGCATTGAACTTTTATTTTTGACAGTCAATGCAGGGATTGTGAGCGACCTATGCAGTTTTCTATTGATCTACGGGACAAAGCTGTATATCCGTTCCAGAAATGAAAACCCCACACTAATCTTTTTCACTCACTCACATTCTAGTTCTTTAGCTGTACTTTGCAAACATGTTATTAGATGTCTAGTATATGGGAAAACATAATGCTAAGCTGTTCTACAAAAAGGTACCTTGACAGTTCCTCACCTTGACATGTGCTACTCGCGCTGAATTGCAGAGCTTGCATGCACCAAACGAGAAACCAATAATGAGGGCCACTTGGATTCATAGTCTTTATATTTGGCAGCAGGTCAAAATTCTTTTAGACCATCATTCCATAAATCGGTGTTAATTAACATTCCCATTATAGTGTCACAGGCTCTGGTCTCCCCACGCTTATATCAACAGTCATAACCGTGCAACGTTTATGCAGTAATAGTGCTGGAAATACTTTGGGATGGATGGGTTTTGGGGGGTGCAGGGTTGGGAAACGGGCTATGAGGGGTAATCCTTCTTTTTTGTTGGTGATCATCCCGGGTTTTCATCTTGAAAACCTTGCCACACTACACTACAAAAAAATCGTACCGACTCCTCGTACCTTGCTCTGAATGAAATCTGTAAAAGCAATACTTAGCACACGCAAAGGTTGACGTAAATGCTCGATTTCAGCCACCATGTTGCTATAGTAACAGACATTCCTTCATTATAAAGGCTTGCGGCCTGGGATTTGATGGCTGTCAATGACGTTCTCTCGGCCTCCAGGTTAAAGCAATTATGATGTCCGGCTTTCATTTTAATGGAGGCTTCCTCATTTGATTGCACAAGCACCTGCGTCCCAATCCCCCCTCGAACACCACCTCCCCCACACACCAACAAGACTCTCCTTCCTCAACGTCCATCGCCATTCTCTCTCATTCCACCAGAAACTTCGAAAACAACCGTTCTTGGGCATATTGTTTTTATTTTTCCAAGTATGCCAAATATTTTACCATTTGAGGCAAATGGCTAGATGTACAACTTGTCCATGTATGGTTGTTATGTTATCAGCCATCTTTTAACACCCGTGATAACTGCCTAAATGAAAGTTTGCTTTCCAAACTGTGCAGCTTTCTTTCCGTCTCTGAATCCAAATTTCATTTCAACAAAATACATATATTACTTTCTATGCAGCCCAGCGATCATTCGCATGCAGCCCCTCAGTTGTACTTCCATGCCTTCTTTTGTGTCTCTTGCTTTCACTCTCTGCTGTTCCCGTTCATCTTTTCCCCCAGTTGCAACCCCGCCCCACAGAAAAAAGTTATGTTTTACCATGGGCAGGGCTACAATCCATCTCTATCAAGGAAGCCTAAATGCTTTAAGAGCAATGTAGCAGCACGCAATACTCTTTACATAACTATTCCTGCCAATGAACAGGTACAGCCAGCTTCCAAAACGGATACTGTTACATTTCACTCATGCCCAGTAACAAATACAACCAGCTCTGATGCCCAAGGGGCGGTACAGCCATACCGGTACAGCCTGCTCCCAGCTATGGTAAAGCCAACTCACCTAACCCAATTGGCTCCTGATCATTCTCTGTGAACGTTGCTGGCTCGCACCCATTTAGTAACGGGTAGAGCGAATTCCCACATATGTCAGGCAATAGATAGCGCAAGGTAACATAATTTCCAGTTACAGGTACAGCGAGCTACTGCTCACGTCCAGTAGCTTTTACAACCCAACGTCCTCGCACTCATCACCAGAACTGGTACAGCTATAGCCTTCAACATGCCCAGCCCCACTCCACCCCCCCTTAGCTCACAATGTCCATACTGAAGGCTCAGTTTTGAAAGGCATGTAACACTGGAAACTGAATGCGGAAAGGTAGGGAGACTAATCATGAAAGTATGGCAGTAGGGCAATACATTGGCCCATGGCTGTGCCACCTAATTCTGACCGCTGCCCTCACCAAGAACAGCTCAGACTTGCAATAGACCAGTGAAAAATCCGAACACATTCTAAAATCAAACTATACCCTCCAATAATTATGCCATACTTTCGGATGGTGGAAAAATAAAGCTCATAGGTGATCCTCCTGACATCAGAATAGTCGCGCACGAGACACCAGGCATCAGCCTATGTGCAATTTCTGCTCATTAACATTCTTGTGTCTCGCCATTCAGAAACGTAAGGGACCACCATCAGAACCCTGCCGCATCCGCGAAAACACACTGAGCTAGCTGGTGGTGGCCTGCCCCTGCCTCATCCTGCATTTGCCAAACCCCTACGAGAATAGTACTAGTCCTTACCTCAGTGGCAGCCTGGCACTGGCAGGCTGGCTGGCTGTTGGCTGCTGTCTGTGGGCTGTGGCCTGGGTGGAAGTGGGCACTGTCTGCTGGCCTGGCCGCCTCGCCTGCTGCCTGGTGGTCCTCCTGTGGCTGTGTCCGGGCACTGGACTGTCGGCCTCCAAGTTGTCTGGTGAGGTCAACTGGTGACGGTGTGTGCTTGCACTGGGGCTCATCTCAGCTTGTGCCTGGTGGTGGTGGCTCTCTCTCTGTCTCTCTGCCAGAGTGCTGCCTGCTGTGCTGTGTCAGTGTGACTGGCATGCGCCCAAATAAATCAGGGCCAGCCCTGGGTGGGTCAGAGGCGAGCGAGGCCCAAGGCAATTATCAAATAAATAGGAGCATTGGCGGCACTATTGGGCAGGCAGGGGCAGCCTGCCCAGCCAAATTTTCATTGGCTTGTTCCGCAGCGCCGGCGGCCCCGGGCCCCAGCACCCAGGCACAAGTTGAAGACAGTTGCTTTCAACTTTGCAAAGAAGTGCAACAAATTTGTTGTTCCTTCCTGCAAAGTTGAAGCAACTAGTGTGAAATGTGTCACTGTTCTGGCAGTGGCGGCCCTAGCTCCGCCTTGCCGGCAGGCTGCCCCCCCCCCCATGGTCAGGACTCGGAAGCAGGCAGGTGTTACAATTGCTTTAGTGTCTGCAATTGCTTCAGCCTGCCTCCCTCCCACAGATCAAAGTAACGTTCTGGCCGCCACAGGCCCGAGCGGAGCAAGAGCCAAGCACACATGGCACTGGCCCCCTGCAGTGGTGGCACGGCCACCAGCCCGGTGGCCCACCGACGCCGTGATGAATTATGCACATAAATTATGATGCATGCATGATGCAGATGCAATCATCAAAGCAAGGTAACATCTAGTATTACCTTGCTATGATGATTGTGTGCAGACTGTAGACAGTGCCGCCGGCGCCTCCCTCCTGGCTCCCTGCCCTGCTGCCCAGCCCAGGCGGCCCAACCCCCCCCCCCCCATCTGACTTCCTGCCTGTGAGCCTGGAGCCACAGTACTCGCGAGCTGCTGCTCCGCACGCACGCACGCACACACACACACACACACCACCACCCCCCCCCCCCCACTACCCCACCACATGGACCGAAAGGGCCAGTCCAACCCTGGTGTCTGGTCCTCTGCCTGATCCCTGAAAACCCTTGTCATTGCTTCAGCCCCTGGACTAGTGGGACCAACTAGTTTCGACACCTTTTCGCAGATCCAGTCCTTTAGAGCCTTAGGATGTGTCCCTGAACTGCCCGACAGACTGACCAGCTTTCTCGTGGGCTACCTCACCAGAAGCATCGCCATTCGACGTTCTAGTCTGGAACCTTAGTAGTCACCTTCTTCCCAAATTTCAAATTCCTATCTTCAAGGGAACCTCCTCTGGAGCAAGAGTGTGGCCAAAACTGGAAGGTCGCCTGTTGTGGCCTGCAAACAGTGATTTTTGCTGGAACTAGTCTTGCTCCATCCTGCGAAGTGTCCTAAGGAGGCCTGCATTGTTAGATTCAACATTTCTTCGCTAACGGGGATTGCATCTTGCATCTGCCCCCGGCCGGAAGAATCCTTGAACCAGGAACTCCTGGGCACCTCTCGCTGAAGCAAAGGGTGGAAAGTTGAGCCCCTAGACAATCCACAACCACATTTTGGAAAATCATAGTCAGGGTTGTAAGTAAGCATCAGTGTGCCTGTACCCCCCGTCCTCCATAGGATAACACTGGTAACAAGTCACTTTGTCTCCTAGCTCCATTCCACTCATCTTTGATCGTCAATCCTGGGACGGGTATCCTGCCCCTGGCCATGCCTTGGGGGTTTGGAAAAATGAAAAAAGTTTATTTTCTCTTGTAAATTGTTGTAGAAGTTTAAATTAGTTTGAAACTAATCCCCACCATAAACCTATTGCATACTTTGTAAAGAGAATGCTTACCTGTCAGAAGCATTGTGTTCGACTCTGATTTTTGGGCACACAACCCCACTCATCTTGGGGTTTAGACAGTGATTGAAGTGAGCGGGAACAGTCAGTAGTGGTGTTCCACTACTTTTATTTGTATCTGTTTACCATGCCTCTACCTTTTACCACCATATTCACCATTCTATTCAGAGGATTTGTCCATTCATGTCCCTGTGCAAGTGTGAAGTTGTTACTCGTCATTTAGATTATTGCATTGCCCCGGCCGCAACCCCTTGAGACATGTTGGACAATGCCTCCGCCTGCCCTCTCCCCTGCCGAGACCACAGTTCCACTACTTTATTTGGTACACTTCTGCCAATGGGTTTGGACTTCTAAAGTTAAGACACTGTTCTTGTAATTGGTTCCCGTCATTTACTGCATCTACATTACCTACCTACATTGCTTGATTAAGTTATTTGATGTCTATTAAGTGAACCCAATGGTGATTGTATATATTTGTATTATAGTGTTGTGCAATAGTACTAACTGCTAGCTTCATTTTGTACTGTGCTACAAAGGCCTACAATAAATAACTGTATTTTTTATAACTGTCAACATGGAATTGTATAACTGACTGTCAACATTGAATTAGTGTGTGCTATTTGGTGTGGACTCCTTAAGGGCCCCTGACCCCACTCACACACACTCCTGAGACTAAGCATTGACTGCTCATCCACGTACCTTGATTGGGTTTAGGCTAACCTCTCTGAGCTCCCTGCTCATCATAACTAGGGGCCTCCTAAAATCTGTCCACCAGGCCAGATTCTAGAAAGCCATTTTAACACCCTGCACTTAGCAAGTTTTGCCAAGTGAAGGCTTTAAAAATGGCAAGAACGGCAGGATGGTACAGCAAAGCCATTGTTTGTACCCAAATGGCCACCAAAAAGGCACAGTGGGCTACGAATGCAGTAAAATGGTATGCTACCCTGGTGAAACCAAAGCAGAGGTACCACCAACCTAAGCCCCAAAACCAATGTGAAGTGACACAATTGCGCACTTTCAAAAATGGAGAGGCACCCCTGGGACTGAATGCATTAGGGGTAACCCAATACCATATACTTAATGCAAGGTATATAGGGACATAATGGCAGTGGGGCTTCACCTGAAGTTCCTCTGGCTACCTAAGAAGACTGGGTTAAAAAGTTGAGTCCCCAAAAATGGTCCAAGAATCCCCAAAATCGACATTCTGACTTAACACCTATAATGCAGATGTTATTACGGCAGGACCATGACTCCAAATCATCACGTTTCACTTCCCCTCTTCCCCTAGCTTTAGATCCTTATTCAATTTAACCATTTTTAGTTTTAAGTTGAGTAACTTTGTCTGTCGACTATCTGATTCTGTTTTCTGCTTCATGCATCCTTTCTCATTCTCCACTGGCTGTATCATCCAATTTTGCATTCACTTTGGAGGACCCCACTTACAGTTACAGCCAACATTGCCACCCCAGAACTGCTGCAGCCCCCATCCCTGGCAACCTTTGTGACTGACTTTGCAAAAGCCTCCATACTGCAGTGTTTATTATTGGATCTTCTGGTCATGCTTGCTGACAAGGCGTCCAGGACAGCATTTAATTCACAGTTGCCATGTTAAGTATAAACAGCTGTGCAATGCTGTGACTGCAGTGCTAGAAATCTGCAGAGACTCGGGAGGAGGCAGCCATCTCCTTAGCTGCTCAAAAGCACCCCCATGCAGGTAAAAATCTTAAACCAAGTACAGCCATCAAAGATTCCCTGACCAGTGCTCTTCTCCAGCATGGGGTCTGGCATGGATTCCCATGCTCATGCATATCCCCTGTCATCAGACTGGAAATCCTCAGTGAAACAAAAGTCTTGCTTTAAAGCTTAAACTGCCTTTCTCCTATTAGCCATTTGCTGACTTCTAGGTCAAATCTAACCCATCCAATGACGGCCTCCCTAAGCCCCACACTTGGTGGCCATCTTCAGATTTTTACTGCACTCTTCAGTGCTAGGAGACCTTCAGTTGCTCCATAAGGTACTTCTCAATTTTGCTATATATTGGTGAAAAATCATTCTTATTAAGTACCAGCGACTGGGACCCGTTGCCAGTGAAGATAGGACCTTCATGTCAAGTTGAAAGGGCCTAGTCGAGCCCTACTTTGCGCCTCGCCATGTCCGAAGAAGGTAATAGGAGCCTGTTCAAGCTCGGTGCCAGATGTGGTTTGAGGAACGTCTACGTGGAAGATGGGCACACAAAGTGCCTTTACTGTCTATATCCCGAGCACAACGTGGACCGATGTGAAATCTGCCAAGGTGTCCCCGCCACGACAAAACTGGACCGTTTATCGCAGGTTGGTGACTTGGCTGATGGAGGAAAGTGCCACAGGCGCACCCCCGAGGGCACACAGGGCGCATCCAGGTCAGGACGACCATTGGAACGGTCTTCCTCTGCGAAGAGATCGAGTTTCGCTGAGGATGCTCCCTTACAGGAGATCAATAAAAAGGCAAAGCACCATGCTGCCGACGCGACAGTGGGTCCCAGTTCGGAGTACACTTGCTCCCCTTCACCGTCCACAGTAAGCCTGCCGGTGAGTGGTATGTCATCTGAAAGCCTACCCTCCTCTTTCGAACATGGCATTTCGTTGAAATATAGGCCAAGGAAGGACAGTCGCAAGGAAGACTCATCCGCAACGCCTACATCCTGGCCCTCGTCAGAGGCAGAGCCGTCAACGAGTCACAAACGAAGGTCCCAGTCTGCGAAACCAGCATCTACCGCCGTATCCACGTCAAAGTCCTCGTCAACGCCTACTCTGTCCACGATTGCCCTTCTCTGTCGACGACCATCTCTTTGACCATGGTGTTGGCAACGAAATCTTCGGCAAGGGTTACCTTACCTACCGGCCTGCAGCTACTACAACTCCAGCCAAGACTTTGATTGCCTTGATCATGACTACTCAGTCAGTGAAGGCTCCAATCTAGTCTTCTCTTCCAGAAGCTGGACCCGAATGGCAGAGCAAGGGAACCTGTCATGGAGATCTACAGTATGGAGGAGAAGTTGCAGGGAGGCTGATCCTCGGACCAGGAAGGTGACGACCCTATGGGTGAGGGATACCCACTGAGGGACAGATCAATCAGTTGAGACCAACGGGAGGCGCTGGCCTGTCCGCGCCCACACCAGTGGGTCAGAGACTTATCTCTGGATATTATTACTACTCTGCACACCCTGGTGTCCGAAATACGTCTCCCTCCACAGTTGGCTCCAGTGGAATCCACCCCCGAGCAGATCCCGCCAAGGCATAGACCTTGCCCTTTCCCACCAGTGCCAAGGCAGCCGACACCACCCTTCATATCCACTGCACCGATGGACGACCTGCCCCTAACAGACACACTGGCGGAGGATACAGGATGAGTATGACGACTTCATAATGGCGGACAGACTACCACTGGGTGCTTAATGACGCCCCCAGGTTGTCACCACCTGATGAAGTGGGTTCCTTCCACTCCATGTTGTCAAGGGCGTCTACCCTGTTCGACTTGGTACCCAAGGAGAAGAAAAAGGAGGGATTCCTGTATGAGAGACGGGCATTATCCAGGAAGACAGTGATTTCTATTCTACTACTGGATGATCTATAGGAAGAGGGCCTAGCCCTTATGGAGAGCCCAAATTCGACCGTGCCAAGATGGAAAAGGCTGGAAAAGAAGTAGAAGGTCCCAGATTCGGCACCTAAATGCCTAAGATCCCAACCGTCCCTGGACTTGGTGGTCTCAGTCGCCACAATTTAACTGTCTGCCAACCCATCCTCAAAATCCTTGGTTCCTCCAGACCAGGAATGGAGGAAGATGGACGCAATAGGCAAACGTTTTATCTATACAGCTGCCTCAACAGTAAAAGCTGCCAATGCCCTGGCCATACAAGCTCGCTATAACGGGGAGTTCTAGTATAAACTTGGTCTAATCCTGGATTTCCTCCCACAGGACAAGAAAAGAGAGGCCTTAGCCCTGTTCAGGAATGAGAGGTAGCTTCCGATCACGCCATTAATGTGGCTTTGGACGTGGCACAGTCGGGTTTTCACCAGATGGGCAATGTAGTGGCGCTAAGACGACAGGGATGGCTTAAGGCCAGACCAATTTCAAGCCGGATGTGCAATCGAAGATCTATATGCCCTTCGATGGAGATGACCTTTTAGGCAAGTTGTTGGATGAGACGTTGCAAGCAATACAAATAGAGGGACTGCTTGGTCGCTGATGACCTTACAGCACGATCCTCGTCCTTTCGGTCATGCAGAGGAAAGTTCAGATCGACTAAGGGCTAAGCTACCACCTCCTACCGCCAACCCTCCTGCTCCTCTTTACAAGAGTCATACAGAGGCCATTTGAAGGACTTTGGCAGTGGAGCTCAACGTCTGCGTTGTCTGCAGAAAAAGGCACATACTCCCAAACAAGCCTGACCCGACCCAGGGACAGGACCCTCTACTTTTGCACGCTGGTGGGGGGGCTGCCTTCCTCAGTTCATCAAGGAGTGGGCAAACATCACCACCGACAAATGGGTGCTGGACTAATATGCCAAGGACACACCCTCGAATTAAAACACAGGTGTCTACACATCTCTCTGATGGCAAGAAAGGAACTACGCATGGACCAACTGCTGCCGCCTCAACAAATATCCAAAGTCTCAAAGGTTCCAGATGGTAATGTTGCAGCACGTGCTCGGCCAACTGGAAAAAAGGGATTTTCTGGCTACACTAGACCTGGGGGATGCCTATTTTCCCGTCCCCATACACCCAAAGCATCGGAATTTCTTACGCTTTGTGGTTCTAGGATGCCCCTATCAGTTCAAGGCTCTACCCTTTGGCCTGAAGTTGTTTCCGGAGGTGGGTTCACAAAATGCCTAGCGCTGGTGGCAGCCCACCTGCGCCTCAAGGACATACACATTTAGCCATTCCTGGACCCCCTCTCAAGCCCTGCCGGTGCAGCACACCAAGAAAACCATAAGCCTCCTGCCGGAGGTCGGATTTCCCATCAGTTATCTGAAATCCCGCTTAGTGCCATTGCAGATCGTGCTGTTTCTGGGCACCCGTCTCGACACAGTGGCATTTCAGAGAAGAGAGGGGCAGCCATAATGGGGATGGTACGCCGACTTACCGCAACAAGAGTCATGGAGGTGCACAACATCAAATCGACTCTGGGTTTGATGTCCTACACTCACGTGATTCCGTTCTGAAGGCTGCAGATGAGACGGCTACAGGAGTTACTGGATGCCAGCTGTCTCCAGGTCACGGGCACGTGGACAGACAAGATCACCCTCAACCAGGATTTCAGGCATTCCATTCGTTGGTGGGGAGTACACAAGCACCTTGCACAAGGAGCCCCATTTCAAGCTCCCCCACCCCGTTTCAGGCATTGGTCACCACGGACGCCTCTCTAGACAAGTGGGGGCCCACACCGGACAGTCTCTGGCTTCCGGAGGAGAAGGCTCTGCACATCAGTATCTTTGAGCTGCGGGCAGTGTTATGGGCTCTCAAGACTTTCCTACCTCTCCTGCAGGGACATGTGGTAAGGATCTTCACATACAACACCACCACTATGTTTAACATCTGGCAACAATGTGGGACCCGCTCCCTCGCACTCTCCATGGAGCTGCTGGCACAGTGGGACTGGGCCATTCTTCAAGACATGTTTCTTAGCCCATTTCAACGGACTTGCATCAAGAACACTATTGCGAACTCCCTCAGCAGGGAGCTGTGATCCTGCCATGAATGGGAACTCCAGCAAACACAGATGTCACGTCTTTTCTGCATGTGGGGGCGCCCCCAGATCGACCTCTTTGCCACGGCAGCGAATTCGAAGTGCCAGATATTCGGCTGCAGATTCCCCCAAGCGGGGAGCCTGGGAGATGCGTTCTCATTCACATGGGAGTGCCTCTTCCTCTACGCATTTCCCACGATACAGCTGCCATTATGTGTGGTTAACATACTCAAATGTTGCCTCAGCAAGATGATTCTCATCGTACCAGCATGGCCTCGCCAGATCTACTACCCAGACATTCTCCGAATGGCGATAGCACTGGCCATCAAGCTGCCTCCTCTTCTCGACCTTGTTTCCAGAGGAGGAGGAATGATATTGCACCAAGATCCAGCATTGCTGAACCACACGGCTTGGCTCCTGCAGCCGTAGAATTTGGACATTGACATTCCCCTGCAATGCAGGAAGGACCTTGCCAAGGCTAGCACATCCTCTACGCTTTCATGTTATTTCCATAAATGGAAACGATTCACTATGTGGTGGAGTACTCGAGGGATTGCACCTCTACTTGTCACAGCTCCACAACTCTGGCCATACCTGTTGTCCTGGGCCACAGCTGGTCTGGCCCACACATTGAGGTCAGTGCGTTCCACGGGTAAGTGATTGCACTTCTCTTGAGCCTTGCCATCTCCTGTGGTTATGCTTCTGTACTGCTATGCATTCGTATTCATGAGCATGTAGATCCATGCCAGATCCCATTCTGGAGAAGGAACAAGTTACTTACCTGTAACTCTTGTTCTCCAGCATGGGTCGGGCATGGATTCACATGCGAACCCTCCCTTCTTCCCCGCTGTGGCTCTTCTTGGTTTGTACTGTCACCTCACATGATACCAAATCTGAAGATGGCCCCAGGAAACAATCATCATTGGATGGGTGCAGTATGACCCAGATGTCAGTGATTGGTTAATAGGACAAAGGCCGTTTTTAAGCTTTAAAGCAAGATGACAGGGAATATTCATGAGCATGTGAATCCATGCTGGAGAACCGCAGTTAAAGGTAAGTAACGTGTTCCTTACTTCCTCTAACACAACTTGTGGGACATCTTGTGTCACTGCTGTGGTACCTGAACCCGCTGCCTGGACATCTTTTTATCAAGTAGCCTGTGCCAGCCCACATTAGCCTCATGTATAGTGAGTCACAAATGCTTCCCGAGACCCTTTGACCTGGATTACATCTTTTGAAATGAAATCACTTCAGATTCCGACGGGATCTGGAAATCTTTAAACCGGCACCAGGGGCTTTGGTGTGATTCCATATTGGCTCCTTCATGACATCATTGATGCCACTTGCACAGGATTTGAAGTAGCTGGTATATTTATGTGGAACATTAAAGGCCCCTCTGACATCAGCTCCTTTTCCCCCCTCATGCCACAGGCATTGGTGTGGGATCTTAGCAGTGTTCCTTATTTAATCTGGTAGTGTTTCCTCTAAAGGCTTCAGTTGTGAATCCTTCCAAAAATTGCAATTAAGAGACGTCTGAGTTGGATCCACTTTAATGAACTGCTTTGTGCTTGGGCAGTAATAATGATGCCAATGTGGACTGTTCATGCCAAGCAATGCACTGAAACACCACCCAGGATCAAGTCGCAAAGGTGTTCAGTGCGCTCCCTAAAGATTGCTCAAGTTGGACGCCATGACAGAGCCAGGTCATTATGCAGTCCTGGCAAAGAAGGACAAGAAAAATTTGAAAGCAAGTCCCTTTCTTCCAGACACCCCTAATTGTCATACTTGGAGAGACTACGCCATCGGGCCATGTCCCTTAAAGCCAAACATAATTCAGTGCAGGAACTGAATCCCATGCTAAAGCAGATGCAAATGAAAGCACCCTTACCTTCTAAGACCACCTTCTGGCCCACCTGAAGTCTATCAAACAGTCAATGGTCAGCACTTGCTGCAGGCTCTTGCAGCACCTTCATTTGACAGGGCTACAAGACCAGATACCCAGCACTGTAGGATTGGTCTTTGGGTTACTTTGGTATTAGTATCCTGTTTGGCTCAGGCCCTGCTAGCAGGAGCACACCTTGACTTTCCACCCACTGGAGGCAATGGCTGGCAACTAATCTGGTGCCTGTTTTCTTGCGTCTCACAGGATTTCCAAAACTAGACACTGAAGCTGGTGTCCAATAGTCTGGGTGTGACCACACAAATAATGAAGTCCAGCCTTGACACTGTTTGTTTGAGCAGGGTAATGGGCACTAGGGTGATTATATGGGTTTACTCCTCACTGCATGCTTCAGGATTATCTGTGCATACAGTAAAACCAGATTAATCTCCCATGAAATGTAGAGCTTATTTTGGTTCCAGGTTTGATAATGCTGCTAAATCAAAGGCATATAGAGCAACTGAAATTATTTAGGTATGGAACTCTGACACAGAAGTCTTGTCCTTTTAGGTCTTTCTCTTTTTATGGCATTCCTTCCCCTTCCTCCATTTCTGAGGTGGCACAGGCTCTTGCTCCCTGTGCATCTCACCAGATATGTGTACTTTTAGTGGTTGTTATTTTACCGACCACAATTACAGAGTGGTACATTTCATCGCAGTCAATTTTATTTTTATTTGAGGCCCCCCACCCCCAACCCCCTGTTTTGTACCCTTATAACACCCCCCATCCTGATCCATTTTAACCTCTTTAACCCATTACCCTTTATTTTTTTAATTAGTGTTTGCAGTGTGTTTTGGTATTATGGTCCACTCTGAAAAGTACCACTCAGTAATGTTTTAGATATGATGACTGGATACCCTTCTAGTGAGGTCCGTTAGCAAAAGTCTTTAATGAGATGTGCTTTCAACTTATGTCATTAGTTGGGAACAGGATTATAGCATTTTTGAGTCTGTGGCGCAGCTCAAATCAGGTCAGTGGTACCTCAAGATAGTTTTGTCTTGGTACTCTATCTTGATTCTGGCATGTCCTTCGTCAATTCGCCATACCCCCCCCCCCCCCCCCCCCCCCCTTGCCCTCCTCTTCATTCCTGTCAAGATGAGATTTTGAAACCAGGGGATTGATTGCAGAGCTACTTGGCAAAGACACCAATGAACTAGTTCCACCTCTCTATTTTGCAAAGAGCTGATATTTGATGTACTTCCTCAAGTTTGAGAATTGGTGGCCTACCACCTGTTTTAAAACTTGGCCTACTAAACCTACTCTAGTGAAAGGAATGTTCATAATGATGACCCTTTCACAGGAGAATTACAATTGTGCCCAATGAAACTGGGTTTTTAATAGAATTTCAGTTCATTTTTTTTTTAAACTTTCCATTGATTCTCACTTCAGTTGTCATCTTTCCTCACGTTTTAATTGGTTGTCACTGTCTCACTGTTACTGTCCGTTGTCATCATCCATTCATTTTGTTCTGTCAGCTTTCCTTCGCAACTTCTATTGTCAACTTCTCTCTTGCCACGTGTGTTCAGACCTTTCCTTCCTGCATTATTTTGTTGTAATGTTTCTCTTTTGCCTTAAGTTGTTTTCACCAAAACTTTCTCCCCTGGATTCAATTGTCATTACGTTTCATCTATTCCAATTTTCTGTTGTATTGTTTTTTTTCTTTTTTCCAACTTTCCTTATCTTTCTGTTGCACCTTTATTTGTTGCTGTCATCCTCCTGTACAATTTTCAGTTGTTACTTCATCTTCCTGTTGTCGATGATGTGCTGTCTTGAGCTTTTGTCACATCTCTCTTGTGTCTTATGTGTCCAAATAAAGTCACAATTTATCTATTATTTCTTGGGGTGTTTTGACCTTCTTTGTGCTGCCCACCATGAGACGTATAATGGGTAGGAACTCCACTCTCATATTTGTTTTGTTACTGCAGGTGAAGATGGGTGGCATCTGAGAAAGATGGACTGGTGCTACGAAGCCAGTGAGCCCTTGGATGAGGAGGTAAGTCTACTTTCCATAGTGCATATAGTGTTCCCCACCAAAGTTCCTTTTTTCATTTTTTTTTCCTCCTTGTCAGAATTCTCATTTTGTATGAAAAAAATAAAATCCCACTTGCTTGCACACAGATTGCAAAGGTGGTATTGTCCACCCAGAATGAAAAATGTAAAACCTGCTCCTCTGAAGAAGGAATAGATGGAACACCACTTATTTTCTGAAAGCTTCGCCAGGGAGGGAAAGGATGGGCTTCTGCCAACCCCCGAAAAAAAAAAAAAAATCACAATTGGTTCCCCATACGGAAAGGACAGCACCTCCTTTCCACACAGAGCAAAACTAGCCCTTTGCTTCACATCAGGCCTACATTCTGCATCAACAGGAAGGGATGATATTCTGGTGATTCAGTGGAAAGGACCAAGATTCCCTGTGCTTAACAATCCAGGGAAAGGTATCCTTGCCTCTTGTTAAGATGGATTTAGAAAATCTGCCCCTGGGGAAGGATTTCAGGAGGCCACCCTATTATGGTAAACTGGGTAGACAGTGGGAGGTTAGCCAAAACCCAATCAAGTTAGTGTGGAAGAGCAGTCAAGGCTTAGTCTCAGGAAAAGTGTGAGAGTGATCTAGGGCTACAATGAGTCCACACGGAACAGCACTAATATGGTTTCTCCAGTTAGGGTATTTCAGAACTGATACAGTGGGATGTGGTGGTGATTGAAACGTTCTCTAAAGTGAGATAGGTATTTGCTGCTGATAACTAAGTACCCCAACCTATCCTTTTCAAAAAAGTTAAGTCTTTGGGCAGGATCCTAGAGCCAGGTTCGATGACTAAAGGCCAGGCCAGAGGGAGTTAAGGGACAAGGCTCTCCACCCAATGTTACCCTTTGGGATATGGGTGGGGGAGGGACAGAAACAGGGATGGTCACCTTACCCCCCTGACTCTGATTTTTGCAGGTGACTCTGCAGGTCTCTAGAGCTCTTCTGTCCTTGGTTCTGGTGGGGGAGCCCAGTGATCGCAGGTTCAAAGGTCTCTTTTCGTGTCGGAGCTCATCATAGTTCTCACCAGACGGTTCCAGATAACATCTTGAAAAAGACCCTCAAATGAGCAAAAGATAGACTCTTCGGGACACCTCATGGGATTGTAGAAGGATGGTTCGAGCGGGAAGTCACCGTGGTCAAGCAGCGACGGGTGATCTTCCAGTGGTGAACACAGAGGCAGCCCCAGGTCATCTTCCCTCGTTGTGAGTAGTCTGAATTTGGGAGGAAAGAGGACTTATTGCATAAGATGAAGATCCTAGGAGTCCCAAGGCTCTGCTCAGAATGGCGACGGCTGCAGTGCGGTAGCCCAAATGCGAGCTGATCAATCCACCAGGTGGTCCAGGGAGACTTCCAAAGTCTTCCAAGTCGTGGATCTGTGCGCAGGGGTCAAGACTGGTTGTTGCGACCGGTCCGAGGGTTGAAGCACCAACAAGGGTTTTTTGAGATCCGGCAGAAGAGCAGGGCATCACTGGACCAATCACTGGAGTCAATGTTGGTCAGCTGCAGGGGTCATCGTGGGGATACTTTTCTTAGAAGTCTTGGTTCCAACGATCTGTCTAATAGCTGCAGGAATACTCCTTTTTATCCAAGATTCCATCTGAGAGTTAGCAAAAGCCTGCCAATGGTAAGGATCTACAACATTCATACAGCCCAGGGATATCCAAACCTGGACAACTGGTCATCACCTCCGTCCATTAACAGACTTTCGGGTGCCAGAGGATGTGGACTGGGTCCAAACAGTCCCAACCCCCTCTGGCTCACGTGTATAAAGCCCACATGCCCGCGAAAGTAACAGCTTTCAGCGAGAAAGGGGTTACCATATGTCGCATTTCCTGACCTGAGAAGGCAAAATATGCTCAAAGAACAAGTGAAAATCTTGTGACGGTATCATGTTAGGATGCGCACCACATTTAGTAGCCACATGTGGCAAATGCAAAATGCACAAGAAAAATATCACAAAAAATAGTACAAATCACACAGCTGCCACCAGCTCATCTTGGGCTCATTGTCAAAGTAACCAAACAGCCATTGGGTGAAATGTTATAAGGATACAAAGTATCCTAACTGCACTTCACTGTAATGTGATGTGTGCAATTTTGAAAATACAAGAACTCCAAAAGAGAGACACAATTATCTTAGTACTGACAGTCTTGGGGACTAGTCAGTTTCCCCTTAAGAATGAGAAAAATAGGCTACGGAAGTAAAACAGAAGGCTTTACTGACCTCAAAGTCAGAACGGGGTTAGAAAATAAGCAATAAGACTGGGGGTTCCCATAGGAATCTATGGAGGGAAAGGTACACAAAGAAAATCTTTCCTAAAACCTCTTCACAGAAGGAATGGATGGGCTCCTGCTTTTGCGATTTGGGGGGCAGAGGCTGGGGTATTTTAGCCTCTTGCATCGCCAGATGGGAAAGAGAATGTCTTCCTTACATTGAAATTGAAAACAAAGACTGGTTTCCATGAAGAAAGGAAAGATCACCTTTTACTTTTTCTTAGATGACAGTGATTGGTTATATACGTAACCTCTCACTTCCCCGATAAATCAAACCTATACTTAATTCACTTATTCGTAGCCCACATGAAGAGCAAGACCATTCTGAGGTGCATATAGATTATAATGGGGCTGTGTCACAATTTTGAGGAGTATCTTGGATCCCCTCCGTACCTACTGTATCTGAGAGCACCCAGGTGAGTGTTTCACCCTGTGACCCAGGGGACTGAGGGTTTAGGGGAACAAAACAAGGGAAGGTCCGAAACAGTTTCAAAGGATTCCTGGTGGAGGCAACAGAACACGTACATTAGCTACTAGCACGATACAATGGCTACATCCAATACAGAGCCTAGATTTTTGAGGACTTATTCAGGAAAGGGCGTTCAATTGCAGTGCCCTGCCGATACCTACCTACAGTCTATGGACTAGAGTCCAGGTAGAGAGTAGGACAGAAGCAAGAGATGTAGCAGAAAGTGGGAGGCAACATTGTAAAATGAGGCAAGAAATTAGCAGGGAAGGAAGAAACAGAAGTGAGAGCAGAGGGGACTGATAGACCAATCCAGATAGTGCGTCAAGGGCGGAACAGGAAAGTCAAAGACCAAAAATCTAAATTGGTATTGCTGAAACGGAAATCCATAATCCACTGCTGAACGTTTTGAAGCAAGTCCTTTAAGGTCGCTTGAGTCTTTGTAGTTCAATCCAGTGCTGTAATCCTGAGTTCTTTGTTTGTCTTGCTTCTCGCGGTTACTCAAACCTAACAGGAATGACTCACCTTCAGTCTCATGATCCTGATCCCACCTCATGTGTCCTGAATCCCGACCTGCATTACCTTCCAGCAATGCAATTAAGAAAAAGTTACTATATCTCCCATGCTTTAGAAATCAGCAGCATTATTAAAAGTCAACACCTGCTTCTGCTGCTCTACCATTTCCAAAGCACTGAACAATAGCAAAGTTCTCTTTTCATTTGTTCACATATTTCACTTCGTAACAACTCTGTGTACAGGTACAGAATCAGCCTCATGACAATTCTGCTTGTGCGTGTCCCTAAGCTGAAGCATTCAAATCTCGTAAAAGGGGGAGGAGGAGTAAGACCCAACACCATAATTCAAAGAACCGCCTAGACCAGGGTTCTGCAACCATTGGCACTTCAGATGTTTTGGGCAACATCTCCCATCAGCCCTATCTTATGCAATGAATGGCAAGCGATCATGCAAATTGTAATTCAATATTTATAGAGAGCCACGAGTTGGCTCCTGCCCTAGACTTAAATATCCAAGCAATTGAGGACTGCACATTTTTGTGACCGCATCAGGCACTCAGCCTTAACAAAACCACTTGCAACAAAATAAGTAACCCACCTGCAGTGCTAGCCACGACCCACCTGCAAGAGCACAACTTTATCCAACTGACATTGCAGCTGTTAATTTCTCCCTGCCCCGTTTGAAGGTCCCTCAGATAGCTTGTGTACCTTTTCTTAACCTGTTTTGTTTCAGAATCATGTTCGGATGCAGGGTTTAGTTTGTTGATCACGGTCCTTGAATCTCTGTTCCAGACAACTTCTGGCTGAACACCCTTGCGAAGAAAAGATGAAGACTTTGAAGGGGTCAGTTGACCTTAGGGCACCTCTAGAGAGCAAAGAAGATGGATTGCAATAGGAGTCACCACGCTCATTGGTTTGAAAGGTGGGTCCTGTACGGCTTACTTTGTTGCAAGAAGGCTGATAATGCAGAAGCAGGCATCTTGTAGTAAAAGCTTAAGATCCCAATTCTCCAAGGATGTGCTCGGAATGGCGACATCTTCAGCGAGGTAGCCCAGGAGAGAGCTGGCCAGTCCACCGGATAGTCCAGACATTTCCGAAGGCTCAGCAGACACAGATCCTCAAGACTATTTGAGACAGGTTGTTCCCACAACCCATGGGTCGAAGCACCGAGGGCCTTCTTGAGATTAGGACAGAGGAGCAGGCCATCACTTGGACTTGACTCGAGACAATACTAGTCAACTGGCTGCACTTCTTCGTAGGTGTCATGGCTACAGGGATGATCTGTCACATGGCTGCAGGAGTCCCTCTTTTATCCATGAATTGGACTGGAAGCACACTCAAATCCACCAGTGGTAAGGATATGGAATATTCAAAATGTCAGTGGCTATCCAATCATGGCTATCCACTGGCCACACATTCTGGCCAGCAACAGGCACTATGTAACCTGGATGTGGACTGTCTCCAGACAGCCCCAGGCCCTATATTTGGTCACCCACACAGACCGCCACATTATCTGGGAAAGCAGAAGCAGATCTATTTTATAGATCACAAGGTTGCGTCATTTTTCTTACTAAAATTACTAGATCAAGTGAGGTAGCAAAGTACTGTTATTCGGATCATACAATGATTGCTTTAAAATCATTCATGTCACTTATTTACCACATTGTTAATTGGTACTGTTAGAACACTATCTTAGAAATGTAGCAATATCTGTTGATAGTAAAGCATTCTTGTAAACTTTCACAAATATAATCAGAAGTTCATTTAAGGTGGTGGGCATGGACAGCTATTTTCAGAGTCATGCTAGCCAGTCTTGTGACAGCAGTGACGGCATTTCGGGGCAGAAGCCTGTGTCTTTTACCACTTCATGTAAACCAGTTGGTTTCATGATGATTTTTTAAAAAATGTTTTGCAAAGAATTGTGACATGAGGAGACCTCATACTTGGTTGATAATGGTTGTACCTATTTTTTAATGGGCTAAACTGGGTTAGTACTTAGGACAGTGACATATAAATAATAGCAACTTTTATTATTTCTACATTATGTACAGTAATGTAAAGAATGTATATGCCTCTTGGCAGTCTTTAGTATTGACTTATCATTTACATAGGTCTTCTGAAAATGTTAAGTACATTTCTAATCTTCCATTTATATTTAAATATAACCATATCTGTGATAATTACATTTAGAAAATATCTAAATGCCTAAATGTTGTGTATCACAGAATGATGGGAAGTGCATATGGTTTTAGTGGCTTCTTTAAATTTGGTGGTAACAGATTCAAACCAGGTTCCTCTAAATAAGTTTGTACAAAAGATATTGTTAATTTTCTCTGAGCAGTGATCGGAGACCCAGAATTTAAGTTTGTTTATTTATTTGGTAATGCGCACCGAACCCTTAGGTAACTGGGCGCAACAGATATAATTATACTTAAGGCTTAGTTACAACATATACATATACAATGAGTACAAACATGGACATTGCCCTTAGTTACCACGTGCGGGTTACAAAGATGCTGTGGTGCTATAGGTCACATAGAGTGGTCACATATTACAATGGGGCTTAATGACTTGGTTACAGTAGGTACAATAGATGTGATAAAGCCATAAGCCAGAATTACCACATGACAGTTATAGTGACGCAGTGATACTAGGGTAATTAGTGCTTAAAGTGAGGCAAAGATGGGGGATCTGTGAACAGGGATAGCTCAGTGCCGGATTGGAGTTCGGTGTTAGTGGTCGTTAGTACGAAGCCAGTTTGACATATTGCGTCTGAATTTTAGGTAAGGTTGTTCAGTTCTCAAGGCTGGGGGGGAGTGCATTCCAGAATATGGCCGCTTTGACAGGGAAACTGGAGCCGCCTGCTTTGGTTCGTTTGAATCTAGGGATCTCTAGAAGGTAGGCATTGGCTGATATAGTTGGGCATATTGGAGTTCTCCTTGTTATTCTTTCTGTAAGATATGGGGTAAGTGATATTATTTTAAGAAGAAGCCTGTCGTTTATTTTTAGCCAGTGGTAAACTGTTCTGAAGTTTGATATATGCTCTATGTTGGGTATGTTCAGGGCCGCTCTTAGGGCGTTATTTTGTAACCTTTGAATTTTATCCAGGATGCATTTATTGGCGCCTAGATAAAGAGCATTGCAATAGTCCAGTTTGGACATTATTAGTGCATTAGCGAGAGTGATGCAGCTGGTTTCAGAAAGAAAAGGTCTGTAGGCTCTGATAAGTTTGCAGGTGTAGGCAGTAGAGGAGGGTAGGGTTTTGACTTGTTTCTTGAGTTTTAAGGTAGAGTCAAGGTAGAAACCTAACGTTTTTACTTCGGACATCAGCTTGATTGTGTTGCTGTTAATGTTAAAAATGGCGTAGCTGGAGCTGAGTTTTTTTTAGGTTTGCCTCTGAGCCCAGGATCAGTATGTCGGTTTTATCGTCATTCAGGCAGAGGCCGTGGGAAGCCATCCATTGCTGAATGAGGAGGTATATCTTGTTTTCCAAGGCCGTATCCTTGACAAAATTGCTCGAAAGGGGAATGAGGATCTGGGTGTCTGCATAATTTGTGTAGGTGACACCCAGTCTGTCCAATTTGTCGAAGAGGGGCTTGGTAAAGATGTTATACATAGTAGGTGAAACGTAAGATGGTTTATAGTGATTAATTCATGTGATTTATAGTGATTAATTGGAATGCCATTATCTCAAACATTTCGTCTAAAAAAAAATTCCGAATGTTTATTTTTTTATTTTTTTTTAATGGGGGGGTTCCCCCCCAAACCCCTGTTTTTTTTTTACTTACAAAACCCCAAAAAACGTATTAAACAAAAAAAGAATACATTCTAAAAAAATAAATCGACTAATTGTTTTCGAGATAAAAAATGCATTCAAAATGACCGGATCCCACGCAAGATCCCTGTGGTACACCACAGGTAGTTTGGATTGGGTCTGCAGAAGCTGAGGGGGAAAATACTCTCATTTCACGGTTAGCTAGAAAGGACTGGACCCAGGTTATAGCATCCCTTGAGAAATGGGCAGCCGACTCGAGGTGTTTGCCAAAGACTGTGTGATCCACCAAGTCGAAGGCCGCTGAGGGGTCGAGGAGGAGTAGCATAGCTGTTTTTCCCATTGTCCTTCAGCTCATCAATTTGGGTCTTAAGGTCAATTAATGCAGTTTCCGTACCGTGTTGAGGACGACAGCCGGATTGACGAGATCCTAGTAGGTGGTTGACTTCAAGGTAATCCTGAATTTGAAGGTAAGTTACTCTAGCAATTATTTTGAGGAGGAAGGGGACTGTGGTAAACGGTCTATAGTTTGTTGGGATAGAAGGGTCTAAGGTTTGTTTTTTCAGCAGTGGGAGAACCGATGAATTTTTGAGGTTATTAGGCACAGTGTTGGTCTTGAAGGATGAGATGATGAGCTTGGAGAAGAATGCAGCGAAGTCTCTGGCATCATCCTTTATAATTTGTGCCGGGCAGTTGTCTCCCTGGCAATTTGATGGCTTCAACGAGAGTATCATTTTCTCAGTTTCTAAAGTGGAGATTTTAGTTAATCTAAAAGGTGTGATAATTCTGTGGGCGGTGGGGGGGGGGCGGGGTAAGTAGTGGCTCAGTCGGGGCAGAGAAGCCTTTTTATTTGCTATTTTAATTTGGAGGGATGTGATTTTGTTTGACGGGGCATTTTGGATATCGGTACACCATTGCTTGTCTTTGGGGACCTTGTCTGCGGGTGGAATGGGTGCTTCCATTTCCCGGAGGATAGCAAATAGTTCCTTGGTATGGGCCTTTGAGATTCTGTCACTGAATGTGTTTTTTGTGTGAAAATGATTTTTTTTTTTATAATGGTTGTCAAAGTTAGTTAGTTTAGCTTTGTTCTCATCCGTGAGGGAGTGGCGCCAAGTGGCTTGGAGCTTTCTTTTTTGGAGTCTTCATTCTTTAAGATGTGGTGTGAACCAGGCATTAGGGTGCGATTTCTGCCTGCTTTTGCAGAGTTTGATAGGTGCGATGTTGTCAAGGGCCTTGGTCATGGAGTTGTTGAAGACCTCCACTAGGAGGTTGGGGTCTGTTTTAATGGCAAGGGCATTAATGGATGGGAGGAGGTGAGGTAGTAATTTTTCTGCTGTGATATCCTTTTTACTTCTTGTTGGAAGGGGGGTGCCATGGCAATCATTTTAGAACTATGAACTTCTAAGGTGGAGAAGCTGACTATGTAATGGTCCGTCATTTTTGTAGGACAATATTGGTGATTGAGATATTGCAGTTCAAATCGGCCACCCAGTCGAGGGTCCTTCCTTTGGTATGGGTAGGGGAGAGGACTTTTTGAGTGAGGGCATGATCCGGCAGGATGGCTACTACTGATTGGGCATGTTTACTTTCAGGGTCATTGAAGCCCAGATTGAGGTCTCCCATCAGTAGTATCTGTGATTGATGGCAGGAAGGCTGTATAGGTCCTCCTCTAAGGTTCCCAGTGACCTGGGGGTCTGTAGACCACATGAATGGTTAGTGTCTGGGTGCAGGATATGGGTAGTTTGGCTGTGAGCACTTCACATGATTGGCAAGGGGGTGGAGTAGCAAGTCTAATGGCAAGGTTAGTTTTGGATATAATAGCTAAACCGCCTCCTCTGGCATTGTCTGTCTACTTAAAGTATTTGGTAGCTGTCTGGGATAGCTAGCTTAAGGGCAAGGCCTGCTGCGTCATGTAGCCAGGATTCGGTTATCGCTAGGATGTCCAAATTCCCATTAGATAAAGTATCTGCGATTTCAGTGGCATGTGCCACAAGGGATCTAGCATTAATAAGAGCTCCAGACATAGTCGTGGTACTGCTTGGTTTGTGAAGGGAGGGGTGTTTTAATCTTGGGTAGGTTAGTTCTCGTTTGGTTTTAGTAGAGGGGCATGCACAGAATTATGATTTTCATACCTGGCCTCCTGTTCTGGCGTTGGCGTCAGTTCCTGAGCTCGAGTAGTGGCGTTAGATTTAGGGTAAGTGTTTTGGGTGAAATTACTGTTAGTCTTGGGCTCATAGAGACGAGGCAGTCTTATTTATATTTTGTAGGGGGCATGGTGAGTTCTTAATCAGGGCCACTATAAGGTAAAGGGAAAATAGGGATAGAAGAATCTGGTTTAATTGGGTCTTACTTCTGTTCATGATAACGTCTGTCCAGTATGTTTAGATTAGTTGCAATGGGCATAGAATAATCCTACTAGTTTAAGTCGGTGAGTAGGGATAGAATAAATAGGGCAGTGCTTAGTGCAGCCATGCCGTATATTGTTACCTATCTTAATGGGTAGATTTACTTAAGTATATGACTAGGATAGAGGGCTGGTTTCTGCAAGACAAATGGTTGTAAGGTGGGAGGCTGATTTAGTGTGGGCAGGGTGTCTTTGTGTAAACAGCTGGTTCACCAGCGCAGGTAGTCCTACAGTAATAGGCTAGATCAACCATGTGTATGGTCCTACAGTAAGGGCGAGTTAAATTATGTGTGTGGTCCTATAATAATCGGCTAGTTCAACATCCAAGGGGCGCAGTTCACAAGTAGGCTAATCCAACAAAGGTTGGGCAATTTGCAAAGTCTAACACAAGTTAAGCAGTACATGAATAGGCTAGTCCAACATAGATTGGGCAGTACACAAATAGTGTAATCCAACATAGGTTAAGCCTTACACTAGTAGGCTAGTCCAGCATACGTTGGGCAGTGAGGGTGCATACTTGCCAGTACGGAGGAGCTGATCATAGGGGGGCCGTCGCATGGGAAGATATATCACGCAACATAATGGTGGTGGTTGGCACGTAAATCGCATGCAGGATGATTTAAATGTTTATGAGCATAAAGTATTAATTAATGCAGATTTACAGTGAATTAAATTCAAATTGTTTACAGTGGATGCAACAATAACATACCAAACGTATTGCTTGCGGCTGCTGCTGTCAATGCGTAAATGCTAAGATTCATGGAACGTTAGCTGTGTGTGTGTTTGTGTGTCACATGATTTGTTTTAAAGACTTAAAACCATTATCAGTGGTTAGATGAATGATCTTTATTCACTTAGAACATTCAAAGGTTAGAAACATTGTTAATTATGGTCTTCTAAATAGTACAAATATTAGAGGAAATTCCCATATATTAAATAGAATATTTTCAAGAATATTTTAGGAGAACAGATTAGAACCTTTCCTGAAGCAGGATATAGAATACCTGAAACACACTGACAATTTCGGAATTCCTCTAAAAAGATGATCAGGTTCAATCTGTTATAAATAACAATAGGATTATAGTTTTAGAAAAAAAGATAATTGTCAATATTTTGGAAAAATAGGTGTTTGAAATCTTTAGTGTATAGGGGACATTCTGCGAAGTGTATGTTAAGTGTAATTGTTCTCTCTCTCTATATATATATATATATTTCTGAGGCTTGTGGAATCTGCTTAGATCACATGCTGTGCATAGGCCGACATCTAGTGGAAGCTGCGGAGTATTACAGTTTGTTTTTCGAAACTTGAAAAATGGGCATCGACCTAGGGCGTGCCAGTAATACTATTCCCTAGTGTGACGTCCACTGTACCTATGATCCCTCACGCGTGTAAGACCCTCAGATTATTTTTTTCCGCCATACTTGTTGGAAGCATAGTCGCGGAGTTCCCTGGCTTTTAGTCATTTTGTCATAATTCATCTAAAATTCCCTGTTCTTTAAATCCCACGTCGAGATTCCGAAGATCGAAGCCGGTCCAAAGAACAAACAGCCGTCGAGACTGCACGACAGACTTTGGGCCTCGGAAGGCCTCTGGCCTCGGCCCTGCAAGTAGGGAGAGTTGGGGGTGGACAAACTCGCACTCGTTTATTTACTACATACACTCGCCCGCTGCCGTAGAATAACATATGGAGAGTACTCCATTTAAATTCTGCCCCAAGTGCAACCGCAAGTTCCCTTGGGTGGATAAGCATAACACTTGTAATCTCTGCCTGCCTCGTGATCACCCCGAAGCTAACTGCGGAGCGTGTAAGCTCTTTATGCCTAAAACACTAAGGACCGCTCCACTAAACGTTGGGCCCACTACGACGGGCAGCTCGAGGCCATGGAGGCTGTGGGTTCCTTCAGTGATGGCAGCAACGCCGCCGTATCGAACGGTGAGGGCACAGGGGCGTCAATAGACACCGAAGCGCGAGTCCCCGGCCTCAGAGGATTGTCCGGCGGGGTAGTTATGGGGACCACACCCAGCGTCATGAGCGCTACACACACTACTGCACCTAATCACACTAACCCCAGCCGAGACTCGACACGCGTGTCGAGTGATCGGAAGAAAGAGGCACAAAGAGAGCGGTCCACAGAAATGGTGTCCTCTGGGTGTTCCAGGTCAGGATCGCCTCACGACACACAGCAACCGTCCACAGTTGCCAAGGGTGCCTCGCTCCCCAAAGTTACAGAGGTATGGTCATCAGACGACGAAACCGACCTCTATCCCCAACTAGCACGCTTAAAGTCCGCTCCGGCAGTTCTTTCCATGTCTGCCTCTGAGTCTCGACGCTCGCCCTCGAAAGCTTCAGAGCCTTCCCAACACACGGAATCTCGTCACCAGGCGTCGAAAGATTAGGAGAAGGCCAAACATTCAGGGAAACATTCCTCTACTCATGGAAAAGGGGACGAACAGCAGAAAAAGTCATCAGAGAAAACAGCTGTACCCCAGGTCCAGAAGGACAAGCATAGATCTTCAAATAAGAATAAATCTAAGACCCCTGACCCTGTCACTAGACCTAAAGTTATCCCTCCCACTCCACATGACATGGGAGAAGAGGAACCTCAACAAGAAGTGGTCATCCCCAGGTGCAGGGAATGGAGCTCTGATGACATTGACAGGGTGATGACAAGAATGTCGTCTTTGGCTAATTTCTATGAGAAAAACCCTGATTATTTTCTGAGCATCATAATACCTCTGACACCTCTACTCCTTCAGGATCCAAGGACCCTCGGCCTCCTAATAAGAGACCTCGTAATGAGACTCCAGCTCAGGGCCTGATCAGACCCACTTTCTATTCTATCTTACCATCAGTATGCTGAAGATCCAGACATACAGATACTGGATGACCAAGCCGGGGTCGATTATTACGGAGACGACGAGGACCAGGATGAGGAGGAAGACGAGGCAGGGGCATATAATCTAGAATCGCCTATCCCCAAAGAGCCACTGGTAAATGACTCACCTGTGGATAATCGGCCACTACTGAATGAGGTCTTAAACTGCAGAGTATTACAGTTTGTTTTTTGAAACTCGAAAATGGGCGTCGACCTAGGGCGTGCCAGTAATACTATCCCTAGTGCGACATCCACTGTGCCCATGAGCCCTCACACGTGTAGGACCCTCAGATTGTATTTTTTCTGACATGAGGTAGCATGAGGAGTAGCGTGAGTACAGATTATCCAAGCAGATAGATAAGACTACAAGCATCCATGCGCCTTCTCTCAGAGGGGAGGAAGGGCGGGCGCATGTGAATCTAAGCAGATACAAGCATCAGAAATACGATTACGGTGAGTAATGTATCCCTTCTGAGGCTTGTGGAATCTGCTAGATCACATGCTGTGCATAGGCCGACATCTAGTGGAAGCTGGAGTTTTGCCATCTCAATCTACCACAGAGATGTATGGATATCCTAAAAGAATCAAGGAAACCAAACACAAGACACTGTTACTTTGATAATGGAAAAGATTTGTTATTTGGTGCCAGAATAAAGAAATCAACCCGATTAATTGCACTCCTACCAATATTGTCACCTACATGCTCCACCTGCTAGACGCAGGGTTCGTTTTTAACGAGGTACACCTGGCAGCGCTGTCAGCCTACACCACCTCACATAACAGGGTGTCGTGGTGGAAAGTACCAGTGGTTAAAGCCTTTATGGAAGGGGTAAAGAGACTCCACCCTCCAATTTCCAACCCACCACTAGGATGGGACTTTAATGTGGTGCTTGCTAAACTCATGGGCCCCCCCTTTGAACCCATGCATAAAGCTAGTCTCAAACACCTGACCGATAAACCTGCCTTCTTAGTAGCCATTACATCCATAAGAAGGGTCAGTGAAATCCAGGCTATGTCAGTGCAGGATCCTTTCTTTACTGTTCATAAGGATAAACTGGTTCTATGAACTCACCCTAGGTTTTCACCTAAGTTAATTTCAAAATTCAGTCCATTGAGCTACCAGCCTTCTTCCAAGAACCCAAGAGCTCTGCTGAGGTGAAACTACACACAAGATGTGCGAAGAGCGGTCCTCTACTACGTAGACAAGAGTAGACCGCTAAGAAAGACAGATAAACTGTAGCTACAGGCAGAGAAGGAGCTCGCATCTCTAAAGGTGCCATCTCAAAATGGATAGTCAAATGTATCCAGCTGTGTTACTCACTTTCAGATAAAACTCTGCCTTTTACGCCAAGGGCCACTCTACAAGAGGCACTGGGGACACTCTGGCTTTCATTCCAAATGTACCCCTTGACACCATTTGCAAAGCAGCTACATGGATCTCTATTCACACCTTTACTCAGCACTACTGCATTGACACTCATTCCAAGACAGATACTCAAGTGGAACAAGCGGTTCTAAGACATTTATTTGCTCATGACCCTTCTCACATCCCACCTCTTTCTTCTAACACTGCTCGCTAATCTGTGCACAGCATGTGATCTAAGCAGATTCCACAAGCCTCAGAAGGGATACATTACTCAACGTAATCGTATTTCTGATGCTTGTATCTGCTTAGATTCACATGCGCCCACCCTTCCTCCCCTTTGAGAGAAGGCGCATGTATGCTTGTAGTCTTATCTATCTAACTGCTTGGATAATCTGTACTCGCGCTACTCATCATGCTACCTCATGTCAGAAAAAATACAATCTGAGGGTCCTACACGCGTGAGGGATCAAGGGTACAGTGGACGTCACACTAGGGATAGTATTACTGGCACGCCCTAGGTCGACGCCCATTTTCGAGTTTCGAAAAACAAACTGTAATACTCCACAGCTTCCACTAGATGTCAGCCTATGCACAGTATGTGAATCTAAGCAGATGCAAGCATCAGAAATAGGATTACGGTGAGTAATGTATCATATGTAAATTTCTGGATCGTGTAGACCTGCTTAGATCACATGCTCTGCATATTCCGACATCTAGTGGTAGTCAGAGTATTACAAGATTTGTTTTCGAAGCTCAAACGGACATTGACAGGGAGTGTTAGTAATACTATCCCTAGTGTGACGTGTATTGTACCCATGGTCCTTTACGCGTCGAGGTCCCTCAGATTGTTTCTTTCCGAGCTGCGGCGTTCCTTTCCAGGCTGATGCCTCTTATTAGTTGAATGTTTATTCGTAGACTTTTCCTTTCATTCTTTATTGTATGCTTTTGATGCATGACCAACAGACTGCTCGACAGCCTTCGGCGGACAACTCCATCGTCGACTACTTGACTGAATCGACGACCAGATACGGCCTACACAGGCCTCTTTGGGCTTCGGCCCTTAAAGAAGGGAGAGAGAGGGGGGGAGGTTCTTCATACTGACCTCTTTAGAGTGCACATTCTGCCCACCCCTTTCCAATTTTCTCGCCAAACTGCCCTTTTAATTAATAATGGACAAAAATGTTGCCCTACCTGCCATCAAAAACTCCTGTGGAAGGACACGCACCATGTGTGCAATTACTGTCTCCCTAGGGAGCACCCCGAAAAACTTTGCAAGTCCTGCAAACTTTTTTGACCTAAAACACTCAATACACCACTCGGTGGGCCGTTCACGCAATGCAGGCTAAGGCCTCCATCAACGTGACGGAGAACTCCAGTGAGGGCAGTATCAGTGTCCTCAGTGACGCTGAGGATGAGCGGGGCTCATCGGAACCCATGTGCGGGCTCCGACTCCAATAAGCAGGCCGGCAGCTCTTTGACGGAGATGACACCCGCCGGCCATAGCACACAGAAGTCCAAGAAATCAAAGCACATACCCCACAGCTGACTTTCAACAAAATCATTGAGCGTCCAGGCCCACACGGTGTCCGTGGAAAAAGCCTCTGGTCTTCCCTGTCCTCTGGGCCATCGCGTATGCTTTCGCCTCATGACAGGCCTCCGAAACCGGACCCAAGGTCGGTTCAAGCACCGCGCACAAAAAGGCTCTACTTTCGTGTGCCTAAGAACATGCGACAAAAGGCTTATCAGCGTCTCCCAAACAAACCCCAAAAATACAAGAATTTATCAACAAAACATGTCTGTGCTACCCTGCTAACTGCAAAGTCACAGAAAAAGTCCTAATCCTAGACACCTTTGTCCTCCAAAAACCACTCGGGCTGTACATTCGTCCCCACCCCTGTAGACACACTCTCGGGAGCTATGCACCACAAGAACCAGGCTCCCCCCCAAGCCAACCCTACCATGTCAGGCTTCCCACCTTCATGCGACTATACTCCAGAACAATTTCATAACATATTTTAGAGGATGTCATGTTTTGTGGACTTTATGGACAAGCATCCTGAAAAACTAAAGTCCCTTACAGATGACTCGCAGCTAGGGGCCTCGGCACACCAGCCCCCTGCCACAAAACATTGTTTTGAACCACAGCCTAGCACCTCTGCTTTAGGCCCCCCGACCTACCAAGACCCCTCTCAGGACATGTACAATGATGATCTCTCAGGGTCACAAGACCCTGTCTCTCAAGGGGACCTTGATGGTCGGGATCAATACTACGACGAAGATGATGATAGCTACGTCATCCAGTCATCTGACCACCAAGACCAGCCGGTGGCAGATTCTCCCATTGACAACCAACTATGATATATTGAACTGCTGCTGAAGGCTTGCCCAACGTTTTGATACTGACACTCAAGAGGCACAAGTCGACAAGGTTTTTGTGGAAGATATTCTGGGGACAAACAGTTGGTTTATTCCGCAGCTACAGTCTGTGCAAATTCTGATACAGCCTTCCCTATTTGTGCCTAATCTCACATGGGTGGATAATCACAGAATAGAGAAACTATTCAGGCCAGCACCCACTAGCCCTCTGTATATTAGGGGTAGTTAAAACCTGATTTGCTAGCCGTCACCACTACCTGAACGATGGCATCGGCTGAGGCCCCGCCAGACAAGGAAAGCAAGATATGATGTATGCTTTCGGGAGAAAGGTTGCCTCCTCAGCGGCTTATCAAGCCAGAATCACTAACAATGAACGCCAACAACTTGAAAATCAACCCAGGAAAGACAGACATCATGATTATATATATAAACCAAGAGAACAACACCTACATTCCATGGCCAACGGAAATGGGAACCGCACCAACACCATCTAAGGTAGTAAAAAATCTGGGAGTCCTGATGGACAACACCCTACCCTTAGAACCACAAATAAATGCAATAATCAAGAAGTGCTTCTTCCTCCTTCACACAACAAGAAGAATCTTACTTTTCCTCCCCTTCACCCGCAAAACATTCACAATCGCCGCCCTCATCATGTCAAGAATCAACTATGCAAACAGCCTCTATCTCGGGATGCCAGAATACCTCCTAAAGAAACTACAACATATCCAAAATACAGCAGCCAGATTCCTCCTCAAACTATACAGAAGAGACCACATCACTCCAGCACTAAAAACTCTGCATTGGCTCACAGTCAAACATCCAAAACAATGTGTATAACACACAGGGCAATCAGCGGACATGAGCTGAATTCCTACAAAAGACAATAACAATCTACAAGCCAACGAGATTCCTCAGATCAAGCAACGAAATCCGCCTGGAACAAAAACCATACTTTAAGAAAAAACTTGGGGGCTCCTCCTTCTCCCACTTAGCTGCAAAAACCTGGAACAACATCCCGAAGGAAATAAGAAACACCAAAGACCACCTACTATTCAGAAAACTACTAAAAACCTGGCTCTTCAACTTCACAGATTCAAATTGAAAATCAAAATAATCTGCCATCCTGTTCTTTGTGTGAGAAACAAAGAACAGGATGACAGAATTAAGGATGGCACAGACAACATCTAGAACCGACGTAGGGAAACTCCTAGTACAACAAGAGAGACGATGCTAGGTCGAATAGGACACAAGCGACACCCACGAGGACAGAATCAGCATCCCTAGCCAACTGCCTCACCTGCTCCATAATTCCCAGCAGGTATCGGACTTGAATAGAGTTGTGTGAATGTTAGCACTTGCCACACTTGAACTAAGTTGTGGACAGTGGCATGGGCCTAGACCAGATGGAGTTGTGAATGATGGCAGGTGCCGCCCCTGGACATAATTGCAAGCTTTGGGATGTGCCACGCTTCGAAGGGTCTCAGAGCGGTAGCCTACATGAGCAACTGAATACTTGCCACACTTGAACTAAACTGTGAACATTGGCATGGGCCTAGACCGGATGAAGTGGTGAATGATGGCAGGTGCCGCCACTGGACGTAATTGCAAGCGTTGGCATGTGCCATGCTTCGAAGGGGCTGGGCGTGGTAGCCTGCATGAACAACTGAATAAGATGATAATGCCGACCTCTGCCACATATGGATGGAGTAGCCTTGGCTTACCGATGCCGTGCACCGACTGGATTGGGAATGCTCTCAGGGCCAGATTTGAAGGGACACACAAATGCCTGCCTGCGTCACATACAGACAGGTTTGCTGTAGGTGGCCAGGGCCGAACTTGGGCAAGATTATGAATGTGAGTGGACGCCATGTGTGAAAGGGACTGCGAGTGTCGGACGGTCACAGATCTGGACAGAGACGCAGAGATGCTCGCGCACCCCACCTGGAGACAATACGGAAGTTTAGTGCCTCGCTTCCAGACAGCAATACCAACTAACCAACCCACTAACAAATGCACCCCTCTGCATACCCCTCTCAAACTCTAACCAAACACAACCACAAGCCTACAACACAACAATCGGCCCAAACTTCACTACAATGCAACAACAAAACAAACCACACATAGATTCTCAGAAAAGAACACGACTACTGACAGGAAAACACCCCAAGCCCAGCAAACGGAGTTACCAGGCTGTGGCCACCAACAGCACATCACTGCTCTCTTGCACTTTTCCAGCTCATTCCCACGAACTCTCCCCCCCTCCCTTTTTTTTCCGAGGCACCAGGGGACCACTCCGGTGGTGATAGTGCGCGGCGGTATCCTTTAACATTAACAAAAACACTGCACTTCTCGCAAGTTACGGCTGCGACAAGTGGAATGACATGGAACATCTGATTGAAGCTGTTCCAGAAACCCTAAAGTTGCAACTATTAAGTACTATTGCAGAGGGCAAGAAGTTATCCAACTGCATCCTCAAAACAATCTTGATGCAGCAGACAATGCAGGTTGCATCATCGCAGAAAGCACGATCATCAAGCGCTACGCCTGGCTGACAGTCTGGGTTAAAGATAGAGACAGTAAGGCTTTCGAAGACGCCCTCAAGAACACAGAGGAGGGGTATGGCACTCTCAACTCCCTTGGCCAGTTAACAAACAAACAAGCCATACGTACAACGGGGCTCCTCAAACTCGAGAAGATTTTTCGGGGTCAGGGAGCTCAACGCTCTTCCGCTTATACTCAAGGGGGACAGTCTTCATCTTGGGGCCCATCACAAGGACACACTTCCTCTTCTGGGTTTCAAAGAGGAAATAAATGGTCAAGAGGAAGAGGCAGAGCCTCACCTGGGAGAGGCTCCACCCCTCCCAAACAATGATGCACTGCTACAGATCCCCTGCCATGCCACTCCAGTATGAGTTTGAATTTCACACTTCACCCACGCATGGGAGGGGATAACGTCCGACAAGTGGGTGTTATCCACCTTGTAAGGAGGTTATTGTATTGAACTGTTACAAAAACCACCAAACCAGCCAAGCAAGACAGGTACATTACACCAGAAGAAAAGCATGTACTGTTGGAAGAAGTAAAGGCTCTTTTGGAAAAGGACACCATAGAGATGGTCACAGCAAATTGGGTAAATAAGGGTGCTTATTCAACGTACTTCCTTGTGCCAAAGAAAGACCTTTCCATGCACCCAGTACTAGCTCTGCGCCCTCCAAACAAATATGCCAAACCCCAAAAGATTTGCATGACCACGCTCCAAGAAGTAATCTCCCCCCCTCCTAAAACGGGAGGACTACATGGCAACATTGGATATGAAAGGTGCATACTTTCATATTTCAATGCTCCCTGTGCACAGGACATTTCTGCGTTTCAAGTTAGCAGCAGTTCACTACCAGTTCTAGGTTCTCCCCTTCGGCATCGCTTTGGCTCCATGAGTGTTCACAAAGGTGCTTGCAGTGGTGGTAGCACACCTGCGCAAAAAGTCAATCCCAGTATGCCCTTATCTGGACGACTGGCTAATTACAGGTGAATCTCCTCAAATTTGCAAACAAAATACACAAAAGACAATAGACCTTCTTTTCAATCTAGGCTTCTCCATCAAAGAAAAGAAATCAAGTCTAGTCCCCAGCCAAATAAAACAATTTCTATGGGCTATTCTAAAGACAAAGGAGAGGAGCTGGCTTTCCCGTCAAACGAGAGAGTACAAAACATGATGTTGCACGTACTTCACTACAAAGCCGGTCGCCAGATAATGGTACGCAAAGCAATGAGCTTGCTTGCTCGGGATGATGGCCTCATGCATTCACTTGGTTGCACACATGTGCCTGCACCCAATGCAGGAATGGTTAGCGAAACAATGGTCTCAGGCAAGCAGTCAGTGGGACGATCTAGTGGTTGTTTTGCTAACTCTGGTACAGGCCCTTCACTCGTGTTCCAAGGACAACCTGCTAAAAGGAGAACCCTTCTGCGTTCCACCAGCACAAGCGATCTTAACTACAGCCACCTCACTCACCGGACGGCGAGGACACTTCCTCCACCACACAGCCCATGGCCTGTGGACACGTGCTACAGCCCAAAGACATATCCACTTCCTGGAACTTTTGACAGTCCTCAAGGCTCTTAAGGCTTTTCAGCTACATCTTGCAGGTCAGACAGGGCAAGTCTTTACAGACAGCGCCACTGCCGTGTTCTACCTATACAAGCAAGGAGGCACACACTCTCAAAATATGTCCAAGCTATCCCAAAAAATATGGAAGTGGGCACTCAAGTGGAACATGTTCCTAACCTCTCAACATGTTCCAGGGGAACCCAGTTGTCTGGCAGACACTCTAAGCAGATACCCTCTACGAGAGGAACACGAGTGGCAACTTGACAGACGTATCCTTGACAGAATATTCTCACAATGGGGTCACACTCCCCCAATTAAACTTGTTTGCCACGAGCCGAAACGCACAATGCCCAGATTTTGCGTCCAGGTTTCCTGGTCAGGGAAATGTGCTTATGCTCCCCCCTACTCCACTCTTGAGCAAAATGGTGCACAAGATGCACCAGGAAAAAGTAACTCTAATCCTGGTTGCTCCTATGTGGGCGAGACAACCTTGGTTTCAACATCTGCTGACACTGGTGATGTGTGACCCAGTCTAGCTCCCGTGCCCATACAACATGCTAACACAACACAAGGGAGCATGTCTCCATCCGTACCCTCAATTTATGAACTTGGCAGCTTGGCGCCTGAAGTCATAGAATGTGGCCACTTGAATCTTCCACAAAGGTGTATGGATATCCAAAAGGAGGGATGAAAACCCAACACCACACACTGCTATTTCAATAAGTGGAAAGGATTTGTTATATGGTCCCGATCACAAACACTAAACCAAACAGAATGGTCCCCAGCCAACATCCTACATTACCTTCTTTACCTACTAGACTCTGGCCTAGTATTCAACTCTATCAAAGTACATCTGGCAGCCCTGTCAGCTTACACCACTTCACAAAACAAGGTGTCCTGGTGGAAAGTATTGTCATCAAAGTATTCATGGAAGGGGGAAAGAGGCTAAACCTCCAATTTCCAACCATTCTCCCGGTAGGGATCTTAATGCTGTGCTTTCCATGCTCATAGGTCCACCCTTTGAGCCTATGCACAAGGCCAGCCTAAAACATCTGACTTACAAAACTGCTTTCCTAGTAGCCATCACCTCTGTAAGACGAGTCAGTGAGCAACAGGCTTTGTCCATACAAGACCCTTTTTCATAATACACAAAGACAGGGTTGTCCTCAGAACACATTCTAGGTTTTCACCTAAGTTAATTTCAAAGTTCCTTGTTAATCAATTCATAGAGCCTCCTACCTTCTTTCAAAATCCATCTGACTCAGCTGAGAGAAGCCGCCATACACTTGATGTACGGAGTGCCGTCTTGTACTATATGAACAAAACTAAACCTCAAAGGAAAACAGATCAACTCTTTGTTTCCATAGCACCTGGGGGAGAGGACAATCGCATATCAAAAACATAATCTCCTGATTGATAGTCAAATGCATACAGCTCTGCTTTTCCCTATCCAAAAGAGTTTTACCCTTCACTCCCAGGGCTCACTCTACCAGAGGTACAGGAGCTACTTTAGCCTTCATTACAAACATCCCTCTTGATGCCATTTGCTACATGGAGTTCCATCCATACGTCCACACAGCATCATTGCATTGACACTCATTCTAAAGCAGGTTCACAGGTGGGACAAGCGGTTCTAAAAACATCTCTTTGCCGCTGTACCTTCTCACTCCTCCCTTCCCACCTCTTTCAAATACTGCTTGCTAACCTAGGCAGAGCATGTGATCTAAGCATATCCACAAAGTCCAGAAGGATACATTACTCACCGTAATTGTATTTCTGCTTAGATTCACATACACCCACCCTACTGGAGTAGAAGGTACATAGATGTTTTTTCTGGGTTATCACTGTTTCTGCTTTATCACATCTGTACTTGCGCTACACTTCATGCAACCTCATGTCAGAAAAAATCAATCTGAGGGACCTCAACGCGTGATGGACCATGAGTACAGTACACGTCACACTAGGGATAGTATTACTATCACACCCTGTCCATGTGCGTTTTCGAGTTTTGAAAACAAATATTGTAATAATCTGCGACTACCACTAGATGTCGGACTATGCAGAGCATGTGAATCTAAGCAGATGCAAGCACCAGAAATACGATTACAGTGAGTAATGTATCCCATATGGAATTGTTGATTGTATTATTATGTTAATAACCATAGAACTTTTGATTATATCAATATGAGATTTAGAATGCAAGTTAAATTCCGTTTGTATACTAATTATTTTAATTTGGCTTATTTTACTTCAGGTCTTCATGCTTTCTTTGGAAGAGTTTATTTCCTTGATTAGAGTGCAGGAAGTATCCAACAGTGCCCTGTTGGATTCTCATTTAGCTGTTTTATTGTCCAGAACCAAGATAAACTGGGTGAGGTTGCCTTGGAAGTCATGGGGACTCTGAAGGAAGCTGAAAATGTTAAGAATGATATCCCCAGTGAGCTCTGGATTTGACTTACTGCAGGAAAGGTCAAGCGAGCACAGTCTGCAAAATGTTCAGGTGGCTACAGAAAATAAGCAAAAATTGACTTTCTTCCTAACACCAACACTGGTGGCAGTGTAAAAAAGCTAGCACAAGTTGGCAGGGTGAAGGATTGGCACTACTGGGCAGTTGATAAAGCTCTTAGTAGTGGTCAGTGGCACTCACACTGCTGGGATTTCCGGCACTGAGGCACCCCTGTTACATTCTGCTGTGGGCTATGGTCTGCAGATTGTTAACTTTTGTGGTGCTGGAAGCCCTCCCAGCGCTCTGGAGTCTGCTCATGCAAGATGATGAGCGCCTCCTCTGTGGTTGTCCAGAGGTTCACTCTCTGAATCCTTGAGGCAGTGTGTACATGGTCAGGTGGACGTTGCAGTATAAAAGCTGCAGAATTAAAGAACACTGTGCCTCCCAAACTGTTTGCATCATGGTTTGCTGCAAAGGGCTACTCCCTGCTAGTCACTCCAGTCCTCTGCCTTCCAGTGGTTCTTTTCCTGGATTTTCTTGCTGTTTTATCCTTAAATTTCCAGTTTCCTGTTCTGGAAGGCTCTTGCTCTAATGTAAAATCGATCTGTGTCACTGGTATAATTTCTGACTGCCTTATCTACTTCCTCCTATAGTTTACTAGTTTTCTGACTTGTTTTGCTTCATCCCCCTGATTCCTTGTCAGGGGGACGTGGTCATCTGTACAGGATGCTTGTCCCTGAGTCAAGTAACTCATGATATACTAGTTGCCAGTGGATGCATATTGCACTGGTAGGCAGTGGGCGCAACCCACAATTGTAGACATTGGGAGCTGCGTGCATGCCAGTATAATTTAAAGTGCTCTTGTGGTCTAATACAACACGCTGCTGCCATTTTGGCAGCCTCATTGTACCTGGCTCTGCAAAGAAAGTGGTTGGGACGTGGCGGGTTGGAGGAGTAAGCAGAGGGCAGAGTGGGCAATATAACAATTGTGCATCCCTTCTGAAGTCTTCAGACCCTATTAGTCTCCACCCACAACTTTAATTGGTGCCAAATCCAAGTTTTAAATAGTTCAAGATGGCTAGAGACAATTCAGGTCATAGTGTGCTGTACAATTTAAACCTCTATCTCTAACTAAATATAGTGATAATGTGTCCATTCAGTCACCGAACTTTATATTTTGATTTGTTTTCATAGTAGTTGTTCACTTAATATTGTGCAGCACATCTCTACTCTCAGTTCATATCAAGTCTTGTACCGCGCACCCTTATGTAATACTCAGCGCCCACATGTTGTTCTGGTGCAGTATGTCAGTTTCCTTTTTGTTATTTGTGTGTGTGTGTGTGTTTCATGTGTTTGTGCAATACTGAGTGCTCTGATCTGTCTATTCATAGAAGGCCACCCTAAAGGAGCTGAAGATATGCAGTGGAGACACCCTAGTTGTTACCGAAGGGAGACTCCCACCAAAGGTAAGTGATGCACACTCCTGCCAACTATCCCAGCACTAACATCACTGACGTGTGCAATCAATCACTCTGCAATCATAAGTCATGTACAAGATGCTCTTTCCCAGTCTTGTGTCTCCAAATCAAACCATTGTCTTGCCTATTTGTGCTATTGGTGTAAATATTTGTGATCTTTTTGTTAGACCTTTTGTTCCCTAATGCGCCAAATGTTTATATTTTGTGGTGGATGTTGGGTAAGAATTGATGCAGTCCAACTGGTGTGGGACTACACAAGATGTATCCCTTGGTATTAGGTAACCCACCTTTTAATACAAGCCTGTACTACACATGTTGGTAGTGTGACTGAGAAGCCAGGCTTAACTTGAGCGGGGTAACGTGAGCTGTACAATGAAGTCAGTAAATACAGCTATCCAAGTAAACACTTACACACTTAAAGTAATAGTGTAAATATTTATTTAGATATTTAAAGTATTCTTTTAAAAGTGGCAACTAGTAGTAATATTAACCCCAAGTTGGGATTCAATTTAAAAAGTGAACAATAAAGCAGGTGAGTAATTCTTTCATATGTTATATATTTTCCAGCCCATAGTGATGTCATTTGAGGTCAGTAATAACACTTATTTTGTATCACCTTTGCAGTATTGAGTTAGAAGGGGAGGGTAAGAGTATAGTTAGATCAGAGCATACTGGTATTCTACAAAAAGTTAGGTGCTCCCAGAGGGACGCAGGCAGTCTTTTAGCCCAGCAATAATAGTCCTGAGTTACGCGCCATTGAGGACAGGAATACGGCTCTGGGATCTGTCCGAGAAAAAAGACGGACAGATAAGGAAGGCAGATTTATAACTGGTGACACATATATTACAACGAACAGGAAAGCATTGGAATCAAGCTACATATTCACGGAGAACCTTATAAAGATTGTGCATGATTCATTTCACTGAGTGGGCCTTGCGAATGACCCAAAAGGGTTGAAACACGTGTCGGCTGTTTTTCGCATCTGGAACCAATGCAGAATAAACAAGACTTTGTTTTTTGGAACTATATGTTATGTGAAATTTGTGTCAATGAATCCAGTCTTTTGAGCGCAAATACTTTCTCTCAACGTTTCTTACTGCCACAGCAATAATAGTGTTCAACAATTAAAACCTGTAAGGGAACTAGCACTGCCAAAGCCAATAGTTTCAGAAGGGCGCCTTTAGGGAGTCAGGACAGCTAATGTCAATGGGCCAGTTCAAAGTTCTGATGCTTTCTTCTTAGAAAATGTGTTTAAATAGTCAGTTCAAATAGAAAATCACAGCAACGTAAAGAGGAATCACCTTGAAGAGGCACAAGCTGAAAGGCCAGTGCAAGGGATTTGAGGTCCACTCCAACGAGGGTAAAATAGCACTCCCCAAGGTAGAAGCACCACAAATGGCAAAAGTTTGATGTACCCCAAGCCCCACAGTACCTATGAACTGAAGTAGGTGTTCCTGCTGGATGCCTTCTGGTTCCAGTGCAGCAGATCCTTGTTCCTGGTCCTTGGTTGCGGTGACGAAAGGGAGGACATCTGGCAGTCTCCTGCAGTAGCACTCAAGAGAGGGACTCGGCAGCTATGGTTTCTCCTTGATTTAAGCAGCTTTGTGGTTTTGACACCTTTTTCTCAGCGCCTAAGAAGAACGAACAGCTCCGGTTAGAGGTTACTTTATCCCTTGTTCCTGGACCAGAGGAGTCTCTGGATGAAGATTTTCTGCTTCTGTAGGGTCTTCTGGATGCCCACAAAGCTTTGGCCGGATTCGCACTTCGGAAGACAATGCACTCGATGATGGTCAGGGGCCCCTGTGTATTGGGATTCTGCAGCCTTGGGAAGTCACAGCAAAAATGGAGTTTGTCTTGAGTCTAGTTGGCCGCACCAGTCTAAGGGAGGAAGTCGTTGTCCCATGCGGGTCTTCCCAGTCGAAACGTAAACAAGGTCAGGACAGCTGCAGGGCTTCACCGGGCACTTCGCAGTCCAGGAGGGTGCTGCTGGCGTCTCTTCACATCTTCGTCGGATGTTGTCCTCCAGTGATCGACTCTGCCTGTAGTCCAAAAAGCCTCACCTTTTAAGCAAGTTCCCATTCATTCACAGCCCTAGGCTGTCAGTCACCCTGCAGGGGGTCTGTCCTGCAAGACAGCCAGTCGACCAATCAGAACTGGTTTCACTCAGGCACACCTAGAGACCTAGGACAGGGAAGTTTTGGTACCCTCCCTCAATGCCTTCCTTTCCAGGCACACTAGAGCCTGGGCGGGCTTCAGGGCTGAATCTCCCAAAGGCAAAATACACAAAGGAATCAAACCCGATTCAAACAGAGTAAAAGCCCAGAAGAAACAAACTGAGAAGAAATGGTGAAAAAAGAAGGCAGGGGCCATTTTGAGAAGATGGTCATCCATGGCTGCTGTACTGCAGCTCAGAATTCAGCCTGCAAATACATGGCACAAGGTAGTAAAAAAAAGAGACCACTGCCACCAGCCATTCAAGTGAGTTAGTGTAACAGAATGTTACATTAGGAGTGGGATAAAGGAGTTACTATGTAACCCCCCAGCACTCCACATAGGGTGGTCTGTGCTGGACCCACAAAGGAAAAGGTAAGTAAGACGGGGGTCATCTTACTATTCTTGAGACCCCCAGTAGTTCACCCAAGAAAATGTAGTTAAACATTAAGGGAAGTCGGTGACGCTGCACAAAAGGTGCTGTGTGTCGCAATGCAAAACGCAGCTGCCTATGGAGTTTACCAGACTCCATTAAACAGTAAGAAACACAAGAATCCTAGTTAGTAAAAAAAACGTGAGAGAGAAAAAAGTCCCTCTCAATCAGGAGATAAAAAAGCCCTGAATCCAACAAAAGAGCTGGGGGTCTCTAAGGTTAAAGTAAATTGGCACAGGAATTAAATTCTCCCTAACAGTGGATATCAGGCACTGACCAAGAATGCCATCCTGGGTCTCTGGTAATGAGATATACACCATTCTTACAAAAGCTATAAACATGCTGTGTCTTTAGAGTTCAATTATAAAGACATGGCAAACATGCCCTGTTTAGCTGAATGTGAGTAGGAATTCAGCTATAACAGGATATGTTTGCCGTGTCTTTACAGTTGAATTCTAAAGAAACTTCCAACCGTGAAGACACCTCAAACATAACCTATATAGCAGAATTTCTACTCACATTCAGCTAAACGGGCATGTCTGCTGGCCGTGTGATATCTTTCATATGACTGGTGTATCTTTAGCATGCAATTTTAAAGACACCCAGTTTTATGAAAGTTAAAACACCACAGTGTGTCTTTAGACTTCACTGCGCTGATGGTAGTAACAAACATGCTGGATGGGGCTGGTGTTTAATAAATGCCGCCAGGGCATTGAATCATACAAACACATATAAATATTACAAAATGGATGCATGCATGATTTTAAAAAAACAGGGCTTTGGAGCATGTTAAGTTGCTGATTCTGCATTTGAAAATTACTTGTAACATGTTCTATTTTACCTTTTTGGGTATAGGCACAGTTTACACCTATAAACAAATATTGAGTCCACCCCTCCTTTAAGTTTGGTAAGCTAGTGATGGTGAACACTCTGTTCTCTTAATCATGTACAAAGATTGATAAAAAAATTGTGAACGGGTTGTAATAAATAAAAATGGCCCCTTACATAGATTCTATATGTTCTTGTAGTTCTTTTGGTTACAACACTAAATACTGTAGCAGCACAACACAGAAACATGCCCAACACATGGTTCACACTAAATAGGCTAACTATGTATTGCTGATTGTGCATGAGTCTGCTGGAAATATTTTTTTTAATAAAGCTTTAGTTCACTAAACAAGTTTAGATTCTTGCTTGGGAAATATTTAATCTGATTTTATTTAAGTTTGTGTTTTAACTACTTTAATGAACATCAGATTTTGAGGTTTTTATTAATCTACAACACAGTGATCTTTATGGTTATATTTGTATTGTCAAGACTACTATAAGCAAATAAATAAATATTTTCTTATGTCTTATATTCTCCCACAGGTCTTAATTTTAAAATAGGATTACGCTTTCTGGTTTCCAGTAAAATCCTATTATGTTTTCTGCCTGCCCTCGCTCCAGAAATAATATTCCCTTCTCGGAGTTCAAAAATGTCTGAACACTTCCACTAAAGGGCAAGACTGACCTTACTGCACGCAGATTCATGTAGTAAATAGACATTAAAAGCAAAGTCGGCAGTAACATTTAGAGGATAATTTCAGACATGTTCATAACTGGACAATAAGGGAGACTGGAAAGGGAGCAGGGCTAAAGGCCCTTATGAATACTTTGAGGGGTAATTCCAACTCAATAGGGGAGCAGGCAGGAGCAGTTGGAGTTAAAGTAGAAACAGATTGGCCCATGAAAACTTAACTGAAGTAGTCAGTGGAGGCTCAACTGAAGTAGCCAGTGGATAGCCCTCCCTCTTCTTGTCAAGGAAGCGCCTTTATAAGAAGAGGGAGAGTTATCAAAAGCCAGCTGAGTCACTTGAAGATGTTGGCCTGAGGTTTGAAAAGGAGGACCAAGCTACCGGAGCAGTGCAGTGAGGAGGACTTGGTTTTGGTGTGTTTGGTGAGAGTAAAAGTAAGGTGTTGGCTTTGAGAGAGTGATGCCAATTTTGCTATTTGTAAATACGTGAATGAGCAAGTTAGAGAGAGAGGTAAGATCAGCAGATCTAGGGGCAGTGGAGATGGATGGGGACAAGGTAGACTAGTAGGTGAATGGAAGTAGAGAGAAGTGCGAGACAAAAGGGTGGAGGAGAGTGGAGGCAGTAGTAGTGAGGAAGGAAAATCTAGAGAGAAGCAGATTAGAAGGGGGTGGTGATTAAGGACATAATGAACAGAAGCAATAAGACCAGAGGGCAAGGAGGAAGAGAGGCAGAGAGAGAGAATGAATTAGGAGTGTGTATAAGAGTGGTGACAGGTGCAGCGAGCTAAGAGTGAGGTTAAAGGTCGAAAGACTGTCATCATAAAGAAAGGCAAGCCAGGGTGATTAGACTACCCCACTTACGTCCCATAGGAAGGGACAATAGAGAGATAAGACTATGACCTTTAGGTGGCCCTAGGCTAAGAACAACTTAAATAGTTGGGTACCCTGGCTCTAGTGAACTTGCTTTGCATTACTACATTTGGTACTAAGGAGCCTGGGCTAGGGCATTTGGAACCCCCTTTAAGGTTGAGGGAAAAGCATACAGGGACCACTTCTAGACTGGGAGAACCTATTGCCTGTTCTTGTATGTTATCTTCCTTTTGTCACCTGACTTAGTTTGAACTTTGCCACAGAAGTCTCTTGCATACCGGAATAATACTGTTTAAAAGATTGTTGTCCTGGCCGTGATCCATGTGGTTGGGTCAATGGCAGCATCTGTGGTATTCCATCAACACATACCTCTAAAAGTAATCTGCCAGGTGAATACTTTGACAAGGACACATTCTTTTTGTAAATATTAAGCATTACATCCTGGGCACCACCTCCAGATCAGATGCTATTTTTGGCCAGGCTTTGCTTGTTAAGAGCCATTTATTTTTGCTGCTTTCCTGGTATACTTCCATGGGACACCCTTTCTTTTTGCTTTGATTCACTCCAAAACCTGCTTGTTTCTTCATTGTCAGACATCTTGCATCAACAGAAGGTGTGCTGGACCCTGCCCCTTTAAATGTTCATTGAAGATCACATGTTGCTGCCTCACATTGGTGACTCCTGTTACAATCCTTCATATTCTTTTTGGCAACCACTGGTTCAATCACATAGCAAACCTACCTGAAAAGTATAACTTTGGAACCAATGACTTTAGGGCACAATGCCCAATCCATTTTATGGCTTGACTTATGAACTGCTAGGGAATTATTCTAGTATTTCTACTAAAAGTTATGCATCGGAGTATGTACCTGTATTATACTGCTTATTGAATATTTCTCTAAACAAGTAATCAACAATCGCAGCATTCAAATATCATGGTAGCAATTATTGGAAAAAACAAAACAATGCCTGGGCACTGGAACTGTAAAGTGCACAGTTTAATTTATTGTTCAGTGTTTATCCATACAAAAGGATTGAAACATGGACTTATAAAAATAACTTCTGTTCCTATGGCAAAACATCACTTGCCACACATCCCATCCCTCTGAAGGGACTTCATCAGGCTGGTGTCATATTTACGACAGTGGCTCCTTCATTTCTGCTAATGAACTTGGTTCTCTACTTACATATGTGATTAAAGTCAATGTTACTGTATTACCTTTGGCAAATAAGGCGGCCATGGACTAATTCCAATGTATAAACGATCTAACAATGAATGCTGGCAAATGTCACAACTCATTGATACATATTTGCTTGAACCAAGTTATATGTTTGATTTTATCATTAGTATGGAGCCCAACTGCAAATGCAAAAAACAATTTTGTTTGTGTGTAAACTACATAGTTCACTGTTATTACGTGACTCGCCCGAGGAAAATGGATCCCCTTCAGAGTCACATGTTGCACAACAAATCACCTCGTGACTCACCACAATCTCGTTATCAAAAATACGCCGAAGTGGGCTAAAATCCTACATGAGAAACACATTTGTCAATTTTTATCAAAATGTCATCCATTTACAATTAGCAGCACACACCATTACATAATTTCCAATGAACAAACTTCTCTCTCAAACATTTTTCGGCTTACCAACTACACAGCAAAAATAAATGTTTCGAAGACAATTTCTCATATGGCAAATTAATGGGAATTATTGTCATTAACATATAAATGTTATCAGGTATTTGTTCATTCATTATCAGAATATACCATACAATTGCAAGCTATGTTTAAACTCAAACATGGACCAGAATTTCTCTATTTGTAATTTCTTATTTAGCACACTAATCTGTTTAAAGAAAGAAAATTATTCTAACCTGCACATGAATTCTTTATCAAGTTATAGACCACTTGAGATTCTCTAATATAAAAAATCTAGAATTCTTAATGAAGTGCAAATGCACAGTGTATTTAAACTCAAACATGTACCAGAGTTGTTACTGTTGTAAATAGCATCATTATTAAATCAATTTGCATGACACTAATTTAGCATACTTATTATCCATGTAAATGTACTGATAGCTCCTCATCTGAATTGTGTCCTGCTGGTTTCATAGTATTCATCTCAATAACGAGTTTGGACTCTAACAGTCTGTCTCCGTTCTCTGTTGCCCTTTCTTCTGTGTTCAGGCATTTGAGCTATTGCAAAGAATCAAAATCCATCCGGAATGCTATCCTGGAACTCTTCAAAATGGACTGCTGAAGGATAGTTACCATCCCTATTTTTGATTGCCTTATAATGTTGTAGCACTCTGACCTTTCGCAGACAAATGGTAGACCCTATATACATCTTAACCCAGGGACATACTATTCCATAAACTACAAACCTAGTTTGCCAATAGTGTGATTAATAAACCACTGCTTCCCATTTGTTACTGTGGTTTTCAGTTCTGCCAATTCACACGTTTTCAATCATTGCAATTGATGAAACCTTTCTTACTATTAAAATTAGTTAACCAATTACCCTTACCACTCACTTTCGTAGGTAGATTAGGAGAAATTATCTTTCAATGATCTGGCTTTAGAGAATGTGATTTAAGAGTCTCCAATAATATCCTTCAAGTCCAAATCTGTTGGGAGAACGGACCAATGTCTAACTAAAATCGGTCTCCTTTCATTTGTTTAAGAACTGAATTGGGTAATAAACTTGACTGAATCATCTAGTCTTCTTTGAATGTATTGATTTTAGCAAATTTTATTTGCCTTCTTAGTGTTATGAAATTCTGTATCAGTTACTTTCGGTGGATAACCTCTTGCTATGAAACGTGCTCCCATATTTTCAGCCTCTTTTTGAAAATCTTGTTCTTTGGAACATTTACATTTCACCCTAATAAATTCACTTTATGGAATGTTCTTAATGATTTAGGGTGATGACTGCTCGCATGCAAAATCAAATTAGAAGATGTAGATTTTCTAAACTACTTGCTATGGAGCTGTTCTCTAATGATGAATTGTACATATAGAAAGATCAACTCTTCGGAACTACAAGTTGAAGTCCATTTAAGATTCATATTATTATTGTTAAGTACATTTACATAGTTCCTCAAAGAGTGTTGTGTACCTTTCAAATTAAAAACAAATAATGTATAAAAAGATGGCAACAAATCTATTCTATGAGATGATCATATTTGTCTGACCATACCTCTGTGAGCTCCCACCGTCTCATGTATAAATTCACATATGTGGGAGCTATATACAAGCCCATTGCTGTACTTCATTTCTGCTTGTAGAACTGATCTTCAAACATAAGAATGTTGTGTTCCAAATACAATTTCAGTAATGTCATAATCGTGTTATTATGTTTAAAGCTCACAGATTTAGCCCAAAAATTACTTGCATGCCTTCAAGCCATTATGATAATTGATGCTAATGTACAAAGAAGTTGCATCCAAAACGATAACTGCAGATAATCTGCTTCCCATTTCAGATCATTAATTTTTTTAATACATCTGGAGTATCACAAATATAAGAATTCAGATCTTTCACAAATGGCTGTAGAAAATTGTCCAAATATTTGGAGGTATTCTCTAGCAGGTAACTGGGCTAAGGGTCTCCCTGAAGGATTAATTGCATTTCTTACATACTTTAGGGATGAAATATAAAATGGGAATGTTTGGAAAATCTCATTTTAAGAGCAAACCATCCTCCCAATCTAGAAGATGTTATTCCATTCTCTAATGAAAGCATCAAACTCAATTTTGGTTTGTAGCATTACTTCCCAGTTACTCAAGTCATAACATCCCACATCTGATAATTTCTGATTAGCTTCTATCAAATGTAGATCTCTGTCCCATAAATGTTTCTTAGCCAGCTGTTTTTGATTCCTTTATTGTCTTAAAATGAAACTTAGCGCCTCTGCCATAAGGTCCCATATGTCATGGACCCGTATTTCTGTTGCTTGGGGGTCGTCACGTTTAGCAGTTAACCCATGTTACCTGGGACATCATGGCCCAACCCTGGGCTTTAATTTTCGAAGACGTGCTTTGTGGTTGTTGAAGCCTTGGGTCACTTAAGATGATTACAAGTATTGCCAAATCTAACAGATATCTGTCATGTAGAGGCAAAGATGTATTTTGTAAAGCCACCTCTGTATACTGGCAGGCCTATTGGCTTTGGCATTTCTTACAATTGCAGGTTGGCCCTCCAAAGAATTCCCATGCTTTCATTTCATGAAGTCTGCAATATTGCAGAGTTTGTTGTTTGTTCTACAGAGTTACTTGTGGTTTTCCACTTTTCTGGCAATGCATGCTGCGCAGCAGCTGCTCTCATTTGCATACCCTCATCCCCGTTTCGATCCGAAACTATGCTTTCTTCCAGGAAGTTCCCCCCCCCCATAGAATGGCTTACAAATGGTTGAGTGAACGGACAGTGTTGTGAAAAACCTGGTTAGCCTATTTTTGTTTCAGCAATATACGCTGTGTTCCCTTAGAGGAGCAATTCCACTACAAAATGTAAGAAAAATCACAAGTTTCAACCAGTAATGTCCCTCACCCCTCCGGCAGTTTTGTAAACAGGATTGAGCATTTGACTATAGATCTGTAGTGGTTTGGCCTGTATGAGCAGGATAAAGGTGGACTGGCCTTTAGGGAACTTTGGAGATTTCCCCATAGGCCTCTGTACCCTGAGACTCCTTTGTGTGGTAACCGATTTTATTTCCAAATGTTCTCATAGGAAAAGGTTTGAGTTTACTGAAAATGATGTCTAATATGGGACCACTTTGAAAATTATTTCCAGTCCACCCCTCTGCATGAGGCCATCATCGCCAGCAAGCGCATTACTTTGCATAAAGTTATCTGGCGACCGGCCATGTAGTAAGGTACTTGCAACAGCATGTTTAGTACTGTCTCGTTGGACGGGAAAGCCAGCTCCTCTTCTGTCTTTAAGATGGCTCCCAGAAATTGTTTTATTTGATTGGGAACTAGACTTTTTCTCGTTGATGTAGAAACCCAATTGGAAAAGAAAGTTTATCAGTCTTTGGGTGTTTTGTCTGCCGATTTAGTCACTGAAAGAACTTTAGTTAAATTGACCAAATGTATTGCAACAAAACCCCTAAAATTCAGCGCATTTGGGACGTCATGACCGACTTAACTCTGCGTACTCCCGTTGATGTCCCCTATAATGCTCTTTCCCCAATATGCAACTGTCTGTTATTGTAAATCTCTTCTCTTATAATTTAAATGTGCTTTTGGCCTTTGCAATGGGAACACGCTGAGTCACTACCAGGCCACTAGCCATGGTTTTTGGCCTTGCCCACTGTACATTTTACAACACTACTGGACTTAACCCATGCCCACCCCCTACCTCACTGTAGCTTTAAAAATAATCTATATATTTTATTAAACTTTTTCCTCATAACCGCGGGTATAATAACTGTATTTTTACTCAGCATTACTGCATTGACACACATTCTAAATCAGATTCACAGGTGGGACAAGTGATGCTAAAACATCTATTTGCTTCTGTACTTTCTCACAACCCTCCACCTTCTCCAGACACTGCTTGCTAATCTGTGCATAGCATGTGATCTAAGCAGATCCACAAGCCTCAGAAGTGATACATTACTCACCGTAATTGTATTTCTGATGCTTGTATCTGCTTAGATTCACATGCGCCCACCCTTTCACCCCTGTGGGGTGGGAGGTGCATAGATGTTTTCTGGCTTTATCTACTCATCTGCTTTTTTACATCTGTACTCACACTACACTTTATGCTACCTTTTTGTCTCCGGAGGATAGCTCAAGGGCAACGTGCTCGCCTTGGAAAAAAGACGAGACAGAGCACCACAGGTTCGATCCTTGGGACACGCTTAGAAACCTCTGGGTATTAACCGCGTTATAAATAACCTATCATATCATATCGTATACCTCATGTCCGAAACAAAACAATCTGAGGGACCTTGAAGCGTGAAGGACCATGGGTACAGTGGACGTCACACAAGGGATAGTATTACTGGCACGCCCTGTCGACGTCCCTTATCCATTTTCGGAAACAAAAAATGTAATACTCTGCGGCTACCACTAGATGTCGGCCTATGCATAGCATGTGAATCTAATCAAATACAAGCTTCAGAAGAACAAGTTACTCTCTTACCTGGTAACGTTCTTTCGATGGGATGGTCCGACAACGTAGTCCATATCTATGACAGTAATCACCACAGCTGTGCTGCTTCGGAAAATCTTTTGGCATCTGCGTCCTGCGTCGATGACGTCGATACGCCTTCCTTGAGGGCCTCCGTCGAGCCGACGTCACCGGATGTTATAAGTAGGACGCACGACGCCCGTAGCCTCAATTGTAGTTTTTTCCCCAGAACGTGTGGCACCAATCTACTGCCAGTATGACCACAGAAAGCCTTGCGGAAACGTAAGCTGCAATCGCCTAAGGAATTCTGTAGCGGGGTAGGCAGGGAGGGAGCGATATGGAATACGTCGTCAGACCATCCCATCGAAAGAACGTTACCAGGTAAGAGAGTAACTTGTTCTTCGAGGGGATTGGGTCCTCCGACGTATTCCATATCTATGACAGACTCCCAAAGCAGTACCAACGTAAGGAGGTGGGAAAAGAATTTAGAATATACACATTTAGAATGTCCAATCAAATTGCAGAGTAAAGGACCGCCTTGCCAAAGGCCAGATCCTGCCCATGGGAAGTATCTAGGGAGTAGTGACGTACAAAAGTATGAACCGAAGCCCAAGTGGCTGCATCACAGATGTTACGAATACGAACACCCCTCTGCAGAGCAGTAGAGGCAGCCATACCCCTAGTCGAATGGGCCTGTAAGCCTACTGGAGGGTCCTTCCCCGCCAGGCGGTAACACTCAGAAATTGCCAAGATAATCCATCTAGACAAAGTCAGCTTAGTCACAGCTTGTCCCAAACGCCTTCCAGCGTAACCAATAAAGAGCTGATCGTCCACTCTGACCCGGGACATGTGTGAAATGTAGAAACTTAACGCTCTCCTAGGATCCAGCCTATGGAGCCTCTCCTCTTCGTTACCAGGATGCGGAGGAGGATAAAATGCCGGAAGAATAACCTTCTGGCTTAAATGAAATTCCGACACCACCTTCGGAAGAAAGGAAGGACTAACTCGAAGGACAACCCTGTCCTTATGAAACACAGTGAAGGGTGGCTTAACTGAAATTGCCTGTATCTCACTCTAAAAATAATGTTTTAAGGGTTAACAGTCTCAAAGGACAAGAATGTAAAGGCTCAAATGGAGCACCCATTAGAAACTTGGGAACAAGGTTCAAATCCCAACCGGGCACCTGGAAAGGTGACGGAGGGAACACATTAGTGAGCCCTTTCAGAAACTGAGAAATGAGAACACTCCTCAGACGAGCGCTTAAATATGGACAGCGCCGCCAGGTAACCTTTAACGGTACCCACTTGCAAGCCCCTGTGGGCTAAAGAAAGCAAAAAAGACAGAACCACAGGAATGTCACATGAAAAAGGATCCACATTCTGAACCCTGCACCAGTCGCAGAACTTTCTCCAACGGCAACGGTACAAGGACTTTATTGCCGGCCGTCTGGCCGAAAGCAACACCTCCATCACGTCTTCAGGGAGGTCCCAATCCTTATACCTCAACCTTTCAGAAGCCAAGCTTGAAGGTTGAGGGATCTGACCTCTGGATGGAGAACCTGACCCCCTGTTAGACAGAAACCTGTGCAGTTCCCTCTGGGACCACTGCAAAATATTTAAGACTACAGGTGTTTGGCAGTAAACCCAACTGGTAGCAGTCTGCACCACCCAGATTTACCTGGTAGCTGTGGCTGAGCAGTCAGACTTCTCTCAAGAAGAGTTAGGCAGTATACAGAGCATTCACAATAGGTCAAGAGAACACAGTAGAACAAGCAAACACTGACCAGAGCTTGGTGTAAAAGAGATATAATTATTTATTTAAAAACACATCTAGTAAACACACTGGCACTAATATCAAGCAGTTCAAAAACACGGTCACTAAAAGATATACACTCCCTTAAACGGTTATTAGACAAGTCTCAAGTAAAGCAACACTTATTTTCAGACAATGGTGAGCGCTTAACGAAGATGGCACTCTAATAACTTGGTTAAAAAGGGAGAGAAAGGCAAAGCATCGATAGAACAGGTCCCAAAACTTTAAAACGAACACAGTAAGAGAAGGCAGGTTAAAACCGTGAAGTTAAAGTTAAGAAAGCCGGGCCCACTTTAAGAGGATCCGCGAGAAATGTGTCCAAGGTCACACGGTTGAAAGTGAACCGAAGTCTCGATAAAGGTTCAGAAAAGTTTTGGACAACAGAAAGGGACCAGTTAGATGGTCAGGCTGCCAGCCCAGTCCAAAAGGTTGAGTTACTGTCACCTTGTAGCAATCTATAGAAAGGGAGGCCTGGCGGACACGGTACCTTAAAATGGTTAGAACGCTCCAGCGGGGGCAGTTGTTCCTTGCAGCGGGTGCAAGTCGGTGCTTCGTCCGGGGGAAGAGAGGATCTTGTCGTGGAGGAAAGCAGGTGGTCGTTGCACTGACAGGGAAGAAACCAGCCGCGGAGTTCTCAATTAAAAGGAGCGGTCCTTTTATTTGCGGTGCAAGGGTAAGTGGCTATCCAGTTGCCGGGGTGCTTGCCACAGGCAATTCGACCACTTGGACGTCTTGGAAGCGGAAAAGAAGGTAAACTGGTTGTTCCCACCAGTCAAGTAAAGAAGACTCTCCAGCAGTCTTCTTTACTTGACTGGTGGGAACAACCAGTAGGGAGCTCCAGCAGGGAGATCTCCTCGGTCGTTGGGAAGTGGTGAGTTGGTTCAGCAGGGCTCTACCGGTGGTGTCGTCGTAGCAGGTCGGCTCAGCTTCTCCCTCTTCGGATTTTCAGGTCCTGTGGCGACTTCTGAAGTTCCAGTCCCAAAAGCCCTGCTTTTATGCAAGAAACCCACATTCATTCAGCCTAGCTGTCAATCAAACATTCTAAGCGGTGAGCGGGGCGGCTCACCACTTGGGCCAATCACGCAAGAGTGCGACTTTGGTTGGCAAGGCAACTTAGTCCAAGGTGCCTAAAGCCCCTCCCACACCCCCCGTGGTACCCAGACAGAGTGGCACCACTTTGGAGGGCTTCTGTGCAGAAGCCCGCCAAAAGTGGAACAAAGGGCTCGACCTTTGGTTTGGAGTTACAGAGGCGAACACAAACGCCATTTTAAAACCGAGTTCTGGCACAAAGATCCTACCGGTGAATTAATATTAAATAAATAAACCAGCGGTATCTTTAACATTGCACCAAAAAGTGGTGCGAGTAAAATACATGTAAAAATCCCATAGAGAATATTCTTAAGGAATATAACAAGTAGTATTCACTGCCACCAGCCAAAACTCGACGAGGGGGGACGAGACAGTGCCCCCTCGAACAGACCCAGGGGCAATCGAATTGCCCCTACCAGTACGTCAACAATATGATGGGTTGTACTGGTTCTGTTAGTAATTTGGGACTAGTAAAGCCAATGGTGACTTTACATGCCCTGGGAGACCGTAGTCTGTCCCAGGGTATGGAGTCTATGGTGGGGGTCAACTAGGACACCCCTGTGTTACTGCATCGAGGGTGCTGTGTAACACACACAGAAGAAAAACATGAGACCCTATGGAGTAAAAGACCCCATAGCCCATAAAACACATAGATCAACAAAGGAATACCCCAAATCATGTCCAAGAGTCTGAGGAAAAGAGACCCACTCTTGGCCGGAGAAAGAAACAAACTCCAGAAATCCAGCAAAGCTGCTGGGGGACTCACTAGGTTAGGAAATTCAGCCTAAACAGAGAATTCTCCCTAACACCCCCCTCCCGTGAGAGCAGATCTTCTCAGGAAGGGAAGACGACGTGGAGGGCAGATGGACAAGTCGAGAAGGTCCGGGTACCACGTCCTCCGGGTCCATGCCGGAGCAATGAGGATCATCCGGGAACCGAACCTCCGTAACCTCCGCAACACTTGCAGGATGACGGGGACTGGAGGAAACGCGTACAGCAGAGGGAAGGAACACTACACTACGAACGCGTCTCCTAAGGCTCCTCTTGGAGGAAATTCCTGCGAGCAGAACCTTTTGCACTTCCGGTTGACACTGGAGGCGAAGAAATCCACTTGAGGGGTCCCCCAAAGGGCGAAGATCTCCAGGAGAATCTCCTGAGCCAACTCCCACTCGTGAGAGATCCCGCTCTGCCTGCTCAGAGCGTCCGCCGTCTCGTTTTCGTCTCCAGCCAGATGAACTGCCGAGATCGAAATTTCCTGCTGGATGGCCCAGAACCCGAGCTGCATCGCCTCCCTGCAGAGGAAGTGACCCTGCCCCCCCTTTTTGTTGAGGTAGTGCATGGCCACTGTGTTGTCCGTCAGAATCAGGACATTCTTTCCTAGCACAGTCGACAGAAAAGCCATCAGGGCAAGCCTGACGGCCCTCAGCTCCAACAGATTGATATGGAGTCTGGACTCAGACGGAGACTAACGACCGCTGACTGTCAGCTCGTTGGCATGAGCTCCCCATCCCGTGAGGGACGTGTCCGTCGCAATCGTCCCCTCCGGCCAGGGTAGCCAAAACAGAGCCCCCCTCATAGGATTGCCTTCGACGGCCCACCACAGAAGGTTCTGGGCGACCGAGGTTGGCACCTGAATGGGGTCCGACATCCTGCTGGAGGACTGTGACCACTGGAGCTTGAGAGCCCATTGCAAAGATCTCATCTGCAACCTGGCCTCTGGCACCAGAAGAATGCAGGATGCCATGAGGCAGAGCAACCTCAAGAACTCGAACGCTGGGAGACTCTGGGCAAGCAGAAACTTGTACACCATCTGCTGAATGTGTTGAGCCCTCACCTGAGGAGGAAAACATTGCCCCACGGATGTGTTGAGCACTGCTCCGATGTACTGGAGCCGCTGTGTTGACGTCAAGTGGGACTTCTTTAAGTTGAGGGAGAAGCCCAGCTTGTGAAGGGAGTGGCAGGTGACAGACAGATGATCCAGGACTTGCTCGGGAGAACGCGCCCTGATCAAAAAATCGTCCAGGTAGGGATAGACGTGAATCCCCCCTTTCCTGAGATACGCTGCCACCACCATCATGAGCTTGGTGAAAACCCTCGGGGCGGAGGTCAATCCCAACGGCAGGACCCGAAACAAAGTGCGAGTCGCCAACCGCGAACCTCAGGTACTTGTGCTTGGGATGGATCAGCACATGAAAATAAGCATCCTTGAGGTCGAGAGACACCAACCAGTCCTGAAGTTAAAGGGCCTGGAGGACTTGAGAAAGAGTAACCATCTTGAACGTGTTCTTCCTGAGGAGCTTGTTCAACCCGTGCAAGTCCATGATGGGTCTCAATCCCCCGTCTTTCTTCAAAATCAAAAAATAATGGGAATACCATCCCTTGTTCCTCTCCGATACAGGCACCAGTTCTATGGCGCCTTTCTCCAGCAGGGATTGAATTTCCTGCGCAAGGAGCGGATCCGGACCCTTCAAAGAGAGATCCCCTGGTGGGTTGTCGTGAGGCCTCTGCCGGAAAGGAAGACAGTAGCTGTGGGCAATGATCTCCAGAACCCACACATCTGAAGTAATGGCACGCCATTCTACAAGATGCTGCGCCAGCCTTCCCCCAACCGGAGAAGCATGGGCCTCATGACTGAGCTGAATCGGCTGCGGCAGTGCCTGAGGGCAAAGAGGCAACTGCTTGCGTGGCCTTGGCACCTCGAGTACCTTGTTTTCCACCTCTGGCACTCCTACGGTTGCCCCTTTGACTTGCAGTGCCTCTCCATTTACTAAAGGACGAGTAATATCGAAAGGAACCTCCCCTCCATTGCTGTCCCCTAGGATGAAAAGGCAGAGGTTGGCGAACTGCAGCACCCAACGACTTCGCTGCAGCTTTGGAGGTCTGCAACCTCTCAAGACTCTCGTCAGCCTTGCTGCCAAAAAGATGTTCACCATCAAAGGGCATGTTGAGGAGCCGGGCTTGCACATCGGGAGCAAAACCCGACTTCCGTAACCAGGCAAACCTGCGTATTACGGTGCTCACCACCATGGACCGGCTGACGCAATCAACCATGTCCAGACCCGACTGAACGGATTCACACATGGCATCCTTGCCATCCTGCACAATAGCAAGGAAACCATCCTGTTCCCCCCCCCCCCTTCGGGAATATGATCAGCCGTTAAGGAAATATATTTCCACAGAGTGTGCGTGAAACGAGACACGGCACAAACTGAGTTGGCTGCCTGAAGCGCCATACCCCCAGAAGAAAATACCTTCTTCGCCCAGCCGTCAAAACGTTTGTCATCCCTATCAGGAGGGATGGTAGGGTACGAGGCCTGCTTTGCTGGGGCCGTAGCCGGCTGGGCGATATTTCTTCGGCAAGGACTTACTCACTGCCGGGAGACTCTCCGGAGAAGTCCAAGACGCAGCCACCCTTCTCTGCAAGGCCATATGGAATGGCAGCACTGGGTCAGTTGGAGGACCTTGGTCCAGGATATCAGTCAGGTCATCCTGCTGAAAATCCCCAGGGGGGGCAGACCACCCCAGGTAATCCGTGACCCTCGACATGAGGCGCCGGTATGAGGATTCGGCATGCGTGCCAGGCTCCGGCCTACCAAACTCCACCTCTGGAGAGGTGGCTAGACCACTGGCGTCATGCAGCGACTGACCCAGGTCCTCAAGTTGACTATGACCAGAAACAATGTCATCAGGAACCCCTGCAGGAACCTCACCTTCCTCAGACCCCTCATCCACCTCAGAAATATAATCCAGAGGCTGGATTGAGAGAACTGAAAAAGGAACAGACATGTTTTGCCTTAGCCAGAGCCTTTCCGGGGGGTTCCCCCATACCACGAGGCATCCCCGACAAAAAACGCCTCGAAAGGCGTTGAGGGCGTTGATGGAATCAGCGTCGACGTCGAGCGCGGCGTCGACACAGGCCTCGAGGGCAGCGCCGAGAGCGTGTCTCTCGACAGCCTGGGTGCCGATGGCGTCGACGACTTCCTCTGAGGCGGGGCCTCGAGAGTCCGTCGATGACCTCGGCGTCGAGGTCTTCCCCGAAGACTGCACAGGTTCTCACGGTCTTGAGGGCGTCGAGGACTGGGACCTGGAACTGGCATGCCTAGAGCGACCATCCTTGTCCGACCGGGACCTCGAAGGCACCCGGTGGTCGCGATGACTACTCGAGCCCGAAGGCGGACGAGCGGTGTCTCTAGCAAGGCCACGACCAGCGTCCTCAGACGGCGCGGACAGACCGGAGCCTTGCGATTGAAAAATCGCTAGCATCTCCTTTCGGAAGGAATCCCATGCCTCAGGACTGGAATGCTTGTTGGGACAAGCAACCAGCTGACGGGCGGAGTGCTCGGAAGAGGACGGGGAAGGCGACCTGTGACGGCGCTTCTGAAGTGCCTCGACGAGGCAGAGGAATGGCGGGACTGACTCCCAGACCGAGAACCCCCGGACTCACGACGACGATGCGGCGAGTCGCCCCTCGAATCGTCCGTCGAAAGACCAGTGGAACGTGACTTCCGGGGCTTGGCCACCTTACCGACCGACGACTCCTTCTTACGCTCCCGCAAGGCCTTCGTTGTGAGCAATTGGCAGTCGACACAGTCGTCCGTATCATGGTCCTCCCAGAGGCACCAGAGGCAAGCGTTGTGCGTATCCGTTAGCGACATCTTGGACCCGCACACCCGACACTTCTTAAACCCGGACTGCGGGGTGGAAGAAGCCGAAGACGACACGCTTACAAGTAGCAACGAAGAAACGGGTTCGAAGACCCGAAAGAACAGGATTCAGTAGAATCGAGGCGCGCCGAGATCTACGAAGCGAACACATTTGCGGAAAAAACAGAACTGAGGCTACGGGCGTCATACATCCTACTTATAACATCCGGTGACGTCGGCTCGACGGAGGCCCTCGAGGACGTTGTAGCTTGACTTTAGTGTCTTTCCTGTTCACCATAATAGGTTGGCCTCCCAAAATCCAACCCAGGGTTTATTTTGGAAATCCATCTGAACAATGTCCCTGCTGGCTTTGCCCATATAGGCCCTTATTCCAACATAAACACATTCACATTGTCTTTGCCCATAATGCGAGTAATATCCCCATGCAGGTGTGGACTAGCTTGAAAACTTGAGATTTCCCAGTAGGCCTCTACACCCTGAGCCTCTTTTGTGTGGTTATCCATTTTATATCCACATTTTCCAATAGGAAAGGGTTGGGCTTGCTCAAAATGAGCAATATGGGGCCACTTGGAAAATTGTTCCCAGTCTACCCTTGTTCCCATGCTCCTCTGAAAACGTGGCAATATAGATTGTACCACTGTAGGCCAGCACCCTTACATAAGGACACTCGTATTGTTTTTGCCCATAAGGCCAGTTATATTGCCATGCTCATTGAGAACACCTGTCTAGGCTGCTGTGTACCACCCACCAAGTTCTCCCTCCCCCACAGTGACCCTGCTCTGTCTCCTCATAGCCACACTCCCCCAGACCCTCAGTCTGTTCACTCAGCACACCACACACACCCGCCCGCCCGCAGACTCCAGCTCATTTTAGCATACATACTCACACATGTGCTATCACATATCAAAGCACCCAACTCCGGAAAGTCTGGTACTGCAGGCTGCCACTTCAACCACAAGACAAAATGCCTACCCTACTATCCCTCCTGGTAGGGATGATGAGCGTTACGGCACTCCAGCAAAGAAGTTATTTTTCAGCTGGGAGTATGGCCCTGAAGTCAGCAAATGCCACATGCACATTGGCTAGGTACAGTCATATCCTTTGGGAGTGTATATCCATGGCGGCTGACCATATGCCGAAGGGAAAGAACGAGACGACTTTTTGAACATAGTCAAGGATGGAAAACACGCTATGTGTGAATCCCTTCAGACTGGTCTCGACTCGGCTGACAGTATCAGCAGAGCAATGGCGGGTAGTACAGTTATGCGCAGGTGTGCCTGGTTAAGGAAGTCAGGATTTGCTACAGATGTACAATCCAGACTGCTCAACATGCCCTTTGATGGCACACATTTGTTCGGTAGCAAGGCTGATGGAAGTCTGGAGAAACTGCAAACTTCAAAGGCAGCAGACAAATCCCTTAGTGCTGCTATTAGACAACCTCCAAATCGCCCTGTAGGGGTAGGTCCTTTCATCACTACTCCACATTTGGAAGAGGGAGAGGACAGTCGGTTCAAAGAGGCCAAAGAAGATTTCCCCATGCTGGACGGGGAAGAGGTACTAGTACTGCCTCAGCAGCGGCGGCTACTCTGCCATCAGCCACTGCGTCAACTGCCCCAAAACCTCTCTGAGGACTTAGTTCACAAGACCCCAGTGGGAGGCAGACTCTCACAGCATCTGAAGGAATGGCAGGCTATTACTTCAGATGCATGGGCATTGAAAACAAGTGCCCAGGGATGCTGCCTTCCTTTCCTAAAAAAAAAAGCCTGTCTCATCCACTGGGGCAAGATGTGCTCCTTGTGCAAGGAATTATTAACCCTGCTAGAGAAAGGTGCTGTAGAGCCAGTTCCTGTAGTGGAAAGGAACAAGGGTTGGTACTCCCCGTACTTTCTAATACCAAAAAAAGACAGAGGATTGAGACCCATCTTGGATTTAAGAGACTTGAACAGGTTCCTCGGGAAGGACAAGTTCAAGATGATTACCCTTTCTCAGATCCTTCAGGCCCTCTAGCTTTAGGACTGGATGGTATAGTTGGATCTTAAGGATGCTTACTTTCCCTCATCTTCCAGAAAGTGAAGCAGATGATATGGATGTTAATGTGATTTTTGATCAAGCTTCCAATCCACTGAGCTCACCCATACCGATGTCTAACATGTCAGCTGAGCTAGTTCTAGAGATAGATAAAATGAAAATGCATCTTGAATTTAGAAACTGGATTTTCAGTCTGAAATGAGAGACAAGGAAAGGAGGAAGGAATTGCAACTCATGGAAAAGGGATGCAGCATGAGGTAGGCATGAAAATGTCCCTTGATTCCACTTCTGTTTCATAGTCCTCTCTGCCAGACCACTCCATGAGCAGGAAGCCTCATCTCCCCAAAGATCTGGTGAGTTTGTATGATGCAAAAACTACTATTCTTGATTGGCTGAGTACATTTGAATTAACAAGTAAGGTGCAAGGTATTCATGAAAGTGAGTTTGTTCCATGGGTAATCTCTAGGCTCCCCCAGAATGGCTGTGATGGAGTTGAATGATGTTGATAGACAATATTACCAGTTGATAAAAACTGCTCTCATAGCCAGGTTTGGGAAGACCCCTTCCAAATACCTAAAAGGTTTTAGGGACCACAAGAAGAGAGATGGTAACTTGTGGGCCATTTGGGTGTGTGAAAGCCTGAAAAACGTAGATGGGTGGATTAAGGTCTCAAAGGTGAGCTCTTATGAAGGCATGCTCTTCTTGCTGGCAAGTATTTTTGATGCCCGTTCACCAGAGCTGCTTCCTCTAAGGAACTGGACCCCAAGAAACCAGCAGTAGATGCTGATGTGGCCAATAGGGCTACTCACAACGATTCTGGGGCTCCTCACAAGAAAAAGGATGTGAAGAAGCACAAGAAGAATGAGCAGGATCATTCCAAAAAAATAAAAACACCAAAAGGGGGCCACAAACATAACGAGGGTAAATATCCCCCTGAACAACCTTCTTTTTTTTAATTGTATATGGTTTTTAAAACAAAAACTTTTACAAAATATAAAAAGACAATACACAGTCCATAACACACAATACAGAATGAGATAAAAATAGACATCACTAAAAAGGTAGCACCTCCTAAGTACTCAGGTGGCAAAGGTAACATGTAACATTACGCAGCCCCACCCCTCCTTTACGTATTTGCAGGATCAACTATCTCCACAATCCTCCTGCAGACTTGAAGCTTTTAAGAAGGTAGCCCTACACTGAATTTATTTGTGTCTGTCTTTGTTTGCGCCCTCACGCCCACGGGTTTATGGATGCGCATTATAAATAAAGTAAAGTAAAGATTGAGCATTTACAGGGGCCTATAAGAGCTACACTCCTCAAGAGGCTTGTGCGGTTTAAGAAGTGGTATAATGATGGATTCCCTCAAGTTCAGCGGGAGAACCCCTGCCTCATAGGAATCATTAAAGGTGCTAAGCAAGTGTGGGGTCAATTCTTGGGCGTATTCCTTATAGAAATCACTAGGGAGCCCGTCTGATCCCGGTGTCTTTCCCGTAGGCAGAGTTGCAATCATGCTTCGTATATCTTCCAAGGAGAAAGGTACTTCTAAGCTATCTCGCGCCACCTGACTCAACTCTGGAAGCGTTATCTCGTCCAGCACTTCCACTATGTGGGCCCTTGGTGTCCAGGATCTCTCCTGATAAAGTTTTCAGTAAAATTCCCAAAAACTCTTCATTGACATTCATCTGGGTATGGCACAGGTCTTAGTTTTGTGTATATCGAGTGTATAGGCCCCTCTTTATCCTTTTTTTCTTTTTGTTTTGTTATACAGCCATGCCAGCAGGTGGCCTAGCTTATCCCCTTTTGTATGTTGCCCATCAGTATATTTTGCGAAACTGTTAACCCAACCTCTCCCAGCATTCAATGCATTTTTGTTTTAGCGCAAAGACCCTAACATTCTTGTCCGATAGCTGTTCTTGGGATTGTTGTAATTGTGTCAAGCTTTCCTCAGCGGAGTACAAATCCCTGCTTATGCTTGCTTGGTCCCCATTTGACCCTGCTATGGCTGTTCCCCTAATAACTACCTTCAGCATCTCACAAAATGTCCCTGCACTAGGGACGCTTCCTTTGTTATGCAAAACATAATCTCTGATACAGTCTTTGATGCAATTTCGGAATTAGGGGTCTTGCAGTGACTCGCTTGTGAGTCGCAACGTAGGGATCGGGGCTCTAGTGGGCACATACTGCCATTGCAGACTGAGCGGAGCATGATTCAACTGCACTCTACCTTTGTACTTTGCATTCGTGGTGAGGTGAGCTAGTTCGCATCCTATGAAAAAGTAATCTCTTCTCGTGTGCACTGCGTGTGGTGCCTGGTGTCCATATGTAGAGCTCTCCAGGCATCCACCAGGTCGAAGGAGTCTAGGAGTGTCTGCAGGGTCTTAGCAGGCGGAGCCGGTCTGGTGTATTTCGTGTCTGATCTGTCTAAAAGAGAATTCAGCGTACAATTAAAGTCTCTTCCCCCCCATAATATGTTACTGTTCCTATAAGGGCCCAGCCTGGGGTATAGGGTTTGGAAAAACTTGTCTGCCCCGTGATTGGGGGCATATGTGTTGACCAGACATGTATCCACTTGTTCAAGAAGTCCCTGTACCACCACCATCGTTCCCTCATCATCCGTTTTAACTTCGGTGAACTTGAAGGGTAGTGAATTTGCAATCCATATTAGGAATCCGTGTGCGTAAACCGAGTATGTAGAACCCAGGACCTGCCCTCCCCATTTCCTTGCCAGCAGTATTTGCTTCACAGCCGTAAGGTGTCTTTCTTGCAGCATGGCTATGTCCACTTTCCATCTCCTGAGGTACGCGTAGACCCTGATTCTTTTCACATAGGCATTCAGACCTCTCACATTCCTTGTGAGGACATTCACAGATTTAGCCATCAGCTTTTCTCCCCCTCTATCCAGCTAATCTGCCCCCCTTGACATCCATCTCTACTTTCTTCGTATGAGGTGTTCCAAACAAAGGTAATACGCTACCAATCTCTATTGACAACCGTGCAGGCAACCCCCTCCCCCCAAAAAAAATTCCCAACAAAAAACAAATCTCCAGCTACGTTCCCGTTGCTCAGGCGTGTCTGCTCCCTGCATTTACTCCAAGCCGACCTGCTTGAGTTTAGTGCACAGCAGATAGGCACAGAAACAAGTGCCCCTAGGAAGAAGGAGAACTAAGGGGTGGGGGGGTCGGAGGGGAGTGTGACGGTAGCAGCCGGAAGTAAGTTCTTCCTCGTCGTGGTGTGCGTTGCCGAAGCCCTGCCATGTACAAAGAAGGAAAAGAGTCAGCAAGCGCAAAAGGATAGTTCCAGTGAGAATCCCACTCCTAGCGCGGAATCCTTCGTCTTAGGGTGTCCATACAGTGGCATTGTCACTGGAGAGCTGCGTCTCCTCTTGATCCAGTCCAGGGACCCTAAGTGCTTCTGGCCACTGGTTGCGTAGAGCTTCCTTTACGTCTCATCAGTGTCGTCTCCCTCTGTACCTGCCCATGGCATATCGTCTCTGTCCATCAATGCCTGCGCTTCCTCTGGAAGGTCGCAGAACCAGGACTTTGAGTCGCGCAGGGTAGATCAAAATGTACCTCAGGCCTGCCGCTCAGAGCCTTGCCTTGGCCACTGAGAATTGCACCCTGCTTTTCTGTACCTGGAAAGTATAGTCCGGGTAGACCGCCAAGTCTGCCGAAGCCCTTCTCATTCACCCCCTTGTCTGGAGTATGCCAATATTTTCTCCCTGTCCTTGTAGTTCGGGACTTTGGCGATGATCGGCCTCCGAGGTGCTCTGCTCCTGGAGGGGGGGGGGGATCTGGACAGCTCCCTGTGGGCCCTCTCAATCGTGAAACCTTGCGTGAGGTTCCCAGGCCCGATCTCCTGAAGTAGCATGTTCTCAATATAAGACGTAGGGTCAGCACCCTCTTCCCCCACCGGCAATCCGACTATGCGAATATTATTCCTCCTGGCCAGCCCTTCAGCTTCTTTCACTCTATTTTCCTGGAGGCTGACCTTCTGTTGCAAAATATGGACATCCGCCTGCGTCTCGTGGGACGCTCCTGTGTTCTCCTTTGTTTGGGTCTCCGGGTGACAGTGCGCTCCGCTACATTTTGGAAAGAAGGGCTCAAGCCCAAAACTTACTCAAGGAAAAAGGTTCCTGTAGACAACATAGTTGTTACACCTGTGACCCCACCACCAGTTAAGTCTGAGTTGGCCCCAGAAGTATCCCCAGAAGAACCATCTTCTGATGAGTCAGAGGTGGAGGAAATTCAACCATGTCTGGAATATTTGGACCCAAGAGACCATCCCAAACTGCAGACTTTGCTTGTAGAAGATGGACCCTCAAGGACAGAATTCAGTAGGGGACACATAGAGGATCTCTCTCTTGAAGGTCTGCGTCAGTAGGCTGCTTCCCAGAGTGAAGGGCAAGACCCTGGAAAGCATAGGCTATACCGGGAGGATGGACGTCTATGGGGTTTATTCCAGGGGACCTCAAGAGACTGGTGGTACCCCAAGAATTGAGATCCACATTCCTACAGTTGGCACATGAAGTCCCCCTGGCTGTTCACATAAGTTTTAAGAGGACCAAGGAGAGGATGTAATTGTACTTTTACTGGCCTAAAATGGGTGCTGAAATTGAGAAACATTGCTGGAGTTGCCACACTTGTTAGTTATCTGGTAAAAGGGGAGCCAAGAATGTGTGCACCTTTAGTGCCTCTCCCAGTTGTGGGAGTTCCTTTTGAGAGGGAGGGGATTGACATGAAGGCTCTAAGAGACCAACAAAATTCTTCAGACAACTGGTTTCTATTGGTTATAGTGTACCATTCCACTAGGTATCCTGAAGCTAGTCCATTGAGAACGGTTACTGCTCAGGCAGTGGTTAAGGCCCTACTTGGTATTTTTTTTTTTTTTTACCAGAGTAGGATTTCCTAAGGAGGTTGTATCTAACAGGGGGTCACATTTTATGTCTCACTACATGCAAGCCATGTGGAAAACCGGTGGGGTCACCTACAAGTTCTTAACTGCATACCACCCTCAAACAAATGGGTTAGTAAATAGTTTTAATAGAACAATGAAGAGCATGATTGGAGCTTTGGAAGAACCACTTTAAGAAAGTGGGACCTTCTTCTGCCATGCCTTCTTTTTGCCTATAGAGGAGTTCCTCAAGCTGGAATGGGATTTAGTCCCTTTCAGTTATTTTATGGACATCCCATCAGAGGCCCTTTGGCCCTGATTAAGGAGGTCTGGAGAGTCCACCTTCCCTCAAACCAGTAAGGATTACTGACTATGTGCTAGGCCTCAGACAGAGGATGTCACAAATGACAGAGGCTTCTGAGAATTTGAAAGCTGGTCAAGCTCTGGTCAAGCATTGGCATGATCAGAAGGTTAACATTGTGGAGTTTACTCCAAACTTACAAGTTCTCATCATGGTTCCAGTAACACAGAGAGTTTTACAGGACAAGTGGACAGGACCCTTCAAAGTTGAAGGAAAACCTGGAGTGGTCAATTATTTGGTAGACTTGGGCAACCCCAATGAAGCCCCTAGGGTCTTTCATACCAACCATCTGAAGGCTTATTTTTCAGACCACCAGAGATAGGAGCTTTGCTCCTAGCTTCTGATCAAGAAGAAGAGAGTGAACCTCTCCCAGATCTTCTAAGGGGACACTCTTCAGGTGGCTCAGTACAAGGGGTAAAACTCTCAGCTAATCTGACCATGCAGCAACAGCAGGAGAGCAAAGATGTGTTAACTCACTTTGCCCCTCTGGTTTCACTTATACCAGGCTTGACCCCTTGGGGCCAACATAACATTGACACTGGTGATAGTGTACCTGTTAAAGGCAGGGGCTACAGGATGCCAGATAATGTGAGGAATTGCATAAAGGAAGAGGTCAACAAGATTTGAACCATTCCACAAGTGCATGGGCTAGCAAGAACTAAGGAACTTAGATTCTGTGTGGACTATAGGGCCTTAAATGCAGTAACAAAGACGGATGCCCATCCCTTGCCAAGGACAGATGAACTAGTAGATAAACTGAGCTCAGCCAAATTTCTCAGTACATATGACGCAACAAGTGGTTATTGGTCAATTGCCAGGACTGACCAGTCCAAGGAGAAGACGGCATTCTCAACCCCAGAAGGCTTGTAAGGTCATGCCCTTTGGCTTAAGGAATTGTAAGGAAGGCATGGTATCAAAGCAAGACAGACACAAGTGATCACAGTTCAAGGGTGTTTATTAAACTGTAAAAATGGGTCAGATAAATGCCTAATCTAAACCGGAATCTAAGGTGGGAGCAATCTACGACCATCAAATAATAGTCATAGTGCAGTCTAGTCAAATAAAAAGGGCTTATACTAAGAAAACCCTATTGCCAATCCTTACCGCTATGCTACAAATAGTGTGGGATAATGTTCACAAAGAAGGAAAGAAAGAAGTGTACTCAATATTAGTCAGGATGTATGGCTGGGGTCTCCCTACCCCACGTTTGAAGCACAGGACAAGGCGGGACTCTCGAGCACAGCACACTTCTGGGCTTCTCCAGCCCCAGTTTACAGTTCCTTTTTCCAATATCTGGGCCATCTGTGCCCAAGTCTCTTTGATGCAAAGTTTCTTGCTTCAGAAGGCCTGATGTATCTTCTATTAATCTTCACAACGGGCGATTGCTCTTTATCCAAGGATCCCCCTCAGCCGGGCTCCAATCCCTTTTACAGCGCCAGCTTCCCTCATTCGTGCTCAGATCAACAACCCACTGTGGACATCCCTCAGTCGGGTTCATGTTTGTCACCAAAATGCAGTTCACATAGATTTTCAATTCACAGTATCCTCATCTTGTAATATTCAGGAATCTTAATGTCTTTTTAAACAATCCTGCGGGTTACCTTCTCCACTTTACTTTGGTCCCCCTTGTTCAGGCTCAGACCTTCCTTCACCTGCCTCCCAAGGCATTTGCCAATTCACACAGAGACTTTCGAAGGGTGGTTACGTCTTGCTGGGTTACTCCATGATTCTTTGACAAGATCAGGTTTCACGCTATCACAATTTTCATGGCGTTCCCCTCATTAACACAGTTCACTTCATTTTCACAATGTGTCAAGGCCTTTCGACTGCACAAGGGGTTTGATTTGACCTTTGTATGACCACTTTGACTTCTCTCGCAGGCCTCCCCTAGGGGGCTCTTGGTTTTTGTAGTTTTTCTCACTTCCACATATCCTCTTTGTTCGGGAGTGAGGTATTCGTTAGACTCTTTCGAATGAGCGCCCGCGTGGCGGCAGACCACTCTAATCCTAATACCTCTGTTGTTCATAAAAGACCTTTGTCTATTAACCTTTAAAAAAAAGATTTTTATCCTCTTTATTTCTTATTATCCATAAACAAAAATAGAATACATCAAATGCCATAAAAGATACATTTTATAACTTAATGGTATGAAACAATACCACATCAAATAAATGAATTTAAGGAGTACATTAAACAATAATCTTGGAACAATAATCTCATTGGCAACAAGCTGAATGCTTATTATCCTAAAACATAACCATGAATAAGAATCTGACAGCCACAACAAGTAGGACTACAACACACAGACAAGTAACTTTTATTTTTAACCCAAAAGTTGCCACTGCAACTTCGAGCTAAACACAGTCCGGTTCATTATCAGTTTCCTCCGACTCACCGTCTGTGCTGAACTTGTCTGCTTTTCTTCCGCTTGAGTCAAGGACGGTACCACGGCGGCAAGCTCTTTTCCCCGCCCTAGATATCAGTCCGGGAGGGCCCCATGTACCGTTGACATCTGTCACACCAATTGCCCGCTGCAATTCCCGGTCTTACTGTTTTCATCAAAGGGTTCACAGCTCTGGGTTAAAAATGGCAGGGGCAATTCCCTCCTTGTCTTTCGGTTTCCACCGCCTTTCTCCTCCATTGGAACTGCTGTCCCAGAATGGCTGCTTCCTTGTGCTCTTGTGCTTCACCTTTTATCCCTACTGGGAAGAGAAAGGGCAGTCCGGTGTGTGTAGTTATCAGCAATTGTCTGATTCTTGTGGTGGGACATGTCTGGTATACGGTTCTGGTGTTAGTCCATCTTGCTTCAAAACTGGGACACCCTGGTGGGCTTTCATAAGGAATTATATCCCTCGTATTCCCCTGGGGATTCTTTCTACCTTCTAGTTCGTTAACCCTCATCCTAGTGGGCTTTGTAAACTCGGAAGGGTGAGATTTGTAGGGTTTGTGAAATTAATGGGAAAAATCTGTAAAATAATAGTTAGCTTTGTCAAGAAAAGGACCAGGATTATTGTAATGAAATAGGGGGCATTGTAGGAACAGTGGTGTTTGGTTAAAGTAGATGGGGAGTTCGGGAAAAAATAATCAGAGGGACGGAGAGAAGAATAACTGGGAGTATTCGGGTAGGCAACTGGAAAATAGGGATTCGGGGAGATGTAGTTTCTCGCTGCAACGGGGTTTGGGTTGGTTTTTGGTAAGGGAGATTCATTGGGCGGAAGCGTGGTTTATTTGGAACAGAATATAAAAACCTCAGGGACTTTGTCTTCTTCCCCAGTGTAATACCATGTCTCACCTGGGGCATTCCCCTGAGCATAACCCTGGGCTCCCCTACCCATGTGATCCTCTCTCGCTCGTCCACCTGCAGGTTTGGGATCTGATTGCCAGCCCTTCCCTGGCCACCTGAATAAGGGATTCTCAGGGTCTAATCGGGAGAACACCTTTAGGTTTCTCACAGAATGCACCTGCCACATTCCAGAGAATGGTTAATCCTGTTCTGAATAGGTTAGAGAACATCTGCATGGCATAGTTGGATGACATTGCAGTGTTCAGCCCTACCTGGGAAGAACATCTTGACCACCTGGGACATGTGTTGCAAGCCATTCAACAGGCCAATCTAACCATCAAAGCAAGTAAATGCCATGTTGATTGGAGTAAAGTGGTCTACCTTGGCCATGAGGTAGGAGGAGTGGGGGATTAAGCTGTTAACCAGCAAAGTACAGGCTCTGCAAGACTGGGCCACTCCAACTACTCAAACTCAAGTAAGAGCCTTCTTAGGACTTACTGGTTACTACAGGAACTTCATTGAGAACTATGGGACCATAGCTTCTCCTGAATACTGTATCCTCTCCTAAGTAGCCTAAAAATGTCAAGTGGAATGAGGACTGTGAAAAAGCCTTCCAACGGCTGAAATATGCCTTCTTTAAAGCTCCACTGCTGAGATCTCCCGATTATAGGCAAACCACTTGCGGTATATCGATTCATTTGCAAGTGGGTAAGCATTCCTTGTCGAGATGTTGATACTTGACTGACCGTAGGATTACGCATAGCCATACACTCATTATTCGGTGGGATATGTTTAATCAATGTCCCACAGGTTTAAGATGGCATATGTGACCATATGCACAAGCAGGAGCACTGTATGGAACTAGAATACCTCCCATAATCAACATTAGAGTGTATGCAGACACAAGGAGGTCGGCGCTTCACTCCACCCTCCGTCATTAATACTTATGTTCTGCATATTACATTATACAGACTAGCTATTGCATTCTATGCCAGATTCTGAGCTATTCTACCCAACAAACAATTTTTGAAATAGAGATCAGCTGGACGACCGCGCTACATAGCAGATGGTTGTACCTAGAACCACAATCAACAAGGGTGATACACTTTCAACTTAGTCACTCCTCTCACCATTCTACCTATACATTGAGTATTCAAAATTGACATGAGTCTCTAATTTACTTTTTGTAGATCAATCTGGATGTCGAAGATTGAACAAACTTATGAACTCAAACTGATTTACCTGTTGATGAATAATTTTGGCTCCTGATGAAGGGAATTATTATCCCGAAACACGTTGAGCTCTTTCTTTTTCGATATTTTATTTTTCTATTGTGTGAATGTATCATTTTTTGATTATCCTAATTCAATGTGCAACTTGATTAAATGAATATATATGAAATACTGTATGTATTGAATATACTGTGGTTATTGAAGATAGTTTATCGCCTGATTAATTTGTGTCATGGAATTAGATAGGGGACGGGAGGGTCTAACAAAGTCAGAGACTTGACTCATTTGTCAGAATCGCTCTTTCTCCAGCATGGGGTCTGGCATGGATTCACATGCTCATGAATATTCCCCGTCGTCAGGCTGGGAATCCTCGGTAAAGAAAAATCAGTATCAGTTTCGTTTCTGATCTGTCTTTCGTAGTAGTAACCAATCACTGATCTCTGCGTCATACTGACCACAGCCAATGACTGCCATCTCCCTAAGCCCCGCCTCTGGCAGCCATCTTCAGATTTATACCGCACGTTCAAGTGTTGGGATCCTCGTGCTATTGCTCTCATAGGAAAATTCTCTCTTTTTTCGGTCAAAAGAGCCTCAAGCTCCACCGTTTCTTTATCCGATCAACGGGGACCCGTGTCGGATTCTTCTACGCCCCTCAAGGGTGAAGATTTCGTCGAGCCACGCTTTTGGAGGACTCCAGAAGTTTCTCAGGCTCATCTCGGGCATGGCCCAGGAGAAGGGAAGCTCGACGCCCGGAAAGCTGTTCAGGGTCTGCCCTGGATGCCAGCTTCAGAATATCTTTAAGGAGGACGAACACTCCATTTGTCTCTACTGCCTGCATGAGGACGTGGAGAAGGACTGTGCGTTTTGCGGCAACATGTCGGAGCGGACCATGAAGGACCGCCATCTGCGTCTCGCCAACTGGCTGGAAGGGAAGAGCCCGTCAGGTGAGAAAAAGAAGAAGTCCGAGCGGTCTTCTAAGACCTTTGAGGGCGCCCCGGCGACGGGGGCCCAACAGAAGGCCAAGCACTGCGAGTCCGCTGGCACCGGGAGCGCCGAACGGTCGGGCTCTTCGGTTGCCAGACAGGGCGCAACCTCCCCGGCGCCATCAACCACGAGCCAATGCTCTGGCTCGGGTAAGAGGAAGTCCGAGCACCCGGCTAAGCTTCTGGAGAGGCCCCGGTCGAGCTCGAAGGCCCCAGCGGAGGGGGAGCGAGGCGGTGACCCTCCCCCCAAGGAGAGGGCGGTGAGCGCACCTAAGGTGGTGAAAGCCTTGATCCACCCTGCCAAGGCCTCTATCGAGACAGTCGCGGCGGCCCTGGCTCAGCCTGTGGAGGCTACACCAGTGGAGGCGACCTCGGGGCCCAGAGTCTCCCTGCCACCGCGGAGGGAGTCCTCTTTCAAGCCCATCGACAGGACCCCCGTGAAACCTCCGACGGAGAAGAAAAAGTGGGGGGCAGGAGGTCGTCGTGGATTCGGCCTCAACCTCTGAAGAGGAGCTGATCGAAGTCTTAAGCCACGGCATTGGCGTGGAAGAAGACCAGCCCGTCGGGAGGGACCCCGACGTAGGAGACAACGAGAACGTCCAGGGTGCCAACGAGGCTCCTGACCGCCCATCGGAATCCCCTCAACCAGTGCCGCAAGACAACTCGGCGGCCATTTTGTTGGCTATACAGTCCTTATGCTCGGCGATAAGGACGAGATTGCCGTTACCACCAACGGAGGAACCGCTCCCGACGGGGGACCCGGAGCCAGGCCCTTCTGGGAGCCCTCCTCCTAAGAGAAGAAGGATTCATCCTCCACCTCCTTTTCAACCATCGCGCCCTGCTCAGCCCTCCTCCCCGTCCGCGACCCGTGGGGATGATACAGGGACGGACACGGCCGCGACGGGTACAGACGACGAAGTTTACGACGAGGATCTTCTGTCGTCACCTCCTCCCCGGGCTTCCCCGCCCGACGAGATTGGATCGTTTCATGCCATGATCGCCAGGGCATCTGAGCTTTTCCAGCTCTGCCCGGAAGAGAAGGAAGGTTTCCTTTATAAGCAGCGAGAGACCAAGAGGAAGACGGTTCTCGCTGTACCTCTACTGGACGATATCTGGGATGACGGTCTCGCCCTCCTCAAGAACCCATCCACAACGCCTGCGAGAAGGGATCGGTACGAGAAGAAGTACCGGGTCCCGGACGCGGCCCCCTTGTGCCTTCGGGCACAGCCAACCCCGGACTCTGTCGTCTCCGCGGCGGCCAGGAAGAAAGCAGGGGGGGCTTCGGCCTCTACGTCAACCTCCCCCCCCGGACGGCGAGGGAAAGAAATTGGACACGATCGGACGCAGAGTCATCTCGTTGGCAGCGACGACGATTAAGGCTGCCAACGCCTTGGCTATCGTAGCCCGCTACGACAGGGAGTTGTGGTACAAGATCGCCCCCGCTGACACTGGGTTTCGCCAGTTGGGCAACGGCGTGTGCCTTAGACGGCTTGGATGGCTCAAGGCAACGGACTTCCAGCAGGACGTGCAGACCAGAGTTTTGGACATGCCGTTCGACGGGAGCAACCTGTTTGGGAAAACAGTGGACGATTCCCTACAAGCATCAAGACGGACACAGAGACGGCCCGTGCTCTTGGTGTTCTCCAGCGACGGCCGCCCTTTCGGAGCGCCAGAGGCAAGCAGGGTGCCTCCAAAGGTTCCGGCGGCAGATATTCCACCTACCGTCAAGCGGCCCGTTCATTGTCACAGGAAGCCTACAGGGGACGAGGCAAGTCGGGCGGACCCCGCCGTCGTCGCCAGGGAGGACAAGGCGGCAAAGCCTCGTCGAAGCAGGACTGAACCGGCCGTGGGGTCGGGCCCCCACCGTAGCATCCCGGTGGGAGGCCGGCTGGCGAACTTTGTCAGCGTGTGGGAGTCCATATCCACCGACCGTTGGGTACTGGACGCCCTGGCCCCAGGGTCATGCGCTCGAGTTTCTAAAGAAGTGCAAGCGCGTCCCCCCCCGCGGCCAGGAAGGAACATCACGTCCCTCAGCTTCTCTTGGAGGTAAAGGCGATGCTCAAGAAAGGCGCCATCCAGCTCGTCCCAAAGAGGCTTCGGGGCTCCGGAGTTTACTCAAGATACTTCCTCGTGAAGAAGAAGACAGGAGGATGGCGTCCCATCCTGGACCTACGACGACTGAACAAATTCATCAAGGCACAGAAGTTCCGGATGGTCACCCTCCAGCACGTCCTGGTCAGCTGGAGGAGGGCGATTTCCTGTCGTCGTTGGATTTGGAGGATGCTTACTTCCATATCCCCATCCTAAAGGGACACCGAAGGTTTCTCAGGTTCGTGGTCTATGGACGTCACTACCAGTTCAGAGCCCTTCCCTTCGGATTGAGGTCGGCACCCAGGGTGTTCACCAAGTGCCTCGCACCGGTGGCGGCGCGGCTGCGCCTGGAGGGGATCCACGTCTACCCCTACCTGGACGACTGGCTCATCCGAGCAAAGACAAGGGAGCTCGCCGCGGAGCACACGGCGAGGACCGTCCAACTACTCACGGACCTGGGATTCTCCATAAACTACGCCAAGTCCCACCTGGTGCCCGCGCAAGACGCACTGTTTCTGGGAGTGAAACTCAACACAGTGGCGCTTCTGGCCTCTCCGTCGGAGGAAAGGACGAGAGCCATCTTGGGCAAGGTGCAGCGGATGCTGGTTGCGGATGCGGCCAGGGTGAGGACCATCAAATCCCTCCTCGGAATGATGTCTTCTTGCATTTATCTCATCCGCCTGTGCAGGCTTCGGATGCGCCCGATACAGGAGTTCCTGGACGCTCGCTGGATCCAGACGATGGGCAGCTTCGAGGACAGGATCACACTCGACAAGAGCTTCCGACGAGCGATCCGGTGGTGGGGCACCCGCGCGCATCTGACGGCGGGCATGGACTTCCAGACCCCGGGCCACCAGAAGACAGTGACCACGGATGCCTCCCTGGAAGGGTGGGGAGCGCACACCGAAAATCTGCACGCGAGAGGCCTTTGGCTTCCGACGGAGAAGTCCCTCCATATCAACGTCCTGGAGATCCGTGCAGTGTTTTGGGCCCTCAGGTCCTTTCTTCCGTCCCTCAAGGGCAAGGTGGTGAGGATCTTCACCGACAACACCACCACCATGTTCTACATCAGGAAGCAGGGTGGTACCAGATCCCCAGCCCTGTCCAAGGAGGCGCAGGATCTGTGGCATTGGGCCGTCGCCCAAGGGATGTTTCTGGTGCTGTTTCATCTGGCAGGAATAAAAAACACCATCGCCGACTCACTCAGCAGAGAGCTGCGCTCGTGCCACGAGTGGGAACTATGACAGGATCTAGTGGACCGCCTCTTCTGACGGTGGGGCACACCCCAGATCGATCTGTTCGCGACGGCGACGAACTCCAAGTGCCGGAGGTTCGCCAGCAGGTTTCCCCAGCCGAGGAGCATGGGCGATGCTTTCTCGTTCCCCTGGGAGGGCCTGTTTCTATACGCGTTCCCCCCCATTGCCGTTGCTGATCCGGCTCATCAACCAGCTCAAGAGGTTACGGTGCAGGATGATCCTCGTCGCACCTGCGTGGCCGAGGCAGATATGGTTCCCGGACCTTCTGGACTTGTCAGCGTCCCCGTCAATCAAGCTGCCAGTGGACGCGGATCTTCTCTCCAGGGAAGTAGGCGCCATCCTCCATCACGACCCGAAGTCGCTGAACTTGCAGGCCTGGCTCCTGCAGCGTTAGAGTTTGGAGGTTATGACATACCGGCCGACTGCAGAGAGGTTCTTGCAAAGGCCAGGGCGTCCTCAACTCTTAAATGCTACGGACACAAATGGAAGAGGTTCTCTGTCTGGTGCCACGCACAGAAGATTAACCCTCTACGGATTACGGCTCCTCAAGTACTGCCGTACCTACTGACACTGGCCAAGGCTTGACTGGCGCACGCTTCCATCAAGATTCATCTTGCTGCGATCTCCCGATACACCAGAACCACGGGACGGACGTCTTTGTGGTCTCATCGTCTGGTGAGAGAATTCATGAAGGGACTGTTCAGATCGTTCCCACCGGTGAAGGCTCCGGCCCCGGCGTGGGAGCTCAACGTGGTGCTGACCAAGCTCATGGGACCTCCGTTCGAGCCTCTGTACTCAGCTCCGTTGAAGTTCTTGTCGTGGAAAACAGTGTTTCTTGTGGCCATCACCTCCGCACGATGGGTGGGAGAGATACAGGCCCTTTCCTGCAAGCCCCCGTACTTGACTTTTCACGACACGAGGGTGGTGCTCAGGACGCACCCCTCCTTCATGCCCAAGGTGCCATCGGACTTCCACCTCAACGAACCCTTGGTGTTGCCTCTTTTCTTCCCGTCGCCTTCTTCGCCGGCTGAAAGGACTTTGCACTCGCTGGATGTGGCTAGAGCGCTGAAGTTCTACGTGGACCGCACAAAGAGTTTTCGGAAGACGTCACAACTTTTTGTGAACTTTGGACCTGTCAATCAGGGGAAGGCTCTCTCAAAGGCTTCCATTTCCAGATGGCTCTCCGGCTGTATCATGTACTGTCATCGGTTGGCAAACCGACCGCTGCCCGGCCGTCCGAGAGCCCATTCCACCAGAGAGATCGCAGCTACCACGGCGTTCCTATCTGGTGTACCCCTGCTGGACATCTGCAGGGCTGCTCCGTGGAGGTCGACGCACACCTTCACGAAATTCTACTGCGTCGACCGGGATTCCAGGGAGGAGTTCAGGGTCGGCCAAGCAGTGCTGCGCAACCTGTTCGCCTAAGGTGAGCCGGGTGAGAAGGTAAGAGATGCTTAATGTTGAGTTGTTGTATTGCTTAATGTTGAGCCGGCTGCCACCTCCCGTGGTTGTGCATGTGTGTACTGGTAATATATTCTTTTATTCATGAGCATGTGAATCCATGCCAGACCCCATTCTGGAGAAGGAACAAGTTACTTACCGGTAACTGTTGTTCTCCAGCATGGGTCTGGCATGGATTCACATGCGAACCCTCCCGCCTACCCCTCTGCGGCTCTTCACTTGGTAATTCTGCCACTTCACGTGCTACCAAATCTGAAGATGGCTGCCAGAGGCGGGGCTTAGGGAGATGGCAGTCATTGGCTGTGGTCAGTATGACGCAGAGATCAGTGATTGGTTACTACTACGAAAGACAGATCAGAAACGAAACTGATACTGATTTTTCTTTACCGAGGATTCCCAGCCTGACGACGGGGAATATTCATGAGCATGTGAATCCATGCCAGACCCATGCTGGAGAACAACAGTTGCAGGTAAGTAACTTGTTCCTTCTCCCCTGCACCTTTGAATCATTTAAACTGCTACCCTTGAGTCCACAAGACATGTAGAATAACAAGGTGTGTGTTATTTATAGGTATCACATATAAGCTCCAGATTATACTCAGGCCTTCTTAGTCCAAACCGCTGCTTCCAACACAGGGATAGGAACAGTCTTGAGTCAATTTGATAGAAAAGGCAGGGAGCTTTATTAGTAGAAAACTAAAAGATAGGGAAACCAGGAGGCCACTACTGAACGTGAATATTTTTCTATTGTACGGGCCCTGAAGAAATTCAGCCCATACCTCTATGGAACTACTTTCAGGATTCAGACTGACCACCAACCTTACTGTGGCTGATGTAAATGAAAGGAGAAACCCCAAAACTGCTCGGTTGGTCCATAAGCCTGCAAAGCTTTGACTTCACTATTGATCACAGGTTAGGCACCCTGTTAGGGAGAATTCTCTTATAAGGCTAATTTCCCAAACCTAGTGAGTCCCCCAGCAGCTTTTCTGGATTTTTTGGGGTTTGTTTTTTTCTCCTGCTAAGAGTGAAACTATTTTACTCCCACTCTTAGGCATGATTTGGGGTATGTCTTTGACTTGTTATGTGCTTAAGGGCTATGGGGGTTTCTTTTTACTCCACAGGGTATCATCTGTTTTTCTGGTATGTGTGTTGCACAGCACCCTCAGTGCAGTAACACAGGGGTGTCACAGTGACCCCCAAACATAGACTCCATACCCTGGGACTGACTACTGTCTCCCAGGACATGTAAAGTCACCATTGGCTTTACTAGTCCAAAATTGTGAACAGAACCAGTACAAACCATCATATTCTGGAAGTACTGGTAAGGGGTAATTCGATTGCCCCTGGGTCTGTTTTCAAGGGGGCACTGTCCCGTCCCCCTCGTCGAGTTTCTGGCTGGTGGCAGTGGTTACCACACGAAATATTCCACCGCAATATTCTCTATGGGATTTTCCCATTGATTTTAAACGCACTACTTTTTGGTGCAACGTTAAAGATACCGCCGGTTTATTTAATATTAAATCACCGGTTGGGTCTTTTTGCCAGAACTCGATTCTAAAATGGCGTTTGTGTCCGTCTCTGTAACTCTGACCAAGGTCGAGCCCTTTGTTCCACTATTTTGGCAGGCTTCTCCAAAGAAGCCCTCCAAATGATGCCACTCTGTCTGGGTTCCACAGGAAGGGTGGAGGGGGGAATTGGCACCCTGGACTGCGTTTCCTTAGCAACCCAAGTCATACTTTATTCTGATTGACCCAGTGGTGAGCCGCCCGGCTCACCACTTAGCATGTGTGATTGACAGCTAGGCTGATGAATGGGGGTTTTTCTGCATAAAAGCAGGGCCTTTGGGACTGGAACTTCAGAAGTCGCCACAGGACCTAAGAATCCGAAGAGGGAAGAAGCTGAGCCACCTGCAACCGACGACACCACCGGTCAAGCCCTCCTGCAAAGAACTCACCACTTTTCCAACGACAAGAGAAGATCTTCTTCTGGAGAGTCTTCTCCCTTTGAGCTGGTAAGACCAACCAGTTCGCCCTTTTTCGCTTCCAAAGACGTCACTTGGTCGAATCGCTTGTGCCAAGCACCCCGACGGCCGGATGGCCAAGCTCACCACTTTTGACTGCGAACAAAAGGACTGCACCTTTTAATCGGGAACTCTGCGGCTGGTTTCATCCCTGTGCAGTGCAACGACTCCACGTTTCCTCCTCGACGAGATCTTCTCTTCCCCTGGTTGGAACCACAAACTTCAACCACTGCCAGGAACAAATGCCCCCGCTGGAGCTTTCCTTTCTCCTGCCTGGCCTCCCTTTCTACAGATTGCTAAAGGTGACCCTTAAATCCATGGCTTCTAAACTGGGTTGGCTCCAGGCCTTCTAACTATATCTTTTGAATCACCCCAACCTCTTTTGAACACTCTGCAAAGACTTTCAGTGCACTTTAAACTGTGTGATCCTGGGCACATTTCGCTTTGCTCCATTTAAATTGGGCCTGGCCTATAAACTTTGGCTCTACAGTATAAACTGCCTTTCTCCCCTTGCTCTGAACTCTTAAAAGTGTTGGGAACTGTTTTATTTTATGCTCTGCCTTTTCTCTCCCTTTTTAACCTCAACTATTGGAGTGCCATCTAGGTTAAGCGCTCACTTCTGTCTTAACAAATAGTTTTGCTTTAACCCTGACTTGTCTGATAGTTAACAAGGGAGGTGTGTATACTTACCTGACTGTGTTTTAAATTACTTTTCATTGGGAGTGCTAGTGTATTACCTAAAGTGTGTTTTAAATAAATAATTATATAATTTTTATACAAAGCTCTGGTCAATGTTTGTTTGCTCTACTGTGTTTTGGCCCTATTGTGTATACTCTGCATACTGCCCTACTCTTCTTGAGAGAGGTCTGACTGCCCAGCCACAGCTACCAGGTAAATCTGGGTGGTGCAGACTGCTACCAATTGGGTTTACTGCAGACTCCTGTAGTCTTAACCTTTTTGCAGTGTTCCCCAAGGGAACTGCACAGGATTCTGCCTAACACTCCCACATAAGAATGGTGTTGGTCTCTCCAGAAATTATGACAGACTGGATCCAGGAGCAATCCAGGAGTGGATTTAGACGCTCCTGTCCCTAGTCTGGGGGGACACAAGTGTTGGGGAGATGTTATAAGTGTTATGCTTCACCCCCTCTCCTAGTGAGACCCCCAGCACTTTTTGCTGGACTTCTGGACCTTTTTCTAAAATTCTGAATGAGTGGTGCCTTTTTCCACTAATTTATTTGTATGTGCTCTGTCTTTTGGAACTCCATTCTTTGTATTTTTACCTGTCCTATGGAGTCTATTTTCCTCCGTAACACTTAAAGGCATCTGTATTTTACTATTGCAGCACACAGCTCCTTATAGGCAGTGTTGTTGGGGACCCTCAGGGTCCTCCTTTGAGATTCTTAGATTTATCCTAGAGTAACTACAGTTCTTCACGATAGAGAGATGCTTAGTATCTCTCCCAGAAAGGTTATAGTCTGAGATTGGCACACACCACCTTATGTGGAGTGCCAAATGGATACTTCTTTCTGCTCGTGTGACTTTTATGTCACATAGACAAACTCCTAGTTATGGCTGGTGGCAGTGGACGGGTCCTACCTACTATTGTCATTTTTTTTCTGCTGCAGGCTATGTTCATAGCCTCAGTAGTGCACCATAGGGGCACACAAGTACCAACTTGGGGCCTTTCTTCTTGTTTCACCATTACTAGTATGGTTGTTCTTTGTCAGCCCTTCTACCATTCTGGGAGGCAGAGGCCTGTGTGTTTTGCCTTTGGCGGGAACCCTTGGGTGTCCCCTGCCTATGCTCCAGAGTGTCTGAGCAGGCAAAAGGTGTGGGGGTAGGAGTTTTCCACCTCCACCCCTGTCCTTTGTCTGCCAGAGGGCCTGAATGGGACCAGTTCTCACTGGGGGGTCTGGCTGTCCTGATTGCACAGCCAAACGCCCCTTTCTGTAAACTGCTGAGGAAGATTGCAGAGTAGTGAGTGCTGGAACTGTACAAAAGGTGAGGCTCCTGGAGTGAAAAGCCAGTCGACCACTGGAAGCTGAGGTAACCAAAGAAGATGACGACCAGAGACGCCTTCAGACCCTTTGCAACACTGTGAAGCTACCACTGCTGTCCTAACCCCTTTTTCTGTACGACAGGGGAACTGAAGAGGGAGACTCCTTCCCTTTGACTAGTGGGAACAACCGTTCCAAATACGAACTTTGATTTGAGCCATCTGCCAAGGTCCTGTGAGTTTCCAGAGTTGCAGGACCCCAATACCAGGAGACCTGCTGCCCATTTTGAGTGCACCTTTGTCGAAAGGCTGAATCCATCTTGGTCTTTGTTGAGACCTAAAGAACACTGCAGGAACCGACGAAGAACGAATCACATCCTTTGTTGGTGCTGCAGAAAGGGTGCCAAATCCGCAAGAGTAACCAAATAAGTTGATGAAAGCTGTGTCAGTGGTCCTCCCTCGAGATTGCTGCTGAAAGATCTTGTCCATTGTCCTGCATTTCGTCATCGGACCAAGGAATCCAGAGGTCGGGGTCTAGAGCTGTCACATCGCGGAGCATCCACCACAATCCTGTTCTTCAAACCTAAGGTACTGTTGGGAAAAGGTATTGCTTACCTTATTCTTGAAAGTCGGCCTTGAAGTGCACGTGTCCAGGGAAACACCCTCTTAGCTCAGACTCAGGCCGCTGCTTGTATCCCTTTAGCAAGTTCTTTAACAGGGTCTCCAATGTTAGTTGTCTTCTTGTATCCTCTTTCCTAGAGCAGAGGCGTAGACAGGGTAGGGCCTGAGCGGGCAAGGCCCACCCAAATCTGCAAATGCCCACTCAGTAGTGCTGTGTGGGCATTTACAGATGTTCATGTCACTGCGGTGGGCCCAACTACATTGCTTCAGGCCCCCCTTGTTAGACAATCCTGGCTACGCCTTTGTCCTAGAGACTAGAAAGTATCCACAGGAATGTTTGACTTCTGCTGCTTTTCAATACTTTAAGCCTCTCTGAACTGCCTTTTATCTAGGGTTGCGTTTTTTGGACTTTAAAAGACTTGGTGTGCAGGGAAACTGCCTCTGGAACCTGAAGCTCTACTGGATAACCCTAAACAAATGTTTTCCTTCTAGAAAATCACTATATTATATGTGTATGATGACTAAATGCCATACTGTATTACTTTGTGGGAGCGTGGTAAACCTGTCAAACTTCTGTAACAATTGTGCGTGTTCAGCAACTACCAACTAATAAGTTACCTTTTGAAAGTGTTGTAAAGTATACCTATGTGTGTTGGTTTATTGTGCTAAATATTTAACAGTGACTCTTGTGTAAATATAATCTATATTTTAATTTAATTGTTTGTGGAAGTGTTTCTTTGATGTGCATTACTAACTAGGTTCAGTGTACTTACTTACAGCTCACATCTTTCTCTTAAGATAAGCCTGAGTGCTCTGCCACATTACCAAGGTCTCCGAGTAGTACAGACTGATACTAAGATTTGCGGATCTTCAAACCACTGGGATAGCTTACTAAAGTCTTGTCTCTAAGTGGGATTTTAGGAAAACTCCCCCAACACTTTGCAGTATATTCTCTATTTGTGGTACTGCATGTTCGGAAATAGTAGGCTTGTGTCACTTAATGAGTAATCTGTACTAGTTAAACGTATAGTAGAAAGGTCTGTTATGATCACTTAGCAGGGATGGCCAATATGTCAATGAAGGTCACTCCCTGTAGAAAGGCTCTTGTTTAAATATTCTAAAGCTCCTTACTGTTAAATGCATTTTTATGAACACAGTGGCAGTACCACACAGAATGTCCTTATGGATTATTGTGAATGTTACTGCTTTGACTTTGAGCTGCTCTGATTTAAGAAAGCTGTGATTTGGCTAATGCTGCAGCTTTGGATTCACAGGGTTTCCTCAAAGTGCCCATTTGGCTCTACCAGCATTCGAGTTTCTCTATGCAGCAAGGAGGTCCACAGGGGCACCTGAACCAGCTTACTGGCAAGATGGCAACACTGAGAGCATCCCCTGCTGGAGGTGAGTAGAGGCGTGTTGGAGGAAGGCCTCTTACAAGTGTTTACTATACAACCATAGCTAGTTTGCTCCTTTTATCCCGGGCAGGTGTGATGCATGTTCATACTGTTGTATGTCGGGATGGTAAATGCTTTTTTTAATTCCTATGCTTAAATGTCAGTTCTTCCTCGCTTAATATGCTGAGATGCATATACTTCTCGCTTTCTCTACTGGGAAGGTGATTGCACCATCCTGTCTTATGGGGACAAGCCTGCCTCTCTTCGGCGCTTAAACTATACAGAACCTTTCTCTGAAAGGCAGGAGAGAGCTTGCAGCTCCTCTTCCTTATGCGAAAAACTCTAGTCTTTTATTGTGCAGTTTTTGGTCAGCTGAGGCAGATTGTTCCTTTTTAAGTCAGTTTTAAACCCAGTGTGAATACATTTGTATTTTACTTTTTTAAAGGAAGTTTTGCAGTAACATATAACTTAGATTGTTTTAAAGATTGGGATATTCTCATTCCTGATGGCTGTTGTGAACATGTGGTATTTTCTCCTTTTCTGACAAACATTGAAAAGATGAAAATACTGTTTGATAATCCTCAATTACGATTAGGAAATTTGGTCAGGAAAGATTTTTATTTTGTTGCTTTCCCTCCATAAACATATATGGAACCACTCAACTTTGTGCTGCTTGACCCTGACATGACTTTTGGAGGTAGGTAAAGCCTTTTTGCTTTATTTACCATTCTTAGCTCGTCTGTTTTGTGGGCGCTGCTCAGTTCTTATGGCTATCAGTGCAGTGGGACTCTGTCTTCCATTGTGAGATTCCTTGTTTATTCAGGGGCAGCTCCTCCATAATGGGTGACAAGGCGCTGATCCGCCATTCGGCCATTATGGAGGAGTCAAAGACATCCCACGGAAAGCGCTCACAAGCTGGCTTTAACTGTCGAAGAAAAGCATGGTGTGCTTTGACAGTTTAAGTTCTCCAGCTTGCGAGCCCAATATGCCATGCAGGATGTGGGGCATTTTGCTTTCTTAAGCTTGCACCACCCATTGGGTATGCAGCCTAGGAACTTTCAGGCTGTGACGATCCTTCAGATGGCGTCACTTCTCCCTAGTGGAGGACCCCTTTCCATGAGGTTACAGAGGTGAGACCGCTAACCAATAGTCCCCCTAGGTGTAGTAAAATGCGTAGGATCTCGTGGGGAGGGACGCCTCTCGTGAGAATAAGGACGCAATTGGGAGGCACAGCCCCTGTTAAATCCTACTAGGCTGACAATAACGCACAAATCTTATCAACATAAGATCCCCTCTGAAACTATGTGGTGGTGTGAAATATCTAACCTACCTGATGACATAAGTACTGAGATGAAGTGCTCAAAAAGGATACATTGATGCGGGACGAAGGCTAAAGTAGCTGCTGTCAATTGGAAGGACGTGCCGCCAGGGCCGTCCCACTATTTAAACTAAACAGCAAAGGAGGACTGTTTTCTGACATCCTCTGATCCATCTGGCAATGGCTTGTGTGGTTCTGGCAAGCTGGAAGCTGTGATAAAACAAGAGGGATAACCAGGTGACCGAGGAGGCCGCTAAGAAGCCTGGAAAGCTGGCACAGGGCTTCGGAGACTGCAGCGAGACGCGTCTCCAAGGCTTAGAAGAGGAATAGCGAGACGCCTGAGAAGTGTCTTGCAAGTCGGTTGTGAACCGGTGTGATGAACTTGCCGAGACTGAGAGGTGGTGGCATGACCTCTAGTGGGTGGACGGGGTGGTCCGACAACCGTGCTGAGACCCCCTACCGTAGCCTACAGCAGAGCGGCATTGGTTACTATCAGGAGAGAGTGAGAGTCCGTGGAGGAGGCTTAACCTGTCACCGGCTACACAGAGGCTCTCCACAACAACTCAAGGTTGAGAGAGGCGAGACTCTGAGGACTACTAAAGGAAGAAGTTCAACTAAGAACTCTGAACCTGCCACCCCTGGTGAAACAGTTGAAGTGTTTCCCAGTAGAAGGTAAAGGGACCACTCAAAGGTCCAGGAGGGTGCTGGGACGGTAAACCATAAAGAAATAGAGAAAACCGTAAAACATTTTGTGCTACAGTTCCCATGTCAGTTCCACAAAAGTGTGGTACTGGAGAATCGGGAGGGAATATGTCACATCAATGGTCCTCCCCAGATTTTTGTTGCCGACGGCCTTTTTACTTGAATAATGGGGAAATCAAAACAATATGAACAATCGAGTTGAAGCGACCCCTCCCTCTCTTCTGTGAAAGTTATAAGCTGCCTGTGGAGAAAAATGCAGATGTGAAAAATTCTGCACTATAGCTCAACTTTTTTGTTAATCATAAGTGATTTTTATAAATTTAATACACAGTAAATACATCAGAGCAATATTTATGATGCTTGTTAATCTGCTTAGAATCACATGCTGTGCACATAGTCCGACATCTAGTGGTAACCGCAGAGTATTGCATCTTGTCTTTCGAGGATCGAATGGGGACGTCGGCATAGGCGTGTCTGTAACACTATCCCTAACATGACATGTAGTGTACCCAGAAATTCTCATGCGTCGAGGTCCCTCGGATTCTTGTTTTTCCACCCAGCTAGCTGGTCGCCTTATGCGGACCTCTATCAAAAATTGCAATTTGTGAAAATCCCGACCTTTGGTCATTTATACAACATTCGTCCCCTCTTCGACGATTACTGAACCACCGCTGAAGACAGAACAGACTTCGACGGTTGGCGTTCCGGTCGATGCTGTCGACCACGTTACCGGGCCTTCTGGACGGCCTACACTGTAGGGAGAGTGGGACTTGGGGGTTTCCTTATTTTAAGAATGTCTTTCCTTCTCCCCTCTTTCCCCCTTAGATATTGTCGTCGCTTCTGTTCCCTTGCACTATAGACAAGACTCCATTTAAATTTTGCCCTTCCTGTAAGCGAACATTTCTGTGAAAAGACGAGCACTCTCGGTGCAACAAGTGTCTTCCCCTCAACCACGCTGAAGCGTCCTGTCGGCACTGTAAGCTCCTTCGTCCTAAGACTGTAAGGGAGCGTCATGTAAAATGGTGGGCGGCCTATGCAATGTCGCAGGCCGAGGGTAGCTCCCCTGCTGCCGAAAGCGATGAGGCCCATAGCGACGACCATGGCTCTGACACGGACGCCATTGACCTGACAACAGAGCAAGCTCGCTTCAAGACGTCCGCTCCCGGCAGGCACAATGCAAGGTCTGCTATGGGGAGGTTAAACCCCGGCAACGAGGACGCTCCCACATCACCTGGGACTAAATATACAACCCCTGCTACCGTTGCAGCCTATTGGTCGAAACGGTCCAAGGTGTCAACGGGTGCGTCCGGGGCCTCGACACCCACCGATTTGCAGGGTCTGCAGCCCTTCCCGCAACTGTGTCAGCGCCATGCATCCAGGCATTCTGTAACTAAGGGCGCCAGCACCAAATCCCACGTTGACGCACCTTCTCAGAGCGCGCCAACGATTAAGGAAACTCCAGCCGCCCTCTCAGCCTAAACACCATCCTGTAACACTGAGCATCAGCGAAAGCCTCATGAAGATTGTCTCGGCGGCTGGTAAACGCAAGTATACGTCGAAAGATGCATCCGAACGTGCGGAAGGGCGCGATAGACCTAAAAGTACGTCGAAAGAGACACCAGAACACCCCAAAGAGCATCAGGACTTTACAGAGAGTCCCCAGTCTTTATCTAAGACTCTCCGTGAAAAAGCTCGACATTCTATACTACAGGATCCTCTAGAGGATTATTTTCCCCCTTTAGACACTTCTGGGTCATCTAAATGGACAGGGTAGAGAAATTTGTAGATTTTTCAGAGAGGTTTACCCCAAAAAGGCCTCGTGAGGGGATCACTTATGTTGTATCCTCAGTAACTAAATATCAGAGGACCTCAGATCCCCTCCATGAGGAGGTCTCATCTTTCAGACCCTGAGGAGGTTCCTCCTGACCCTTATGCACAAGACACTATTACACACAGGGGAGGATCTTTTTGATGATCCTCATGATCACACTCGGAATCGGGGAGATGACCAACCCGATGGTGAGAACCCGCCATGGCTATCCCCGACTCCAACCCTGGACCAGGATGCCATTGGCCTTGACTCTCCATCGTCTTCCCCCCGGGCGTCTGGCTTCTCTTGTGGACACCCAAATGGCATTTAATGCCATTCTCAGGAAGGCGGCAGAGTCACACAGGAGGCTGTTATGGACTCTGATTTTGTGGAGGACATTTTAAAAGAGAAGCTTCCAACTAGCCAAGCTATTCCCCTTCTCAATTCCATCAAGAGGCGTATAGCCCCCTCTTTATTAACACCCTCTCAGACTAAAGCTGTTAATCCCAGAGTGGAGAAACTATTTCTACCCTACCAATCCCCTATATATCAAAGGTCATGCAACGCCAGACTCTCTGGTGGTCATGACTACGAGGAAGAGGGCAGGGGTCCTTGTCTACAGGCGAGTCGCCACCAGACAAGGAGTGTGAGAGATTATATGCTCTGGGGAAAAGAATAACCACTGCTGCAGCTTACTCCACGCGCATAGCCAATAATACCACCCTATTGGCCAGTTATTAAGATGTTCAGTGGAACCTACTGCAAGAAGGTCTGCAGGAGGTCACAAAACAAGTGTGCACCCGCCTACTTGCAATCGTAACAGAGAGCAAAAAAGTTAATCGCAACATTCTCAAGAATACATTGCATGCTGCTGAAACTGCTGGTCGCTCCCTGGCACAAGGTACCCTGTTAAAGCGCCATGCCTGGCTGAGAAAATCCGGGTTTAAACCAGAGACTCAGGCATCATTGATTAACAAACCAGTGGAAGATTCCAATCTGTTTGGAAAAGCAGTGGACGAGGCACTGGAGACTGCCAAAAAAGAACATGAGACCCTCCAGTCCTTGAACCAAATTACCCAAAGACCTTTTCAAAGAGGGGGAAGTTCTCACTGCTCCTTTTGCAGCCAATCCTATCAACGTTCCCCCCATTAACAGTATGGCTCAGGGAACAACTGGTCTTCGGGACAAGAACTCCCCCACTACTTAACCTCCCAGAGGACAAAGTCGGGGAAAGGGAAGGAGTCGCAAAGCCACTCCTAGAGGCTCCCCAGCCTATGGTCAAAAAGGACTACAGTCCTCTTCCATACAGACCCTCAGCGACATCCTCTTTGTTGTTCCTTCGCCGGATCTATGGACCCCCCCCCCCCCTTGATCTCTGTGCTCTGTCCCGTCGCCTCCTCTCCCTTAAATAGTGGCACCCGCTGGGAAGTCCTCATGGCTTCTTTCGACTCCTCCAGAGTCATCCTTAATGTCTACCTAAATGGCACTGTCATGTTCCAAGGTTCTCAGGCCAATCTCCCCCTCTTCGATAGGCGGTTCCCTCGCCTCATCAACTTCTTTTCATAGCTGGCTGTCCCCGCTCATTCCTTGGCTACCTGGCCCACTCTTCCCTCCTCTGCTCTCTTCAGACTACCTCCACAACTCCAGAGGCGTACCTCTGATTTGTACCCCCCACCGGAAGGTCTTTAAGGCCGGCAACCTTCTTCATCTTGCCACTCTCAACTCTCGCTCTGCTGTTAATCTGACATTTACCACCTCCTTGAAGAACTGGGCCTTGATGTCCTTGGTTTTACGGAAACATGGTTCACAGCCAGCTGTTTCACAAGCTTTTACACTCTCCTCCCTCCTGGCCTCAACCACTCAACTCCTCCTTCTTGGTGACCTCAACATCCACCTCGATTCTCCCTGTCCCTCGTCTCTGCTCTTTCGCGACCTCTGCAATTCCCTCTCCATCCTCCTCTCTGGTCCTACGCACTCTGCAGGACACACACTTGATGTCTTGATCTCCTCTGGCCTCCGTCTCTCTATCCCTCTGACCACTCCTCTCTCCTGAAGTGACCACTGCCTTCTCTCCTCTCAACTCGCACTCTCTTCCCCCATAGCCCAGCCCACCCCAACACTGCCACCTACATTCTCATTCAATTATTATTATTATTTATCCGACCTATGAAGCGTGTGTCACCCTCTCCTCCCCTCCCCTCCTATTCCCTCTGAGTCTGTGCTTGCTGACCCCCCTTTAAACACCCCCACCCTCCTTCTCGTCCTTTCCTCTTACCTGATGTCGCTAGACAAGTCCGATCTATGAAAGTCTCATCAAAACAGGTTCATCCCTGTTACTCTAAAATCATCAAGGACTGCATTGTCACCCTCGCTCCAGCGCTTGCCGATTTTTGCAACCACTCCTTTGCCTCCCGATCCTTCCCCTCCCCTCTGAACCACTCCTTTGTGCATCCTCTTATCAAGAAACCCACAGCTGATCCTTCCTATCTGGCTATCTATCGCCCAATTTCCATTATTCTTTTTCTGGGCAAACTCCTGGAAAAGGTATCTATCTCTCAGCTTAACCTTCATTCCGATTCTTTTGGCTGTCTCCATGACCATCAGTCTGGCTTTGGAGCTACCAGAAGCACGGAAACTGCGCTCCTGAACATACGCGAAGATCTGCTCCCCAACCTTGACTGTAACATTCCCTCTGTCCTCATCCTACTTGATCTCTCTTCTGCCTTTGGCACAGTCGACCATACCATCCTGCTCACCTGTCTACATGATAACCTGGGTATCACTGATCAGGCTCTGGCCTGGCGGACCTCATTCCTCTCTGATCGACCCTCCCAGGTCCAACTTGGGTCCTTCCTATCATCTATCTTCCTCTCGACCTGTGGTGTTCCCTAGGGGTCTACCCTCTTGCCCTGGCTTTTCAACCAATAACTGGCAACACTCGCCCACTGCATTGCCATTTTCTGCTAAAATTTCCAGTGCTACGCTGACGACACTCGACTCATTTTCAGGCTGCCCTCGGCCACCTCCTCTCCCTCTCTCATATCCGATTGCCTAACTGCTATTCAAGATTGGTGTGCCACAAATGATCTTTGAACGCCAGCAAGACAGAGATCCTCTTCATTGGCACACCTTCGCCATCCTTTCCCCTCACTCTCTGGTCGGCCTCCCTTGGCCCTCCTCCTACCCCCACATGCGAGACTAAGAACCTCAGGGTCATCTTTGACTCCACACTTTCCTTCTTCGCCCACATCTCTGAGGTCTCTAAAAAGTCAAACTTCCTACTGCACCTCCTCAGAGGTACTCTGCCTTTCCTCTCCTTCCCCAGAAGCTCACTGTCTCCCAAGCTCAGGTTCTCTCTAGGCTTGACTATTGTAACAGCCTCTTTCTAAATCTACCTGCCCTCTGCAACTAATCCAGAACAGGACTGTGAGACTTGTCCTGGCTTCAAGCCCTGGGATCTTCTCTCCAGCTATGAAATCTCTTCATTGGCTCCCAGTGGATGCAAGGATTAAATTCAAACCCCTCTGCATTGTCCACAAGGCTTTCACGGGCCTGGGTCCCAAATACCTTAAGCTATCCCTCCGGAAATACCTCCCCTCTCAAGCTCTTAGCTCCTCTACCTCCAACTCCCTCAGGGTCAGTCATTTTTCAGAGAAACAAGCTTGTCTTCGGCTGGGGCCTCCTTCTGGAATAGCCTCCCTGCCACTATAAAACTTGAGAACCGTGTCCGGTTCTGGAAGCACCTCAAGACCTTCCTCTTTGCTTCTGCCTTCGCTCCCCCTCTCTCCTGCTGATCTGCTGTCTCTTGGCACTGCACCTGGCCACCCTCTGTCGCCTAGACCCAGGTACCTGCTCACCCTGCCACCCTCCTGCACTGCCTCACCCCTTGCTCTGGGGACTGTATCTGCACCCACAGTCACCCACGCCCCCCCCGTTTTCTTCCTTTTCTGCACTTATCAGACTTACCCAGTCTGCTGCCATAAACACAGTACTTGTCACTTGCGGGCTGCACTACCACTGTTTATTGCCTCTATTATCTATTTATTTTTATTTATTATTTATCTGTTCTCCTCTGCACTCTCCGCCTTCCATGCACTTTTCCCTTTCCCATACACTTGCGCGTTCTCAATGTCACTGGGCTTAGTAAGATAGTTGTTGTGTTCTCCCCTGTTCCCCTCCCTTGCCTTGTCGTGCTCTGAAAAACTTGTGTATGAGCACGATACAAATAAAATATCATATCATACTTTCTTGTACACAAAAAGGATCTAACTATGCGCCCTGTGCTAGACTTGCGCCCAGCGATCAAGTTTGTCAAACCCCAAAAGTTTCGTATGGTGACGCTGCAAGAAGTAATTCCTCTTCTCATGAAGGAGTATTACATGGCAACATTTGACATGAAAGTTGCATACTTTCATATTTCATTGTTACCGGCACACAGAAAGTACCTAAGGTTCATGATGGAGGGCAAGCACTATCAGTTCAAGATCCTCCCTTTCGGCGTTGACTCAGCCCCAATAGTATTTACAAAGGTACTGGCAGTGGCAGCGGCTCACCTGCACAGGCAACCCATCCCAGTTTATCCTTTACGACTGGCTCATAACATGGGAATCCTACGAAAAATGCCTAGCAAATACTCCAAGGATGGTCGACCTTTTATTCAGTCTGGGATTCTCCATAAACTAGAAGAAATCCAGCCTTGACCCTAGTCAAGTCAAGCAGTTTCAACAGGGGCTCTTATTTGGACAGAAAACGGGCTGTTTGAAATCCCTCAGTATATAGCCGGTCACGAGGTGACTGTACGGAAGGCCATGCGATGGCTAGGTATGATGGCGTCCTGTATCTACTTGGTTCCTCACGCACTTTTGCGCATGCGCCCCATGCAAGAGTGGCTAAACAGCCAATGGTGTCAGTCCAGCAGACTATGGGACAATCTAGTGGTTGTCTCAGTAGCCCTCGTTCTCTCTCTGAGGTGGTGGTCGAGGGAAAACCTCTTGAAGGGGAAAACCTTCACCACCCCCGCAATAGAAGCCACTCTCATGATGGACGCATCCCTCATGGGGTTTGGGGGGCTCACCTTCAACAGAGACGGTGCACAGGGTTTGACCCCCAGCGGTAGCTTCCAACCACATAAACCTGTTGGAGCTACTAGCGGTGTTAAAAGCACTAAAAACCTTTCAGACACAGCTACAGGGAAAAACAGTACTGGTCCTCACGGACAGCACCACAGCCATGTACTACCTGAACAAGCGGGGGAGCGGGGGGGGCACTCATTCTACAGGGCTGTCCAAACTATCTCGGAACATTTGGAAGTGGGCTCTCAAACACAAGATGTTTCTATTGTCTCAACACGTTCCAGGGGAACTCAATCTTCTGGCAGACGTGCTCACCCGAGACTTCCCACTGCCCTTAGAGTATGAATGGTGACTACACGAAGACATCGTCTCCAACGTTTTTCGCAGAATTGGGTTTCCCAGAGAACGAGTTGTTTGCAACTCTGGAGAACTCACAATGCCCAGATTACGCCTCCAGGTACCCTCTGAACCGGTCCAAGGGGAACGGTCTCTGGATGATATGGTGAGCGAGATTTGTTTACGCTTTTCCCCCCAACTCCCCTACGCAACAAGATTGTGCACAAGATGCACCACGGACCAGTGACCATGATTTTGATGGCCCCATTATGGGCCCGCCAACCCTGGTTCTCCCATCTGATGGAAATGTCTCTTTCCCCCAATGAAGCTGCCTTGCCCTTATAACATGGTTTCTCAGGACAAGGGGGAAACGCTCCATCCATGCCCGCAAACTCTCAATTTAGCGGCCTGGCTCCTAAAATCTTGGGAGTTTGGGCATCTCCAGCTTCGTCAGAGATGCATGGATATACTCAGAGAGGCAAGGAAACCAAACACCAGACATTGCTACTCCAATAAATGGAAACACTTTGTCATATGGTGTAATACCAAGGACATCCATCCCATTGAATGTTCCCCTACACATATTGTGATATACCTGACTCACCTGCTGGACTCGGGTCTTGTATTCAATTCCCTAAAGGTTAACCTAACTGCACGTTCAGCCTACACTACGTCAGAGCAGAAAGTTTCTTGTGGAAGATCCCAGTGATTAAAGCTTTTATGGAAGGGGTTAAGAGAATGTATCCTCCCATTTCCAACCCAGCTCCTGGATGAGACCTTAATGTGGTGGTAACCAGATTTATGGGGTCTCCCTTTGAACCGCTGCACAAAGCAAGCCTAAAAGCACTCACAAGACAGCCTTCCTAATGGCAGTCACTTCCATACGAAGTGTTAGTGAACTAGAGACCCTTTCTATTCTAGACCCTCTAGAAATAAGGTAGTTCTGCGCACTCACCCAAGGTTTGCGCCTAAATTATTTTCAAAGTTCCATGTGAACCAGTGTATAGAACTGCCTACATTCTTCCAGAACCCTACCAACGTGGCAGAAAAAAGCCTACACTGCACACACTAGATGTGTGCAGTGCAGTCATGTACAATCGGGAAAGAACTAAACCACTAAGGAAAACAAACCAGTTTTATGTTTCAGTGGCAGCTGGTAGAGAAGTGGACCCTGTCTCTAAATCAGCTATCTCTAAATGTATTGTCAACTGCATCACACTCTGCTACAAACTTGCCAAGAGAGAACTGCCCTTCAAGCCTAGAGCACACTCTACTCGGGGCACTGGAGCTTCCATAGCATATATTGCAAATGTTCCTCTCAAGTCCCTTTGTAAAGCGGCAACCGAGTTCTGTACACACCTTTACAAAACGCTATTGCCTAGACACTCACTGTAGGTCTGATTATCAGGTGCGACAAGCAGTACTAAGACATCTTTTCACTACTGTTCCTTCTCACATCCCACCCCCAACTCTGGGTACTGCTCGCTAGTCAATGCACAGTATGTGATTCTAAGCAGATTAACAAGCACTGTAATAGCATTTCTGATGATTGCATCTGCTTGGATTCACATGCGCCCACCCTTCCTCCCCACTCGGATGGAATTAATATAGACGTCTTACTACTTCTCTCTTTCTGTACTCGCTCACGATAGACATAAGGCTCCCTCACGGCAGAAAAAATACAATTGGAGGGACCTTGATGAGTGAGGATTTCTGGGTACACTACACGTCGCGTTAGGGATAGTGTTACAGGCACGCCTATGCCGACGTCCCCTTTCGATCCTTGAAAGACAAGATGCAATACTCTGCGGTTACCACTAGATGGCGGATTATATGCACTGCATGTGAATCTAAGCAGATAAAATCATCAGAAAGGCTATTACGGTAAGTAATGCATGTCATATACACAGAATGCTACAATAACAACCATAAACTACACAGTATACAAAAAAAGGACAATTTACTCAATGTTTACATACATTAAACATTCATAGAAATGTTTTATTATATGGCAGGCTGCCAAAGGATGTTCATAGGTCATGTCTACACTTGGTTCTTAAAGTGCTTCCTTATGCGATCAAACAGTATTTAACAAATGGTCCATATGGGTATGACAACACTACCACAACATTTAGTTTTGCAGAGGTAATTTGTTCTTGTGCATGCTTAATTACCATCCTTATCAAATATGATAAGACAAAATAAAGGGCATATTGCATTCAGTCTCTTTCTAATAATGGTTGATGTGTTTAAACATTACCCAGCAGGTAATGGCTAATATTCTTAGTTTCTGATTTTCTCGTTTTTAGGGATGTTTCTACAAATGAAAGATCGGTTGACACAGGGTATTTCGGCCATACGTGAAGATCTGCCTATCCTTAGCGATCTTCTCATTTATTGTATAGTTGGGCCTTCATCTGGACATACTTTTATTTCATGGATCAACATCTTTTCTCTTGACTACCCCTCTGGTTTTTTTTTGGGGTTCCGCAGTATAGTGAACATAAAACACTAGTAAGTGAGGTATATTTTTACCAAATATACTCCAAGTCGGAACACTAACCTTAATTTTGTTGTGCACAAAGGGAAAATGGATTTTTCTTTTTTTCTATATATATTAGTTTTCGGATTATCATGAAATATTATCGTGGCCCACTTGTATTCAGGCTGTGGCACCTACAATAGTAATGCATTTGTTTTATGTTACGTAGTGTATGTCACGTGTTCATTACATTTTTAAGAAATGCACTCAAAAACAGTGCATCAGACTAAACTTTTTTCTTTTGCCCATTTTGTTAATGCCTGGAATTTTTAATATCATCTTTTCATTTTTTTGCTTTGTTTTCTGTGTTAGGCAGAATCCTGTGCAGTTCCCTTGGGGAACACTGCAAAAAGATTAAGACTACAGGAGTAAGCAGTAAACCCAATTGGTAGCAGTCTGCACAACCCAGATTTACCTGGTAGCTGTGGCTGAGCACTCAGACGTCTCCCAAGAAGAGTAGGGCAGTATATAGAGTATACACAATAGGGCTAAAACACAGTAGAGCAAACAAGCACTGACCAGAGCTTTGTATCAAAAGTATATAATTATTTATTTAAAACGCACTTTAGGCAATACATTAGCACTCCAAATCAAAAGCAAGTTAAAACAGTCAGGTAAAGTATAAACACCTCCCTTGATAACTATTAGACAAGTCAGAGTTAAAACACCACTATTTGTTAAAACAGATGTGAGCGCGTAACCTAGATGGCACTCCAATAGTTAAGTTAAAGGGAGAGAAAAATGCAGGGCATAAAAATAAAACAGTTCAGTTCCCAACACTTGTCGAAGTTCAAAGCAAGGGAGTCAAGGCAGTATACACTGTAGAGCCAAAGTTCATAGGCCAGGCCCACTTTAAATGGAGCAAAGCGAAATGTACCCAAGATCACACAGTTTAAAATGCACTAAGAGTCTTTGCAGAATGTTCAAAAGAGGTTGGGGTGATTCAAGAAGTAAAGTTAGAAGGTCTGGAGCCAACCCAGTTGGAAAGCCAAGGATTTAAGGGTCACCTTTAGCAATCCGTGGAAAGGGAGGCCAGGCAGAACACAGTACCTTAAAGAGAGAGGAAGCTCCAGAGGTGGCAGTTGTTCCTGGCAGTGGTTGCAGTTCTTTGTTTCGACCAGGGGAAGAGAGGATCTCGTCGAGGAGGAAACTTGGAGTCGTTGCACTGCCCAGGGATGAAACCAGCCGTGGAGTTCATCGGTTAAAAGGTGCGTTCCTTTTATTCGCGGTCAAAGTGGTGAAGCGTGGCTATCCGGCCGCCGGGGTGCTTGGCACGGGCGATTCGACCAAGAGACGCCTTTGGAAGGCGAAAGGGGCGAACTGGTTGATCCCACCATCTCAAGGAAGAAGACTCGTCCAGCAGAAGATCTTCTCTTGTCGTTGGGAAAGTGGCGAGTTCATTGCACCAGGGCTCCACCAGTGGTGTCGTCGTTGCAGATGGCTCAGCTTTTTCCCTCTTTGGATTCTTAGGTCCTGTGGCGACTTCTGAAGTTCCAGTCCCAAAAGCCCTGCTTTTATGCAGAAAATCCCCCATTCAACAGCCTAGTTGTCACTCAAACATGCTAAGTGGTGAGCCGGGCTGCTCACCACTGGGCCAATCAGAACAGAGTGCGACTTGAGTTGCTAAGGCAACGCAGTCCAGGGTGCCAATTCCCCCACCCACACATCCTGTGGAACCCAGACAGAGTGGCACCAGTTGGAGGGCTTCTGTGGAGAAGCCCGCCAAAAAGTGGAACAAAGGGCCGACCTTGGTTGGAGTTACAGAGACGGACACAAACGTCATTTTAGAAGAGAGTTCTGGCGAAAAGACCCAACCGTTGATTTAATATTAAATAAATAAACCAGCGGTATCTTTAACATTGCACCAAAAAGTGGTGCGTTTAAAATAAATGGGAAAATCCCATAGGAAATATTCTGGTGAAATATTTTGCGTGGTAACCACTGCCACCAGACAGAAACTCGACAAGGGGGGACTGGACAGTGCCCCCTTGAAAACAGACCCAGGGGCAATCGAATTAACCCCTTCCAGTACTTCCACAATATGATGGTTTGTACTGGTTCTGTTCACAATTTTGGACTAGTAAAGTCATTGGTGACTTTACATGCCCTGGGAGACAGTAGTCAGTCCCAGGGTATGGCGTCTATGTTTGGGGGTCACTATGACACCCCTGTGTTACTGCACTGAGGGTGCTGTGTAACACATACATAAAAACAGAATATACCCTGTGGAGTAAAAGACCCCATAGCCCATAAGCACACACAAAAGGAAAGACATACCTCAAATCATGCCTAAGAGTGGGAGGAAAAGAGTCTCACTCTTAGCAGGAGAAAAAAACAAACCCCAAACATCCAGCAAAGCTGCTGGGGGACTCAATAGGTTTGGGAAATTAGCCTTATAAGAGAATTCTCCCTAACATTCTGTACGGCTCACCTGTTATAGAGAACTGTTATTACTAGTTTACTTCAGAAACCACTTTCAATGGATTGCTTTTCTCCCGCAGATTCCTTATCCGATATCCTCATCCAGCTCTGCTGCTCAGAAACTTTTCGACAAGGGTGTTGTGCGCCTTGACTTGACCGTCGATCCGTCTTGCTCGGTGCTCAATCGTCAGCTCTGGATGTGACATTGGCTGTCGTATATATGCCATGTCACTATGCCCCATACCTCAGTTCCTTTTTTCCATGCACTCGACACGCTGCTGTAAGGAACATGACACGACCCCTTTGACTCTGCGTTTTGACTAAATTTGTCAAATTATATCTGAAACCTCGACCGTAACATGTCCGCTCCCCATATTGCGGGCTTTAAAAGGTGCACGGACTGCCATTCCAAAAAGTTGATGACCGACCCGCACATTATTAGTCTGTGGTGCCTGGGTACGGATCACGGCACGGAGAGATGTGCGTCGTGCTCCAAGATGCACTCAAGTCAATATGCAAGTGTTCCGCCAAATTCACAGTTGGCGGAGCGTCTCCGAAATCCCTGCCACGGTCGATCGTCCGGTCCTACGCAGCCGAGACTGAGGGGCCCACCCCCGAAAAGGAAAAGCATCAGCGGAAGGCCGAAAAGCAGTCACACTTCAGGAGCTTTCTTCCTCTTCTTTAGCGCGTATGAAAAAGAAGCGCCACTGTCATCAACACAAGTCCAGCTGGTCATCGGAAAAAGGTAAACCCCCGGCTGGGCCAACCACTCAAGAGAGTGGGAAGATTTTAAGACTCAAATGCTGGCTATGTTTAAGACGCAGGATGCTGCAGGTGTGCGTGCGCCCCCTGAACAGCAGGCTTCGGCTGCGAAAGAGGTGCTCAGCACTCCCGACCACACGCACGCCGTATCATCGCCATCAGTGTCGGAGAAGGTTTCGGGCTCGACATCGAAATGGGCACAAAAGCCATAAATGCCCGGTCCTTCTCTGATGCCGCAGTGGTGCCCAAGCCCCGATCGGCACCGACTGCCATTCTGTCGACGTCAAAAGAGACATCTTTGGCGCTGACTACTGGCAACAGATCTTTTGTCCCTCTCTCCAGGTCAGGATTCATATTGGTTCTGGTTGCTGGAAAACCAAATCTTGTTCTCAGCAGTTCATGAGGCAAGGGCCAAGAAGGGCTTGGCGGATGCTCTCAGTAGGCAGAGCACGATCTCACAAGTGGGAAGTGTGCCAGGAAGTCCTAGAAGAGGCCGCCTCTCTCTGGGATACCCCAGCAATGGATCGGTTTGCCACAGGAAGTACAGACAGTTCTGCACAAGGGAATTACCAGCGAACTGGGGGGATGCATTTCTGGTGGACTGGACCTTCCCTCTCCACTATGCCTCCCCCCCCCCCCCCCCGATTCCCGTCATCCCATGGGTTCTCAGGAGGTTGAAGAGGTTTTGAGCAACAATGATCTTGATCACCCCAAACTAGGCGAGGAGAACTTGGTACTCTGACCACTTGGATCTGACCATCTGTCCACCTCACTGGTTGCCTCTGCACCTGGATCTCCTGACCCTGTCGGAAGGTTGGGTACTCCACCCGAATCCAAAGTCCCTCCACCTACATACGTGGCTCTTGAGAGGATGAGGTATGATGACTGGGACCTCTCTGAGGAGGTACTTGAGGTGTTGCTGGCTGCACACAGACAGACTACTAGATCCTTGTATGTGTTTAGGTGGAGAAAATTTGAGGCGTGGTGCAGGGAACGCAAGATCAATCCCATCTCTTGCCCCATCACTACAGTGATGGAGTTAATCTGTCACTGGCCTCAGCAGGCCTTCAGGTTACCACAGTAAAAGGCTACTTGGTGGCTTGTCTGTTCAAAAGGTCAGCGGATCAAGGTTCTTTCTTTATGATCTCGTTTATGGCCTAATTGCTGAAGGGCCTTTTGAATACGTTTCCGCCAGCTCGTTTTGTTGTCCCAGACTGGGATTGAAATATAGTTGTAACATTCTTGATGGCCGCTCTTTTTGAGCCAATGCATTCCTGTTCTTTGCGACTGCCATAATTGAAGATAGCATTTTTTGTTGCTATTACATCAGCCATGAGAGTTAGCAAGCTTCAGGCCTTGTGTTGCAAGCCCCCATTTCTATGGTTCTTTCGGGCAAAGGTTTCCCTGAAAGTAAGGACTGGCTTTCTTCTGAAAGTCGTATCTGAATTCCACCTTTCTCGGTCCATCGCTAAGCTCCAAGAGCTTTGAGCTTTTATGTCGCTAGGGCGTCTGAGTACCGGAAATCTGAACAGCTGTTCTTGGCCCATTTATTGTCCCGCAAAGGTCTAGCTGTAACGAAGCAGATTCTACCTCGATGGATCACCCTCTGCATCATGGAATGCTACCAGTCTGCAGGCAGGGTGCTTCCTTCCGGCATCAGGGCACGCTCCACAAGATGGGTTTAGACTTCCATGGCCTAGCAGAGGGGGGTTCCCATTAGGGACATTTGTTGTGCGGCCCCATGGTTATCCTTGCACACGTTCACCAGGATGTTGCCCGTGGGGCAGATGCACGCTTTGGTAAGGCATTTCTTGCTTAATCTGCTACTTTAATATTTTCTGCCCACCTCTGTGGCCCTAACTGCTTGGAGAGTCTATCAGATGAGGAATCTGTGGGAGAAGAATCCATAGAAAGAATATTACAGAAAGTAATTTCTCCTTTTGATGGCTTAACTGGCAGATTCTCCGACTTCACCTAGGGCTACACATTGCATGCATTCAGTATACTGGGTGCATGTTGTCACAGTTTGTGTGCATTCATTTATATTATGCATTACACATTCATTTCATTTTTGGGAGATATATACTGCTGGATTCCATCACTAACTTTATATCTTGCCCATTCACTGGCGCCTGGTGTCTTAATCTCTTCTTTGCATTTCTTTTGCTTCTCGTTTAGTCCAGTTCACCTATTATGAGCAACGAAGATCACTAATCTGCTCAAATACCCACTTGCTAATGCGCTTGCTAGTGGCTTATCTAATCTTGAGCAGGGGATATACATTCCTCACATTTACATCCATTACATAATTACAATCGTGGCGTATGTTTTCACTATGCGCTAATTTACAGTGCCTGCTTGAATAGCAGAGAAGTCTGCTTATGGCTAGCACATATTTGTGTATTTGTGTAGCGGTCGATGGTGCTTCTTAGCCATTGTCTCATGCCTGCACCTGGATCGGTGTATTTTACGGGGCCATAGATCTTAATATATACATGCCACCATACGGTGTCCGGTCAAAGTTTTGAATCAAAAGGGTCGAATGCCCTTTTGATCGAAACCAAAAGGATTGAAAATAAAAGGGTTGCATTTTTTAAATTTATTTATATTTTTTTGTTTGGTATGTGAAAAAAATGTTTTTTTAAATGAGAAAATGGGGGGTTTGAGGGGGGAAGCCCCCCTAACCCTGCATAAAAAAAATGCGACCCTTTTTTTCGGTCCTTTTGGTGTCGAAAAAAAGGCATTTGAGCCTTTTGTTTTCGAACCTTTAACCTAGAACCCCACCATACCACATGCTTAAAAGGTAAAGGAGACTCCTTTATGGCTGACATTAATTCATATAGCAGGTTGTGTACAACATTTAAAAACCTGAAATATACGGCAACTCTCTTGTGCCCACCCATTTGGCATTGAGTTACGCATGGCCCTACAAACTACTCAACCTCACAAGTATGTTAAAAAGGGGGGCAGGGGCTTGTTTGGCTCATTGGCTTGGCTGTCCGTGATATCCCTCCAGGTGTACCTGCTGCTCACGCTAGACTTCAATGTGCGTCTAAAGCGAGCTGTAGCTTCTCTTTCCTATTGACACACTGTTGAGTCACGTGGTCTGCGCTTACCTACTTTGTGAGTTTTCTATGTCTGTTATCCTAATATCTTTGTATATGTTGGTGATCTTGGCCGCAGCTATCTTAGTGTACTCAACCTGCATCACAGTTTGTGTATACTACACTTGATTAAAAAGCCTTTTTCACGGCTTTCACATAACAACGTACATGATACTTGAGAAGATGGGCTCAAGTCAAGGGATTCCAGGAGCAGCTTAATTGTCCCAGTGGTAGCAGATTGTAACGCTCACCTGGCTCCCATGGAGGCGCGGGCGTGGCTGGGACTGCTGTGACCTCTTCTGCAGAGATGCGTAAGACCCGGAAGATGGACTGGACTGGATTCCCCAACCTGGCTTTTCTGGCTCGGAGGAATATCCCACTGTGTGTGAAAAGGAAGGGTTAATAGTCTGCGGGTGATGTTCCGACCTCCCACTTCCCTTCTCTCCCTCCGTGAAACCCTTTTGGAATTCCCTGGGAAGACTCACCTTAGGGACCAAAATGACGAGCTCTCCATCCTGCTTCTGATGCAGGGGCACGTTGTGATTCCAGTTACTTCACTGGATTGATGAGTTTAAACTAGTTTGTCCATTCCCGTCGTACCGCAAATGTTTATGGCAAGTTTGGGTTTATATTCACTCGTCTGTTCTTTTCTTTCGCAGGTGCTGGAGAAGATTCCGGGCTGCAGGCGATTTGGATGAAGCCAAATTCTTGTAAGAATTCCGATGAGAGATTCCTTTTCAGTTTTAAGTATCTCCTTTAATGTCCAATGTCTTTTTCCCCATAGGGGCCAGGGTACGGCAATGCCGGAGGTAAGGCGCCGACCCGAAAAGAGCTGCTGTGTCTCTCTTGCAAATGGGTAAATCTTGAGTGAGCGTATTGCTAATGTTCTCACATGCTCTCATTAATACAATGTCTGTTTCTTTTCCCCTTAGGGGCCGGGGTGCTGAGATGCCGAAGGTATGGCACAAACACGAAGGCGGAGAGGGAATTGAACCACAGGTAAGTTCTACTTAGATTCGTGTTTCCCTTCTCACCTCTCTTTCTCCTTCCTTCCAATAGGTGCTGGATGGCGGTGGAAGCTCCGGATGGACGTCGCAGGACTCAAACGCCACGTGCAGGTGAGTGAAATGCAGCGTGCTGCGCGCGACGTGATGCGCGTTTAAAATGTTTGCCTTCTTTGCAGGATCGTCGGCGTGCAGAATCCGGAGTGCAGATGTATCAGGTAAGGTTCTTGTTTTCACCTGTTCTCTTCCCTTTTCTTCTTTAGGTGTTTCCAGGATGCTGGCAGGCGTGATGGAGGACCAAGGCAGGAGCAGGCACGGTGAGCGTCCAGCTGCTAAGTGCAGAACAACGCGAAGCGTGGTCTGCTGCTTGGATGTGGCTTAAATAGCCTTTCAAGTAGTTCCAGGTATGTATTCTTCCCCCAGAAATATGTATTCCTCCACCGGTCACACCCTAGAGATCAAGTAGTCCCTAGAAAAATAGTTCCTTCCAGTCTTGGAAGTTGCAGCATGGTCTGCACAGGTAAGTTTACACCAAGCACTACTCCCAACCTACTTCTGTATGAGCCTGGCGCCGATGGCGCCAGGACTGATGTCCCCTATGAGCCTGACGTCAACGGCGCCAGGACTGAGTCCAAAGGGCCCCCATCTGGGGCTGCTGGGACTTCCCTTGAATGCATGGTGTCTGTCTCTGAGGGTGCCGGGCCTGGTTTGGCTCCTTGGAGGCAGGCATCATGACACAGATCAAGAATTATGCAATACCTATAGATTGTGTAAACCTCCCTAAGGGAGCTACAAACCTTAAGAACTGTGAAAGACATTGGGGAACCAGCTAGGAGAAGGGAGTCATTCTTCTAGCCCCACAAGAACTTTGTGTGATTGTTTATTTTCTGTTGGGTTACAGAGAACCCAGAGCTTTTATGGAACTTTTGTTTTGAGGGGATTGGGTCCTCCGATGTATTCCATATCTATGACAGTAATCACCACAGCTGTGCTGCTTCGGAAAATCTTCGGCTCCTGCGTCGGTGACGTCAATGTGCCGCCCTCGAGGAGTCGGGGTTTGCTCCTGATGTGCAGGCCCGGCTCCTCAACATGCCCTTTGACGGGGAACATCTTTTTGGCAGCAAGGCTGACGAGAGCGAGAGGTTGCAGACCTCAAAGGCTGCAGCAAAGTCGTTGGGCGCTGCAGTTTGACAACCTCCGCCTTTTCGTCCTAGGGGACAGCAATGGAAGGGAGGTTCCTTTCGTTATTATTCATCCTTTGGTAAAGCGAGAGGAGCTGCCATTCAAAGGGGCCACCGTAGGAGTGCCAGAGGTGGAAAACAAGGTACTCGAGGTGCCAAGGCCGCCCGGGCTGTTGCCTCTTTGCCATCAGGCAACGCCGCAGCCACTTCAGCTCAGACATGAGGCCATGTCCGAAGGTTCGCCGGTTGGGGGAAGGCTGGCGCAGCATCTTGCAGAGTGGCGTGCCATTACTTCAGATGTGTGTGTTCTGGAGATCATAACCCACGGCTACTGTCTTCCTTTCCGACAGAGGCCTCAAGACAATCCACCGGGGAATCTCTCTTTGAAGAGGCCGGATTCGCTCCTTGCGCAGGAAATTCAATCTCTGCTGGAGAAAGGCGCCATAGAACTGGTGCCTGTAGCGGAGAGGAACAAGGGATGGTATTCCCCTTATTTTTTGATTTCCAAGAAAGACGGGGGATTGAGACCCATCATGGATTTGCACGGTTTGAACAAACTCCTCATGAAGAAGTTGTTCAAGATGGTTACTCTCTCTCAAGTCCTCCAGGCCCTTCAACTTCAGGACTGGTTGGTGTCTCTCGACCTCAAGGACGCTTATTTTCATGTGCCGATCCATCCAAAGCACAAGAAGTACCTGAGATTCGCGGTTGGCGACTCGCGCTTTCAGTTTCGGGTCCTGCCGTTCGGATTGACCTCCGCCCGAGGGTCTTCACCAAGCTCATGGTAGTGGTGGCAGCGCACCTCAGGAAAGGGGGGATTCACGTCTACCCCTACCTGGACAATTGGTTGATCAGGGCGCGCTCTCCCGAGCATGTCCTGGATCATCTGTTGGTCACCTGCCACTCCCTCCACAAGCTGGGCTTCTCCTTAAACTTAAAGAAGTCCTCACGGGATGGGGAGCTCATGCCAACGAGTTGAGTCAGTGGTCGTTGGTCTCCATCGGAGTCCAGACTCCATATCAATCTGTTGGAGCTGAGGGCCGTCAGGCTAGCTGTCATGATCTCTGCTTCCAAAAGATCAGGACTTGCCCGGCTCCCTTGGAAGCAGACCCATAACCCCGGTTCCGAGTGCCAGCCAGTCCCAATTGGGACCTTTTGGACCCTGTCCTGGCGCCAGTGGCACCAGGCTCATAAAGATGCCCAGTCCCAGCGCTGGAAGCGCCGGGCTCATAATGCTTGGGTGGACTTACCTGCAGCAGACCATGCTGCTTACTTGCCTGCCAGTTGAACCCCTGATCCTCTTCTGTTTGGGACTACTTTTCCTGTTGGGTGGGGCAGGAGCCACTCCCTAGGTTCAGAACACTGGAACTCTTCTGGAAAGCAGGAACTCTTTTCTTACCTAGGCGTGGCTGTGGAAGGAGACACCTAAGCACTACAGGAGGCTATTTAAACCACACCCGATGGATGAATCTTGCTTTGTGTTATTCTGCATTCTCTGCAGCAGAACGCTCATCGTGTCTTCTGCTTCTGATCCTGGGCCTAAGGGAACAAAGGCTTACCATCCTGGAATCCAGTCTTCAGCAGCACCTGTAAAGACAAAGAAAGAACAGGTTAGCACTACGGTCTTCAGTGGCAGCGCATCTCTTACCTGGTCCATCGGCTGTCACCAACGCCTCGCGCTGCATTCCGGCATCTGAAAGACAAAGGCTTACCTACTCTTCGCACGCTCCGGAGGCCTTCGGTGCTGCATCCCGCATCTGAAAGACAAAAGAAGGTGCGTTTAAAGACATTGGGCAACTTTATTACTCACGTGCCATTACTCCTTCCCACGCCGAATCCAGTGGGTATTCCAGCACCCTTCAGCTTCTCTAAAGCTCCGAACTTGTACCTGCAAGATAAAAGGGACAGTTAGTGCGCATCGTGAAGCAGGCTACAAGCGCTTACTTACGTGCTTCCAGGCGCTTCTATTCCTCACGCGGGTTCGATCCTCAACTCTCATCAGCCCGCCATCCGCCATCGCCGGAACCCTGCAAAACAAGAGATATCATTACAAAAGACTTTTAAGACATTTGAAGTGCCCAGAACTTACCGTTCGTGCAGTTAACGACGGACAGCAGTCCTCTGAGGTCAAGAGGCCTGCACCCTTATCCAGTGAAGAAACTGGTTATGGCACCCTGCCCCGAGGCAGATGGAGAGCTCGGCGTTCACTTACCTAAGGTGAGGGCGTTAACCTTTGGGGTTCTACAGGAGAAGAGAAAGGGAAGAGGAGAGAGGCACCCAATAACCCCAGTTCATTAATCCCATATTTTCTATCTGCAGACATCTTACTCTTCAAGTCAGACATACAGTGCACAGAGGTCCAGCCCAAAGAGCCAACCGTGTGTTACACATCACCTTTGAAGATACAGCATTCACCCAGTCAAGACCGGCGCCTCTGCGGGAATCAGGTGAGCGTTACACTAGCCCTGAAGGCTTTTCTGCCGACTGTGCGAGGAAAGAATGCCCTGATCCTGACGAACAACACGGTGGCCATGCACTACCTCAACAAAAAGGGGGGGCAGGGTCCCCTCCTCTGTGCAGGGAGGCGATGCAGCTCTGGTTCTGGGCAATCCAGCAGGAAGTTTCGATATCGGCAGTTCATCTGGCAGGAGACGAAAACGAGACAGCGGATGCTCTGAGCAGGCAGAGCCCGATCTCTCACGAGTGGGAGTTGGCTCAGGGGATTCTCCTGGAGATCTTCGCCCTTTGGGGGGCCCTTCAAGTGGATCTTTTCGCCTCCAGTGTCAACCGGAAGTGTGAGAGGTTCTGCTTGCGGGAATTTCCTCCAAATGGAGCCTTAGGAGACGCGTTTGTGGTGGAGTGGTCAGTCCCACTGCTGTACGCGTTTCCTCCAGTCCCCGCCATCCCGCAAGTACTGCGGAGGCTACGGAGGTTCGGTTCCCGGATGATCCTCATTGCTCCGGCGTGGGCCCGGAGGACTTGGTACCCGGACCTTCTCGACTTGTCCATATGCCCTCCACGTTGTCTTCCCTACCGAGACGATCTGCTCTCACGGGAGGGGGGTTAGGTTCTCCATCCAGAGGTCAGATCCCTCAACCTTCACGCTTGGTTTCTAAAAGGTTGCGGTATAAGGATTGGGACCTCCCTGAAGACGTGATGGAGGTGTTGCTCTCGACCAGACGGCCCGCAACTAAGTCCCTGTACCGTTGCCGTAAGTTCTGCGACTGGTGCAGGGTTAAGAATGTGGATCCTTTTATGTGACATTCCCATGGTTCTGTCTTTTTTGCTTTCTTTGGCCCACAGGGGCCTTCAAGTGGGTACCATTAAAGGTTACCTGGCGGCGCTGCCCATATTTAAGCGCTCATCTGAAGAGTGTTCCTATTTTAAAATTCCTTTAATTTCTCAGTTTCTGAAAGGGCTCACTCATGTGTTCCATCCGTCACCTTTCCAGGTGCCCAGTTTAGATTTGAACCTTGTTCTCAAGTTTCTGATGGGTGCTCCGTTTGAGCCTTTGCATTCATGCCCTTTGAGACTGTTAACTCTTAAAACTGTATTTTTAGTTGCGGTCACTTCAACTCGCAGAGTGAGTGAGTTACAGGCACTTTCATTTAAGCCACCCTTCACTGTGTTTCATAAGGACAGGGTTGTCCTTAGAGTTCGTCCTTCTTTTCTTCCGAAGGTGGTGTCGGAATTTCATTTAGGCCAGAAGGTTTTTCTTCCGGCATTTTATCCTCCTCCACATCCTGGTAAGGAAGAGGAGAGGCTCCATACGCTTGATCCTAGGAGAGCGTTAAGCTTTTATATTTCACGCATGTCCTGGGTCAGAGTGGACGATCAGTTCTTCATTGGTTACACTGGAAAGCGTTTGGGACAAGCTGTGACGAAACAGACTTTGTCTTGCTGGATTATTTTGGCTATCTCTGAGTGTTACCGCTTGGCGGGTAAGGACCCTCCAGTAGGCTTACGGCCCATTCTACCAGGGGTATGGCTGCCTCTACCGCCCTGCAGAGGGGTGTTCCTTTTCGTAACATCTGTGATGCCGTCACCTGGGCTTCGGTACATACTTTTGTACGTCACTACTCCCTCGATTCCATCCGGGGGCAAGATCTGGCCTTTGGCAAGGCGGTCCTTTAACCCGCAATTTGATTGGGCATGCTAAATTTCTGTTTTCTAAATTCTTTTCCCACCACTTTGCATTGGTACTGCTTTGGGAGTCTGTCATAGATATGGAATACGTCGGAGGACCCAATCCCCTCGAAGAACAAGTTACTCTTACCTGGTAACGTTCTTTCGATGGGATGGTCCGACGACGTATTCCATATCGCTCCCTCCCTACCTTCCCCGCTACAGAATTCCTTATGCGATTGCAGCTTACGTTTCCGCAAGGCTTTGTGTGTCAGACTGACAGAAGACTTGTGGCACACGTTCTGGGAAAAAACTAAAATTGAGGCTACAGGCGTCGTGCGTCCTACTTATAACATCCAGTGATGTCGGCCGTCGCAGGAGGTCCTCGAAGGCGGCGGATCGACGTCAACGCAGGACGCAGACGCCGAAGATTTTCCGAAGCAGCACAGCTGTGGTGATTACTGTCTTAGATATGGAATACGTCGTCGGCCCATCCCATCTAAAGAACGTTACCAGGTAAGATAGTAACTTGTTCTTTGAACACCTGACAGGCGTTTGGACGCTTTGCATCCAGGAGAAGGGAGTCATTCTCCTGTATTAACCACCCGGCGGGTGATGGTAGCCCCTCAGCCAATGAGGAGTGTAGGGAACTCATGGTCACAACAGTAAAGACGGACACAACTGATCACAGTTCAAGGATGTTTATTTAAACTGTATGCAGGTTGGAAAAACGCCTAATCTAAACCTAAATCTAAGATGGGCGTATGCGTCCAGCATCAAATGAAAATAAGGCTGTCCTAGTGGCGTTGTCAAATAAAAAGGGCCTATGCTAAGAAGCCTATTGCTAAACCTTAAAACTAATACAAAAAGGATGTGGGATGGTTCTCAAATAATGTTGAGATGCAATGGCTTGGGTCTCCCTTCCCCACAGTTTGAGCACAGGGCAAGGTGGAATCTTAGAGCAAAGCACACACTTGAGCTTTCCTAGCACAAGTCGACAGACAGTTCTGTTCCAGTTTTTCAGGAGTCTTGATGGCCAAGTCTTGTTTCCCTTGAAAGTCTCTTGCCTTCGAGGGACTGATGTGTTCAAATAACAAAACAAATGTTCCTTCTCTCAATGGACTTTGGGTGATGGCTTCACCCCTAGATCTCCTTCGTTTGGGCTCGTATCAAGGGTTTCAGTGGTTTTGTCTCCTGGTTCTGAGGGCCTGATAGGATTTCCAAACACAAACAAACAGATTTCTGTTCTGTGTATTTCTTGCGTCTGATGGATTGATCCCTGGGTCCCCTTCTTCCGGGCGCAGACCCCTCTTTGCTTTCCAGCCACCCTCCACCGGGTTCACTATGGCGTTCATAAATCTTAATGTCTTTTTAAACAGTTCCAGTGGACATCCCTCGGCCGGGATCAAGTTTGTCAACACACTGTTTTGTGGGACTTTAGACTTCCCTTCTTCGTTAGCATCCCTGGTTCACTTTTGCCAACTTCACATTCGCTTTGCTTTTAATGATTTGTTCTCTGGTGATGGCTTCACCCCTGAGTTCCCCTATTCCGAGCGCAGATCCCTCGTTGCTTTCAATGTTTACGGGATTGACTTCCCTTGCTTTCGCATGTGGCACGATTCACTTCCCTTGCTTTCCTTATAGTTCTTAGGTCAAAGGCTTTCAACTGTACAGGGATTTTGCTTGACTTCCTCTATTACCACTTTGACCTATCTTGGCGACTCTCCTACGGCCTTCTGGTATCTGTAATTTCACTCAGACGGGGATCGACCTGAGTTTCTCAGAGCAGCACCCACGTGGTGCCGGCCCCCTTCTGCAGCTCTGGTCCCCCCTTTACAATCTTACAGTTCTTTGAACTTCTTTCAGCTTGCCACTTTGCGACTTTCATTCATCACAGCCTGGTTCTTATCAGTTCTCCCTCGACTCACCGGCTGTGATGAACAGCTTGGCTTTTCGTGTAGCTGGCGTCAAGGCTGGTGCCATGGTAGCATGAGTCTCCCTAGAAGTAGTAAGTGTAATAATAAGCCTAATGAAAGCCCTAACAAAGGGAAGGGGAGAATGGTAAAAATGGTCTCAACCATCAGTAATGCATTGGGGGACAAGGTTTGAAGCTCTTAAGGCAGCCCAATCCAAAATAACTGGGTTTTTTGCTGCACCTGCAGTGGTTCTTCCATGGATAAAGTCTCCAAATGGAAACGATAATCATAGTTTGCTGCCACCTAGAAGTAATGGATTCATTTTCCTATAATAGACAATAATTACTTGTTACTAAATTTGTGCCTAAATCTCCAAAGAGATTCAATAGGGGGTAGGAAGGCGGTACGATTAATGGAAATAACCTCTACTTTTGACAACATAATTGACACAAATATATCTGCCTCAACAAATGTCAGCTTTTGGAGTAACCATAAAGGAAACCACACAATCTGACAGTGTGAGTGAGAACAGTGCAGATACTAACTCTCCAGATAATTGCACTAATACCACAGTGACAAATTTAAATTCGATTGCAGCAACAACGGAAGCTGTGTTTGCTCTGATGTTGTCAATGACAACTGAGCAACGTGACCTTAAACACATTTTAGCACAAGTTGTAGATGTCATCTTGGAAAACAGTGACAGTGAATGAGATGAGTGTCTCGTCTTGGCAATGGGAATCGATATTCTCATCTATGCCTTGCTGCTATAGCAAGTGCCCAACGGTTAGTAGAGAATATTCCGGATATAAAACCTACGGAAATTGCGAGTGCAGTGCTAACTGGGGAAAAAACGAACCATGTAGAAATTTGTGGAAAATAGCCCAAGTCGCAGTGGACAAGGGGAAATAAAGATGAGAAAATGAAAATGGAGAAAATTGCAAAAACAAAAGGAAAACCCATCACTGAAGGAATAGGGGGTGAGTGAAATAATCTTGGAGCCAGAGGTTTTTGGCACGTAACCCCCGGGAGAATATTGTAAACCCCAAGGATAAGCCTTTACAGATGTGCAATGAATAATTTCTTGAAGGCCCAGTGACGCAAACAGTAAAAGAGGGCACTCTAGAAAACTCTAGATAAATGGCTCCATTTTAAGGCGGGTCATGGATATGGTAACAACACTAACAGTGAGAACGCTGGGGAGACGTGTTCCCTGAATAACATGGGACAACCATTAGGTCTTTCGCAGACAAATCTAACCCATAAAGGTGCACAAACAACATCTAATAGTCGATTACCCTATTCCCTACCTGCAACGCAACTGGTGGGAAAATGGGTTAAGCTAGTGGAGCTCCATCCTACTGTGGAAAGCCCATTTACGAATAGAGGTTTCCTTTTGAAATTGTTGAAATCGATCCCAGCTTTAAAAATCTATTAACTCTACTACTTGCAGAGTTGCTGGAACGTTATAGTGCCGAAAACTGTGCCTTTATAGAGTTTGTCTCTTCTTTAGTAGTTGAGGTTTTTTTTTTGCACCAATCGCACTTTAATACTGAATAATGGTTTTAATATGATAAGTCGTAAATACTGTAAGGAGCCAACACCTACAGAGATGATATGCCCAAATTTGAAGAGGGATATAGAGGTGGACATAAGGCATATAACTGAACGCTCTATATTTTCATGAGTGACAATGCCTAAACCGGTAAACCTGATAGTGGTGTTGGAAGAAAGATGGATTTCTGAGTTACTAGGGAAACAGGACTCATGATTTATGACAAAACAGAACCATAGATGTTTATCTTGGAATTCCAGGGGCTACCGCTCTTTTCAGGAGGGATTGAAATTAATCACTAACTGATGTTTTTGCATTACAGGAAACATTTTGAGGGTTATAACATCATACATCAGCCTGCGATATTACAGGCTAGAGGTAGATCTGTGGCTGGTCTTTGTATAGGTGCAAAAACACATTTGAAGGTAACTGAACATGTTGTAGTCAAGCCTTGCTGCTTTGTGTTGAGTGTAGTGATTGAAGGTTTATCCCTGCCATGGGGGGAAATGTTACTTTTTAATTTGTATGACCCCTGGGTGGGTCCTACACCGAGGGTATTCAGGACAAGGTGGCCTCTTTGTTGAGGGGATAGTGCCAGTAGGACACAGTAAATAAAGTCATGGTCACAGGGGATTTTAATGAACATGATATCATTAGAGGTACATGAGTGGGTGGAAGATAAGGAGTTCAAATGTATTGTTTGCTAAACGTGGGGGTTCTTGTTTGCAAGGTAAGGAAAATGATGAGGGGCATAGTTGGACAGACCTCCTTGCCTCTTAGGATATTGGAAACATGGAGGTGGAAAATGAAAATTAGACTAATGAACTACACTGGACAAATGGTAATGTATCTTCGCATTTAGATTACATCTTTGCTAGCCCTCTGAATAGAGGGAAATCTTCAGCCATTAAGGTAAAACATATTGGCATCAGTGATCATGCCACTCCTACCTGGTGCCTGTTATTCCCCACGAGCAAAAATGTACTTACATTTAATACCAAAATTGAAGTTTAATACTCGGGGAAATAGACTTATCTGGAGTGCCTGCAATGTGAGTAAATGTAATAAATACTTCACCGCAATAAAGGAACCAATTAAGACCCAGCTTGAGAACTGTGACTGGGATATGGTTAATTTTGTAGACACTGTGATCACTAGACTTCTTGTTGGTAAGAGGAAATGGCATTTAGAAAATCAAAATCGGAGAGTATGCGATATCCTTAGTATAAAACAGAAGAGAATTCCGTACTGCTACTTGGGCTATCCTTCGAAGAGAAATGATGTCCTCCTAATGTAAGAATAAAGAAGATAACACGTCTCCAAACTCAATACAAAAACTAGGTCAGAAACCATAAAAACAGTTTAAATAGTGCATATTGGGATTTTATCTTTAGATTACAAAAAATCAATGATAGCCGTGAATGTTGATTTAGTTATAGAACATTTCTGGCTGGGGACACCCTCGTGTTCTTAAACCTGTAACGGAGGAGACATGGGTACAGTATATTAGGCAATATCTTTTTTACCACAGATACTCCTATTAACACAGACAATTCTATTTCTAATTTGACTTTTGGTGAAATTGAGGAATTTGAGGCGATTAAGATACTACTGGCCATAAATAAAAGTAAGGCTTCTAAGGCGCCTGGCCCAGTTAGTTTACCCAACGTCGTATTTAAAAATAATCCTGAATATTGTGCCCAGGGGCTAACAACACTATTTGCAAAAATTTGGAAACTGGAGTCTTGCCAACTAGCTGGGAAATGCTCTCCAGCATTGGTTCAGGCATGGATTCACATGCTCATGAATATTCACTGTTGCCAGGCTGGGAATCCTCAGTAAAAGAAAAAACAGTTTCACTTTCACTTTAAAACTTGTTCATATTGCCCCTATCCAATGACACTTATCTCCCTTAGCCCTGCCTCTGGCAGCCATCTTCAGATTTTTACTGCACGCTTCTGTGTTGGGAGTCCTCGGGTTGCTCTCTGAGCTATTTTGTACTTTGTTTCCAAGTTTTTTTGCAGAAAAGTTCTATTTTTGTTCCATTGGAGCCAGTGTGCTCCTCTCTTCATTGGCCGCCAATGGGGATTTGTTGTCGGTGAAGCTTTGCAGCCCCTCAACGGCAAAGATTTGTGGAAGTTTCTGCAAGGCCATCTTGGGCCTACGTCGCGTCCTCAGAACATGACAGAGGAGAAAAGGAGGGAAGGACCCTCTTCAAGCCCTGCACCAAATGCAGGCTACGGAACGTCTTTGTGGAAGACACACATCTACAATGTCTTTACTGCTTGCACCCGGAACACGAGGATGGGTGAGAGATCTGCCTGGGCTTCTCGCAAGAAGACAAAGGAGGACAGGTATAGCAGGCTGGCGGCATGGTTCAAGTCGAGCAAGGGCTCTGACCCGTGCTACGAGCAGGGTCATGCCCCAGCAAGGACTGGTCGGTCCGAAGAGCGGTCTTCCTCCAGGAGGAAGTGAAAGTCCTTTGAGGCCGCCCCATCTGTAGTGCTCCACGACAAGGCCAAGAGTCGCAAGACCGATTCCACCGGGTTAGCCGCTGATGCAGGTCCCAGGTTGGATAGGTCGCGATCACCATCACCGTCCGCCTCTGTAGCCAACATGCCAGAGAGTTCCTTCTCAAAGAGGAAGTCATTCACCCTGGCCAAGTTACAGGGGGGGAATCAGAAAGACCCAGGCCGGAGGAAGAGAAGACTGTGCAGCCCAAGTTGGCTTCACCGGCACAGCCAAAGACCTCGTCGATGACCTTGTCGACAACTTCTGTGATGACAGCTACAGCGGGAGGTACCGACCCAACAAGGGTTGTTTCCTACTGCGCAGAGGAACCCCCGGACAACAGGACGAAGAAGTTGTACGCCATGGGGAAGAGAGTCCTCTACATAGCGGCATGAACGATCAAGGCGGCTAATGCTCTCTTGCTACCTTGTCCCGATATGACCGAGAGCTTTGGTACAAATTGGGCCCTATTCTGGAATTCCTCCCTGATGACAAGAAAACTGAGGCTCTCACCCTCTTTCTGGAAGGGGAGGTGGCATCAGACAATGCCATTACGGTGGCAGTGGACATTGCCGACACGGGCTTCCGACAGATGGGAAACTCATCGGCAAGGATGGTTGAAGGCCACAAACTTTCACAAGGACGTTCATACGAAGGTGCTGGACATGCCTGCCGACGGCAAAAATCTGTTTGGGAAGGCAGTTGACGAATCCCTTCAAGCCATAAAGACAGACACGGTGACGGCACGTTCCCTTGGCTCTCTACAGCAGCATTGCTCGTCGTCTTTTTCGCTCCTCCAGGGGAAAATCGAGCAGATCATCCGAGAGATACTATTCATCGTACAGGCAACCTCCCCAATCCTCCACGCAGGAATCCTACAGGGCTCGCTCCCAGGCCTATGGTGGCGAAGGTCAGCATCTCTGTCCCCCACAGGGGAAGGCGCTGGCGCCCAATAAAGCCTGAACTGGGCAAGAAGTTGAGCCCCCACACGCGGTCCTCGGTGGGAGGCCGGCTGACGAGGTTCGCAAGCGAGTGGAAGATGATCACCATCGACAGATGGGTGCTAGATGCTTTCGCCCAGGTGCTTTCGTATTCCACCGGTTCCCCACCTGGAGCAGCACATCCCTCAGCTCCTGTAAGAAGTGTGAGCCTTGTTACAGAAATGGCCGATAGAGCAAGTTCCCCAATGGCTCCGGTGCTCCAGAGTCTATTCCAGTTACTTTCTGGTCAGAAAGGAGACTGGGTTGGAGGCACATCCTGGACCTGCGCCATTTGAACAAGTATTTGAAATCCCAAAATTGCAGGATGGTCACGTTGCAGCACTTGCTCGGCTAACTGATGGAAGGGGATTTCTTGACGTCGTTGGACCTGATGGATGCTTACTTCCATGTCCCCATCCATAGGAAACATCAAAGTTCCAACGGTTCGTGGTACAAGGCTAACACTACCAGTACAAGGCCTTGCTTTCAGTCTAAAGTCAGCCCCAAGGGTATTCACAAAAAGCCTGGCTCCTGTGACAGCCCACCAGGGCATTCACGTATACCCATAACTGGAGGACTGGCTGATACAGGCCCGCTCCCGGGAGCTGGCTGACGAGCACACGAAGGAGCCTGTTGGGCTACTGATGGAGCTGGGGTTCTCCGTGAACTATCCGAAGTCCTGCTCAACATCACAGAATGCTCTGGTCCTCTGCGCCAGACTCAACCCAGTGGCTTGCCTGGCGGCCCCCTCGGAGGAAAGGCTAGCAGCCATTCAAGGGAAGGTACAATGGCTGTCGTCGGCAAAGACGTCCACGCTTCGGGCCATCACTTCTTTGCTGGGCATGATGTTGTCCTTCATCTACCTTGTCCGTCCCTGCAGGTTGCAGATGAGACCCCTACAGGAATTCTTGGACGCACATTGGATACAAGTGTCCGGGAAATTTACGGACAAGATCCGCCTCAATGAGGAGTTCTGGCGGGCGATAGTGGTGGGGGCATGCTCTCACATCGACTTGGGGACAGGATTTCTAACCCCACCATACCAGGACACAGTCACTACAGACTCCTCTCTGCAAGGTTGGGGAGCTCACACCAGAGGGCTGAGGCTTCCAGAGGAAAAGGATCTGCACATCAACATCTTATAGCTACGGGCAGTGTTCTGGGCCCTCAAGTCTTTCCTACCATCTCTGAGAGGCAAGGTGGTGAGGATCTTCACAGACAACACCGCCACCATGTTCTGCATCTGGAAACAAGGGGGCACACGATCCCCAGCACTCTGTAAGGAAACTCAGGACTTGTGGCATTGGGCCATTGGACAGGGGATGTTCCTCGTCACGCTCAATCTGGCAGGCGCCAAGAACACCATTGCTGACTCCCTCAGCAGGGAGCTGCGGTCCTGCCACGAGTGGGAAGTTTGTCAGGATCAGGTGGACCATCTGTTTGTCAAATGGGGCAGACAGCGACAAACTCAAAATGGCAGATGTTTGCCAGCAGGCTCCACCAACCGAGGAGCATGGGGGACGCTTTCTCCTTCCCGTGGTAAGGTCTGTTTCTGTATGCCTTACCCCCGTTTCCTCTACATCTACGTGTGATGAACACACTCGGACTGTGTCAGTGCAAGATGATACTCATCGCCAGGCATGGCCGAGGCAAATTTGGTATCCGGAACTGCTCAGCTTGTCGGTGTCGCCTCCAGTCAATTTGCTGGTACTTCTGGGCGGCTCACCAGAGAAGGAGGCGCAATCCTTCATCACGACCCAGGATATCTGAGCCTGACGGCATGGCTCCTGCAGCCTTAGAGTTGGGAGGTTATGAGTTGCCAGTGGACTGCAGGGTGGTCCTACCAAAGCCAGGGCATTGTTGACTCTTAAGTGCTACAGCCATAAGTGGAAGCGTTTTGCTACATGGTGCCGGTCGCAGAAGATTATGCTTCTGAGCGTCACGGCTCCACAGATTCTTCCATACTTGCTGTCCTTGGCGAAAGCTGGGCTGGCTCACGCATCCATCAAGATACACCTGGCGGCCATGTCAAGTTACACCAGGCCCCCAGGAAGATCTTTGCTGTGATTGCACAGACGCTTCAAGGAGTTCCTCAATGGGCTTTTTCAATCTTTCCCTCTGGTGAAGGCGCCTGCCCTGTGGGAACTGAATGTGGTCCTGACCAGACTCATGGGAGCACTTTCGAATCTATGCATTAAGCCCGAATCAAGTTTCTGTCGTGGAAGACGGCATTCCTTATGACCATCACCTCAGCCAGAAGTGTGGGTGAAATTCAGGCCCTATCCTGCAAACAGACATATCTGACTTTCCACGAATCAAGGGTGGTACTGCTTACACACCCCACATTCATGCCGAAGGTTCCGTCGAAATTCCACCTCAACAAGCCTTTGGTTTTGCCTGTTTTCTTACGGAAACCTTAGTTGCCGGAGGTCAGAGCCTTGCATTCGTTTGATGTTTCTCATGCCTTGAAGTTCTATGTGGCATGCACAAAGAGTTTTCGGAAGACTTCTCAATTGTTTGTGAACTTTGGTCCTGTGAACCATGGTTCCAAGCCTTGTCCATGGCTTCCATCTCGAGATGGCTCTCCGGCTGCATCATGCACTGTGATCGGCTGGCAAACCGGCTGCTGCCGGGCCATCTGAGAACCCACTCCACCAGAGTGACGGCGTTCCTTTCTGGTGTGCCCCTGCTCGACATCTGCAGGGCTGCTATGTGGAGGTCCATGCATACCGTCACAAAGTTCTACTGCGCTGACAGGGATTCCAGGGAGGAGTCCAGAGTCGGCCAGGCAGTGCTACGCAACCTGTTGGCTTGAGGTGAGCCTGTTCCAGGGGTAAGTGTTAATTGCTTCTGTTGAGCTTTGCCACCTCCCGTGGTTGTGTAATGTGTACTGTTGTGTATTCGTTATTCATGAGCATCTGAATCCATTCCAGACCCTGTGCCGGAGAAGGTTTAACCTCATTAGTGCCAAGGACTTGGGATTCCCTCCCTGTTGTCAAGGACGAGATACCTCGTCCTTTCAGGCACTCTGTTTTGAGTGATCCCTGCAAAGCAGGGATCGCACAAAACTGCAATCCAACCCCCAGGCTATGTGAGGGGCAGGTCCCTCTTCATGGCCCAGGGGTTGGATTACCTTCAATTTCACGTCGGCGTGTGTGACGCACGCCGACATGAAATTGAAAGTAAATTCACAGCTGCAGCTATTTTCGGCTGCCGCGGTGAAAACAGAAGGTGAGTGTTCACCTTAATCTGCCTCGATCTCCGGCTGTAGTTCAAGGCATGAGTCGAGGCAGGTATCGCTGGGAAGGGGAGATTCTCCCCTTCCCAGCGATACTTTGTGTGACAGCATTGCTGGTCACGGATCGGGCGCAGAGCTCGATCCGTGGCCAGCAATGGCCACTAGAGCACCAGGGATCTGTTTTGGGAGCTGGGGGCAGGAGGCTGCTTACTAGGTAAGCGGCCCCCTCTCCCCTAAGCCCCCAAAGCATGGCGCCACAGCGCAGGAGACCCCTGGGGGCAGTGAGCATCTGCCCCCAGGGGTGATGAGAAAAATAAATCGAAGGAAGGGGGGAGGTGGGAGGGGGTTTGGGGCCCACTAGACCACCATGGATTTTTGAAAAAATGGTGTCTTTGGAAAGATGGGTGGGGCAATAAGGGTTGGGCACCCTGGTGCCAGATTGACACACCAATGTGCCCCTCTGCGCCAAGGCAAGTTTTGTAAACAAAGAAAAAAATGGAAAATGGTACACTACACTTTAGGGCGGGCTGAGGGGCACCCTAAACCGCCAGGTAATTTTCTAATGTAATGGGGGGTGACCCTCTACCCCCCCCCCCCACCACCACCAAATGCAGAAGGGGGGCATCTCAAAGTAAAAAATGGAAAATGGTGGAGCGCATTTTAGGGGGGGCTGTGGGGAACCCCAAAGGGACGGGGAATTTTCTAATGGGACGGGGTGGTGCCCCTGCCTCCCCCATCCGCAATGGAGTGAGTGCCATGTCATGCAGCCCTCCCTGGGACCAGATATCTGCTCCTAGGAAGGGGCGCCTGAGCCCAGGGAGGAGTGCAGGACAGCCCCCCTTATCTGCCCCCAGGGAGGGCTGCAATTTTTGGGGGCCCTCTCCCCACCACTCCAAATGGAGGGGGGTTGTACCTCACGCAGCCGTTTATAGGATGCCCAGGGAGGCCTGCATGAGGTGCCTCTGCCACCCATTTGGGGTGAGGGGGGAGAGGGCCCCCAAAAATGGAGCGACAGGCCCCCCACTGGGTGGGGCAGTAAGGTTTGGGCACCCCGGGGCCAGATTGGCACATCAATGTGCCTCTCTGCACCAATGGGAGTTGGGTATCCAAAGGAAAAAAGTGAAAATGGTGGAACGCTTTTTAGGGGGGGGGGGCTGTGGGGCACCCCAAAGGGTCGGGGAATTTTCTAATGGGATGGGTCGTTGACCCTCTCCCTCCCTACTCGCAATGGAGTGGGTGCCATGTCATGCAGCCCTCCCTGGGACCAGATATCTGCTCCTAGGAAGGGACGCCTGAGGCCAGGGAGGAGTGCAGGACAGCCCCCCCCCCCTTATCTGAACCCAGGGAGGGCTACATTTTGCTGGTGTGACCATAGGTTGTTTTGTTTACAGCTTTTTCTACGCGAGCAGCTGCAATGTTGTGTGTACTGTTTTTTTGTATTCTATGGTTGGGGCCCACTGGGGCTGGATTGTTGGCGGTGTGGGTGGGATTGGCCCGTCTGGGCAGATATGTTGGTGGGCCGGGACACAATTGCAGGGGCAGGCCACAAATTGTCCCCAGATCATTGGTGTTTCCCTGGGAGCGGATCCCTCCCATGTGGGTTGTCCATCTGCAAGCTCAGGCTCCACCTCTGGCTGTGCTACGTTACAGATGTCACCTCCGGGGAGGAATGGGGATCCTGCTGGGGCTCCCTGGAGCTGCTGCTAGGCTTAGGGGACGGTACACCCACATGGTACATGGATGTACAAGGCCAGGGACATCACCTCCAACTGTTCTGGAGTTGTGGCTGGGCTGCATTACAGCTTTTCCCTTTCAGGGGAGATATTGGCACACAGCCGAGACTCCTTGGTGGGGAGAAGATGTAATGCAGGGCAGCCAGGGCTCCAGCAAAGTCGGCTGTAATATCCCTGGCCTTGGGCACCCGTCTCCCATGTGGGTCTTTGCCGGGGGTTCTGGGTAATAAATTCTTTGCCGATTTGCGTAAGTCAGACCTCTGTGGATTCCCACGGGTGTCCTCTCTTGGGAAATGCATGGGGTTCCCTGTTTTCCTTGCTGGCTTCGACACCCTCGGCCCAAATCTGTAGGTTGCCCACATGAACAAAATGGGCTGTGCCGAAAGGCTTGGGGTTACCAGTGGGTTACGCTGTTCCTTTTGCGCCCCCGGTAGGTGCACCCACACATGTGAGGTACCGTTTTCATGTGCCGTTTTGCGCAAGTCATACCTCCTGCGGATTCCCACGGGTGTCATCTTTTCGGAAATGCATGGGGTTCCCTGTTTTCCTTGGTGGCTTGGACACCCGAGGCCCATAACTGTATGGTGTGCCTGTCTGCAGAGTGTGAAATTCAGGTGTGAAATTAGACTTGGGGTTACTTGTGTTTTAGGCTTTCCACTTGGCGCCCAGGTAGGTGCACCCACACATGTGAGGTACTGTTTTCATCGGGACATCTGTGGGAACACGGGACGGTAGGCCATGTGTTGTTGGTGGCGTGTTTCGAGTGGTGAGCCGAGTGAAATGTGTGGAAAATGCGGTTTTATTCCCACACATTTTGGACTTTGCAGGGGTGTCTGGGTAATACATTCTGGGCTGATTTGCGCAAATCATACCTCTGCGTATTCCCACGGGTGTCCTCTTTTCGGAAATGCATGGGGTTCCCTGTTTTCCTTGCTGGCTTCGACACCCTAGGCCCAAATCTGTAGGTTGCCCACATGAACAAAATGGGCTGTGCCGAAAGGCTTGGGGTTACCAGTGGGTTACGCTGTTCCTTTTGCGCCCCCGGTAGGTGCACCCACACATGTGAGGTACCGTTTTCATGTGCCGATTTGCGCAAGTCATACCTCCTGCGGATTCCCACGGGTGCCCTCTTTTCGGAAATGCATGGGGTTCCCTGTTTTCCTTGGTGGCTTGGACACCCGAGGCCCATATCTGTATGGTGTGCCCGTCTGCAGAGTGTGTGAAATTCAGGTGTGAAAACAGACTTGGGGTTACTTGTGTTTTAGGCTTTCCCCTTGGCGCCCAAGTAGGTGCACCCACACATGTGAGGTACCGTTTTCATCGGGACACCTGTGGGAACACGGGATGGTAGGCCATGTGTTGTTGGCAGCGTGTTTCGATGGGTGAGCCTGTGGGAACGCAGGAAGGTATAACATTTGCTGTTTGTGTGCTTTTTATAACGTTTTGACCCATTTGCTGGTGCCCTTTGTCACACAACCCTTTCATTTCCCAAATGTGACCTACATTTAGTCGCTGCTTTAGGCACCATACACTTTTGTAACCTGCACAGGTTACCTACCCTTGAAAAGGTCTGCCTGTGCTCTTTCAAAAAATGTATGCTTGCCGTTCATCATCACATTGGTTTTCCCGATTTACACATCCTAAGTGTGTCTGTTCAGGCCGTGAGCATATTGTGTACCATGGCTCAGTGTTTGGCTTGTGGTATTGCTTGTTTTGTAAAATACTACAAAAAATGTGTGCTTTCCTAACTGCAAGAGTCGGGGGGGAATGAAGCGGAGCATTGCTTTTCTCAAAATTCATAGAAGCCATTGCCCTACCAAGCCAACCATGTCCACCACATACCTTTTTTTTTGTCGGTCATTTTCATGCTTTTCCCCCAATCTATGGCATTTTCCCCTACATAGTTGTTGCCCGAACTACGCAAATCACTCCTTCCTCAACTTGGAATTTTGTCTACTTTTCAGAAATATATGCTTTTCTGTCCTCCAATTTGGCTTTCCTACCCTTTTCTTCCATTCCGTCCATGCATGTCCAATTGGCAAAAATGGCCAAAATCGCCTACCTCTCACAAAACGGTTGATAACCACATCAAAATAATTTTGTTTTCGTTTTCACTCAACCTGTTCTTGAAAGCCAGGAAATTGGGGAATTCAACACAGCAAACCATTTGTTCCTAGCTCTCACAAGGAAAAAAAACCACAGGCTTCTTTGTACATCATTTTATTCGCATTTTTTGAAAAAACACAACATTTTCGCACTTTTTGGTTATTTTCTCTCAACCCCCTACAGCAACCTAGGATTCCTGGGTGGTGTTACGACCGCCTACAAAGGGGGAAAAAAGGAGCCAAATTTGGCCGAGATATCTCATGTAGCAAAAAAGTTACAAGTCTTTAATTGGCCACATACCGTAATTACTAAAAAAGGCCTTGGCACTGGGGGGAAATATCCATGGCAGTTAAAGGGTTAAGTTACTTACCTGTAACTATTGTCTCCAGCATGGGTGTGGCATGGATTCACATGCAAAATTTCTCTCTGGCCCCTGTGTGGCTCTTCTTGGTCATGCTGCCACTTTGTATGCTTAACAAATCTGAATATGGCTGCCAGAGGCAGGGCTTAGGGAGACTGTGTTTGGATGGGGGCAGTATGACCCAGAGGACAGTGATTGGTTTAGAGGAGAAATACAGTTTTAAAGTGAAACTGTTTTATTCTTTTACCGAGGATTCCCAGCCTGACGATGGGGAATATTCATGAGCATGTGAATCCATGCCAGACCATGCTGGAGAACAATAGTTACAGGTAAGTAACTTAACCATCTTGATCCCGGTCTTTAAGAAAGAGAACAGAAATTATCCAAATGTGAGCAGAGTATTAGCTATTGCTGGCCTTTTGTTGAAATAATGTAATTTATGTGCAGAGAAGGGTCTCCTTCCCATCCTACAAACTGGATTTAGACGTGATTTGATCTGGGAGACAAGTTATGGGCACTTAATTACATCAAGGCAGATATTATTCTTTTGAAAAGAAAGGAGATTATATCTGTGTTATAAAGACTACTCCTGTGCTTTTGGAAAAACATAAGAGTTGGGTATAGCCTCTTCTTTGCTCCACTTAATCAAATTATGATACACAAATAATTAAGTATTGGTACAATTAGACACAGAGGGCACCTTGACCCAATCTAAAAGTATTAATATAGGATTGAAACAAGGACTTGTCTTGTCCCACATGCTCTATAATTTGTATACTGCCGTTATGGATGCCACCTTAAGATCGGTGTGCAATTTTCCTGGCAGTACCATATCTAGCATGAGGATGACACAATATTGATGAACCTGACCTCTCTAGGCCTTCAACGGTCATTAAATGCTTTCCTTTATTATACGAACAAAAATAATATGGAAATGTATATTGGAAAAACTAAAGTAATGATGGTAAGGTGGGGCAAAGAGGTGTTACATTTAGTTGGAAATTAGGTAAGGGGAGACTGGAAATTGTAAACATCTATACGTATCTTGGTATCCCCATTGTATCTACTCCCAATACCACCTATATGGGTATTTATGTACGTACTTAAGTCATGAAGAAGTGGATGGCTATACGTAATTTCATCTACAGAATGGGAGGGCATAACATGGAGGAATTATTAGAAATGTATAAAACAGGTATTACACCATGCATCCTTTATGGAATAGATGTTCTTCCCCAAAAAATGGTTACCTGGTTGGACACATTAGAGGGTAAACTCCTCTGTTCGATACTTGGGGTTCCTCAGGCAGTCCCGGTAGAAGCGCTTTGTTGCGAGTTGGGACTCCCTCATTTGTTGCTTTTTGTTATATACGTAGCGTGACATTTTGTCACTCTTTGTGCTTCTAATGTTAAGCACAATACACTTCTACAGTTATTTAAAATCCAGGAGGGTAACTGTGAAAGGAATTATTTGTTTGCAGAATTAAAAAATTCAGTGAAATATTTAGAAGACATAGATGTTGATTTACCGGACGAGGCTTCTTTCCCCATCTTCTTGAAAGTTTTGGTAAGGAAAACTTTAATGTTGGATAGAGACAAAAATGTATGTAAATTGGTGGTGCGAAAGGAGAATTCTGCAAACAAGGATTTAAACAGGGAAACCTAAAATGTATTTAACTAAACCTTGTATTCGCAAAGCAAGACGTTTTATGAGTTATCTGCGTTTGAATATTCTGTCTTCATTAACTATATAGGGGCCTGGAATTCCAAAATAAAAAGGAGAGATTGTGTTGTCTATGTAGTAGGTGGAATGAGACCAGTGGACAACTGCTTACTAACTCTGATACGTTAAGGGAACATTATATGCTCAGTTATAGAAGATTTGTCCACACTGATAGGGGCTATGAAACCGACCAATTTTCGAGTACATTGATAGATGGGGAATCGTTGGTTATGTGTTTAGCGGCTTTGCACATATGGTAAGAAATAATGAACATTTAAAGGAGTGATGGTGTGTTAGAATTCTTAGACATAAATAATTTTAACTAGGAAAGTGGCGCAAGTGAACCAAGTAAGCCCTATGTTGCACACTGAGTATAGATGTAACAAAATGTTTGTTGTATTTAAAGGTGTAATATTTGTACATTTTTATTAACTGTTATTAATGTTTTATATTGTAGTGCAAAAGGTTTTTCTGATTTAGCCAAAATGCACTTTAAATAAAATAATGTTCTTGTCAAATGAATGAAAAATGTATTTTCCACACAAAACATCTTCCTTGATAATGCAAAATGTCTCATCCACAGAGTACTGTTGCCAGAATGGCAAAACACTGAGCTTCTCCCGAATATCTTTTGTAGAATGGCAAAAACAAATGTTTTTCATAGAACACTTTTTATAATGATTGTTTCTCCTTTGCACAATTGGTTCTTTCCTGGTATACTCTCCTGCCAGAAAACTCAACTTCTTTATTTGCAAAATCCTTGATAGTCTGGTTTACTCTACTGCCAGGAATATCTCCTTTTGACTTGTCTAGATCCCTGGTCTACTCTCCTGCCAGGTGTCACTTTCCAAAAAGGATCAGTATAGATAATCTTATCAGATCTTTCTGCAATCTTCCTTCCGCTTCAGATTTCACAGAATCCTGCTTCTTCAATAACTCAACTCGTTAACTTCAGTGGTTGCTTGCACCAAGCTCTCCCATGCAGACATTTCACATATGAGGCTTTGCTGAAGCTCTGTCTGTAAACTTTCCTTTCAATCTCTCTTGGCTCTTGGCAATGCTTGTCCCAGTTTTCCCCCAACTGACATCTCATGTCAGGAAAACTGCACAACTTTTGCCTTCTTATTTCTCTTAGAAAGTCTTAGTTTATGGCAATGTGGTTTCCAACTGTCCCCCAATTGACATCTCATGTCAGGGGAATTTTACCATGTTCTTTAATGTCTCTGCATGTCCCGGGCCCCCCTTTTCTCTTAGGCTGACTCACCGGTAAACTGTGCCGTTGGTTCGAGCGTCCTTCGCTGGGCTGCCTTCCCCCTCTGTGCAGAGGTCGGTTTGTTTCTCACATCATCGTTGTCTGCCTTCTTCGCCTGAACCGGCACAGCTCTGCAGGTCTTCTCCTCGGACCCCGCTACTCGTCATTCTCCCTCACCTGAGCTCTTTCTGTCCAGCTTAGAGAACTGCTGCCCTGCCTTAGGCAGCCGCTCAGCGGTCTCCTCCTGGCTCTTCTCCTGGGAGCTGCCTCTGTCACCAGTCCCTCATCCTGCTCCACGTACTCTGCAGCGTCTCTTCACTTCACTTCCGTTCCTCGATCACACGGTTACATGTAACCTTCGGGTTTAAATGTCCCACACAGCTGATTCCTCCTTGAACAACTAGACTGCACTTCATACTTAACGTCCCATTTCCTCTCCATAGACTTCTTGCTCTTCTTCGTCCCAGTACCCCAGGCCTTATGGGAATTGGAGTTCCAACATGTTGTAGTCTTTTTCAAGGTGAGATTGCTTAAAACATTTGTTGTAATAGAGATGGTCAGAGGCAGGAGAGGTTATATGCACATTGGGTGAATTGGTTATCACAACACTTGCCGCCACTTTACAATAAGCCATAGTTTTAACAATTTGGGCTTCATGGGGGGCTGGGAGAATCAGGTGTCTTTATTAAGGGGATTACCACTTCACCATGATATGTCTCACACATGGTCCTCCCCATAAAGCTGCCCCCAGGGTCAGGATCAGGTAGCAGCTGCCTTTCCCTGGCCACATGGGAGGACACACCTGCTGGGGTTCTAGTGATGATTTCACAGGATTCATCACAGTAAGTACTACCGAGAGTCTCACAGTGCCTTAGACATGAAGAAGAGGATGCACCACAATGCCCGCATGATGCAGCAGACCCAGTCACTGGATTCTTGGTCGGGCAGACAAAAGAAGGGAGTCTGGAATGGATATCGCAGCAGCAGTCGATGGAAAAGGATCATTTGTGGTTTTATGATTTTGTCCCCCTTTTCAAAGCACAATTCAACGGTTACCGTCCGGTCGACTCATCTCGCTTTCTCGGTCCAGCACTGTAGTGAGGGTCTTCAAGGAGTGGAGTCTTGCCTCTGGAGGTCCGGAAGGAGTCAACCAAAGTTTCATGAGGATTGGATTTTCGGAAGGTCATGCACTGCGCAATGCCCACAGGTTCCAGGGTATTGGCAATTTGCAGCCAGTGAAGGTCACAGCTCATCCTGGGATGGCTCAAAATGCAGGTCGTCTTGAGACTTATTGGACCTACCACTTGAAGGGAGAGAATCATCTTTTTTCTGGGGATCGACTGATGTTTGGGAGAAGGGGTCGGACATGAGCGATTACTTAGCAGGCATCTCAGGTTGTCTGGTAGGGGCATGGGACGTCTCTTCTTCCTCGCCTGTTCTTCAGTTCCAGTGGTCAGCTTGTCTTCGGCCTCAGAATCCGTTCTTAGGTCAAATTACCTTTTTTAATCCCTGACAGGAAAAACAATCGATTTAGAAAGACTGCTCCGTGACTGCACAGAGCAGTCTTTCTAAATGAAACTGTCATGCCCCTGCTGCACAGGAGTGCATGCATGGGCCGACAGGCGAGACAGAGAGGACGTGCCATGGGGGGAGGAGGTGTGTGCGTGCGTGTCTGTGCAAAAACATGTGTATGCAGTGTGGGAGGGGGTGCAGGCGAGGAGGAGCAAAGGGTGGCTCGGGAGGCGAAACCCTCTCCACCTGAATAAAAAAGATTTTAAAAAACACAGGCATGTCATTTTCGCCCTGCCGAGGACTGCGCAAATGGACCGAAACAAATGGGTTTTTTATATGTGCGAAAATTACATGGAACCCAGGATCCGTGCTTCTTATGCAGGAGTCCAACAAATCAGCACCCATGCACCATTCAAACTGTGGGTGATGGCTGTCCTTTCAGGACAACCGCACTGCCAGTTGGAACTGGTTCCAGGCAGGCACAGCAGAAGACAAGGAACAGGGGAGTTTCAGAGTTCTCCCCTGTTTTCTGTCCTCACAGACACACTGACACCTTCACAAAGGCATCCTGCCAAAAAACAAAAGTCAAACCGGGACCTTCCTCAACCGTGCATGCCAGAAGAAGGACCAAGAAAGGGACAAGCCATCTTGAACTGGCGAAAAAAGAACACAGTCACCATGTTGGACCAGTGGTGACCCTTCTGTGCATCACTGCGGCTGAGAGTACATTCTGGGAGTAAAAAAATGCACAAAAGTAGGTAGGATAAAACCACTGCCACCTGTCATTCAGATTAACTTGTCACTGTAATCAAAAAATGACAGGAGCAGTGAGGACGAGGATACAGTGCAACCCCTCAGAACTCCATATATGCTGATCTCACAATAGAAAAGATGGGAACGATACCAAATATCTCCCTGCCCTTGGGAATATGTTTTCCCATAAGCAGAAAGAACAGAAAATAAAAAGGGAAGCCCAAGGGGATGCCAGCAGCACAGCAGAGTGGTGTGTGTTGCAAAAGTCAATGACATATGCCACAACACCTAGAGGAAAGCAGGACTCCGAGAAAAAGGTATATAAAGAAATACAAAAGGATCCAAAAGATAGGGTAAAAAAGTTGTGTGTGTGGAAAATATTTCCCCCTCACTCAGGAGAACTGACCAAAAATACAGTAATCCAGCAAAAAGTGCTGGGGACTCGCAGGTGAAGGGCATTTCACATAAAAGTGAAAATCTGCCTAACACTTTATTGATGGATTTGCACATTGTATGCACTTTTCTATTGCCATTTTACGTGGTTCGGCATAGAAGTTGTGCATTAATTGTACCTTGTTTACATATTGCTGTTAATTTAGGAATGTTATGTACTTCATTGAAAGTAATCTTTAAAATTCACATTAGACTGCTTGGAAAAGGATGTAGTCACATACTTTGCTGGTAGAGGACGTCCCTATATAATTATATTAAAGTACATTCAACAGCATTAGCATCACATGCTACCTCTCAGCGTAAAGGGTCCCAGTGGAAAGTCCAGTGGCCAGACATTCCCAGAGGGAACCCCTGTTGCTAGAACAGCTGGCAAATTCATATTAAAGTTGCTTTTTAAATTACTAGAACCTCTATTTCTGTAGTTAATAAATGACATGCATTGTCAGTAGATGAACTCTCCTTAATAGTAAGGGTAAGATGGTGTTTAGAACCCATCCGTGGGGATTCCAGAATTCTACGTAAACCAAAGCATTAACCTTGTGGATCAACTAGTGAACGTAGTCATCAATACAACACCTTATCTAAAAACACAGTTCATTCTTTAGAGTTTGTCATCACTCGACCAGCAACTCCCATCAAGCACTGCATTTGGTTAGTTAAGGCACCATTTCCCTTAGCTTACACATTGGGATACTTGAGACTACAACTCCCATCAAGAAGTGCACTTTCTTGTCCAGGCACACTTCCCTTGGCATACACGTCTGGGAGATATATCACTTGCATCAACCAGTGCCATTTGTGTGACCAGCGCACCTCTTCTTTTGGCAAACAAGTTTGGTATTCTCAGGACTACAATTCCCATCAATAAGTGTGGTTGGCTTTCTTGTATAGCTCCCCATGTGGTTCAACTCTTTGACGAGTGTCGGGACTACACTCCTATTAAGCAGAAGACTTTTCTGATCCAGTAGGATTATTTTAGGTTGCATTTCCTATTCTGAGTGGGTTGTGGTTCACGTGGTTATAACAAGTAAGGAGCTTTGTATGCAGCAGGATTGACAGATCTGTTTGAACCCCAGATGTTGATGGATGCTGTACCACATGTACATTTATTTGATTCACTTTCTGAGACTTTGGCATAGTTACAAGATAGGTGTTGCTCGCTTTAGTGTTGCATTATGAGGAATTATAGTTTTAATCAGTGCAGAAGGAATTAACTATGTTCCCTGTTTGTTTTATTGTTGCATCCATTTTTAGAAATAAGAAAAACTATTGAGCAAGATTACGGCCCCGGTTGTAATAGAATGGTGTTGTGTATATATATATATATGTGTACACTTATAAGTATGGGTAGTTTTCCACACCTCTTAACATGGTATGGTTTTAATGCATGTCTTTCTGTATTTTGTCTGAGTTTGTGTGTGGCTTTTAGGACGAGTCCACTGCGTCTATTTGTCGAAACTAGCGGCTTACCATTGGATCTGTGAGGAAATGGAGTGTTGTATAAATACTCTGTGGTTTAGCATTGTACATCAACAAGTGCAATAGGAATTGTATCATATTAACCTCACAATTGGTTATGTGTAGTTTGCCTTGATTTGGTGCTCTTTGACTATGTGGTTGTGCTATCCTTGTTATTGCCCCCCCCTCTGACTTCCCCCCGCTTTTTCCATATTGTATATAGCACATCACACATTTTTTTAATATACATTAACACTTTTATGCACAATTGCACTTTACATAAATGTTCTTTAAAAATAGTATGTTTATTCAGTATGAGAAAATGGTGATTAATTATAATATGTGCTCTGCATGTCATATTTCTGTGATGATAAATGTTATATTGTGACCAACTTGTATTTACGTTTCGTGTAACCCCCGTCCCATATGGGCCCTGTTAGCTAGGGAAACCTTGAGACTGAAGGACAATGGCAGGTCTCCCCTGCCAACCAACAGAGACATGGACAGGACTCAGATGGGAGAAAATAAGAACTGTTGGAAGTGACAGTTGGAGGGAGGAAAAAGAAAAAGACAGAGAAAGCAAGAAAGAGAGGAAAGAGAAGGTTAACGCTGCCTGGGGGATGTGGGGCCCTGCCTTAAGCGACCCCCGCACCTCCTCCCTACCCGCCAGGGTTCTCTGAACTTGCCAAGCCGGCTGTGTCTATCAGCTGCAGCCCAGCAGAGGGGAGGAGACAGCCCAGATCATGTGCGGGGAGCGGCCTGGGTTAATGAAAAAGCCTGGGCCGCGTGTGCGGGGCGGACCCCGAGCGAGTGCGTGGCCTGGGAGGCAGTGGCCCGCCGGGTGTCCATTCTGGGCAGGCCGGAGGAAGAGAAAGTCCCGGGTCGTGTATGCGGTGTGACCCGGGTGAAAGTAACACCCAAGCCTGTGCTCTCTTCACAACCCGAACCGCAGCGTGGCCTGAGGGCTACAGGCTGCCCAGGGGCCAGTCCGGGCGGTCCAGGGGTGAGAAGTCCCAGGCCACAGTGCGGCCCGGATGACAATCATGGCCGTGTCAGCAAGCCCGCCCGCCCTGTGGCCAAGCGGGGCGGGCAGTGAAGAGGAATAAAATCCTTGCCACGCAGGCAGGGAGAAGACGAGTCTGCCAGCACCACCGGGGAGGGGGGGGGGGCTGAGGGGGCTGTGCATCATCCGCTCTCTCCATGGCCAGACTGGGAAAGCGGAGAAGCCGAACTGAACTGGAGCCCTGGTCGCAATGTCTAGTGCGACCGGGTCTCAGCACGATGTGCTCCGGCTGGGCGCGTACTCCACCCAGGTGGGCTGGCCTGGGCGGAGTCCAACAAGGAAGTTTCCCTGCCTGGGAATTCACTGCCACGGAGGAAAACAAAAAAAGCATTAACCACTGCGCTGCCAGCAGGCAGTGCAGTGTGGTCTCATAAGCCCAACAAACATTTATATATGCAAGAGCTCTATTAAAATAACACTGCCACGGAGGAAAAATAAACATCAGGCTGTCGGCCCTAGAACAGTGTGTGCGCACCGCCACAAAGGAAATATGGGCTTGTATCCCCCAACGTGTATTCAGAGGCTCCCAAAGCCCAATATGATTGCAAGGGCTCCCAAAGCCCAATATAAATGCAAGGGCTCCCAAAGCCCTGGGGAGGAATTTGCATGTGCACACCAGCATGAAGGAAAGAAGGCTTTCAATAGCCGATATGTATACCATGGCTTCCCAAGCCCAACCAGGACAGAGGTCTGCCAAAGCCACCCATGTGCCCTGTGAAAGCCACCCGTGGCAGAGCGGGGTTTGTGGTCATGTGTGCAGAAAGGCAGGGACAGCACCAGCAGAAGGTACTGTAATTTGCTGACTTTGTTTTGGGACTGACTAATGAGGACTGTGGGTTAGTTAGTAAGGGCAGGCTGCAGTTGCCAAGGTTGCAGTGTAAAAGTACATGTGGAAAGTATTGGGGAATGTAATTAAGGCATCATCAAACAAGGAAGGAATAAATAGATGGGTGCAGGTTGTGTTGAAGGAATTGGATGTCTAAGGATTGCAGTTTCTTTTATATAAAAGCTCACATGGGCATCAAAACTCTAATTCGGTGTACTGTGCCTTATTAAGATCAAGGAATTCAGCATTGTGGCCCATCTCCTGAACTAACATCAGTTTTATGTGCAGGTTGCTCAGCTCCCCAACAGAGCAGCTGGTCTGGCATGGTGGGGTGGGGTCAATGGGTCTGTTCTGGGCCTGGAGTATGTGCTCACCCAGGCCAGGAAAACAAACACCAGGGGCTACATTCGGGTTATATGTTTGAATGAATAAAATATTAATATGACCATGGTTATGTGAAGGGGTCATATCATTGAAGGTTGATGTATTTAACCCCCTTTAGTAAATTTAGTTTCAACTGTGTATTTTTCGCATGTTCGATTTAGCTGTAAAGTGTTCGCTACAAAGACAATATGTCCCACTCTGTGAATTTCTTGAAGTGATTGATACCTTTGCTCATGATTGAGCATACATTCGAGTTATATTTAAACATGTTTTATTCCGGTTTACCAATATCTCTCGATGGAGCACAATGACCGTAAGATCGACCGTCGTAAGCGGCGTGTAGCGGCTTCAGAAATCGGCATTTGAGGGCTACAGGCTTCGGCCTTCGCAGTAGGGAAAGTGGGGGAAGACGCATACGCTTTCCAGTTGAGGCGAATGTCTCCTTGCGTTACCCCAATAATATTATTTATCTTTCTGTCCTCCATCTTTAGACATGGAGAATATCCTCTTTGAATTCTGCCCTACATGCACAAAAGGTTTCCATAGAAAGACACATATTGGGTCTGCAATTGTCTTCCAAAGGACGACTGAGAAGGCAAATGCTGGTCGTTTAAGCTTGTTAAGCCAAAACCACTGACCTAACAGAAACACATTGCGAGTAGAAAACACATTTTGCCCACTTTTTTTTCAACACGTTCATCGAAAGGTTCAAAATCCTCGACGGAGGCGGCAGCAACCTTAGCACCTGTTGGGTAGAATGTAATTTTTGAGCAATATTCTCCCCAGTTGTGAGTCCCCGGCACTTTTTGCTGAACTCTTGGGTTTTTGATCAGTTATCCTGAGTGAGTGGGACCCTTTCTCCACACTCAGTCAGTCATTAACGTTATCTCTGGGGAAAAATGGTAAACCCTTTTGCTTGAATCTTTTTGGAATTATGCTTTCTTCCACTTTTTAAGGAATCTACACTTTATTATTGCAGCACACAACACTTTCTGTGCAGTGTTGCTGGGAGCTCTTTGAGCAGCCCTTTTTATTTTCCTTGTGATAATTACTTTTTCCAAGGACAAGGGAATACTTTTTATCCTACTTAACTTTATTATATGGAATCAGCCCACCCCCACCTTATATAGAGTGCTGAGGGGACACAATGTATCCCTTTTGTCCACTTCACCAAGTTCATCTGAGTGGCTGGTGGCAGTGGATGTTTTCTACCTATTTCTAGTGAAACTTGTATGCAGGCTGCTGTTGCAGCTGCAGTAAGGGACACACGGGCTACCATTGTAGTAGTTCTTTTGTCTTTGGCGGGCTTCCTTGTGAAGGCCCGCCAAGGCGCTCTGAATGCCTGAAAGGACAAAGTGGGGTAGAGACCGAAACTCCCCCTGGTCTCTTTTCTGCAGTGTGGCTGCCTGTATCCAGTTCGAACTGGGGGGACTGGCTGTCCTTTTGGACAAGCCAGCCCCCAGATTTGCATGTGTGGCTTGAATGGTGATTGGATGTTCCAGCCGTTTTTCCTACATAAAGGTGAGGGTCCTGGGGCAGCAAGAGAGAGTTGACCCATGGAACAAAGAATCTGAGGAAGGACGACATCTGCAGCCAGCGACTGCCAAGGTCTGCTGCTTCTCCAACCTCTTATTCCAATCAACATGGAAGATCCAGACCGGACGACCTAATCCCCTGGACTGGTGGGAATAACATGTATTGAGACAAGCTGCATTTTCAACCATCCCTGGAAGGGCTGCAACAGTCTTGGGCTGAAATTCCCCAATATCCTGGGACCTGGATTAGTCTGCTGTGCATCGTCTCCTGAAGCACCGTTTTGGCTGGAACTTCGTGGGCATCCTGTTGGACCTCCATTGCCTCTTTCCTGCTGATATGTCTCCACTTCAGAGTAGGGGGGCGAGAAATGGAGAGAAGTCTGCCCTGCACCAACCTATGCTCAACCAAAGCCTGTGTCGAGTCCCAACTAGCCAGTATTGTGAAGCTGTGCTGGGCGTCCTATCAAAATAAACTGACCAATTCTCCAGCATGGGGTCTGGCATGGCTTCACATGCTCATGAATATTCCCCGTCGTCAGGCTGGGAATCCTCGGTAAAGAAAAAACCAGTATCAGTTTCGTTTCTGATCTGTCTTTCGTAGTAATAACCAATCACTGGTCTCTGCGTCATACTGACCACAGCCAATGACTGCCCTCTACCTAAGCACCGCCTCTGGCAGCCATCTTCAGATTTTTACCGCACGTTCATGTGTTGGGATCCTCGTGCTATTGCTCTCGAGCGTTAGTGCTATTTTTTCACGTTTTTTCTCAAAAACTTCGTTTTTTCGGTCAAAAGAGCCTCAAGCTCCACCGACTCTCCATCCGATCAACGGGGACCCGTGTCGGATTCGTCTGCGCCCCTCAAGGGTGAAGATTTCGTCGAGCTACGCTTTTGGAGGACTCCAGAAGTTTCTCAGGCCCGGACATGGCCCAGGAGAAGGGAAGCTCGACGCCCGGAAAGCTGTTCAGGATCTGCCCTGGATGCCAGCTGCAGAACGTCTTTAAGGAGGACGAACATTCCTTTTGTCTCTACTGCTTACATGAGGACAAGACGCACGTGGAGAAGGACTGTGCGTTTTGCGGCAATATGTCGGAGCGGACCATGAAGGACCGCCATCAACGTCTCGCCAACTGGCTGGAAGGGAAGAGCCCGTCAGGCGAGAAGAAGAGGAAGAAATCCGAGCGGTCTTCTAAGACCTTTGAGGACGCCCCGGCGACGGAGGTCCAACACAAGGCCAAGCACCGCGAGTCCGCTGGCACCGGGAGCGCCGAACGGTCGGGCTCTACGGGCGCTAGGCAGGGCGCGCACCCTCCCCGGTACCTTCAGTCACGAGCCAACGCTCTGGGTCGGGTAAGAGGAAGGGCGAGCACCCGGCAAAGCTCCTGGAGAGGCCCCGGTTGAGCTCGAAGGCCCCATCGGAGGGGGAGCGAGGCAGTGTCCCCCCCCTCAAGGATAAGGCGGTGAGCGCACCTAAGGTGGTGAAGGCCTTAATCCATCCGGCCAAGCCCTCTATCGATACTGTCGCGGCGGCCCTGGCTCAGCCTGTGGAGGCTACACCAGTGGTGGCGACCTCGGGGCTCAGAGTCTCCCTGCCACCTCGGAGGGAGTCCTCTTTTGTGCCCATCGATAGGACCCCCGTGAAATCCCCGGCGGGGAAGAAAAAGGGGGGGCAGGGCGTCGTCGTAGATTCGGCCTCAACCTCGGAGGAAGAGCTGATTGAGGTCTTAAGCCACGGCCTTGGCGTGGAAGAAGACCGGCCCGTCGGGATGGACCCCGACGCAGGTGACGACGACATCGTCGAGGGTGCCGACGGGGCCCCTGATCGCCCGTCGGATTCCCCTCTGCCAGCGCCGCATGACAACTCGGCGGCCATTTAGTTGGCTATACAGTCCTTATGTTCAGAGATAAGGACGAGACTACCGTTGCCGACGGAGGAACCTCTCCCGTCGGGGGATCCTGAACTGGGACCTTCTGGTGCTCCCCCGCCCAAGAAAAGAAGGATTCACCCTCCACCTCCTTTTCAGCCGTCGCGCCCCGTCCAGCCCTCCTCCCCGTCCACCCGAGGGGATGATACGGGGACTGACACGGCAGCGACGGGTACGGACGACGAGGTATACGACGAGGATCTACCGTCGTCACCTCCCACCAGGGCTTCTCCGCCCGACGAGATTGGATCGTTCCACTCCATGATCGCCAGGGCATCCGAGCTTTTCCAACTCTGCCCTGAGGAGAAGAAAAAGGAAGGATTCCTTTATCAACGGCGCAAGGCCAAGAGGAAGACGGTCCTCGCGGTGCCTCTACTGGACGACATTTGGGATGAGGGCCTCGCCCTCCTCAAGAACCCTTCCACGACGCCAGCTAGAAGAGACCGGTACGAGAAGAAGTACCGGGTCCCGGACGCGGCCCCCCCTGTGCCTCTGGGCGCAGCCTACTCCGGACTCCGTCGTCTCCGCAGCGGCCAGGAAGAAAGCGGGGGGGGGGCGGTGCGGCCTCCACATCGACTTCCCCACCGGACGGCGAGGGAAAGAAATTGGACGCTATGGGACGCAGGGTCATCTCGTCTGCAGCGACGACGATTAAAGCAGCCAACGCCTTGGCTATCGTGGCCCGCTACGACAGGGAGCTATGGTACAAACTGGCTCCCCTGCTGGACTTCCTACCGGACGACAAGAGGGAGGATGCCCTGGAGATCCTACAGGAAGGCGAGGTGGCGTCGGACCACGCCATCACTATTGCGACGGACATCGCCGACACTGGGTTTCGCCAGTTGGGCAACGGCGTGTGCCTTAGGCGGCGTGGATGGCTCAAGGCTACGGACTTCCGTCAAGACGTACAGACCAGAGTCCTGGACATGCCGTTCGATGGGAACAACCTGTTTGGGAAAACAGTGAACGATTCCCTTCAGGCCATTAAAGCGGACACTGAGACGGCCCGGGCCCTTGGGGTTCTGCAGCAACGACGAACGCCCTTTTGGAGCAGCGGAGGCAAGGGCGCCTCCAAAGGTTCCGGCGGCGGTTTCTCCACCTACCGTCACGCGGCCCGCTCGTCGTCTCAGGAGGCCTACAGAGGACGAGGCAAGTCTGGCGGACCCCGCCGTCGTCGCCAAGGAGGTCAAGGCGGCAAAGCCTCGTCGAAACAGGATTGAACCGGCCGTGGGGTCGGGCCCCCACCGAAGCACCCCGGTGGGAGGCCGGCTGGCGAGCTTCGTCAGCGTGTGGGAGTCCATCTCCACCGACCGTTGGGTGCTGGACGCCTTAGCCCGGGGCCACGCGCTCGAGTTTCAAAGAAGGTGCCCGCGCGTCCCCCCCGTGGCCAGGAAAGAGCTTCACGTCCCTCAGCTTCTCCTGGAGGTAAAGGCGATGCTCAGGAAGGGCGCCATCGAACTCGTCCCAAAGAGGCTTCGGGGCTCCGGAGTTTACTCGAGATACTTCCTCGTGAAGAAGAAGACGGGAGGATGGCGCCCCATCCTAGACCTGCGACGTCTGAACAAGTTCATCAAGGCGCAGAAGTTCCGGATGGTCACCCTCCAGCACGTCCTGGGGCAGCTGGAGGAAGGAGACTTCCTGTCGTCGTTGGATTTGGAGGATGCCTACTTCCATATTCCCATCCTAAAGGGGCACCGAAAATTCCTCAGGTTTGTGGTCCAAGGGCGTCACTACCAGTTCAAAGCCCTCCCCTTCGGACTACGGTCGGCACCCAGGGTATTCACCAAGTGCCTTGCACCGGTGGCGGCGCAGCTGCGCCGCGAGGGGATCCACGTCTACCCCTACCTGGACGACTGGCTCATCCGAGCCAAGACGAGGGAGCTCGCCGTGGAGCACACGGCACGGACCGTCCAACTTCTCACGGACCTGGGATTCTCCGTGAACTACGCCAAGTCCCACCTGGTACCTGCGCAAAACGCACTGTTTCTGGGAGCGAAGCTCGACACAGTGTCCCTTCTGGCCTCCCCGTCGGAGGAAAGGACCAGGTCCATCCTGGGCAAGGTACAGCGGATGTTGGTCTCCGACGCGGCCAAGATGAGGTCCATCAAGTCCCTCCTCGGAATGTCTTCTTGCATCTACCTCATTCCCATGTGCAGGCTCCGGATGCGCCCGTTGCAGGAGTTCCTGGACGCGCGCTGGATCCAAACGACGGGCGGCTTCGAGGAGAGGATCACACTCGACGAGAGTTTCCGCCGAGCGGTCCGGTGGTGGGGCAACCGCGCGCATCTGACGGCGGGCATGGACTTCCAGACCCCAGACCACCAGGAGACAGTGACCACGGATGCCTCCCTGGAAGGGTGGGGAGCGCACACCGAAAATCTGCACGCGAGAGGCCTTTGGCTCCCGACGGAGAAGTCCCTCCATATCAACGTCCTGGAGCTCCGTGCAGTGTTCTGGGCCCTCAGGTCCTTCCTTCCGTCCCTCAAGGGCAAGGTGGTGAGGATCTTCACCGACAACACCACCACCATGTTTTACATCAGGAAACAGGGCGGAACCAGGTCCCCAGCGCTGTCCAAGGAGGCGCAGGACCTGTGGCATTGGGCCGTCGCCCAAAGGATGTTTCTGGTGCCGTTTCATCTGGCAGGGATAAAAAACACCATCGCCGACTCACTCAGCAGGGAGCTGCGCTCGTGCCACGAGTGGGAACTACGGCAGGATCTAGTGGATCGCCTCTTCCGACGGTGGGGCACACCCCAGATCGACCTGTTCGCGACGGCGACGAACTCCAAGTGCCGGAGGTTCGCCAGCAGGTTTCCCCAGGCGAGGAGCATGGGCGATGCTTTCTCGTTCCCCTGGGAGGGCCTGTTCCTCTACGCGTTCCCTCCTTTGCCACTGCTAATCCGGCTCGTCAACCAGCTCAAGAGGTCACGGTGCAGGATGATCCTCGTCGCACCTGCGTGGCCGAGGCAGATATGGTTCCCGGACCTTCTGGACTTGTCAGCGTCCCCGCCAATCAAGCTGCCGGTGGACGCGGATCTACTCTCCAGGGAAGGAGGCGCCATCCTCCACCACGACCCGAAATCGCTGAACTTGCAGGCCTGGCTCCTGCAGCGCTAGAGTTTGGAGGTTACGACATACCGGCCGACTGCAGAGAGGTTCTTGCAAAGGGCAGGGCGTCCTCGACTCTTAAATGCTACGGACACAAATGGAAGAGGTTCTATGTCTGGTGCCACGCACAGAAGATTAACCCTCTACGGATTACGGCTCCCCAGGTACTGCCGTACCTGCTGACGCTGGCCAAAGCTGGACTGGCACACGCGTCCATCAAGATTCATCTTGCTGCGATCTCCCGATACACCAGAACCACGGGCCGGACGTCCTTGTGGTCTCATCGTCTGGTGAAAGAGTTCATGAAGGGACTGTTCAGATCGTTCCCGCCGGTGAAGGCGCCGGCCCCGGCGTGGGAGCTCAACGTGGTGCTGACCAAGCTCATGGGACCTCCGTTCGAGCCTCTGCACTCGGCCCCGTTGAAGTTTCTGTCGTGGAAAACAGCGTTTCTTGTGGCCATCACCTCCGCACGACGGGTGGGAGAGATCCAGGCCCTTTCCTGCAAGGCCCCGTACTTGACTTTTCACGACACGAGGGTAGTGCTCAGGACGCACCCCTCCTTCATGCCCAAGGTACCGTCGGACTTCCATCTCAACGAACCCTTGGTGTTGCCTGTGTTCTTCCCGTCGCCTTCGTCGCCGGCTGAGAGGGCTTTGCACTCGCTGGATGTGGCTAGAGCGCTGAAGTTCTACGTGGACCGCACAAAGTGTTTTCGGAAGACGTCACAACTCTTTGTGAACTTTGGACCTGTCAATCAGGGGAAGGCTCTCTCGAAGGCTTCCATTTCCAGATGGCTCTCCGGCTGTATCATGTACTGTCATCGGTTGGCAAACCGACCGCTGCCTGGCCGTCCGAGAGCCCATTCCACCAGAGCGATCGCAGCTACCACGGCGTTCCTTTCTGGTGTGCCCCTGCTGGACATATGCAGGGCTGCTACGTGGAGGTCGACGCACACCTTCACGAAATTCTACTGCGTCGATCGGGATTCCAGGGAGGAGTCCAGGGTCGGCCAAGCAGTGCTGCGCAACCTGTTCGCCTGAGGTGAGCCTGGTGAGGAGGTAAGATGCTTAATGTTGAGTTTGCTGTACTGCTTAATGTTGAGCCTTTGCCACCTCCCGTGGTTGTGCATGTGTGTACTGCTATGTATTCTTTATTCATGAGCATGTGAATCCATGCCAGACCCCATGCTGGAGAAGGAACAAGTTACTTACCTGTAACTGTTGTTCTCCAGCATGGGTCTGACATGGATTCACATGCGAACCCTCCCGCCTACCCCTCTGCGGCTCTTCACTTGGTCATACTGCCACTTCACGTGCTTCCAAATCTGAAGATGGCTGCCAGAGGCGGTGCTTAGGTAGAGGGCAATCATTGGCTGTGGTCAGTATGACGCAGAGACCAGTGATTGGTTATTACTACGAAAGACAGATCAGAAACGAAACTGATACTGGTTTTTTCTTTACCGAGGATTCCCAGCCTGACGACGGGGAATATTCATGAGCATGTGAATCCATGCCAGACCCATGCTGGAGAACAACAGTTACAGGTAAGTAACTTGTTCCTTGTTCCTGGCAAAAGTTCCTTCTTAACCTCCATGCCAAGAATCTGAACAGGAGCTGCTGTCTCCCACCTGGGGACCTGCTGGTGGCACTGTCTTCTTTCTTCAAATAAAGGTACTGTCCCGCACCTAGGTGCTTGCTGAGTCGAATCGGACTCATCATGCGCTTTCTGAGACACATTGGAGTAGACAACCCATCTCTCTTCTCCCAGGTCTAAGGACACTGGTATTTTGTTCTAAAATCCTTCACAGGGTCTCCCTGACCTCCCTGAACCACTTTTTTACTAAACCTTTTACTTACCTGCAACACAGAAGAAACCTGCTGTTTTTGATAACTTTGATAGCATCGGTCTTCCTTTGTTTTACCGTTAAGGGGCCCGGGTTCCCCAGTGCCGTTTCTGACTTTGAGACTCTTATCTCCAGATAGGGTTGGACGTCTTAAAGTATAGGCTGCTTAAAAGTAGTTACCAGTATCTGTTTTGGGTTACTAAATGTTGGTTAGAAGAATTGATTTGCTACTCTTACTACTTGCCTCTATTCATCTAAAGTTACTATTGCCTTTAATGCTTAAAAGTCTTACTGTATAAATGTGAATAAGTTTACTTACCTGTGATTCTGATATCATGTTAGTTGCCCAAGTATTTATAATAAATACAATCTTTTCATAATACTATTTACACTTTTTAATTCCACAATATAAAAGTACAAAATCAGCTACTACATTTGGAACAAATTCCCTCCTTCCACCCGGCAATAATAATTTAAAAAAAAAATTTTTTTTATTGGTTTATTCATACAAAACAAACAATACATCGCTTACTTCCGGTCACTGCTCCCCCCCCCCCCCCCCCTATCGAGCCTATTACCATCCTCATTCCGTTTCTACGTCTTGTGGTAGGGTCTCCCCTTCTATAGGTTCTGCCTGGTCTTGTGTTGGCCCAAACAACTCCGCTATCAATAGTTTCCAGGCCATCAGGGTCTCTGCCTCCCCCTCTCCTCCTACATTGCTCGCTTCTTGCCATACCATGGTTTCTGCATCCGCCCATTTCTGTAGCTCTCTCCACCACACCTCGACAGGCGGTCTGTGGCATGTCTTCCACCCCATGGCAATTCTCCTTTTCGCAAGCACATATGCTAGATCTTTCAGTTTACTAACATGCTTAAGTTTCTGCGATCTGGGGAATCCCCCTAACAAGCAGGCCCATACTGTACCCACCTCAATCCTGACCCCCCCCTCTCTTCCAGTTTCTGTGCTACTTCACCCCAGAAGCGCTCAATGACCGGACATGACCAAAACATGTGTACCATGGCAGCCTTTTCCTCATCGCATTTAGGACATGCTTGTCGTCCTGCATTCTCAAACCTAGATATCTTCAGGAGTGTCATGTATGCCCTGTGCGTAATATACAATTGTATTTGTTTCAGTCTCGCATTTCTCGACACCTTTTTGTGGTACCCCTGAACACGTTCCCACCTCCATCTGGGCACCCACTTCCGCCTCCCAGTCTAATCTTAGTTGTGTTAATTCCTTCCCCACCTTAGCCATCATCATCTCATGTAATCTAGAGATCCCCCCTTCCGTTATGTCATAAATTGTATCTATGGCCTCGTCCGGTTCTGCTTCCAATACTGTTTCGGGCCATGTTCTCTTAATTCTCTGCACCAATCTGTGATACGTAATGTACTGGCCCGTATGCAACCCTGTTTCTTCCCCCAGCGCTGCAAAGTCTACGATGGTCCCCTCTCGCCATATATATCCCTGTTGGTACTAGCCCGACCGTTTCCCAGTGTTTCCTGATTGTCACCCTTAGCTGCTCTTCTCCTCCTGCCAGTGCCACGAGTGGCACCTGCGGGGAGCACGGAATGGGTTCTCCATCATCTGGCGTGCCCGGCGCCACATCTTCCATCCAAGCAGCATCATTTTAGGACGCTCTTCCATCTCTGTCTTGGGCAACCAGATCATTTCCCTTAAATAGAATGGGGCATAATCATGTCCAAACAACCTGGACTCGGGGGTCACTTCATCCGGGAGCCATTGAGCGATATATTGCAGTTGGCTCGCTACATAATAGACCTCATAATTAGGCAGTTTTATCCCCCCTTTCTCATAGAAGTTCTGCAGCTTCCATAGTGCCACCCTATTCTGGGTACCATGCCACAAGAAATCCCTACACATGCTGTTGAGTTTAGTGAAGAACTTCTTGGGTATCAGGTATGGGATATTCCCAAAATAATGCAGTAGCCTGGGTAGTACCACCATCTTAAGCATTGCCCCTCGTACCATCATTGCTAGGGGCAACTTAACCCAGAATTTCCTACACTTCTCGATTTTCTCAATGGCTACCTCGGTGTTGTGCCTATGCTCCTCTTCCACTGTGTGGTACACATCTATCCCAAGATACCGAAAGGTACCATCCGCCCATGGTATTTGTAATACCGGTAGCCGTCCCACAGGGATTCCCCTATAACTGCCTAAAGGGAAGATACTAGATTTTTGAGGATTCACCGCTATACCAGACAGCCCCGCATATCTCCATCAATTCCAGGATGTACTGGAGGTTTTCTTCCGGGTGCCTCAAGTACAGCAGCAAGTCATCCGCATATAAGGAGATCAAGTGACGTTCTCCTCCCACCTCGATACCTATACTATCGTATTTTTGTCTGAGGGATATTGCGAGTGGCTCCAGGGCTAATATATAAAGCATTGGGGACCATGGGCATCCCTGCCTAGTGCCTCTGCTAAGTTGCCATCTTTCGGATATTACTGATCCTGTTTTGACCCTGTGCAGTGGTTCACTATATAGCCTCTTCGCCCACCTTAAGTATCCAGGCCCCTATCCATAGCCGGCCAGCAGCCATTGCCACTTGACCGAATCAAAGGCCTTTACCGCGTCCAAGGACACAATTGCCATTTCGCCCTCACTCCCGCTCCCCATTTCAACAATCCGTTGGAGTCTTCTATGATTACGAGTTATATTCCTATTCGGGACATAGCCCGTTTGGTCAGGGTGTATTAGTTTTCCAATCACTCTACGCATTCTGTTCGCCAAGTCTGCCGTCAATATTTTGCTGTCTTGATTTAACATTGACGGAGGTCTGTAGGAGCCACAGCTATGCCCAGGCTTGTTGGGTTTAGGGAGCGGTATTCTAATCGCTTCTCTAAGTGACTCTGGTAATCTTCCCACCTCAAAGGCCTCATTTAACATTTCTAACATTGGGGGAAGCACCTCTTCTTTATATACGCTTTATAAAATTCACTTGGGAGTCCATCAGCCCCCGGAGTCTTGCTAGTGGGCAGCTGTCTCACCACCTCTTCTAACTCCTCCAAAGTGATCGGTGCATCCAACTCCTCTCTTTCCTCAACGCTTGTCTTGGGCAGTCCTATATCCTCCAATGTTTCTAATACCGTTGCATGGTCCCTTTCCCCCTTATCCCCATATAATACCCTGTAATAATCTGCAAACTCCTGATTAACTCCCTCTTGAGTGTCAGCTGTGCTACCGTCTCCCTCGTTATCACTCGGATCATGGGTCTAGGGGTTTCGCTCTTGTATAACCACGCCAGGAGTCTCCCTGTTTTGTCCCCTCCCGCATGCTGTCTTTCTATATATCTTTTATAGCTGAGGTTACACAGTCTTTCCCAGTGCCCCTCACATTCATGCTGCAGTTTGAGTATCTGTTCCATGTCTTCCTTAGTATTACCTCCTTTCTTCAATGCCGTTTCCAATTCCCTTTCTGTTTCTTGTAGGTCAGCCAAGATCCCCCCCCCCTTGCAGGCCTTTAGATTTTGCAATAGCTACCCCTCTCATCACAACTTTGAAGGGTTCCCATAATGTACCCGCCGAATCCACGCTACCAGTATTCAATTCAAAATAATTTATAATCTCCTCCCTCATATCCTCCCTGAAGAAGGGATCCTTAAGTGCCTCCACGCGGAGGCGCCATGTCGGAATCCTTGCTCTCGGGGGGCAATATTGCCATTCGAGGACAAGAGGTGAGTGGTCCGATAGTACCCTCGCTTTGTATTTTACTTGCGCGATCTCTGCAATTACCTCTGACGTAGCAAATACATAGTCCAGCCTCGTATGCAACTGCTGCGGGGCTGAGTAATGCGAGTATTGCCTCTCTTGGGGGTGTCTTGTTCTCCACACATCTTCCATGCCAAAGTCATCCAGTAATGTCTGCAACGCTCTGGCAGCTGGGGTGGGTCTATCTATCTTCCCATCTGATCTGTCCAATCTCGGGTTTAGCACACAGTTAAAGTCCCCTCCCCAGTTCACCGCACTCCCCATACCTATGCTTAGGTTGGCGCACAGCGTTCTGAAATATGCCACTGTGTTTTGATTCGGGGCATATGTATTCACAATGCTTATCTCCCTATTCACTACCAGTCCCCTTATTATAACCATTCTTCCATCTGCCTTCGCTACTTCCTGCAACAGTTGAAACGGGACGTGCAGCGCCACCCAAATAAGCACTCCCCTTGCATAAGCCGAGTATGACGATCCCGCCACCACCCTTTTCCATTTCTTAGTAACCGTCTCCAACTTTTCCCGGGTCAGGTGAGTTTCCTGTAACAGTGCTATGTCTATCTTTTATCTACGCAGGTACAACATGACCTTGTTCCTCTTTAAATAACTGTTAAGCCCCTGACATTCCACGTGATTATTTTAAGGTCTCGCATGGCCTATCAGAGTTCCCTCCCGCCTCCCACCCGTGCAGTCCAGGTCTATCCTCCATCTCAGTCTATATAGGCTTGTTTTCCAACTTAAACTCCTCATAACTACAAACACCCCAAAAACCCCTTCCCACCTCCCTACCTCCTCCCTTCTCTTCCCCAAAATTGCCCCCCCCCAACTGTTGCCCAGCTCCATCCCTGGATCTCAGGCACCCCCCGCATCTAGCTCTTTCTGGCAATAGCCTGTACTCGAAGCTCTGCAGGGTGAGGTCGCCCTAATGGCTATCCTACTACTACTACTGCTAATCCGGGGGGGGGGGGTGGGGGGGAGGGGGCTCGGGGGGGCGGGGCGGGGTGGGGGGGTGTAAGGTGCCTATATCCTGCCGCTCCTACTTGCTTCAATTCAACCATGCATCGTTATACATTTTACTCATGTGTTCAATACTCTATATTCCAGTCCGTCAAGCTCCGGCTAAATCCAGGATGTCGGATCACAGTTTAAACAATTCCCATCCATTACTGTCTATCAATGTCTATACCAAGTCTCTACTGGGGTACTCTGTTGCGTGATACCCCAATATATATGTAACATCCCCATCACTTATCGTGCTCTTCTTGGGCCCGTTCCGCATCTCGTTCCGGACAGCCCTGCAGGTCCAGCCATGTCGCTGCTTCCTACGGGGTGTCAAAAAAGAACATTCTACTCTTGTGCAATACTTTTAGTCTGGCAGGGTACAAGAGCATATATTTGATGCCGGCCGTGCGCAGCCTCCTTTTTACAGCCACATAGCTATACCGCTGCCTCTGGACCAGCATGGTATAATCAGGATAAGCTGTTATAGTAGCCGAGGCTCTTTCAATCGTTCCTCCTTTTCGAAAGTACTCCAGGATCTTCTTGCAATCTGTGTAATTCAGTATCTTAGCAATTATTGCGCGTGGGGGAGCTCCAGGCTTCGGTTTCCTCATGAGGGCTCTGTGCGCTCGCTCTACTGTGAATCCTTGTGAGAGTTTGTCGGCCCCTATTTCCTGCAGGATCATGTTCTCGACATAATCAGTAGGGTCCTGACCACCTTCTCCTTCTGGCAGGCCCACCACGCGGATGTTATTCCGTCTAGCCCTTCCTTCAGCTTCCTCCACATGATTCTCCAGGTTGGCTACCTGCTGCTTTAGTATGTGGACCTCTTTGCGTTACTGGTGCTGGTGTCCGTGTTAGTTTTGACCGCACTCTCCAGATTGCTCGTCCTGTCCGCCAGCGCCCTAACGTCTTGTCGCAGCAGGTTGACATCCATTCCCACTGCGTCTATATTGGCCTCTAAGGAGGTTCGCAGGTCCGCCATTGCTATCCCCCATGATTCTCTCAGCTCCGTTATGGCCATGAGTATCTGTTGGTCTTCGGTCCCCGGGGGACTTTCCGTGGGTGCCTTTGCGCCACTGTGTGCCGACACCGTTGGGGACTGCTGTGTTTTAGCAAACGCTTCCATCGTGGGTTGCTTGCTTTTGCCCTTGATTACTCTCCCTGTCATCTTGCGGTCCCAGTCAAGTATCGTTTGCAGTGTGGCGCTTCTACTTCGCTATCCTCCTGCGTCGCTTACGATCCCCTCCAGGCCCAGGCCATTATCCTCGAAGTATCCCGTATGGATGCACACGCGCTGAGCTATATCCATGGGTGGGTTGTGTCCTCCCACGTTTCTGTTCGTCCTTACTGTTTCTTGTAGATTGCTGCTGGCCCCGGTCGAACCCCCTGCCTCTTGTGCTCCTTGTGCACCACTGTCAATGTTCACTGAGGTCACTCTTGCTCCTTCCGCAACCCATCTCAGCTCTATACTTCGTGCTCTCCAGTCTTCGCACTCAGTGTGCCATCCCCGCACTCTCCTAGGCTCTTTGCTCCCTTCCGACACCTCAGGGTACTTATGGCAGAGAATCCCCTCAAGCGTTCACCCTCAACAAAGGGTGGAGACCTCTTATGCCCCCTCGGCTTTCAGCACTGTTTACAGGCCCAATGGTGTATTTTCGCCTGCTGCCGTGCTAAATAGTGTCCATTCGCGGCTGCCGTGTGCACCTCACTGTCCAGTCCCCCGCGTGCAGGGATATATTGCTCGGCACCCCGGGGCAGCCCAGCTCGGGTGACGCTGGCCAAGCTTCTCCTCCAATCTCTTCAATGTAGCCCACTCGCTGCTATGGCCTTCCCATCCCCTATTTTGAACCTCCACATCTTCAGCTCATTGCCTTGTTGCCCCCGTCAGGAGCTCTGTTTCGCTGTCCGCTCCCCCTGTGTCGTGGCCCACTATCAGTGCGCCTTGCGCCCGTGTTCATGCGTTGTGGTTCTTCCTGCTGTTTTATCTCATTGGTAATATATTGTTCCTTGGGCCCCGGGGGGGGGGGGGATATTTGCGGCACTGGGTCCTGGTTTGCCCACTATAACCGGGCTATATTGCCTATTACACTTTTGTTTGGGTATAGTGGCAACAGACAGCGATGGCGGCATCATGTCCATGCTTACCTCGTGTTAGGGAGAATTCTCTGTTTAGGCTGAATTTCCCTACCTAGTGAGTCCCCCAGCAGCTTTGCTGGATTTCTGGGGTTTCTTTTTTTCTCCTGCCAAGAGTGGGACTCTTTTACCCTCACTCTTGGACATGTTGAAGTGTGTTTTCTTGGTTAAACCTTGTGTTGAATGGGCTATGGGGTCTTTTACTCCATAGGGCCTCATGTATTTTTTGTGATGTGGGTTACACAGCACCCTCTGTGCCGTGACCCAGGGGTGTCCTAGGGACTCCCCAACATAGACTCCATACCCTGGGACTGACTACTGTCTCCCAGGGCATGTAAAGTCACCAAAGACTTTGCTAGTCTTGAATCCTGAACAGAACCAGTACAAACCATCATATTGTGGACGTACTGGCTGGGGCAATTCGATTGCCCCAGGGTCTGTTAGTCGAGGGGGCACGTCTCCGTCCCCCCTGATTGAGTTTTGGCTGGTGGCAGTGGAAACTACTTTTTATATTCGACCGCGAATATTTTCCTATGGGATTTCCCATTGTTTTAGGCTAACACATTTAATTATTTATTTACGGTAGCCTTAAACATACCGCCGGTTTATATATTTATTATTATAACTCCGGTTGGGACTTTTTGCCAAAACTTGATCCTAAAATGGCGTTGGCGTTCGCCTCTGTAACTCTGACCCAAAGTGGAGCCCTTTCTTCCACTTTTGGCGGGCTTCTCCACAGAAGCCCTCCAAAGTGGTGCCACTCTGTCTGGGGTACTTAGGAGGGGTGGAGGGGGATTTAGGCACCCTGGACTGAGTTACCTTGGTAACTCAAGTCGCACTCCGTCCTGATTGGCCCAAGTGGTGAGCCGGCCGGCTCACCACTTAGCAAGTTTGAGTGACAGCTAGGCTGGGTGAATGGGGGTTTGCTGCATAAAAGCAGGGCTTTGGGGACTGGAACTTTAGAAGTCGCCACAGGACCAAGAATCCGACGAGGGAAGAGCTGAGCCGACCTGCTTCGACGACACCACCCGGTGGAGCCCTGCTGAACCGTCTCACCACTTTTCCCGACGACCGAGGAGAACTCTTAACGGAGTGGCTCCTTCCCTTGACTGGTGGGGACAACCAGTTTTCGCCTTCTTTTCGCTTCTCGAGGTATCTCGTGGCCGCCTTGCCAGTGCCAAGCACCCCGGCAACCGGAACCCCACCACTTTTTACCCCAACCACGAAAGTCGGTACAACCCTTTGACCGGAGGACTCCGCGGCTGGTTTCTTCCCGGGCAGTGCAACGACCTCCTTCTTCTGCTCTTCTGCGAGAACTTCTTCTCCCCTGACCGACGTCGAGCCTTGCTGCCACTGCCTGGAACAACTGCCACCGCTGGAGGATCCTTTCCGCTTAAGGTACCGTGTTCCGCCTGGCCTCCCTTGCCACCGACTGTACGGGGTAGATTTAGCCCCCGGCTTTCGAACCTGGGAGTGCCTGGAATACCCTGGCTAAACTTCTAAAGCCACTCTAAACTCTTTCTAACTCTTTGCAAGACTTTGAATCCCTAATAACAGTGTGATCTTGGGCACATTTTCGCTCCGGCTACTCTAAGAGTGGGCCCTGCCTAGTGACTTTTGCTCACCTGTGACTTTGTGCTTCTTTGAGCCTATTGCAAGTGTTCTGAACCTTAGAGTGGTGTGTTTAACCCATTTCTGTTTCTTTTTACCCCTTCCTTAAACCTACTAGAGTGTCATCTAACGTTAAGCGCTCACCTCTGTTTTAATTATGTGGAGTTAACTTAGAGTTGTCTAGATAGGAGTAAGGGTTGAAACTGCTTTCATTATAACTGTGTTTTAAGTGTTTTTACTATACTTTGCTAGAGTGTTTTCAACTTATGTGTTCTTAAAAAAATAAATAACTATATACTTTTGAAACCAAGCTCTGGTCAGTGTTTGCTTGTGCTATTGTGTCTGAGTACATACTGTGTATACTTTGCATACTGCCTAACTCTTCTTGAGGGAAGTCTGACTGCTCAGCCACAGCTACCAGGTAAATCTGGGTGGTGCAGACTGCTACCAAGTGGGTTTACTGCTATACCTGTAGTCTTAAATCTTTTGCAGTGTTCCCCAAGGGAACTGCACAGGTTTCTGCCTAACACTGGTGTACAGCGGTGGGATTTGTATTGAGTATACATTTTATTGTGCTTTAGATACCTTAGTGCAACTAACCACAAAGCTTAGCACTGTAAAAGTAATCCTCTAACATGTCAGTTATAGAAAGCTATAGTCAAGAGTCCCTTGCAGCCAAAACTGCTGATTGTTTAAGAGTGCTCTGTAAACATAAGGATCTCCTGACTAAGGGCAAGAAAATGGAGCTGATTGAAAGATTGTTAGCTAACCAAAGCCTGGGTGATGGTTCAGAGGAACCTACCACTCCAGTAACTGTAGATGACAGTATTGAAATTAACATGGAGCAAAATGTTGATGATTCTGAGGAAGAGTCAGAAGAGGAGGGTGAGGCTGTTGTGACTGTCCCCCCTAGGCCTCTGCCTGCTCTACCTGCTGTACCTACTGGACCTTTACCAGGTCCCACATTTAGTCCTCAATACTTTGAACTGGAGAAAATGAAACTAGAATTGGAGTATAAGAAACTTAATGCTCAAACTGACAAAGAACTAAGGCTAAGGGAAATGGAGCTCAAGTATGACTTAGAAATGAAGAAATTATCTGTTGAGAATGCTTCTCTCTCTGGCTCCTCTAGAAGTTCCAGTCCTAAAAGACCCCGGATGCCTAAAGAATTGATTGGTATGTATGAGCCTAAGTTGGATGTGTTGGATTGGTTGTCTCTGTTTGAATATAATCATGGGCTCCAGAACATCACAGGAAATGACTTACTCACCTGGTTGTTCTCTAGGCTTCCCCCTGTTGCAACTGATGTGGTAATGGAGATGGGGGAGGAGGATAGGAAGGACTATGAATGTGTGAAACTAGCTTTGATAGCTAGGTTTGGGAAGACCCCTTCCCAGTATCTTAAGAGGTTTAGGAGCCTCAAAAAGCATGATGGTACCCCTTGGGCTACCTGGGTGAGTGAATGTTTGAAAAACTTAGAGGGATGGATTAAGGGTTACAAGGTGAACACTTATGAAGGTATGAAGAATTTGTTTATGTTGGAGACTATTTATGATGCCTGCTCTCCTGAGCTCAGACAACACTTGGCTGATTCCAAGGAATTAGATTCCCGGAAACTGGCTAGGGCTGCTGACTTGTGGGTTGCCAACAGGGCCACTCACAAGGATTCTGGGGTAACTCAGAAGAAGGATGGGGAGAAACAGCCAAAAACAGACTCCAAAGAGAATTCTAATAATTCCTATCCCAAAGAGGGCCCCAAACCACAAAATAACCAGGGTAAGCCACATGGGAAACCTATTCAGGCTACTGTACCTTCTGGCCACAAGCCAGAAGGAGGTCAGAACAAGCCACCCTTCCAGAGAGCATTTGGACAATGCTATGTCTGTCAGGGTACTGACCATATCAAAGGAGATCCCAAGTGCAAGGGTAAACCTGCAGGGATCAGCACAGTCTCCTTAGCCTTCACTCCTGAGGATGAAGTACAGATGGCTAGTGCCCACTTTGAACTCTTTGCTGAAGAACCCTTGGGTCTTCAAGCAACTGTAAACTTAGAGCCTATGGGTCTGGTTAGTCCCCAGAATAGGGTTGTGTATAACTCCCTACCTGTTAACTCTAAGGTGTATTATGTGGACAGTGTTCTTGTCAATGGCCAGGATACTCCTGCCAGGAGAGACACTGGGGCCAGCAGAACAGTAGTGGATGAAAGCTTCTTTCAACCTGAGGATGTGGCCAAAGCACCCAAAGGTCCCACTAAGATGTCTGGAGGCCCTGTCCAAATGGTTCCTATTCTACCAGCCCTCATTCAGTGTAACAACATGACAGTGAGGATCCCTGTCAGTGTTCAGACTGAGGTACCTGGGAAGGTCCTGTTGGGGAATGACCTAAGAACTCTAGGAGTAGTGTCACATACCCCCAGGCCTCCCAGTATGGAGAAGCAGAACTTAACCAAATTGGCTAGAAAGGCTACCTTGAAGGACCCTTCTAAGCCTGTGGGACCCTCTACTGAGAACCCCACTACAAGCCTTGGGTTTAGTAAGTTGACCTCTGACCCAGGCACCTTTCAGGATAGTATGCTAGGAACATGGGAGCCCCAACCAACCTCCATCATTGTTCCCCTAGTCTCAGAGTCTCTGACTCCCCCTGCTTCTGAGGAAGAGGTGGATAGACCAACTAGGCCCCTATCTGGACCTGAGAGAACTGGTAATTCTCAGTGCTGGTGGAAAACCAGAAAAGAAAAGTCTAAGGCCAAAAACCTTCAGACTGTTGGACCTTCTACTGAAGACCCCAACTCAAATCCTAATATTAGGGGGGAAACTCCTAAAATAGGTAAGGGTAGATCTAAGAGGAAGGGGAAGCAGGTACATTGCCTAACCCCAACCCCTCCAACCAAGAGGCCTAAGACCCAACCTGCTCCCACAAGAGAGGTGGTGAGGAACCTTGGAGGCCCCTCTAGATCTAAGGGAATCCTTTATAAGGACCCCTTCAAAAAGCCTAACCTAGGTTCAGAAGTTGTACCAACTTCTGAGGGACTGGTCAACCAGATCCCCTATAACAAAAAGACTGATGTTCCTCAAAGGGTCTGTAGGTCCGTTAGCTTGCAGAAGAAAACCTTTGAGTTCTCCATTGAACATAGGTCAAGGTGTCACCATCAAAATGCTGATGGACTCTCTAGGATGTATATCATCGACTAGAGGTATGAGGTTCATCCAGGAGTGGATTAAATCCTCCTGTCCCTTAGTCTGGGGGGGGCGAGTGTTAGGGAGAATTCTCTGTTTAGGCTGAATTTCCCTACCTAGTGAGTCCCCCAGCAGCTTTGCTGGATTTCTGGGGTTTCTCTTTTTCTCCTGCCAAGAGTGGGACTCTTTTACCCTCACTCTTGGACATGTTGAAGTGTGTTTTCTTGGTTAAACCTTGTGTTGAATGGGCTATGGGGTCTTTTACTCCATAGGGCCTCATGTATTTTTTGTGATGTGGGTTACACAGCACCCTCTGTGCCGTGACCCAGGGGTGTCCTAGGGACTCCCCAACATAGACTCCATACCCTGGGACTGACTACTGTCTCCCAGGGCATGTAAAGTCACCAAAGACTTTGCTAGTCTTGAATCCTGAACAGAACCAGTACAAACCATCATATTGTGGACGTACTGGCTGGGGCAATTCGATTGCCCCAGGGTCTGTTAGTCGAGGGGGCACGTCTCCGTCCCCCCTGATTGAGTTTTGGCTGGTGGCAGTGGAAACTACTTTTTATATTCGACCGCGAATATTTTCCTATGGGATTTCCCATTGTTTTAGGCTAACACATTTAATTATTTATTTACGGTAGCCTTAAACATACCGCCGGTTTATATATTTATTATTATAACTCCGGTTGGGACTTTTTGCCAAAACTTGATCCTAAAATGGTGTTGGCGTTCGCCTCTGTAACTCTGACCCAAAGTGGAGCCCTTTCTTCCACTTTTGGCGGGCTTCTCCACAGAAGCCCTCCAAAGTGGTGCCACTCTGTCTGGGGTACTTAGGAGGGGTGGAGGGGGATTTAGGCACCCTGGACTGAGTTACCTTGGTAACTCAAGTCGCACTCCGTCCTGATTGGCCCAAGTGGTGAGCCGGCCGGCTCACCACTTAGCAAGTTTGAGTGACAGCTAGGCTGGGTGAATGGGGGTTTGCTGCATAAAAGCAGGGCTTTGGGGACTGGAACTTTAGAAGTCGCCACAGGACCAGGAATCCGACGAGGGAAGAGCTGAGCCGACCTGCTTCGACGACACCACCCGGTGGAGCCCTGCTGAACCGTCTCACCACTTTTCCCGACGACCGAGGAGAACTCTTAACGGAGTGGCTCCTTCCCTTGACTGGTGGGGACAACCAGTTTTCGCCTTCTTTTCGCTTCTCGAGGTATCTCGTGGCCGCCTTGCCAGTGCCAAGCACCCCGGCAACCGGAACCCCACCACTTTTTACCCCAACCACGAAAGTCGGTACAACCCTTTGACCGGAGGACTCCGCGGCTGGTTTCTTCCCGGGCAGTGCAACGACCTCCTTCTTCTGCTCTTCTGCGAGAACTTCTTCTCCCCTGACCGACGTCGAGCCTTGCTGCCACTGCCTGGAACAACTGCCACCGCTGGAGGATCCTTTCCGCTTAAGGTACCGTGTTCCGCCTGGCCTCCCTTGCCACCGACTGTACGGGGTAGATTTAGCCCCCGGCTTTCGAACCTGGGAGTGCCTGGAATACCCTGGCTAAACTTCTAAAGCCACTCTAAACTCTTTCTAACTCTTTGCAAGACTTTGAATCCCTAATAACAGTGTGATCTTGGGCACATTTTCGCTCCGGCTACTCTAAGAGTGGGCCCTGCCTAGTGACTTTTGCTCACCTGTGACTTTGTGCTTCTTTGAGCCTATTGCAAGTGTTCTGAACCTTAGAGTGGTGTGTTTAACCCATTTCTGTTTCTTTTTACCCCTTCCTTAAACCTACTAGAGTGTCATCTAACGTTAAGCCCTCACCTCTGTTTTAATTATGTGGAGTTAACTTAGAGTTGTCTAGATAGGAGTAAGGGTTGAAACTGCTTTCATTATAACTGTGTTTTAAGTGTTTTTACTATACTTTGCTAGAGTGTTTTCAACTTATGTGTTCTTAAAAAAATAAATAACTATATACTTTTGAAACCAAGCTCTGGTCAGTGTTTGCTTGTGCTATTGTGTCTGAGTACATACTGTGTATACTTTGCATACTGCCTAACTCTTCTTGAGGGAAGTCTGACTGCTCAGCCACAGCTACCAGGTAAATCTGGGTGGTGCAGACTGCTACCAAGTGGGTTTACTGCTATACCTGTAGTCTTAAATCTTTTGCAGTGTTCCCCAAGGGAACTGCACAGGTTTCTGCCTAACACCTCGTTATGGCGCAGTCATTGCAGGATCATCTGCTGTATTCGCCATGCATCTGCACCTTCGGTGTGCTCGCGTGGCCGTCACCCATATTCTCAATGTTCGCCTCCTGCTCACAGCATCTGGTGATACTCTGTGGCAGCTCACGGTCGCGGAGGTCGTGCTGCCCGGGGGGGCTTTCCGCTCCCGTTGTCAGGCCGTCCTGCTCCTGCTGTGCTCTCGTTAGGCAAGGGAACCTCCGTCACCTTCTCCGACGCTCCTCAGGCAATCCTATGCGCCTGCAGTCCCAGCGCTCTGTTGTGGCCCGCCTTACAGCGCCGTGCCTCCCATTTCTCAACGGGTATAGTACTGCTGCGCTGCAATCAGTCACTTCCACAAAGACGCGCCGACTCCTTGTTCCACGGGGGCGCACTCTGTGTTCGCAGACCTCACTTCAAAGGGCTCCTTTGTCTGAGGTCACCGCCATTTTGTTACAAGTTCCACGGCATCCATCGGGGAAACAAAGTATCATAACATTTGCTATGGTGCTTCAATCCTCCTGTTGGGACAGGCATTCAGGTCCACGCGCGTTGAGCTTTTCGTGCTGGAGTCAACGTTCTGACTGCATGCGTTTCATCGGATCGGCTTTCGGATCACGGATCTCCTAGGAAAAGCAGCCTAGTCTATAGCTGCCAAGCCACGCCCCCACCCGGCAATAATTCAATAAGAAATCCAACCATTTACAAAATATAACAGAAAATAGAGTAACATCATACAAGCCAATTAAAAAATGCAGCGTTCCACACATGAGTTCAGTAAACACATAAAACAAAAAGGACACTCCAAACACACTCACATACACACAGATATATACACTCAACGCACCCAGAATTCCCACTATTAACTCAAACATTGCGCAATGTGAAATAATCTCTACATACCATATAGATTGTTAAAGGGTGTCCAAAGTTCCAAATAAAGGTCTTCCAGATCCAATGTATGAAACAAAACTTTCTCAGTCTGCCAGAATCTGAACAACATAAAACCAATTTTTCATCAAGGACTTTAGCCTCTTCCACATCTTCAGAATCTGCTTTGCCGCCTCCATCAGACCCTTGTCAATCTATTGTATATATCTTTTAGCAATCGCACATATTCACCTGCCAGATAATATAAGAGCCTGAAGAGGCATCCTCGGAAAGGTTATAAACAATATTGTGTCCATTCTATCCAACACACCCTCCAAAAAATCCTTCACCTACAAAATTCCCATTGCACACGTAATGAAGTACCCCTCACCTCAACCCTAGCTTCTATTATTATCCACCAAATCCAAGCTGTGCATATGTACTGGAGTCCAATATAAACGACCCAAAATCTTTTGCTGGATAAGTCTCAATGTTAAGTCCATTTTACTCCTGAAACCGGCCCCCAACACTTGCTTTCACTCTATCTGAAATGTCACAGCCCAAATCACCCTCCCATACTCTACGTAGCATTCCCCAAGACTCAACAAAGGGTTCATAGGATTCATATTAAGGAATTGTGGATACCATGCGCTGTGGCGATGCAAATTTAGCACACCCATTCAGCTCATTCCCCAGTCGGGTAGACAACATATCTAATGTCTGCAACAAAAGGGACTCATACTCTCAAAATCTCCCATCTCCCTATTCCCAAGCCCAAACACATGTTGGAGTTCCATGAAAGATATTACCTGTCCCTCCCGCAACACATACCCTAGCTCTAGAATCTCTTTCGAAATCTAACTACGCCAACATAACATTTTATTTGCGAGTTGAAAACCAGGCTATGCCAAAGAGAGGCCCCGTAATGCAACCATACGTTTGGATCAGCATCTGTCAACCACTGGGTAAGGGCTTCACAAGTCACAGCTGTAGAAGACAATTTATCATTTGGCATTCTTCCCATGGAGTAAATATTATTCAACCTGAATAGAGAAAATGTTTCCTTCTCTTTTGTCAACCAAAGTGGTCCCTGTGTATTACCGGGTACTGAGTAATTATTCACCTTCTTCAATTAAAATGCCATTGTGGTATTTAATCAAATCCGGGTATCCAAATCCACCATTGCGGATACTACACATTAGTATGTATCTTGGAATTTTAGGTTTATTTCTCTCTCCCCACAAGAAATTAAGAAAAACCAATCCTCCTCAGGAGCTTTTTCGGGAACCGCAAAGGTAGTGTTTGAATGACAGATGTTTTGGTAGTAGGGGAATTTTGATGCCGTTGACTTTTGCCAAAAGGATAATTGTTCCCATTTCCTCGCAGCATTCACCAACACCCCGATCAACCAATCTACATTATATTTTTTCTATTCTCCTCAGATCATGTATTAAATAAATTCCCAGATAGCTCACCTGAGAATCTGACTATTTACAGTTCCACACTGCAAAATCTCCCCTTCTGCAAGTCACAGAAAGCAGAAAAACCTCAGTTTTGTCCCAATTAACTGTGTGTTCTGAGAGTCTGTTCACTTTCAACGGAATTCTTCAAAGCCACACATCCCCCTTCTGGATAAGGGCGGATGATTGCCAGATCATCAACATAAGATTGCACCTTGATTACTTTATCGCCTAAGCTAAGACCTTTGTTCCTGAGAAATGTAAGCCACCAATGGCTATAGAGCAATATTAAATAGAAAGGGAGACAAAGGACAACCCTGCCTTGTTCCTCACGTAAGTGGGAAAGAATCTGACAGCTCATTATTCACCCAGAACTTTGCCAATACCGCATAATGTAAACCTCTCGCCACATTCAGGAAACCAGCACCAAACCCCATTCTTTGCATTGCATATCTCAAAAATTCCCAATGGACTCTATCTCAGTATTCATGAATACTAAAACCGTATCCAAAAGAACATCTTTTTGGAGCCTCGTCACATCCATTATAGTTCTGATATAACCATACCTAATCCCCTCATAAAGCCAATTAGGGAAGCATGAATGAACCCCCTATACATTTATCTAACCTATTCACTAAAACTTCAGAAAACAACTTTACATCCACGTTGAGCAATTAAAATGCTTGTTAGTTCCCACACCACCTATGATCTCTTCCTTGTTTAGGAATTAAAGTGATCAAAGCCTCTCTCCAACTTGGGCACAAAGCCCCATCCCGCACAAAGCGATTATACAAGCCACACAAAAAAAGAGCCAAAACTGAACCGAAAGATTTATAAAACTCCACAGGCAATCCATCCAAGCCTGCGGATTTGCAAATTTTAAGTTGATCAATTGCTTTCAGAACCTCCTCCACCTCAATCTGAGCATCTAAAGCATTATTATCCTCGTGAGTCATTTCAGGAATATGTCAACTCAAAAAGCTATTCTAAATCAGTTCTCAAGGGCAAGGTATACTCAATATATAATGACTGAAAACATTTGCAATTTTCAGCATTTTTCGCAACTATAAAGCCATGCTCATACATTGCACCCTCTATGTATGTCCTTTCAACCATCCAATTCAATCTACTAGCCATCATCTTACCATGTTTGTCACCACATTCCCAATGTTTCTGTCTTGCAAAAAGACCCTTCTCTGCTAACAAATCCATCTTGTTTCTCAAGTCTTCCTGAACTTAAACCATCTTTAATTTTTCAGCTACATTACTAGTTAATGCATACTTCCATTGCAAGTGAGTGAGTACTGACTCTAATTGCTTTCATTCCTTTAAACCTGCCTTTCTAGAATAAGATGTCCTGTTAATCAATTCTCCCCGTATTGTAGCCTTAAAACGATCCCAACCCCAGCCTAAGACTTTGAAGGACCGATCTACCAAACGCTGGGCCCACTACGCCAGGCAACTCGAGGCCATGCAAGTAGAAGGTGCTTTTAGTGATGGCAGCAACGCTGCAGTTTCTGACGGCGAAGGCGATGGGGTGGCTCTGGCTACCCAAGCGCAGGCCCCCGACCCTGGAAGACAGGCCAGCGCCCTTGTTATGGGGACAACACCCGGCGGCACAAGCGCTAACACTTCATCCACCACTAAGCACACAACCTGAGGCCGAGACTCGACACACGTGCTGAGCGGACGACAACGCACAACGTCCAGGGAAAGGTCGGTGGAAACTCTGTCCTCTGGGCACTCTCGTTCAAGATCGCCGCACGCCAGGTCCCAACTGTCAAAGGATGGTACAGACGTCGCGCAAAAAACTCCCACCAAAGGCCTATCGTCCGCAGACGAGGCTCCGGTTCAGACTGCACCCGAAATTCAACATTCTGCGTCGAGGCGGGTGCTAGGCCCCAAGCAGTCTGTGAAACACGCTTCAGAGGCCCAAAGTAGGGACAAAGAGCCAAAGAAAAAGTCCTCAAAGACCCATCATAGGGAGAAGACCCCTCATAGGGAAAGAAAACCCTCATAGGGAGAGGTCTCGGGAGGCTAGGGCCACCCCTCACAAAGAAAAATATCAAGAGGCTAGGCCTAAAGAACCTGTATTACTTCCTCCAACAAATGAAGATTTAGGGCTCCCTTCCATTGGTCATCCCTAGTTCGGCACAATGGTCGGCTGAGGATATAGACAAGGGTCATGAGGAGAATGTCCTTCATGGCCAACTTCTATGAAAAGGACCCTGCCTATTTTCAAAGTTTCCAGTCCACTCCCCCCACTACAGCACCCTCTGGGTCACAGATCCCTGTTCTACCTGCTCAACTCCTTGCTAAGAGGTCTCGCCCGAGATTCCAGTACAAAGCACAGTCATTGATATGTATGACCCAGACTCCGACCATGAGGACCTTTCTATTCAAGACACAGCAGACCCTTATTACGGGATGATGCAGCAGACCCTTATTACGGGGATGATGAAGACCGTGAGGTTGACCCCGAGGCTAATACGTATCCCATAGACTCACCAATTGACAACTAACCCCTTCTGAATGAAGTGCTAGTCAAAGCGGCAGAGCATTTTCAGATAGAGGCTCAAGAGGTACAACAAGATAAGGATTTTGTAGAAGAAATCCTTGGGTATAAGAAGGCTGTTACTCAGTTTATCCCACTCCTCAAATCCATTCAGCGAAAAACACAGCCATCACTGGAGACCCCTAATCTTATGCGGGCAGTGAACCCCCGCATTGAGAAACTGTTTAGACCTGCCCCTTCTGACCCGCTATATATCAGAGGGCAACTGAAGCCCGATTCATTAGTTGTAACTACAACAAGGAATAGGGCTGGTACTGCCTTAGCTTCCTCTGAGGCCCCGCCTGACAAGGAAAGCAAGAGAATTTACACCATGAGCAGAAAGGTCGCCTCCTCCGCACATGCCTGACTCGAATTGCTAACAATTCTACCCTGTTGGCCAGTTACAACTGCCACAAATGGGATGAAATATCGGCCTTACTATCATCGGCCCCAGAACCACTTAAATCTCAACTTGCCGAGGTAGCCGCAGAGGGCAGAGCAATGTCAAGCTGCTTATTAAAGACCAATCTTGACCCCGCGGACAACGCAGGCAGAATAATAGCAGAGGGTACTATTATCAATCGTCATGCTTGGTTGCGCCAGTCGGGTTTTAAACCCTTATCAACTTGCCCGTTGAGCCCAATGTTGTCTTTGGCAAGGCTGTTGAAGACGCCTTAAAAACTGCCTAAGAAGAGTACGAGACTCTCAAGTCTCTAGGCCAAATCACCAATAAATCCACTGGCCAGAGGGGAAACAGGAATTTTCGTCGCTTTTGCTGCCAAAATTCTCAAAGGGGTTCCACTTATAGCCAAAGCCAGAAACAATCGGGGTCAGTCCTCCAGTATTCCCCAAGAGGAGCGTGCAGAGCCTGCGTACGCGGTAGAGGCAACTCCTTCCGAGGTGGCACTCCACCTCAAAAGCAGTGACTATCTGCTTCAGGTGCCCTCCCATGCCTCTCCAGTCGGAGGGCACATATCCAGCTTCACCCATGCATGGTAGGGAATCACCACAGACAGATGAGTACTGTCCACTGTAACAGGCGGATACTGCATAGAACTCCTCGAGCAACCCCAGAACCACCCACTACGACAAAAGACCCATTCCAAGGAACACCAGCGCATCCTCAAGGAGATCGCCACGCTTCTTCTAAAGGACACCATCGAGGTTGTCCCGGCCAACCAGGTAAACAAGGGTATTTATTCAATCTACTTCCTTGTGCCAAAGAACGATCTAACAATGCTCCCAGTATTAGATTTGCGCCCTGCAAACAAATATGTCAAGCCACAAAAGTTCTGCATGACTACGCTACAAGAGGTAATCCCCCTTTTAAAAAAGGGGGACTACATGGCAACACTGGATATGAAAGATGTCTATTTTCATATTTTAATGTTCCCAGCGCACAGAAGATTCTTGCATTTTAAGATAGCGAACCACCACTACCAATTCAGAGTGCTGCCCTTCGGAATAGCATCTGCTCCAAGGATATTCATGAAGGTACTGACAGTGGTGGCAGCACACCTGCGCAGGGAGGCAATCCCAGTGTACCCTTACTTGGATGACTGGCTGATTACAGGGTAGACTCCCCTAATTTGCAGAAAAAAACATTAAAAGAACTATCAACCTTCTCTTTCAATTGGACTTCTCCATCAACGAGAAAGAATCAAGCCTAGTGCCAAGCACGACCAAACAGTTCCTAGGAGCTGTCTTAAGCACGCAAAAGGGGTTGGTCTTTCAGTCAGAGGAAAGAGTCCAAAACATGTTACTGCGAATAGCGCATTAGCAGGCCGGCTTCCAGATAAGGATGTGCGAAGCTATGCGTGTGCTAGGCATGATGGCATCTTGCATTTACCTGGTACCGCACGCACGCCTGCGCATGCGACTAATGCAGGAGTGGTTGGCGAAACAGGGGTCTGAGGCAAGTGGTTAGAGGGATGATCTAGTTGTCGTTTCGTCAACACTAGTACAAAATCTTCACCGGTGGACAATAGAAAACCTTTTGCAGGGGAAACCCTTCTACGATCTGGAAGCACAAGTGATTGTCACGACGGACGCCTCACTCGCTGGGTGGGGGGGCTCACTACCTTCACAACACAGCTCAGGGTCTGTGGTCTCATGCAGCAGCACAAAACCACACCAATCTACTAGAACTTGTGGCAGTATTCAAAGCCCTTCAGGCTTTCGAGTCTCACCTGACGAACCAATCTGTGCAGATCCTGACAGACAGCACTACAGCAATGTTTTACATCAACAAGGCATGCGTTCTCCAAATCTGTCCAGGCATGCGCAACAAATTTGGAAATGGGCACTCAAACAGAAAATATTCCTATCTTTACAGCACGTTCCAGGGGAAGTCAATTCTCTCGCAGACCCGTTGAGCAGAGATCCCCTACCAGAACAACAAGAGTGGCAACTTCACGCAGACGTTGTAGAACACCTCTTCTCTCAATGGGGTTTCCCCACAATAGACTTGTTTGCTACAAACGAAAACAAGCAATGCCCAGACTTCATGTCCAGGTTCCACCAGCCAGGCTCCAAGGGGAACGCCCTATGGATGAACTGGTCAGGGAAATTTGCTTACGCTTTTCCCCCCAACACCTCTAATGAGGAAGGTGGTGAACAAGATGCACAAGGAACAGGGGACAGTCATCCTAGTTTCTCCTATATGGGCAAGACCACCATGGTATCCACATCTGCACAATCTGGCGATGTGCAGTCCCATCAAACTCCTGTGCCCTTACAATCTGCTCACTCAGCACAGGGGTCTAACAGTGCACCCTCAACCTCACTCAATGAACTTGGCAGCATGGCTCCTGAAGTCAAAGTTTGGACATCTTAATCTGCCACAGAGATGCATCTTAAAGGAATCAAGAAAGCCTAACACTAGGCACTGTTATTTTGACAAGTGGAGGAGATTTGTGATTTGGTGCCAGTCCAAACAATTTAACCCCATAGAATGTATCCCTTCACACATTCTAACCTACATGCTGCACTTGCTAGATGCAGGGTTAGTATTCAACCCCTTAAAGGTCCACCTGGCGGCTTTGTCAGCCTATACTACCCCCCACAATAAAGTATCATGGTGGAAGGTACCTGTCATTAAAGCAGTCATGGAGGGAATAAAGAGACTACACCCTCCAATTTCAAACCCGCCACCGGGATGGGATCTCAATGTTGTACTCGCTAAGCTCATGGGACCCCCTTTCAAGCCGATGCATAAGTCTAGTCTCAAACAGCTGACTTATAAAGCTGCCTTCTTAGTAGCCATCACTTCCATAAGAAAAGTTGGTGAAATACAAGCATTGTCAGTGTAGGATCCATTCTTTGTTGTTCACAAAGACAAGCTGGTTTTACGTACTCACCCTAGGTTCTCCCCTAAGTTCATCTCCAAGTTTCATGTAAACCAGTCTATTTAGCTACCGGTTTTCTTCCAGGAACCCACCAGCTCAGCTGAGTTGAAACTCCACACACTAGATGTGTGGAGAGCTGTCCTCTACTATGTAGACAAGACCAGACCGCCAAGAAAGACATATCAACTGTTTGTCTCCATAGCGCCAGGCAGAGAAGGTGATTGCATTTCAAAGAATGCCATCTCCAGGTGGATAATCAGATGTGTACAATTGTGCTATTCCCTATCAAACAAAACACTGCCTTTTACGCCCAGGGCTCACTCCACGAGGAATACAGGAACCACTCTGGTTTTCATCGCAAATGTCCCTTTAGACAGCATTTGCTAAGCAGCTACATGGAGCTTGATACACACTTTCACTCAGCATTACTGTATTGACACTCCTTCCAAGACAGATACACAAGTGGGACAAGCGGTTCTAAGACATCTGTTCACCCATGAACTTTCTCACATCCCACCACCTTCTAACACTGCTCTCTAATCTATGCACAGCATGTGATCTAAGCAGATTCCACAAGCCTCAGAAGGGATACATTACTCAACGTAATCGTATTTCTGATGCTTTTATCCGCTTAGATTCACATGCGACCCACCCTTCCTCCTCTCTGAGAGAAGGCGCATGGATGCTTATGAGCTTGTCTGATAGTATCTGCTTGGATACAACTGTACTCACGCTACACCTCATAATACCCCATGTCAGAAAAATAACAATCTGAGGGACCTCGACGCGTGAGGGATCATGGGTACAGTGGATAGCGCACTAGGGATAGTATTACTGGCACGCCATGTCGATGTCCCTTTTTGAGTTTTGAAAACAACTGTAATACTCTGCAGCTTCCACTAGATGTCGGCCTAAGCACAGCATGTGAATCTAAGCAGATACAAGCATCAGAACAACGATTACGGTAAGTAATGTATCTCATATCCCCAAGCACGTAGCGGTGCATCTTTGAAACCAGCCAACAAGCACACAATTATCAATGCTGCAAAGGGGTGTTTTCCATAATCATAGCAGCACAGAATTGAGTCGGCAAACCTTCCGAATCTCTTCCCATCACACTTTTTTCGTGCGCAGTACGCTGCTGTAATGAGATATGTTGTGACAACTCTGTGAAAGGTGTTTGTATTAACAGCGTGAGTCATTGCAGAGCATTGTAGCACTTTCCACATCTCACACAATCATTTGCTACTATAATGTTCTCTCTGCTGCACTACTGTCCTATAATAGTGCTTAATGGCTGTTGTTATGGTCGTTGTCAACTAGAGGCAATAGCTGGCAGGGCGCTGTACTCTACTACTAATAAAGCATTCTCAATGCAACATATCGTGACATCTGTAAAGTTTTAAACCAAGTCTTTGGAAAAAAAAACACCAGGGCAGCAGTCAGTTTAAGACACTATTTCGCTTTTCCACATTCGCCTGGTACCCCACGAAAACATTGTGCATGCCATGAGTAACTGCAGGTCACTGAATCAGCATAAACACTTTCCAGCAGACACAAACCAGATTGAAGTCACCTGACAGCAATCACAATGGAGCTCGGAAGGCTAAACAACCTCATTACCAAACAAGCGCTCGTCTCAACATGTGTCCTGGTGTCTCCGTAGTAACATTGTCCCGAGTAGCGATATCCCCAGTTCTATTACAACGATCCTCGTCAACGCTGTTCTTTTCCTTCCGCCTTTGTTTCCTCATTACACTCTGCAGCGCAACGACATGACGCTGCAGGGTGCACTCTTCAAGTACTTTCCTTCTCTCCACTCGTGACAGTAGTACAGATGAAAATATGCTAGAAACCGTTTGAACGGTCAAAATGCTGGCGACCTCACTAAATGTTATTAATTATTATTAAATAAAGTAAGAAAGCAGTTTCTTGAATTCATTTAAAACATGTTGTCTAACACACCACTTATCAAGAAAAATATAGTAAAGCCAGAAAGAAGGAATATGCCAACCAGAGTATCCTAACTAGAGAAGGATCAGTAATCGCACCCCTTTGTGTGTCTGCTGATTCCTCCATAGGCTCCTGAACCAAATCTGTTTTTAAAAATAAAAAATATATGTCTGCACCACGATGGTCAGCAAATGAGTGAACCTGACCATCCAGGACCACTCTAAAAATTGCAGGATATACCATATAATATTTTAAGTTGTGCTTCTTGCTCTCTCCTTAGCCACAATGAAAGCTCTCCTTTTTTCCAGGACAGCTCTACTCTGGTCCCCAAAATTAATCATTTTATGACATCCCCAAGCAAGATCTCCCAGCTCACGTACCTTCTTTAAAATCATTTGTTTTATAGGAAATTTCTGAAATGTTGCAATAAAATGTCTTGGTCTCTGTCCAAGCGCAGGTTCTGGACCTAGAGATCTATGTGCTCTCTCCATTTCCAAGGGCATTTTGGGATCCAAGTTAAGTAATTTAACTAAGCTTTTCTCCCAGAAATCCATTGGACTGCACTTTCAAATATTTTCTGTAAATCCAGCAATGCTAATGTTGTTCCTCCTGGAGAAATATTCCTGCTCAGAGATTTTGAGAGATGATTTCTCATTTGCCTGGGAACGACTGGTGATACAATCTTTTAACTGTCTGACTTGGTTCTAAATGGACAAAGGCTATCATAGTCTTCTGCACCAAGCCTTCGTGGACCGAGTGTGTTCTTGACTATAGGTATACCCTGAGTTCTTTGTACTTATCTACAACCCTTGTCCCTCCTAGACTGGCTGCTCTGCCATTGCCACCATACCTTTTGGGTAGTTCAGGCCAAATCTATGAATTGGACCCCTGTACACCTAAGAGTGAGTCTTCTCTAGTCCTACCATAGGTAGACTTTTTTTTTTTTAAAACTCCCTAACAGCGTCTACGGGATCGGTCGAGCAAAGAACATCAGCTTCTGATGCTTCTTATGTACGCATGTACGATGTACTACATCCATGCCGACTGCCTCCGCACCAAAGGATACTACTTCTAAACCAAAACAACATGTGCCGAAGACTACCATTTCGGCGCATGTTAAGAAAAACACACATGTCGAAGCTAGGTCTTCTTTATCTGACACCCTTAAAAAGAAGAAACAAATACAAGAACAGGTTAAAACACAAGAATTAGGGGATGCCAAGATGGCTGCTGGTGTGGGGACACTGTGATAAAGTGTGCTCCGCAACCCGACCACGCCAGATAAGGATTTACCCAGCTAAAACCCCCTCCCGAGGCACGTTTTAGCGAGAGAAGGATCCGGGGAAGAGATCTCACCCCCCTGGAGGGAGCAGGGAGTGAAGAGAGTTCCAGGACGCGGCGTCAGAAAGTACGGCCCGGCGGAGTCAGTGCAGCAGTCACAAAGTGAGGTGACCTTTGAGCTGGAGGAGAAACAAGAGTGGAGGGTGAGAGGAAGGGCGGCTGCCGTGCTCCAACAGCCGGCCCAGGAAGATCAAAGTGGTGGGGGAGTGCAGCGGGAGAGGAGAGATAACCCAGTACCCCGAGTGTCTCGGAAGGAGAAACAGAGGAACAGCCAGACCATTGACAGTGGGTGGTCTGGGTGAGGAGCGAGCCCCGCCATGCCATCAGAGCAGCGGGAAGAAGGGAAGGTGATCTCGGGAGTGGTCCTGCCGGAGTGAGGGCAGGTCCCGCCGAGGGACCAGCCAACAAAGAAAACCGAGGGAGTGAGGCAGCAACGCACCGAAGATCCACGGGAGGAAGAGGAGAAGGAGGAAGCACTGCTGGTGGATCAGCGGGAGGAAGTACAGTACAGTGGAGTGGGATGCAGCCACTCCACGAAGAACGAGGGGTCAAAGCAACCCCAAGGAGTAGGAGCCCAGAACAGAGGAGAGGGAGGCAGACCAGCTTGACATGCGACAGAGGAGCGGAAGAAGAAATCGGGAGGTGAGGAGCAGAGGAGAGGGAGGCAGACCAGCTTGACATGCGACAGAGGAGCGGAAGAAGAAATCGGGAGCGGAAGCCGTGACAAGTGAGCACACAGTAAGAAAAGATTCTGGCAGCTAGCCCCGGCTCCCTTACATATGCTGCACAGGGCCCGCTTGCAGTGACATCCTCACACTAGACCCCAGGTGGAAACCCAGTGGGGCAAAAGAAGCTGCAGTGCAAACCAGACATCCCTCCCGACCCCAGCCCAGGGACAAAGTAAAAGAGGAGCAGCAGCGGGGGCAACAACACGGCACCATAAAGGAAGGAGGCAGCAGGGAGGCTCGGGCCTCCCCACACCTGGAGGGGAGGCCGGGAGCAATAATCAATAACCCCACAGGCAGCAGCCGGCCCCCAAAGGGGGCATCCGCGAAAGATCCCCAGGCGGTACCAGGACAATCGGGGCAGCAGGAAGGAGAAGCAGGTCCGAGACTCCAGCAGGAGCCACAGATCAATAGGAAGTATAAAGGGACACTCACCCCACCAGCAAGCGGGAGAAGGGCACGAAAAAAAATGCCCATGCAGGGGCAATAGGGAAGAGTTTTGAAATAGTGGTAACTGAGGACCAGAAGAAGCAAACCTCTGGCCCGGCTACATCGGCAACCATTTAAGATGTCAAAAAGCAGGGGGGGAGGACCCCAGCGAAAGGAAATAAAAAGCACTATGAGGTGGTAACACAGAAAATGTGGATGAAAGAGGAGGGATACCTACTGGATAGTGACATGGGTGCAGACAGGAGCGAGGAAGAAATATCCCAAGAAGCCGCCCAGGAAGAAAAAGGGGTCACACACAAATTCATGGAACAATGCTTCCAGAACTTTGGAGATAGGATGGTAACCATGATGCAATCACAATTGGACAAAATGAGGAGGACCTGACATGAGCAATAAGAAGTCAAGAGTGAGCTACAAGGTTTGTAAACAAGAGTTGATGCTAATAAAAGAGCCCTGCAGGAGCTCGCGGATGACAATCGCAAAGTGGAGGACATGATGGAGCACCTTGCTAGGGTCACGCATGATCTGGAGATCCAGACCGAAGACCTTGAAAATAGGTCAAGGAGGGCGAACATCAGGGTCGAAGTCATTCCTGAGACCGTGGGGGACGCAGAACTGCAGCAAAAACAAAATATTTGTGACCCTGAAAGAAACATCAAGTCCAGAATAAATCCTGATAGACAGAGTGCACAGAGTGGGGCCAAAAACGAACGAGCTGGGAGCTAGACCTAGGGCTGTCCTGTAGCAATCCATGAGTACATGCCGAAAGAAAAAATCCTAGCGTCCGCCAGACAATCAGATGAGGTCAAATACAACGGTACAATGATGCAACTGTACCGGGACCTCTCCCAGACCACACTTACCAAAAGAAAGCAGATGCGCCCAATAGTACAAGAGCTAGTGAAGCGAAACATAAGATATAAATGGACCTTTCCGTTCGGACTCTTGTTCGAAGTGGATAAAAACAAAAAAGGATCCCACAGTCGAGGAGGGCACAGACAATACTGGACATCGAGGTGGATCCATCATATTGCGAATCGCAGAGCTCAGATAAGGAACACCAGAAAAGGAAGACATGGGAATATCAACCCAGGAGTCGAAGAAGATGGCTAGGAAAAAACGGGGTCCGCAAGGCCTGAGATTCCCAGAGAGTGGACGCAGCACACGAAACAGAGGCCCCAGAAAGGAGCCCCCACAAGTAAAGAAACCCACAGAACCAAGGGAGAAAGTAAGAACACCTGTGGAGGGGGAAATGTTACATATGCAGGGGGAGGGGAGGAGCAGATGAGACACCTTGGTATTGTCCAATGGGTCAGGGAAGATCTGCCAAAGGGCCCACTGGGGGTAGAAAAGGGTTCAGCACCCGAGCAGGAGAGTCGGGAGGGGCTAGAGGCCGGTTGAGCCACCCCAGGGGATTTGAGGGGGAAAAGGGCATAAGGGAGCGAACCGGGTCCAGAGCGGGGCAACGATGCCACCCAAGGAAAGGAGGCACTCAGAAGTACATTGATCAGTGGTTAAGGATAGAGTGATAGAAATTATCTCGCTGAACATAAAGAGGCTCAACTCACCAGTTAAGAGGAAAAAACTGGACCACTACCTAGCAAGGGAGAACCCAGACTTAATCACCCTGCATGAGACACATATACAAGAAAAAGACAAGCATAGACTTGGAATACGAGGGTACGACCGGATACAGCAGTCAAATAGCCCAAGGAAGAGAGGGTGCACTCTTATAGCAATGAAAAATAATGTAGAGCTCACATTTACATAAGTGAGTAGAGACAGTAGTGGGCGGTTCATCGCAATGTCTATTCATGGAGGGGGGAGACAATAACAATAGCCTCACTGTACGCCCCAAACACGAGACAAGATCACTTTATACAATCAGCGGTACATAAACTAGAAGGGTTTGCCAAAGGAAATATAATATTATTAGGAGATTTCAATCTTACATGGGACCCGGCGAGGGACAGAAGCGCTAGAATATCCTACACTCAAAATAAGCACTCGAAGGAACTAAAGGCGAAAATGGAGAGCTTAGCGCTAGTAGACACCTGGAGGGAAATGAGGGGAGTCTAGGGGGTATACCTTTTTATTCTCACGTTCACAGATCAGCATCGAGGATAGAATAGGATAACCTACAGATTGGGCATATGCACTAATTTGGTTATGGGCATTGCACCCCTGTACTCACCAGAGCATCTATGCTAACCAGACATTAACATCAATTGATTCACCAAAGATGTATCTATGGTGATACTCTTCCTGAGTCACCACTTACCTTGACAATTTGTTATTTGACCATTTGGACACACGCCTTGATAACAACTGGATTGGTCGAAACACGTGTCAGCTGTTTATGACCAAATAAATTCTGCACACAAGCACATGACCCTGTTCTACAGTTTGGACTTTCTTGAACATATTTTTCTTGGAACTGCGCATTGGGTTTACCTTCACTCCATAGTTTACTGTAGAATATATATGGGTGTCACGCCCCCTGCTGGGGAGAGTGAAGGAAGTGGAAGTGGGAGAAATCACCCTATTGGATCACGCTCGCATCACACTATCACTTACAATATCAAAACAACTATGGGGACTCGAAGTGTAGCTACCCGGCACATATCTTCAAGGATGAACTCCTGAAGAAGGAACTGAGCGTAGATAGACCAATGCTTCCAAATGAAAAAGACCCTAGAAATAGACCCTTGAATGATCTGGGATGCATTCAAGGCGACTATAAGAGGGAAGATAATAGCAGTAAAAGTAAAACGGGAAAGGGAAATTCAGCAAGTAGAATTGGAGCTGGAGGATAGGCTGGAGGCACTCACGCTCGAGATGGCGGCCAGGCCCTCAGGGGTAGTAAGGAAGGATTATAGGGCGGTCAGAGGCCAACTTGAAATATTAAATACAGGCAGGGCGGAGAGGTCCCTAATGCGACTTGAACAGAATTATTATATTAAAGCAAACAAAGCGGATAGACTTTTGGCCAGAATGCTAAGAAAAGAAGAAAAAGAGAGAACCATCTTAAAAATTAAGACGGCAGGGGGGGGGGAGAGAGCGAACAGACATTAAGTATATTAAGAGGGAATTTACGCAGTTCTACACAAAGGTTTATAAATCAGAAGAACCAAAGGAAGGGAGCCAGGTGGAATATTTGGAAAACTGCAGACTTCCGAAGATAACGCCCCAAGAAACGGCGGAACTAGTGAAGGAAATAACTATAGAGGAGGTGATTAAAGCAATCAAAACTCTCCCTCCCAATAAAGCCCTGGGTGCCGATGGCTTCCGTTCGGAATTTTATAAACCACATAGGGAGGTTCTGGCCCCATGCCTGGTCTCGCTGTTCAACAGATTTGGGGAGGCAGGGGGAATAACACCCCCAATGAAGGAAGCGAAAGTGATGCTTTTGGCAAAACCGGGGAAGGATCATACTGCATTTGGTTCATACAGACCAATAGCGCTTATCAACTTAGAAGCCAAAATATATACTAAAATACTGGCAGCCTGGACTCGCTCCTCCCTTGGTTGATAGACCCCAACCAATCAGGCTTTATGCGGGGCAGGCAAACTCATGATGACACTAGAAGAATTGCCCATATCATAGAGAAGGTCAACAAATCTGTTACCGCAGCCCTAGTGGTCGTGTTGGACGCAGAAAAAGCCTTTGACGGAGTTGAATGGCGTTTCCTATTTCTCACCCTGAGCAAAATGGGGTTCGGAGAAGCTTTTATGTCAAAAATTGCAGCCAATTACCATAACCCCTCGCTGCGATTACTCCTAAGCAGGGAACTCTCTGATCCGGTGGTGGTATCTAGGGTTACGAAACAGGGCTGCCCACTGTGCCCGTTACTATACGCTATTCATCTAGAGCCTCTCCTGAGTAGGATTAGGTCCACCCATGAGATAGAGGGGATCCCATTTGGAGGGAGAGTGCATAAAGTCGCAGCATTTGCGGACAACATGCTGCGAGCACTGACTAGCCCAGAGGAATCCCTAAAGGCGGTAGACAAAGTGCTGGCCCAGTTTGGGGAGATGGCTGGGCTGAAAATAAATAGTAGCAAGTCAGAGTTTCTGAGCTTACAGTTGCCACCAGACAGGGAAGGGGAGATAAGATCCAGATCACCTTATTCATGGGCCACCAATAAACTAAAATATCTGGGAATATACATTACAAAAACTATAGACCAACTCTTTGAAGCTAACTACCCCCCTCTATTGGATGCCATAAAGCAAATGCTAATAGTCCTCTATCCATATACCGTTTGGGCAGGATAAACGCCATAAAAATGGTGGTTCTGGCGAAACTGCTATAAGCATTCATGGCAATCCAGCTTCACGCAAACACACGCAGGCCTTTATCTGGGAAGAGAAGAAACCAAGAATTTCATATAAATTGATGATGCAGCCTAAGGACAAGGCGGGATGGGAGAACCAGACCCAATTGCGTACTAACGCACAGCCCAAATTAGAGTTCTGAGGGACTGGCCAAAAGAAGACAGAGGGAAAAGGTAGAGAGAAATGGACATGGCGGTAGTGGGGGCAGAACTAGAGAAGGTCCTGTGGCTACCCCAGGAAGACTCGCCTCGCTGTATATATTGAAGTGAAATTGAAGCCCTGGTAGGGCACACCTGGGACGTGTTTGTAAAGCGTTCCAAAATAACCACGTTCCCCTCTCCGCTCACACTGATTTTTAGGAACCCTCAATTCAGGCCAGGGTGGGAGAGGATGGGATTTGACAAATGGCAGGACGGGTGATGTCGGAAGCTAAGGGACTTGTATGAGGGGGTGAGATCAAATAATTCCTCCAATATAAAAGTTTTTTGTGCTAGATGAAGGGGAAAGAATCCACTACGCCTAGCTGAGACACTGGGCACAAAATCCGAAAATAAGGGAAGCAGCAACACAAGAACGAACAGCATTTGAGAAATTTGTGACCACTAACTCGGGCGATAAACATTTGGTGGGGGATCTATACCGATCAAAGAAGGGGAGGAGGCTGGGGCGAGACGCTTCATGTTGAACTGGGAGAGTGAAGCGGAGCAAAAGATTGAAATAGAGCACTGGAATAGCCTTTAGCCGAGTATTCCCAGACTGGCACATTCGCTACAAATCCAAGAAATATGGATACAAATGATGCAACAATGGCACCTCACCCCAAGTAGACTGTTGAAAATATACCAGATGGCCTCCAGGCTATGTTAGAGGGGTTGCGGGGAAGAGGGAACCTAGGGACACATTTAGTGGCAATGCCCAGCAGTAGAGCATTTTTGGAACATGGTCCAAGAAGCAATAAGGGACATACTGGGAACGGAGAAGACACCCAACAATGGGTTGTTTATACTGGGCGTGGATGGAGAGTTGGACAAGTTGACCACAAAGGCCCAGCAGAAAATATGTGATCCTGCTGATGGCCGGGGCCCTGTTAGTGGCCCGCAAATGGAAAACAAAAGAAGCACCCTCGGAGCATGAATGAGTGGGCAGTGTATGGAGCTTGGTGGCCATGGAAAAAGTAACATATGCAATCAGGGGAGAACATCAAAAATTCCTTATGGGCTGGGACTTGGTATTAAAATTCCTAATGAAAGATTCCAGGAGAGCATGGTGCCCAAGGAAGATGCAACTCTTAGGACTGGTCTGAGGATCATCCCATGCAAGAGAATGGGAAGTGCATCCCCAGCGTACTGTGAGGTGTGAAGGGAAAAGGAAGGCAATACTGACTCACAGGGTTAAGCTGAGTGGACCACAACGGACCTGAGAAGAAAGGGGAGGGGGAGGGGGGAATGGGGGGCAGGAGGGATTTGGGGGAGGTTACAGAGTTTGTTATATTGTTTATTAAAAATGGCAATAGAAATATTTGGAAAAAAACACAAGTAGTTTTTCCGTTGCATGGGTCCCTAGGTTCATCATGGGAATTGTGAGAAACCAGAGGCGTTTTCCCAGGCTATTCCCGGGGATCTTTTGTTCAAGTGGCCAGGGAAGGGCCATCAATCTTGGATATCAACCCTGGGGGGGTGGGGGGAGAAGAGCAAGAGAGGATCACCTGGGTAGGGGATCCTTGGGAACTATGGAAGACACGTGCTCGGGCGAGACATGGTATTCCTCCCGCTCTGATACACCCCTCCCCGACAGCCCTTCAGTTGTCATGGGATATTGTCAGCAGAGTTCCATCATACCCCAGTACCTTTCCATAAGGAAAAGGAGAAAATTACCAGGGAAATTAAAACCATTTATAAAATCAGAAGAACCCAATAGAAAATCCATTCACCCACCACAATGCATTTACCTCCTTCATCCTGACAAAAATCTACAGGGTTTTTCCCTAATCCCTGGGAAAAACGAAAAACCCCACAATCCCTACTTCTACTGTAGAAGTCCTACTAATGGGACGAAGAAGAAGCAAATAAGAGTCATGGGGATTACCCATGGGAATCAATAGGCAATGGATTCCTATTGGCAGTCTCCATGTAATCCCGATAATGAGGTCAGGCAGGGAGGGGCAACTACTCACACCTGACTCCAATTAACTCTTGCAAAGAGTATAAAAGTGTCAGACATACAGGCACACTGTGCGAGCTGGGAATGCAGGAGGGTCCATTGAAGCCAGAGAGAGACCTGTCAAGCTGGAGAGAACCTGGAAGGCCTGGAGGAGGAGGAACTGCCCAGACACTGGACCTGTGAGCCAAACCAGGGGCATCTGGGGTCACTTGGCGGCACCCACATCAGAGCTCCTCCCCTGGGTGAAACTGGAGAGCCCAGGCCTTTGAGAGGCAGGTGGTAGGACCCTGACCTCAGTCAAACATCTCCTTGTGCTCTTGCTGCTCCCAAACCGCAGGAGAGTCATTTTGGGGAGCTAGCCAAGTGGAAGCTAATTGAACTGAAAGGGCATTCTGGGGGTGGAAGTCCAAAGACATTTCTTTTGAAAAATTGAGAGGAGTCTGAGCCCGGCTGAGGTAGACCAACGTGTAAACATTAAGGAGGGGTCAGAGCCCGATGGAGGGAGAACTCAGAGTTTTGGGGAGGTGAAGCAGCCGCCACAGTATCCTTCTTGGCTCCAAATAAAGTACAAAGAAGCGCCAGAGAGCTCAACATCTGGTGAGTTGGGGGAGACCGATGTAAGACCGGTCTGTGTTGCAGCCATGGTTGCAAGCAGCAACATTGTATGGCGCGTGCTGGAACTATCATTGTTAAAACATGTGTGATGAAAGACGCAAATAAAGTTGAAATACTGATGAGTGTTTGAACTTTGAAATGAAAAGACACGAATTTGACAGAGTGGTCCGGCATCGCGTGTGTTCTCAATTGAAGGTCTCTTTAAGGCATCCAGCTGAAAAGTGGCAAAAGTGAAAGTTATAAGAATTGTGAATCGAAATGGTCCTGCGATGGGTCCAGCAAAATCCTGCGCACAGTCGAAAATGTTCAATTTTGATACACTATAGAAAGTTTTGAAAATGCGATAGAGTTGGTCCGAGCGCGGCAGAGAGAGACTAATTGAAGGTTTTTTATTAAAGTGGGACTGATCCCCGCGCTGGGTGACCCGGGGTGAACAGTGAACCACCAGAGAAGATGTGCATATGATAATTCTAAGGCAAAAGGAACTTTGTTTATTTGTCGCTCAGGCCATCTCAAGTACGAGACTTTGAATGGCAAAGAGACTTTGGCACAGAAGGTCCTGATACTGAGATTTTGAACTGCATCCTTGTGCTAGAGAAGCCAGAGTGTGTGCTAAGCCTGAGTGTGCGGCCTTGTGCCGTGCTGAAAACGTGGGGAAGGGAAGCCAACTGCTCAAATATCCTGATTATCATTTCTTGAACACTTTTCTTTTGCATAACATTGTTACCCACACCATTTGTATTTATAAGTAAGGATTCGCAATAGGTTTATTAGTATAGGTGTCCGAGTCAGTGGACCAGAGACACACATGCAGACCCACATCCATGCTGCCATGGGGGCACTATCCCGAGGTGCTGCTCCAGTTATTCCTGGAAGACCAGGAAAGGCCTCTTGGACTTTGTCCTGGCACCTTTGGCGCCAGGCTCATAAGGGAGTAAAGATGGTGAACATTGGGCCATATCAAGATTCCAGATGATTCAACATGGAGGGCACTGGGCCACAGCCTCTTTTCAGTCTGTCTGACCATGCAGACTAGTGTTTGGGTGTGGCTGGAGCTCCCGGATGTGGCTGGCTAAATAAGCCACACCCAGGCCCAGAAACGTGCTTCGCGTTATTCTGCCTTCCAGCAGCGTAATGTTCACCGTCGTCTGCAGCCTGCCACTCACGATCGCCTGCAGCTTGCAACAAGAAAAGAAAGCATCAGTACAGGACACAACACACGCTGCCGGCCCTGCATCTCGAGCAACTGAGCAACTTCATTTTCTGCTTCCGCCCGCCGAAGAAATAAAGCAACGGCTTCTGGCGACATCCTGTGCAGCTCGCCTCATCGCATCTCCATTCAAACACTGGTACCTGGAAAAGAAAAAGGCAGTCGGAGCGCACAAAGTAAGACAATAACAATCGCAGTAGCAAGCGGGTGCGCGCATATACTTACCAATCAGCATGGAGCATCAAAATAGCCGCGCAGGACACTCGTACTGGAGCCAATTCAGTGCTGGTGCTTCCCGGAATAGCGCTGACCCCTGTAATACAAGAAAGGGATGTTAGATACATAAGAATGGAACGTTAAACAACAAACGTTAACAAACCATGACCTGGCATGAGGTCGACCGTCCAGGAAAATAATTGGGCGCTAGAACACTAAAACAGACACAGAAAAGGACATTAACGCAAGAAGGAAAAAACATGGAAGCAAGGCAAACGGGGCCTAAGAAGTCGCGCTGCAGCAGGCCTGAGATAGACTCTATAGCCATACTGCCACATGAACCAGTGAAGTAACTAGGTTCAGTCCATATAGGAGCACAGAGACCGCACCCCTGCTGAAAGCAAGCAGGACGGAGAGCTTGCCTCAAAAGTCATAAGGTGAGAAAAGGAAAGGATATTGACCCTGAAACCTAGGGGACATAGTTCCTGGTGGGAGAGGGGAAATACTTAACACCCATGGCAACCCTAACTTATTGTGATTTCCACATCGCAGGAGCTGAATTTTTCCCCCTCGAGCTGTCGGCTACCAAGAAGCACAACCCTGAGAAGCAGACGCCTATGACCACAGCATCCGATCCCCCCGCGGAGACAAGGTGAGCGTTACAGAACGCAAAGCCCCACTTGAACTTCTGCCTGGGCATCATGGAGACTTTGGACACCGATCAACTAGCCCAGTTGCTGGGGGAACTACGAGCCGAGGTGCATGCCACCCGGCAGGAAACCAGTGCTCTGAGGAGGGAGTTAATCATGAGCAAAGACTATACGGCAAGCTGGCTAGACAGCTGCTGCAGACACAAGCCGGCCAGGCCCCGCTACCTGGCAACACCCTGTCGGCCACCACCTCACAGACTGCCCCGGTACTTGTGGTTCTTCCTGGAGCGGTTCTGCTGGCCCCGCCTGAGCCTTTTTTGGGGGACCCCAGTAAATACGACTTCTTCATGAACCAGTGCCCTTTGCACTACCTTTGCAGACCCGGAGTATTCCCAAACGACCAGTCAAGGGTCGCATTTGTGCTGTCATACGTGGGCGGTAGTGCTGCGGATTGGTCGATACATCTAGTTAACCGGGATGATCTCTTACTGCGGGATTTCAGGGGGTTTCAAAGAGAACTCGAGAAGTAGTTCGCCCAGCATACCTGGGGCCAGGCCTTGGACAACAAACTACTGTCGCTCAGGCAGGGCAGTCAAGACCTGCTGACATACATTGCCACCTTCAATAGGCTAGTAGCTGAGACCGGCTGGCCGGAGGAGAAGAGGACCACGCTATTCTACCGAGGCCTACGAGGGGAGCTAAAAGACGTCTTGACTCCGGTAGTGAATCCACCGGAAAGATGCGCAGAGTTCATCGAACTGGCAGTCCAGCTAGACCATAGACTGCAAGACCGGAAGACCGATTGAGCCCGATCAGAGCGACGTACAGTTTGTGTGCCCGAAGGAGACCCCACCTTGTCAACCTGAAACCCATCCCTAGCCTATGCAAATCAGGGGAGTGAGAGGCCCGCTTACGAAGGCCGAGAGAGAGAAGAGAAGACAGCAGCAGTTGTTCCTATACTGCAGTAAATCAGGCCACTTCCTCTGAGAATGTTCCGTAAAACCCCCTCGGAAAATAGTCAGGGCCACTGACATATAGACTGCCGAACAGGATTCGGAAAACTCCAGCACCCGGCAAGCGTAGGGGTCCGCTTGTTGAGCAAGTAGAAGCAACTACAGACCTCGCAGCTAGTCGTACCAGTGATCTTGATCAGTCAACAACAACCATCTAAGATGCATGGCATGGAGGCTTACATCGACAGCGGAGCAGTTGGCAATTACATAGACCAAGCCCTGGCAGCAGGATAGGACTACCCCTCCATCAGAAGGCGACCACAGAAAATGTCACAGCAGTCGACGGCACCCAATTATCCTTGGGTCCTGTAACATTCTGCACGGACAAAGTAACTCTCCTCTGCCAAGACGGCCATCGGGAAGACATCATCTTTGACCTGATCAGTGCTCCTCAATTCCAGGTGATCTTGGGGATACCTTGGTTGGAGACCCACCATCCCCAAATCGACTGGTGCACTAGATGTGTAACCTTCTCTAACGAGTGTGTCCGTTCCTGTTATCAAGTGGGATCTCTCCCAGGAGAACAAGGGAAGACTCCTCCAAGGAAAGGAGTGGTGCTGGGCCTGACCGGTACTCTGCCGCAAGAATACGCAGATTATCAAGATGTTTTCCAAAAGGAACAGGCCAATACCTTGCCTCCACACAGCCCCTATGACTGCCAAATCGACCTTGTTCCCGGTGCTCAGAACCCATGCAGTCGCATTTAGGCACTTACCGAACAGGAAAATCTCCACTTGAAGACTTACTTAGACCAGTACCTGGCGAATGGGTTTATCCGCCCATGCAAGTCACCTGCAGCCTCACCCCTCTTCTTTGTACCTAAAATGGAGGGGGACTTGCATCGACTATCGAGCATTGAACCAGGTAACAGTGAAGAACAGCTACCCTCTGCCTCTCATTCCGGAGCTATTGGACCCAGTCAAGGACGCCCAAATTTACACTAAACTGGACCTCAGCGGAGCATACCACCTAGTACGAGTAAAAAAGTGTGACGAATGGAAAACTGCCTTCCGTACCAAGTATGGGCTTTATGAGTACCAGGTCATGTCCTTTGGGCTTTGTAACGTCCATGCTGCATTCCAGTTCTTCATGAACGATGTGTTACAGGAACTGCTTGACGACTGTGCGCTAGTCTACATCGACAACATCTTGATATACTCCGCCACAGAACAAGACCATGTCATCCATGTCCGAGCTGTCCTTGAAAAACTCTGACAACATTGGTTATACGCCAAACTGGAGAAGTGTTTTTTTTTCATGTTACAGAAGTTGAGTTCCTAGGGTTCATTCTTACCCGCAAGGCATTAGGATGGATACTCGCAAGGTGGACGCCATACTTAACTGGCCATCGCCATTGTCCGTGAAAGGGGTCCAAAGTGTGCTCGAATATGCAAACTTTTACCGCCGTTTCATCTCTGGTATTTTGCAAATCGTCCACCCCATCACATCTCTGCTACGGAAAAACCAGCACTACAACTGGTCCGCAGAGGCTGAAACAGCCTTCCAGAACTTGAAACAAAAGTTTCCCTCGGCCCCAGTGTTGCAACACCCTCCTCCAGACCTTCCATATGTGGTCGAAACTGATTCTTCCAGCATAGCCATGGGAGTTGTTTTCACGCAAAGGGACCCAGACACTGGTCAATTACATCCGGTGGCATTCTGGTCACGTAAGTTGTCCACACTGGAACTAAACTATGCAATAACGGACAAAGAACTCCTGACATTCAAGGCAGGGTTCAAGGCGTGGAGGCACTACCTTTTGTGAGCCAGTCACGTCGTCAGTGATCACAGATCACCGTAACTTGCAATTCCTAACGTCATCAAAAGCCCAATCGTCATGCTAACTCTGGTGGGCCCTGTTTTTCGCAGAATACGATTACGTAATCACATACCGACCAGGAGTGCAGAACAGCAAAGCCGACGCACTATCCCGTATGGGGGAAGGAGAGGATGCATACACAACACCAGACCCGATGGCCATCATCCCAGAGGAATAAATCTTGGGTTTTACAGGAGCCATGTCCTTACAAGATCTAAAAGGCAAAGTCCAACACCAAATGGATGAGAAGGCACAAAGAACATGGACAGCCAAGAGTGAGCAACACACAGTCCATGATGGACTTCCATATTATCAAGGGCGCTTTATCTCCCAACCAAAGAGCTATAAGACCAGATCATTGTCAAATACCACGATTCCTTAGTCGAGGGGCATCCCGGGATTGCTAAGACACTGGCCAAGGTTAAGAGACATTACTGGTGGCCAACCTGACGAAAGGACATAATACACTTCGTATTGTCGTGTGGAATCTGCGCATAGCACAAATCCCAGAAGCAGAAACCTGCAGGCCTTTTACAACCCATAACGGTGCCTCCTACACCTTGGTACACACTATCGCTCGATTTCATCACAGATCTACCTCTCAGTAACACCATCCTAGTCGTGGTGGACCTGTTCTCAAAAATGGCCCATTTCATTCCCTTGAAGGGCTTAACAACTGCATCCACCCTGGCGAGAGTCTTCCTAGAACAAATTGTCAGTTTGTACGGATTCCCCTCAACCCTAATTTCTGACCGTGGCAGTCAATTCATTTTAAACTTCTGGAAAAAGAGCTGTGAGCTCGCACAAATCGATGTCCGATTATTTACAAGTCATCATCCCCAGACCGATGGCCAAACCGAACAGACAAACCAGACATTAGAGCAATACCTGAGATGCATGCTGCAACAGACAGAAAGCAACTGGAAAGATATTTTATAGATAGCGGAATATGAGTACAACTCGATACATACTAGTACCGGACAGAGCCCGTTTTTATGTTCTATATTGACGACATCCACGCACCTCCAATTTCGATCCACCTGAGGCCCTTGAAATGCCTGCCGTAACTACCTTACACGACCTAATCACCTGGGTCTTCAAACAAGCAATTGACCACCTGACTAAAGCCAAGGAACAGCATAAAAGGTTCTCAGATCAACACCGGCGTCAGGCTCCAACTTACCAGGTTGGGGATGCAGTCTAGTTGGCATGCAAGCATATTCCCGTGAAGGGAACTCAAACCTTCCGCCCTAGATATCTAGGCCCATATGTCATCAAGGCAATAATTAATTCTGTGGCTATGAAGCTTCCTTGCCACCGAACATGCGAATCCACCCGGTATTCCACATTTCTCTCCTGAAACCAGTCCAACCTGGCACCCTGATCAACACACCTCTGGCCCCGATAATAATAGACGGCAAACCGGAATTCGAAGTGAAGGACATCCTGGTTAAGTCACACTATATACTACCTGTTGGACTGGAAAGAATACGGCCCCCAGGACAGGACATGGGAACCCAGCGACCATGTCCATGCTCCGTGATTGGCAGAATGTTTTCATCACAATTATCCAAACAAACCCAGACCAAAACGGAATCCAGCCTTGAGAGGAGCCTTGTTGGGAGGGGCAGGGGGGGGGAGTACTGTCAGTCAATGGACCAGGGACACACATGCAGCCCCACATTGGTGCTGCCGTGGGGGCGCTATCCCGAGGTGCTGCTCCAGTTATTCCTGGAAGACAAGGAAAGGCCTCTTGGACTTTGATGGTGAACATTGGGCCATAACAAAATTCCAGACAATTCAACATGGAGGGTACGGGGCCACAGGCTCTTTTTCATCTGTCTGACCATGCAGACTAGTGTTTGGGTGTGGCTGGAGCTCCTGGGCGTGGCTGGCTATATAAGCCACGCCCGGCTCAGAAACGTGCTTCGCGTTATTCTGCCTTCCAGCAGTGTAACTCTCACCATCGCCTGCAGCCTGCCGCTCACCATCGCCTGCAGCCTGCATCAAGAAAAGAGAGCATCAGTACAGGACACAACCCACGCTGCCCGCCCTGCATCTCTAGCAACTTACCTGAAGATTTTTTGCTTCCGCCCGGCATAGAAATCAAGCAACAGCTTCTGCCGACATCCCCTGCAGCTCGCCTCATCGCATCTCCGTTCAAACACCAGCATCTGTAAAAGAAAGACAGTCAGCGCACACAAAGTAAGACAATAACAATCCCAGTAGCAAGCGTTTGCGCGCATATACTTATGAATCAGCTTGGGACATCAAAATAGCCACGCAGGACAATCGTACTTGAGCCAATTCAGCGCTGGTGCTTCCCAGTATAGCGCTGACCCCTGCAACAAGGGACGTTCGATACATAAGAATGGAACGTTAACAAACCACGACCTGGCATGAGGTTGAACGTCCAGGAAAAGGATTGGGTGCTAGAACACTAAAACAGACACAGAAAAGGAAATTAACACGAGAAGGAAAAAACATTGAAACAAGGCAAACACGGCCTAAGAAGTCACGCTGCAGCAGGCCTGGCCTAGACTCTACAGCCATACTGCCACATGAACCAGTGAAGTAACTAGGTTCAGTCCATACAGGAGCACAGAGACCACGCCCCTGCTAAAAGAAAGCAGGACAGAGAGCTTGCCTACAAAAGTCATAAGGTGAGCAAAGGAAAGGATATTGACCCTGAACCCTAGGGGACATTGTTCCTGGTGGGAGAGGGGAAATACTTAACACCCTTGACAGCCCTAACTTATCGTGACTTCCACATCGCAGGAGCGGATTTGTTCCCCCTGGAGCAGTCAGGAGATATCAGAGCCATCAGCTACCAAGAAGCACAACCCTGAGAAGCAGACTCCTACGACCACAGAATCCGGCGCCCCAGTGGCGATGAGGTAAGCATAACAATAGGCCCTTTTATTTTGACAAGACTCTACTAGGACTGTTATTATTATTCAACGGTCGTAGCTTGCTCACATATTAGATTTAGGTTTACATAGACGGTTTTCAAACTCAATTGAAGTTCAATAAACACACTTACTGTTTGATACCATGAGTTCCTTACAGAATGGACAAATGAAAGATTCAAGGTCACTATGATCAAGATGACTTCATTTATGGTGTTTTTAGAAAAACACCCTCTTACACACAAACTAAAGGTCCTAGAAGAAGAGGTACCTTCCAAAAAAATCAAGAAGTGAACCCCACTGTACTGTACTGTACTGTACTGTACTGTACTGTATGAGGAGCCAGTGGAGTTAGAAAAATATATACCGACGAGAACATTTTGAGGCAGACAACACAGACCTGAAAGATCTTCCTGTCCCCTGTTCGCCTATTGATGACCACATCCTACATAATGATCTGCTTAGAGAAGCAGCCCATTACTTCAAAATGTACACACGTGAATCTGAGGCAGACACAGATTTCATATGCTACTTCCTCAACGAGAAGAAACAAGGTAGCCAGTACATTCCTTTACTTAAATCTTTAAAGAGATGACTAGACCCCTACCTAACTAAAACCAGTTAACACACAAGTTGAAAAAAGGTCAAACCAGCCACTACCGACCCTCTCTTTATCAAGGGTCGCTTGATTCCGGACTCTTTATTTGTAACCACAATATGCAAAAGGGCAGGTACCCAATTGACTACATCAGAGGCCCGTCCTGACGAGGAAAGCAAAGAAGCCCTTTGCCCTAGCTAAGAAGGTGGCAACCCCTACGGCATATCAAATGCGCATTGCCAACGATACAGCCTTATTGGGTAATTTCAATAGAGCACAATGGAACCATGATGAAGAACTTACTGTTAATGTCCATGAGCCCCTAAAAACAAATACTGAAAGCCTTATCGGAAGGGAAAGAAACTGTTAACACCCTAGATGCAGTGGATACTGCTGGAAGAATCGTTGCAGAGGGAACATTATTGAAGAGAGATGCCTGGCTCAGAAACTCAAGCTACTCTATGAAATTTGAGTTCAATTTCAAACCGTCCTTTCCAGCAGAGTCAAGCCAGCAGAGTTTTCGTGGCCGAAGCTACTCAAGGTCTGCAGTACAGACAACCTACTCCTCAGATGTAGGTTCCTCCTCATGGTTCAAAAACCGGGGATAAATGTCTTCATCTCAGTCCATATTTCCAAGACAATTCAAAAGGGGTTGAGGCGGAGGGAGTGACCAACCCACAAGAGGTTTGCTTCTGCTTAACAATGACTCTGTTCCAGGTCCCCCCAATATCACCCCAGTAGGGGGTCACATAACATCATTTGCCCACGTATGGGAGGGGATCTCTGCAGACCAGTGGGTGCTGTCGACAGTAAAAAAAACAGGTATTGTATCGAGTTTCAAGAACAACTGCACTATCACTCGCCGAAACACAGAAGAATACTAGTAGAGCATCTACAGATTCTACAAGGCGAAATACAAATGCTGCTACAAAAGGGTGCCATAGAAACCATTCCACCGTTGGAGGTAAACAAAGCCCACGCAGGCCAAGGCTGTGGTGTTGAGCGACACAGATGCGCAGGAGACACTGCCAGACGATAGGTAGCACACTTCACTACATCCATGCTTCCATGCCTATAAGAACAAAGGTACGGACCCTCTGCGGCAAAGCCCTAGCAGGACAAGGCCGTGGTGTTGAGCGACAGTGAGTGTGGACAACCTCACCCTCATGTCTGTGGCCACCAGGTAAGAAGGTGAGGGCAGAGTTGGCTTGCTACACTCCACGCAACCCCCCTGCCTGGCGCCCATCTCACTTTTGCATGCTTGTTGTTTTCCTCTGCGTCCTGTCCTCATACCAACCCCCCTGCTGACTTGTGCCCCTTTTCATCGTAGGCCGCGTGCGTCCCCTCTTATTTATGTTGTGCGCCCTCCCTCTTACTTAGGCCGCGCAACTTAGGCTGCGTGCGCTCACTCTTACTTAGTCCGCGTGCACCCGACACATTTGTAGGTCGCGTTTTCTCTCTACTCGGCTATGTGCACCCCCCACATTCGCCACAGGCCTTTCCCTCCCCTCTTCTCAGCTCCCTCCCCTGACCTTTTGTGTATTGTTCTTGATGGTTAGTTCTCCACGCTTGTTGGCTTATATTGCATTGCCTGCATTCCTGCTGTGTTCATTTCTTACTTCTAGGTTCCTTTAATTGACTTGGCAATGCACTGCATCTGATTTTGTCTGTTGTTTTTCTTCTCGATGCCCCCCTCCTTGCGTGTCTTCCCCCCCCAAAGTGTCCCCCTCCCTGCATGCTTCCCAGCATTACACCACCCCCCCATGCTCGGCACCCCCCACCCCCGTTTTCTCTCTGCACCCTCTATGGTGCTCTCCGTCTCACCTATCTTCTTGAACTGCTTTTCTATACAACTATCCTATCCCTCTCACTAAGTCTGGCAGGAAGAAGCTAAAAAGGGACATCCTGGTCTCTAACCCAGGCCTCCCTATCGCTGACACCGACACCAGTGCTTCCTCCAGACAGACCCTGTCGTTCCCTTCCACTCCTCCAAGACCATCATTAATGTTTACCCAAATGACAATGTCTTGGTCCAAGGCCCTCAGGCCAACCGCCTCCTTTTTGATCGATGCTTCCCTCGCCTTATCAACTTCCTTTCATCTCCTGCTGTTCCTTCTTTCCCCTCTCTGGCTCCTCTGCCGCCTCCTTGCCTGCCTCTGCTGTTTCTCCTGCCACCCTGTTGCCACCACACCTCTGGCTCCTCTGCCATCTCCATCCTCTGCCACCTCTATGGCTGCCTCTGCTGCTTCTCCGGCCACCCTATTGCCTCCTTCCTCCGGCACCCACCTCGTCCTCCTCCCTGGCTACCTTGCCACCTTCTTCTCCTCCTTCGTCCTCTGCCCATTCGCAGGCACTTGCAACACATACGCGGGGTGTACCTCCTACCAGTGTCCCTCCACGGAAGTCCTTCAAAGAGGGCAATCAGCTCCACATTGCTACTCTCAACTCTCGCTCAGCTGTCACACTCCCAACGTCTGCTGTCTCCAGGAAGAATTCGATTTGGATCTATTCGTCTGACCAAGACTTGGTTCACGGCCAGCTCTGTCACAAGCTTTGACACTCTCCTTCCTAATGGCTACAAGATCCTCTCCGAACCCAGAACCAACTGTTCCGGTGGGGGTATAGCCTTGATATTCCCAGAGTGGATCCCTGCTTCTATCATTCCCATGCAGGACTACTACTCCTTTGAATGCCTGGTCTGCAGGCTCTCTATCTCTCCTGGCCTTTCTCTCACTCTGGCCACTATCTACAGGCCGCCTGGCCAGGTCGCCCCCTTCCTCTCAGAGTGGGCAAACCTCTCCTCGCCTCTACCTCTCAACTTATCCTCCTCTGAGACCTTGACATCCACCTGGATGCTACCTGCCCTTCTTCAGGACTCTTTCGCAACCTTTGCCTCTCTCTCTCCCCCTCTGGCCTGACTCACTCTGCAGGGCACAAACTGGTTCTCCCCTGTTCATCCAGAACCATCAAGGACCACATTGACACCCTTGCTCCAGCCTTGGCCGATTTCTGCAATCACTCTTTTACCACTGGAACCTTCCCCTTCCCCCTTAAGCATTCCCTTGTGCACCCCCGCTAAAGAAGCCCTTTGCCGATCCTTCCTCTCCAGGTAACCATCACTCCTTTCCTGGGCAAACTATTGGATAAACTGGCCATCTCCCAGCTTAATCTGCACACTGAATATGTTGGTTGTCTCCACAACCACAAATCTGGCTTCAGAACTGCCAGAAGCACGGAAACTGCTCTCCTGAACACCCACGAAGACCTGCTCTCCAACCTTGATTCTAGCCTTCCTTATGTCCTCATTCTCCTCAATCTTTCTTCTGCCTTTGATACGGTCAACTATGCCATCCTGCTCAATCGCCTCAGTGAGAACCTGGGTATCACTGATCAGGCTCTGGCCTGGCTGATCTCCTTTCTCGCTGACCGACCCTCTCAGGTACAATTGAAGTCTTTCCTGTCCTCTAACTCTCTCTCTACTTGTGATGTTCCCCAGGGGTCTAACCTCACTCCCTGGTGGTTCAACTACGACCTGGCATCTCTTACCCCCTGCATCGCTTCCTTTTGCTCCAACTTTCAGTGTTATGCGGATGACACCCAGCTCTCTGTCAGGCTCCCGTTAGCCACCTCTGCTCCTTCTCTCCTACCAGACTGTCTGACCGTACTTTAGGAATGGTGTGCCGCCAATGATCTTGGCCTTCATGCCAGTAAGACTGAGATTCTCCTCATTGATATTCTCTCTCTCTCTCTCTCTCTCTCTCTCTCTCTCTCTCTCTCTCTCTCTCTCTCTTTCTCTCTCTCTCTCTCTCTCTCTCTCTCTCTCCCTCTCTCTTCCCGCCCCCCGCCCACTCTGGGCCCTCTTCCTGCTCCCTCCTATGATGTTAAGAACCATGGTGTCATCTTCGACTCCACCCTCTCCTTCTCTCTTCACATCTACATTGTGATCTTCTTCCTTTCCTCACTTGCCCCCAAAAGCTCAATGTCTCCAGAGCTGTGGTCCTCTCTAGGCTGGACTACTGCAACAGCCTCTTCCTAAATTGTCCTTCCTCTACTCTCTGACCCCCACAACCTATCCAGAACAGGACTGCAAGACTTGTCCTTGGCCTCAAGCCCAGGGATCTTATCTCTCCAGCTGTGAAATGTCTTCATTGTCTCCCAGTGGCGGCAAGGATCAAGTTCAAGACCCTCTGCATTGTTCACAAAGCTTTCTGGGGCCTTGACTGCACTACCCCAACTCTGTTTCTACCTTGATTCCACTCTTTCCTTCGCCAAACAAGTGAACTCTATGGCCTCTGCCACTGCCTACACTTGTAAGGTCATCACAACCGGCAAACCTTTTCTCTCTGATGATAATTGCATAATCCTGGCTAGAGCCCTCATACTATCAAGGCTAGACTATTGCAACGCCCTTTACATCGGTGCCAACAAATCAATTATCCAGAGGATACAAATCCTCCGAAACAATGCTTTAAGAGCGGCACTCGGAGTGCCTAGAAGATCACATATCTGCGATTAGGCGCCAAAATAATTGGCTCTCTACCTACAATCAAATCCAGCTAAAAAATGCATCCCTTACCCATAAAGCACTGACAAATACTGCCCCTAGCTACCTCACAGCTAGATTCCATAGGAGAACATCCATCAGACCCATGAGACTAATCAACACCAACTGCCTCACAATCCCGAGATTTAAGCTTTCAAAGGTCGGTGGCTGCAGCTTCCCCGTCAAAGCAGCCTAACTCTGGAACTCCCTGCCACACCCTATAAGAGAAGATCAACCCTATCTAAACTTTAGACTTAGCTACGTCAACTGGCTCAAGGCTACCAATCTCTAAGGCCTGCTCATGGGCAATCTATATTTTTGCAATGTATTTTGTATACTATTTTCAATGCACTTATTGACATAGGCCTATCTTGTATCTGTACCATTCCTGTTCATACTCTGTAACCTTGTAACCTAAGCCTTGCATATCCTATATCTGCTGCGCCTTGATACCCCTAGGTCTGGTGCGCATTACAAATTAACAAACAAACATAAACATCTCCCTTCTCGAGCTCTCTGCTCATCCACCGCCAACTCTCTGAGGGTCAGTCGCTTTTCCAAGCAGAGAGTTGGGTTAGATCTCCACCTTCGGTTTGGGGCCTCCCTCTGGAGCAGCCTCCCTGCCTCTCTCAAACTTGAGCAGAGCCCCCTCTGGTTCCGGAAGCAACTCAAGACCTTCCTCTTCGCTTCCACTTTTGCTCTTCCTCGCCCCTGCTGATGTCCTGACTGCTCCACGCACTGGTCACCTGACTACCCTCTGAACTTGTGCCCAGGCTTCTGCACGTGCAGTTGCCCTTCGCACTGCCTCCCGGCTCCCCTTGCACTTGTGGTCTGTATCTGCAATCCTACAGTCCCTTCTGTCTGCACTTATGAGCCACCCCTGGGTTGCACTTTTTGAGTTCCTGCACTGAGCCACACGCTGGCTGCACTTTTGAGTTAACTGCACTTCGAGGGGATTGGGTCCTCCGACGTATTCCATATCTATGACAGTAATCACCACAGCTGTGCTGCTTCGGAAAATCCTTCTGCGTCCTGCGTCGATGACATCGATACGCTGTCCTCGAGGGCCTCCGTTGAGCCGACGTCAGCGGATGTTATAAGTAGGATGCACGACGCCCGTAGCCTCAGTTCTGTTTTTTCCGCGAACGTGTTTGCTTCGGAGATCTCGGCGCGCCTCGGTTCTACTGAATCCTGTTCTTTCGGTTCTTCGAACCTGTTTCTTCCTTGCGATATTGTATGATGTCTTCGGCTTCTTCCACCCCATGGTCCGGTTTTAAGAAGTGTTGGGTGTGCAAGTCCAAGATGTCGCTGACGGACACGCACGCCGCTCGTCTCTGGTGCCTTGGGGAGGACCACGATATGGATGACTCTGTCGACTGCCAATCGCTCACATCGAAGGCCTTGCAGGAGCGTAAGAAGAAGCTGTCGGTTGATAAGGTGGCCAAGCCACGGAAGTCGCGTTCCACTGGTCTTTTGACAGATGATTCGAGGGGTGACTCTCCGCATCGTCGTCGTGAGTCCGGGGGTTCTCGGTCTGGGAGTCGGTCCCGCCATTCCTCTGCCTCTTCGAGGCACTCCAGGAAGCGCCGTCACAGGTTGCCTTCCCCGTCCTCGTCCGAGGACTCCGCCCATCGGCGGGTCGCTTGTCCCAACAAGCATTCCACTCCTAGGAATGGGATTCCTTCCGAAAGGAGATGTTGGCGATTTTCCAATCGCAGGGCTCTGGTCCGTCTACGCCATCTAATGACGCCGCCCGTGACCGTTCTAGAGACGCTGCTCGTACGCCTTCGGGCTCGAGCGGTCGTCGCGACCACCGGGCGCCTTCGAGGTCCCGGTCGGATAAGGATGGTCGCTCTAGACATGCCCGTTCCAGGTCCCGGTCCTCAACGCCCTCGAGACCGCGAGAACCTGTGAAGTCTTCGAAGAAGACATCGACGCCTGCGGTGCCGAGGTCGTCGACGGACTCTCTCGAGGCTCCGCCTCTGAGGAAGTCATCAACGGTATTGGCCCCCAGGCTGTCTAGAGACACGCTCGGGGCTCCGCCGTCAAGGCCTGTCTCGATGCAGCTGTCGGCGCCGCGTTCGACGCCGATTCCCTCGACGCCTTTCGAGGCGGCTTTGTCGGAGGTACCCCGTGGCACGGTGGAACCCCTCAGTAAGGCTCTGGCCAAGGCTAAACATGTCTTTGTTCCTTTTTCTGTACCCTCCTTCCAGCCTCTGGATTATATTTCTGAGGTGGATGAGGGGTCTGAGGAAGGTGAGGTTCCTGCAGAGGTTCCTGATGGCCTTCTTTCTGGTCATAGCCAACTTGAGGACCTGCGTCAGTCGTTGCACAACGCCAGTGGTCTAGACACCGCTCCGTAGGTGGAGTTTGGTAGGCCTGAGCCTGGCACGCATGCCGAGTCCTTATACCAGCGCCTGATGTCGAGGGTCACGGATTACCTGGGGTGGTCTGCCCCCCCCCCCTGGGGATTTTCAGCAGGATGACCTGACTGATATCCTCGACCAAGCTCCACCGACTGAACCGGTGCTGCCATTCCATATGGCCTTGCAGAGAAAGGTGGCTGCGGCTTGGACTTCTCCGGAGAGTCTCCCGGCAGTGAGCAAGTCCTTGCCGAAGAAATATCGCCCAGCCAGTGGCGACCCCTGCTACTTGACCACGCACCCTACTCTGGAGAGTTTGGTGGTGCAGGCGGCTACTGCCCCCGCAAAGCAGGCGTCGTACCCGAACATCCCTCCTGTTAGGGACGATAAACGGTTTTGACGGTTAGGCGAAGAAGGTGTTTTCTTCTGGGGGTATGGCGCTTCAGGCTGCCAACTCAGTTTGTGCCTTGTCTCGTTTCACGCACACTCTGTGGCACTGTATCTCCTTAGCCGCTGATCATATTCCCGAAGGGGAGGAACGGGATGGTTTTCTTGCTATTGTGCAGGATGGCAAGGATGCCATGTGTGAAGCCATTCAGTCGGGTCTGGACATGGTTGATTGCGTCAGCCGGTCCATGGCGGCGAGCACCGTAATACGCAGGTTTGCGTGGTTGTGGAAGTCGGGGTTTGCTCCTGATGTGCAAGCCCGGCTCCTCAACATGCCCTTTGTTGGTGAACATCTTTTTTCTTTTTGGCAGCAACGCTGACGAGAGCCTTGAGAGGTTGCAGACCTCAAAAGCTGCAGCGAAGTCGTTGAGCGCTGCAGCTCGCCAACCTCCACCTTTTCGTCCTAGGGGACAGCAATGGAGGGGAGGTTCCTTTCGATATTACTCATCCTTTAGTAAATCGAGAGGAGCTGCAAGTCAAAGGGGCCACCGTAGGAGGGCCAGAGGTGGAAAACAAGGTACTTGAGTTGCCAAGGCTGCTCAGGCAGTTGCCTCTTTGCCCTCAGGCACTGCCGCAGCCGCTTCAGCTCAGTCATGAGGCCATGTCCCATGGTTCGCTGGTTGGGGGAAGGCTGGCGCAGCATCTTGTAGAGTGGCGTGCCATTACTTCTGATGTATGGGTTCTGGAGATCATAGCCCACGGCTACTGTCTTCCTTTCCAGCAGAGGCATCATGACAATCCACCAGGGAATCTCTTTGAAGAGTCCGGATCCGCTCCTTGTGCAGGAAATTCAATCCCTGCTGGAGAAATGCGCCATAGAACTGGTGCCTGTAGCAGAGAGGAACAAGGGAGGGTATTCCTCTTATTTTTTGATTTCGAAGAAAGACGGGGGATTGAGACCCATCATGGACTTGCGTGGTTTGAACAGGCTCCTCAGGAAGAACAAGTTCAAGATGGTCATCCTTTCTCAAGTCCTCCAGGCCCTTTATCTTCAGGACTGGTTGGTGTCTCTCGACCTCAAGGATGCTTATTTTCATGTGCCGATCCATCCAAAGCACAAGAAGTATCTGAGGTTCGCTGTTGGCGACTCGCACTTTCAGTTTCGGGTCCTGCCGTTCGGATTGACCTCCGCACCGAGGGTCTTCACCAAGCTCATGGTGGTGGTGGCAGCGTATCTCAGGAAAGGGGGGATTCACGTCTACCCCTACCTGGACGATTGGTTGATCAGGGCGCGCTCTCCTGAGCAAGTCCTGGATCATCTGTCCGTCACCTGCCACTCCCTTCACAAGCTGGGCTTCTCCCTCAACTTAAAGAAGTCCCACTTGACGCCAAATCAGCGGCTCCATTACATCGGAGCAGTGCTCGACACATCCCTGGGGCAGTGTTTTTCTCCCCAGGTGAGGGCTCATCACATTCAGCAGATGGTGCACAGGTTTCAACACGCCCAGAGTCTCCCGGCGTTCGGGTTCTTGAGGTTTCTCGGCCTCATGGCATCCTGCATTCTTCTGGTGCCAGAGGCCAGGTTGCGGATGAGATCTCTGCAGTGGGCCCTCAAGATGCAGTGGTCGCAGTCCTGCGGCAGGATGTCGGAACCCGTTCAGGTGCCGCCCTCAGCTGCCCAGGACCTTCTGTGGTGGGCCGTCGAAGGCAATCTGATGAAGGGGGCTCCGTTTTGGCTACCCTGGCCGGAGGTGACGATCGTGACAGACGCATCGCTCAAGGAATGGGGAACTCATGCCAACGAGTTGACAGTCAGCGGTCGTTGGTCTCCGTCTGAGTCCAGACTCCATATCAATCTGTTGGAGCTGCGGGCCATCAGGCTTGCCCTGAAGGCTTTTCTGCCGACTGTGCTAGGAAAGAATGTCCTGATCCTGACGGACAACACGGTGGCCATGCACTACCTCAACAAAAATGGGGGGGGGGGGAGCAGGGTCACTTCCTCTGTGCAGGGAGGCGATGCAGCTCTGGTTCTGGGCAATCTAGCAGGACGTTTCGATCTCGGCAGTTCATCTGGTAGGAGACGAAAATGAGACAGCGGATGCTCTGCGCAGGCAGAGCGCGATCTCTCACGAGTGGGAGTTGGCTCAGGAGATTCTCCTGGAGATCTTCGCCCTTTGGGGGACCCTTCAAGTGGATCTTTTCTCCTCCACTGTCAACCGGATGTGCGAGAGGTTCTGCTTGCGGGAATTTCCTCCAAACGGAGCCTTAGGAGACGCGTTCGTGGTGGAGTGGTCATTCCCACTGCTGTACGCGTTTCCTCCAGTCCCCGTCATCCCGCAAGTACTGCGGAGGTTCGGTTCCCGGATGATCCTCATTGCTCCGGTGTGGGCCCGGAGGACGTGGTACCCGGACCTTCTCGACTTGTCCATCTGCCCTCCACGTCGTCTTCCCTACCGAGACGATCTGCTCTCACGGGAGGGGGAGGGGGGGGTCAGGTTCTCCATCCAGAGGTCAGATCCCTCAACCTTCACGCTTGGTTTCTGAAAGGTTGAGGTATTGGGATTGGGACCTCCCTGAAGACGTGATGGAGGTGTTGCTCTCGGCCAGACGGCCCGCAACGAAGTCCCTGTACCGTTGCCGTTGGTAGGTTCTGCGACTGGTGCAGGGTTAAGAATGTGGATCCTTTTGCATGTGACATTCCCATGGTTCTGTCTTTTTTGCTTTCTTTGGCCCACAGGGGCCATCAAGTGGGTACCATTAAAGGTTACCTGGCGGCGCTGTCCATATTTAAGCGCCCGTCTGAAGAGTGTTCCTATTTTAAAATTCCTTTTAATTTCTCAGTTTCTGAAAGGGCTCACTAATGTGTTCCCTCCATCACCTCTCCTGGTGCCCGGTTGGGATTTGAACATTGTTCTCAAGTTTCTGATGGGTGCTCCGTTTGAGCCTTTGCATTCATGCCCTTTGAGACTGTTAACTCTTAAAACTGTATTTTTAGTTGCGGTCACTTCCGCTCGCTGAGTGAGTGAGTTACAGGCACTTTCAGTTAAGCCACCCTTCACTGTGTTTCATAAGGACAGGGTTGTCCTTAGAGTTCGTCCTTCTTTTCTTCCGAAGGTGGTGTCGGAATTTCATTTAGGCCAGAAGGTTGTTCTTCCGGCATTTTATCCTCCTCCACTTCCTGGTAAGGAAGAGGAGAGGCTCCATAGGCTTGATCCTAGGAGAGTGTTAAGCTTTTACATTACACGCATGTCCCGGGTCAGAGTGGACGATCAGCTCTTCATTGGTTACGCTGGAAAGCGTTTGGGACAAGCTCTTGATACCTCTCCGGAGGTTGAGTTTGGCAGGCGTGAGCCTGGTACACATGCTGACTCCTCGTATAGGAGCCTCATGTCGAGGGTGACTGAGTATTTGGGGTGGTTTGCTCCATCTACTGATTTTCTTCAGGATGATGACAGACATCCTGGATCAAGGTCCACCCCACTGACCCGGTGTTGCCATTTCATGTGGCGTTGCAAAGAAGGGTGGCGGCGGCTTGGACTGCTCCAGAGAGTCTCCCGGCAGTGAGTAAGTCGCTTCTGAAAAAATACCGCCCAGCCAGTGGTGACCCCTGCTACTTGTCAACGCACCCAACTCCAGAGAGTTTGGTGGTGCAGGCGGCTACGGCCCTAGCAAAGCAGGCTGCGTACCCTACTATCCCTCCGGATAGGGACAATCCACCGGGGAAGCTCTCTTTGAAGCGTCCGGATCCACTCCTTGTGCAGGAAATCCTATCACTGCGGGGGAAAGGCGCCATAGAACTGGTGCCTGTAGCGGAGAGGAACAAGGGATGGTATTCCCCTTATTTTTTGATCCCGAAAAAAGACTGGGGATTGAGACCCATCATGGACTTGCGTGGGCTGAACGAGCTCCTCAGGAAGGACAAGTTCAAGATGGTAACTCTTTCTCAAGTCCTCCACGCCCTTCAACTACAAGATTGATTGGTGTCTCTAGACCTCTTTTGACTGTCTTTTTTTAAGGATGCTTACTTTCATATGCCGATTCATCCAAAGCACAGGAGGTACCTGAGGTTCTCGGTTGGCGACTCGCATTTTCAGTTTCGGGTCCTGCCGTTCGGATTGACCTCCGCCCCGAGGGTCTTCACCAAGCTGATGGTGGTGGTGGCAGAGTATCTCAGGAAAGGGGGGATTCAAGTCTACCCCTACCTGGACGATTGGTTGATCAGGGCGCGTTCTCCCAAGCAAGCCCTGGATCATCTGTCCGCCACCTGCCACTCCCTTCACAAGCTGGGCTTCTCCCTTAATTTAAAGAAGTCCCATTTGACACCTACCCAGCAGCTCCAGTACATCGGAGCAGTGCTCGACACATCCCTGGGGTTGTGTTCGCCTCCCCAGGTGAGGGCTCATCCCATTCTGCAGATGGTGGACAAATTTCAACGTGCCCAGAGTCTCCCGGCGTTCGAGTTCTTGAGGTTGCTCGGCCTCATGGCATCCTGCATTTTCCTGGTGCCAGAGGCCAGGCTGCGGATGAGATCTCTGCAGTAGGCTCTCAAGATGCAGTGGTCGCAGTTCTCCGGCAGGATGTCTGATCCCTTTCAGATTCTTCCCTCGGTCGCAAGACGCACAGGATCTTCTGTGGTGGGCCGTCGCAGGCAGTCTGATGAAGGGTGCTCCATTTTGCCAACCGGGGCCGGAGATTACGATCTTGACGGATGCATCCCTCACGGGTTGGGGAGCTCATGCCAGCGAGTTAACGGCCAGCGGCCGTTGGTCTCTGTCGGAGTCTAGACTCCACATCAATCTGTTAGAGGTGCGGGCTGTCAGGCTAGCCTTGAAGGCTTTTCGCCGTCTGTGCGGGGGGAAGAATGTCCTGATTATGATGGACAATACAGTGGCCATGCACTACCTCAACAAAAAGGGGGGGCAGGGTCACTCCCGTTGTGCAGGGAGGCGATGCAGCTCTGGTTTTGGGCCATTCAGCAGGTCATTTCGATCTCGGCAGTTCATCTGGCCGGAGACGAAAATGCATCAGTGGACACTCTGAGAAGGCAGAGCATGGTCTCTCATGAGTGGGTGCTGGCTCAGGAAGTTCTGTTGGAGATCTTCGCCGTTTGGGGAACCCCGCAAGTGGATCTCTTCGCCACCAGTGTCAACCGGAAGTGCGAGATTCTGCTCGTGGGAATTTCCTCCAAGAGGAATGTTAGGGGACGCGTTCGTAGTGGAGTGGTCCTTCCCACTGCTGTACGCTTTTCTTCCAGTCCCCGTCATTCCGCAGGTGTTGCGTAGGTTACGGAGGTTCGGTTCCTGGATGATCCTCATTGCTCCGGCATGGGCCAGGAGAGCGTGGTAACCGGACCTTCTCGACATGTCCATCTGCCCTCCACTTCGTCTTCCCTACCAAGACGATCTGCTCTCGCGGGAGGGGTTTCTGGTTCTCCATCCAGAGGTCAAGTCCCTCAGCCTTCACGCTTGGTATCTGAAAGGTTGAGGTACAAGGATTTGGACCTCCCTGAGGTCGTGATGGAGGTGTTGCATTTGGCCAGAAGGCCCGCAACGAAAACTCTGTGCCGTTGGAGAAAGTTCTGCGACTGGTGCAGAGTACAGAATGTGGATCCTTTCCAATGTTCCATTCCTTTTGGTTTTGTCTTTTTTGCTTGCTTTAGCCCACAAGGGCCTGCAAGTGGGTACCATTAAGGGTTACCTGGCAGCGCTGTCCATAATTAAGCGCTCGTCTAAGGAATGTTCTTATTTCAAAATCCCTTTTATATCTCAGTTTCTAAAAGGGCTAACTAATGTATTTCCACCGTCGCCTTTCCAGGTGTCGGGATGGGATTTGAATTTGGTTTTAAAGTTCCTAATGGGAGCTCCGTTTGAGCCCTTACATTCTTGTCCGTTGCGACTATTGTCCTTTAAAACTGTATTTTTAGTTGCAGTTACTTTCGCACACAGAGTGAGTGAGTTGCAGGCACTTTCCGCCAAACTACCCTTCACTGTGTTCCATAAGGACAGGGTTGTCCTTAGGGTGCGGCCTTCCTTTCTTCCAAAAGTTGTGTTGGAATTTCATCTGAGCCAGAAGGTAATTCTTCTGGCGTTCTATCCTCCTACACATCCTGTTAAGGAAGAGGAGAGGCTCCATAGGTTGGACCCTAGGAGAGCTTTGAGTTTCCATCTCTCGCGGATGTACCGGGTTAGAGTGGACGATCGGCTCTTTATTGGTTATGCTGGAAGGCGTTTAGGTCAGGCTGTTTCCAAGCAGACCTTATCTAGATGGATCATTTTGACGATCTCTGAGTCTTACCGTTTGGCGGGAAAGGCCCCTTCAGTAGGCTTACGGGCTCATTCTACTAGGTGTATGGATGCCTCCACTGCCCTACAGAGAGGTGTTCCGATTTGCAATATTTGCAAAGCAGCCACATGGGCCTCTGTCCATACTTTTGTGAAACATTATTCCTTGGACTCTATCCCTGGGCAGGATTTGGCTTTTGGTAAGGCAGTCCTCTATTCTGCAATTTGATTGGGCATTCTAAATTGATGCAATTGTAAATTCTTTTCCCACCTCCATGCGTTGGTACTGCTTTGGGAGTCTGTCAAAGATGTGGAATACGTCGGAGGACACAATCCCTTCGAAGAACAAGTTACTTATCTTACCTGGTAATGTTCTTTCGATGGGATGTTCCTCCGACGTATTCCACATCGTACCCTCCCTTCCTGTCCCTCTAAATAATTTCTTATGCGATTGCAGCTTACGTTTCCGCAAGGCTTTCTGTAGTCATACTGGCAGGAGATGGGTGCCACACGTTCTGGGGTAAAAACTACTACTGAGGCTATGGGCGTCGTGCGTCCTAGATATAACATCCGGTGACGTCGACCATCGACGGAGGCCCTCGAGGGACAGTGTATTGACGCAGGCCACCTACGCTGAAAGTTTTCCGAAGCAGCACAGCTGTGGTCATTACTGTCAAAGATGTGGAATACCTCGGAGGAACATCCCATCTTAAGAACATTACCAGGTAAGATAAGTAACTTCTTCTTTGTCCTCCCTATTTTCCCCCTCCTTGTCTTGTCATGCCTAGAAACACTTGTGTACAGCTGCGATATAAATGCCATATATCATACCATTTACTCTGTGTACTTCCTTGTTCCAAAGAAAAAAAAACACCCAGTGCTGGACCAAAGGCCAGAAAACATTTATGTAAGACTAAACAAATTCAGAATGACAAAGTTACAAAATATGTCATCCCACTTCTCAAAAGAGGAGACATTATGGCAACACTGGATATGAAAAATGCATACTTTCATATTTCAATGCTGCCAGCACATCGAAAAAAGACCTACTGTTCAAAATAAGTCGAGCACATTATCAATTCAGGGATTACCCCTTCAGGATTGCATCAACCCATTGTGTATTCACCAAGGTAATAGCAGTAGTGGCAGCGCACCTATGCAGAGTATGTATTCCAGTCTACCCTTATCTGGACTGGCTAATAAAAGGAGAGACACCAGAAATACATCAGTTAAATACGCAGAAAACAATGCATCTTCTGCACAAACTGGGTTTTTCTATCAATGGAAAGTCCAGCCTAATCCACAGTCAGCTAAAATAATTCCTCATTCATTCAGACCAACTACGCTTTATCCTTCCACTCCGAGAGGATCCAAAACCTAATACAACAAATACCCTGCTATACAGCCTGTCGGTAGATGAGTCAGGAAGGTTATGCGCCTTTTCGGCATGTTGTTGTCAGGCATCTTCATCGTGCCACATGCAAGGCTTCATGTGCGTCCAGTGCAAGAGTGATTAGCAAAACAATAGTCGCAGGCAGAAAGCAACGGGACGATCTAGTACAGATTTCGCAAATACTGTGTCAACACTTCAATGGTGGACAAAAGAAAACATGTTACAGGGAAAGCATTGTGTTGGCCCACAAGCACACGTTTCAATCACATCACTCAGGTTGAGGAGCCCATTGTCTCCACCAAACAGCCCAAGGGATGTGGACACACAAACTTGCCATGAAACATATCAATACTCTCAAGTCATTAGCAGTTTACAAAGCGCTACAAGCTTTCCAACATCAGTTGGGAAGAATGTGGTTATTATTACAAACAGCACAACATCCATGTTTTACATCAACAAGCAGGGACGGACTCTCTCTTTCTGTCCGCACTAGCAAAGATATGGAACTGGAACATCCAAAGAGGAATACATTTCCAATCTCAAAATGTAGCAGACAAGCAGAATCACATATCAGCCCTCAGAACACGAGTGGGAGTTACATTCTGACATTCTAAGTGACATTTTCTACATGCTGCGGTCACCCAGCCAAAGATCTATTTGACACAAAACAAAAATGCAAAATGCCTAAATTATGCTTCGAGGTTCTGCATAAGGAATCCAAGGGGTACGCACTGTGGATCAGTTGGTCAAGGATATTTGCTTATGCTTTTCCTCCGACCCCACTGTTAAACAGAGCAGTCCGCAAGATACTGCAGGAGAAGTTAACAATTATTCTAATAACTCCAATATGGGCTCGTCAGATGTGGTTTTCCCAACTCTTCATGATTTCAGCTTGTCGGGGGCTGGGGGGTGCTGTTGCGCGTGAGCAGTGATGGTAGCTCCTGGTCACTGAATTATCCACTGCCACATAGCAATCCTTTACGCTGAAGAGGAGGAGAACACTCAGTGTTCTAATCTGCCGCAAGACATTGCCTGATTCCCTTGTTTTTAGTGCTTTTGTGCTGGCTGTGGAGTGCAGAAGATGGCAACTGCCAATTTACTGTCACCTCAAGGTTTTTCCAGCGGCGGTGGCAGTGCTCTTGGGGTGGCCTCTGAGACCCGTAGGACCTCGGTGAGTGTTGGGTGTCATCGCATTGCACCTTCCACCCCCCACTGGATTGTGTTTGCAGGCGGTGCAGGGCCTGGCAGGGGGAGTCATCTGAGCAGCAGGTCGGTTCGCCTGTGCCCCACTGGGCTCTCTGGGAGCTTGGACACGGCCTCTGCTGCCTCAGGCCCTGCACTGTAAAGGCCACCCCTCGAATTGTGTGTTCTGTACTGGGGTTGTGTTCCACGCCTTTTCTTACTTTGATTTAGGAGAACTATTACTGCTTGTCACTTTTGTATCCAATTGCTGTTATTGGGCTCGGACCGAAGACTGTGCGCTGGCCTCTCCATGCAGTGTTGCAATGTTGTGTTGGGGTGTTGTGCGAATTCCAATTCTCCCGCTTGGGGTGGAGCGAGGTGGGGGGGGGGTTTTACTGGGGTTATGCACTTGGTTACGATGAAGAAGTATTTTGGCTATACGGCTTCGGCTATACGGTTGGGGTGGCGGTTGACTAAGCGCTTCCTCAAGAGTGAAATACACGTTGGCAGCGTTGATTGTGTTAGTTTGTGAGGATGAGTGAGCTCATGTGGATGAGTTGGAATGTGCATGGGCACGGGAACCCGGTCAAGTGACGGAACCCATGCTTAATGTAGGACTCCACAAAGTTAAAATGTTATTTTTGCAGGAGACTCACGCCCTAGCTGCTAGGTATGAAGGGCTGGCTAGACTTCGGGGGTAAGAATAGGTTTCACACCGCGTACTCCACACAGTCCAGGGGGGTAATGATTCTGCTTTAACACTCTTTTTCTTTCAAGCATAAAAGGATACACTCAGATCTGTAGGGGCGGTACGTGCTGGTATATGGGATGCTAGCTGGGAGGGAAGTGATCTTGTTGAATGTGTATGGTCCCAATGTGTATGATCCTGCATTTTACATTAAACTTACTGACAATCCTGCCCCTCTATCCTTTGGTGTCTGTATTGTGAGGAGGTGACTTTAATACCATTTCAGATGTGAATCTGGACAGGTCTGGCCAGGCCCACAGGGTGCTTTCCAGGGCGGCGCTGACGATACAGGGAATATGGCAGATTTGGGTTTTGTGGACGCTTGGAGGGCTCTTCATCCAGGGGCAACACCTACTCATTTTACTCTTCTGTACAGAATTCCCATTCTCAAATAGACGTCTGGCTTGTCTCTGATGTCCTTCTGGACGGGATTTCTGATGCAAGTATACTGCCTAGGACATTCTCTGACCATTCCCCTGTCCACTTGTGCTACACTTGGACGAGCTCCTGAGAGTCCGTACTAATTGGTGATTCAAAACTCTGGCACTAATGGATGTTACATTTGAAGCTAATCTTATGGAACATGGTAATCTCTACTTTGAGACAAATGTAGGATTGGTCTCCTCTGTGGGTACCCTGTGGGAGGCCTTCAGGGTCTATATCCATTGTATTGCGATGGCCACAGAGTTTGGGGTTCTCAGGACTATTAGATGGGACATTAGGGATAGTGAGGAAAACCTCCGCTATTTGGAGCAGCAGCACTCGGCTCACCCCTCTCCCCCTCCCTGATACACTATTGCAGGTAAAGGAAGCATTAGACAACTTTAGAGACAATGCAGAGAGGGAACTGCACTTTTTGGATGTGCCAGTGGCGGCAAGGAGATACAGCGAGGGTGAGAGGCCAGGCAGAGTTCTCGCTCGAGCAGTACGTCAGGCAGATGGTGGCCATTGCATACTGATTATCGAGAATAAGGCGAATTGAAGCCTTCTGTGCAGAATGATACACAAATAATGACACCTGTTCCGTCACCAACCTAGATCAATTCCTGGAGCGTCTCCCGCTCACATTTGTCAGCAGAGGCTGGCACTCTGCGTACGCTTCCCATCTCTTAAGAGTAAATCAGCCGGGTAATTGATTCTTTGTCTACTGGCAAGGCATCTGGCGCAGATGGCCTGGTTGCCGAATGTTATAAGCATTTCAAAGTTTCTCTGGCACCCTATCTGCTTATGGTATGGGTGGAGGCCTTGGAGATGTGCAAGCTTACCAGCACCATATGTGAGGCAGTCATTACAGTACTGCGTAAGCCTAATAAGGCCTCTGAACAATGTGGCTCATAGCGCCTGCTCTCCTTAATAAATACAGATGTTACGATTTTTTCTATGACCTTGGCCACTTGTCGGACTCCTCTTTTGCCTCATATTATTCATCCCGACCAATCGGGTTTCATACCTGGGTGGTCTGCGCCACTCAACTTGCCTCGTCTATTCAATATACTGGCTCAAGTTGACCTGGAGGCTCAGGCAGTGGCGGGATATATTGGACATACAAAAGGCCTTCGACTCAGTCGCGTGACGCTTCATGTATGCAGTACTGGAGAGATGCCACTTTGGGCTGAACTTTTCCTCTCATGTACGGCTGCTTTATACGTGTCTGCCTGCTAGAGTCTGTACAACGGGATGCTGTCTGCCCAATCCCCATAGCTCGGTGCACAAGTCAAGGGTGCCCCATGTGGCACTTACTGTTTGCCATAGTTATAGAGCCACTGGCAGACCTCATCAGACCTAGACATAGACACAGGCACAGGGGCATCCGGCTATCTGGGGAGCCAGAGGTTATTTCTCTTTATGCAGATGACGCCATACTGTATGTGCACGATCCGCAGACACACTTAGCGACTATTATGCAAAATGTTGCTACCTTTGGGGAAATGTCTGGCCTTCAGGTGAAGTGCAACAAATCTGAACTGTCCTCCTTCACGAATGTTGTACCTAAGCCACCTGAGCTGCTTTGTTTTTACATGGGCTCCGACCGAGGTGCGGTACCTGAGGATCACGATAGCCAGGCAACACACTGTACTACTTTACGGTAACTATGCTAAATATCTAGCGCGCCTTACACCTAAATTTACAACCTGGACAAGCCTGTAGTTAACCATGGCGAGGAAAATAGTGTTGCTTAAAATGACAGTCTTACCGAAGCTCCTCTTTTTTTTCAAAATACACCGCTATGGCCGGTTGTTAATTTTTTCAGGAATTGGAAACTGTCCTTAATATGTTTTTATGGCACTCACGGGCTGTGCGCCTCAAATAAGATACTCTAACTCTGCCCTACACACATGGCGGATTTGCAACCCCAGATTTCAAGATATATTGGTTGGCCGCACAGGCACAATGTGTCCTAGTGGTTTGTGCGAGAGATGTCTATCCCACATGTCCAGCTGGCAAAACATTTAGCTGGAAGGCAGGATGTCAGATCTCTGGTGGTGTCCCCTCAGTTTGCAAACGCTTGCCCATTTGATCATGCAAGTGTTACTACTCAAGCTTGGTGTGTGGTGTGGAAGTTAGTTGGGGTTACCCATCCCTACCATGCAAACTTTCCGTTGTGGACTTGTCCCAGCGTTTCTCAGGGTAGATGGGATGTCTGAGTGGCGATAATCTCGGGACGGATTTGACACAATGGGGAGCATGTTTTGGGATGGGAATTTCATCTCTGCAACTGACATTCCACCATGTACACAATATGTTTAGTACTTGTGATTCGTTGTCTACTATAGCGCTGATCACAACCCTCTATACCGACTACAAAGCAATGGCTGCGTACTATAGCATGGGCCAGCAATACTGAAGCACAATGGGCATCTATGCAGCCACTGGCAACCCGTCAGAGACATATGTCAACCTTTCAGAATGTACCTGGCTTGCATGCAGGATGTCCCCTCCATGGATCAGTCTCTGGAGGATGGCTCAGGGGCAACATGCTCGCCTTGGAAGCAAGGCGATGCAGAGCAATGCAAGTTCGATCCCTGGGTCCACTCTTAAAAACCTTGCGTGCTATAAATAACCAATTATTTAAAAAAAGAATTAAGGGCAGGAGGTGATTTTGCTCTTCATTCTATTCCCTCCCCCCTTGGCATGAGCGCTACTCGCATCTATATACATCATTAGTCATGTATGTTTTATTGTTTTTTGCCACGTTACCTGAATACAAATGTGCATCAAATGCTGTCGGTAGTTGTCATGTTTATGTACTGCTCTGAAGTGTGGGATATATTGACCCAACTCAGCTGTACTTCCCCACATCACCAAGCTGCACTTCAGCAGAACCAGCAAAATGGTTGCGCTGGTTCCTGTGAGCACTATGGCCTCAAAACTGCGTTTTGCAGTAACAAAGAAATGGCTGCACCGTCTTGCAAAGCGCACGTGGGGCAGGATGTAACAAGGGGGCACACTGAGGAAGCCAGCCAGTGTGGTCTTACATATACAAAAGAAAAAGAGTGGAAAATCGGCACTGCTTTGCTACCAGCCCAAATTCTCCATTGAAAAGGGTTTTTTTTACCTTAAAATGATGCTGCTCTGATGCTATTTTAATCTGTTCTTCCTCAAACTACTGTGAGTAATAAGGCCCTGCCATGCCCATTCATATCCCCATTGTGCTTCAGCAAAACCAAGCGATGACCCCTGAATGACAGGATCTGTCGAACCAAATCTGAGAAAAATCAACAAAGAAATGTCATTTTCCACCGCATGGGAAAAAGCTTCACTTTTAAGTTACAAAGTGTCAATGATCAGTAATTCAGAGAAGCTCCAGCCCTGGGCTATGTCAATTTCAGTGCATAGGTGGTTCAAATAAACTACTGCCTACAAGAAAATAACTATGGCTGCAAAACAGTGTGGGAATCCAGATGGAAAGTCAAAAACCGAATTTGAAAGCCAAGTGCTAGTAGCTTGCACCATATGTGTAAAAATGGGCTTTGTAAACTAAAGGAAAAAAATGCCTGTTTGAGAGTACTATATTGAACAAAAACGTCTTCTTGCCTAGCAATGTGAGAGGGGATTGTGCTGTGAAAATACAATGTATGAAATGATTCTATTCAGCAGGTTTTCTTCCAATTCAGAACAAAAATAAATACAATTAAATCAAACTTCAATGGCTGCAGGGGGATGTCAGCCAAAAACAAGTTTCTGCTGAGAGGATGACTGAAACAAAAAGGGACCCTCTCAGTAGATACTAACACCTCAGTGATAATTACTAGATTGGACAGAATCTGGTCTGGGCTGAACCCTCTGACAATGGAACTTCCAGGAAGTGTGAAGTGGAGAAGGGGCAATAAACCTTCAATCAAGCTTGGAAACCCACACCTTACTCTGGTGGAAGTGACAGTTGGTGGTAGCTGAAGAGAAAAAAAATTGTCCAAATGGGGACAGTACAGCCCATCTGTTTCCAGAGACTATTTTGAAAATAAACTTTGAAGACTTTTATCTTTGCAGCAGGACTTTGCAAAAATATGAACATTTAGTAGTTTAAATGTGATTTTTGTGGCTTTCAAATAAGATGTCTTGGCTGTCAATAGCATGTACGGGACACGAACGTCAGAAGAATGTGAATCATGGAGAAAGGACCTATGATGGAACGTTAAAAATTAACTTAACAGAAATAGGCCCTATGATAGTATGTACGCACGTGTAAAGTTACAGAATTTTAGGCCGAACATTTCACACTGAAAATGACCAAAGATTATTAAACGTACAAAACAATGTCTCACAGATTGCAGAGTTGGACTGCAATGGTCTGCATAAAATATGTAATCTGCTCATGTAATTGGGTAAAATGCCACAACTGTACAAATGTGTAAATTCTGTTATGGTTGTTTTTTGGCAAAAAAAGTCTGTGGGAAGTCTTTTCACCTCATAAAAGTACAACCCCTAAACTGAGTGACATCCTAGGGAAGGCAGCCAACATTGATTGTCCAATCCAGTTGTTAGGGACATGCTTAGCTAAGCCGGCCCAGCCATTTAGTCTATGATGTCACCATGCTCTATATAAAGAGTCCCTGACAGGACTCTAGACACACTGTTCCTGAATTTCCTGCTCCTGCGTTCCAAATCTCCTGCATTCATCCTGCGAGATTCCAGACCCCACTGCGAGGCCAAAGCATTGCTGATCCTATACCCAGCAAGGCCATTGATCCAGAATCAACCCACTCATCTCCCATTAAAAAAGGGAAAGCTGTGGTACCCTTTATATCCTGAAATCAGACCGGCTTGCTGCCCACTAACTGCTTGCCCACTAACTGCATCCAGTGGTACCTGTGCCTACCCGGTGACCTGACCTTGCCAAGCTGACATTTGCAAGGCGCGCCGCTGTATGGTGACCAGACCTTGTTGACTGCCCAAAAATCCCAAAACTAAAAAGTGGACTGTGAGTATAATCTCCACCCCCTATAAACACATAGCCTATCTTGTCTTGCCTTTGTCCTTATCCTACTCTCTAAGTAGTCAGATATATACACTGGTAACTTGTTAAAACTGTTAGTTATCCGTGTACCTGTCCTTGACTTTCTAAAGTGTTAGCGCCATCTTTTATTAATTTTGTCTTGTGTAAATTATAAACCCTTCGTTATATTTTGAATAATCAAACTAATTGCCAGTTAAGGTTGAGCGCTGGGGTGACCAAGGTTGACCTCGCGAATGAATCTTGTAGCTTACTGTGTTCTTCTTTAACAATATAGTCTAGATAATTTAGTTTGTCAAATTTGCCTTTCTTTCAAAACCGATTTTCTCACTTTTAACTGCTCTATTTCCTAAAAACAAATCTCACTCTACCTTCCAAATCTCTCTCAATTCACGAGCTAAAGACCTATTTTCACCTCTCTATTGTCCCTGTGATATATATCTATTCCCAAGCCCAAAAACCGTACTCCAAATCAGAGTATTTCACCTGTTTTTTAAAAACCGTTTGGGGAATTTAAAGCGGGAATTGAGTAAATTGCAAGTTTTCAAACGTCATTTGGCTGCAGCTGTTTTAACTTTCCTCTCATTTTCGAATTGTATGCTCCCTGTTAATCCATTGCATTATGATTGTTAGTGTTTATGCATTGTTGCCATTGTGAGAAATCCTGGTTGCCTCACCCATTTAACCAATTATCAAAATCCGAGTGTCATTTCAGGCCTTTGCAAAGAGTCAGTTTTTACCTCTTATTCTGTGAGGGAAAGTCGGATTTAGCTTCTTTCCATCTACTCAGAATCTGATTAATTGTCGGTTGAGGGAACATTGCAGGGGAAAACCTTAACTTGGGGGCTATCTCTCCTAATTCAAAAAGTGCTCCTATTCATTTGTGCTTTCTATATGTTCTACTAGAAGGTTAACCAAGTGCATTGCTTATGTTTTCATTGTTATATCACCCCATTGGTGATTGCTTCCCCATGTAAAAAATTGTATGATTTCATTTGATTTTAAAAATAAATAAATATTGTAACTTCACCAACCGGCCTGGTTCATGGTCCATTGTGACCCGGGGTATTTGAAAAAGGGGGTGTGATATGAGTTCTGTACCATCTCAAATTGAATTTGCATACAATAAGGAGAAAGGCACTTCAGTTGTGCGCTTCATACTAGGCTGAGACCAAGGTGTGTGTCGCCTGATTGAAATCCTTAACAGAGCCAAGTGCTTTAATAAAGAAAGTTTTTAAAAAAATATGCCTGTTTGCCCACCAATGAAACTAACCAATCCTTACAACATGTCACAGAATTGTGGGTTAACCCTAAACCCTCAACCTCAAGCAACCACCTTAGCAGCAAAGCTTCAGAAGTCATAGAGTTGGTCACCTATATATATAGAAATTCTGAAGGAAAACTGTAAGCCCAACAATAGACACTGCTATTTTAACAAATGGAAAAGGTTTGTAGTATGGTGTAAAAGATCAAATGTCAACCCTATTGACTGTTTGCCATTACATATAGTTCCCTACCTATTGTTAGACTCGGGTCTTGTTTTTAATTCATTAAAAGTCCATCTTGCAACTTGTTCTGCTGATACAACTTTGCAGAGTAAGGTTTCTTGGTGGAGAGTTCCAGTCATCAAAGCCTTCATGGAAGGAGTAAAACGGCTTTGCCTTCCGATTGCAAACCAACCCCCACGGTGGGATTTAAATATTGTCCTAAGCAACCTCATGGGCCCCCTTTTGAGCCAATGCCTGAAGCAAGCCTCAAAGATCTCACTAGGTTGCTTTTCTTATAGCAATTACATCTATTCAGAGGGTAAATGAGCTTCAGGCATTGTCCGTGACACAACCCTTTGTCCCAATACACAAAAACAAGGTGATCTTAAGAACACACCCACAATTCTCACCTAAATAAATTTCTGGGTTTCATGTCAACCAATTGATGGAACTGCCAGATTTCTTTCAGAATCCTGGCGAAAGAACACTCCACAGACTATTTGTTCGAAGGGCAGTTTTGGACTACCTCAACAAGACTAAACCTCTCAGGAAACAGAACAGTTTTTGTTTCCTTAGCAGCCGGGGGATAAGGGGGCCCTGTCTCTACAAAGATTGTAAAATGCATCCAGCCCTGTTGCACATTGTCAAAGAAGACACTGCCATTTATGTCTAAAGCACACTTCACATGTAGCACAGGGGCTACATTAGCAGTCATCGCTAACGTGCCACTAGAAGCTATCTTCAAGGCTGCCACATGGAGTTCAGTACACATTTTCACACAGCAGTACTGTGTTGACACCCATGCCAGGAATGACTCACAGGTGGGACAAGCGGTGTTAAAGCATTTGTTTGTCTCAGTAACTTCTACCAACCCACCACCTTCTTCTGGTACTGCTTGCTAGTGTATGCAAGCATTTGATTCTAATCAGATCCACAAGCCTCAGAAGACGAACATTACATACCTAATCGTCTTTCTTTTCTAATGCTTGTATCTTCTTAGATTCACATGCGTCCACCCATCCTCCTCTCTCTGGGAGTAGAAGCACCATAGACAACAGGTTTTCTTTTGTGAGGTTTTTTCAAATAATTCTTCAATCACACTTCACTATACACTCCAAGCAACATCAGGTCAGAAAATAATATGAGGGATCATGGGTACAGTACACGTCATAGTAAGGATAATATTACAGGAAAGCCCTGTTGACGTCCCTTTTTGATATCTGAAATCATGTAATACTCTGCACCAACCACTAGATGTTGGCCTTTGCAAAGAATGTGAATTTAAGCAGATACTAGCGTTGAAAGTGGATTATAGGCATGTAATATTTGTCATATCTCCAAACCTTGCTTCGATATTGGTTTAAAAAAAAAAGCCAAAATGAGTGAAGAAGGGAGCTTCTTTCTAGAGACGGAGTTTGCATGCCACACAGAACTCGCCATAGACGCATGCCTTGCCCACGAATAGCAAGCAGCAGGACACCGTCTGGATACAGGAACTCCCCAGAGGCGGCCCATACTGCCGTGCAGGATGAGTAGGGCAGCTCCCATCCGGCTCCTGCCCAACCCCACCCGCTGACCTCACTGCAGCTCACAAAACTCTTCTTTTTCCACTTTGTTTCAATCTCTCACTCCAACTGTTGCAATCTGAGTGCTCTCCATTCCGGGATACCATGAAATGTGCGCTGCTCTGTTTAAGCCACACTAACAAGTCCTTGCCTGCTCCGGGGCTTCCAATGCCCTATCTGAGTCAACCCCCCCTCCTAGGATGTAAATTAACCGATCCCAACTCCCGCCCACCTTGAACAACTGCTTACACTGCACACACTTACTAATCTCTAATGTGGAAAAATATCAGGACAAGCATCATTTACCAAGTCCATGGCAACGGTCCAGCCTGCGAAATGATAAAGGGACTGAAAGGAAAGAAGTGTTAGTTTGCAAACAAATACAATGCAGAACACAGCGGCCATCTTGGAATGGACCGCGGTCTATGGATGAAGTCCTAGCAAGAGCATAAAGTATCAATAGGGGTTGCAAAGTGCATGCCAGGGGTAGCAAGGGAGACCGCAAGGGTTGCAGCTGCGACCCCTAAATGACGTCCATGCACAGGCTTCGTCTTGGTTAGTAAAATGAAAATCTTAACACCCAGATATACCAAAAATTAAGTCATTCCTCATTGTTAGTGCACTTAATGCCCTATGCTTCTATGTAACAAAACAGGGAGCCATTTTGGAAGAGAGTTCATTTACCCTCTATCCTATAAGGCAAAGCTTAAAGATGCTATAGAAAATATAAGAAAATATGTTGGCACTGAAAAGATACCATTATATATTGCCAGATATGTGATCAAATGATATACATAGTAAGGAGAGAAGGGTGTACCTGGTGCAACCAATATAGAGAATCATACTGTAACTGAATTAGTCTAATCAAAAGGAAAACAGTTTAAACAGTCAAAAAAGCCATCTAAACTGCCCAACCTATAATAGCGTAGTAATAAATGAACCAGTGTTACTGAAAAACATATGTACACATAATTAAGAATGGGGCAAGGTAACCATATACATGCTGCTAGGTAAGATTTTCATATTTGTGATAAATCTTCCTGACCTGTGTCAACCCCAGAACTTTTTGCTTGGACTTGGTATTTATTTTACCTTGTCCCTAGGTGAGGGGGAATCTTTTTCCCATTTCGCCTAGACTTTTGCTCTTTTTATGGGTGACCTTTTTGTCTCTCCAAAGTGTGTGATTGGAGTTCTAGTTTTCTATAACTTTTGGGCTTAGGCTGGGTTGCCCCTTTGGGCTTCCCTGTTAATTTCTCTTTAATGTACTTGGGTGAACTACTGTTCCCAAGTAGTAAAAAAGGATTTTCATCACCTTTACGTTTTGTGAGCCAGCACACCGCACCTTATGTGGAGTGCTGGGGGGATACAATGCGTTCCCTTTCTTAATTACCTGGTAACATTTTTGATACAATTGCAAGTTTACTTGAATGGCTGGAGGCAGTGGTTTTACCTTAGTGACGGTTTAGTCTTATTATTCGCAGGCTGTTAAATCAGCCTTGGTAATGCACAGAAGGGCCACCTTTCGGCTAGAATGGTGTGCTACTTCATTTTTTCCCCCATTTCTCGTGTGCTTGTTGTTTAAGGTCTTCCCATGCCATTCTTGGTGGAAACTACCTCAGTGGAAGTTTTGTCTTCAGTGGGAATCCTTTGTATTCTCCTCCCAGGCTCCAAAGTGTCCTGAGAAAGCAGGAAGTGAAGGAGGAGTCCAAGATTCTGCAGCCCTTTCTTTAACCTTGCCTGAAAGGAACCAACTCCCTGTGGGGTGGCTGTCCTGATTGGACACCAGACCACCCCTTTCTGTAAACTTCAGAGAGAGATTGCAGAAGCTGTGCTGTAGTTCCTGATAAATACTCTGAACCTGGAAGCTGCTAACAAGTTGACCCCTGGAGCTGAAACCAAAGAGGAAGATGAAGAAAATATGGCTGTAGCGATATCCAGCAACCAGGGAGCCTGCTGTGTAACCAGAGCCTGCTGTAACCCTGAAAATCACCATAGGGGTCCTGAACGGAATGACTCCTACCCAGAGGCTGATGAGATCCACTAGTATCAGGAGGACCTGCATTTTGAGCCATCCAACGACGTGCTGCGACCTTGCTGGGCTGCAGTACCCCAATACCCTGGGACCTCAAACTTTGGTGGCAGACACCTGGCTCTCGAGAGACACAATTCAGATCCCTGAAGTCCCCTCACCAGAGTACAGGACCGAGAGAGTGAAGAGAATCTGACCAACGATATTCTTTTTTCGTCTAGTCTCGCGAGGATAACTCAGGGGCAACATGCTCGCCTTGGAAGCAAGACGATACGGAGCAACACGGGTTCGAACCCCGGTCCCGCGCTTATAAACCTCTGGGTATTAAGCGCATTATAAGTAACATATTTCATATCTAGCTGCTGTAAAAAGGTGCCAAATCCACAGAGCTGTGAGAATCCATGAAGTATCAGTTGTTGAAGCATCCTCTGACGACTACTGCTGCAAGTTCCCATCTAGTGTCCAGTTCTTTCATCTCCAGCCAAGAATCAAGGGACAGGGTCCTGTACTTCTGCATCCTGAAGGCATTCACCCAGAAGCTCTTCTTTTCTCTTAAGGTACTGTGTGGACATGGGTAATACGTAACTTAAGTCTGGTGTGCATACTGTGACTGAGTGGGTGATTTGCGTGGATGGGAGTTTGCCCATACCACTGTCCAGGACTATTGCTGGAACACATATAGTGAGCTTTCTTCTCAGAAGTCCCTGAACACTTTTAACTAACTCCGAACGTGAATACTTACTTGTTTAAGAAGATCTCCTATGGAACTTTGACTTTCCTGCAACTGAACCCTGTCTCACCCTGCCTACAGCTGACACCTAGATCACTAGGGTCCCTCTTCTGCCTCTGAGAGAACTTGTGCAACAGACTAGGGAAGGGCAGAATGAGAAAAGGCGTCTGTCTTGAAAATTATAACAAGTGTGAAAGTACTTTCTTGCTGAAAGAATTAGTGTTGTAACTGTATCTGTGTGAACAAAGAAGTTACACAATCTCAAGTTATACTTACCTTTAAGTTGCATTGTGCGCACTAAAAAGTACATAAGTTGCTTTTCTTATTTTGAATGGTGTTTCCCCCTTCTGAAAACTAAAAGTGTTGGTACTCTTGTATCATTGCTTAACTGAATGAGCTTAAAAGCTTACCAATAGGATTTACCTACCTTGAATAACATTGTGTTCTTCAAGTGTAATTGAGTTTTGCTCCCCCTGATCGGCTTTATACAGACCTAAAACAGTTACTAACTAGAAGGTAATACTTGGCTTATGAGTTGCTTGAAACCTCTCTTAAAAAGTATATGGTTACTTACCTTGAATAGCTGCTGCTCTTCTAAACTTGTAACACTGGGTTGTGCCTCTCCAGAAACTGCCTAGAGCATTTCCAAAATAGTCATAGGGTCAATTACTTACATTGAAATACATTGTGTCTTTCTTAAAGTGTAATTGGAATTTGCTTTCCCTGATTTATTTAGTGCATTCTGAAATAGTTATTAAGTGTTCATACTTATCCTTGAGTAGCTTAAGGCCCCTCCAGAAAGTATAAGTTAATTTACTAGCTCTGAACTGAACAGTTCTAAAAACTGAGTTCTAAAAAGTAAGGTTGCAAGGAGAATACTTGTAACAGGGTTGGTTTATTATGTGATTTCATAACAGAGTGTCACTGCATGACTGACCGGGATTACTATCCTTAAATTACTGACTGTATTCTCAAAGTATATCTAACCTGGTTTTACTCCCCATGAATAGCTGATTGCATTCTGAATGTGTTATAGGTTTGACTTACGGTGAACTGCTGATTGCTATTCAGAATAAGGTTATGCATTGGGTTGTATCCCCCAAGTATTGAGTTGGTTTTTATAACTTTGTTTATATGATATGTGATTGATAGTTATTTGTACCAAGCTGCAGCCCTCTCTCCCTCCTAAGATAAGCCTGGCTGCTCTGTCCATGCTAACACATTCTTAGGTGGTACAGCCTTATACTAAGAGTGGAGCTTATGTACTGCCTCAGATGTATGGTTTTATGAAGTCCTTAGTTGGACTTTAGAAAATTGTCCTAGCACATGAATACCGTGATTAATTGAATTATTCCACGCCAACATTAAAAAGTTCAAATGCTATAGGCATCTTCCCAAATGATGACATGATTGGATTCTAAATAGAAGCACAATTATCAGATCTAGAAGTAAAAATATAAGAGTAAAGTGCAAATCCATGTAACCGGAGTGTTGCATAAATAATTTTGAAAAAATGTTATCAAGTGTAAATAACCTGTATACATTTATTATATGCTTGTACACAAGTTTTTCAAAGCTCAACCATGCATGGGAGGGGAAGACACGGACAGGACAACGATCTTACTGTGTATGGTACATTCAGGTTATGGAGGTGAACAGAAAGGGAAGTGCGTGGGGGGGGTGGCAATAGGGACAAGTGCGCCCAGTCCCTCAGAACATGGGTAAGTGCAGGGAGATACCACCTTCATGGGTTGTAATTGAAGTGCAGTAGTGCTGTGGCAAGTGCAAAGCCCGGGGGCAAGTGCAGGAGACTGGCAAGGAGAGCATGGGACCTGTGAGGCTCTGAAAGGTACACCAGGCAGCCAGTCAGCGAAACTGAACAGAAGTAGAGGAGAGGGAGCAAGAGAACAAGGAGAGGTGGTTAGCAAGGGAGGGGGAGAGAGAAGGAGGCGGCGAAGAGGAAAGTCTTGAGGAGTTTCCAAAATTTAAGGAGATCCGGGTCAAGACGGAAAAAGGCTGTTCCAGAGGGAGGCACCTGCAGAGGATAAAGATCTTCCTCCAAGTCTCTGCTTGAAAAAGCGTCTCACCCGCAAAGAGTTGGAGGAAGACGAATGGAGGGCTCGGGAAGGCAAGTATTTAGGAAGAGAGCGTTGCTGATAGTGGGCCCAGGCACCGCCATAAAAGATGCACTATAAGCAAAAATGTTATCCCTGCAAGTTCAAACATCGTAATTAAGTGCTAGTAAACTAAATATTTGTTAAAAGGTGCACAATATACACAAAATTCTCCTAACATTAATGTTCTAAACCAATACACAATGATCTCCTATACACTTTTATTTTTAAATGTACTTTTAAAACATTGCACTTTTTTAAAGAAACTCAGATACCCACAGTCTGCAATGCAAGTGCTCCAAGTAAGGCATCTCTGCTAAAACACTACCATCATTACAATATAACTATATGTTCTGCCTTCATTGCAGTACACGAAAATAAAATGATGTACTGTATTTCCATGGATATACTTTGAATAGGAACTGCTACAACTTTAATCTATACATACTCTTATGCAAGAGCTATTTTGGCATGGAGCCATACATTATCTGATAGTTTTCAGTACCCCAAACTAGTATATACTGGTATACTCAGCTTAGTGCCAGAATGGAAAGTATAATTTACCATTCGAAGGGATTGTGTCCTCCGACGTATCCTTATCTTGATAGATTACATTCCAGCTTGCTGGTCTCGGAAATTTTTTCAGTAGAGGGCGCTGCACATCGACATCCCTCAATCTGGTGTCCCTCGACAGCCTCCGTCTCGGTGCCGACGTCATTGTGCGTATAAATAGACTCGCACAGCGACCGTTGCTCAGTTCCGTTTTTCCACGCTTCGTGGGCCACGGAATCGTGTTGCTCAGTTCTTTCTTCAAGAAGATTCAACTTCTTCTTCGAAGATATCATCTTAATTTGATGGCTTCCTCATCCGAACCGTCGACCCCACGGTCTGGCTTCAAAAAGTGTTGTGATTGTGGGAAGAAAATGTCGTTGACGTATCCTCACCGGATCTGTTTGTGTTGCCTGGGATCGGAGCATCACTGTTCGGAATGCGAGGACTGTATGTCCATGACGGCGAAAGCCTTGAAGGAGCGTAAGGGGAAGCTAGAAAGAGGTAAGACTCTTAAAACTTCTACTCCCTCGAAAGTTTCTTCGAAAGAGTCGAGACATTAGTCTCCTCGCCGTCACAGGAAACATTCCCGTTCAAGGTCTCGAAGCGGTTCCCATCAGTCTTCGAGATCGAACCACTCTAAGAAGAGGCGTCGCAGATCTCGCTCTTCTTCGTCTTCTTCTGTCTCCCCGGAAAGGGTCACCTGTCCCACGAAACACAGCTCTACAGCTAATGGGAGGAATTCCGTAAGAAAATGCTCAGCGTCTTCGAGAAAGCGGCCTCGACCCCTTCGGAGACGGCTAAACTTGATAACCTGGGTGAAAGACCCGAAAAATCAGAACGCCGCGAGTCATTGCACTTGGCGAAAGAAACTACCCGAGAGCGTCATGAACCCTCGAGTAAAGGCAGTAAGTCTGCGTCATCGACGCCGTCGAAGGTTTCTTCGACTCATAAATCGGCAGTCATCGACGCCTTTGTCGAAGGGTCCGTCGACGCATAAATCGGTTGCATCGACACCGTCTTCGACGCCAATGTCGACGCCGATAAAAGACAGACCTACATCTGTCACTACATCTCAGACAGTAGAGGTATCGAGGACCTCGACCATGACCTCGGCGATGCCGTCAACATCTTCGACAACTCAGAGTAGGATTCTGATCCTCTCGAGTACTTCGAGGCCTCTTCTAACATTTTCGATGCCCTTTTTGGGTTTGTCAAAGCCTTTGACTTCCACGTCGTCACTTCGACGTTTTCTCAACCGGTGACAACCAATTTGGCCCCTTCTGCTCTAGAAATGGGTTTCAAACCATTTCCTAGGTCTGATTACTTTAGAGCTTTGTCCTCTATTTATGGGGAGGGGGAGGATTCCGACCATGAGACCTTTTGGTTTACAAAGGACCACAACACCCATACCAGAGGAATTTATCTCTGAAGAGAACAGGTTAAAAGATCTTCAAGACTCTTTACATGAGGCAAGTGGTTTAGATACTTCTCCAGAAGTAGAGTTTGCTAAACCAGACCCTGGGGAGCATGCTGAGACCCCCTATAGGGTTCTGATGGCTAGAATAATAGAATTCATGGGGTGGTCTACACCTACACCTTCTTTTCAGCAGGATGACCTTGCTGACATTTTAGTTAAAGGTCCACAGGAAGATCCTGTTGTTCCTTTTCATACTGCTCTGCAAAGAAAGATCCCTGCTAATTGGGAAACTCCTGAAGTTATCCCTGCAGTTAACAAGAAACTATCTGCCAAATACAGGGTATCTGCTACAGATCCTGAATACTTGAGCAAACATCCAACTCCAGAGAGTTTGGTTGTACAAGCAGCAACTTCATCAAATAGTAGATCTGCATACCCTACTATTCCACAGGACAGGGACGATAAAAGGTTTGATGCCATGTCAAAAAAAGTATTTTCGGCATGTAGCATGGCGCTTATGTCGATTAACGCCGCTTGCAAGATTCAGCCATACACTTTGGGAGTGTGCTTAATCTGCGGCTGACTGTCTCCCAGAAGGAGAAGAAAGGAAAGCATTTTTAAACATCAAAGATGGGAAAGATGCAATGTGCGAGTCCCTTCAAACAGGCATTGATTCTGCTGACAGTATCAGGCGGGCCATGGCGGCAAGTACAACAATCCGCAGATTTGCGTGGTTGCGAAAGTCTGGTTTTGCTCCAGATGTACAAGCCAGACTTTTGAACATGCCCTTTGACGGCACTTCTTTATTTGGTAAGAAGGCTGATGACAGCCTGGAGAAGTTACAAACATCCAAGGCAGCAGCGAAATCTCTTGGGGCTGCAATCCGACAGACTCCAAATCGCCCCTCAGGAACCACCTGGAGGGGTTGGTCCTTTCGCTTTTACTCCGCATTTGGAAAAGGCAGATGACAGCCAGCTCAAAGGGGCCAGAAACGATTCACCCGTGGTGGACGGGGAAAAGGTACAAAAACCGCAGCAGCAGGTGCCACTTTACCCTCGGCATCTGCGTCAGCCGCTTCTAAACCCCTCTGAGGTCTCCCCTCAAAAGACACCAGTAGGGGGCAGGTTAACTCAACATCTGGCAGAATGGCAGGCTATTACGTCAGATGCTTGGGCATTGGAGACAGTTGCCCAAGGTTACTGCCTGCTTTTTCTACACACCCCTCAGAGTCATCCACCGGGGAACAACTCTTTGAAGCTTCCGGATCCGCTCCTCATGCAAAAGATTGTAGACCTGCTAGAGAAAGGTGCCATAGAACCGGTACCTGCAGTGGAGAGGAACAAGGGTTGGTATTCCCCCTACTCCCTAGTACCGAAGAAGGATGGAGGACTGAGACCCATCTTGGACTTACGAGAATCAAACAAATTCCTCAGGAAGGACAAGTTCAAGATGGTAACTCTTTCTCAGATCCTTCAGGCACTCCAGCTTCAGGACTGGTTGGTTTCTCTAGACCTTCAGGATGCTTATTTCCATGTGCCAATCCATCTCAAACACAGGAAATACCTGAGGTTTGCAATTGGCAACTCTCACAATCAATTTCGAGTTCTGCCATTTGGGCTGACCTCCTCCCGAGGGTCTTCACCAAGCTAATGTCGGTAGTGGCGGCGAGTCTAAGGAGGGAAGGGATCCATGTCTATCCCTACCTAGACGATTGGTTGATCAGAGCAGTATCATCGGAACAGGCTCAGATCCAACTAGATTATGTTTGCCACTTTCTTCACAAACTGGGCTTCTCCCTCAACTTAAAGAAGTCACAGATGATACCATCACAGAGACTCCAGTTTATTGGAGCGGTCCTGGACGCTTCCCTGGGCAGAGCCTCGCCACCAGAGGTGAGGGCCCAAGATATTCTGCAGATGGTCACCAAATTTCAAAATGCCCAACTTCTTCCAGCCTTCGACTTTTTGAGGTTGCTAGGCCTCATGGCATCCTGCATCTTCCTAGTGCCAGAGGCTCGCCTGAGAATGAGATCTCTCCAGTGGGCGCTGAGAACTCAATGGTCGCAATTCTCAGGAAGAATGACAGATCTCCTTCAAGTCCCGGACAGAGTGGCTCGAGACCTTCAGTGGTGGGCCTGTTGGGAGAACATTTTGAAAGGAGAACAGTTCTGGCAACCATGGCCGGAGATAACAGTAGTCACGGATGAATCACTAACGGGGTGGGGAGCCCATGCCAATGCCTTGGCCATCAGCGGTCGTTGGTCTCCATCGGAGTCCAGACTACATATCAACCTGTTGGAGCTGAGAGCAATCAGACTAGCGCTGAAGGCTTTTCTGCCATCTGTACAGGGGAAGAATGTCCTAATAATGACGGACAACACAGTGGCCATGCACTACCTCAACAAAAGAGAAGGCGTAGGATCACTGCCACTGTGCAGAGAGGCGATGCAGCTCTGGTTTTGGGCAATTCAAGAAGGAATCTCTCTATTGGCAGTTCACTTAGCCGGAAAGAAGAACTTGACAGCAGACGCTCCGAGCAGGCAGAGAACAGTCTCCCACGAGTGGGAACTAGCTCAGGAAGTCCTTCAAGAGATCTTCGCCCTTTGGGGAACCCCGCAAGTGGATCTGTTTTCCACCAGTATCAACAGGAATTGCGATCAGTTTTGTTCAAGGGAATTTCCCCCGAGTGGAGCTCTAGGGCATGCGTTAGTTGTAGACTCGGAGTTTCCACCTCTATACATTGAGAATATTCCGGAAGACTATGATCCTAATTGCCCTGGATTGGGCCAGGAGAACGTGGTACCCGGACCTTCTGGACATGTCCATCTGCCCTCCGATTCGTCTTTCGCAAAGAGAGGATCTTCTCTGCAAACCTCCTCATACAATTTTTCACAAAGACAAAGTTGTTTTACAAGTGAAGCCTAATTTCCTCCCAAAGGTGGTCTCTGAATTCCACATCACTCAGAAAATAACCTTACCTTCATTCTATCCTCCTTCCCATCCAGGGAAAGAGGAAGAGAGGCTACATAGGCTGGATCCAAGGCGTGCCTCGAGTTTTTAGATCAACAGACTTGCTAGGATAGGGCAGGCAGACCAACTGTTTGTAGGTTATGCAGGACACAAATTAGGATTGCCAATCACAAAACAGACCATTTCAAGATGGATTATTTTAGCCATTCTAGAATGCTACAAATTGGCAGGGAAAGAGCCCCCTTATCACCTTAGGGCTCATTCAACCAGGGGTATCGCAGCCTCTTCGGCTCTCCAAAGAGGGGTGCCGATTCGGGAATATGTGCAGCTGCCACATGGTGGTCCGCACATACCTTTACAAAATTCTAGTCTGGATTCCTCATCTAGCCAAGAGACAAGATTTGGCAAAGCTGTGTTACATTCTGTTCATTCTTAAAGGGAAATATTCCAATTTTACTCCCACCTCCTCTTTCACACCACTGCTATGGGAGTCTATCAAGATAAGGAGTACGTCGGAGGACACAATCCCTTCGAAGAACAAGTTACTTCTTACCTTGTAACGTTCTTTCGTTCCTCCGACGTATTCCTTATCGCCCCTCCCCTCCATCCCCGCAGTAAAACTTCCCTTGTAGTTGCAGCTTACGCTCCTTCAAGGTCAATAACCAATTCATGCACAGCTAAATCCAAGCTTCAAAACGGAACTGAGCAACGGTCGCTGCGCAAGTCTATTTATACGCACAATGACGTCGGCACCGAGACGGAGGCTGTCGAGGGACACCAGTTTGAGGGACGTCGACGAGCAGCGCCCGCTACTGAAAAAATCTCCGAGGCCAGCAAGCTGGGATGTAATCTATCAAGATAAGGAATACGTCGGAGGAACATCCCATCGAAAGAATGTTACAAGGTAAGAAGTAACTTGTTCTATTTTAAAGCACAACATAATGGCATTAGTGTCTGTCATGTACATGATAAAATGCAAGTGCTAAGAATCCAGACTCCTGTTCTTATAAAGTGCAAGTATTCAAAATAGGTAAGACACTATAATAAAGGGCATGCTAAGTACTCATTTGTACGTGTCTTGATAGAGATTTATAATAAAACAGCATGTTAAGGACAGATAAAAACAAGGCCAAATATACCATGAGACGGGACTACAGTGAACAGTGCACAAGTACACAACTATGTACTCACTATGTAAAAAAAATAGAAAAGAAAGTTGAAGAAAATTCGGTAAGCATGTCATCAAAATGATAAAAGTATGACCTGAAATATCTAATAGTTTTCATTACAGAAAGCAAATCATCTAAATACAGTGTAATGGCTAACCTCATATTGGACCTATTCCGCAGCAAAGGTGTACAGCTCCTCACTTTTATAGTGTCCTTTAGAGGCTTTAGTATCATAGTCTATGATGCATCTTCTTTTTGGCTACTACCATGTGGTTTCTCAAATATATAATCGATTACAAAGTAGGAAAAAGAAGTCATGTCTCCTCCATGAATCTCATTAAAATGCTTAGCCAAAGGATGGTTAGAATCTATATTTCTTAAGGCTCTACTCTGCTGAAGGATACGAATTTTTACTTCATGAATCGTACTTCTTATGTAGCACTTGTCACAGCTGCATATTGCTTTCACATAAGCGCCCAGCTACCTTAGGGTGTGGTGCGCTGTATAAATAATAAACAAACAAACGAACATGTGATCCTTTTGTTAATTTGAACCATGTGACCAGCTGTAGGATTCATATATTATTTAACATTGTACATTCTCGCCATATTGGCACGCTTTGCATTTGCAGCATTTTATTAATCCACTTTGTTGGTCTTTCAGCCTTGTGGTGCCATCTTGTTTACACTTGACTACAAATAAACTAGGAGCAATCAGTGTCCACGCAGACGACAACTTCCTAAAAGTCATAAAAACGTGATTAGCAATACTTGACTTCAAATCATAATCACATGTTAACTGGTGCCAATGTTTATTCAAAACCTGCCTAATCCAAATCGCTTTATTATATTTGATGAGTAATCTAATGGTGCCAGCATCTGTTCTTTTATTTTTGGATGTGTATTTTACCAGCAGGTCTTCTCTAGCATACCTGCTTGTTTTGTCAAATGCCACCTTAATGTCCTCTTTAGGATATTGACGTGCTGCAAACTTATATATACTTGTACAAATGTGTTTTTGTGTGGTCTGCATTTTTTAAAGTTTTTTGGGACGTGATCTTAAATTATTCTGCTTTTTCAACAATGCACCAAGTGAAAATTCACTAGATGTAAAACTAATATCAGAGGATGGAATCTTCTTTGATGTGCACTGCGGGAGGGACATGAATATGCTAGAGCTGCCTGGTTTCCAATTCACCTAGAGCAACATCCATTTTCAAATTTGGGACAACAATATGACATTCTGGAACAACGATGGCAGTATAACAACATCATATAAATAAATCTAAAGCCAAGGCCAGTTACAAAAATGCTGCTTTAATATTTTTTGCTGTACCAAGATTTACCAGCCTGACTAATGGGAATATTAAAGTATGTGAATCTGTAAAATCAATGCTGGACCACTTAAGTTGCAAGTAATTCCGTTTTTTCTTTTCCTCCACATAAGCTTTCTGTGAGCATGAACCTTTTTCACTTTTCATGTTCCTTTCCATTTTCACATGTACACTGTGCACACATGCTTTTGCTCCTCAACATTCTAGCCATTTATCACTCTTAGTTTACCGTGTTCTTTGACTATGTGTGTCTGTCACCTCTACATGCAGTGCTGGAACTGCGGTCATTTCCCCCCATGTGTCCAGACTTGTTTGTGCATGGTGTGTGCAGTCACTGTGCATCTCCTTCTTTTTTCATGCTCTTACTGTGACTTTGCCATTTTCCCAATCTTTGCATCTCTTCCTAATTTTAGATTGCCTGGAGTTGGAGCGCACAGAATCTTCGCTGAGCTACAGAGGGGATCTTGAGATTTCACTGGAGTCAACATTGGAGGATCTGAAAGCTCAGGTGAGCGTGCGATTGCTGCGCAGCGCATAGCACTAGGGTTATGTGTCCTTCCCTCTGTCATTTCCAGAGCACCCCTTTCAAAATACAGAGTTTTTAAAACGGCCATGTCCAGTCATACATTGACAGCTATGTATGACTGTGCAAAAAAGTTTGCTGTGTTAGTTCTACTTTAAATAAATGACAACAGTTGTGTTTTGATACCTTTTATTAGACTCGCTGAAAAGTGTTATGTTGAGATGGAATACAGCCTTGAAAGTTCAAAGTCACATAGATCTCACCAAATGCTGAAAAGCAAATTGTAGGGAATGAAACATGAGTTTTACGTCCAGGATTGTTATGCAACGAATGCAATGCTGTGAACATCTTATCTAACAATTATACATTTGTACAACATCATTGTTTGCTTGAAAACAGAGCAGTTGGAAATATTGTCTGCTTAATAGGTGCTCTCCTTTAAAACTTTTTTTAATACTACCGCTTGGATGTATGTGTTCTTTCTGAACCTTTGCTATACATAGTTCAAGCAGGGATAAGGGATAACGGCAATCCAAAGGAAGGGACCAAACCATTACTGGACAGATTAACTAAGCAAGTGAGCTAAACGCACATTACAAAACAAAGCTTTATACAAAGTGAACAGTTGAAAGAAGACTAATTCAACAGTTGAATGCAGATTAATTGAACAAGTGGCATTAAATTAATGAAGAAAATTCAGTATGTAAATGCATAAAATTCAGAATAATTTATGAATTCAACAATAAATAATTGCTGAGGCACAATGTAAAAGCAAGTCTCCAATTGTGGTTCATATTCAGTAAAACATGAGGGGTGCAAGCGCAGTATAACTGGTTGTAATTCATACAGTTACATAGTTAAAGCAGTCTAGTCTTTTGTGTTTAAAAAGATGTCTGAAATGCTTTGTAAAGCAGGACCTAGTGACCTTGCAAATATGGTCAATTCTGTTCATGGTATAAATGGCTGCATGCAGGATTTAAAAAGGCAGATAAATCTTTTCTTATAATTTAGTCCTTTCACATATCTATTTGCATTGCTGGAAACAACTGCACCAAAGTTGATATTTTCAAATCCTGGCGGCTTCTTCTGAATGGCTAATACTGACAGCCTCCAGTGATTCTCACACTTAATAATACTTTACACTGCTATGCTTACTAAACTGTCAGTTATGTTAGATATGGGCAGGTGTCTTGGCAAAGATAATCACTAGGACCTAACACGTACCTGAGGGATACATTACTACCATAACACGTGGTGTGCTACCTAATGGTGAGGCTTCAAAGTTCACCGTGGTAAAACATGAAGCCCACATCTCTGTTCATAACTCTGTTTTTTAGGTTCAGTTTCTTGAAAATTTGAGTTCCCTTATTCTATTGCCTGTATTTTGTATATATTCTTTCAGTACCAAAACCGACAAGCCCTTCAGTGTGTGCCCATCTTGCGTGAAGTGGAGTCCCACTGTTTTGTTTTATGGCTGAGCGGTTATGACTGGGAATGTTCATTCTTTCAGACAATTCCTAGCATGCTTTAACTGTGTGCTTTACCTGTGGGCATTTCTTACATTGGAGAAGATACATAATGTTGCCATATTTGCAGATTGAAGTTCCTTGAATCTGTATTGTTTGGTTCTGTGGAGTTATTATAACTGATTCGGTTCAGGTGAGTTAGCAGGTTTTCCATCTCTTCTTATTTCATGGAAACATGTTCCAGGTCTCATTTGTTCTTGACACAGTGGACATGATCTCTTTGTTTATCTAAACTGTTTTTATGGCCCTTCTCTCTTAAAACTGAACACTACATGCAGTGGTTGAATCTTTTCATGAACTAACAGTTGTGTGCCACCCTTTACATTACAATATCTATGTAACCACATACAAATAACACAATATTGTGACAAGCAGCATAAAACCGATCTCAGGAACACTTCATATTGTGTCTCCTCTCCTCTGGTCCTTTCTGGGGTTGTTTGCCACCAAAACCCCATCTGTGGGGTGGTACATGACCTTTCCTGCATTTTCCGCATATACGCGGATTGCCTATTGTCGTTGCCCCCTTGAGTTTTGTGGTAACTTTCTACTCGCGTGACATTTTCCTAAAGTGGCCGTAGGGGTGCTTAACTGCCCCTGGACATTTTTCTGTGTCCACTGTGGGTCCAGTGAGTGTTAGACCAAACACCTACATTTTGCTCATAACTATGCCTTTTACTGTATTTTTAAAGCTCTGCTCTCCCCATCTGCAACTGTGAATGCATATTTGCACTGTAACTATTTTTAGTGATACAGTAACAATTTTTCTCTAAAGTGCAATGACTTGATATCTCTTTCTAAAATGTATCTTACCTTTGGTGGCCTCTGGCTGTGTTTTGGAATTGTTTCTAGCCCTCTAGAACAATTGACTGTGACGTGATCATTTATATTTTCCGAACTACTATGTTAGAGAAGGTGTACTCATTCTGTAACATTGTTAGTGTTATCATTGAGTTCCTTTATTGCTATTTTAACTGTGCTTTAATGTCGAACTCCCTTCTCTCTCTCTCCACCCCCCCCACCACCTTGTCTTTATATGTAATGTGACAACCACCAGGTCATGGATTTCAATGAGGAGAACCATCTCTGGTTCCGGAAGCACCTCAAGACCTTACTCTTTTCTTCTGTCTTGGCTCCCCCTCTCCCCTGCTGATCTGTTCTCTCTTAGCACTGTGCACCTGGCCACCCTCTGTCTTTTGGGCCCAGGTACCTGCTCATCCTGTCACCCTCCCGCACTGCCTCCGGGCCACCCCTTGCACTGGGGTCTGTATCTGTACCCATACAGCCCCCCCTTTTTCTTCCTGCACTTATCGGACCTACCCTGTCTGCTGCCTTAAACCTAGCACTTGCAAATTGCTGGCTGCATTACCACTGTTTGTTGCCTTTCTTATTTATTTATTATTTATCTGTTTCTCCTCTGCTTCGAACTTTCCACCTCTCCCCCCTTCAATACACTTTTCCCCTCCTCCTATCCCATGCACTTGCGCGTTCTCAATGTCACTGGGCCTAGTAAGATCGCTGTTTTGTTCTCCCCTGTTCCCCTCCCCTCCCTTGCCTTGTTGCGCTCTGAAACACCTGTGTACGAGCGCAATAGAAGTAAAATATCAATCAATATAATAATGGTCTGTTGTGCCTTAATGACATTGCTGTTTTTGTTATGCACTAGGTATTTGTATATGATGTGTTTAGTTGCGAAAATACTTATCTGATCATGGTCTATATATGTGCAACATAATAATTGTGTATATTTTTCAGTGCACCTGTGAGGTATTTTCTATCAATAAGGTGTACAGTAGACTAATAGTACCTGTGTGTCCGCCTATATCCCCTTCCTAGAGGTCATCCCTACTTCTCTGCCACTCTACAGTTGTTTGTGTTTCTTCTCTTTTGGACTGGGTGCACTGCCCCACCTTAATGTTAGTTATTGTACAGCCTTCACCAGAGTGTTGCTTCACATCTCTTATCTGTTACAAGTGTACCTTGTTGTTGTGGCTTCTTACTCCTGTCTAATAGTCAGGAAACTAACAAGAGATACAACACTGCTTATAGGTCCATGAAGTGTGCATTTGTCCTACTGAAGTTCAGATGCACGTGCCTAGGTAGGTGTAGCAGTGCTTTGAAGTGCAGTGCATAGAGGTGGGGGCATAGATAGTCGGAATGTGTTATTTGTTGAGCAGCTATTCCTTCAGGTGTGTGTGGGGGTAGGAACTGTATTCAAACCATGATGCACAACAACCTCAATGTTAGACAGGTGCATTGAAAGGAAGACTTATAAGAGAGCATGTCCTAATCAACGGCTTTTAATCCCAAAAGTGTTTGTTGATTATGAAAATCGTGTTATCATAACACCGATTGAGCCCTGTATCCGTAATCTTAACGGTCTCCGGTCCCCTGGGTCAAATGATGACACTTCTACCCCAGTAAACCTCTGAAGATGTTCCTAGACCATAGATGGGAGTCGTTGTGAATGTTTTAGACCACTAAAGGCCCAGGGTGGTGACATTGAGTTGGGAGGGCAGCTGTTTTGACACCCTATGCCACACTCTTAAGACTGATGCCTGGGATAAGTGAGTTAGGTGGTTTGCACTATGAATATCGGGATGCAATCTAGCCCACAGCTGACGCCCACATGAGCACTGCATTGCTGCTCTCATTTGGTAATGTGTATCGGTGTGTTTAACAAGCTTGCATATTCGTCATTGTCTGAAGCCAACTTCCTGCTGATAATTAGATCATATGCAGCAGTCCTGTTCTTTGCACACTGCATGACCCTTGATTGAGGTTGTTCCTTCTTTGCTAATACAGCCTGGCCTGTCTGCTCCTGGGTGTGCTTGTGGCTGTCTCTGAGGTCTTCTCAAAAAAAGCTCCTATGGGAGACATGTCAAATATTAGTAACTCCAGCACAATACATACTTGTCAATCTCCCATCCTCCCGTACTGCTCAAAAGCATCCTTTTCTTGCATGGATAAAACTATACTCTGTGCTTGGAAAAATACATTTTAATCATATCAAAACGATGTGAAGATATCTCAAAAAAACACTTTACAATTTCCAGTCCACTCATTGGTGGACTGATTTTCACACACGTTTTGTGATGTGGGTAGGTAAAACAGTGACAAATGTGTACACAAATCACAATATTTGTGATTACAGTACACTTTTCTAGAACAAAGGTAGGGGTCTGGATTGAGTACCTCAATGTCTTTTCTCAGGCCTTTCCCAATAGTCGCATTGTACATGGATGTATTTGTTTTTTTAACAACTTTTAGATTTTCAAGAGCATAAGTTACAGACATGCATGCATTAGAGAGTAGAAAACGTTAGCCTTGTCCATGTCTTCCCCATTATTCACTCCAGTCTTTGGGTTCTATTTGCTCATGAATTTTTCTTTTTTGCAAATGGTATTTATTGAGTATTTTATACAAGTTTAACAACATACATGTTAACTTCACAGTATGAATCAGCAAAAAGGTGAGTGTCATGCTTCCGTGTGAACGTAGAGACAACAATAAGTTGAACTTGTTACATGTACCCCCCCTTCCTCCCTTCCCTCCCCCACTCAATGTAATAGTTTTTACAATCAATGAACATATGGCAGGATTTAGTACTGCTCTGCTCATTGTTCAAAGTGTGCAGCACCTACAGTTTTCAACATGTTTTCCAACCTCAGAGAGAAAGTCCTCGAACGGAAAGGAAGGCTCTAAAGTTTATACTTAATGTGCAGTAGATCTTACGGAGTCCCAGTATGCTCTGTAAAACTCAAGAAAAGGCAGCCATATCATGTCTATGTTCTTGCGATATTCTTGGATCGCTGCCGTTAAACTCTCCATTTCGTAAATCGCATGTGCCTTGATCAGCCATTACCTTTTTGTGGGGAGGGTGGCTGACTTCCATTTCACAGTAAGACATACTCTTGCAGCCAGGTGCAGGTTTCGGGGCAAGTGCGTCAGGGATTCATAAGAGTCATCATCGTCGGCTTGGACCCCAAACAAGATCAAAACAGGTGTGAGTACCCTAGCAATGCCATCTATGGCCTGGATCCACCCCAGAACCTCCTTCCAGTAGGTTTGAGCCTCCCGGCATTGCCACCATTGGTGCCAGTAGTCACTCCTCTCCCCACACCCTCTCCAGCAACGGGGGGACATGCCTGGGAAAATGTTTGCTAATCTGAAGGGGGTATAGTGCCATCTAACAAGCAGGCGTGCATTATGCATCTTATATTGCACGGCGATTGATGACCAAACTGCTCCGTGTATCGCCTTCCAAACATCTGGCTTATTTTCTAGTCCCAGCTCCATTTCACACTCCACTTCAGACGGTGGGCGCTTAAGATGACCCCTAGTGAGTAAGGACACGTACATCCGTGAAATGAGAGCCTTCGTTATCTGGGACGCGCTCAGTATTAGCTGAAATGGGGTGAGCGGACGTTTCAGCAAATCGCCCGAACGGGGGTCGTTCAGGATGCTTCTTAGTTTGAGAAATTGCGGGGGGGAGACATCCGTGCTCTGCAAGGCTTCCTTGAAGTCAACAAGGGATATGAAAGATACTTTCCTCCACATTTGCTCCGCTCTTGCGAGCCCCGTTTCATGCCAGGATTAGTAAGTGTGGACATAGTGTATGAGACCCTGAATGGGAGGGGACCAGATGCAACTGAGGGGGGAGGGACATGTTGTGACACCCCACATGGTTCTTGATGGATGCCACAGTGACCATAATACCTTTAGGACAGGATGCTCTTTAATTTGTCTCGTCATTGCTGCTGAGTGGACTCATAACCATTCCCCTAGTGTTACCGGTGAGATTGTCATTTTCTATCGCTACCCATTTCTTTTCGGGATTTTCCCACAAGTGATCTGGTAAGACACGGTGCTGGCATGCTCTGTAATATTCCTCTAAGTCAGGGTATCCCATACCTCCCCGATCCTTGGGCTGGATGAGAGTGGTATATGGTGTTCTTGGCTTTTTCTCGGCCCATAAATACTTTAGCAAGGTACGTTTTATTTCCGTCAGGAATTGTTTGGGAATGATGATTGGGAGAGATTGGAACAGGAACAGAAAACGGGGCAGTATATTCATTTTGATGGAGGTGAAGCGAGCCGCCCAGGACAAGGGGAGCTTAGTCCATCTTTTTGTCTTCTTGAATAGTAGCCCGTAAGGGAATGTAATTCCCTTCGAAAAGATCTGACAGGGCGACCTTAATGTTAACTCCTAAGTATTTAACCGAATAGGGTTGTATCTGGAAACCCCAATCTGCCTGTAGCTGCCTCAGTGGCTCTAAGTTTAGTTTAAGCGGGACTGCGGTGGTCTTTTGGAGATTTGCCCGGAAGCCCGAGAGGGCACCGTAGCGCTTAATTTCCTGGAAAAGGACAGGAATGGATTCTAGTGGTTGGGTGAGTTAGCGCAAAATATCATCAGCGAACATAGCTAATTTGTATTCCTTGCCTCCTGTTGGGATACCGTGTATCTGGGGGTGGGACCGAATCACCTGTGTGAAGGGTTCAGTGACTAGGGCATATATTAGGGGGGAAAGCGGGTACCTTGTCTAGTGCCCCGTGTTAGTGCGAAGGGTTCTGATGAGGTGCTTTTGATGGAAACCTTGGCCCGGGCCCCTGGTAGAGTGCTGTTTCTCCCTGAGTCCTTTATTCCCAGCCCTGACCATTTAAGTACCGCTTGTAAGAAAGGCCACTCCACGCAATCGAACGCCTTATCAGTGTCTATTGATAGGAGGGTGGGGCTATCACCGGCTTCCCGTAGGGTTGCCATAAGGTCAGAGCTTCCTTATGTTGTCTGCCCCTTGCCTTCCCTTCACGTACCCGACTTGATCGGTGTGGACCTGTTGCAGGAGGACTAAGGAGAAGCGGGCTGCGAGGATGCTGGAGAAAATGTTCGCATCCTCATTGATGAGGGAGATTGGGCGGTATGATGCGCGTTTCAGAGAGTCTTTGCCTTCTTTCGGGATCACAGTGATAATGGATTCGATAAATGAGCTTGGGGCCTGCCCTGATTCCAGGATAGAATTGAAGAGTTTGGTTAGAAAGGGGGCGAGGGAGTCGCAATTTGATTTGTATAAAGCTGGTGTGTAGCCGTCTTCCCCTGGTGCCGAGCCCGCTTTAAGGTTGGATATAGCGCTCTTTACTTCTAGAGTGGTAATGGCGGCATTTAGCATGTCTAGATGCTCTTAGCTGATGGGTGGCCGCGGGAGGGCGGCTAGGTATTTCTCAAAATCTGAGGAGGTGCTTTCGCCCTGCACCTAGTATAGTTTCGAGTAATATCTTGAGAAGCGGTTAACAATATCTTGTGGAGAGGTAATGGGGGTGTTGTGTTCATCATTGATCTTGTATACCGCTCTGTCTGCTCTTTGCTTGTGCAGGTAGTTTGCTAGCATTGTATGAGCCTTATCCCCTTGCTCAAAACATTTCTGCTTGAGGTACTTTAATTGCATTAAAGCTTTACCATAAAGAGCCCAATATTTGTATAGCCCAGCTCACACCTGTGTGTTAACATTAATTTCTGGGAGCTGAGGAAAATTAGCGGGGTGCCGGGGAGAAAAACAACCTTGACACTGGGTTGTGTTAACCTATGTAGAACCAACAGATGTCCACACTCTTGTGGAACTCTCCCGTCCCCTGCACACCCTTTCAATTGTAAAAACAATGAATACTTTATAAATTTGCAGTAGTAGCAGTTTGTTTTGAAAAACATGTATAGAAAACAACTTTGGAAACCGATTGTCAAAAGATAATAATCAATTTAATTTTGCTATGAATCACATGCTACCAATTTGCATTTTAATTCATCGAGTTATTAGCTTCTGTGTTGATATAGTTTCAACATTTCATGTAGTCCATACATTTTCACATTTTTAAGTCATACTCAAGTTTTAGCACAATATTCCTCGTGGGCACACAAACTTATCACACTTTCCTCACTTTTGTGGAGAAATGCCTTAAAACATATATTGTTTATAGAAAGTGTTGATATGTAGTACTCGATGCGTTTCGGGGTTGGTTTTATCCCCTTCTTCAAGAGTTGTTTGCCCTCTTTATTCCTTTTTCTTTATTCACCTATAATATACAATAATCAGGTCTTTCTCTTAACTGATCTCTGTCATGTTATTTTAAATCACAGAGTATATAATAATCACCTGGATGTCCAATGCTTAATCTCTTTACTGGATGTTCATATAGATTGAAGTCATTATCAATTTTAACCAAAAGATTGTGTGGATTCACAATTGGTATGCAACCTATAAAAACAAAAAAAATGGGCTAATTAAAAATGAGGATTTGTCCTGAATTCTAATGTAGGCTTTTTGTGCAAAAAATAAATTCTTAATCATGCTCATACGCTATGTGCTTCTGCATTTACCTGTCGTTTCTTAACGTTAGGCACTACTTCATAAGATGGATGGTGTAGCCGCTATCCGCTTAGAATGTCCTGTCATGGGTAGACTTCTATGTTTGGTAAGTACCAAGGTTATATCTGTAAAACACTCATACATGTGTTTTAGTTGGATGTTCTGGTGCCATAACCTATAGACAGTGACTTCCTTCAAATATTGTTTGAGTTAATTGTCACTTTTGAGAATACACTATTGATCTAATCAATTTTTTGCAAAAATGACTTAATCGTGTAACAGACACTCATCTCGTGCTTATCGTGGTTATGTTGTTAGTCTAATTTAGGAGAAAACTGTAGTTTTCTGATGGTGTCAGTACACTGTCACATTACAATGATTAGACTATTTCTTTAGCCCTTCTTACCTTCATCTACTAAAAGGAGCTCCAAGAGTCGATGCTGCGTGTAGTGCTGCTCCTCATGAATTTCGCTAACAATATAACCACGATATGGACAAGCACGAGATGAGTGTCTGTTACACGATTAAGTAATTTTTGCAAAAAATTGATTAGATCAATAGTGTATTCTCAAAAGTGACAATGAACTCATAAACACTATTTGAAGGAAGTCACTGTGTATAGGTTATGGCACCAGAACATCTAATTAAAACACATGTATGCGTGTTTTACAGATATAACCTTGGTACTTACCAAACATAGAAGCCTACCCATCACCGGACATTCTAAGCGGATAGCGGCTACACCATCCATCTTATGAAGTAGTACCTAACGTCAAGAAACGACAGGTAAATGCAGAAGCACATAGTGTATGAGCATGATTAGGCTTTTTGTGCAAAAAAAGAAATACTTAGATTAGAATTCAGGACAAATCCTCCTTTTTAATTAGCCCATTTTTATTGTTTTTATAGGTTGCATACCAATTGTGAATCCACACAACCTTTTGGTTAAAATTGATAAAGACTTCAATCTATATGAACATCCAGTAAAGAGATTAAGCATTGGACATCCAGGTGATTATTATATAATCTGTGATTTAAAATAACTTGACAGAGATCAGTTAAAAGAAAGTCCTGATTATTGTATTGTATATTATAGGTGAATAAAGAAAAAGGGATAAAGAGGGCAAACAACTCTAGAAGAAGGGGATAAAACCAACCTCGAAATGCGTCGAGAACTACATATCAACACTTTCTATAAACAAGATATGTTGTAAGGCATGTCTCCACAAAAGTGAGGAAAGTGTGATAAGTTTGTGTGCCTACGAGGAATATTGTGCTATAACTTGAGTGTGACTTAAAATTTTGAAAATGTATGGACTACATGAAATGTTGAAACTATATCAACACAGAAGCTAATAACTCAATGAATTAAAATGCAAATTGGTAGCATGTGATTCATAGCAAAATTAAATTGATTATTGTCTTTTGACATAATTGGTTTCCAAAATTGTTTTCTATACATGTTTTTCAAAACGAACTGCTACTATTGCAAATTTATAAAGTATTGATTGTTTTTACAATTAAAGCTTTACCATTCAATATATCTTTTAGCTCTGCCCTTAATCCCTTAATTTGACTCATTGTTTCTTCCTCATGTTCGGGGTGGTTCCTAAGGTTACGTTCAAGGCGGGAGATGTCCGCCCTTAGCTCCTTATCCCTGTGCTGCCTAAGTCTTTTTTTGGCTGCTCCTTCGGCCATCAAAATACCTCTCATGGTGGCCTTACCAGCCTCCCACACCGGGTTCAATGGCATCTCTCCTGTGTCATTCGTTTCGAAGTAATTTGCGATGGCTTCGGAGAGCGTGTCCTTGAACACTGGGTCTCGACACAAAAAGTCATTACACACCCATTTTCAGTTTGTCTTGGGTAAGGGCCCCAAATCTAGTTACAATGTACAAAGGTTGTGATCTGTCCAGGCCACTACTTCTATCCCAGAGCCACTCACATCACATTTGCATTCAGCCCCCAGTAGGATATAATCTATCTGTGAGAAGGTTTGGTGGGGGGGCGAGACGAAAGTGAAGGCTTTCCCTTCCGGATGTGTCGTGCGCCATGTATCTATTAAGTGATGTTCGCTTAATTGGCTTAGGAATCTGTTCCCCTGCAGGGTGGTTGGGGGGTGGTTATCCTGCCTAACCGAGTGCCAGTCTAGGTCTCGGTCAGCTACTACCTTAAAATCACCCCCGTAAATTAGCATACCCTCGCTCCAGCCCGCCAGGAGTTCAAACAATGGCTCAAAGAAAATGGATTGGCCTTGGTTGGGAGCGTAAGCGGAGCATAGTGTTATTGTGCATGTTCTCAAATGCCCTTTTAGCAGTACATATCTATCTTGGGCATCCCTGTGTATTTGAGTGATCTGAAGTCCCAAGGACTTACTGAGCAGTATCCCTACACCATCCTTTTTTTGGGGATCAGAGGCCCACACTGTGTTGCCTATCCCCTTACCAAAGATCTTGTGTCCCCCCCCCCCTGTTTGTATTTTGTCTCTTGTACAAACACAGTCTATTTTAGACTGTGCAAATTGTCGTGCCAACATAGATCTTTTTTGTGGAGAGTTGAGGCCCTTTACATTAAGGGACCCGAGGACTACACTATCGGACTTGGCCATATCTGCAGTGGTTTTCCATCAATGAGCCCCTTCCTTCCTCGAAGGTTCGACCCGGGCTTACCCTCTCTGTGTCAAGTATCCCTTTAATGTGTTGGATTAGGGCCGGACATGCATATAGCTTTGAGCGGTGAGTAGATTCCGTCGCATTGATTGTAAGGCTGAGTGTCCACTCCTTCCTCCATGCCCCCTCTTCCCCTGAGATGTGTTTAGACACACTCTCCTCCGGGTGAAGTGAGATGCCCTAGACATAGTAGGACCACACTGGTGGAGCCCCTCTCCTGGCATCAATCGAGTCCATTAGTACTCATGCAGGAATAGAGTTGCTTGCACTAGGTGTAGTGAGCTGTTGCTGCTTATAACTCAGTGTGGTCTCTAACTTGCTCCTGTTGCTGCGTGTCCCCCTGATACAGAGATTAGGAGCTCAAGCGTGTTCTGCTGGGTTATTTTGGAGCATGAACCTATGAAACCCATTGCCTCACGGTGTGTTTAGGCGCTTATACTTCCATTGGACTGCGTCCTTCCTCGTCTTGGGGTTTTTGGATCCTGGTAGTGGCCTGGTCCTGAGGGTTCAGTGCATGCGTCTGAGCCCGAGCAGGCAGCGGGGGCCATGGAGGTGTCGAAGGGCACGCTCTGCTTCCTCAGCCGAGGTGATTCGAAACTAGTCACCATCGTATTCGAATGACAGGGAAAAAGGATGACCCCAGCGGTACCGGACACCCTTCTCGTGCAGCCAGGTCATTAAGGGGCAAATCCCCTTGTTTTGGCAAGTGTTATTGCGGACAAGTCCTGATACAATATCACTCTTGATCCCCTGAATTCTATGGTGTCTTTATCTCTTGCCCTTTGTAGGATGTCCTGCCTTTGTGCGTAGTAGTGACATTTTATTAGAACTGACCGGGGCCCTCTTGGTGAACCGCCTGCTCTGTGAATCCTGTTAAATTCCAGCAGGGGGGTGGGGGGTCTGATTTGTCATAGAGGGACAGAATCAGGTCTTTGACCTTACTTTCCAGACCCACCGCAGTTTCCCCTTGCTCTTCCTCCAAACCAATGATACGAATGTTGGATCGCTGTTCACGTTTTTCTAAGCCGTCAAGCTTAGCCTCAATGTCCCGCTCTTTCTGTTCCAAGTCCGTGAGCTGGGTCTCATATTGCATTGTTGTGATATCGCTCGACTGCTGATTACTTTCCACTGCTTCAAGGCGGTCTTCTAATTTGGCCATCTACGTTTGCAGGTCAGAGACAGTTTCTTTGAGACTGGATCTGATTGATCTGAGTTCGCTGATTAGGAGCCTAATGTCCGATTTCGTGGAGCTATCAGGATCGTTCCCTGGTATGTCTGAGGAGCTCTGGACTTCATCCGGGACCATGGCGACCCCTGTCTGTGAGAACCTGCGCAGTGTTGCGAGTGTGCGTGGATCCAGGCTTCCTCTCCTGTTTGGCTAGGGGTGCGTTGTTACAGCAACGATAGACAAGGGTGCCCGGCCCGGGGGGGATCGCTAAGGAAACAGCCAGCGGACCTTCCCACCGGAAAAAATCTTGGGGACTAGTCTGCCTATCACAGGCGTGTTTTCGTTGGAACGAAGCTCCGCTCTATTACCTGGTGAAGCGTTCCACTAGATCCCTTTCGTGGTGTGAGGGCGACACTGAGTCTTCACCCCCTCTGCAGCTTATTTCCCCTGGGGGGGTGCCCTGTGGGTCTCGTAGGGGTGAGATCGCTCTTTGCAGCGCGTGTTCACTCCGAGGGGTGCTCTGGGAGTACTTCAGAGGCTGAAAGAGAGGAGGAGGAGGAGGAGTAGGGGTCCGTGTGTATTTTAGCCTCTGTCCTCAGGCTATTAGTCCCCCGGTTGGTACCAGCGCTATGGGTAGGGCTGCATTTTTAAAGGGACCCCCTTGGATGTTAGGCTCCTGACTTTGCAGTAGAGATGCGGGCTGGATTGAGTGGCCCCCGCTTTTACCTCGGCTCCAGCGCTCCTGCGCCCTGCTTCCCACCCGGACTGTCTGTTATCTGCTGTTGCGTGCAATTAGGCGGGCTCCATTGACCCGCTGCTGCTGATCTCCCGTGGCCTCTGCCTCTATCTCGGTGGCTCAGGGGGGGCTACAAAGCCGAGCCGCAGCTGCGGCAGCACTGCCTCGTCCCCACCGAAATGCGGGTCTCCTGAGACCAGAGTCGCTGTGCGGGGCAAGGCACCATCTCCTCTGGGCCCTCTCAGCATCCGGGGCCCGGTTTAATGCGCGCTCCGCAAGGGAACGCTGAGGGCCAGAGAATAGCATGGTGCTCCCCGCCCGCTTACCTCTGCTTTTTGATGATGGCCACTGCACTCGCCTTTTGCTGGGAGCGGACGGCGGCGGGAGGGAGGGGCACCGGGCTGCTTCCCACTACGGGTCTTGGCTGACACTCTACAATACAAAGGACCCAAGAGGGTACGATGTGGGGCCGCTCCGATCTCCGGTCCCACAGGGTCTCCTCTGGTGATCCAAGTCCTGTGGAGCCCATCACCCTCACTCGCTCTGGGCTTCGCTTTGGGCTTCATACGCGCCACCATTTTCTTCTTTCTGGCGGCTGGCCGGGGGGAGGTGCGGTGATTCAACAAGGTTTCTTTCGGCCTCGCTCTGCAGTTGTGGGCGATAAAGATGTTCTCAGGAGCGGTGAAGGTTCCATAAACTCTGTGAAAGCTCAATCTTGTGAAAGATGCAATATTTCCTGCATAATATTGTGCATGTTTCGCACCCGAAGAGGGAGACGATGGTCTAGGCTGCCATACTGTCTGTTCCCCCTGGTGGTCTCCACATGGATGTATTTTTAAGACCAGATCTTAACGGGACACCGTGACAAAATGAAACTCTTGTCACCTGCTTAGTCTCAGACCCACATTCATAACCTCAATGTACTGTGTGTAACAAAACAACAAAAACATGTTGACAAAGGTGTTTCGGCCTCTAGTCAGGTGTTGTTTTTGCTGTACCACTCAATTTGGTTAGGCCTTCATCAGGACAAACTAAGTTCACTCCCCATGATGAAACTAGAGTAAATGGCACAAGTGGATTCTTCTATTCCCAAGTGGTCAAGTTTTGTCTGCAAGAAAACAAACTGCCACAAGTTTCAAACTCACTCACTCTCAACAAACTCTGTTACATTCAAACTGTCAGAGTACACAATCTTACTTGGGGCTCCAAGTGACTCTCCCTTTCAACTGCTACGTACGAATGCTGTTCAAATATTTGTATTCATATTGTTGACCTTTCCTTTTCTTGAGTAAATCTAGAAGAAAAGTAATATATGTATACACATTCCTTTTCTTTTAAGTTTATAGCTCACAAAAAAAGATCTAAACTGTATTACCTTGTCCATATTTGTAGACTGTTATTGAATTTCTCAAAGATGTTGGAACTCAAACCATTGTATCTGTGGGGACAGGTATACAAAGATGTCTTCATCCCTTGTTCTTTCAATGTCCATATCTCACTCCTAGTTCACTGTTGCTTAGTGATCTCTACTACAGGCAACCTACCTCCATTAGCCCCGGCCAAATGGCCCACACCACTTCTCCATGGCTATAGACTGCACAATTCGAAGGTTCAATACACAGCCCGGGTACATCGAGTGGACCATTAGGATACATTCCAAATACGTTAACAACTGGTCAAACATGATTTGTAGCAGCAACTCTTGTCACTCAGCAGACTTTCTTCCTTCACTCGGTCCTTGACCCTTTGAAGGGAACTTCTATGATCGGGATGGGGTATCTGTAAGCCCAGACAGAGGCCCACAAGTTTTCAGCCAGAATTACTCAATGAGACAATGCACTGCAGCAGTGCCAGAGGTCCCAGGATATTTGGGTATTACAGGCCTGAAAGGTCACTGCACTTCATGGGATGGCTCAAACTGTAGCTGGCCTCGGGACTGGTTAGGCCCACCAGTCCGAGAGAGGAAGTCGTCTGGTCTAGATCTTCCCTATCGCACAGAAGAAAGCTCTGGAGCTGCAGCGGTCACTCAGTTGGCTTGATGGTTGCTGGAGGTAGCTGCAGGCGTCCTCCTTCCTTCTTCGGAATGTTTCTTCCAGTGATCGACTCAGACTTCAGCATCAAGACCCTTGCCTTTTATGCAGGAACCCAGCCAATCGGCATACATGCAACATTCAGACTTAGGGTGGTGGCTGTCCAAAGGGGAAAGCCAGGCACCCAGTTAGAACTGGATTGAAGCGGACACACTGGAGGACATAGTTTCGGTGTCCTCCTAGCTTCCTGTCCTCCCAGACACACTGGCGCCTCCGGGCGGGCTTTGCAATGGGAGCCTGTCAAAGACAAAGGAGTGAGCAGGACTCTCCCCCACCCCCCACCCAGGTTAAGGTTAGCACAGGAAGGCTCAAAAAAAGGCAAGCCATTGTGTGAAAAAGGAAAAAGACAGGTGCCTTTTTAGGTCAGTGGTGATTCATGTGTCCTTTGTCGCAGTTATGACAGCAGTCTGCGTGTAACAATCACATTGTAAAAAATATCCACTGCCACTAGCCACTCAAATAGACTTGCCACTTTAACTAGAAAGTTTCAGGAGAAGTGAGAAAAGGGTTACAATGTGTCCCCTTAGCACTCCACATAATGTGGGGTGTGCTCATCTCACTAAAAAAAAGCATAGGTAGGATTAAAAGTATCCCCCTATACTGGTAACATTAAGTTAGTATAGGAGAGTAAAAGAAAACCGAAGCAGTAAGCTCAAGGAGCTTCCAGCAATACTGCACAGAAGGTGTTGTGTGCTGCACTAGTAAAATACAGATGCCTCAAAAAGTTGGAGGAAAGCAGACTCCATCAAAGATGACCATAAAGGGTTCCCAGAGTCACAAAAACAGAATGAGTGTGTGAGGAAAAAGGTTCCCACTCAGGAGATTCAGATAAAAAAAAACAAAGTTCTGCAAAAGTGCTAGTGGAGAGAATTGCACACAAGATGGAAATTCTACCTAACAGTAGTCCCTTGTCCCTTTCCATGGCAGCTATTGCTGCAACAGAGCTGTTCTGGGAACACAGTGTGTTCTCGGGCACCGGCGAAGGACGATGGAGCTCGAGGTAAGGGGGGGATGGGCTGGGTGGGGGATGTGGACATTTGAGTTGGTGGGTGTGGGAAAAGGGCACAGGGGGCACACTTACCTCAGTAATGGCACCAAAGATACTGGTCTTCCACTTCCGAGGAGACTCGGGTTTCCCCTTTCTGAGTCTCTTGATTGGCTGGGAGGCTGCCACACCCCCCATCCGTGTACTAATACTGTGCAACCGTAGTAAAACTTTGGCATGGATTTGTCAGTATGCACTCAGTACATGGAACCATTTACAGCTCCATGTACTGAGCGTGTGTTGTTGGGCTTAAGTATGCTGTCATCCAATGCACTGCATTGATTAGTGCTTAGTATGACAATATGTTTAAGCAAACAGTAACATCCCGGCGCGGACAGCTCCCTTCGCCAGGACACTACTGTTTACAGTGCTATCCCAGTGAGGACAGCTCCCTGCGCCGTGTTGGCTGTGTCCAACAGGGTGTGCCTGAATGGGAGCTGCGCTGAAATGGCTGGTGCCAAATCTGCTGCACCGGAATGTCCGAATTCGCACCATTTGTATCCTCTTGCAAATTTCAGCTTTTTTGTAAAATGCAGGTTTAGTGGACAATTTGCTAAGCATTCTTGCCTGATTCCGTTTCATCTTATACATGACTTTCAACTCATGGGTAGTTCTGATTTTTCAGGGCCATCCTCAATTTGACCAATTTTGGCTTTTCTCTGCAGATACCCTTTTGGTAGGTTGTTCGCTAAATGGTAGTACATAATAACTGATGATGGTGATGGTTTGGCATGAACTGGGAAATGTGTGCTTGGCAGGGCAATGGAGATATCGCTTGCATAATAGTTCCGTATATGGGTGTGTTGTATCTTGGTAAAACCGTTGGCAGGAATGCCACATTAGGAAAGCTGTGCATTTTTTCACACTCATCCTACTGTTTTGCCACTACTTAAGCATTTGGACCTCGGTGGCCATAGTTGATTGAGCCTGCCAGTAGCAAGAAACTGTTACATACATGTGCTTTTATAAAATAATTAGGCATGCAACTTTACAAGAGCTATAATGATTTCTTGGTATGTTGCTTCTACAAACCGGGCTGGTTTTCTTTTTGGTACAGTTGTACATATTTATACCCCTAAAGGACAGAGCACACACAGAGTTGTGATTTTAGGCTCACTCTGCCAATCCTCTGCATCCTGTTGATAATAAATTCCCATCACATGCACGCACAAGACCCTCCGCAAACATGAGCAATAGTATTTAATGGAAGGACAGACAGAACTCCAGTAACAATTTTGGAGCTTTGCAAATAGGAACCTTTGTTTATAAGCTCTGTTGCATTATCTTTTTCCCAAAGATCTTAAACTCTTTTGAATCAGAAATAAAAAAACAATGCTAACTTTCTTTTTTATCAGTTATTGATATTTATATTTTATTTCTGTTGCGCTCGTACACAATTGTTTCAGAGCGCGACAAAGGCAAAGGAGGGGAACAGGGGAAAACAAAACAATGATCTTACTAGGCCGAGTGACATTGAGAATGCGCAAGTGCATGGGGGAGGGGGAGAGGGAAAGTGCATGGAAGGGGGGAGAAGTGGAATGTGCGAAGCAAAGGAGAAACAGATAAATAATAAATAAATAATAAGGGCAACAAACTGTGGTAGTGCAGCCAGCAAGTGCTGGGTTTGAGGCAGCAGACATGGTAGGTCTGATAAGTGCAGGACGAAAAAAGGGGAGGACTGTATGGGTACAGATACAGACCCCAGTGCAAGGGGTGGCCGGAAGGCAGTGCAGGAGTGTGGCAGGGTGAGCAGGTACCTGGGTCCGGAGGACAGAGGGTGGCCAGGTGCACGGGGCCAAGAGAGAACAGATCAGCAGGTGAGAGGGGGAGCGAACGCAGAAGCAAAGACTAAGGCCTTGAGGTGCTTCCGGAACTGGAGATGGTTCTCCTCAAGTTTTAAAGTGGCAGGGAGGCTGTTCCAGAGGGAGGCCCCAGCTGAAGACAGAGATCTACCCCCAGCTCGTTTCTTTGAAAAACGACTGACCTTGAGGGAGTTGGAGGTAGAGGAGCGAAGAGCTCGAGAGGGGAGGTATTTGCAGAGTGATAGCTGAAGGTATTTTGGACCAAGGCCCCAGAAAGCTTTGTGGACAATGTAGAGGGTTTTTAATTTAATCCTTGCATCCACTGGGAGCCAATGGAGAGATTTCAGAGCTGGAGAGATACAATCCCAGGGATTGAGGCCAAGGCAAGTCTTGCAGTCCTGTTCTGGATTAGTTGCAGGGAGTAGAGGCAGGTAGATTTAGAAAGCGGCTGTCAAAATAGTCCAAACTAGAGAGAACCAGAGCTTGGTAGACAGTGAGCTTCTGGGGGAAAGAGAGGAAAGACAGAGTACCTCTGAGTAGGTGCAGTAGGAAGTTTGACTTTTTAGAGACATCAGAGATGTGGACGGAGAAGGAAAATGTGGAGTCAAAGATGACCCTGAGGTTCTTAGCCTCGCAGGTGGGGGTAGGAGGATGGCCAAGGGAGGCCAGTCATAGAGTGAGGGGAAAGGATGGTGAAGGTGTGTCGATGAAGAGGATCTCCGTCTTTCTGGCATTCAGACAAAGATCATTGGCGGCACACCATCTTGAATGGCAGTTAGGCAATCGGAGATGAGAGAGAGAGAGAGAGAGGGAGGGAGAGGAGGTGGCCGAGGGCAGCCTGAAAATGAGTTGTCGTTAGCCTAGCACTCAAAATTTGAGCAGAAAATGGCAATGCAGTCTGGTATGAGAGAAGGAGCAGAGGTGATTAAGGGGAGTCTGAAAGAGAGCTGGGTGTCATCCGCATAACACTGAAAGTTGGAGCAGAAGGAAGTGATGCAGTGGGCAAGAGGTGCCAGGTATTGGTTGAAAAGCCAGGGTGAGAGGTTAGACCCCTGGGGAACACCACAGGTAGCGAGGAAGATGGACGCTAGGAAGGACCTAAGTTGGACCTGGGAGGGTCGATCAGAGAGAAGAGGTCAGCCAGGCCAGTGCCTGATCAGTGATACCCAAGTTATCACGGAGACGGTTGAGCAGGATGGTATGGTTGACCATGTCGAAGGCAGACGAGAGATCGAGTAGGATGAGGGCAGAGGGAATATTAGAGTCAAGGTTGGAGCGCAGATGTTCAGGAGAGCAGTTTCCGTGCCTATGGCAGCTCTGAAACCAGACTGGTGGTCATAGAGACAGCCAACAGAATTGGAATGAAGGTTAAGCTTGGAGATGGCCAGCTTTTCCAGGAGTTTGCCCAGAAAGGGAGTAATGGAAATTGGGCGATAGTTAGCCGGACAAGAAGGATCTGCTGTGGGTTTCTTGAAAATAGTGCTTCAGAGGGTGGGGGGGGGGGAGGATCCAGAGGCAAAGGAGTGGTTGCAAAAATCAACAAGGGCCGGAGCGAGGGTGTCAATGTAGTCCTTGATGGTTTTAGCGGAACAGGGATGAACCTGTTTTGACAAAGCTTTCATAGATCTGACTTGTCTAGCGACCTCATCAGGGGAGAAAAGAGGAAAGGACCAGAAGGAGGATGGGCGGGGTGGCTGAAGGAGGGCCAGCACTTAGACGGCGATGGGAGAGGAGGGGCAGAGGTGGAGAGGGTGGACAGGATGTCCTGGGTTTTTGAGATAAAGTGAGAGGCAAGGGTATTGCAAAGAGCCTGGGAGGCAACAGGAGGGGTAGAGACAGCAGCAGGGTTTGCCAGCTCCTTGCAGATTTTAAAGAGTTAGGCTGAGATGTTAGATGCCACAGAGACACAAGCTTGAATGTGGACTCTCTTCCTGGTGAGGACAGTGAGTCGGTATTGCCTTTGGAGCAGGTGACGGACCAGTTTGTCAGAGGATGAACAAGAAGCCCTCCATTTCCTCTCAGCACTTACATTTAAGTGTAGCTAGGTCAAAGTCATACCAGGGATTGCACTTGGCTTTCGACTTCAAACGGATCCTCATGATAGGGGCAAGAGCAACAAGAGTATCAGAAATTGAAGAGTAGAGCAGAGACAGGCTGTGTCAGGATGTGAGACAGCCAGAGGTGGAGTGGGGGGAGAGAGAAGGTGGCGGCGAAAGCCTCAACTGACACATGCTTCATGGGCCGGATGTCCGAGAAGGAAGGTGGCCGTGTTGGTAGGCTTTGCTTGGGGGGTAGAGAGGGAGCGATGAGAGGAGAGAATGATCGCTCCAGGAGAAGGAGTGGTCAGAAGGATGGGGAGGGGGAGGTCAGAGGAGATCAATACATAGTGTGTGCCCTGCAGAGTGAGTCGGGCCAGAGGGGAGGATGGACAGGGAGAGGGAGTCACAGAGGTCACAGAAGAGTACAGAGCAGGAACAAGGAGAGTCTAAATGTATATTGAGGTCACCTAGTCGTCGTGGAGTGGTAGAGGCAGGAGGGAGGAGGAGCAGTCTGCCCACTCTTAGAGAAATTAGGTGATTTGACCAGGAGGCTGATAGATGGCAGCCACAGTAAGAGAATGGGTAGGAGAGAGAGAGAGAGAGCCTACAGACAAGGCATTCAAAAGAGGAGTAGGTCTGAGTGGAAATGATAGAGGCAGGAATCTACTCAAGAAAGACCAGGGCTACCCCTCCACCAGACCGGGAGGATCTTGGTGCGGAGAGGATCTTGTAGCCATCAGGAAGGAGTGTAGCCGTGAACCATGGCTCAGTAAGACCAAGGACATCAAGGTCTAGTTCTTCAAGGAGGTGGCAGATGTCAGAGGAGTGTTTGACAGCAGAGTGAGAATTGAGAGTGGCAATATGAAGGTTGCCAGCCTTAAAGACCTTCCGGTGAGGGGTACAGATTAGAGGTACGGCCTGTGGAGGAGAAAGATCCCTACAAGGGGCAGAGGAAGAAGGAGAGAGAGGGCAAGGTAGCCAAGGGGGGAGGAGGTGGAGGGGACTGCAGGAGATGAGGAAATTGATGAGGTGAGGGAAGCGCCTATCAAAGAGGAGGAGATTGGCCTGAGGGCCTTGATCCATGACAGTGCCATTTAGGTAGAAATTAATGATGACTTTAGAGGAGTCGAAGGAACCCATGAGAGCTTCCCAGCGAGTGCCACCATTAATGGGAGTGGATGAGATAGGACAGAGCACAGAGATCATATGAAGAGTCCATAGATCTGAGAAATGAGTTTGGGTATGTACAATTATGACAGAGCTCTGAGTAAAGATGGGGATTATACCAAACAGCAGAAACAAGGCGTGATGGCTGGAAGGTTTAGAATTAATTTGAACCTCTGGCATTGCTCTGAGCAACCCTCCAGACCATAGTTCTTTGCATGCCAGGCCATTACAGAAGTGGAAAGACCACATGCAAATCAGGCTTGGTCCCACCCCAAAAGGGGCAGTCCAGCCCGAACTGCTAAATCACATCCCACGTCTGGGCATACCCGTCCCACTTTGGGTGACAGAGCAAAAACAAGGAGTGATCTCCGGAAGGTTTAGAATTCCTAACATCTGGCATTGCTCTGGGCAACCCTCCAGGCCATTGTTCTTCGCCTGCCAAGCCATTACAGAAGGGGAACGACCATCTGCAAACTCAGCTGGGCTTAATTATACTGCAGAAAGGATCTGGACTAAGCGCACACCTTTCTCTATGACGTATATGTAGGGTAATGAGTAGAGTATTCTATATAAAGTACGGTAAGGAAACTAAGTCAATGTGCAGAGGAGAAAGCAAGGTCCTGGCACATCGACCCTATAACATTAAAAAAGGAAGGGTTCCCAACACTGTCTGTGTGCAGGGGACGTGAGTTCCCAATGTTGGGAATCCTTCCTTTTTTTCAATTACTTATACTGTGGTAATGTCCAGTCTCTTGTCAGAAGAGACAGACGGGTCCCATTTAGTACCAGTAGACCTCCTGCCGTCCCAACAAGACATCCAATATCTTTTAGATCAATTCACCAATGTCTTAAGTTGTGAGCCTGGTAGAGTGAAGGGGATTTTCCATCATATACGTACTACTCCTGAGAATGTTATTAACCTTAAACCTTACCGGATCCCCAAAGTCCAAAAAGAAATAGTCCTCCAATAGGTGGAGAACATTTTGAACGCATTTATCATCGAACCATTCCAGAGTCGTGGTCCTCGTCAGTAGTCCTAGTGGCAAAACCTTATCAATCGTGGAGGTTTTGCATAGAGTTTAGAAAACTCAATGCTGTGTCCCAGTTCAACAATTACCCGATGCCTTGAATTAACAATCTTATTGATCGACTGGGCACGTCTGTCTACCTTTCCATCACTTATCTTGCCATGGGCCATTGGCAGGTACGATTAAACCCGGAGGACAAAGAAAAGACCGCGTTCTCCACCCCTAGAAGACTATTTCACTTTAAGGTCCTTCTCTTTGAGCTCCATGGTGCTCCCGCCACTTTCCAGAGGTTGGTGGCCCAGATCTTGCAGCACTACTCCAATTTTTGTGGCGTTTATCTGGATGATTTCATCTTTTATAGCAAAACATGGGAAGAACATATGTACCATCTGTACGAAGTTACCAGAGCCCTGAGATGAGCTGGCCTAGCAACAAACTCCAAGAAATGCCACTTAGCCCAGTCGGCAGTTAAGTACTTGGGTTTCTTTACTCTCACAGTTCACACCACCAGGGGGAATTACTCCCTTCCCCTGGCCTTTCTTCTCTTTACTATTCTGGCAGACCTGGTTCACTACCCTGCCACGCACTGCCACAAGGTATATGGTTTAAGGCTTTCTTCGTTCTTGTGTGCTGGTTCCAAACCTGGCTTTCCTCTTCTCTCTGCTTTGGTAGACCTGGTTTTCTACTCTGCCAAGCAGTGCCACGAAAGATATGGCCCAGGAGGCTATTTACTATTGGGTGCGGGTCCCAGACCTGTCTTTCATCACTCTTCAGCCCTTCTAGTGTTCCACAGCCGTCCTGGCAACCCACATACTTGCAGGGTAATTGCTGGTGCTTTCCAGTGGGTTGTGGGCTTCTCTGCAACTCTCTCGGGCTTGGGCTGCTTCTCCAGCGACTGCAGTAGCTCCGCAGCATCTTCCTCTTCTCAGGCTATGCTTCTCCAGCTGACTGCGTGTTCCAGCTACCTTCGTTGACTGGAGGCCTGTTCTTCCTCCTGCTTCGCCGGTCCATCCACAGCAGACCTGCTAGGAGCGCCTCTGCCAGCAGACTAGCGTCTTGACACGGTTCTCCCTGCTTGTCCTCACTCACTGCTTAAAATCTCACGGCTCCTCTAGGGAGGACTTGTCTCTCTCATAGTCCTGCCTCTATTTCTGTGTGTGCTTCTCCAATGGGAGTTAGAGAAGTTAGGAATAGCCGGTAGGGCTCTGCACCTCCACCTCATCCCAGTACTTGCCCATTGTATTCACTCTGGGTAGTTTTTTTTTCTTCTTCGTCTGAGTATGAACGAAGGACATTTTACTTGTATAGTCCCTACTCTTCCTCATCCTGGTGGAAATTAAGTACTGGGATTTGCAGAGACACATGGATGTCTGTGGTATGGAAATGAGGGATGAGAAGGTGGGCCTCATGGACTGAGGTGAGGTATCTAAAGGAAGTGGGTGGAGGGTGAAGTATGGTGTATCGCATTCTCCCTATAGGGGAAGTCTCTGCCCATGAGATCCTTCCGCCGAGTACCACCTCCAGGGGCACTATCGGGGAGAAGGTGACAAATCTAAGGATTTGTCACAGTGGACCGAATAAAAGATGCACAAACGAGAAGCCAGTTCTTTGTGTCTTTTGCCACAGTCCAAGACAGAAATCCTGTAAGTAAAGCTAGTATAGTTTAGATGGATTGTGCAGTGCATTCACTTATGCTACAACTTTGCTCATGCTACCCTAGTAAGAACCGTAGGTACTTTGGTATTTTGGCCACTATTTTCTTAGACGCCACCTACAAAACAGATACACGGGCTTCCATGCATATATTTACCAAACGTTATTGCATAGAAATTTAAGCGAGAGCAAATGCTCAAGTGTGTCAGGCTGTTTTGTGTATGAACAGATTCACTGGCCCTGGAAGACAAATATTTGTTACCCAGTAATAGTATTATCTGTTGAACAACCTTTGCATATACTCGATAATAGGCGAAGCTGGCCTGTTATCAAGGCCTTTGTTTAAGGCCTCCACCATTCGTCTCTGCCGGTCTCAGCCGGCAATGCTGGGATATTGATGTCGTTTCAGGAAACTCTGCAGTACCCAGCCTGCCCTTGAGGCAAAGCCACAGGCTGCAGGTAAGCCTTATGCTCCGTTCCATAAGCTTGAGCCCCAAATGCCTTTATTTCGTGTCCACAAAGCTCATTCAGATTATCAGGTGCGAAATCCATATCCATTCTAACCCCATCCCTCTTCCTCATACCCGCTGCAACCACATTATTCAGTGACTCCAACCGCTTGCTCCCTACTGTTAATGTGGCTCAAACTCCTATCTTCCAGCAACCTCTCCCTGCCCTCATGCGTTTCCTGCAATACCGCTTCCCAACGCTGAGCCAACACGCTCCTGTACCCCGAAAGCTCTGGCAGAGCGAGCGCTGCAACATGCTGCTACCACCTCGTTATGGAGGCGTGTATACTTCTCCAAACAGGGTCCATCACCCATGCCAGCCGACTGCCAAACGGACCCACTCGCCGAGAGAAATTTGCTTCAATAAATAGCATACCCGCTTGCAGGCGAAGCCCCTCGGGATCCTGCACACCAAATAACGTACTGTCTACTATGCCGTTCGAAAATCATAAGTTGAGGTCGCACAGTTGGCCCATGCAGCATCCAACGTGCCTGCACCTAAGCATGCTAAGAAACCTCTGCCTGCGTGTGCGCACCATGCCAAGCTCAGCTTACCTCACACGAGCATGAGATGCACCGCTGCAGAACACTGGCAAACTTTCGTGGCGAGCACAACCAGCAGCCGCAAACATTCGCGACCCACTGGAAATGGACCTCCCGTGGAAGTGGTCTGCCAGTGCCGATCTGTGCAAGAACGAAGGCAAGTCTTACTACAAATTCTTTGAACCGCACAACCCCTCTAGCCTTTTCTTACTCCTCTTCTCTGATCAAAAAGGCCTATTACAATGCGTTTCGAAGGTAATTGCAGGCAATAGTACCCGCTGCCATAAGCCTATTGACGCCTATGTGGGGTCCCTCTCACCTACTGTATGCCCCTGCCATGCCATATTCACCCACACGAGCTGCCTTGTCAATGATGGTAACCCTATTTATGAGGAGAACTACAAGCTATCTCCACCTGTCGATACCTGAATTACAAATGTCGTCTCTAGCCCCTCTAGATATGCATGTAACATCATACTTTGTCCTGCAAGCACTAGTTATCCCCCTAACTACCACTAAGCATCTGCATGCCAATCTGCCTGCTAATGATATTGTTGATGCTGACCTCCCCACTGCTGATTATACCCCCCACATTGCCACTATGCATTTGCAAGCCTGTATTCACACTCTGCCTCCTGAGCCACCTGCCAAGATTGCATCTACCAAAAAGGTACACCACCCCACCTCCAATACCCCCAGGCACCTCATCTACAAAGGTAAACCTTTAATGCAGCAAGCCTGCCAGTACTGAAGGTTTAGCTAATGTTTTACTCTCCGGTAACCTTATATATTAGGTAAGATGAATGCCAACAGGCCTTTCCTTGCTACTCTGCATGTTAGGGAGAATTCTCTCTTTAGGCTGAATTTCCTAACTTAGTGAGTTCCCCAGCAGCTTTGCTGGATTTCTGGAGTTTTTTTTCTCCTGCCAAGAGTGAGACTCTTTTTCTCCCACTCTTGGACATGATTTGTGGTGTTCCTTTGAATGTTAATGTGTTTTATGGGCTATGGGGTCTTTTACTCCATAGGGTCTCATGTGTTTTTTCTATGTGTGTTACACAGTACCCTCCGTGCAGTAACACCGGGGTGTCCTAGTGACCCCCCACCAAAGACTCCATACCCTGGGACTGACTACTGTCTCCCAGGGCATGTAAAGTCACCATTGGCTTTATTAGTCCCAAATTACTAACCGAACCAGTACAAACCATCATATTGTGGACGTACTGGTAGGGGCAATTCGATTGCCCCTGGGTCTGTTGTTCGAGGGGGCACTGTCCCGTTCCCCCTTCGTCGAGTTTTGGCTGGTGGCAGTGGATACTACTTTTTATATTCAACCGCAAATATATCTCTATGCGATTTTCCCATTGTTCAAGGCTAATACTTTTTTAACATAGCCTCTAACATACCGCTGGTTCATTTATTTAATATTAATTCACTGGTCGGTATTTTCTGCCAAAACTCGGTTTTAAAATGGCGTTTGTGTTCGCCTCTGTAACTTCAAACCAAAGGTCGAGCCCTTTGTTCCACTTTTGGCGGGCTTCTATACAGAAGCCCTCCAAAGTGGTGCCATTCTGTCTGGGTACCACAGGCGGTGTGGTAGGGGGCTTAGGCACCTTGGACTAAGTTGTCTTGCCAACCCAAGTCGCACTCTTGCGTGATTGGCCCAAGTGGTGAGCCACCGTGAGCCACCCCGCTCACCACTTAGCATGTTTGATTGACAGCTAGGCTGAATGAATGGGGGTTTTCTGCATAAAAGCAGGGCTTTGGGGACTGGAACTTCAGAAGTCACCACAGGACCTGAAAATCTGACGAGGGAGAAGCTGAGCCGACCTGCTACGACGACACCACCGGTGGAGCCCTACTGAACCGACTCACCACTTCCCAACGACAGAGGGGATCTCCCGGCTGGAGAGTCTTCTTCCCTTGACTGGTGGGCACAACCAGTTTACCTTCTTTTCTCGCATCCCAGGACGTCTCGTGGTCGAATTGCCGGTGCCAAGCACCCCGGCAACCGGATAGCCACTTACCACTGGACCGCGGATAAAAGGACCGCTCCTTTTAATTGAGAAGTCCGCGGCTGGTTTCTTCCCTGGCAGTGCAACGGACTCATGTTTTCCCCCACGACGAGATCCTCTCTTCCCCCGGACGAAGCACCGACTTGCACCGCTGCCAGGAACAACTGCCGCCGTTGGAGCGTTCTTACCATTTTAAGGTACCGTGTCCACCAGGCCTCCCTTTCTAAAGATTGCTACAAGGTAACAATAACCCCTTAACCTTCTGGACTGGGCTGGCCGCCTTGACCATCTAACTGGTCTCTTTCGTTTGGTCCAACTCTTTCTGAAACCTTTTTGCGAGACTTTTGGGCACTTTCAACTGTGTGACCTTGGACACATTTCGTCCGGAGCCTCTTAAAGTGGGTCCGGCCTTGTTAACTTTGACTTTACGGTTTTAACCTGCCTTCTTCTCCTACTGTGTTCTTCCGAAAGTGTTGGGATCTGTTTCTAGCTTTGCTCTACCTTTCTCTCCCTCTTAAACCGATTGATTAGAGTGCCATCTTCGTTAAGCGCTCACCGCTGTCTGAAAAGAAGTGTTGCTTTACTTAAGACTTGTCTAATAATCGTTGAAGGGAGTGTATATCCGTTAGTGACCGTGTTTCTGAACTGCTTGATATTAGTGCCAGTGTGTTTAACTCGATGTGTTTTTAAATAAATAATTATATCTCTTTTACACCAAGCTCTGGTCAGTGTTTGATTGTTCTACTGTATTGTTTTGACCTATTGTGAATACTCTGCATACTGCCTAACTCTTCTTGAGAGAAGTCAGACTGCTCAGCCACAGCTACCAGGTAAATCTGGGTGGTACAGACTGCTATCAATTGGGTTTACTGCCAACCACCTGTAGTCTTAAATCTTTTGCAGTGGTCCCAGAGGGAACTGCACAGGTTTCTGCCTAACAATAAGTAACTTAAGGGAGACCATGCCCATCATAAAAAGGTTATCTGAAAGTGCTCACTGGAGGATTTAAGAACACTATCCCTAATACCTTCTAATGGAATGTTGTATCAACTCATGTGGACTGCCCTACGCCATGAGTGACTGCGCAAAAATCTTTTGTGAGATAATTACTTTGTATGCCCTTATGGGGGCGGTCTACAATTGCACCCCAAACCTGTATTTTTCACCTAGTACATCTGTTTTAAATTCCCATGCCATCTATAGTCTGTTATTTAGTGGTTTGTCTGTATATCACCTCTTCTCTAACAAATCTAGCTAGGCGTCAGCAAGCGTGTTCCTGTAATGGTGTTGGGGTATACTGAACTTTGGTTTTGAGTAAGTATTCAGCCGAATTCCAGTTTAAAAAAAAGGTAATTCGGCTACGGACAAATTACTTTTTGTTCATCTCCAGCTGAATACTTCTCGTTTTAATGCAATGTAACAACTCAGAGAGGCTAATATGGAGTGCAGATTGCATCAACTAATGGAGCATGTTTGTGTAATGGAGGGGAGTGCTGTGGATGAGCGAGAGGTGAGTATGGTTTGTTCCTATGGCAATTAACTGTGGAGAAGCTTGAATTCATAACAGGTAGTAGAGACCAGGGGGGCTTTGGTAGTCTGTTATATGTCAGTCAGAGTGACATGCCCCCGGCAAATAAGTTTATGGGGATCTTCATGTTGGGAAATCTCTCCAGTTCCCCTCTGCCAGAGGAACTATAGAGAGATGGTTGGGAGGGCTCTATATGGTACACATATAGAGCTCTGTTGATTACATTTTCAGGAGGGGTGATGTTTGTAAATTGAAAGACTGAAGGGCGGCCTCACCTACATCCATAAACAGTAGGGCCCAGTCAGTTACATCTTGGGCATCACAAGATGCAGCTGATATTTCCTGACCCAAATTGGCCTCTTGGGAGAACTTGCTTATAGGGACATCTCTCAAAGGGCATTTTAGGCCAGTGTGTCCCAACAGGAAACATGTGAGAGAGGACAGATAGTGATAGAGAACACTGCAACTGCTGGTGTTGTGGGATGGAGGGTTGACAGTTGACGCATAGAAAAGCCACAGTGCCTGGAAACTACTAGTGTGGTGTGAAGAATGTGAGGTGAGTGGACTTGGATTGAGATTTGGTGAATTGAGTAACTGCCTTTCTTAGAGCTTGGAGGGTTTGGGCAGATTGAGTTACATGTAGACCTTCCTAGATGCATGTGATTACCCCTTCTCCAACCCTATCTTCTTCTTTGGGAGATTAGTCTCCCACGTTTGGATGTATGAGGGCGAGGTGGGAGTTCCCTCTTTAAAAATAATGAGATGGTGTCCACTTCATATGTATCCTCAACGTGTGTCCTGTAGGAGAATGCTGAAATCGTTTATACGTTTCTCTGTGTGCTGTACAGAAGGTTTGAAATTCACTTTTCATGTAAGCTGCCTTGCAACTCGCAAGGGATCGCACTGTGTGCAATTCTTAATGACAGTTGTAAATTGCAGTGTCCATTTTGTTTATTGGGACCTAGACCTTTGCATTTTCGAAGCACCCCACTTTGAGCAGTGCTGGTTCTGTATATGCAATGTTCTTCCCTACATTGGGTCCCTGCTTTTTTTGTTAATCTGTTTTTTTCGGATTGTGTCCACTAAATCAGGATTAGGTGCTGATTAAAGTAAAGAGAAATAAATGAAACGTGGGAACATATTTTAAAAATAGTGCTTTTGAAAAAAGTGTATTCTTCATGTATGGAACATGGTTTATTAAATGAAATAACTATCCGGCTCCATATTTGGCCAAATACTAAATTTTCTATTTGGTACACCCCTAAAGAGTATCCATGTATAGCACATGGATACTGTGTTTTGCATGTACATGCTACACACAAAGCTCCTGCTAGACAACACTCTTTGAAGATGATATTTTTTCCAGCATCGTTTTAGTTTGAGTAAGAGCAGAGGGAGGAACATTAAAGGACTTGACAGGATTTGCAAGTGATGGTACCTGGGGCTGTGTCATGACCACTGTGAGGGGGCACAAGTTGTGCCACAAGCAGGCTCCCACCAGAACCCAGAGGGCCTTAAAACCACTGCAAAAAGGGCTCCTGGAGCCAGTCCTGGCGCCTTTGGCACCAGGCTCATATGTAGGAAGGAAGGGCGGTTCACACTAGGTCCCATTTATGTATATGGGCCTTTAAATCCAACATGGAAGCACCCACACAGTCTAGTTCTAAGAACCAAGCCATGCGGTCTAGTGTTTTGGGTTTGGCAGGCCTGGAACTACTTTCCCTGGTACTACTTTACCTGGCTGACTGCAGAACACGCTTCGTGTTATTCTGCAACCTGCTGCGTGACGCTCACCATGTCCAGCTCCTGGTCTTCAGCATCTTCCTGTAATCCTGCAAGAATAAGAACAAGCTTATTCTGTCTTACCTGGGAAAACACCATCCAACACTCGGCATCTCAAATGGGCTGCAATCTGTGGAAACTAAGAGAAGAAGAAACATCACTCACCTGTGATTACTAGCTTAAGGACTTCGGGCGAACCGCTACCACAGCTGCTGTTTGAACATTGCGACCTGCAATAACGAGAAAGGGAAAAACAATATTAGAACGCGCACTTCCACAACATCAAATTCCATCAGTCTTACCTGAATTCCACCCGGAGCACCACAGCAACATCGGTAAAGGAAAAGACATATTCAGGTTCGCTTTCAATATTAAACAACCGCACAGCGCTGTACTTGCCTTAACAGGTTCCAGGGGCCTGTTTTTCATCGCGCTTTCATCCACTTGCAGCACCACAGTGGCCTGTGAGGAAAAGAATAAGAAAACACAGGTTAGCTTTAAAAGACAATAAAGGCTCTTCGCTTCGTGCTTTCTCTTACCTAGAAAACGTGCCTCTCCATCCGGCACGCCAGCATCAAGACCTTTGCACCTGAAAAGGAGATGAAGACATTATCGAATTCCCACCATAAACAGAACAAAGACTTACAATTAACAAACCTACCTGCCTACCAGCAGATTCGGGGTGACAGCAGGCCTGGGCCCAAGGATGGCGTACTGCATCAGTGAAGCAACTCGGGCAGCTCGCCAACAAACATCAAGCGCCCCTGCACAAGAAACGCAGAACGGATAGCTCATCCTACAAATAACTAAGGTGAGGAAAGAACCCAGTGGGAAGGGAATCGGTCAGAGGGAGGTGGGAGATTCAACCATTAGAGTCAGTTATCACAAATCCTCCTTTCTGTAATTGCAGATTAATTATTCAGCACTGGGCAACTATGCATCCAGGGTTCCAGATCTCAGAGCTTTCCAGAGGCCCCCGGGAATACCAGGTGAGCGTAACAGGCTGTTTGTATGAGAACTACAAGTGCAGTTAATGTATTGTTTGAGACTTGTATATATTACGTTTTGAAACGTGTCAAGCCAGACTGGGTAGGGGAGGGCGAGGCACCCTGTAAGAGACTGAAGAAACCAGCCCACCAGTCTCAGGCATAGGAGACATTGGCAGGGGAGGGGGATGGGAAAGGAAGAGAAAAGGAAGGTCTTGAGGAGCTTCTGGAACTTAAGGAGGTCCGGCTCAAGTCTGTGAGGGGCAGGGAAGCCATTCCAGAGGTTGGCACCTATGGAAGAGAGAGATTTACCCCGACCTCCTCACTCCCCCCACGCCAGCCCCCCCACTCTCTGCTTGGAAAAGCGCCTGATTTGCAGAGAGTTAGAGCTAGTTGAGCGAAGGGTTCTAGTAGGGGAGGTATTTAGGGAGAGAGAGTTGGATATAGAGAGGTTGATGCAGAGGGTCTTGAATTAGATCCTTGCAGCAACCAGGAGCCAGTGGAAAGATTTATGGGCTGGAGATATGCGTCCCCTGGGCTTGAGGCCAAGCATAAGTCTTGCAGTCCTATTCTGAATTAGTTGAAGGGGGTGAATGGAAGGGTTAAGCAGATTGAGGAAGAAGCTTTTTGCAATAGTTAATCCTGGAGAGAACCAGAGCTCTGGAGACATTGAGTTTCTGGGGGAAGGTGAGGAAGGGAGAATGCTACTGAGGAGGTACAGCTGAAAGTGAGCCTTCTTGGCCACGCCCATGATGTGTTCGGAGAAAGAGAGGGAGGAGTTGAAGAATGCGCCAAGGTTTTTTGCTTCACATGAGTGCGGGCGGGAGACGAGGAGGGTGGCCAGAGTGTGGGAAGGAAGTGGGATCAGGGGACTCAATGAGAAGATCTGTTTTACTGGCATTAAGGCATAGATTGTTAGTAGTGCGCCATGCCTGGATAGCAGACAGGCATTCAGGAATGAGAGGGGAGGAAGAGGAGGGTACCTTGAAAGAAAGCTGTGTGTCATCAGCATAACACTGAAAAGTAGGAAAGGAGGAGGAGATCAGATGGGCTAGGGGATGCCAGGTAGTTATTGAAGAGCCAGGGTGAGAGGATAGAGCCCTGACATACACCACATGTGGAGAGTGAGATGGTGCAGAAGAAAGGTCTGAATTGCCCCCCGCTCCCCTCCAGAGGACCGGCAACTGAGGTTGCGGCTGTGCGGAGCACGGCCCGATGTGCAGAAGGTGAGGGGCGAGCGGCGGCGCTGGGAGGCTCTGGAGAGAGAGCCTGGACGGCTCCCCCTGCACCTGCTTGCCTCCGGATCCAGAGAAGTGCCGTAAGCAATGTACAGAGCTTCCCGGGGGTGGGAACGGCCCTTGGAGGGACGCAGAGCCGGCAGCAACAAAGAGGGGCTTGTGGAACCTGGGAGCCCCCTCCACCAAAGCTGGAGACAGCGTCAGCAATCCAATAAGGGGGCAAATCTGTTATACGAGACCCCTACTGCTGGGGCAGGGATGGAGTGGCGGACCCTGTGGCCCTCGGGGGTTCCCCCCCCCCCCTCCTATCCTGCCGAATCACCCATGGTGCACAAACAGAGGCAGCACACGCAATATACCACATGCCAGGGAGCGAAGATTGTAGTGCCCTGAACATACAAGTGTATCATATTAAATAGTACGCCACAGGTGTAACAACTGAGCCTGGGTCACATTGCCCCATCTGGAAAGACACCCGGCATTGGACTGGTCTGACCCTGGTGATATTGCAGGTCAGCGAACTGAACTGGGGTTTGAGTGCGAGTGACATTTGGTAATTAGAACATGGAAACAGAGGGCACATTGGGCCCACCAAAGAAGGGGTTTGTGCCGGATATCCCTAATCATAAAATTGCAAAGGAAGCAAAGGGGGGGGTACCTACTTCCCTGAAGCAGTCAACGTTAAATCAAGCCGCACAGCTGGTGCCCTATACGAGTGTTAGACTTGTGCAACCAAGAAGAGGCTGATGCCAGGTACAAAATCCAGAGGGGCCCCAAGGAAGTTTAAAGGGTTACAAGCCCAAGTGGAATTCCAGATTGAGAGGTGCTGGAAAAATAAGCAAGTGGAGAAAGTCCTAGCACCAGCGACACATCAGGAGAAAACGGATACCGAAAACGCAGGGGCGGAAGTAGACATGGCCTCAGACAAGGAGGAACTATTAACATGCCTGAAGGGAATCGAGAATGATGAGCACACTCAAGAATCAGCTTGGCCAACTGAAAGATGAACTGAAGCTGGCACTACAAGACATCACGAAAGAAATTGATGATCCCGGGGAGAGAGTAGATACGGTGGAAAACGGCCACTCGTGTGGCAGAGGATACCAAACAGAATAGTGTCTTGTTAGAACCATTGGCCAGAGCCACAACCAACCTGGAAATACAGGCTGAGGACTTAGAAAATAGATCCCGCAGATCGAACATTGGAGTCAAAGGTCTGACCGAGGCAGTTCTTGATGTGGACCTCCGCTCCACGCTACAACAATGCTTCAGCAGTCTCATGAAGGATACCCCTCCGGAAGAGATTTGCTTAGACAGAATACATCGAATTGGCCCGCAAAGAAATGAACCGGGACATAGGCCTAGAGATGTACTGGTCACCTGCACCTCCTTTGCCCAGAAAGAAGAAATTCTGAAAATTGTCAGAACACAAACTGAACTTAAAATTAATGGCAGCAGGGTACAACTCTACCAAGATCTGGCCCTCTCGACCCTAGATAAGAGAAGGCTGATGAGACCGGTGACGAAAGAACTGAAGGCCGGGAATCACAAGATATCAATGGGCATACCCCTTTTGCCTTATCTTTGCGTAGGGAGAAAGATCCCATCGAATCACCACATGCGAGGAGGGAATGTCAATATTACAGATGGAAGAGAATACGGAGCAGCCAGCAATTGCCTCACGACAGTCCCCCCGGAAAGCCTTGAACATTCAATGGGAATGGTTGATTGAGAAGTCGGCGAGAAAGGCCCGAGGGGGTGGCTCTCTGGTGACTTCTCGCCCAAACATAGTCTGAACTGCAGGAACTGATAGATCTGATGGCGGGTGAATTCATATCTCTTGGAACTGTGCGAAGATGAGCAAGAGTAAGGCTGCGTAAAATATACTCACAAGCGAGAATGAAGAGCGACGGAGAGAGTTTTGGATCTCTATGCTGGATGAGTCTAAGTCCAGGCAAAAAAGAATGTTTGGAGTGAGGAAGGCCTGCAAACCTGATCTAGAATCAGGGACAGGCCGGTAGGATTCTAACCAAACAGGGGAGGGAGGGGGGGAGGGAAGGGAAGGCAAAAGGGTAGGGGAGGGGGGAGGGGGGAGTGGGGATAGGGGTGGGACTGTGGAGAGCGGGGATTGTTAGACGGGATAAAAACTCACTTTGGCTCCGATTTCCAATACTGGACTATGTAGACTGGTGATCTCATAAGCAAAAGCGAAAATCCAGGGGATACGAAAAATATGCATGAGCGACAGATATTACAGGGCATGATCAATGAATGAAATGGTAATATTATCCCTCAAAGTGCACTGATTAAATTCTCCAGCAAAACGTTGTGCTATCCTGGGGAGGTTGGAACAGCTGAGGGTATCGGTGGTGATCCTACAGGAGACGCATCTCCTTCCGGTAGACCAAAAGAGGATGTCCCACAGACTGTTCCCATAACAATTTTTTGCTTCAGCGGGAAAGAAATCAAAGGGAGTGGCAATTCTATTGAACAGGGAACTGGGGTTCCGGAAGGACCACACACTTGCAGACCCGGAAGGCAGGTTTAATGCGATTAAGGGGCAGATCAAGGAGCGGAAGTATACAATCATAGCATTATATCTGCCTAATGACAATCAGGATAAATACCTCCAGGGGGTGCTGGGAAAATTTGGTGGCTGGTGTGAAGGGCAAACGATAATTGGAGGGGATTTCAACTGTGTGATGGACCCCTTGCTAGATAATACTCTACCACCAACATTGGCAGGTGGGAAGAATAGGCAGGCATTAGGCAAACTTTTCCGAGATCTAGATGTGATTGAGACCTGGAGATTCTTCCACGAAAAGGACAGGGAGTACACCCACTTCTCAGCAGTACATCAGGGATCCTCTAGGATTGATATGAACTTAGTATCTTCCACGCTGATCCCGCAAATAATGAGTCAATATAGGAGTACAGTATCTGACAGATCATGAACCAGTAATAATTCACATGGATATGGTGGAGAGTAAAATGCAGAAGGCAAAGCGCTGGTCCCTAAATGAACTCATTTTGAAAGACATTGCCCTTAGAGCCCATATTGAGGAGTCGATCCTCCAATTATTTCTGGGAAAATGACAGGGAGGAGACAGACATTGGAACGGTATGGGATGCGGGAAAGGCAGTCAAAAGAGGGGAATTCATCTCACAGGCAGCACTATGCAAGAGGGAACGGGCACTAATAGCACAAAGGTTAGAAAACGAACTTCGAGAGGTGGAAACCCAACACAAAAATAAAGAGTCACAAAAATCCCTGAGAGCGCTTAAAAAAAATTAGAGCACAACTGGAGGCCCATACAGCAGATAGAGTGGCACAGTCCCTCCTACGTATCAGACAGTCCTATTATGTCCATGGGGGGAAAAGCAAATAAATTCTTAGTTGCCAAGCTCCAAAAACAAAAGTCCCGCAACTATATAACAAAATGGAGGGGAGAACTCAGAGAACTGTGTTCGGGGCCGGGGGGATGCAGATAATGACCAATTACCACACAAAGCTATTAAAACAAGCCCAGGAATGGTATCTGGCTGAGATGGCCCTCCCCCAAATCACAGCAAAAGCAAATCCGATATTGGATTCGGAGATAACGGCACAGGAGATTAGTGATGCGATCTCGACCCTACATTCCAATAAAACCCCAGGCCCAGATGGTCTTGGAGGAGGATTCTATAAGATGTTCTGTGCACAACTTCTGGCCCCACTGGTAAAACTTTTTTATCTAATTAGGGTGAAAGGTACAGTCACCCCGGACATGGGTAGATCCTTGACCTTACTAATTTTGAAATCGGGGAAGGACCCCTTAGAATGCTCTATCGTCCCATAGCATTACTAAACTCAGATGCTAAGCTTTATGCCAAAATTGTAGCAAGTAGATTGGGGAAGGTCCTCCCACGAATCATACATTCGGATCAGACCGGTTTTATAATAGGCAGAAGCACCCAAAATAACGTACGTTGCGCTATAGACATCATTGAGCTAGGCACCCAAACAGCCCAACGCTTCTCATTGGCAGCTTTAGATGCCAGGAGAGCGTTTGACAGTTTAGACTGGAACTATCTGAGACTGGTATTGGAGAAGTTCGGATGGGGGCCCCAGTTTATTAATATGGTAATGGCAAATTTTCAGATTCCCTCGACGAATATATGTCATGATTCCTGCCCCTCATGTCCCCAGCCCTCCAAGATGTCAGGCTGGAGCCAGGCCACGATCACCTACATGGCCCTCAAGGGCCTCTCCATCCCTCCAAAGACCCACTTGGAGTCAGACTTGGCGCTTGTGGCACCAGACTCACTCACTCCCATAGGATAACATTGTGGATTGGACTTGTAGTGCATTGATGGGGACAAGATGGATGCCCCCACATATTTAGGTTCCCAGAACTGCATGTGCAGTCTAGTCTTTTGGGTGTGGTTCAGCCCAGAGACACCTGGGATACCCAGAGACTATTTAAGCCACGCCCAGGCTGAGAAACATGCTTTGCGTTTTCTGCCCCTGCAGCGTGACACTCACCGTGTTCGGATTGGTCTCCAGTAGGCCTGCATCTTTCTTCTGCGCTCAGCTCCTGCAAGAACACCCTTAGGAACAGGCTTACCTACCCTGTGCTTCTGCCCATCATTCATTGCTCCTTTTGTTCTGCGGGCATCTTCGGCGGTGTCATCCCATCCCGGCATGCCGCTTCCTGAGGAAAAGGGAAAAGAACAGAAAAAAGGCATTAGTAAGCATTCAGCAAATCTTCGCTTATTTTTGAAGACTTTACGAGCTTCAAACTCTTACCTGAATCCCAGCTGCTCTGGGAGAACTGTCTCCGGAACTTCTCATCCATCTGCAAGAGGGAAAAGACACTCCAGGTTAGCGTGGAAACATCTAGAGGCGCCGCATACCGCGCGTACTCACCGCATTTCTTCTTCATAACCGGCATCCACACTGAAAACGTCGCGGCACCTAAAAAACACAGAAAAAGAACTCAGTTCAAGACAAATACGAAAGGGTCGCATTGCGCTCTCACTCACCTTCAGCGCTACTCATCTCAGCAGCACGTCGCCATCCCCGGATGCCGGCCATCATCTAAGCAAGGAAAGGAACGAAGTTAGAGAACCGTTCAAAAGACTCATTATACTTACCTGTCAGACTCTTGCCAGTGAAGTAACTAGGCAGCAACGAGCCTGCATCAATCAACGCGCCCCTGTGCTGAAAGCAGGACAGAGAGCACACTTTCCAAGAAAACAAGGTGAGCTGTGGATCAAAGGGAAGGGTTGGACCCCGGGGAAGAAGGGGTTCAAGCACACAGAGACAATAGGGAGTTAAACTCTACGAATCCTGTGTTTCAGGCCCAGTCTCTAGTCAAGTAGACTCCAGGGAAGGGTTCAAGGTCGTAAGAGGTCAGAACAGGCTGAGTGACGTCCCCGTGGATACCAGGTGAGCGTTACAATATATTGGTCAATGGGCAAACATCTGAGCAAGTTAGGATAGAAAGAGGCACTCGGCAGGGCTGCCCTCTCTCCCCACTAATATTTGCCATGGCAATGGAACCATTTGCAGCATAAATTAGGCAAGATGGCGGTATTGGGGGGGCGGTTAGATGTGGCGACGTACACCATAAAATTGCGTTATACGCAGATGACCTTATGCTGTTCATTTCTAATACCAGGGACACCTTGCCAAAGATAATGCAAAAGCTACAGGAATTTGCGGGGGTATCAGGGTTCCACATAAATTATGAGAAATCCAGAGCCCTGAACATCACTGAATGCCAGGGAGAGATTGTAGAGGTAGAGAGATCATTCCCATTATCCTGGGAAAAAGATTCCCTGGAGTATTTGGGGGTCCGCCTAACCCGAAAGGTTAATGACCTAAATGAAGTAAATATAAAACCATTATGGAAGCAACTGCAGGATGATCTCTGTTGCTGGGACAAACAGGAATTGTCTTGGTTTGCCCGAATAACGGCTGTGAAAATGACCTTCATACGTCATATGCTATAATACTGTTAGTTCCCTTCCAATAAAGATCCCTCTGCGGGTCTTGAAACCCTTGCAAGTAGCAATTTCGGCCTTTGTATGGAAAGGCAAGAAGCCCAGGGTACAACGTAAGCTCATGACGCACCCCCCGTTACTTGGAGGCCTAGGATTGTCGGATATACAGAGATATGTCCGGGCGGCACACATAGCACCCATGCTGCACTGGGAAGACCCAAATCCACACCTGGGTTGGACACAGATAGAACAGGAGACTACCAGGACTCCACTAAAAATATTGCACACCCTTCCACTGCGCCATTGATGCGTAGGAGGCACATTTTTCAAAGTAGCGCTCAGTAGCTGGGACGATGAGCTAAGAAGGAGGAAAATTCCTCGAGGTCTGAGCCCACACTCCCCAGTAGCCTATAATCCGGAGTTCGGTATCCAGTTAAAATTTCGAATGAACTATTTCGAATGCCTTTTTGTTGGGAAAAAAAGAAAATTCGAAAAAAAAATGTTGAATATATTTTTTTTATTTTATGTTTTTTTGGGTTTAGTTAGTAAAAAAAGGGTCAATAAAAAAATACAGGGGGTTGGGGGGAACCACCCATTAAAAAAAAAAAATTGACTTTTTTGTCCCGGCATTTTTGATTAGAGAAAAAGGCATTCGAAAATGTCACTATAAACCCCGGAGTTCACCCCGGGCCTCCAAACTAAGTTTTGGGAGGGTTGGCCAGCACCTGAATCTCTGGTTCTGTCGGACATGTTTCGAGATGGGGAACCACTCTCCTTTGAAGAGTGTAAGCAAAAATGTCACGTTGGAGAGAGCCAGAGATACAGATATACCCAAATAAGACATTGGATCACTCACCAAACTGTCAGAGCGGCCAATAGACCCCTAACAAGCCTTGCATTATTCATACAAGGGGGTGCAAGAAAAAGTGGCATCTCTAGGCTTTATAAATTACTGGATAGGGCCATCCCAGAAGACACATTGCAATATAAGACAAGTTGGGAAAAAGACATTGGGGCCACCATCCGGGTGGAAGATTGGGTAGGGATATGGGAAAGAGCACATAAAAGCTCCAGATGTATGGTCATCAAAGAATCGGCATATAAGATCGCCTAACGCTGGTATTTGCCCCCCCGCCAGACTGAATAAAATGAACCCAAGATACTCACCGCTCTGTTGGAGGAAATGTGGGGTAAGGGGAGACTTCTTCCACATGTGGTGGTCCTGCCCAAAGACGCAGATATTTTGGAAGGAAGTCCTGGGGCATATTAAAGAGATGATGGGAATTGCTCTCCCAGAAGATCCGAAAGTCGTCTTATTGGGGGCGACAGCAGAAAACCGATATGCAGCAAAGGGACACAAAGCTACATTAATTGCACATCTGCTCTCGGTTGCAAGACTGACCCCAGCCCGAGGGTGGAAAACTGAACAAGGTCCAATAATTGCATGGTGGTGGATTAAAATATGGGGGGTTCTGGCAATGGAGAAGATTTGTGCATTACAAACTGGTACTTACCTCAAATTTTTGTCCATTTGGGAACCATTTTGTGAAATGGTAAAAGACAAAGTACTGCACTATTTTAGACCCAGGATACTCAGAAATCCAGACTCTTACTAAAAAAGGAATAAGAAGGAATTACTCGGAAATAAACACATGACTCCTCTCAATAGCAAGCAAGATGGGAGCTGAATGAATTGGGGGTGGGGAAGGTAGGGGGGAGGGAGCGGTGGGGGGAGAAGGTTGTAGGGGGATGTTTGAAAAGTTAAAACCCGCGGACCTAGCAGAGCCAATTAACAGGAATATAAAGATGTAATGTTTGTAATGGTAAGGTAATGATCTATGCATTAGTTGAAACTTTGTTCTCTGTACGAGTATGCAGAATAAATAAACCTTGATAAAAAAAAAATATATATACTTTTCAATTCCACTGGTTGTGCAAGCAGCAATTATGCAGAATGTGTGCAAATAACAAGGAAATGTGCAAAAAATCTGCTCCTCTGAGCTATGAGATTTAAAGATTGGACTATTGCTACAACCATGACAAGGGTGCATTACAATTCCTATTTTTTGTGGCACAGAATACAAAATGAATTCATAGATCCTGAGTGCGCCATAAAATTGCTGCAAGACTTCTTCCACATGTGGTGGACCTGCCCAAAGACGCAGATATTTTGGAAGGAAGTCCTGAGGCATATTAAAGAGAAGATTGGGAATTGCTCTCCCAGAAGATCCGAAAGTCGTCTTATATCATAACAATCTCATACTGTTTTAAGGCAATTACAACAGTTGAGTACAACACCCTACATCTGCTTTTTTTCAGTTTTGTCCTGATCATTTTTTTACAACAAGTCCAACACCGATTCGATTCCTGGGTCCGCACTTAGAAACCACTGGGTATTAAGCGTGTTAGAAATAACCTATCATATCATATATAAATATAGTAGTCAGTAATCGAGTTAGGGACAGGACTAATGATGTGTTAGTGCCCCACATGCAACATGTCCAAAGCCATTCTCTAGATGATTGGGTACTGCCAGGGTTGATTTTGCCAAAAGCTGTGACTCTTTGATTTTCAAAATAGTCACAGTAAACAAAGTGTTTTAAAGTTTCACTTTGAAGGGGGAGCATGTAAAAGCGACATGCTCCTGCCACATTATCTTGGTTGTTTTTATGCCGGTTTTTAGTTTTGTTATAGGTAAGAATTTGATTGAGTTTGAACCTTAAATAAAGATGATGGGCCTTCTTGCATGGAAATTCTATTAAATAAGACTGCTGAGTAGTTTTTTTAGTAGGAAAGCATACAATTTCTTTATAACAAGAATAATCACTTAAGCTTTCAATCGTGTAATACCAATCAAATTCATACAGAGATCATCGGAATTGCAATCAATCGAGTCTAATACATTTTTCATTTTATGTTCATATGAAAGCATAGAGAAGGGATAGCCTTCCTTGAGCACCATGAAAAGGTCTTCATATAGTGGATTGCAAGGTGGTATGAGCATTTTTGCATAGTTACTAAGCAACCCCTACTTATACCTGGCAGCAAGCGATGATATTCGCAATTTGTGACAGAGAATTGGATTGGGTAATGATTTGGGTAATTTTAAGACAATATCAATATCGACAAGACACAGATCCAGACCATACAACAACACACCTTCGACTTTTAGAATATAGAAATCAATTAAAGGTAACAAGGAGAATTTACAGTGTTTCCTGTGAATTAATTTCATTTGTGCAATCAAAGGGATTGGCTTTGTAATTGAACGTGTGTCTCCACATAGAAAGCAAAGAGGTGTTGCACAAGTGTACCCAAGATATGGAGTGGACGGCACACATTCGATCCACGGCCCATCTATGGACCACTTGAAGGAGGAAACTTTTCCTTTCATATTAAATATCTATCATAGATTTAGAGGCATTTGAATGCAAATTTATATCTTGGGCATTTTGAGCAAAATGTTGCAGCTTGGCCTGCAATCCAAAAGGAGTTCTATCGAATAGGAGTAAATCGTCTGCAAATGCAATCCAATGCAGATGCAATTTGCCAAGTCTGATGGGAAAGCTTACCTCTTGCTGCCAAAGCTTGTCTACGTCACTTATGTAGAGATTGAATAACGTAGATGCGAGGTTGCACCCCTGCTTAACACCTACACAGGTGGGAATGGGCTCCGTAAGTGCACCGTATTCGTAAACTCTAACCATGTAAGATGTGTGTGAAGTTTTGAGAGTAGCAAAAGCATTTGGGGTAAGAAGGCAAGCGCTGACATTTTCCTCCAAAATACATTGCGAATTACACAGTCGAAGGCCGCAGACATATCAAGTGAGGCCATATAAACTGGGCCACTGTTTACCACTTTGCTCTTGGCCAAGACATGCGCTAAAATAGTGGCATTGAGAGCAGTTCCCATATGTCTGCGGAATCTGATCTGGAAACAAGATCGTGTGTGATGACATTTCATATGTGTTTCTAGTTCTTTTAGAATTAGAATTGAGAAACACTTGGCCGAAGTATCAAGAAGTGCAATTGGGCGGAATTTCCCAGGATCCACAGAGCTGCCCATTTTGTAAATTCGGTCGATGATGGAAGTAAGCCATGATTGCAGTACTTTATTGTGACGATAGAGATCACATTTGATTTTTAGTACTGAAGCCTATAGCCTAGGGTCATGCTTTAAAACACATGCTGGGATGCCATCAGGGTCAGGGGCTTTGGAGTAATTTAATTTTGTTATTGCTTTTCCACATCCACTGTGGACCAGGGACACTTGGATAAGATTAGTTTTGTACTGTTTAAGTGCTACTCATTATTAAAGAGAGCAGGTAGTTTAAATTTTTTCGCTGAAATAAGTAGTCCATCTTTCAGCAGAGATAGATGTAGTTAGATTTTCTGTGCCTTTAGAAGAAACTTTTGTTAGGCTGGCCCATACAGATCTTTTGTTACGACACAGATACAAGATCATTTTTTGGTTGTCTGGAATATGTGTTTGAGGTATAAGCATCTGTTTCTGTGTTCATTCCTAATCTGTCTCTTTTTGAGTAAGTATGCTGCGCTAGGAAGGTTGAGTGCTTTAAGATCTCGTAAAGATTTATTTTTGGAGCATTTGGATAATTGAATCTCGGAGCTGAAAATGTGGGCATGTTGAGTATTAGTCAAACCCTGCTTCTGAATTAGTTTTAGAAGCGCGGAGCTGATTATATCATTATGCCACTCTTCTACTTGTGTGATGTTTAACCCTGGATCCAGGGCAGGGGCAAGCTTAAGAATGGTTTTATCAATCATTAATGTCATTTTATTGCATAGATAATAATTCCAGTGACCAGAACAAAGGGCACAATCAATTTCCAGAATTGATAAATTGCGGGAGATGGCTAACGTGAAACATATTACTTTTATGGAAAGAGAAATAATCAAGTGATCTCCTAATACAGGAGATATCGAACCTGGAGGTTCGCAAAGAGGAAGCAAATTGATGGAAACAGCAAAGTAATCAATGCACGAGGTGTTAATGCCTATTTGACATGTAAAAGGAAGACTAGAGCCGCCCATGTCTAAAATGAGAATATCCCAGTGGTCATGAAATTCTATCCATCTTTTACCTCTAGTGGTAGCTAGATGGTCATCAGCCAACTCAGTTCAAGAGAAAAGATGTGGAATGCAGCAAGAGTTAGTCACCTCCAATAAGAATTTTATATTCAGGTTTGTAGACGAAAACATCTTCGAAAATGTCATCAAGCTGTGCAAACATTGATCCAGCTTTTTTCTGACAGGATTCCAGTAAAGACATATCATTAGATATGGATCCGAGTTTGCATCAGAGAGGACATGACCTCTATAGCCAGCACATCATCAAAAGCCTTCACTAATCTGGAAGTGATCTTTAAATGATTATTAACTAATATGGCAAGACCTCCATATGGCCTACCAGCCTGTCCTTTGTGCTGCTACTGAATGTACATAGTGAAACCATTTATATGAAGTGTGTGCGCACACAGGATTTCCTGACAGAGCAAAATGTACACATGATCATTGCAAACATTTGAGTGAATCCAGGAAATTAGATTTCTGAACCTGCATGAATTCCATGAGGCTACCGTGTGGCTATGGTGCAGATATAGTAATGTTTGCTGTCTTCAGACTGTTTGCTAAGGGCTCGAGCCAAGACCAGTCTTTTAAAACAGATGAAAGAGATACCAGCTGCGACAGAATTGCTTCATTCAGTAGTTTAGAGTTAGGATTTAATGCAACAAGAGTGTCAGCTACCTCAGTAGAAGTGTTGTAGGTTTCGAGAAAAATAGTAGCATCTTCCTGTTAAGTAAACAGGTGAAGAGTTAAGCCTAACAAATTGAGATCATTGCGAGGCTCCCATACTAATTTGGTGATAGTGGCAGAGTGAAATTCACAGATCATGCAATGGTTGTCGTCTGTGGTAAGTGTAACTCAATCATTGTCATTAGAATTATGAATTTTGAGTGAAGGAAGATTTTTAAATGCTTGGAGAATGAAGGACCTGTTAAGTCTACATCTGCCATTGGTGTTAGGGTCAGTTGTCTGTCCAATAATATTGGATGTTTCATTGGTAAAGGGAGCAATCGGGAAGTCATTAGATGATGCAGAATTCTTTTAATAATTAGAGGGAGAGAGTGATTTAGATGCTGTGTCCAGAGACCCCTCAATAGGGCACACTTGTTGGTTCCTTATTCTTTTGAGATTCAAGCAATACTGATGAAGACATTGTATTACTCTCTGCACTGCATGCAAAGGGAGAGGATGCAGTAAGAGACGGGGATGGAGATGTAAGCCCAATTGCAGGATTGTTAGAATCTGAGGTGGAGCTCGATGTTACACTCTTTATAACTGGAAAGAATTTGTAAAGTTCAGTTTGTTTAATAGCTATTGGAACTAGCGTTGCTGGAGAAGGTGAATTTAGATGCCTCAGTGTTAGGAGGCAAAAGTCTAGGAAGTACTGTCAGTGCGCGGGTTCATCTCACAATTTCTTTACATTTTTTTTTATGCTTGTTTTTTCGGGGCTTAATATCCACATCTTTATTTTTAGATATATTGGTCGAATCTTCTTTCATTTGTAGTGCTTCTTTCCTTTCTTTGTTTAATTGATTGAGATCAAGCACACCGTCTTCATTAGAAAGGTTACATAGATTTTTGATATTAGAGTTGTGGCCTTTCAATATGGGTATGGTAAGATTTTTAGATTTCCTTCTTGCCTCTTCTTTTAGCAATTGCTTATGGGCTTTTCTCCTGAGTGCTCTGTTGAGAAGCTGCTTGTCCCTGCGCGATAATGGGTATCTGGAAGGACTTTCAACCGCGGCTACATTGGAAGAGTGAAGGTCTACTGTGTTTTTGACGTCTATAATCCTATACTGTTCAATAAGATCAGTTGGAGAAGAGGGACTGTCCGAAACATCGCATGTGGGCATAATTTCCAGTGCTTTGTCCTGGGAATATGCACAACAATTAGCTTGACTGGGCTTGACAGGCGTATGTAGGGTACCAAGGGCAAGTTCTAAGTTCGCAATTTTAGCAGCATTCGCAGGTATGTAAAGCCATAAATCGTAGTCGTGTGGAGTTTTTGAATCATTAGATAAAATTTCAGAATCTTTTTTTTTGCATAAGAACTGCATGCGCTACCATCCTTGTCTATTATATTAGTTGTTTGCGTGGCGCTTGTACACGCTGACACAAAAGTAAATTGGGATGAGACTGGTATTTGCTCACCCTTCGTTGGAAGAGTGGGTAACACCCCAAAAGTACTTTTAAGTGATTCATGGGCATAAATAAAGCCTTCTAATATGTTGGGTTGTTAGGGAGAATTCTCCTATAAGGCTAATTTCCCAAACCTAGTGAGTCGCCCAGCAGCTTTGCTGGATTTTTTTTTTTTTTTCTCCTGCTAAGAGTGAGACTCTTTTACTCCCACTCTTAGGCATGATTTGAGGTATGTCTTTGACTTTGTATGTGCTTATGGGCTACGGGGCCTTTTACTCCATAGGGTATCATCTGTTTTTTTATGTGTGTTAAACAGCACCCTTGTGCAGTAACACAGGGGTGTCCTATTGACACCCAAACATAGACTCCATACCCTGGGACTGACTACCGTCTCCCAGGGCATGTAAAGTCACCATTGACTTTACTAGTCCAAAATTGTGAACAGAACCAGTACAAACCATCATATTGTGCAAGTACTGGAAGGGGTTAAGTCGATTGCCCCTGGGTCTGTTTTCAAGGGGGCACTGTCCCGGTTACCACGCGAAATATTCCACCGGAATATTCTCTATGGGATTTTCCCGTTGATTTTAAACGCACCACTTTTTGGTGCAATGTTAATGATACCGCCGGTTTATTTATTTAATTTTAAATCAACGGATGGGTCTTTTTGCCAGAACTCTTTTCTAAAATGGCGTTCGTGTCCGTCTCTGTAACTCTACCAAGGTCGAGTCCTTTGTTCCACTTTTTGGCGTGCTTCTACACAGAAGCCCTCCAAATGGTGCCACTCTGTCTGGGTTCAACAGGATGTGTGGGAGGGGAATTGGCACCCTGGACTGTGTTGCCTTAGCAACCCAAGTCGCACTATATTCTGATTGGCCCAGTGGTGAGCCGCCCGGCTCACCACTTAGCATGTTTGAGTGACAGCAAGGCTGTTGAATGGGGGGTTTTCTGCATAAAAGCAGGGCCTTTGGGACTGGAACTTCAGAAGTCGCCACAGGACCTAAGAATCCAAAGAGGGAAGAAGCTGAGCCATCTGCAATAACGACACCACCGGTGAAGCCCTGCTGCAACGAACTCGCCACTTTCCCAACGACAAGAGAAGATCTTCTGCTGGACGAGTCTTCTTCCTCTGAGCCGGTGGGATCAACCAGTTCACCCCTTTTCGCCTTCCAAAGACGTCTCTTGGTCGAATATCCCGTGCCAATCAGCCCGGCGGCCGGATAGCCAAGCTTCACCACTTTGACCGCGAATAAAAGGAACGCACCTTTTACCGACGAACTCCGCGGCTGGTTTCATCCCTGTGCAGTGCATCGGCTCCACGTTTCCTCCTCGACGAGATCCTCTCTTCCCCTGGTCGAAACAATGAACTGCAACCACTGCCAGGAACAACTGCCACCGCTGGAGCTTCCTCTCTCTTTAAGGTACTGTGTTCTGCTTGGCCTCCCTTTCTTCGGTTTGCCCAAGGTGACCCTTAAATCCTTGGCTTTCCAACTGGGTTGGCCCCAGACCTTCTAACTTTAACTTCTTGAATCACCCCAACCTCTTTTGAACATTCTGCAAAGACTTTTAGTGCATTTTAAACTGTGTGATCCTGGGCACATTTCGCTTTGCTCCATTTTAAAGTGGGCCTGGCCTATGAACTTTGGCTCTACAGTGCATACTGCCTTTATTCCCTTGCTGAGAACTCCTAAAAGTGTTGGGACCTGTTTTATTTCTATGCTCTGCCTTTTTCTCTCCCTTTAACTTAACTATTGGAGTGCCATCTAGGTTACACGCTCACATCTGTTTTAACAAATCATGGTGTTTTAACTGTGCTTGTCTAATAGTTATGAAGGGAGGTGTGTATACTTTACCTGACTGTGTTTTAACTTGCTTTTGATTTAGAGTGCTAGTATATCGCCTAAAGTGTGTTTTAAATAATTATATACTTTTTATACAAAGCTCTGGTCAGTGTTTGTTTGCTCTGTGTTTTTAGCCCTATTGTGTATACTCCATATACTGCCCTACTCTTTTTGAGAGAAGTCTGCTCAGCCACAGCTACCAGGTAAATCTGGGTGGTGCAGACTGCTACCAATTGGGTTTACTGCTTACTCCTGTAGTCTTAATCTTTTTGCAGTGGTCCCCAAGGGAACTGCACAGGATTCTGCCTAACATAGGTAAAACAGCACATCAGATAGGGACAATGTTATCTCTCTGAGCTCATAGTGGGAGAGGTCATGCCCTTTGTCCAGCAGAATGAGTATACGCGTAAGGACCGGAAATGAAGAATCAATGTTATTTGGATCAAGTGATGGAATCACATTACCCATAGCTGTATTGGGAAGGGCTTCATTAGTGCGTGGCGGCAACGACTTGGGGTTAAGGTGATTGAAGTGCCCCTGTAAGCCTGGGGAGTCATCTACATTAAATTGTGTCCTTAAATGAAGAAGCCTTCGGGGAACTAGCCCTTGGAGAGGAGGTGAATTAAGAGCGCTTGCAGTACCATCCTTGCAAGCACGCTCGGATACATTGACATTTCTAAGCCCTGTATTGTCGCTGACGACGAGAAAGACCAGAAGCAAAATGGAGGAGGCAGCATTTTAACCGCTGCAGGGTCATGTCCCTTACAACCGGTTACCCTTTCCCTGGGAAAGGGGAGGGGAGGGGGCGGAATAGCATCAAGGCGCCAAAACAACCCAAAAGCCCGCGAAGGGCTAAACAAAAGAAGTGGGTGGGGCGAGCCGCCTTATAAGCAGCAGGGTCCGACTGCAGAAACGTCTCGCTCCTGTAATGGGACCCTGCTGACTCGCCGTGGCAGAAGGATTTCGTTTTTGGTTCGTGTGCTGCAGTGATGTTCGTGATGGGTCCCAGTAAGGAGGTGTTGCAGTGAAGGACGCAGGAGCATTGAGGGCAGGAACGTATATGCGGAGGGCAGGAATGAACATGCGGCGGAGGTAAGTGTGGGGGAGGGACAAGGAATAGGCTTGTTCCTGGGCGGGTCGGGCCCGTAGGGCCTTCGGTTAAGCACCCATCCCTCCCTCCACTTAGCTCGCCCAAGGCGCACCGTGGGTAAAATAGAGCCGGTCTGTTTGCACAGCGAGTAGAGCGCGGCATGGATTAATTCCGTTTTATTGATCGCTATAAAGAATGCTCTGTAGTTAAATATGACTGGTTTTGTTTAAGTCATAGTGCAAAACTTAAACGGCTCACTTGTATGAGTCGGTAATACAGCGCCAATAGAGTACATCCTTTTCATCTTATTGAATGCTCGTGAAAATGGGTTGTGAAACCGATGAGCGGACTGGGGTGCCTTCAGGAGACGTGGGACGAGTCGGCTTTAAGGCACGATGTTTCAAAGCACGAGGGAGAGCGCCCAGGCCTCGCAGCCTGCGGTTAGTTTTCCCCGCCAGTCCGCACTGGTAAGGGTCTACCGGGCTGCTGAGTGGAGGTGCCTATGGGGGAAGGGAAGCCTTGGTATTTTGCCCATGTTGAAAGGCGGAGCTGGTGTTCATGGTTTTTGGGGTACGGTGCAGGCATTCCGCGAAAGTTGAACGTACACCGGGATGTGTGTTGCATTTTTGGATTGTACTGCGGGATCCCAGTTTTCACTCTCCTCCTTATTGCTCGGCCTCGAGCTCAGTGCTTTTGCCAACGGAGGTTGCGACTTCCGCTATCCCCTGCTCGCTCACGGTTGGTGCAGTGGCGGGTCAGCAGAGGGGCCACGGAGGGAATGGGGATAGCAGGGGATGCTGGTTGCCTGTCTGCAGGCACCCGCCATGTGAATCAACGGAGTGTAGAGTTGCGAGCAAAGGACACGTGCATGGGTAAAACGTGTGGTTTTGCTGTCCTTCAGCGAAGTCGGAGGATGCCCTTGTCTGTGGCAGTGGAGCTGCAGGAGATTTGGGGTTTTCCGTGTCACTTGGGTACACAGCGTGGCTTTGAAGGGAGGCTTGGGAGAAGCTGTATTTCGGTGTCGCGGCAGCGTAGGTAGGAGCGGGTTTAGCCATGGCTTTGGCGTCACTCGCCATTATGATGCACACTACAGTAAGGGTTTATGGTGTTAATATTAGTTAAGGCCTTGGGTGTTTATGGTTGTGGCGCCGCGGGTGCAGCACTATACAAGGGGCATGGGAATGTTGCCGCGATACCTTTATCAGGCAGGACAAAGGGTTCTAAGAGGATCCCATGGCACACTCTGTACAGCCCCTAAATAACCTAGCCCCACACGAGGCATCATACAGACCGCTGGCCTGCCACTCTGGCGTCCAGACTAATCCCAGCCTCCACTGGGCTTCATAACGCGAAACGGGACTTCATTTCTCAGGCTGCCCCCGTTTGTTTTTTTAAAAACTTGAAACACGGCAGTGGGTAATGGCAATTCCACCCTCACCCAGTTAGGTGATTGTGGGATGGCTTTGCTGGGAGATTCACTTAAGTTTATCAATGTCAAGTCTCGCTGAACGTATAATAGTGTCTCTACTCATGTCTTCAGAAAAGGGATATATCGGGATGCGAAACACCTCCCTAACCTACAACATTCTTTCTTCAGCTAAACTAATGCAGCACCTTTTCTTCCCTTGGGGGCGTACTATCGTTCGTGATGTGGGAACTCCAGTGCCACTTTCTAGCATAAACAGGTTTATGGTGGATTAAGTTCAGATTTCTGACCAGGCCGATTAACGTGAGTGTCCCTGCAGTGGGTTTATACGTGGCAGTGGCACCCGGAACATTTAGCGTGAGGTATGCTAGGCTTGCCATGGCAGCGGCGGCGCATGTTTTGAATGTTGGCACGTATGCAATTCTCCCAGGCTTGCAGGGCGATGCGTGGTATTTGTCACGCTTCCATGGGGCCGTTATTGTTCAAGTCCAGGGCCGTTATTGTTCAAGTCCGGGGCCGTTATTGTTCAGGCCCTGCGCCGCGTTTTGCAAGCAAGTGATGGCATTTAAGGTGCAACCACAATAATAAGATAAAAAGAAAGGAAACAATTGATCAATCTGTAGGGCGCATGATGTTGGGGATGAACAGACCAATAGTGGCAAGGGGTGAATTGATGTGCGGACGGCTAGTGGGAAGAGCATGGAATATTATTGATTAAATGAGAATTGCAGGCACAGGTAGTAATTGAGGATAAAAAGGGGGTCAATTAAAACACCGCTGGTGTTGACACAGGTCGGAAACTTTGGGTGACGCGCATGGCCGCATTTGTGGTTGGAAAGATGATTTCTTGACCAGGCTGATTGACGTGAGTGTCCCTGCAGTTGGCTTATACGTGGCATTGGCGCCCATGAACATTTAGTGTGAGGTATATTGGGCTCGCCATGGCAGCGGCGGCGCATGTTTGATTGTTGGCAGTTATGCTATTGTCCCAGGCTTGCAAGGCTATGCGTTGTAGTTATCACGCTTCCACGGGGCCGTTATTGTTCAGGTCCGGCACCGCATTGTGCAAATAATTGACAGCATGTTAGGTGCAACCACAATAATAATATAAAAAAGAAAGGAAACAATTGATCAATCTGCAGTGCGCATGATTTTGGGATGAACTGACCAAGAGTGGCAAGGGGTGAAGTGATGTGTGAATAGCTAGAGGGAAGAAAATGGAATATTATGGTTTAAATTGCAATGGCAGGCACAGGTAGTCATTGGGGAAAAAGGGGGTTGTTTAAAGCACCGGTTGCGTGGACACATGTCGCAAACTTTTGGTGACGTGCATGGCCGCATTTGTGGTTGGAAAGTGCGGTCGCCGTTCCACCTAGGCAATTACAGGAGAACAAGCGAAGAGAGGGGAACGCATTCAAGGGGGTCGGCGTGGTAGCCAGGCGCGTTAGCCTGATGTGCCACCCCATCCATCCCCCAAACTTCAAAGGCCATAATGCAGTGGGGCAAAGCGGAACCAGCCCTTGGGCTGGAATAGTTGGGATTGTACAAGGGGTTTTCAACCCATGGAGAGGCGGGAGCTCAGTGGTATGGTAAATACCTGAGATTGGCTGAGGGATATCTCACTGGGTTTAGGCATTACTCACCGGTCCCCAACCACTGTTGGGTTTATTACAGAAGTGGGCAGAAGCTAGACATGATGGAATGGAAGGGCGGTAACAGTTTTAAGAGGGCTGGGATTTTGGGCAAAGTGCCACACCTAGTGCACTGCAGTGGAATTATGGAATGGCTTCGTGGTAGGAGTAAAAAGTTATGTACGCGCCCTGAGTCAATATCAAGTTTCGGTAGGGGACATGCGCTATATATGGTTAAGGCACGGTAGCGACCAACAGTTACACTGGTGCAGGATGGTTCTGGGGGGGTGGGAGGGGGGGGAATTGGTGCACGCTGGTCGGGATTGGCTGGTGAATGAGGGCAGGCCCTTCAAGGCCCGGGTTGATAAGCATTCTGCAGTACAAATGCTATCCGGGGTCACGTACTTCCATGGGAGGCCGGCACCTTTTTAGAATTACATAGCAGGAGGGAGCACTCGCTTTGACATCTGTGAAAAACCTGCTGACAGGTTCAAAACCCGGCAGGGCCAAACTCAGCCTTGCAGTAGTAAAATACACTATGAAGGTGCGGAAATATCTCACTTGGGGAGCAAGGCAACACGAAGCAGACCTGGTCGGGCACCAGGCCGCTCGGAGAAACTGCTGGGTATTAAGCATGTTATAAATTACTCAACGTTACATATGCCGAATAACTCTGCGAATTAGTGCAGGGGCACTATGGGGAGTTGGTTACGCCAGTTTTGTTAAGCGGGGAGCAAGGGAACGTGAGTAGGAAGGAAGTCATCAGGTGGATGACACAGGTGCTATTGAGATTGCTAAAGTTAGGACTGGTTGGCCATGGGTTCAACATTGCCAAAACTGCATTAGAAAGGGGGGCGAGTCTTCATTCTCATAAAATCAAAGCGTTAGGTGATGCATTTGGGACTTCGCTAGCATTGGGGGAGAAGGACCCCATCAAGGAACACTACATCACGCTGGCCATGAGAGGCTGGGCAAAACAAACAGTAACAAAACCAGATGAGAGGCGGCCAATTGATATTTTAAAACTACATGGGTTAATTAAATGTCTGGACACAGTATGTAGCGGTGAGGCCGAAGGGGTACTATTCACAGCTGCCTTTACGGTGGCATTCTTTGGGGCTCTCAGGGTCAGTGAGCTGGTGCCAGAGAATAAAAACGGCAAGGGGAGCGGGTTTTTACGCTTGAGGGACGTTAAGGTGAACAGCACCCAGGTGGTCATCTATGTGAGAAGGTCAAAAATGGATCAGAAAGGGAATGGGGCGGCATTAACACTGCAAGCCATCCAAACAAGCAGAGTATGCCCAGTGGCGGCGGTGACCAACTTTCTCCAGCGGCGGCAGCCGTCAGAGGCTCCGTGGCTCTTGCACAGAGACGGGTCCGCACTAAGCCGCTTCCAGTTTAAAAAAGTGATGGCCCAGGGCCTGGCAAAGATGGGGTTGACGGGTGGCCGGTTTGGGACACACTCATTTCGAATAGGGGCAGCCACCTCTGCGGCAGTCGGGGGCTTGGGGGCGGAGGACATCATGAGGTTGGGGAGATGGTCTTCGGGGTGCTACAAACGATATATCAGGCCGGAAAAGATATAAGTTAACCATGCCGTTCCCTCCACTTGTCATTTCCCAGCAGTGCAAGGAAGGAGGAAGCGCACCGTGTGGGTAGTGGGGCACTCGTTCGTCTCAAGGGCCAAGGCGAGCGGGACTCGGCAGCAGGAGGAGCTGACAGCCGGAGCTGACAGCCGGCGAGTTCAGGATTGAGTGGCACGGGATGCCAGGGATGAAGTGGGCTCAGCTAAAGGGGCAGTTGCAGAAATTGCTGAAAAGGCAGCAAAAGCCTGAGGTGTTGGTGATACACTTGGGAGGGAACAACCTGACCAGCCTGGGGAGGGGGGTTTTGTTGATGGACATTACGAGCTCATTGCAGGAGATCTTGGCACAGTTGGGCGAAACTGAGATCATATGGTCGGAAGTTATTCCCAGGGCACTATGGAGGGGGGCCGAGAACCATTCAGCAGTTGAAAAATCGAGGAGAAAGTTGAATGGGGCCATTGCAAAGTTCTGCAGGGGCAGAGGCTTCCATCAAATCAGGCATGGCCTGATCAACGGAAAGACGCCCGAGTACTTTCTAAAAGGTGGGGTACACCTGTCCGCAAAAGGGATGGAGCTCTTTTTCTGGAACATTTGTACCAAATTGCTGGAGTGGTGAGAGGGAGACAGGAAGAAGGGGAGCGACAGTGGGCGGGAAACCACTTAGTGGCGTGGCGGTGTTTGGGCAACCAAGCACAAATGATAGACTCCGGATGAGCCAGAAGGAAACCGGAATGGGTCTTCACTCTTCCGGACCAGCGCCTCTTGGGGGCCTAAACGGCGGGGGTGTCTGGTGGTAACGAATAAGGCTCAGCTTCCCCCAAAAAACGGCGCTCTCCCCACCCACGGACACCTGCACGGGCAGGATAGGCTCAGGTACAAAGGGTCGGGGGAGTTAGGCGCCTACTATAAAAAAGTATAGGGGGAAGCAAGGGAAATCCGGCACGGAGCAAGCGCCACACTTGCAGACTGAAGTTCACAAATGTGTACAATAATTCTGTTGTTATGGAAATAAAACTGCGGCCAAGTTTGCCATATGAAATACTGTGTCATGCCAATTTATTGCAGAGAAGTAATAAAGCGCAGCTGGGTGCATGCGCAGAGGAATAATTGGCAAGGAAAAGCAAAATGGACAAATGCAGTGGTTATGTGAAAGTGCACAGCCTCCATGCCTCCAGCGCTCGCCACGACTGGAGTGGAGGGGACCGACCGACAAACGCACCCTTTTCCCCAACTCCGCCATGACAGCAGGTGCTAACATCGAAATATCCGAGATGGATCTATTTAGATAGTCGATTGGCATGGTAGATGGATAGGAATTGTATGAGACATTTTGGTGATTATTAATATGGTGATCAATAGCAGAATCCGTATCCTGAGCCGCTTGCAGTGCAAATGGGTGTGCATTTCTAACCGGGGTTAGGGGAGTGCACATTTGTGCTTGACCAGGTGGGGCTAATGCATGCCAGGTTGCGACATCTTCAGGCATCTCATTGGTAGCATCATTAGATGAATTTCGCAAAACGGGACATCTTGCTAAAGACGCCATAACTTCTAGGTGAGCACTTGTGTCGTTATTCAACATTTCGTTAGCGGGCAGTTCAGTGTCAGGCGTGATATTTTTTTTTAAGGTATGATCCTTACACACCCACCCACTTCTTAGACCTCCAACCATAATACGGATGAACAAGTGTGCAAGTGGAGGAGGAATAGAAGTGCTTGTAAATAAAACAAACAACTGACATGACTTACGCACTAAGATTATCCCAACGCTTCCCACACATATGCAGCATGCAATATGCACTATCAGTGAAAATGTGGAGCTTTGTTGTTCAGTCGACTTTGGGAAAGCAAATATGAGAGGCAATGTATGCTATTCGTTATAGAAACAACCCAGCTGTAGTAAATCAACACGACACTTCAGATTTCCTGGAATCTTCAGGGCAGTGCTACAAAAGAAAACTGCTTGACTCACAAACAGAATAGGATACTGACCAGGTTTCTTGAACTATCGCACAGTAATGTAACGTGCAAGCGAGTTAGAGATTCACTCGACAAGTCTGCCAAACCAGACTTGATCTTGCTCTTTGCTGGCACCAGAGGTCTAAATCGCCGGCCTATACGGGAGCGGAGTATACTGAGAAACAATGCCTACCCTTAGCACAGCTGCAACACACCGTTATGGTGTTGATATTGAAAGGACGTAAACATTGCCTATATGTCATAGAGCGTTAGCAGCACAAGGTATTGAGGGTTTAGGAGACTAATGGCCTCCCGAACTGCCACACTGGCACTTCGAGGCACTACTGGTGCGTGCACGCCTTAATATAGGGCTGATGGGAGAAAGGATCGTGTCCAACATGTAACTTCATGAAACTTCAAGGAGGCTTCTGTCATGCACGGCTGAGCACGGCTAAGCAGGAGAGTCCACTACCAAACTGGCACTTCGAGGCACTATTGGCCGTGGAGACAACCAACAGATTCGATGTGGTGGGCAAGCTGGGAGATGGCTAGCTTCTCCAAAGCTTTGCGCAAGATGGGGCTAGTGAGATAGGACGGTAGTTTGCCAGACAGGAATGCAAATGTTTTTTTGAGGAGAGGGTGCACAAGGCAGTGCTTGAGGAGTGAGGGGAAGGATCCAGTGGGAAAGGAGTGATTGCAGAAATCAGCCAAGGCTGGAGCAAGGGAGACTGCTGTCCTTGCAAGTTCCGGAGTAGCAGTGAAGCACCTGTTTGGAGCAGACTTTCATAGAGCAGACTTGTATTGAAACCTCATCCGGTGTTATGGGAGAAAAATAGAGGCATAGGAGAGGGGGGACCAAGTGAGGCCTGGAAGAAGGTGAGGGAGAAGGCTGTGGAGTAGAGGTCAGTGAGGATAGGGTGTCCTGAGTTTTGACGATGAAGTGAGAGGCCAGAGAAGTGCAGAGTGCCTGGGAGGGCAGAGGAGAAGTGGAGACTGCAGTAGGGTTGGCGAGTTCCTTGCAGATTTTGAAAGTCCAGCCGTGGTGTTTGTGGCTGCGGAGATACAAACTTGGATATAGCCCCTCTTCTCAGAGCAGATGACAAGTCTGTATTGCCTTTTGAGCAGGCGGCGTGCAAGTTTGTCAGACGATGTGCTCAAAACCTGCCACCCCCGCTCAGCTACTCTGCACTTGGGTTTCAGAGCGGCCTGATCAGAATCAAACCAAGAGTTTCACTTGGTTGCAGGCTTCAAGCTGATATTCATGGCAGGGCCAAGGCTATCCAGCATATTGAAGATAGATAGTTGAAGATACAAGAGGGCTCAGTCAGAATGAGAGTAAGTTGAAGCTGTGGGGGGGGGGGGGGGGGTGGCAAAGGTGGTGGCGAATTCGGTCGAATGAAGGAGGAGGAGGAGGAGGCTGGCAGTGCGGGCGAAGGCTTAGACGGAGGACCAGGGAGGTGACAGTGAGAGGAAAGTAGGGCATGATCAGACCAGGAGAGTGGAGTAACGAGAGGGTTGGAGATGGGGAGGTCTGAGGAGATGAGAGCAAGAAAGGTGTGTCTGGCAGAGTGTGTCGGACCAGAGGAAAGAATGGAGGGGGAAAGAGAATCATCAAGAGGTTGCAGAAAGCCCCAGAGGCTGCATCATGGGAATCGAGGTGAATGTTGAAATCTCCAAGGAGGAGAAGCTTGGAGTTCACGAGAGGAGAGGTGAGGTCAGCACATTCAGAATGGAAGCAAGAGACCTGGCCAGGGCACCTGTAGATGGTGGCCAGAGTCGGAGAGAGGTAAGGGGGAGAAAGCAAGCCTGCAGAGAAGGTATTTGAAAGAGGAATAGGACTGAATATGTATGATGGTAGCAGGGACCCGCTCAAGGCAAGTGAGAGCATTGATGTCGATTCCTGAGAGATTGTGTCTTTTGAGACAGACCTGTTCACTGAAGGTCACTGGTTGTGCCCGGGAGCCCCTCCACAGTGCTGCAACGAAGGCTCACCCCATTTCCACCAAGGTAAATAAGAACATAGGAAAAGATGTGTGGCATGCAAAAGAGTGTAGAACCTTAGAAATCAACGCCACATGAGACAGTGAGGCCCAGGGCTCCAGTACTCTGGTGATTCAAGCCCACAAACATGTCTCAAAGAATGAAAAATCATGGAAAAGTTGTCAAAAGAAGGCATGTGTGCAAATTGATTAAAATGGATTGATGCTCACTTTCACAAGTGGCAACGAAGGTGGGATACCGACAGCACGATGGAGAATTGAATTAAAACCTTGTCGGAAGGACAACAGCTACAACAACTTATACAACTGCAGGCCCAACAAGCTGTTGCTGACCGTCAGGCTTCTCAGCAAGCCATACAGCTGCAGAGCTCACTGCAAATGACAGCCCAAGACAAGCAACATGAAAATATAATCAGGCTCACAGATGCTGTTTCTAGCTCCAGGAACCAGCCTTTGGTGCCGTCAGCATTGCTACAAAAATATAAGGACTGGGAAGACCCCGCATTTTTCTTTACAAGCTTCGAGAGGATAGCAAGGAACACCCAGTGGTCTCCCGAACGATGGGGACAATATGTGGCACCCTTATTATCCGGAGTGATGCAAGGGGCCTACCAGGCCGTGAACCCAAACGGAAGCACCCCTTATGGAGAGATTAAGGCAGCCATGCTAGACCGTTTGGGCTTAGATGAAGAAGCCTATTGCATACAGTTAAGAGACACCAAATTGAAAAGTGGGGGAGAGTCCACGGTAATTATACTATACACGGTAATTAAGGACCTAGTAGAGAAATGGTTACAGACACCCTCCCCTGCTAAACAGGAAATACTGCACAAGATTACATTGGAGCAGTTTATTGAAGCGCTACTGGGGCCGATGCAAAGACGGGTAAGACAACACCACAGGCCAACACTGGCAGAAGCAGTAGACATAGCATCTGCATACCAGAAGGCTGGTATCAAGAGGATACCCACACCGACTACTACAGGGCGGATGTTCTTACCCAGCAGAGACCCAAAGACTCCCAAGGGGGCAAAAACCATGTTCCCAAGATGGAGACCTTCGGAGGAACACCCAAAAAGATCAGAAGATAAAAGACCCCGTACTGAAAAAATAGACCGCCATCTCACCAGCCGTGAGTAGTTCTCCTCATTTGCCAAATGTAGGGGTACTGATACGGTGCATACATGGGGATGTAAAAACTTATCCTATGAAGGAAATACAGGTTGAAATAGACAAGGAGGTAACCGTTACTTTATCCGTTAGGTCGTTGAAGCCTATATTAAAATTCACTAATAGGCGTAATTGGGAGGATGGTTTGAGGTTGTTGGTGAGTATGTTGTACAGATCCTCCTCAAATGTGCCTAGAGGACTGGGTGGTCTATATAATAGATGAACGGTGAGTGATTGTGAATTATTTATCTGAAATTTGGCGGATAGGATTTCACAAGATTGTGACATTTGGATAGGGGCTAGTCTGAGGGAGAGACACGTTTTGGAGATAATGCCGATGCCGCCTCCTCGTGCTCCATCTCGGTCTCGTCTGGCTATAGTATAGCCATCTGGGATGGCTAACGTAAGCGATGGTCTTGCCGCATTATGTAGCCATGTCTCAGTAATCGCAAGGAAATCCAGGTTGCCTTCTGTGATTAGGTCAGCAATGTCGATGGCATGGGCGACGAGCGATCTCGCATTAAGAAGTGCTCCTTAAAGAAGGGGGGGCCTCAATTACCGCTTTAGTCTGAATAGGTTTAGCTGTATTATTATCAAGTATCTTATGCTTGTGATTATTAATTTGGGAGGAATTCATAATGGAACTAGAGTGTGGAGGTGACAAATTATTGTGATAAGAATTTTAATTATGCTGATAGTTGGCTTTCAGGTTGATTGGAGGTTAGGATCTTCTCAGTGGTTCATGTAATTTAGTTAATCTGGCACGGAGTCTGATTTCTATTAGGCGTGGCACATGGTAGAGAAGCAAAGGTTGCAGTCCCTAAGGCTCTGGTGTGTGCCAGTTGGAAGGGCATGACATTATTGGTATCTGTGTTAGTCAGTTTGGGTTGGCTAGGCTCTAGGATAGGTTCTGGAGGGAGCTTGGTGAGGCACGCTTGGCTTCTAGTACCAGCGTGTAAGGTGGCAGCCATTATGCAGAGCAGCATTGTTAGAGTTAGTATCTTTCCCAATTAAACAGCAGGAGTGGTGTTTTATAATAAAAGGCACCTATGCAGTATAACAATTAAGCAACACAAGGATGGCGTAAGAATGGTGAAGCTTATTTCTAACAAAAAAATTGTAGAGTAGCGGTGCTGCCAACCACTCACTTGGGCCCCTAGGCCAAACAGAAATGGAGGCGGGTGAAAGGAAAGGGATAGAGTTTCATGACAATCCCTTACCCAAAGCAATACCTGTAGTGAACGTTGCTGGTAACAGCTTGTGCCCACCAAAAGGTGGGAAGGGGGCTTCCTCGGATATCTGCGTGAGAGAAAAAAGAACCCTAACCTATTGTATGGAGTTCCACAGAGAACCATGAAACGTACCACCAAGGCAGACCGAAGAAGGGGAGAATGTAGCCCTCTGTTGCAGGAAGAGGTCAAAGCCCTCTTGGTAAAGGGAGCAAAATAAGACGTCCTAAAGGAACACAGTGACAGTGCCATACTTGCTTATTCCCAAGAAAGAAAGTTGGAACCTTAATACCAATCCTAGACCTAAACCACTGAACAAGTGTTTAACAACTCAAAAATTCTGAATGCCAGCACTTGAATTAATTTCACTGCTACAAGAGAGAGCCTGTTTGACCACAATTGGCACAAAAGATGCTTATTTTCATATGTCAAAGTCTTGGAAGCAGAGAAAATCTCTAAAATTCAAGTACTGCCGATCAGGAGCGGCCATCAACGGTATGAGTGTTTTAAAAATACGTTTTAGTGTTTGTAGTTGCAATTCTACACAAACAGGCAGTGCATGTTTACCTATACCTAGTCAACGAGCTGATAACTGGCAACAACTTTGTGCAGCGTGCACGTACCATAGTGCTACTCCCACACCATCCGGTGTTCACATTCGATGTGGGGAAGTTGAGTCTAATGCAGGTGCAGTTCAAGACATTTTTGGATTTGGAGCAATGATGAACTCTCCGATATTCCTGCCTTTTTCTTCAGAGGAAAGTATACAGGAATTTCAGGCAATCTTTCACATTTACCAGGTGTCTGTGTCAGGCAGTGTGGATTGTTATGAAACTATTGGGTATGATGAAATCATGCATTCACTTACTGCCACACATGGGGCTCATTCAAGGGTGTATCAGAGCACAGAGGTTCTCCAGCATGGGGTCTGGCATGGATTCACATGCTCATGAATATTCCCTGTTGTCAGGCTGGGAATCTTCGGTAAAGAAAAAATCAGTTTGTTTCACTTCTGAACTGTCTTTCTCCTAACAACCATTCACTGGTCTCTGGGTCATACTGCCCCCAGCCAATGACTGCCCTCTACCTAAGCCCCTCCTCTGGCAGCCATCTGTAGATTTTTACCGCACGTTCGAGTGGTGGGAGTCCTTAGCGTTTACTCTATTTTTTTGGTCAGTCGAGCCTCGAGCTCCATCGATCCATCATCCGACTAACGGGGACCGGTTTTTCGGAAGCTTCTATGCCCCTCAAGGGTGATATTTCGTCAAAGTTCCATTCTTGGAGGATTCCAGAAGATTCTTGAGGCCTATCCCTCGTGGACATGGCTGATGATAAGAGAGACTCGACACCCCTGTTCAGGATCTGCCCTGGATGTGGACTATGGAACATTTTCCTGGACGATGGGCACTCCATGTGCCTTTGCTGCCTACATTCTGACCAAACGCACGTGGCGGAGACCTAGTACATGGTCCCCCGCACCATGAAGGATCGTCGCAAGCGGCTCTCGGAGTGGCTACAGACGACGAATCCGGTGGCGGGTGAGCCCCAGCAGCATGCCTCTCCCAGGAGGAAATCCGAGCGGTCTTCTAAGACCTTTGAGGGCGTTCCGGCGACGGGGGCCCAACAAAAGGCAAAGCACTGTGAGTCCGTGGGCACCAGGAGCGCCGTTTTGACGGGCTCCTCAGCAGCCATCTCCGACGCCATCAACCACGAGCCAACGCTCTGGCTCACAGAAGAAAAGGAAGTCAGACCACCTGGGTAAGCTTCTGGAGAAGGCCTGGTCTGACCCCCCCCCCCACCCCCTCCCACAGTGAAGGCCTCGGGCGCTTCCAAGGTTGTGAAGGCCAAGGTTCACCAGGCGAAGACTTCTATTGAAGGAGTGGTGGTGTCCCTAGCAAAGGCTGCGGATGCAGGCCCAAAGGAGACGGCCCCCAAGACTAGAGTTTCCCTGCCTGCTCGGATGGAATCGTCTTTTCTGCCCATTGAGAAGACTCCGATGAAGACGATGCCGATCATCTCCCCAAGACCGTCGCTCCTGGCTGAGAAGAAGGGGGGGTGATGGTCCTGCAGGGCTCAGATATCTCCTCCGAGGAGGAACTTTCTGGCCTGTAGACCGTGCTGGTCAAGAAGTTCTCAGAGGCCAAGTCCTACGGGAAGGACCCAGGCGAGGCGGATGTGGAGAGCAGCGAGGATACCGACGAGGAGCAGCAGGGCGGTGAGGAACCAGAGGACACCACGCCACTGCCATCGCTCCAGTCACAGCCACCGCAGCAACCGCCGCTACCACCGACGAACATATCGGCTGACATCCTTCAGGCACTGCACACCTTGTGGTCAGAGATACGGACAAGGATGACTGTGTCGCTGGCGGGTGATCCCGCGGCACCTGGGCCGTCAGGGGACCCACCGACCAAGAGGAGGAGAGCCCACCCTCCTCCCCCTGCCATCCTTTGCCTCCATCCCCTCCCCTGAGGGACGATACAGAACCGGAGATGGGGATGACGGGTACGGACGGCGGCGGAGCAGATCTCCCGTTGCCAGTGCCCAGGGCATCTCCGCCTGACGATGGTCCCGGTGCAGGATGATCCTCGTCGCACCGACGTGGCCGAGGCAGAAATGGTGCCCGGACCCTCTGGACATGTTGGCGTCCCCTTCAGTCAGGCTTCCGGCGGACGCAGATCTTCTCGCTAGGGAAGGAGGCGCGATTCTGCACCACAACCCAGGATCGCTGAAGCACTAGAGTTTGGAGTATATGATATCCCGGCGGACTGCAAGGAAGTGCTTGCCAAGGCCAGGGCTTCGTCTACGCAGAAATGCTATGGGCATAATTGGAAGAGGTTCGCAGTCTGGTGCCGTGCACAGAAACTCAACCCTATACGGATTACGGCTCTGCAGGTGCTGCCATACTTACTGTCGCTGGCCAAGGCAGGATTGGCTCATGCTTCCAACAAGGTTCATCTGGCGGCTATCTCCTGCTACACTAGAACTCCGGGGCGGTCGTCGTTGTGGTCACACCGCCTGGTCAAGGAATTCATAAAAGAACTTTTCAGTTTGTTCACGCTGGTGAAGGCTCCGGCCTCGGGCGTGGGAGCTCAATGTGGTACTGACTAGGCTCATGTGTCCTCCGTTGGAGCCTATGCATTCGGCACCTCTGAAGTTTTTATCGTGGCAGACAGCGTTTCTTGTGGCCATCACTTCTGCACAACCAGTGGGAGAGATCCAGGCCCTCTCTTGTAAACCACCCTATTTGACATTCCACGAGATGAGGGTGGTGCTGCGGACGCACCCCTCCTTCATGCCCAAAGTGCCGTCGGACTTCCACCTCAACGAGCCCTTGGTGTTACCTGTTTTCTTTTAGTCGCCGGCTGAGAGGACTTTGCACTCGCTGGATGTGGCTAGAGTGCTGAAGTTCTACGTGGACCGCACTGTGTTTTCTTTTTTTTTTTATTTGGTTTTATTAGTTTTTGCAAAACAGCACATAAGGAGAAAAGCAAAAGACAAGAACATGAAGAAAAAACAAAGGAAAGATTTACATTATGTCGTACACCTCCGTTAGCATCTGGTTGCTTGACTGAGAAGAAACACATTATATAATATAACATTCTTAAATTAACAGTGGTTCCATATTTCTGGGTCTATTACATCAACATTTAAACTTTAAGCTTAACCCACACCCTCCCCTCTTCCCATCTTGGATTAGCATACATTTTGTGATCATTCATATAGCTTGGGAACTATGTAAGCACATTGAACATTGTTCCATTATCTGGTAGGTCTTTTACCACATAGTAAGAGTTTACTTCCGTGATGATTTGCAGGGTTTGGCATCTTGTTTCAGGACCCTATGGACTCCCTCGATTATGAGTTGGAGGTTGTTGCAAGATATTTATTCTTAAAGTCTACCCATAAAGCCTCGCATTGAGCTGCTTTGTCATGTAAGGAGGCAGTAATGGTTTCCATCGAGTAGATGTTTGAGACCAAGTTGATCCATTCATTCTTTCCTGGGACCGTCATGGATTTCCATTTGATCACTAATAATGCTCAAGCTGCCAACAGTAGGTGGGGAGCTAGGCCTTTCACTCTGGTTCAGTCGTCCTCGTCTCTTTCTAGGCCAAACAATATTAGATGGGGATCGGCGTCCCTTTGAATCCCATCTATTTCCTTGATCCACCCCAAGACCTCGTCCCAGAACACTTGGATGCGTGAGCAGCCCCACCACATATGCCAGTAGTTGGCGATTTCTCCGCATTTTCTCCAGCATCTTGGGCTCATTGTCTGGGACATCTTGGAGAGACGGAGGGGGTCGTATTGCCACCTATGTAAGAGTTTGATGGCGTGGAGTTTGTATTGACTGGATATGGAGGTTTTGGAGGCCGCTCTACACATTGTGTCCCATTGGTCGGGTTAAATCTCTTCTCCAATGTCCTTTTTCCATCTACCTCTCAGGGGGTCCGTGGATCTCTCTCCTGCCGCTATTAGCTCTTGGTACATTGCAGATATGAGGCCTTTCATGTCGGATTTTGAGTCCAGGAGAGTCTCAAATGGGGTAAGGTCTCTTTTTTAAGTTTGTCAATACGCCTTTTAGTTGAATAAAGTGAAATGTGGATAGAGTGCCTATACCTAATGCCTCCGTCAAATCTGGGAGAGTAATGAACAAATCTTTTCTCTGCAGTTGCCCTACTCTCTCTAGGCCCGCCTCATTCCACGATTGAAACCTTCCCACATTGGGGATGTGATTGTTTATACCGGGTGACCATAGGTGGCTGAGCGGGCACGGCCAGGTAGTGATTTTGCGCATTTCCTTGCGGGCTCGCGATATGCTCCATATGGTGCTTAATATGGGGTGGTCTTTGATTATCCTTTGCACCCTTTTATGAGGATTCCATAGCCATTCAGATACCGTGGCCGGGTACAGATAGTGATTATCCATTTTTACCCATTGGAGGTCTTTACGGTCCCTAAGGTGTGGAATTAGGACACGCAGCTGTGCGGCTTTATAGTAAGTCGACAGGTCGGGGAGTGCCACTCCTCCCTTATCTTTGGGGAGTGTTAACGTATTGTATGCAATTCTCGCTTTCCTCCACTGCCAGATGAATCGTAACATAATGTTTGGCTTCCATAAAGAACCCTTTCAGTATCTCAACTGGTAACATTTGGAAGGGGTACAGGAATCGGGGGAGGCATACCATTTTGACAGCATTAATCCGCCCCAGCAAGGAGATTGTCAGTTTGTTTCATCTTTTGCGATCCGCTGCGAAGTGCCGGAGAATGGGGGGGGGGGGAATTGGCTTCATAGAGGTCATTCAGAGTTTTGGTGATTTGTATACCCAGGTAGTGTAACGTAGTATGTTCCAATTTAAGGCCTAGAGGGTGGAACCTAGAGTTGTTCTCTTCGACAGATCCCTGGAGGGGGAACAGTATGGACTTAGTCCTATTTACTTTGAACCCAGAGTATTGGCCATATTCGTCTATCAAGCAAAGGGCACGGGGGATGGATTGTAAGGGATTGATTATGTGGAGGAGAAAGGAATCTACATACAATGCTGCTTTATATTCTGTTGTTCCTAGCCGCATTCCCTCTATATTGGGGTCTGCTCTCATTTTTTGTGCCAGGAGTTCTATAGAGAGTGCAAATGAAATCGCAGAGAGTGGGCATCCCTGTCTGGTCCCCTGTTTTAACTCGAACCATCTCGAATATTCACCATTCACAAATATCGATGCCTTGGGGGATGTGTATATCGCTCGTATCCCATCACAGATTCTTGGGCCTATTCCGACTTCTGCAGGACTGCTCCCAGGAATTCCCACTCCACCCTGTCTAAAGCTTTTTCTGCATCGATGGAGAGGAGGGCAGGATCACCTGAGAGATTGAGTTGCGTGGATGAGGTGTAGTGTTTTGCGCATGGTATCGGCACCTGTCTCCCAAGAATAAACCCAACCTGGTCAGGGTGGATCAAGTGGGGCATTAGTGTTTCCAATCTTGCAGCCAATACTCTGGCATAGATTTTGGCGTCAATGTTAAAGAGGGAAATGGGGCGCTAAGATCCGCAGAGTTTAGGGTCTCTCCCATCTTTGGGAATGACTGTTATCAGTGCTCTCTTGAACGAATCTGGTGCCACCCCAGTCTCTATTATCTCGTTGAATAGAACAGTTAGGAAGGGTGATAGTTGGTTTTGGAAGGTTTTGTAAAAGCCGGCAGTGTACCCATCCTCTCCCGGAGATTTGCCCAGCGTTAGCCTTTTAATTGCGTCTTGGATTTCCTGTTCAGCAACTGGGGAGTCAAGAAGCTCAGCTTCTGCGTGCGTTATCGTGGGCATGGTTATTGGCGATAGATATGAGTTTGTGTCTTTTTGGTCGGGAGTTGTTTCAGAGGTGTATAAGTTTTCATAGAAGGTGGCGAAGCACTCTGGGATAGTACGGGGGGGTCATTCGGGGGGGTGGAGTCTTATATTATTTCCTTTACCTTGCGTTCCGACCTTTGCTCCCTAAATCTGGCTGCTAATAGGGCATCCGCCTTGTCTCCCTTCTCATAATATTTCTGTTTGAGAAACTGCAGTTTGCGTACTACTTGATTGTGTTCCAACAGCCGTAGTTCCTCCCTTCTTTTTCGTTGGGCTGCTCTTATTTTTTCAGGGTCCACCTCAGCTTTTTTTTTAACCTCCTCCTCTAGGTGGCGTATTTCAGCCCGTAGTCTATGTTCAATGATCTTTCGCTCCCTTTTCTTAGAGGACCCCTTGCGTATTAAAATGCCTCTCCATGTGGCCTTCGTGGCCGCCCAGATCGTTTGTTTGGAGACTTCCCCGTTGTCATTTGTTTTTAAAAAGTATTCATCGATTTCAGACTCCATTTCAGTTTTGAAAACTGCATCTTCCCATAGAGTTTCATTGCACCGCCAAGTCCCCCCTGTAACGGGTAAGTCTGCCCAAGTAATATCTACTAGTACCATGTCATGGTTGGACCATGTTATCGGAATGATATGAGTATCGCTCAGTGTCTGTGAGATCTGTTGTGAGAAATATGTAGTCTATATGAGTAAATGTGTTGTGGGAGTGCGAATATTAGGTGTATCCGGATTCACTGGGGTGCAAAACTCTCCACACATCTTTCAATTCATATAGTTCTGTAATTTCAGACAGTTCAGTACAATCCCCTTTATGTCGGCTTCTCGTTTCAGGTTTACCTGGTTTCCAGTCTTTGGACCGGTCTGCCCATTGGTTAAAATCACCTCCCAGGATTATATGTCCCTTGGCTTCTAACATTATTTTGGGGATCGTTTTCTCAAGAAATGCTGTCTGACCGGCGTTGGGAGAGTATACGGTGGCAATGGTAACCTGCACTTTCGCAATTTTCCCCGTTATCAGGAGGGCACGACCACTCACATCTGACCATGTCCTCTCAACTTCAAATTTAATCCCCTTCTTGAGTAGGATTCCAACACCTCCTTTCCTGAGTGGACCAGAACTCCAAAACTCCAGGCCCCCCGCCTCCCCAGAATGCTCCTCTCCCTTTGCAAACTTTGTCTCCTGCAGGAGGAGGATGTCAATGTTGGACCTGCGAAATTCCCTAAGCACCAGTGCCCTTTTAGTTGGTGAATTCAAGCCCTTCACATTGATGATCCCAACCCTGAGGGAGTCTTTCTTTAGGCTTATCAGATAAAGCCATCACTGGTTATTTTTGGGAAGAAGCTCATTTTCAGCGGCCAGACAATTATACGCTCTCCCAGTCCCACTATATCTTTGGTGTTACGGATTAGTTCAGATGATGCTAGTACTTGTTCCAAGTTTCCATTCCCTATCCCCACCCCCTCCCTTCGACTCCTGGATTTATGATGACCCTGTGAACCCAGGAACTGAGGATGTAACATTTGCATCCTTAGTCGGCGTCCGGCTCGGACTTGATGAAAATCTTCAGTCCAGTGTCGGACCATCAGTGGGGACCGTTGCCCCACGGCCCCAATCAAGCATTCCATCTTGACATAAAATTGAGCCCCCTTCTCACCCCCCCCCCCTCCCTCCCAACATCACATATTTCAACAATAACAATCGTAGGCATGCAAAGATGTAACATTACGTGCGTTCTTCGGTCATTTCTTCGGAAGTTCGTTTCCCCCCTTACATCAGGGGGGAGCTCCGCGGCCAGGGTTCCCCATGTCGACTGTGTTCCAAAATCTGTCTCTATAGGGATCTGTTCCCAGTATCGCGACCGTAGATTTCAATGCGTTGAATCGTAAGGTACCTGAGACTTGTTTTCATTTTCTGCTTTCAGGCGTTTTGTTTGGGCGTCTAGATTTCCTTGATCCTTTTACTCTTTTTCTCCTAGGGCCCTGGAGTTCCCATTGCCTTTCAGGCCTTTCGGTTTCGCCATCTTCACCCTGTCTTGGGCTTGTTCCCAGGATGTCTGCAATGCATTCCTTGATCTCCACCTCAGATCGAAGGATAATTTTCCTGGTTCCATGCTCAAAGGTGAGTGAAAAAGGGTATCCCCACCTATATCGCGTGCCCTGTTCTTTGAGCCATTTCGTCAAGGGGCTGCAGAGGCGTTTTAGTGCCAGAGTGAGTGAGGGAGGATAAGTCCTGAAATATAGTGATCTGGGCACCTCCCATTGTGAGCGGACCTCCAGATCTCGCCTTCTTCGGGATCCTAGTTCTGTCTTGGTATCGGTGGAATTTGGCGAGGACCGATCGCGGGCCGCCAGGTGGTCCACCCGCTCTGTGTATTCGGTTTTGGGCTCATCAATGTATTCGTCCGCCGTTAAGATTTTAATGATGTCATGGATCGTGCCTTTGAGGTCTTCTTCAGTTTCACCCTCGCATTCCGGAATTCCAAAAAAAGAAGGTTATTCCTTCTTTCCCTGTTTTCTAAATCGTCCATTTTCAGGCGTATTTCCTCTTCCCTCTTTTCGATGTTTCGTATCCTCCTGTCCATTTGGGTCTCAAGGGTATCAATTGAGGCCTGCTTGTTCTCGACACCCTCCAGCCTCTCTTCAAAACTGTCCATTCTCTGGGTAATCTTGTCAATTTTACCACCCAGGTTGGCACCCATGTGTATCTCACTCAATAGTGCGGCAATGTCACCCTTAGTAGCGGCCGCCCCTACTTCCGCAATGTCCGTTGATATGATGGCTATATGTTCAGGGATCGGCGAGGAAGGAGCATAAGCGTATCTGGCTAGTCTACCTTTCACATTCATAGAATGGGTCTTGGGTTAGAGGAGGCACACGCCCCTGGATCGGGGGCCCTACCCTCTTCGGAGCTGCGTAGACTGGCGAGTACAGGGTTAACCCAAGTGTTCAGTTCGCATTTATGTGCCAGTGAGAGGCTGGTGGGGTATTCAATAGGCGGTCCGGAGTGTCACGAGGCCCGTCCTCCGAGGGGTTTACCTGGGGATATATCTCGTGGGGGGGGGGGCGCAGGGTCGGGATCCTCTTCACCGTCTGTGGTGGAATCGCCGTTCTGTCACTTATAGATTCTCCTGAGTGACCGTGGACCCCAGGCACCACGGGTGGTGGGGTTTGTTTGGCCGTTGAGATGGGGTAGGCTACGGTGCTCCGGGGTGTCTGTGGTAGATCCAGGACATCCTGGCGTCGTGATGCTATCGGGTCTTTAGGGAGTCTCCACGTTCACCTTTTAGAACAGGGCGTTATTTACTTGGTCCACCTTGAAGAGCGTATTTTGGCTTTCCTCCGGATGGGAGCACACACGTTTCCCCAGTGGCCAGCTCAGGGAAGCAACAGCAGGATCAGTATGGCGAGCTGTGTTGCTGCAGCCGTGAATCAGCCCGATTCATTAAAGTTTCGTTGGCCGTGGGCGGGCGTAGTGAGGCCCGTGTCCCGTTGTCATGCCCTTCCCCTGCAGGTGGGGGATGTCGGACCTCCTTGTGAAGGAGGTCAGGGCTCTCCTCAGGTGGGGGCACAGGCGTGCTTTGGTCCCTGGGGGCCCCACATGCAATAGCAAGCAGGCACCTCGGGTCCCCGTACCCCCACTCAGTGGTGGCTCGGCGGCCCCCGAAGGCAGCGGACCTCCTGTGGAAGGCGCCGCGGGCGGTGAAGTCAGAGGGGCCCGCCCGCGGATGTTGCGCACGCCGACAGAGCGTGGATGGGGCTGCTTCGGGAGCTTAACGCTCCGCGGGTGTGGAAGGGGGGTTCTCGCCTCCGATTAGGTCTCTCCAGAGCCCAAGCGGCACGCAGGTCAGGGTGTGCCGCAGGGGTCCCCTTTCGTGCTCTCCGCTTCATCCTCTTCACACACGGCGCTGCCACCCCAGATGGCCAGGGGGCAGGATGAGAAGGAAAGGCCGGGGGAGGGCACGTCACAGGCAGCTCAGCCGGACTGCTGCCGTCTCATGAAAATCACCGTCTGGTCTCAGCGTTAAGTACGCGTGTTTTAACTTTCGTTTTGTGCGTTCTGTGGAGCGTGTGTGTCCGAAAGGCGATTTCTCCAGCTTCCCTCGGCCGATTTCAGCCGGGTTTTCTTCTGAGTGTTGGGGGGGTGTTCAGCCAGCTATGACTCAGCCCATTACCCGGGGAGGTCGTGAGACGGGGGCTCAGGTCATCTCAAGGGCTTACGGCGCCAGAGCTCACGCAGTCAGTCCTCATCAGTGCGCCCCCTGGTGGCCAGTGACTAAGTGTTTTCTGAAGTCATCACAGCTGTTTGTGAACTTTGGCCCATTGATCCAAGGGAAGGCCCTCTCCAAGGCTTCCATTTCCAGGTGGCTCTCCGGCTGCATCACCCATTGTCACCGGTTGGCGAACCGACAGTTACCTGGCCATCCGAGAGCTCATTCGACCACAGCGATCGCTGCAACTACGGCATTCCTGTCTGGTGTGCCCCTGCTGGACATCTGCAGGGCTGCTACGTGGTGATCGACGCACACCTTCACGAAATTCTACTGCGTCGACCGTGATTCCAGGGAGGAGTCCAGAGTCGGCCAAGCAGTGCTGCGCAACCTGTTTGCTTGAAGGTGAGCCTGGTGAAGAGGTAAGAGATGCTTAATGTTGAGATGTTGAAATGCTTAATTTTGAGCCTTGCCACCTCCCATGGTTGTGCATGGGTGTACTGCTATGTATTCTTTATTCATGAGCATGTGAATCCATGCCATACCCCATACTGGAGAAGGAACAGGTTACTTACCTGCAACTGTTCTCCAGCATTGGTCTGTCATGGATTCACAACCAAATTCATATTCAAATTCCATGTCAATTAGACAATTTAATTTACACTGTCCTTCTGAGAAGCCCAATCAAATGCAGATATGCGGCAGCAAGTCATGTTTTCCATGGACAGAAAACAAACTATATTTGGGTTTTGTGGGATTTTTCAGTAAGGCACTGTTAGCAAGGTGAATAAGCCAATGCGTCCAAGAATGTTATGAGCTAGGAAACAAGCAGCTACTTCCCAAAAACTAAAGGCTCACTCAATGAGGGCAACGGGAGCTCCACTACTAGACACCATTGGTACACACTTTTACAAAGGACTACTGTCTGGATATCTGGACAAGAGCAGATTTACAAGTAGGACAAGCATTACTGAATACTGTACATACCACACAATATCAGCTAAGAGAAAATACTGCTAGCTAATCTATGCATAGCATGTGACTGTAAAACAGATACCTTCATCCGTATGCAGCTTGTGTAACTTCCCAGTAACAATCGTTTTGTAGCTTAGCCCTGTTTTCGTCATGCACCCAAGCTGCCCATAGAAGTGTTAAAGTCCTTTCTCACCCATGTGTGTTTTTGCGTGAACTCCCATTTTGTACAACAAGTTGTTTCTTGAAAAATAGACTTGCATTGACATGGGAGGTCCTTTTACAATATTCCCCTCTTATATGTGGAGGCTACCCACCATGACCCAGCAAATCAACACTGCTTGTTTCTTTTCCACCATCAGTTCAGTCAGAGTAGAGGCACAGAAGAGAAAAGCTGCTGTGGCAGTCAAAAATGTGGGACAGACAAGGAGTCTTAAACCCCTGCTGTTCATTTCCACATGAAGACACTCCTTTTAAATGCAGCCTGATGTGCAACTCCAAATTTCCCTAGATTGAAACCCTCCAGGAGTCCTATCGCGCTCTGCCATGTGACCAAATGGGGAAAATGATCAAACTTGCCAAACGTTTGTTAAACATTTTAAACGTCATAAACAGCACTGGGCAGCATATCATGGAAGCCGATAAGGAAGAGACTTCTGAAGCACAGGGATTGGTGGCAGACATTTTGTAGGTCGAATCACCTGGAGAAATGAAGGTTAGTCCCCGAAGAGACAGGGTCCTAGGAGAGCAGAGCTACAAGCACCACAAATGCCGGCACACACTGGTCCCTCCCTGATTACATACAAAGCTCCTTCAAATGCACCCCAGCTCCGTAGGGACCCCCAGCAGTGTGGCTCAGAAGAAAAAACAAAATGTGCAGAACACCACCAAACATCCCCAGCATCTGAAAGGACACCTGAACCTAAAATACAAAGACTTGTCAGAGTTCGACCCACCTATAAGACTGCTTCTAACTGTGTTAAGTATTCGGTCTGCATTTCTCTCCAGCCTACCTTACATATCAGTCTCTGAACTAGTTAACCAACACAACCCTATCTAAAGTCTAAACCTTCCCAGCAACTACTGTAATCTATTTACCAAGTTTACAAAAACTCAATTGGTTCTCTTTGGTGGCTGATATTCCTGTGCCCCTGATTCTGAACTGTCTCTTGTGTCCTAGCTTTATTTAGGCAGGTCCTACCCTCGCCTGTTAGTCTTGCCAGCTGAAAGAGAATGCTATCCTTTCTCCCTATGCCTAAGCCTCGCACACTACTCCTCATATAAGTGTCTTCCCATTACTGACAGCAGGTAACGAGACACTAAGGAAATTATATATGACTGCTCCCTCTGACCTTCATCTTGAGCACTACCATGTGTTGACTAGAATTGCTTTTGGAGTAACTGAAATTCAGTCCACACCAACACATGCTTGGCTCTGCAAATTTTCCTCAGAATTGCCTTAGGACATCACAGACATTCTAAGCAATCAGGGGCATAGCTGTGTTTAAGCATTCCCTCCTCATTAATGGAACAGTACTCTTCTGGGGTATGCATGCTGAAGGTGAGTTTGCTGAAATGTGCTCTGGACTAAATCTCAGCCTCCTGATCATCGGGTTGAATGCAAACTGTGACTGATGGTCTGTATGAAGGGGTTTAATTCGAAAGGCGGTTGATCAGTGGAGGAACAGGTATTTTAAGGGGGCCTTGCACACTCCACTACCAGCACAAGGCAAATCCCTCCCCCTCCCCCGCCCCTGATGGCCACTGCCATAATGCCTCATGTTAATGAGTGATCAATTTAAGGAAAGGTTTGGAATTAATATTCACTCAACAAACACATGTAAGCAAAGTGGTTTAATGACATAGGTTATGCACACAAGTTCAGATTCACAAACAAGTGATTTTTCTACACCACACCAGAGAACTATCTGCTTTCTGTTCTAAGTATGGGCCCTGTCACATCCACACAGATGTTGATTGGGATGTCGGTCTGACCCTAGTACAGTCTAAACTGTTAAAGGCTTTCTGCAGAGATGCATTTGAACCATTGCAGGCAGAGCTGCCATTTTGGCAGTTTTTGTATGATGACCATTTAAACAAAGAAAGGTCACAAAACAAATTGGAGGTATTTCAGGACTTTTAAAATGCCTTAGTACCCAAATGGACACCATATATAGGCATTTGGCTTCTAATGCGATACAAAGGCTGTAGTATGGTATAGCCAAAAGTAAAACAGATAACTGCCACCAGCCTACTCCCTAACACAGAGAGAGAGAGAAGTCCCCCAGGTGCAAAATGGGGGTGTGCTTAAAGAGGACCCAAACCCTGGTAGCCGTATGGGCTACCATGTTCAGCACATTGGAGCAGAGTTGAGTTTATAGGGGGCATCAGGATGCATCACTCTGCCAAAACGAAATTCTAAAAAAACTCAAAAGCCAGCAAAAATATGGGACTCAAAAAACACACAAAGGAATTTCAAAAATTGAATTCCGCATGAACAGCAAAGAAGTGTATGAGGTGCTTAGAAAAATTGAACAAATGAAAATGAGACCCTGAAGTCACTTGTGACTCTTTCAGGCCGCTTGTTGGTCATGAGCAGTACAACTCCGACAAGACTATTGTATGGTGACCAGCAGACGCCCATTTACCAAAAGTCTCTTAAGACCTTTCTGTTACCACACACTACATTACTGTTCATACCAATTTCGATCTCATGTCTCCCAGTGGTGGAACGAATCCTACATTATGCTGTAAGGAAGGCATGGTAATCGGAAGCACGACAGACACAAGGAGTATAATCCAGTGGTAAACAGTAGAAGGCTGAGAAAAATGCCTAATATAAGCCTAAATCTAAAATGGGAGCAAGCTACAACCATCAAAATAAAGAAAACGCTGTCCTAGTTGTGTCGTGTCAAAACAAAATGGCCAATACTAATAAACCTATTACCAAATCCTTGCTCTATAAAAACAAAAGGGTGTGAAACAATGATATGTATAACTAGAGTGTACTGAACACTGAAATGTCCAAAAGGGTTTCGATAGATCAGGACTGCTGAAATAGTGTACTCCCTTCCCCACGTTACATCACGAGACAAGGCGGAACAGTGGCATGACTGTGAGCACCGCTTGAGTCTATAGGCATCTAGAAGCAGTTTCTTCAGAAAAGACAGGATCTTTCGAATCAATGTCTTTTGCTTGGCATCACAAGACTTTCCCAAGCTCTCTCACCATGCGAGATTTCCCTCTTCCCCGGCATCCTCGTGATACCCCCTTCGTTGAGTTTACCTTCGTCTTTGCACCATTGTTCAGTCACTTTAACAAAATGCGGGATTCACTTTCCCTTGTTTTCACTTGGCAGCCCTCCGTCTGATTCATTATAGCCTTCAAATCACAGTTCAGTTAACTTCATTAGTCCTATGCGTTGGACACTCAGGAACTAATATTTGGGGTGGCATCCTTCTGTTTGGTTCACATTTGCCTGTCCAACTTATCACAATGCAGGATTCGCTCCCCTTAGCTCTCTTGGCATCCCTCTGTCGGGTTCACACTTGCCTTTGCAACTTCATCACAATGCTTTACTTTACAATTGTTCACTTTGTTTCCCACTTGTCAAAGACTTTAGTTTGTACAAGGATTTTGCTTGCACCTTCATATGACCACTTTGACTTTCTTTTACTTTAATTGGTCACTCTGAAGGCCTTCTGGTATTTACAGTCTTTCCAATTATCTTCATTTCAGTCTACCAGTTTCACTCTGGGTGCAGAGCCTTTCAAGAAGGTTTTATTCTATTAACCGGACCACTCGGTTATTCTTATACTTTGTTATATACTTAGCATATTTCAGTCTTAAACACATTCACAATGTTGCAGGATTCCCTCATGGTTTTCAATGACATGTGCAACTTCTGCATTAATCGTTCTGGTTGCAATGTACTTTCACTCATGGTTTCACGAAACCCTGCAAGCCTCTTCAAATGCTTTGGTATCTTTCACTCGATAACACCCACTGGTCGCCACAGTTTACTCCCCGGTAGTGCTCAATACCATCTGTCCAGTGTTTCCTTGAAGCCAAGGCTGTTGGTTAAGTACGACTCCCCCTCTTCCCAACTCTGTTGTTTACCCAAAGAAGAGCCTGCCTTCACCTTGTGCATTAATGGGGAGGTTTACTTTGAAAAGTCTGCACAACCTTCACTCTGCAGTTGGCCGGACCACAGCCCTTCTTTCGCCTCTTGGCCCCTTCTGCTCTGCTTCCACGGTTGCTCCAATTTCACAGGATCTGTTCTCCTGCTGCTTTGCTGGTTCTGGTCGCCTTGCCTCCTAGGTGCTCTCATGCTCTGCCTTTTATTGCATTGGTGAAAGGGAACAGGATTCAGGTGCAAGTCACCAGGATTAAGTGCCCGACTCTGCCTGACCCTGATATTGGTACATGTCAGACAAACTGGTTGTGTGTGAGTCAGTCTTTCTCTGAAGCACTTTGTCCGTGCAGCAGTGTGTGTGAAGTAAGGGGGAGGATAAGATTCCTAGATAGTATATAGAATGACGGTGTTCTACAGGGAAATGGGTGTAGGGATACTGTCTCTCCTCCAGGTGCCCCCCTCCCCAGGGACCCCATCCAGATGATCCTCCCGCACTGGTCTACCCCCGGAGTCTGAATCCAATAGCGATGGCCATGTACCAGCCACCTAGATGACAGATGCCAAGGGACTAGTCGGGAGACACCCTTTGGTTTCTCACAATGCCCACAAAGGGGAGTCCATCACAACAGGCCAGTGGGTGCAAGGGACAGTAAAGTACGGTTATACACAGAGTTCTGGACTTCCCTGTACAACATTCAACCAAGGAAGTCGCTTATGCAAAAGGAGCACCTCATTCTGCTGCAAGTTGAGGTATAAGCACTCTTTCTAAAGTGGGTCAGAGGATGAATCATTACGAGAGCAAATCAAAGGTATTGAACCTACCTCCTTGTTCCCAAAAAAAGAGTTGATAACTTTGTTCATCCTGTGCTTGACCTGTGTCAGCTCCACAAAATTTGTCATGCTGCAAAGTTTCTGCATGCTGACACTGCAAGACGCCATGCCACCACTGCAACAAGGGTGCTTAATAGGGACGCTAGACATGAAAGATGAAACTTACATTTTCATGTTCCCAATTCACAGAAAGTATCTCTGCATCTGTGTGGGTGCTCAACACTGCCAGTTCACAATGCTCCCTCTTGGTGTAATGTCTGCACCATGGATGTTCTTGAAGGTACTGTTGTGACCACAGCGCACATGCACATGCACAGACACAGTGCACATATACCCATATCTAGACACCTGGCTGATAATGGAAAGACTAGAAGTATCACATAGTTTTTGTTTATATACTTTATTGGCATTTTAATAACGACAAAACTCTCAACTGCCCCGATTGCCCTCCACCCCCCAGTACCCACGAAAAACAAAAAAAACCCTATTATGCGTGACAAGGCGAAAATTACCAGAACTACAAAATTGCATCGGCGAGCACTACATTAATCTATCGCATATGACGAACAGTTCAGAGGTCCCAGGTACTCTATGTGGGAGGATCGAGACGCTGGTTGACACCCACACAACATCCATCATCCCCAACACCACCGCCATCACCCGCCTTCCCACTCCTTTAGTCAGGTACAGTCCTAGCATCCAGACACCCCGGAGATGAAGAACATACAACAGTTTCTTGTGGCGAAGGTGGTCCAGCATCCCCGGCCTTTGGTTGATTGAGCAAATACAGCCTATACGCATCCCACATCTGTCTGTCGCCCCAGCGATTCCCTTGCAGAGCCCCCCATCTTGACTCCATATCATTACAATACAGAATGTCGTCTGCCCATTGAGTAACTTTAGGCCCGCCCTTCTTGCCCCACCCCAAGGCCACTCTCTGTTTCGCCAAAATCAGAAGGAGACCAATCAACCTCCTGATCCTCTTGGGTATCTGCTTAGTGTACCCCAGCAGAGCCAACACCGGGTCTGGAGCTATACGTTACCCTACAATCTCACCAACCACCGCAAAGACCTGCTCCCAGTATTGCTGCAGCCCCGCACACTCCCTTCCCACATGGAGAAAATCCGCTGCGGCATGCCCACATCTAATACAGGCACCCGTGCGCTGAGGAAAGTAGTCCTTGAGTTGGGCCGGTGAATAGTAATACTGATGTAAAAACTTAGTGTATCTATTTAAATCTTGAACAGACCGCCCCCCTCTTTGTCATCTCGCAGCAGTATCCCCACATGGCCACCGATATCTCCCTGCCCAAAGTCCGCTCCCAAACCTCCCGCGGGGACATTGCCACCCCCAGTCTGTTTGTCAAAGCCATTGCATACAGTACCGACGTTACTCACTGCCCCACACCACCCATATCATCTTGTCAAGCATATCCACCATGCCGGGTTGTTCAGGGAAAGATGGGAACAGTCGCTTCAGCGTCACCCGCAATTTATGATATAGGAACACATCCAACACGGTCATGGCCCCACGCTCCCTCAGCTGATCAGAGGTTACAAACTGTGCATTTGGGAACAAATCACCAAATTTGGACACCACTAGTCGTGTCATCATATCCACAAAGCTCTTTTCGATTGACAGGGGGACCTCAGGTATATACGTGACTGGGAGTTCCGAGGAGTACAGTACCTCCCCCTTAGACTTCCGTTCCAAAAGGGTCCATGCCCTTCAAGTCAGATCCACCATATTTTGGACCTTGCCCAGTCGGCTCGGCGCAGTAAGAACCACTGCGCACAGCAACGCCAGGGAACGCTATAGACAGATCTATCTCCACGTGCCGGCGTTCAGCCGCCATTCCGTACCAGTACCGTAGAAAGCTAGACTGTGCGACCGTGTAATAGAGCTCAAAGTCAGGCAGACCAAACCCCCCTCCCGAACGGCAGCCCACATAAAACTTGTCACCGCAGAGCAGAGCTCCAGAAAAAACTTCCTAGGTAGTATAATGGGCGCATTAAGAACCACATAAAGAAACCGGGGCAAAATGGTCATCTTGACCACGGAGATCCTACCAATCAAGTTAAGCGGGAGTGGATTCCACCCGAGCATCGTCGACTTAGCTACGTCAAGTGCAGCTAAATAATTCCTACGATACACCACCCCTTCCTCCCTGGCGATCTTGATCCCCAAATATCGCGTCCCTTCTGATTCCCATTGGAATCCACATTTGCCCTGAAATGGAACCACTGTCTCTGTTAATGGAAATATGACAGACTTATTAGGATTCACTGTGAGCCCAGACAGTTACCCAGTCATGATCGGGTCCAAATTAACCTCAGGATGGCGAATAAATAAGACCATATCGTCCACATACAAAGAAATGACCACTCGATGCGTGCGTAGTTGGACTCCCCGGTGCAGATAAAGTTCCCTTAACCGCTCAGCCCATGGTTCTATCGCCAAGGCAAATAATAAAGGGGACAGCGGGCAGCCTTGGCGTGTTCCGCGTTCCAACGGTATCAATTAGTCACCTGTCCGTTCACCCTTACCCTGGCCATCGGTCCTTTGTATAACAAAGATACTACGAAATGAACTGCGCGCCCAGCCCCATCCGCCTCAACACCGTGAACAGGAACGGCCACTCGATGGAGTCGAACGCTTTTGTGGCATCCAATAGGGCTGCAATAGTCGGCTCACTGTCCGGGAGCGCTGCCATCAGGTCAAACATTCTGCGCAGCCCAAACGAAGTCGACCACCCCGGTTTAAACCCTGCCTGAATCTAGTCGCCAACACTTTGGCCAGTATCTTATTATAAAGATTTATGAGGCATATCTGCCGATACGAAGAGCAATCGCCGGGAGGTTTGCCCTCCTTCAGCAGCACCACCACCACTGCTTCCCTAAGGGTGTCTGGGAGATGTCCCTCATCCACCGCTTGCTGATAGACTTGCAGTAGGTATGGGGCCAGCTTGGTTGCATAGGTTTTATAAAATTTGGCTCTAAAGCCGTCCGGCCCGGGAGACTTCCCACCCGGTAACGACTTAACAGCATCGATCACGACCTCAAAGTCAGCAGTCTACTCAGCCATTCCCGTTGCTCGTCAGAGCACCAGTACAGACCCACATCGTCCAAATATGTGTCGATATCCGTTTGTGCGACTTGCGATTGACTGCCATATAGTCGGCTGTAGAATGTATTAAATTCGAGAACTATTTTCTCATCCTCAAACTGTTCCACCCCCATAGCATCCGTGATTGCCGTAATTCTATTGCTGTGCCCGCTCATTCCAGTAGCCTTGGCTAATGACCTTCCCGGGGCCTGACCTTCTCCATATTGACGAGGGGCTGCTCTATCCCACAAATACTTCACCTCCCTTTGGACAAGAGCATGATATTCCTGGATCCTCAATTAATTCCCCTTGTTGAAGTTTACTAGGCGTGGGGGAAGCTGCCTGCAGGTTACGGATCTCTTCCTCCTTATGAGCCAGCTCTTTCCGAATCCTTTTGATGATGCCCAGTTCCTTGGCTATACATACCCCCGTATCACACATTTAAACCCCTCCCATAAGGTGGACACAGAGGATACAGACCCCTCATTTTAACCAAAGTACGAATCTATAGCAGTTGACAGTTCCTCCCTAAAGACTACATCCGTAAGGACCTCACTCTTAAACCTCCAGGGAGATCTAGTCCCCGCTCTCCCCACCAACTCCCCCGCTCTCCCCACATCGCTCGTCAGCCCCAGAAGCACCCGGGACACTAGGAAATAATCTAGGCGCGCAGCCATATTGTGCGGTGCTGAGTGGTGCGTGAACTGACTCACTTCCGGGTTCCTCACTCTCCATACATCCACTAACCCCCACATCGCAAGCATTCTCCGGACCCAATCAGAACTCCTGGTTCCCACTCGCGGGGCACTTCCACTTCTCGTCCGATCCCAGGATGGATCCAGGACCATATTAAAATCCCCGGCCCAGACTATCTCGCCTTCCGGAAGGTCCCCCAGCTGTTTCTCGATCCACAGAAGAGAATCAGTCGTATCCTGGTTGGGGCCATAACAGCAAATGAATGTATATAGTTTCTCTTGGATCATCCCTTGCACAATTAGTGCCCTACCCTCCCGATCCTTCAAAACCGCGGACAGTCTGAACCCCACCGAGCTATGTACCAGAATGGCCACACCCCTGGAATACGACGAGAAGGACGAGAAATACCTATGACATCCCCAGCCCCTACCAAATTTAGACTCATTATCCGCCGTCAGATGGGTCTCCTGGAGAAAGACCACCCCCACTTGATGACATCTCAAGTTTTGCAGAACTTTCCTGCATTTGGGCAGGTTATTAAGACCCCTGACATTCCACGTCATGATATTAAGTGCCACCATCGCACCATAGTTGTTAAGATATATTCAAGCCACCCCCCACACCAGTTTACATTCCCTTGTCCTCCATGTAACTATCCCCCCCACCATAGACCTCCCCTGCCAACAACTCCCCAACCTGTCGGCGAACAACCCCCGCCACCTCCCACCCTCCCCTTCCTTAACATAAACACCCATCCTCCCACCTCACGTGCCCCAACCAACCAATTCACCTCCCCCCTGTACATATGCATTGACAGCTTCCGCTTGAGGGGCGACTGAAAGCCTGACCCTCTGCAGCACAGCTACAAATAAATTGTCCCCAAACAGTATGTAAAGCAGAATATTGGCCAAAGGGGCATGCCACCTGCGAGTCGATCGTAGCCCAACCACTGAACACTCATTGTTCCCTTGCAGCCTCGAATCCCTTGGCAACATATCGAGGAAGGAGGCGGCTTCCTCCAGAGATTGAAAAAATAACGCCTTTCCATCGAGTTCGACCCGCAGCTTGGCAGGAAACAGCATGACATATCTAATATTCTTGTCTCTGAGCCTTTTCTTAACGTCCAGGAAGCTTTTCCTGCTCGCCTGCACTTTGTCAGAGAAGTCAGGGAAAAACTTGATGGTGTCGCCTTTATAAGAGACCGTCCCCTTCTCTCTAGCCTTCCAAAGAACAGTGTCCCTGTCTCGATAGTTCAGCAGACGGGCAATCACCGGACGTGGCGGTGCACCCGGGACCGGCTTCCTTCCACTCGGCACCCTATGCGCGCTCTCCACAAAGCAGAGCGGGGAGAAGTCCTCCGTCCCCAATGCCTCCTGCAGCATATCCTCCACCAACTTTTCCATATTCCTCTGATCTCCCGATTTGGAAACTCCTATAATCCGAACATTGTTCCTTCTGGACCTCGATTCAAGGTCATTCAGCTTCTCCCTGAGTTCCTTCAGGGCCTCCCTAACCCCGGCATTTCACCTGCAACCAACGCTGTTATGTCCTCTACCCCTGAGATCCACCCCTCCGCCTCATCCAGCCTCTCTCCGTGCTTGTTGAGACGGACCTGCATATGGTCCACCTTACATGTCAGCGTATCAAGCTTTCCATCCAACCATTGTATGCCGGACTGCAGTTGCGAAAACATGTTCTTAATGTCCTGGAAGGCAGTAGTGGGGTCCGATTCTGATCCCGGGGCCCGGGACACAGCCGGATCATCCATTACTCCACCGTTTCTAGGTTGACTGGGTGTCTCAAAGCATAGCCTTGATTGTTGCTTACTCCCCTTGCCGGACTTGGACATGGTGCACAAGACGAGCCGGCTCCAGACACTGCCCTTCTTCAAAGACTGACTCTGATAGGTGGCCTCCAGCGATGTCCTCCCTTCTCCCCACCAACACGCAGGTCTCGCTCACCTACACAGCCACCAGTTGCAGTTACGGGGAGGAGCCCTCCGACCACACCTCTGAACGCGTTCTTAAAGCGTGATCTGCGTGCCACACTCCAGCTGATGCCAGACTCCCTCCACCCCACCCCTCGGCCCAGCGGTTTCCCACTGTTAAACAGATGCAGGAGGCCACTCAGCTGGCCTATGACTGAGGTTCAGGGAGCATACAGCGGTTCAGGAGAGTCCCGGATCGCTTGGATAATCCACTCCACACACGCACCTTGGTTGGGACAAGCCAAAAGAACAGTCTATTTCAGACAAGTGAGAGGACCAACAGTGTGATCCAGTCCGATTCCCTTTCTCCTCTCAGTGCTCCATATATGTCCACTGCGGCTCTCATATACCCCGCTGCACCTGAGACTGCCCAGATCTGACCATTCTTCCAGCTATCATGGGCACGGGATGCCCAGGGCACACAGGGCACTCCACATACACGCCGGCACACCCACTAGCCAGATGGGGCCCCCACTGTCTCCGGTTGTTTGGCCCAGAGCCCCCAGGCCTGGCCCCCTGCACACGTGGAGGGGGCCCCGCAGCACACAGGCCCGCAACCCCCAATGGGGCGCTCCGGCCTCCCGCTGGCTCCGCCTGTCCGAGGCAGGCGAGCCCCACAGGCCCAGCCAGGGGAACCACACGGCCCAAGCAGTCCAGCCAGGACCCGGGATCACTGTCTCCAGCACCCGGATCCGCACGCCGGCTCTGCCTCACCAGCACCGCTCCAGGTCGCCGGCTCCGTTCCTGCACCTCCACAGGGGCGGCCACCCTCCGTTGCTCCACCTGGCACTCTCAGGACCCCTGCCACCTCCGTGTCCCGCCTGGGCGCCTCACCGCTCCACGGCTACTCCGCTTCTCCATCCTGGCAGGGAGGACGGGCTCAACGCATCACCCCTCCTCCACTCCATCCCAACTAAGCCGTCGCCTGTCACCTCTCCACAGAGATGCGCGCTGACACCGATTCCAGCCGCCGACGCCTCACGCAAAGCATCATGCATTCAGGCACAGAGCCGCACCACAGGTATCCTCAGTACTGCCTCTAGACCCTCGGATAGCGGACCAGATTCATGAGGTGCTGGAGAGCTTCACGGACCCGCGGCCATCTTGGTCCGGCTCTCTAGCGCCCCCCGACTAGAAGTATCACATAGTTAACCATCAAACTGTTGCAATGATTAGCATTCTCCAATATTGTACTCCAATTAAACCTGATTTTGAGCAAGATCTAGAAATTCCTATCAATTGAAATGGGCTCGGCTCAGGCTCCACCCTTTCTGTCACAAGAAAGGATGCAAGTCTTCATGACTGCAGTCTCACTTATCAGCCATCAAACAATATGACAGTAAGAATAGTCATGAAATTGTAGGTATGAAGGCGACATGCATCAATTTAGTCCCTCCTGCAAGCCTTCACTTGAAGAAATGTCGGGATTGGCTCAGCGCACAATGATTCGTGTGGGGGATGGGAAAGATCCATCAGCTGGCATTGGAGCTGGAGCCCCTTTCGCCCCCCCCCCGCGCCGAGCCGAACTGCAGGAGCAGAAGGCGCCCAGCACGAAGCCGAGCAGATCCCCGCCTGCTGCAGCCTGAATGCGGTAAGCATTGCGCTCGAATGCGAATGCACCCGAAGGGCTTCATATTTCATCCAATCCACCTGCAACATCACGGATGATTTAATATCCCCGCAGTCCACCACAGCACATAATTGCCGTAGCGAACGATCACGCCTGCCACCAAGTTACATGAGGCACCCAGCCTGCCAAAGATGGCTGCCCGCCTGACCCTGGAAATCTTCATTGCCTTATCAGGCACTGTGCAGCCTACCCAATCCTAATTGGCTGCCGCCATCTTCATCTTGGGATTGGATGCCGGAAGGCATAGCCGGCCCACTCCCAGCAAGGCTTGCCGCCTCTGCCGTCCCGTCCGCCAGACCCCCTGGCCCTACGCTCGATTAATAGCAAGGTAACTCTAATGCCCCCTTGCCACCCAATTACCCTGTTGCCTCTCTAGCACCTCTAGCTACTACAACTGGCCCCACACCGAACTCTTGTGTCCATCAATTCCCTGTGTCCTAAGCACGCTCACTTGTACACTCCTGTAACAGGAGTGTACATCAAGCCTTCCATATATATAATTGGCATTACCGACAGTGCTTTACTCCGATGCGACCTGCATATCACCCACAGTCAATATTGCTCCCAACGCCAGACTCTGCGCACCTGTAACAATATCTACTTGTGAGCCTCCTTGTGGCCATTAATTTAGTCTGGCATACCTGGCCATATGTGCATCCCTAACGGAGTTTCTGCCCGGTGGTCTGCCGCCCATAAAGAGTACTTAAGTCAATCTGCAGTACCCAAAGGTAGACACCACCTAGTGTACTCCAGTCAAATTGCCTTACCTCAAATCAAGGTATTATTCAACGAACTCCAGTTGTGTTGCCTTATTGTAACCCTGCTATTTTTGAATGTACTTGAGCCACATTGCCTTTTTTTTCGGGCCGAGCTGCTATTTAATGTATTCTAGCCACATTGCCAGACTTTGAACCTAGTTGTTAAGTAATGCATACCAGCCACGCTGTTCCACATTGTTGCTCCACTCATTTTAGGTGTTACTCAATGTATTTCAGCCAAACTGACACATTTCGAATCTAGTTGTTGATCTAGATACTTCAGCCTTCTTGCCTTATTTGCTTTACCTCTAAATTAGGTGTTATTCAATGTATTCTTAGCAACACTGCCCTGTATTTTAAATCTAGGTGTCACTCCCGGCTTCCCAGTCATATCAACTACTTCATATCTGGGTGCTATGTAGCGCATCTCAACCACTTTTTGTCACCTAACCCAGGTATTACTTGGTGCTCCCTAGCTACATGGTGTTAGCGCAAATACAGGTGTCGCTCAGTGCTTTCAGCCAAATCACTCAATCCTAACCTAGCCATAACCCCAGCGCATCTCAGCTTTACTGCGATACCCCTACCCAGGCCATTATACAAATGCACACTGTCCCAACTGGTGCTAAACAAGCCTATTCCCCGGCTTCACAACATTCTTGACATCACCAGTTAGTATGTGCCCATTCACCACCCACCTTCTTGCCCACTTCCTGGTCAGCCTAAACACTGTAATACAGTTGAAGATGGCTCCACACCTACCTAATACGCCAGCTCCAACCAGACTTAACAACCGAGTACCATACTTGGATATAAACGATCCTCAGCTTCTGTTACCTTCCTGTCTCCCTCGCACCACCATAGATAGGAACCTAGGACTTAGAGCCAGACTAGCCAAAATGTATGAGCCCCCTGCCCGCTCACTGCCCACTACACAGAACTCTAGAACGCTGCTGTTTCGACCAAATTCTTCCACAAAAACCTTCAACTAACTCCAAAACCTCAACCCTACACCCCCTCATAGCTCCTTCAATCTAGGCACTCCTGAACCTACACAGGACAAGCGCCATACTACTTCTAAAAACATAGTTACTACTTCTGTAACTCAGCTAGTCCCAAAATCAAGGGAGCCTTGATCAATGCCAGATCGATAGTAGCTCATGCTACAGAAATTGCAGACTTAATCCTTATAGAAGACCTCGATTTCCTTGCCATCACTGAGACCTGGCTACACCCAGCAGCAGGCCCCATGCTCATGTTGGCAGTCCCAGATAACTACTTAATCCAGAGACCAGACCACCCCAACTACAGAGGAGGGGGTGTCGCCATTATCCACAAGTGCAGTCTTATCATGAGACCAGCAACCTCTACCGATGCCCTCTCATGCGAAACACTAGCAGTCAAAATTCCACTCACTAATACCCAAACCCTTAATATCTATCTGATCGACCGCCCGCCAGGCCCCATTGGCACCTTCGATGAAGACCTCAACGCTGTTTTATCCAGCAACCTCAAAAGCTCCACTCAAGTTGTCACCCTGGGAGACTTCAGTTTGGGCTACAATGACCTGGAAGACCATATCGCTAGCACTATAGTTAAAACTCTCACTGAATTAGGCTTTGCGCAAAGATGCATGACACCCACGCACTCGAAAGGTAGAACACTCGACTGGGTGGCCGATTACAATTGCCTAGCGAATATCACAAATATCTCACCCCTAGCCTGGACCGACCACCACTTGGTATCGTTCATGCTTTCTACTGACAGACCTCCACCCCCACCTTCCATTAGGGCCCCACCCACTCTCACTAGAGACGAGAAGAACATGACAGTAGAAAGACTCATCCCGAACCTACTCCCCACACTCAACACACTCCCTGACAACCTGGACCCAGAGACTCTGGTTGAAGAATATAACAAGATCATGGCCCCCTCGCTGGACCGTATCGCCCCCCTTAAACTCAGATCCAGCAAACCGAAAACGCACCTCAACAAATGGTACACACCATTCCGCAAAAACCTAAGGCAGCAAAAAAGAAACTGTGAGGCCACTTGGAAAAAATCCCCCTCAGCGTCAAACAAATTCAAACCTTTCAAACTAGCTGCACTGCACAAAAAAGAAATCTACTTTGTCAAATGATCCTCCTTTGACTCTCGCATATCCCAAGCAAAATCCAACTTGAAAGAACTCTTCTCCTCAAAGAAATAGAAACCCCCATAGCACCCCTTGACTCCTGCACCAAAGATAAAAACTGGTGCTTAGAAATTCAAAGTGCCTTAGCGAATAAGATCGCGACCCTTCAAAGTAAAATCTCCAGCAAAAGAGCTTCCCTGAATGACACTCTCCCTCAAAAACTCCGGACAAGCTCATGCCCACTGATCTCACCGGCTTCCAGTTTTCCAAAGTCAATACACTTGAAGTTGAAAAAATGATCCTGTCCTTGAAACCTTCTAATTGCCAGGGAGACCTGTGCTTAGCACAGCTCATCAAAGACGCTGCCCGCGACCTCTCCCCATTCATTACGAAATTGATTAATGCCTCCTTCGCCACTTGCTCCATCGAAACAAACTTAAAACAATCCTGGGTACTTCCACTACTGTAAAAACCCACACTTGACCCAGCCATACCCACAAATTACCGACCTATAACAACTGTTCCCTTCCTACTAAAAATTCTGGACAAGGTTGCTCATGTACAAATACAGAAGCACCTGGAAGATCACAACCTCTTAGGATCTAGACAATCTGGGTTCCGTCCCCAACACAGGACTAAAACCGCACTCATTGACTTGAAAGCGCAGATCGACACATTGAGACAATGGGCAAGTTGCCCTACTCCTCCTCCTTGACCTATCTGCAGCTTTCGATCTGGTCGATCATTCTGTCCTTTGCTTACACCTCAGCTCACTTTTCCACCAAGGCCATTACCTGGATTACATCTTTCCTTAACCGCAGGACCATGAGGGTCTTTTCTCCCACTGCGGCAGCAGACCCTATACCCATCACCTGCGGTGTACCACAGGGCTCCTGTGTCTCCCCTACATTGTATAACCTATTTACCAAGCCCCTTTACAATGATTTGGATCATCTCGGTATCATCTACACTAACTATGCAGATGATACCCAGATCCTCCTTCCGCTTTCTGGAGATTATGGAAAGGATTTGGCCTTGCTAAATAGGGTGTACATCATCATCCAGGCATGGAGGGCCACTCATGGACTATGCCTGAATGATGATAAAACAGAACTTATCATCTTAGGCACTACATCCAGCCTAAAGAAACTCGGCCCGGTCTACAATTCCTTCAAGATTGACGGGAACAACATCAAAGTCGGACAGGAGGTCAAAACATTGGGATTCTATCTAGACTCCAATTTTTCCTTCAAAAGACAAGTGAGCTCCCTGGCATCCTCCACAGCATATACGTGTAAATTAATTTGCGCAGCCAAACCATTCCTGTCGGACACCAGCTGCCTTACACTTGCTAGAGCCCTCATATTGTCTCGCCTTGACTATTGCAATGCCCTTTACCTGGGATCCTCCAAGGCCACCACCAGAAAACTTCAAACTCTACAGAACAACGCTCTTAGAGCAGCTCTGGGCATCTCCAGAAGAGAACATATTACAGGACTTGGCCCACAGAACAACTGGCTCTCCACCAGAGACAAAATTCTCTTAAAAACGGCATCACTCACCCACAAATCTCTCAATAATGCTGCCCCTACCTACCTGATTAATAGATTCCACAGACAGTCCTCCTTAAGACCCGTCAGAACTGCATACAAAGACTGCCTATCCGTTCCCCATTACAAACGTGCCACCATAGGGGGCAATAATAAGACAGACCCACCAGGGGGGGAGGGAGGGAGTTCAAGGGGATAAGGCCATAGAGTCAATCAATGGAATATACTGCCCATTGTGAAGGAGCTAAATGTAGGGGCAGATCAGGTCAAGAGACATAGAGAAATATTCAATAAATCTTTAATAAACACATATTCAATTACCATACAATTAAAACCAGCATAAAAACGCATAATTAATGCTCAGCATGTCCAATCGAAGTGCATAATATTTTACTAAGCATCCTAAGATGTAAACATAAGTGCATTGTGCCTAACTTAATTCAAAAGTACACAACTTCCGTAAACAGCAAAGATCCTCAATTGGTCCCCAAACTGTATTCAACTGTGTTGTAACCAATCTCTCTATATGAATATATAAGAGTTAGTTGTTGAGACTTAAGGAGTTGTGTAGGGCACCAAAACCACGCAGATCAACAATAATCAATATTTTCTGCGGGATAAAGAGGGTTGTATCTAAGTCCAGCCCACCATTTCTTTATAGAGAGCAAACAACAACCTGTGCTTGTCTCCAATCTGACCAAAATAGTCAACAACCGGTACCTAGTACAGCTCCCAAACGTATCGTGGGCTGTACTGGTATCTAAACATAGGTAGTTTCGACGATAAAGTAACAGTGTCTAAGCTATCTGTCTCTCGCCGTAGCAGGAGAGAGAAGGCTTGACAATAGTCTTCCTCAGGACAGGGCAGATTAGATGATAAGTTCTAAAATCTAAACATATAAATTGTCTACTTTTAAATAGTCAAGAGCCATCTGAGGCCACCTAGTACAAACAGTATCTTTCTAGGGCCACATAATACAAGCAATATCTTAGGATTTGTTTCATATATCCAATCTTCTTCAAATGATTCTTCCTTGATTCACCCAAAGGTTCAATGTATTCCCTCTTGATGATATTCGAAACTTTAAGGGGAAAGTATCCTATTAGGTATACTCGAAAAATAACCATCAGGGTAAAGACATATTATTTCTCTTGATGATACTCCCCTGGAGTTTAGTCCAGGTGCACAGCAATTCAGGCTGCATGGGGAGAAAACATCCCATCAACCGGTAATCCTGTGCAAATCCAATCCGCGTCGGCATATAGGGCGTACTCTCGACGGTCGCAGAGCTGTCGCTGTTATGGCGCCAAAATCCCTCAGGCTAACAACGCATTCCGTATGCGGGGTGGCTGCCGTAGCGAACCGCAGCTCCAAACCAGCTGCTTCCGCCAATTACGCGTGCAGGATAGCCGCCGTAACGGAACGCAGCTCAGAGCAGCTGCTACCATAGGAGGCAATAGCTTCCCGGTGAAAGCAGCCAAACTGTGGAATTCCCTGCCTCCTAATCTTAGAATGGACCTGCCCTATCAGAACATCCGATCCAAGGTAGTCTCATGGCTGAAACTGGAGGCCTACTAAGACAACTAAATGCCTAGCGCTACCCGCACACACTGTAACTACGTGTGCCTTCTTGTTTACATGTATATAACGGCCTGTCGGCTTTACTGCTGCTATGTATATAACATTGGTGTACCTCATTTTTATTATGAATATTCTATGTGCATTGTAACTAAGCTTCGAACTTTCTTGTAAAGGCTGCGCCCTGATACCTCCGGGTTAGTTTACGCATTATAAATAATAAAACAAACAAACAAAAGGTAATCTGGTCACTCCTGTCCTTTCACACGTCACAGATTACCATTACATCAGATGCTTTCATGATCAGGTGGGGGTGCTTATCTTCTTTGGGAGTTTGGACCACCCAATAAGCAGGGTTTTACTTAAATGCCCTGAAGCTAAGGGAAAGATGATTTAGTGTTGCACAGCTGCCACACACTGTTACGGAGGCACCTTCTTTATATATAAAGCTGTATGTGTGTGTGTGTGTGTGCGCGCATGTTTATTCGGCTATACAAATCCACACTGTTGAACCCACTGCTACCAAATTTTGCATGGATTCCTCATTTGTCTGGGGCAAGATTGTAGTCTGTTTGGATGACAAAAGTGTACTCCATAGACACCCTAATTTACTGATGCTCACCCTGATTCACTGCAGTAGGTACTAGAAGGAGGCAAAACTTGGAAAAGTGTCTGAACAAAATGTTCGATATGTTGGTTCTCCAGCATGGGGTCTGGCATGGATTCACATGCTCATGAATATTCCCCGTCGTCAGGCTGGGAATCCTCGGTAAAGAAAAAACCAGTATCAGTTTCGTTTCTGATCTGTCTTTCGTAGTAATAACCAATCACTGGTCTCTGCGTCATACTGACCACAGCCAATGACTGCCCTCTACCTAAGCACCGCCTCTGGCAGCCATCTTCAGATTTTTACCGCACATTCATGTGTTGGGATCCTCGTGCTATTGCTCTCGAGCGTTAGTGCTTTTTTCGCGCTTTTTCACAAAAAACTTCAATTTTTTCGGTCAAAAGAGCCTCAAGCTCCACCGATCCTACATCCGATCAACGGGGACCCGTGTCGGATTCGTCTGTGCCCCTCAAGGGTGAAGATTTCGTCGAGCTACACTTCGGAGGACTCCAGAAGCTTCTCAGGCCCGGTCTCGGAGATGGCCCAGGAGAAGGGAAGCTCGACGCCCGGAAAGCTGTTCAGGGTCTGCCCTGGATGCCAGCTGCAGAACGTCTTTAAGGAAGACGAACACTCTTTCTGCCTTTACTGCCTTCATGAGGACGAGACGCACGTGGAGAAGGACTGTGCGTTTTGCGGCAACATGTCGGAACGGACCATGAAGGACCGTCATCAACGTCTCGCCAACTGGCTGGAGGGTAAGAGCCCGTCTGGCGAGAAGAAGAAGAAATCCGAGCGGTCTTCTAAGACCTTTGAGGGCGCCCCGGCGACGGGGGCCCAACATAAGGCCAAGCACTGCGAGTCCGCTGGCACCGGGAGCGCCGAACGGTCGGGCTCTACGGGCGCCAGGCAGGGCGCACCCTCCCCGGCACCATCAACCACGAGCCAACGCTCTGGGTCGGGTAAGAGGAAGGCCGAGCACCCGGCGAAGCTCCTGGAGAGGCCCCGGTCGAGCTCTAAGGCAGAGGAGGAGCGTGGCAGTGCCCCCTCCCTCAAGGATAAGGCGGTGAGCGCACCTAAGGTGGTGAAGGCCTTGATCCATCTGACCAAGCCCTCTATCGAAACGGTCGCGGCGGCCCTGGCTCAGCCTGTGGAGGCTGCGCCAGTGGTGGCGACCTCAGGGCCCAGAATCTCCCTGCCTCCTCGGAGGGAGTCTTCTTTTGTGCCCATCGATAGGACCCCCGTGAAACCCTCCGTGGGGAAGAAGAAGGGGGGGCAGGGCGTCGTCGTAGATTCGGCCTCAACCTCAGAAGAGGAGCTGATCGAGGTCTTAAGCCACGGCCTAGGCGTGGAACAAGGCCAGCCCGTCGGAATGGACCCCGACGCGGGTGACGACGACGACATCGTCGAGGATACCGACGGGGCCCCTGCTCGCCCGTCGGATTCCCCTCTGCCAGCGCCGCGAGACAACTCGGCGGCCATTTTGTTGGCCATACAGTCCTTATGCACCGAGATAAGGACGAGGAACCTCTCCCGTCGGGGGATCCAGAACCGGGACCTTCTGGTGTTCCCCCTACCAAGAAAAGAAGGATCCATCCTCCACCTCCTTTTCAACCGTCGCGCCCCGTCCAGCCCTCCTCCCCGTCCACCCGAGGGGATGATACGGGGACTGACACGGCAGCGACGGGTACGGACGACGAGGCATACGACGAGGATTTTCCGTCGTCGCCTCCCACCAGGGCTTCTCCGCCCGACGAGATCGGATCTTTCCACTCCATGATCTCCAGGGCTTCCGAGCTTTTTCAACTCTGCCCTGAGGAGAAGAAAAAGGAAGGCTTCCTTTATCAGCGGCGCGAGGCCAAGAGGAAGACGGTCCTCGCAGTGCCTCTGTTGGACGACATTTGGGATGAGGGCCTTTCCCTCCTCAAGAACCCTTCCACTACGCCAGCTAGAAGAGACCGGTATGAGAAAAAGTACCGGGTCCCGGACACGGCCCCCCTATGCCTCCGGGCGCAGCCTACCCCGGACTCCGTCGTCTCCGCGGCAGCCAGGAAGAAAGCGGGGGGGGGGTGCGGCCTCCACATCGACTTCCCCGCCGGACGGCGAGGGGAAGAAATTGGATGCTATGGGACGTAGAGTCATCTCGTCGGCAGCGACGACGATTAAAGCGGCCAACGCCTTGGCTATCGTGGCCCGCTACGACAGGGAGCTCTGGTACAAGATAGCTCCCCTGCTGGATTTTCTGCCGGACGACAAGAGGGCGGAGGCCCTTGAGATCCTCCAGGAAGGTGAAGTGGCTTCGGACCACGCCATCACCGTGGCGACGGACATCGCCGACACTGGGTTCCGCCAGCTGGGCAACGGCGTTTGCCTTCGACGTCGTGGATGGCTCAAAGCTACGGACTTTCGGCAGGACGTCCAGACCAGAGTCCTGGACATGCCCTTCGACGGGAACAACCTGTTTGGGAAGACAGTGGACGATTCCCTTCAGGCCATCAAGGCGGATACTGAGACGGCCCGGGCCCTTGGAGTCCTGCAGCAACGACGGACGCCCTTTCGGAGCGGCGGAGGCAAGGGCGCCTCCAAAGGTTCCGGCGGCGGTTTCGCTTCCTACCGTCAAGCGGCCCGCTCGTCGTCGCAAGAGGCCTACAGAGGACGAGGCAAGTCTAGCGGACCCCGCCGTCGTCGCCAAGGAGGTCAAGGCGGCAAGGCCGCGTCCAAGCAGGATTGAACCGGCCGTGGGGTCGGGCCCCCACCGAAGCACCCCGGTGGGAGGCCGGCTGGCGGGCTTCGTCAGCGTGTGGGAGTCCATCTCCACCGACCGTTGGGTGCTGGACGCCCTGGCCCGGGGCCAGGCGCTCGAGTTTCAAAGAAGGTGCCCGCGCGTCCCCCCCGTGGCCAGGAAAGAACTTCACGTCCCTCAACTTCTCCTGGAGGTAAAGGCGATGCTCAGAAAGGGCGCCATCGAACTCGTCCCAAAGAGGCTTCGGGGCTCCGGAGTCTACTCGCGATACTTCCTCGTGAAGAAGAAGACGGGAGGATGGCGCCCCATCCTGGACCTGCGACGGCTGAACAAGTTCATCAAGGCGCAGAAGTTCCGGATGGTCACCCTCCAGCACGTCCTGGGTCAACTGGAGGAAGGAGACTTCCTATCGTCGTTGGATTTGGAGGATGCCTACTTCCACATTCCCATCCTAAAGGGGCACCGAAAATTCCTCAGGTTCGTGGTCCAAGGGCGTCATTACCAGTTCAAAGCCCTTCCCTTCGGACTACGGTCGGCACCCAGGGTATTCACCAAGTGCCTCGCACCGGTGGCGGCGCAGCTGCGCCGCGAGGGGATTCACGTCTACCCCTACCTGGACGACTGGCTCATCCGCGCCAAGACGAAGGAGCTCGCCGTGGTCCACACGGCAAGGACCGTCCAACTCCTCACGGACCTGGGATTCTCCATGAATTATGCCAAATCCCACCTGGTGCCCGCGCAAGTCGCACTGTTTCTGGGAGCGAGGCTCGACACAGTGTCCCTTCTGGCCTCCCCGTCGGAGGAGAGGACCAGGACCATCTTGGGCAAGGTGCAACGGATGTTGGTGGCCGACGCGGCCAAAGTGAGATCCATCAAGTCCCTCCTCGGGATGATGTCTTCCTGCATCTACCTCATTCCCATGTGCAGGCTCCGGATGCGCCCGTTGCAAGAATTCCTGGATGCGCGCTGGATCCAGACGACGGGCAGCTTCGAGGAAAGGATCAAGCTCGACGAGAATTTCCGACGAGCGATACGGTGGTGGGGCACCCGCGCGCATCTGACGGCGGGCATGGACTTCCAGACCCCAGCCCACCAGGAGACTGTGACCACGGATGCCTCCCTGGAAGGGTGGGGAGCGCACACCGAAAATCTGCACGCGGGGGGACTCTGGCTCCCGACGGAGAAGTCCCTGCATATCAACGTCCTGGAGCTCCGTGCAGTGTTTTGGGCCCTCAGGTCCTTCCTTCCGTCCCTCAAGGGCAAGGTGGTGAGGATCTTCACCGACAACACCACCACCATGTTTTACATCAGGAAACAGGGCGGAACCAGGTCCCCAGCGCTGTCCAAGGAGGCGCAGGACCTGTGGCATTGGGCCGTCGCCCAAGGGATTTTTCTGGTGCCGTTTCATCTGGCAGGGATAAAAAACACCATCGCCGACTCACTCAGCAGGGAGCTGCGCTCGTGCCACGAGTGGGAACTACGGCAGGATCTGGTGGATCGCCTCTTCCGACGGTGGGGCACACCCCAGATCGACCTGTTCGCGACGGCGACAAACACCAAGTACCGGAGGTTCGCCAGCAGGTTTCCCCAGACGAGGAGCATGGGCGATGCTTTCTCGTTCCCCTGGGAGGGCCTGTTCCTCTACGCGTTCCCTCCCTTGCCTCTGCTAATCCGGCTCGTCAACCAGCTCAAGAGGTCACGGTGCAGGATGATCCTCGTCGCACCTGCGTGGCCGAGGCAGATATGGTTCCCGGACCTTCTGGACTTGTCAGCGTCCCCGCCGATCAAGCTGCCGGCGGACGCGGATCTACTCTCCAGGGAAGGAGGCGCCATCCCCCACCACGACCCGAAGTCGCTGAACTTGCAGGCCTGGCTCCTGCAGCGCTAGAGTTTGGAGGATACGACATACCGGCCGATTGCAGAGAGGTTCTTGCAAAGGCCAGGGCGTCCTCGACTCTTAAATGCTACGGACACAAATGGAAGAGGTTCTCTGTCTGGTGCCACGCGCAGAAGATTAACCCTCTACGGATTACGGCTCCCCAAGTACTGCCGTACCTGCTGACGCTGGCCAAAGCTGGTTTGGCACACGCGTCCATCAAGATTCATCTTGCTGCGATCTCCCGATACACCAGAACCACGGGGCGGACGTCCTTGTGGTCTCATCGTCTGGTGAAAGAGTTCATGAAGGGACTGTTCAGATCGTTCCCGCCGGAGAAGGCTCCGGCCCCGGCGTGGGAGCTCAACGTGGTGCTGACCAAGCTCATGGGACCTCCGTTCGAGCCTCTGCACTCGGCCCCGTTGAAGTTTCTATCGTGGAAAACAGCTTTTCTTGTGGCCATCACCTCCGCACGACGAGTGGGAGAGATCCAGGCCCTTTCCTGCAAGGCCCCGTACTTGACTTTCCACGACACGAGGGTAGTGCTCAGGACGCACCCCTCCTTCATGCCCAAGGTACCGTCGGACTTCCATCTCAACGAACCCTTGGTGTTGCCTATGTTCTTCCCGTCGCCTTCGTCGCCGGCTGAGAGGACTTTGCACTCGCTGGATGTAGCTAGAGCGCTGAAGTTCTACGTGGACCGCACGAATGGTTTTCGGAAGACGTCACAACTCTTTGTGAACTTTGGACCTGTCAATCAGGGGAAGGCTCTCTCGAAGGCTTCCATCTCCAGATGGCTCTCCGGCTGTATCATGTACTGTCACCGGTTGGCAAACCGACCGCTGCCTGGCCGTCCGAGAGCCCATTCCACCAGAGCGATCGCAGCTACCACGGCGTTCCTATCTGGTGTGCCCCTGCTGGACATATGCAGGGCTGCTACGTGGAGGTCGACGCACACCTTCACGAAATTCTACTGCGTCGACCGGGATTCCAGGGAGGAGTCCAGGGTCGGCCAAGCAGTGCTGCGCAACCTGTTCGCCTGAGGTGAGCCTGGTGAGGAGGTAAGATGCTTAATGTTGAGTTGATGTGATGCTTAATGTTGAGCCTTTGCCACCTCCCGTGGTTGTGCATGTGTGTACTGCTATGTATTCTTTATTCATGAGCATGTGAATCCATGCCAGACCCCATGCTGGAGAAGGAACAAGTTACTTACCTGTAACTGTTGTTCTCCAGCATGGGTCTGGCATGGATTCACATGCGAACCCTCCCGCCTACCCCTCTGCGGCTCTTCACTTGGTCATACTGCCACTTCACGTGCTTCCAAATCTGAAGATGGCTGCCAGAGGCGGTGCTTAGGTAGAGGGCAGTCATTGGCTGTGGTCAGTATGACGCAGAGACCAGTGATTGGTTATTACTACGAAAGACAGATCAGAAACGAAACTGATACTGGTTTTTTCTTTACCGAGGATTCCCAGCCTGACGACGGGGAATATTCATGAGCATGTGAATCCATGCCAGACCCATGCTGGAGAACAACAGTTACAGGTAAGTAACTTGTTCCTTATCCCTTTAAAATATATTAGTACTGTATCCAGTTCGAAAATGTTTCTTTTAAAGCAATTTTAAAGGGAATAAAAAAAGTAAAACATTTTTTATCACACCACTCCAAATATGGGAAATGGCAAGGTTACAGTTTACTGTTCATTCACGAGAAGAGAGCACAATCAATCTTTCTTGGACATTTTATCAAATGTGTTGAAGCCATTAAGTGACTGAAACATGCCACACAAAAAACGAACAGCACTTGGAAAAGCTCCATCTGATGCAAAGCGAAAAGCAATATCAAGAGCTTCTGAAACACAGCCTCAAAAAAGCAGCATGACTTGCCGACCAGAGGACAAGAGCAACATCCTCCAGGGCAGGAGAGACGCCACTCGACCAGGAAATGGGCAACACCGGGTACCCCAGCTAGCATTCTAATTAAAACTGAAAATACAACATCAGTGTTCTACATCAAGAAACTGGGATGCACTCTATCCCAGTCCCTCTCACAAATAGCACAGCAAAATTGGCATCAAGAGTGTGATTTCCAACATGTGCCAACAATGGAGTATTGTTTAGCAGACAATCTCAGCTGCCGCATGCTACAGGAGCATACATCAGAACTAGATACAAGTACACTAAATTGCAGATTTAGAAAGTGGCAAACAACCCACATAGACTTTGTAGAAGAAGCAAGCTCAAAAATGCCAACCTCTCACTGCTAAGTAACGAGACGAAGGGTCCCTAGGCAATGTCTTATGGACGACATGGTCAGGGATATCTGCTTTCTCTTTTCCCCCCCAACATCACTGATGTGCAAAGTAGTGCAAAAGTGAAGGCTGATATGGATACTCATCATACCAACCTGGGTGAGAAAGTTATGTTCTCTAAATGTACTGTGCTTAGCAGTATAACCACCCATGAAGTTGCATCCAAGTCAGAACTTGCAAAATCAGAAAGACCAGCAGATTACTCATCCAAACCCACAAACCGTTAATTTGGCAGCATGGTACCTGAAGTCCTAGATTTGAAAATGTCCAGTTGCTTCAAAGGTGCATGAACATCTTGAAAAAAGAATGCAAATTAAACACATCAAATTGATACAGCCATAATTTTAAATGATTTATCATTTAGAGTCAACAAGAGAACATCAACACAATGCATGGAGTTGGATGTAGTCATATAGTTTCTCCACCTCCAAGACTGTGGCGTAGTCCACAATTCACAAAGGGGGCACCTTGTCTGCATCAACTGCATATGCAAAATCACATGGTGGCGAGTACCCAGGTTTGAAGGACTTCATGGAGGGGATGAAAATAAAAATCCACACCTCAGTCTCTCTCGTTACAGCATTTTGGATCTCAACACACAACTATGCAGGACGGTTTAGGCACCCTTTGAGCCTTTACTCAAGTGCCTTAACAAACATTTAATGTCACAATGTAGTTGTCTAAATTGCAATTACCTTGATACGAAAAGTGAGTTTGCAGCGTTTTCAGTACAAGAACCTTTTGTGGCTTCACATAAGGGCAAGGCAGTTTTAAACCACCTTTTTAACCAATGTTCTTATCCAAGTTTTGTGCAAATCAACCCATCCAACTCCTGTTACAAAGGCAGAGAAAATAATTACATACAATAGATTTTTGCAGAGCCGCCATGTTTTAATTGAGTAGTCGGAAAGACTAGTCCATTTTTGTAGTCTTTCAAGTGCGACAAGAGGGAAGACACATTAGCAAATCAAGTATTGTAAGGTGAATTCTGCTGTGCAGCCAAGAATGCTGTGCCCTTGTAAACAAGAAACTTCCCTCTAAGTCAAGAGCACACGCCAAAGCCACTGGGCAATCCTGGTTTTCCCATCTAACGTAACACCTAGATGCAATTTATAAACCTGCAACCTAAAGTTCAGTACACACTTTCAGTAAACACTATTTTAGAGCAGATTCACGGGTCGGTCAAGAAATGCTCAAACATTTAATCAATAGTGTCCCTCAAACAACCCCTTACTGCTTGCTAATCTATGCCTAGTTTTCTGGATATAAAATATCTTCACAAGCCCCAAAGACCAACATTGATTACCAGTGGTAGTCTTTCTGTAGGTTGTATCTGTTTGAGTGTCAAATGTGCTCTCCCATCCTCCCCATTTTAACTTTAAAGGATTAACGCGCATTAAAATGTTTTTCTTGCTATGTTGGCTGTGTTTTCCAGTGACCCAAAGCATAGTTATTTGTAATAAATCCTTATAGAAGTACACCTAACTGCCCAATTCACATCAGGCAGAAAAACAGTCAAGCTGAGGGGATCAACTTGAAAGAGCATTGTTTGTAACCTGTACACATAATACATGGATATAGCAACAATAGTACCTCTGTTCACACCAATATCTCTGTTTTCAGTGAACAACGTATAATACTCTGGACCATTGGCCAGATGTTGCACTATGCATAGTATGTACTTGTGATACTTGGATACTATTACAGGAATGCCCCGGTTGATTACCTTTTTTTGTAAACATGGTGTAATAATAATGATCAACCTCTAGATGGTGGACTATGCAGAGCCTGTTAATAGCTACAAGCTTCATAATGACTGTTTATGCAAAGTAATGGTTTTCTCACACCCTACGCCTCTAACAATAGACACAAATGATAATGTCCATTACTTGTCATTCACAGCTAGTCCACACCCTTGTTCGCTGGGCGTCTCTGTATACTGCCAAACTGCATGTCCAAGCAGTCAAGGCTGTACTCTCAAGTGGGGAGCAGTATTGAGAAAATACACAGGGGTGAGCAGCACAATTAGGGAATGACCACTGTGATGAACCTGGAATGAGAAACAGACTCATGGTCTTTGCCATAAACTTTGATTAAATAATAAAGGGGTTGGAAAATGCCTCACTGTCTCTAACCTAGGGAGGTATTTCCCTTCTGCAACCAAAACTAAGGCCTGTCATGCGTCAAGATGTCCAAAGCAAAAATGTCCTGTGTGAGAAATCCTACCGTAGCCCTCACACTCTAAAAGTAACTCTAAGGTGGTAAGGGTAATGTCTCTGACTTGCTAAGTACACAAATGTTCAAGTTCAACAAAAAGGCGTATATCCAACAAAAGTTCCAAATGAATAATGTTGACAGTTCCAGGGAATCGCTCCATTCCCCAGGTTTCTCTCCACCAAAACAAAAGTTCAAAAGAATAACCAAGTTCTTTGTAGCTCAAGAGGATAACTCCCCTCCTCTTGATTTTGCAACTGATTTCAGGGGAATTGTCTCTCTTCCCCAAGTTCTTCTCACATTGAACGTAATCCTAAGGGCATGAATCTTCCTTGGTATTCTCTGACTCGCACAACACCATCTGGTGTACTCCCCTGCCAGATTCCTTCATATAGTTCCTTGATACAATTTGGGTGCTGGTCCCAGACTTGCAAAATACCTGGTATACTCTCCTGCCAGGTTCACATTCAGTCAGTTCAGTCTTTTCTGCATCACGTGTGGCTATGGCTCCCAGACCCTTTTCCATGGACTTATTTTGTAATAACATTTCCCTGGAGCCCTATTATCCTGCTCAGGCTTCCCCCCAGCTATCACACTGTTTCATTCGGCATGCGGTACACCCTCCAAAGGGCCTCATTGGCCCCGTCCCTATCAGTGGGCTCACCAATTCTCAGCCGCGGCTTCTGTGTCCCTCCTGTGTCGGTCTGTGGCTTGTTGTTGGGTCTGCAGAGTGCTTTGTTAGCTTGTCGGCTTCTACCATGCCTCCAGCTCCCCTTGGCAGCTTCTCTTCCCGGCATCTCAGTGGCAGTGCTCCGGCCTGTGAGATTATCTGAACGATGTTCCGAGGCCTCCCATGACTTGGTAAGACTGTCTGCTTCTTCTGGCTGCTCTGACCCACGCTGGAAGCCGTGAATCTCCTGTGCCTCCATCCGCTGTACTCCCAGTCTCTCTCCTCGGCTGTTCTCACCACAGCTTGGGAAGAAGATAAAATCCAAGCTTCTTTTGGTTTTAAACCGTGTCCAGCCAATTGCATAATTCCAGCTAGTAGATTGCTGGCGTTGGTTCATATTCGGTGTAATCATCATTGCTGCTTGCCTCTTCCTTGTCTGTTTGTGTTGCTTTATTTGTGCTCTGATATTGAGGAATACTGTCAGTAAGATTGTCAAGTTGTTGAAGGTGGTGATGGCAGTATGCCATTAGGGTATGAGGGATGACGGGAATATCCCGAAAAGGGAAAGGTGAATGTTGGGCCTCACCTGCTGTCATGTCATCCCCCAAGGGTCGCCTCCCCCGTGTGATCCTCCCTTAAATAGCTGCCCCAGCATCAAGTAGCGGCTGCCGTCCCCTGGCCACATGAGGAGAGGCTATCTCAGGGAAAGGAGTGGTATCACATTCATCACACCACACAGTATATTTTCTTAAAATATACTCTTTATACAGCTTTTGCAGAAATGGTCCTGCAGTATGTTACAGGTGAGTAGCAGTTTAAGATATAGTATTCACAGGGCATGGATTTACATAGAACTAACCACATTTTTAAGAAAGTTCTTTAGAGCTCAGTTTGTAGTGTCTTCTGGTCAGGTTTTTAGAGTTGGTCAAACCCCAATTTTATTGTTTGGGATACACTTTTGCTGTTGTAGGTAAAAGGAGCTGTTTAAAACTGTGTCAGCACACTTTTTGGTTGTGGATTATGTGGAATAAATGCTTTTCTATGAGTTCAATATTATGTTAAAAAGCTGAGTGGGAAGGCTCTGGTTAGAGGTAAAAGGATTTATCAAAGTCATGGTTCAGCAGCGACAGTGCCGGATGTGCAAGTAGCAACTCTTGCAAAGGTGTAGTATCTTAGAGAAGTGAACAAAGTGCTGGGGATAGTGCTGCTGATCCCGTAGCCAAGGTTGTATCCCCAGGGGGAAACAATGCAAGCTGAGGCCCAGAGGTTCTGAAATAGATATGGTGATGCTTTTTCAGTTGTAGTTATTAGGCACTGCTACCTACTGGTAGTTTGTTGCATGAAAGACCGAATCGCAGGCAGACGATAAACTAGCTAAGTGCTGTTCTGATGCAATGGGAGCCGTGAGGTGAGTAATTTATCTGTCCCCGCTGAGACAAGGGAAAGGAAGAGATTTGTGGTTTGACAAGGTCCTGCAGTGAGGTCTAGAGTGCGCAGGCTCAAGCAGTGTTTGGCTGGCGGATTCTTGAGCACAGGAGCAAAGCCTTGGTCTTCCTTAGGTGAGTTGTCTTTTCCGTTGCTTTGAGATGAATCACAGCATTTGACAAATCTGTGGGGCAGAGACCCCTATTATGATACAGATTTTCGGGCTGGATGCACATCCTTGTCAAATCGGGCACACTCGCCGTTCAAATATTTAGCGGCCACCCTTTCAGGAGTAGTTGCCACATTTGAACCTTCCCAGGCACACACAGGATGTGCATTCAGGAGTGAATCTTCAACTTTGTTTATCTGACCAGACCTGGTTATGGCTGCCCTGAGCTTCCAACTTGGAGTCTCAGGAAGGCCATGCCCACTTCTGCAAGACACTTTTTCCATGGTTAGCAGGTAGACTCAGAAAATGTCCTGGCCCACCAAATAGCTGATACAGCATTCAGCTTTCTAAAGCCACAAATCAGCTGCCACCAGCTAGTGATTAAGACAAGGAACCTAGTAAAGCACCCTTCTTGGAGAAACAACTGCAGGGTACCTGACAATGTAATTCGGTGTATGCGGTTTCAGGGCTCAGAAGACTCCCAGGGATACATGCACTGATTTAAATTATTAATGTAGTCTGAGATAGGGACTCACTGGGGAAAAAGTGGTCGGTTAGAAGGTATGGGTGGTGGGATGACGTAAGATTCACTGTGAATTATAGTTTGACTTTCATCCAAACAATGGATTTTAATCATACATTGAGGACGTTAACCAGTAGTCCTCTTGAAATTAACACCCTGATAGTCAGTGCAACTTAGCTTCTCTACTCCTACCACATCATCCATGTATCACATGTTTGTTTTGATCTTTGATCTGGAATGGGTTTTATTGTGGGGTTTTATTGAGTTCCATGTTTCTCAAGAGGCTTTTGCTCTGTCTGCAGGTGATGACCTTGCCATCCTTCCAGGATTTTACCATCCCCTCGCCAGATTTTCTTAGAATCTGGACCCTGGACAATAAACGGCTGGGACGGCTCCTTCGCAGTCACCACCACCAGCAGCAGCTCAGGTAAGTCTGTAAAGGAGCTGGATTTTAAGCACAACATCTATGGAAGTTCAAACCTTCGTAGTTCATACTGTCATGGATATGTATGCTGTCCTGTATGGCCCTAGACACAGCATCCTCCGGCTTTTGTTGCGTGCTCTAGCAGAATGATGGAGAAAACTTGCTTACACCTGCGTTGGCTGTTCACTTGCTCTCATAGAAAAGGAGTGTGATGCTGTAAATGCTTTTGGAGGGACAGGGCCTCCTTGTCCTGGTCCTGCCACTTATCTGTTGGCGTTTTCTGTGTCATTTCTGCACAGGAGTCCAGTTTGGACCCCTGGTAATGTAGCTCTTCATTTTTACCTTTTGTTGAACAGTACCCATGGGATACCCTTTGGGCACCCATGGGTAGGGGTACACCCTTGTATCCCTAGTGTATGTTTTTGGGCACATGTGTGTTGCCCACAGAGCAGGGTATAGGATGGTGGCAGCTGCATGCTGACTTGAGTGGCTCTGAGTATCCTCCATTTTTGGGATGCCCTGGCATAGTAATCAAAGGATTCCTACGCAAAGGCAAGATGGCAACTGTAGCCTCTTGGTTTCTTTTGCCTTTACACCTTGTTTCTCAAAATCCTGAGACACCCTGGTTCTGTTCCCTTCCCCTGAACTGCTGTTGGTGGAAGGACCATATATGGCTCTCGGGCTGCCTCCTGCCAGACTGGCTGAAGCCATTGCAGGGACTCCTTGTTGTAGCTACACCCTTAGACTGGGTATGACTAGAGTATGTAGTCATATGATATGATATTTTATTTCTCTCACGCTCATACACAAGTGTTTCAGAGCGCGTCTAGGCAAGGGATGGGAACAGGGGAGAACACAACACAACAGTGATCTTACTTGGCCCAGTGACATTGAGAACGTGCAAGTGCATCGGAAAGGGAAAAGGGAAAAAGTGCATTGGAAGGGGGAGAGTGGAGAGTGCGGAGCAGAGGAGAGCAGATAAATAATAATAAATAAAAATAAATAGAAAATGGAGGCAATAAACAGTGGTAGTGCAGCCAGCAAGTGGCAAGTGCTGTGTTTAAGGCAGCAGACTGGTAAGTCCGATAAGTGCAGAAAAGAAGAGAAATTGGGAGTGGGGCTGTATGGGTACAGATACAGTCCCCAGTGCAAGGGGTGGCCAGGAGGCAGTGCAGGAGGGTGGCAAGGTGAGCAGGTACCTGGGCCCAAGGGACAGGGGGTGGCCAGGTGCACAGTGCCAAGAGAGAGCATATCAGCAGGGGAGAGGGGGAGCGAAGGCAGAAGCAAAGAGGAAGGTCTTGACGTGCTTCCAGAACCAGAGATTGGTCTCCTCAAGTTTTAGAGTACCAGGGAGGCTGTTCCAGAGGAGGCCCCAGCCGAAGATGGAGATCTGCCACCAGCTCATTTTCTTGAAGCCAATAAGTCCACTTGTGTCACCCAGGGTCCAGAGGAGTGTTAGTGACCGCTGGAAGCCAAGCTGCTGGGTATTGCCCGAAAGAGGGAGTACCCTGGCAAAGTGCTGCCCGACACCTGGATCTACCAAAGTTCTAAATAACTGAAGAATCCTTCAAGGGGCCACGATATCTATCCACTTTTCCACGATGGAGAAGGTAAAGGGTCGCTGCCTGCAGAGGAGTGTCTGCCGGTGGGTTTCACGCCACCAATCCACAAAGAAAGCGTCCTGAGGGTCCAACCTTGGTGAGGGTCCCCAATCCAGTGTTCATGTCCAAGTCACCAGAAGCCACCTTGTCGACTTTCCTGAGGCTGCAGCACCGAAGAACCAAAAGGCGGCCAATCACGAAATACCGAAACCAGACACCTGCTACTGCACCCGTGACCACCGAAGGTCACCAATGACCACTAAAGAACTCCTTTTAATCGAAATCTTGTCGAAGTCCACAGCAAGTTTTACCTTTGTGGAACCTCCACAGCAGGCGTAGCAACCCGACAACGGAAGGAGGACCACTGTGAAAGACCTGCATTGCTGCCTTTCCAACACTGTTTAGTTCCCTTCTTCTGCTCGACCACAGCATCCCAGCGACTCCTTCTTCCAGAGGGGTCCATTGTCGAGGGGTCCCATCGAATAAAGTCAAGAAACTCCACCACTTCGCTGCCAAGGCACCAAAGGTACTGTGACGAGAAAGTGCATCTTCCATCCTTGGTTTCATCCAGGGGTCACAGGTTCGTCTTGGTTCCTTTTCTCTTGTGGCTAAAATGCACCTTTAAGTTTTCCTTACAGGTTTCCGGGTGTGGGGGGTCCTCACACAGTAATTCCTTTTTGCTCCTAAAGATATAATTCTGCCAATTTTCTGAATATTACTTGTCTTTCTACAGTAAGCCTATGAAGGAACACACTGCTTAGTAATTCTTATGCTTTTTAATAACTGTCAGCAGTGGGTGCATTTTACCTGAATCTAAGTATATTTTGGTACCACATAGATGTGTGTATATATTTGCCATTATTAGAATAGTGTTGCCTGAGTACGAAGTGTTATTTATTTGTATATATTAATCTGAACCTGACTTTTTTAGTTATTACGTTAGTTAATAAAAGATCTAGGATAGTACCTAACATTGTGTGGACATTCCTTTGTGGGGGCTTGGGGATTCACTGTACCTAAGAACCAGCCTGCATCACCTCCCTTGAGTCTCAGCCTTGGTTGCTCGTTAATTCTACAAATTAGAGAACCTTGGCTGTGGTGCTCTGTGCCTCTACCCCAACTGTAAAGTGGCCATAAGTACAGATACCCCCTTCCAGTCTTTACAAGGATTTCTTTCAGTGCGACCATTTGCTCCATTAACTAAGTTCCTACTTTCAGTTTAGGATTTTGGTGTTGGCTACGTTCTTATAGGTGCGTGCAATCATAGAACAAACCCTGTACTCAAAGATTAGTACGCACGTTTTCTTGTTTGTTTGGGGCACAATTGCCAAAGGTTCCACTGAGGAGTGTGCGCTTTTTTTGGAACACTTACAAAATTGATGGGGTTCTACAATCGAAGTAAGCAGAGTTTAATTTTCTTTGATTCATATTTACTGCATATAGAAGTGATTATGACATATAGCCAAAATGTTTGGAACATCACTGCAACTGTATGTTTTGTCTAGAGTAACCAACCACTGTGCTTGTTCTGTTGCACGTGCAAGCCCAACCCACTTATAGTGTATGTTCCTAGTTATTGCGTTATTAAACATAACATGTTTAATAATAGTGCACTTAGTACAGTTGCTAGCTTTAGTGGTATCTGAGAGGATCAACATTTGTTTCTGCACGGCTCATCTTGGTAACCTTCATCAGGACACAACATAGCCAGTTAGAACATGAATGTCATCTATGGGAGTCCATGGGCTGAAAATGGAAACCCTTATATATGTTTGTACATATTTGTTACTTTATTATTTGTTGCTGAAAAGAATGTTTAATAAAGCTGTAACTCCTGTTGTCTTAGAATATGGGCATGCTAGTTTTTTGTGTGAATTCCCGCTTCTTCCTATACTTGTATTTTAACGTATGACAGTAGCAGGCTGCTGGGGATGGGGTTGGACTGGCTGCAATCCGGTGTTCCTCCTCAAAGGATCCCACAGGCCTCCTATACCTCCCAAGACATTGTGTACCCTGGGCTCACCAGATGAGAACTAAAACAAATGGCATACACTAAAAGTCCCAGAATGCCCTAATTATGGCTCTAGAACCCCTGTGAACCCAAGCTGAGTGAAAATTACTGATACAGACTGTTGCTCAAGTATTATGTTAATTTAGAGTACCCAATATCACAAATTCGTAGTCTTCCCAGACTCCCAGCAAGGGTTGGATGGGGTACAAGCATTATACTGTGAAAGTACATTATCCGTGGCACACTCACCATTCTCAGCAGCAGAAGCTTACCGGAGCAGAGGTCCTGCACCCCACAAAGTTCCACAGTCCCAGTGAACAAGGAAGCTCAGCAGAGAGGAACCGTGGATCCTGCGTGTAAAGCAGTAGTTATTCTGAATTGTTTGTCTAAAGCCAGTAAGCTTGCTCTGCGCGGACATCTGTGTTCAACCTGCAAGATACATGGTTGAATCGCAACAGGACCGTGAATACTGTTAAGTTGGTAATAATAACTACAGTGCTTAGAAGCAGCTGTAAACCACCCTGAATCACTTTATAAAATATATTGTTAGGTGGACCCAGAGCATAAAACCGTGTCCCTGTTTAACAGACATATGCCCTTGTCATGAAATTGTGGTGGTTTACCTCAAGGAAGTGAAAAACTATCACCGGAGCCCCCTTTCTAAACCTGAAAAGCTATACAAGCATGGGGAGGGGGTTAGAAAATTGATCATTCACATAGACTCATAAAACAGAAAACAATCAAATAAACAAGATTGCCAGGTTACAATGTAGCCTTCATATATTTCATAAAGGCTGTTCTTTCTGGGTTTATAGCATACCCCCACAGCAACAGATTTTAAGGTCCGTTTGTGGTTACAGTCACATATTTTACATGTTTGTGGGATTATTTACAGTTAGTTAAAATGATATGGTATGCTTTGCCATCAGCAAACCACTAGCAATCCATCAGCAAGTGAATTTGCTCAGTTGTTGCAGGCTGACAAATCAGCTACAATCACATGTGCCAGTGACTGAGATCAGAATACTTCACAAATATTTCAGTAGGTTGTTGAATCTCGGAATACCAACACGTTCCTGTTCTTTATTTCAGTGGTGTATTAAGGTAGTTGCCATTAGATTGCCCGCAACTGCAACCCACTTTCTGGGAAAGCTCCTTGGGAACGAAAACTAGAAAGATGCAGAAGCTGCCATAGTGACTGGCTGCTGTTTATATTGACTTTATATTTGAATGTCAGGGCTTGCAGTGGAAGACCTGTGGTGCTCTGCTCTCCAGCTTGAGGCACCCCACCAGGCAGGCATTGAAGAACTATATTTGCCATTTGAGTAACAATGTTCTTTGCCTAAACATGTAAAATACCTAGCTTCCACACTTCACAAAGCAAGTGAGTTACTTAAGTAAAGCAGTGCCAAGATATTCGTAAATCGATGATGTAATTTCTGGAGCTTTTGGCCTCACAGCCTGTCTTCTATGTTATGTTCTCATCACGCCTGGGAATGAGGGTTGACATAAAATCACAAATTAGCCACTCTTCCACACCTCCAAGATGTGGAAGAGAAAAAATAAATTGCCCCTTCTTCCTCCCTGTATGTTTCTGACCCATCTCTCCTTATTGTACCTGAAAGCCTCTAAGTGCCTGGAAGCTGTCAAGTTAGAAGCCGGTCAGAATTCTTGTTTTACTTTGAACTCTTACTAAACTAGCAATCCTTAAGGTAGCTGACTCTCAATACAAAGTGAGTTGTCAATGGGTTGTTTTTCATTTGAAGTTTCCATAGTCTGCAGTTCCCTTCTCTTGTAATACATTTTTTCAAACCTTGAATTATTGTTCCCTAGTCAATGAGTTTATTTTGCTTTAGAGTCTTGTAGTGTACACTGCTATTGTGACTTTGAACATTTTCGGAGGTTAGCTTGCATTAAGCAGCCGTAAAGTATTTGTTTAAATTTTTACCTTAAATAGCTTTATTGTTGATTGCCTTGATGCCCTGTGTTTTGCTGTTCAACAAAAGCTGTGTTTGGTCACTGAGGAACTTGCTTATCAAACCTTTTTTAGTGCGCTATTCTGACTTTGGTAAGGGGGACCATCACATCTAACTGTCTGTGTGCACACGGCACCATGGAATCAGGATACTACCCAACAGTCTATGGTATTCGAGTGGGGATGTGCTCTGTGCATGGCTCATGTACACATTAATGGTTACTGTGCACTCCCTTCAACCCCTTAATGGAGGTGGGGGGCACACAGGGTGGCCTCACTCGATCTCTCGAGTGGGCCAGCTTCAAAGATGATAGCCTACTAGCTCCAGGAGTAAATACAAAGAGTAACTAAATGACCAGTTAAGGAGAAGGAAACCCCAGTGAAACCCCAGTGAAATGTTATCCCCATGCTCACTGTACCATTACATTCTGGCAAAAAACAGTGAGGGTAAGCGGCCCATCTATCATTTTGGTGCACTCCACCATCGGTTTCTGGTGGCTGTCTAAGTGACCGCATGCTGCTGATCTGAGGCCCATTGCACAGCTTCGTTTTGAAGGATGACTGCAGAGAGGGACCTGTTCCTTGGACAAATATTGTTGAAAGGCAGTTTAGAAACTTCCTCAAGGTTCCAAATCGCCTGGTTGACTGAGTAGAACTAAACGGCGTTCTTCACCTTCCACTCCATCTTGGGTGGTGAGAGGTCTGTTCTCCTGAGAAACCATGTAATTGAGGAAAATAAATTCTACTGTTCCAAATTACTCATTAATACTGATTCTAGTAAATAGAAACCTACACAGACACTTCTTCATACCATATAACTTGCTCTACACTTTTCTATTCCTTAAATGTTTGGAAGACCTGACATCACCCATCAGTGTACTCTTCAAGACCTGACAGAGACATTACAGCTAAAATAGGCTGCTTTGGAAGCAGAGTTCATTGGCCATAGCAGCTGAAAGCAGCCTGGGCATGGTCGGCTGGCATGGTCAAAGAACTTGTGACTGGTGCATCGGTACATGTCCCAGAGACAGGACAAGCAATAGAACTGGCAGTCCGCACAGCCAGTAACTGCTTGGCTTGTAGAGGCAGGCATTCTCAAAATTAGCACTTGTACAAGTAAATGACATGGACGGGAGAAAGTGCAAACCTTTCCTATCACAATGCCATGTATTAACAGATCCGACTGGTGGGGTTGGTAAGGGTACTTGCATTACAGAGGAGCAATGAGCGAGGGGAGAGAGATGGCTCAACAATTGGGAGAAGACTCTAAAAGTAATACTCTGTGGGAAATGGCTAGTGAGCAACAGGACACCTAAGAGCAGGGAGAGGCTCATTCACCACAGACAGTTTGCAGCACAAGGAGATGGGTGTTACCATCACCTAAACATGTGGTAGACATTGTCCAGGGCCTATAGTGTATTTTAGGACAACAACAAGGTCAACGGTCCTAAGACAGGAGCCACTTGGGTGTATTCACTTATTCCTGACTGGTTTACAGACCATTTTCCCTAAGAATCCTCTTTTAAGGCATCTTCAGAGACACATACCACAAATGTGCCCCTGAAAGGGACAAGGGGCGAACCTGGTAGTGAAGCTCTACCAGGGTAGCTAGACCTGTGTTCTGCAAAGGTAAGTTTGATAGTTTGGGCATGTAGGGGAGATTGAGCTTTGAAGAGAGATCCTGACTGCACCGGGGGTGGGCTTTTATGCCGTCTATGCCTCCCAGGTTCCTTCAGGTGTGGGCTGTTAGGCTCGATATAGTGCCTGACTTCTACAACTGCATGCCTCTTAAGCCCTCTTCCTTGTACCAGTACTTCTAGGATTATGGGACTTGTAGTCTGTTTCAACAAAGTTGTTTCTTTTAACAATTGAACTTTTATCAAGGGTAGATTTATTCTCCTTAAATTCAGCACAAGTGGAATTTTTAGGATTGGGTGTTACAGAGGAGTACACTGTATTCAAGGCAAGATCCTTAGCTTACGGTGCAAGGAGGGTATTTATTCTTAAATTATCTTTCTAATGACAAGACTTGCTCAGATTTACCAGAGTTTGTACCCCGGGTCACAGATCTTATATGTGGGTCCGGGACATTGTAATGACAATATGCCATTATCTGTTTTGGCAACCCAGAAAGGCACCTTCCTTCAGAAGACTAATACTGCATCTCATCCCATGGGATCTCCTCACCACCCCACGCCCTGTCTTCTCCCAGGTGATCCTCCCGCAGTACACCATCCCCAAGGTCAGGATCAGGAAGCATCTTCTTTTCCCTGGGAGGAGACTTTAGGCAGGGTTTTAGTGAGGGATCCATAGGATTCTTCACATTTGGCATAGGTTACGTTTGGAATTGAAATTCGGAACATTAAGATTTAGTTGTATTATTTATTTGTCCTGAACCAGAAATGTATAGTCCATATTGTGCAAAATGGTCTTTGTTCCTGGATGTGCTGCCGACTCCAGATTTTCCTGAGGCTGAAGCTCTGCATCCAAAGGAATCCTGCTATAGGCTCTTCCTCCACACCGCGGAATGCTCCTGAACCATGACTCTCACTGCAAAAGAAGCAAGCTGAAATGCTCACGGGTGCTATGTGTCTCTTTCCCAAAGGTTTTTTTCCTAAAGAGTACAATAGAACTGTACCAGATTGTCCATCCTGGAATAACCTTCTATCACAAAATTATTTGTGGTTAGTCCAGGTTTGTACAATGTGCTATGCTTAGCAAAGTACATTATTTATAACATTTTTATTATGCATAAAATAAGTATTGAAAATGAACATTGTAAAATGATTAAAAGAGCCATTTCTAATGGATTCTTTCCTCCCATGGATTCCTCATGTATGATAACCCTATCCCAGTGCAGCTGTTGCCAGGGGGGCGCAGCACGGTTCCATGTCAGTTTGTCTGCCTCTTCGCGCCCCGCGCCAGACATGACGTTGGTGCCATTATATATAGCGGCCCATGACCTCAGTTCCTTTTTCACGCACACTGTTTGCTAATTGTCAAGCTTACATTTTCAGTAACGACACCATGCCTAATCCGTCTAAGGCCTTGGGTCTTAAGCCATGTGCACATTGCGGCTGTTTGATGTCAGTCTTGGATCTGCACCGGTTCTGCCTATACTGCTTGGGTGAGGACCACAACACCCAGGACTGCGGGTGATGCCAGTCCATGCACTCAAAGGCCCTATGGGAAAGGGCAGTGAAGATGTTCACCTTTGTCCACAAGGCGAAGGGTGAGGTTCAGTGATATCGGCTAAGTTGCAAGGAGCGGGTCGGTCGCTCCGAAGATCAGGCGGTTCTGCGCAAGAAAAAGGAGAAGTTGAAGGAAAATTGGAAAAGGTCCTGCTCTCCAAGTGGGTCCTCGTACCGGCATTCATCTTCAAAGAAGAGGAGCCACTGCTCCAGGGTTTTGTCTGAGCGGCCAAAAGAGGCACCTTTTCCAACCCAATCCTCCACTCCAAAGGGATGGGAGAACTTCTGCCTGAAGATGGTAGACATCTTAGCCCAGGTGTTGAAAGCTCCGGTCTCGGCGACTGTGGTGCAGGCAATGTTACCATTCCATCGGCTATGGCACCGCAGGGGCCTACCGCGTCTGTTACGACTGGCAGGGCACCCTCAAGGAACCCACACCCACTGGCTCAGCCCTGTCCCAAATGGACAAATGAAAGCTGTTTTTTGTTGTTTTATTTGCATTTTTTGTTTACAATGGAAGCTGTGTTAACTCAGCACCCACAGGTCCGACCTTAAGGCGGCGCCAGCACCGACATTGTTGCCGACCGGTGCCGTGGACACTGCAGTTCTGCTGGAATATATCCCTCTCCCTGTGGATGCTTTTATGTCTATGATGTATGACATCTCTGGTGATGAGGGTGATCGGATCCCTTTTGGGCTGGAACCTCATGGGCTCTAGGGAAGTGAGGGATTTCACTGAGAAATTCTACGAAGAAGGTGACAATGCACTGGCAGTGTCGGAGGGACCTGCAGGGAGCTAGCGGCCTCGACACCTCCACGGAAATTGATTTCTTTCCAGCTCCCACCCCAGCAAAGCCCCAAGCCGCGTTCCAGTGCTTGATAGCAAAAGTGGCCAGTAGTTTGTGATGGGCTGCTCCAGCCAGGACCACTGCGCAATATAAGCTTTCACATTCTGGACAAGGCGCCCAAAAAGGAGACGCTCCTGCCCTTCAATGTGGCGGTGGAAGCGCCTGTGATTGATGCGTGGGAGAACCCTGTCTCTGTTCCGACTGGGACAGAGACATGGCAAAAAAACACTATCCCGCCCCGTCAGACCTGGTTTTCTCCCCTCCTCTCCCCCCAACACCCTGAGATCCCACCCATGCTTCACCAAAGCACTTTAGTGGTACAGGCCACCACGGCTAGCCTTAAAACATCTACCTTCCTGTCCCTTCCACATACAGGGAGAGTAATAGTTTGGATGCATGGTGCAAGAAGGTGATGGCATCAAGCAGTCTGGCACTGCAGGCTGTGAATGCCTAATGCTCCATGGCAAGGTTTTCCTTCTGCCTTTGGACAGCGGTGGGAAATGAGGGACGGATTCCAGGCCTGATTGAAGGGATGCAGCACACAAAATGCTGCCTTCCGTGCTGGACACAGCAGACTGCGTGGCTAGATGGTCAGGCCCCATCGCCTTCTCGGGACGGCAGGATTTGTGGCGGATGTCCAAATCAGATGCCATTCGAAGGCAACAACGTTTTTGGAGCACAGGCTGACAACACCCTCCAGAAGGTTCCATCTTAAATGGTGAAGGTTAAATCCTTGGGGCTTGCTGTTCAATAGCCCTCCGTACAGTCACCACCCCAGGGAAGTTGTTTTTTTCGCCTCTTCACTGCCTTTGCCCTCAGAGGCTGTGGTCAATCTGCCCCAGTAACAGGCAGACTCTTCCTGGGGGGGTAAGGTGAAGAGGTGCCCAGAGGGGTGGCATGGCCACAGCCTCTATGCCCGCCACGCCCAAGGCACCAGAACGCCCAAGGCACCAGAACTCAGTGACGTGTTTTACCATGTGTCTCTGGTGGAGGGAAGCTCTTCTTGTTCAGCACGGAATTGTCAGAAACCACGTTGAAGCTTGGCCCTTGCCGGTCATCCGACAAGGTTATTGTCTCCCGTTTCTCCAGCGACGATGGTCCCCTGGCTACCTCTTTGTCTTCACACCCCATTCTCCTGGAGGAGATGCGTCAGCGTCTGGCGAAGAGCGCGATCAAACTGGCCCTGGCTTGAGAATGAGGAGGGGGCTGGTTCTCCACCTATTTTCTGGTGCCAAAGGATGGAGCCTTGCACCCCATTCTGGATCTGCGGCTGCTGAACTTGTTCTTACGCGAGGACAAGTTCAAGATGCTTACTCTAACCCAGATCCTGCAAGCCCTCGATTTACAGGACTGGTTGGTTTCCCTAGATCTTCATGACACCTACTTCCATGTGCCGATTCATCTAAAGCACAGGAAGTACCTGAGGTTCGAAGTGGGCCAACAGAATTACCAGTTTATGGTCCTGCCATTCGGTCTCTCATCGGCGCCCATGGTTTTCACCAAGTGGCTGGCTGTGGTGGCGGCTTGCCTCAGGAGAGAAGGCATTCATGTCTTTCACTACTCTTCAGAGCTAGTGTCGGAGCATCTATTCCACACATGCACTCTATTGCAAGACTGTGCCAATTCTGACAGACCACACTACCTCAAAAAGCAAAGTGGCGGGGGGTCCTTGTCTCTGTGCAGAGAAGCAATGAGTCTGCGGTTCTGGGCTCTGGAGAACACTGGCTCTCTGACTGTGGCTCATCTGGCCCAATGAGAGAATGTCACAGTGGATGCCTTGAGCAGACAGACTTTGGCCTCCCACGAGTGGGAGCTCTGTCAGAAAGGTCTGGAAAAGATCTCCTTTTGGGGGACTCCTCAAGTGGACCTCCAGTGCCAACAGGAAGTGTGAGTCCTACTCCAGGGAATTTCCTCATCAGGGAGCTTTGGGGGACGCACCGACGATCGAGTGGACCTTCGATCTCCTTTGTGTTCCCTCCTATCCCTGTCATTCTGCTGGTTCCCGGAAGATTGCATCTGTTCGGAAACACGATGACACTGATTGCCCCAGAAAACGTGATATCCGAGTTGCTGGACATGTACGTCTGCCCTCCCTGGCTCCTTCCGAGGACAGTTACTTTCTCTCCCAATCGAAGGGGTGGGTCCTCCATCCAAACCTCAGCAGCCAGAACCTTCATGCTTGGTTACTGAGATGTTGAGATACAAGGAGTGGGACTTGTCGGACAACATCCTCAATGTGCTCCTTTCAGCTCTAAGGCCTGCTGCAAAATCCTTTTATGCCTACAGGTGGCGTACATTTACGACTCGGTGTCGGGAGAGGGACCTTTATCCTGTCCTCTGTCCCTTGTGTTGGATTTTCTGCTTTCTTTACAGACAGGCCTGCAGATTGGCACTATGAAGTTGCTATTTCAGTGTTCAGGAGGTCCCCAGACAGGGCTTGTTTTTCGCAATCCCCACTGCTATGCATTTATTCCGGGGGTTGTTACCAGTTTCGCCCCTGCCAGTTTGTGGTTCCAGGGTGGGATTTTAATTTTGTTTTTAACTTTTCTGATGGGTGCTCCTTTTGAGCCCCTTCATTCATGTTTTATTAGATTGCTCAACCTTAAAGTGATTTTCCTGGTTGCTCTCACTTCCTCGAGACGGGTAAGTGAGCTCCAGCGTTGTCTGTTTTACGTCCTTATTGTATTTTTTTCCAAAGAGAAGGTGACATTGAGAGTGAGGCCCTGATTTCTGCTGACGGTGGTCTTGGATTTCCATCACTCTCAGAAGATCCATCTTCCTGTGTTTTTTCCCCCTTCCTCACCCTTCCAAGGCCGAGGAACGATTCCATCGACTGGACCTGGTACGGGCCCTGAAGTTCTACATCTCTTGTATTAGAGTGGCTAGGAAAGATTACCAGCTTGTAGTTGCTTGTAGGTGCTCTAGCTGGCAGGGCTTGTCCAGTTGGAGCATTCACTCCATCGCAGAATGCTACGATATAGCTGGGGAAGGATGTGCCCGAGGATCTGGGAGCACATTCTACCAGGGTAGTGGCTACCACCTCTGCACTGCAGAGGGGAGTCTCAGTCCTGCAGATTTGTCAGGTGGCCACGTGGGCATCTTTGCATACGTTTGCTTAGCATTATTGCTTGGATTCCCTTTCGGGTCAGGATGCCAGTTTTGGTAGGGCACTCCTTCAGAGTTTTTTGGTTTAGGTGTTCTTGCTTCCTCCCTCCTCCAGGTTTACGTACTGCTTTGGGAGTCAATAGATGATTAATCATTGGGTGGAAACAATCAATTAAAAGAAAAAAATACTTAGCTCTGTCATTTTCTTTATGATGGGTGATTCTCCTCATCACCCTCCCTACCTGCCCCTCTTAAGGGAAGCTAGTACACCATTGGTTCAACAGTCCCTCAACTTCAGAGTGCAAGGGCAAAAGGGTGGTGCCTTTCTATATACTGGCCCGACGTCTTATAAGTGCAGGGCGCGCAGAGGCACTGCGCCCCTTGGCGGCAGAAAAGCTTCCAGAGAACAGCTGCGCTAGGATAGGAATATCATAGATGAGGAATCCGTGGGAGAAACATCCATCCAAAATAACATTACCGAGAGGTAAGTCATATGTTCTTTAAATTCTTAATACAATTAAATAATTTCCTTTCTTAGTTATTTTTTTAATAGCTGCTTTTGGAAAAGAACAGACCTGTGCCCACCAAGGTATGTTTTTTTCACCTCTGGTTACCTTGACAAGGCCACTGTCAGGGGAGGGAGCCCACCCTAAAGAACCTGCCATGCCAGTGTGGGTGCTGGCAGACCACCTACCTCCCGGATATAGACAAAGTATACACTGCTAATTGTGATTAGACAGTAGTATACCGGGTTTCCTCTCCTTGTAAATAGACCACCTACCTGCCCATCATACCTGTGGCAATGGTAGCTTCCCCACTGCAGGAGATGCCAGCAGGGAGAAGCCTCAACAGGGAGCAGTAGGACGCCCGTGAGGAACCAATGATGAACATTGCGGGATGCCACAAATGTCACCATATCGGCTGATCAAGGGCTTCGGCAGTGAATCTATACCACCGGGACACAGCTGATGGAACACCAGCCACAGCAGGGGAAGAAGAGTGCGGCTCCAGCAACAGGCAATCCTTCCCCTTTCCCACTCCAAAAAAGAAGGTAAATGATTGGTAAGGTACTTTAGTCAATCCTGGGAGGGGGTGGACTATTTAAAGGGACGCTTGGTGAGTGTGCAGTGTGGGTTAATTGGGTGAGGACAGGAGGCAGTAGAGGACGTCCGAGAGACCAGAGGAGGTGAGAGCAAACAGAGTGCAGAAGCTATTGGAGAGAGGGGATCTGTGTAGTATTTGTGTGTTTGAGTGGAGAGTGTGAAGAGTAGCAGGGTGGTAATGGTAGCATAAGTGGTAGTAATTGTTGGAGTAGCAGAGTCGTAGAGGGAGTAGGAAGTGGTAGTTGGTAGTAGCAGACGGTAATAGGTGTTAGTGAGTGGTAGTTGCAGTACAGAGAGTAGCGGTAGTGGGAGATAATGGTGTTAGTAGCAAAGTGTTAATAGCGAGAGGGAGGAAAGAGAGATTAGCAGTAGCGGAGGAATAGTCGGAGGTAGTGTAAGAGGTGTGAGGAACCTGAGGATGTCCTCGCTTCCTTTTCGCCCAATATCCTCTACTCAGGTGGCCAGGGAAGGGCCATCGCTTTTGGATCCCAACCCTGGGGGTGGATATGCGAAGGAGGCTCACCTGGGTAGAGAGGACCTGGGGAATGGGGGGAGGGGGAGTCCTTAGATGAGACACAGGATCCCCCATTCCCATTCCATGATGAACCTTCAGTCCCAGCAGCCTTTATAGGATATTGTCATCCTTTTCCCGTTTCTTCCTTCCAGGATGATCCTAAGAAAGGCCATCAAGGTTTAACAAAAAGAAAAGGTTAAATAAGAGGATATTTGCAGATGAGACATGGTATCCCCCTTTCCCTTGTGAAAGTAAACCTTACCCTCCCCCTACCTTTCTAGGTTGTTACCAATCACTTCCTTTATGTCCCCTCAGTCATGCAACTCTAGTACTGGGACGAGGAACAGGCGACTAGGAGTTGTACACACTAACATGCAGTTGCACCACTCTGGTACTGAGACGAGGAAGAGGCCTGGGAACTATTGTGAGGGTCCGCCATGTCCAGAAAATACCAATGATTGTAGTCAGGCAATTGCACACAAGGGCTCGCACCTGAAACCTGTTAATGAGTAACAGGTGCATTAAAGCTGGAGCCGACTGAAGGGAATGAGAGACCAGTAGGAGAGACGCTGGGCCAAGAGAAGCGAGCCTGAGAGAGTTGAATTCCTGTAGAGAAGAAGGCTGCCGAGGAGGGTCCTGCCTGGAGGCCAGGCCCCAGGAGGGTGCTATCGGGAAGTTGACAGCGGGCCCAAGCGGGCTGTGCTAGGATTAAGGCAGGCAGAGTCCTTTCTGTCAGGTGCCCACAGACGGAGCTGTGGGGCACTCAGGACTGTCAGATGCTGCGGGCCACCGGCATTATTTGCGAGAGAGAGGCGGAGCTACCAGCAACCCCCAGCAGGATTCGTACCAGGCGAGTGCTGCTCGCAGACCAACAGAAAAGTGTATGCGGAGCTGAGAAGCATGAAACAACTCGGGGGAGCCACCAAGGACTGCTGAGTGAAATAAAGGAATCACTCTTACCAGGGCACCTCTGGGGCTACTGCAAGGCATATGGTGATGCCGATTGAAAAGAAATGTATACACAAGTGAATGTGCACCTGAAGAAAGGGGTTTTTGAATACTACAAATAGAATGCTGAACTTTGAAGTGAAGGTGCTTAAATAAGACACACTTATTATTGAACATTGAAGTAAAGAAAAGCTTTTCAAATACTATTGAATACCGAACTGAAGGAAATTTTGAAAAACCCCTGAATGAAATGGAATCAGGTGTGAGACACACATGATGAACATTTTAAAAAGGCAAAGGATGAAAAGTTATGACTAGGATGAAAAGTTATGACTAAGATGAAAAGCATGTGATGAATATTTATGAAGTTTGTGAAACCAAGGTGGTGGGAGAGAGTAAGCACCACAAAGTGAGTTGTGTGGAAGAACACACTATGGCAAAGCCAAGAGACTGGCAGGAGAATTCATAGTGAATGCAAACTCAAGCACAAGTGTGATCAGAAAGTAACCCATGTGGGCAAGAAACCTAGCATTATTGGTTGTTTGACCTGTACCGTGTGGTCCGACAACTGCGCTTGGATCGAGAGTGCCCTATCTGGAAAAGTCAAGGAAAGTCCAATTAAAAAATCTTTATTGGTAACTAAGATTGCTGAAGTGAATGGGAAAGTTAGCAATCTGTTTCTACTGAACCTGAAGGATTGTTAAGGTCACCTGGAACTGGTTGTGAGAATTAAGGGACTTGAACTGATTGTACATTGGCAAGCTAGAAGACTTGTAGCCTTGGGGAAACAATCCCTGAGGCCAGTTTGGAGCTGTGTTGTTGCCTTGAGGAAAGGAACCTTGAGGCCATTTTTTGAACTGTGGTGCAGTCTTGGGGAAGGGAGCCATGAGGCCCTTTTTAGAACTGTGTTGTCTACTTGGGGAAAGGAATACCAAGGCTTTGTGAAACTGCTTTGAACTTGGGGAAGGGAGCTGGAGAGTAACCCTATAGATGTAAGAAACTCAGAACTTTATTTGGAACAATATTTCATTAGTTGCTGACATCCCTAAACATTGTATAGTGTAGTTGTGAGAGCAAGTATAGTTTTTGGACACAGGCAGACTTTTAAGTAGAACTTATTGACTCAAACTATCCTATCATTAAGTTAATAAATACATTTTCTTCGAACTTTTAATCTGTTGTATGTGTCTTGCTTCATGATGCCCTCACAGGGGGAGAAAAGTATAACAACGGAGGTTAAGGAGGCAGTGACAGTAAGAAGTGATAGTTGGTAAGTTAGAGGCGCATGCACACGAGATAAGTTTTAAGAATGCACAAGCATAATATAACGCACTGGTGTACTTGGATGTAAGGGCTGGCAAATCTCTGGTGTCAGCAGAGCTGCGGTCTGACTACCTGTGGAGTCATGGCGGCGCTAACCACACGAGACGGCCTGTAAGAAAAAGTAAAAGGAGGACAGGAATAACCCCTACACAGAGAACGCACAGCTCTTGTTCAGATAGGGGTTCCATCAGACACATTGCAGAGACCGGATCCACACCTATACCATACAGGCTACAAAGTTTCTGGGAATGGACGCAATGATGAAATGTCCCAACTTTGTGGAGGATGCCCGCACTAGCAAAAGGAATTTAAAAGACAGCTATAACAAGAACTGTCCTTTTTATAATAAAAGAAGTGTCCACATGGGGCACTATAGTAGGTCCTGGAGAAAGCGGCAAACAAGTTACCCCGCTGAAACCGGTCGACTATGGTTGGATTAGGCAGCTAATCCAACCCACCAGATTCATGACAACCTGGTAGTGATCTGGGAGATAGGACACGTATAATCTTTTACCCAAACTTAGTGGAAATATTCCCACTAGACGGTGGTTGCACCACCTTTTTTATGATAAGTCACACGAAGGGCCAGCAACGCCATTAAAAGACAACTGTTGACTGACCTTAGTGTGCAGTTTTTAGCATAGGAAAGTAGTGAGCCAGGCTAGGGAGAGCTTCTTTACACCCCTTCTCTCTCTTCCCCCTTAGATAGGCGACACACCAGCGCCTTATTTGGGACACTATAACCCAAGGGACAGTGAGCTTGCTCTCTAGATAGGGACATTTAGTTATTCGTAGGAACTAAAGCAAAAGGTCACTTTTTTTTTTTTTAAAGTGCCATAATTGGTTCTGCTCATGATGTGTTAAACTGTACGGAGAAGGAGTCAGAATCCGAATAACCTTATGACTTCAATTGTATTGACCGTACTTAGAGGTAAGTAATTTGTTAATCTTAATACAAATAATTTCCTTTTTTGTTGTTATTTTTTTGTTTTTTAATAGCTAGCTGCTTTTGGAAAAGAACAGACCTGCTCCCACCAAGGTATCTGTTTTTTCCACCTCTGTTTACCCAGCGGTCTGCAATGGGTGGAGGGGCTTTAGAAAACATACATGTTGGTCAGCCAGTGTGTGAAAGTGCGAATGCTTGCTAGTGTGTATGAAAGCATGCACAAGTGTGTGAGGGTGCGCGCACATGTGAGCTAGCATGCGCTCGAGTGTGAGCAACCACGAGTGAGAAAGCATGTGCGAGAACCTGCACATGCAAATGTGTAGGCGTTCGAGTACGTGTGTGTGTGTGTGCGCACGTTTGTGTGTGTACCTGCATGAGAGAAATTGCAAGAATGCACAAGCACGCAGGTGCCAGAGAACGAGCATGTGAGTGAGGGAGAGCGTGTTCCTGAGACAGAGCACTAGTGCTAGTGCTGTAGAACTAGAGCTACATGTAAAAAAAAAAAAAAAATCCATTCTACCCAAGTGTGGCTTGTTATCCAGTCTGTAAAATGCACCAGTTGGCCCCACTTATTTTTCACCCAATCTCTTGTTAGGTCAACATGAAATGTTCCATCTCATATGCCACACCTGAAGCAGTGGTACTGTTCAGTCTTAACACACTACTTTTTTTCTTTTTAGTCTTGCAGACTGTGCTCTTTTCTTCCCAAAGCTGGTTTGCACTTGGTAGCAAGCCCTGCTTAAAATTTGTGTTACTGACTAATCTTTCAGACCGTGTTTTCTTCTGACCGCAGCTAGACCACACATTGGTAACACACCATATTTAAAAGCATTGGCACTGTTCGGCCTAGCGCACTGTGTTCCATTGGGCTGCACCCCCACTAGTGAACTGCCACCACATCGATTGCCCCCTGAACTGTTCCTCTATGAATTGACTATTGGATTCTGCCCATAATTACGTTGCCTATACAGTGGCTCACAGCAGTTGGCTCCTGGATCTCACCCTAATCAATCTGCTTGGCCGTCCCCCAATTGTCTTGTTCCTAGACCTTGCCCAGAATTATCTGTTGGGGACCATATGTATGTGTGACGGTAGGGGACTTAGCACCAACAGCTAGAAGACACGGTACCAAAGGCTTGGATTGTTACCCACCACCATCACTTCTATTGTATTAGACTTCATCTTAAGCCATTTAATGACTATACAGGAGCCAATGGACGCTGTATATTTTTTTAAACCGTCTGAGAGGTCACGCAGATTCTGGTCCAACAAAACAGAATCTGGGGTGTCATTAGCTTATGAGTAAATGTAAAAGCCTAACCCATGGATGATATTCTTTAGAGGATACGTAAATGTTAAAAGTGAGGCGACTGCTGAGCCCATACGAACACCACATGCGAGTGGTTCAGGGTTAGAGGTGAAAGAAAGGACGCAGTCCGTCTGAGAACAGTCTTCCAACAATTAAAGGACACAGGGTTTGGTCTCTGATAGCTATCTGACACATCGTCCAACAGATGTATACGCAGGAGAATTGAGTGTGGCAGATACTGAGAGCAATATCAGAGCCATGGCACTGCTGCAACATAAAGCCAATCGTTGACTGCACATGGCCAATATCAGTTAACATGTTCTTTTTTGTTAGTGCATGATATCTGTGTAGGTTGACTTTATAAGCCACCTGATCGGGGTGAGCTGCAACGCCATTTGAATTCAAATTGTGTGGTCGGAAAGCTAGCATCTGTGAACTTGGAGGTAAACCAGCAAGCGAAAGGGAGTTGTCAAGACTCATTGTTTTGAGAGGAACATAAGAATTGACCACCATCACCAACTGATTTTGCTAAGGACGAAGGAGAGCACCATAGTCTGGTGCAAGAAAGAAGAGCAGGGTCGTTGTGACGAGGTTTTTAAACTCGTCTAAGATATTATCCCATGCAAGAGTATGTTTAGCCAGGGATTGGCTGGATAACAGTTGCCCAGAAGATTGAAAGCAACTAAAATGAATAAGCGTATCGTACCCCAGATCTCTGTGCCTTTTTTGTGCCCCTGAGTACACACTCATACAATGTGCCAGATTATCTTGCTTTCAGACTGTGCCCTGACCAATTTGCCCATGGGTATGCCTTGGTTTGATGGGGAGCATGCCGAAGACAAACTTATCCCTGAATGGCTTCCCTATGTTATTTTGTACCAACTCTCCATCACCCTAACCTCTTCAGCCCCTACAAATCAGACTACCCCCATCTCTGAATGTTCACTCCCTAACAATTACTGACTAGACTTACACACATACACCACATAGAAACATGCTCGATTGTGACACTCATCCCAGCAACTGCACTGCAAAACATATTCCATCCTTACCCGTGGGACAGGGGTGATTGTTGGGCTTTCATCTTTCCACAATTGCAGAATGCCTGGGCCATACCTCACTGGGTTCCACTCGACACTGGATGGCCTGTGTTTTTCCTAAGGGCCCTAAGGAGCCCCGTGAGGGAAGCAGGGTGGGAAAAAGGCTGGCAGAGACCTCTCTGGAGATCACAACCGCACACCTATCGCCTCGACCCGGCTTCTGTAGGCAAAGACCCATCCCGCGCCAAGAGGCTCCACTTTTGGGTGTCAAGAAATAGGCGCCAACCTCTACTTCTGAGTCCTAGGCACCACTCAGTGGCCCTGAAATATGCCCCTTTTCCTATGAGGCCCTGTATGGTGAAGATGGGTCGGATCCTCGATGGGGAAGTGCACCCCATTCCCTTTGGAATGGAACCCCTGTGCCATGAGAACTAGTGGCACTCCCTGAAGGAGTTCTGTGGAGAGGATGAAGATTTGGTGGGATTGGCCACAGATCTCCAGGAAGCCAGTGGTCTGGATACTTCACCAGAACTGGACATACTTCCAGCTCCAACTCCAGAAAAGCCCAAAGTATCTTGCCTATGCTTGATGGTCCAGGTGGTTGACACGTTAGGCTTGTCTGCTCCATTCAGACTTAAACTTCAGTACAAACTTACTGACATCCTGGAAGAAGGGCCTAAAAAAAGAAAGTGTTGCCTTTCAGTAAGGCAGTTGAGGCTTCAGGGCTAGAAGGCGGGGTGAAACCTTCCTCAATTCCGGCTGTAGACCAGATGTTGGTGCTAAATATCACCAGGCCCCCTCTGACCCGGATTATCTTTCCACCGATTACTCCTGTGAGGGATTGGTGGTGCAAGCCAATGCCGCCAACTTGTACACTCCCACTTTCCCTTTCCTGCCTCTGGACAGAGCGAGCAAGAGTGAACGCATGGGAAAATAAGTTTTCGCTTCGGGCAGTCTTGTCCTCAGGGCGATTTAACACCAAAGTCTTGGCCAGATTTTTATTTGGGCTTTGTATTGCAGTGAGTGGTGCAGCCCACGATGGCAGGGAGTCTTTATGCCAAATCCTCCAATCGGGTCTGGACATGGCTGACTGTGCGGGATGTGCAATGGCTACTGACATGGTAGTCAGAAGACACTCCTGGATGAGAGTATCTGGGTTTGCACAGGATGTGCAGGTTAAGCTCCAGGATATGCCTTTTGATGGACATGATCTCTTCAGAGCAAAAGGTGACACATCTTTACAGAGGTTCCATCTAGGATGACAGCTACATTTTTCAACAACCTCCAGAGGTCATGGTTTTCAACCCTTCACATCATATGCCCCACGTGGGAGTAGTCGGGCTTCCCCAGAAGGCAACAAACTCGCTATTTTCATATGGGTAGAGGCTGACATTCTCAAAAGAGGCGGTATTACCTCCTCCACAGTCCCCCCTCAGTTACCCGAAGTGCAAAGTCCATGTGAGGGGTCACCAGTGGGAGGGAGAATTTCACAGTTCAGCTCAGTGGTTCCGAACCATGCCAGACTCTTGAGCCCAACAGGTCATTGTGTTCATCAGGGTTACTTCCCCCTTTCATTCGGCGACCTCTGGACCACGCTCCTCTCAACTCTGGTGGAGGATGCAATCAAACAGGTTCCCCACTCTGAACAAGTATGTGTGTGTTACTCCTATGTGTTTTCTGGCTTTGAAGGAGGTCAAGGGGCTTGCGTATCATCCTGGATCTGAGGCTTCTGAATCTGTACCCACGCAAAGACAAATTCAAGATGGTCCATCTAGTTCAGATCATCCAAGCTCTCGACCTGCAGGACTTGTTAGTATCACTGGATCTTTTGGAGGCTTACTTCCATGTGCCAATTCATGTAAAACACAAAGTACCTGAGTCATTGTGCGCCAACTTGATTACCAGTTCAAGGTCCTGCCGTTTGGTCTTTCTTCGGCACCTAGGGGTTTTCACCAAGCTGCTGGCAGTGGTGGCGGTTTGCTGCGGGAGAGAATGCATTCATATTTTTCCCTACCTGGCTCACTGGCTCATCCAAACTCACTCTTCAGCACATCTGTTCTCCACATGCAGCCTATTGCACTGCTTGGTCTTTTTTCCCCGAATTTCAAAAAGTCTCCAGTTTTGCTGTCAGTCTTTCCAGTTCATCGGTCGGTCTGGCACACTCCTGTGCCCGAGTAGAGTGGTGAACATCTCTCCAATGGTTTATGTCCTCCAATCCGAGGAACAAATTCCTGCTTCAACCTTTCTGGGTTTGTTAGGTCTCATGGCCTCCTGCATTCTGGTAGTTCTAGTTTATTTTATTGAGCATTTTTAAGGCGCTTTATACAACAGAATTGTGTTTTAAAGCGCCACAAGGCTAAATGGGAGGGGAACAGGGGAAATAATAACACTGGCAAAAACAGTAATATACAGTAGTGGTCCTACTAGGCATTGTGGCATTCAGACGTGCAAGTGCATTGAAGAGAAGTGCAGGGAATGGGGATGAAAGCAGGAGCAGAGGAGTGGACAAGTGCTGGAGGAGGGTCCGGGAGGGAAGTGCTAAGGGGAACCAAGAAGCAACACCTCAGGCGAAGTGCTAGTAAAGGTGACTCTCAAAGGTGGGATGCGGAACCACCAAGCAGGGGCCCGCAGTACAGTGGAGGGGGGGGGGTGCTGGTATTGACTGGGAGGAAGGGGCTGGGATCCTGTGAGATTCATGAGATCAGGCCCCCGGTCACAGCTGCAGTGGGGTGATTAGCAGGGAAGAGAAAGAGGTAGAGAAGAGCAGAGTTTTGAGCAGTTTCCAGAACTTAAGAAGGTCTGGCTCAAGTCTGAGAGGGGCAGGGAGGCTGTTCCAAAGGGAGGCACCAGCCGAGGAGAGAGACCTGCCCCCAACTCTCTGCTTGGAGAAGGGTTTAACAGTCAGATTGGAATTAGAGGAACATAGGGCTCTAGCAGGGGAGTATTTAGGGAGGAAAGGTTGGAAATAGCATGGTCTCAGGCCCAGAAGGCCTTGTGGATGATGCAGAGGGTCTTGAATTTGATCATTGAAGCCACCGGGAGCCAGTGGGGAGATTTTGCGTTGAGAGATATGGTCCCTGGGCTTGAGGCCAAGTGTAAGTCTTGTAGTCCTATTCTGGATTAGCTGGAGGGAGCGAAGGGAGGAAAGAGGGAGATTGAGAAAGAGGCTGTTGCAGTAATCCAGCCTGGAGAAAACCAAAGCTCTGCAGTGGGACTTCTTGGTTAGGTCCATAATGTGAGGGGTGAAGGAGAGAGCAGAGTCGAAGATGACCCTAAGGTTTTTGGCCTCACAAAATGGTGGGGATAGAGGGCCCAAAGAGGATGGTCAGAGGGTAGGAGGAAAAGAAGACCCAGGTGTCCGGACGAGGATCTCCGTCTTACTGACATTGAGACAGAGATAATTTGCTGCACACCATGCCTGAATGGCGGACAGACAGTTGGGATGAGAGAGGCGGAAGTAGAAGGAAGCTTTAAGGAAAACTGTGTGTCATCGGCATAACACTGGAAATGAGGAGAAAAGGAGATCAGGTGAGCAAGAGGCGGGAGGTAGATATTGAAGAGCCATGGCGATAGGGTAGAGCCTTATGGGACGCCACAGTTAGAGAGGTTGGTGGTGGAGGAGAAAGGGCCTTGTTGCAGCTTTGGAGGGCGATGCCTTGTCAATGATGCAGAGGGTGTCAGAGTTGTTTTATGAGGATGGAATGATTGACCGTGTCAAAGGCAGAAAAGGGATTGAGGAGAACGAGAACATGAGAGCTGGTATCGAGATTTGCATATATGGTTTCACTGGTGTTAATTTTTTTATTTTATTTTTTTTTTCATTTGGTTATACGCCCAAACCTTTGGGTATTGCGGCGTACGTTACAAGAATTCTTGGCACTTAATTGTTACAGGATAACTTGTCACTTAATTTGTACATGTTGTCAAATTTGTACACATACAATTTCGATTCTTAAAGCATTATACTAGTCATATAATTAGTGTTAGCAGGTCAAGCAGTGTTGATTCTTAATGGATTGTACAGGGCATTTACATGGAGTTACAGAGTCAGACTGCTTCGCAATACTTAGAGTAGATAAGGTAACATTCTTACCACCAATATATACTTTACATTTTGGTTATTGTGTAATAGATTTTAAGGCTTCTTAGAATTTGTTGAAAAGCCAGGTTTTGAGGGATTTCTTGAATTTGGGTAAGGAAGGTTCATTGGAGATGGCGGTTGGAAGTGAGTTCCAGATTCTAAGGGCTGCTACTGGGAAACTGGAGTTGCCTGTTCTCACATTTTTGAAGCGGGGGATGCAGAGGTGTGTATCTGTGTTGGATCTGAGTGTTCTGGGTGAGATTTTGCGGGTTAGGCATTGGTTGAGGTAGCTTGGTGCTGTACCTGTAACACATGTATGTGCTATAGTGAGGGTTTTGTGTAAAATCCTAGCTTGTACGGGCAGCCAGTGGGCTTCTCTTCTATGATGGGAGATATGATCTTTTTTTTATATACCTACTGCTGCGCGGAGGGCTTTGTTCTGGATTTTTTCATTTTGTTTAGGTTTTTTTAGGTCCCAAATAGTAGTATGTTGCAGTAGTCCGTTCTGCGGTGTGAGGAAAGGTCTGCCTCGGGAGATGAGTTTGGCAACTGCCCTACTACTATCACTAAAATTACACCCCAGCCTTGGACTGACCACTTCCTCATCAATGTCTACTTAACAAGATGTCCAGAATTGAAAAAACAATGGCACCATCTGTTCCCACTAGATCCAGAAAAAACATCACACCAGACAATATCCTACCCCTGCTCCTCCCAACCATCAATGCCTTGCCATTTGATTCTGACCCAGACACCATGGTTAAAATATACGATGACACCATGGCCATAGCCATGGACACCATCGCCCCACTGAAAAACTGTAAAAGTAAACAACAATCCCACCTTAATACTTGGTTCACCCCCCATCTACAAGAACTGAGACTGGGAAAAAGGAAGCCTGAAACTGTATGGCAACACTCCCCTACAGCTGAAAATAAACTTAAACTGAAATTGTGCGCTACACATTATAAGAAAGCAATCATCCAAGCTAAAAAAGAAGTCTATAACAACCGAATTTCCAAAGCATGTTCCAATACAAAGGAACTATTTGCAATCTTGCGAGAACTCGAATCCCCCATATCACCACCTGATAACGTACCCAAAGACAAGCAATGGTGTACAAATATCCAAAATGCCCTCGCTAATAAAGTAAAAACACTACAAACAAAAATTGCTATTAAAAAAGCCTTGCTCCCTCTTAGTGAAATTCCCAGCACGCCCACGCTCAAACCTAGCCTAACACCCTTCAAATTCTCTAAAGTTTCCACTCATGAAACTGAAAAAATCATTGCCTCACTAAAACCATCCAATTGCAAAGGCGATTACTGCCCAGCCCAGATAATTAAGGATGCCGCTAGAGACCTTGCCCCCTTCGTCACTAAACTCATCAATGCATCCTTTTCATCTAGCACCATCCAAAGAAGCTTAAGAGTCCTGGGTTCTCCCCCTGCTTAAAAAACAAACTTAGACCCTTCCATCCCCACCAACTATAGGCCCATCACTACTGTCCCTTTCCTCCTGAAGATAATTGACAGAGTGGCCTATCTCCAAATCCAAAAATACCTAGAGACCAACCAACTCCTCGGCACTCGTCAATCGGGCTTCAGACCGCAACACGGCACTGAGACCACCCTTATAGATCTCAAAGCCCAAATTGACGAGCTCAACAATAAAGGAAACACAGCTATGCTACTCCTCCTTGATCTGTCGGCGGCTTTTGACCTAGTGGACCACGCAGTTTCTGTAAACACCTAGCGTTAGCCACCCACTTCTCAAGTGAAGGTATAGCCTGGATCCAATCCTTTCTCGACAACAGAAGCATGCAAGTCTTCTCCACCTTAGACTCTGCAGACCCTATCCAGACAACATGACAACATGTGGAGTCCCACAGGGCTCTTGTGTCTCGCCAACGATTTATAATATCTTTACTAAACCTCTATTCGACAAATTGGACAGACTGGGTGTCACCTACACAAATTATGCAGACGACACCCAGGTCCTCATCCCCCTTTCGGGCAATTTCACTACGGATACAGCTTTAGTAAACAAAATGTACACCCTCATTCAGGCATGGATGGCAACCCATGGCCTCTGCCTGAATGATGAAAAAACAGAGATCCTCATTCTAGGCTCACCCAACAACCTAAAAACACTTGATTCCAACTACAGCTCCTTCAATATCGATGGCAATATAATCCCTGTCGCCAAAGAGGTGAAAACCCTCGGTTTCTATTTGGACTCCACTTTGTCCCTAAGGAAACAAGTGAACTCCCTGGCCTCATCCACAGCCTATACCGGTAAACTTATTAAAGCATGCAGCCCCTTCCTCTCACCAGCTAGCTGCATTATCCTAGCCTATGCAGTAATCCTTTCAAAACTGGATTACTGCAATGCAATTTATGCAGGCACAAATAAATGCATCATCAATAAACTTCAAACCCTACAAAACAACGCGCTCAGAACGGCCCTGAACCTCCCAGCTAGAGAGCACATCTCGAATGTGCGGAGAAAATACAACTGGCTAAAAATTAGCGATAGGATCACCTTCAAAATTGTCACACTAACATTCAAATGTCTGAACAATGCAGCCCCCCCCCATACCTTAGGGATAGAATAATAAGAAAAACCACTGCACGACCAACCAGAACAGCCAACTCTTTCTGCCTCCAAACCCCTAGCTTCCCACTAAAAAAAACAGGAGGTAATAGCTTCCCTGTGCAAGCAGCCCAGTACTGGAATGCCCTACCAGTTGAACTAAGAAGGGGCCAGCCCTACAACAGCTTCAGGCACCATACCCGCACCTGGCTTCGACGCAATGACCTCTGAAACCAGTGACCCTGAGCATTGTGACCTGATGACACACATACCCCTCCACTCTTACATGTAAAATGTACATAATGTATTTACTGTATATAATTTGTTACCTTTTCACCCTTACATGTAAAGAATGTACATAAAGTAATTACTGTATACAATTTGTTACCAACAACCTGTAATATGCAACCTGTAACCAAGTTCTAAGCATTCTTGTTATTCTGTGCGCCCAGCTACCCAAGGGTTTTCGGGCACCCTATAAATAAACAAACAAACAAACAATATGCCGTGGATGAGGAGAGAGCACTAATGTGTTTGCACATGGTAAGGCTTAAATCTAAGTAAACTCCTAGGGATTTATCTTGTTTGGAAATATTGGTTGGGGTGCTGTCAATGACTATGGCTGTGTATTGTGGGTGTAGTTTGCTTAGTTGGTCTGGCGATCCTACTATCAGAATCTGTTTTTTCTCCATTTAGGCAGAGGCTATTTGTCGCCATCCAATTCTGGATGATTGAGTACATTTTACTTATGGTGATGGTGTCCTGTTCAAGATTGACAGAGATGGGGATGAGTATTTGTGTGTCGTCCACAAAGTATATTACTCCCTGCAAAGAGTAATTTTGTGTATGCGTTATAGTGTCGGGGACAGGCAAGAGTCTTGAGGGACTCCCAGTGGAACTGTGATTGGGTCTGCAGCAATGTCCCCTATTGCTACTCTCGAAGTGCGGTCTGCGAGGAAAGATTTGATCCAAGCAGTGGCCTCTTTAGAGAATTGAAAGTTGTTAGCTAGCATAAGACAGAGTTTATTGTGGTCTGCTAAGTCGAAGGCCGCTGATAGGTCTAGGAGTAGTAGGATGTATCGTTTAGCTGAATCCCTGATGGCATCCATCTGTTTTTTTAAATCCAGTAGGGCAGTCTCCGTGCTATGTCTAGGGTGGAAGCCTGATTGTCTTTCCCCTAGTAGTTGGTTGTTTTCGAGGTGGGATTGGACTTGTGTGTATGCAATTTTGTCTATTATTTTGAGGAGGAAGGGTACTGTGGTGATGGGTCTGTAATTTGTGGGCGTAGTAGGGTCTATTGTGTTTGTTTATTTATTTTTTTAGGAGTGGGGTGACCCAGGCTTCTTTAATATTGGCTGGGACAGTATTAGATTTAAGAGGCATTAACAAAGTTGGTGATGATGGGTGCTAGTATGGGTGTGCAGTCTTTAAATAGTTTGGCTGGGAAGCTGTCACCTTTGCAGTTGGAAGGTTTGAGTGAGGCTATGGTTTTGAGTACGGAATCAGTGTTCACTGTTTTGAAGTGGAATTCCGGAGAGTTGGATGTGGTGTGTATCGATATTGGTAATAGTGGTTCAGTAGTTGGAGTTAGGAATTTTCTGTGTGACTCTATTTTATTTTGGAGAGTGTTTATGCTCGAGCATCCTGAATGGTGGTGCACCATTCCTTATTAGCACTGACTAGTTGGGGAGGGGGGATTGGGGTTTCTAATTCTCTGATGATGGAGAATAGCTCTTTACAGTTGGAGGCGGCGTTGTTGATCCCAAGGTTAAGGGATTTGGCTTTCTGTGTAAATACTTCCGCTTTATATGTTTTAGAGATATGCTCAAGTTGTTTTTTGGATTCGTTGGTGGCATTTTTCCTATAGAGGTGTTCAAGTGCCCTTTTTTTTCTTCTAAGTTCTAGGGGGTCCTCACTGAACCATGTGTTGCTGCATTTAAGCTTGGGCGCTTGAGTTTGAGCGGGGCTATGTCATCTATGGCTGTTTTAAGGCAGCTGTGAAAGTGTGCTGAGATGTCGGCAGGGTTGGTATCGTCTATGGGATGCGCATAGAAAAGTTTGTCTAGCATGGGGGACAGGTTGTCGCTGGTGAATTTCTTGGGGTTTCTTGCTAGTATGGGAGCGGATGGTGTGGTTTCTTTAGAGAGGGCAATGTTGAATCTGATAAGGAAGTGATCTGTCCAGGAAATATCTAGGATATCTTCTAGTAGAATTGTGGTTTTCAGTGTGAGGATCTAGTCTAGGATTCGACCTTTTCAATGGGTTGGAGTGTTAACGATTTGGGAGAATTGCATTTCTAAGAATGCGTTGTGTACAGTGGTGGCCTTGAGATTGGACGTGTCATTAAACCGTAGGTTAATGTCTCCTAGGAGAATTAATTTAGTATTGGGTTTAAGAGCAGTGGAACTGAGGAGAGGAAGTTCTGTGTCTAGGCAACTGGTAGAGCTGGGGGCTCTATAGACTATTAGGAAGTTGATGGTAGTTTTTGGGTCAGTTGCTAGTTTGAGCGCTAGGAGTTCGTAGCCTGGTATGGTTTCAGTATTGCATTCTCTGAACTGGAGTAAGGATTTAAAGATAATGGCTACGCCACCACCTGGGGTCTCTTGCCGTTCCGCTCTGAGAATTGTGTAGTCAGATGGTATGGCAATGGAGAGTAGTGGGCCTGAAGCTGAATGTAGCCAGGTTTCCGTTATGACTAGGAAGTCAAGGTTGAATTCAAGGATGAGATCATGCATGTCGATAGCATGTGCACTTAATGATCTTACATTGAGTAGTGCACCTTTTAGCGGTGGTATATTCAAGTGGGTGGTGGATTTTTGTGTTGGGGGTGTGTGCTCGTGGAGGGGGTGCAGCAGAGTTATGTCTGACAGCTTGCTTGTAGCTAGCTTTTGCGGGCATCAGTGTACTATGTTTCAAGGGTTTGAATGTGCTGGCCACATGACGAGTGCCTGTAGTGTTAGGATGGTGTGAGGTGTTATGTTTAATGGTGGTACGGGTGGAGAGTCTTGTTTTTCTCAGTAGACCTAGAATGGGCTTAGTGCATGTAGAGTGGTTGAGTCCTGGAGGAGAGCCTGGATTGGTGTTGTGTGCCTGTGATGGGTGTGGTGGTGGGTAAGGATATGAATGCTGGTGTGTTGGGTAGAAATGGGGTGGGGCATGGTAGTTGGTGGTGTCTGGGGCAGTGTATATGCGCTAGACCTAAGCCTAATTGGATGAAGTTACCTCTCGAGCAAAGGGTGGAAGCTGTGGTATGGGTGATCTTTTCATTGGGGGTGGTGGGTGAGCAGGGATTCAAGGCTGTAATGTGTTTGCTAGGAAGGTGGGGTTCCTGTTGGGCCTTCATTATGGATAGTAGTAGTATTAACAGCATGCCTGGCGTTGTGGCTACAAGCTTGTGCAGTCTGAGATACATTTGTCAGGTATTGTTTTCGGAGCGTCACTCCATAATCTATAGGCTAGTAGGCTAGTTTCATTAGTAGGCAGTAGCCTAAATCAGTTGGTAACACCGTAGGCTAATTCAGTTGAGCAGCAGTAGGCTAAATCAATTAGTGAGCAATAAGCTAGAATAATAGGTCAATAGTGGGCTAGCTCAATTTATCAAACAGTAGGCTAATTCAGTTGGTACACTGTAGACTAGTTCAATTGGCGAACAGTAGGCTAAGGCAGCTGGTAAACAATAGGCTGTTAGGATATGCAAAACAATCGCAATGTGGTGAGGGCTAGTTCAAATAATCACCAGTGCAAACAAAATGGCAATTAGGTTGATTCAAATGTGTACAGGTATGAACAAAGTGGCACTAAAGGCGGAGGCTGATTCAGGTGGTTATATGCATACAGGAAGACAACAATGGCGCGGGCGGATTCACATGGTTACAGTACAAACATTGGCAATAATAGTGCAGGCTGATTTAGATGGTTGTATGCATGCAGGAAGGCAATAATGGCGCAAGCTGATTCAGGTGGTTACAGAACAAACATTGGCAATAATGGAGTTCAGGAGAGCGGTTTCCATACCTCCAACCAACAAGATCAGTGTTGAGGGTCAGTTGGGGGAAGACCAATTTCTCCAAGAGTTTACCCAGCAAAGGGGGTAGTAGAGATAGGGTGATAGCCGGGCAGGAGGGGTCAGCAGACTGCTTTTTAAAGAGAGGGGTACACAAGGGAGTGCTCGAGGGATAGAGGGAAAGAGCCAGCGGCGAAGGAGTGCTTACAGGAATCAGCAAGAGCTGGTGCGGGAGAGATGTTATCCTTAATGGTTCTGGAGGAGCAGGGGAGCACCTAGTTGGAGGAGGCCTTCATAGAGTGGACCACTTTAGAGACCTCATCCAGTGCTATGTGCAGGAGGGAGGAGAGTGAGTGGGGTGGGAGGCCAAGGGAGGCAGGGATGCTGGCGTTGGAGAGGAGAAGGGGGTGGAGGAGAGTGAGGGCAGGATGTCCTGGGTTTTTGATCTGAAGTGGGCAGCTAAGACATTGAGGAGAGCCTGGGAAGGAAGGAGAGAGGTGGAGACTGCAAGTGGATTGGCCAGTTCTTTACAAAAGGTTTGGCTGCGTTAGTGGCTCCAGAGATGCAGGCCTGGATGTGGGCCCGCTTCCGCAGATAGAAAAGCTATATTGCCCTTGAAGCAGGTGGCAGGCCAGTTTGTCAGAGGATAAGCCCAAGGTCTGCCACTTCTGTTCAGCAACTAAGCACTTGCATTTCAGAGATGCTAGATCGGAGTCGTACAAGGTGTTCTTTGTGGCAGGTTTTAGGTGGATCCTCATGGCAGGGGCAAGGATGTCAAAGGTGTTATAGATGGTATTGTGTAGGTTAGCAAGGACATAGTCAGAGGGAGAGTCAGAAGTGGGGGTGGGGGTGGGAGTGGGGATGAAGGTGGAGGAAAAAGCAGCAACTGGCACTTGCTTCATCTGTCGAATTAAGGCGAAGGAGGCTGGCGGTGCAGGAGATGGTTCGTATTGAGGGCAAAGGGGAGAGAGTGGGCAGACCAGGAGAGTGGGATGGTGACCGGTTTAGAGATGGGGATGTTACTAGAGATGAGGGCATCAAGAGTGTGGCCAGCAGGGTGAGTCTAACAGGAAGGAAGAATAGTGACAGAGAGGGAGTCGCAGAGGACCTGGAACTGAGAGGTGGAATAGTCACGAGAGTCGAGGTGGATGTTGAAGTCACTGAGGAGGAAGAGGAGTTTGGAGGAAGAGGTTGAAAGTCCCATTCAGAGAGGAAGATGGAGATGGAGCCAGGGGGGTCTGTAGATATTGGTGAGGGTGAGAGAGTAGGCAAGACCCCAAGCCTACAGATAAGATTTTCAAAAGAGGAGTAGGATTGAGTAGGGATGATGGAAGCAGGGACCCACTCAGGGAAGACCAGGGCCACTCCACCTGCAGGCCTTTTGGGTCTGGGTTTGGAGAGGTTTTTGTAGCCCACAGGAAGTAGTGTCAAAAGCAGTGACAGAGCTGGATTTGAACCACATCTTGGTAAGAGGTAGGATGTCCAGGTCAAAGTTTTTGTGAAGGAGACAGATGTCAGAGGAGATCATTTCAGTGGCTCCTCTATTGCCAATGGTTTCAGTTTCAGGGGAACATGCCAGATCTTCTGCAGGTATCGAGTCGCGTTTCTCAAGACCTTTCATGGTGGTTCCTATGAGACAACCTGTTGAGAAGGGTGTGTCTCTGGCAATCCTGGCTCCAGGTAACTGTGGTCACCAAGGTGTCTTCGGGGGATTTATCGGGTCTCACAGTGAGCAGTCTGTGGTCGCATTCTGATTCTCGGGCGCACATCAACTAGCTGGAGTTGAGGGTGATCAGGCTGGCCCTGCTTGCCTACTTTCCCTCTCTGAAAAGCAGGATTGTGCTAGTTCTGACCGACAACACAGTCGCCATGTACTACATCAACAAGAGAGTTGGTATGGGATCCTTGCTGCTATGCAGAGAAGTAATGCAACTGTGGTTCTCAGCTCTGCAGAACAATGTGTCTGACGGCAACTCTCCTTGCCGGAAAAGATACTGTCACTGCAGATGCCTTGAACAGACAGACTTCAGATTCCCACAAGTGGGAACTCTGCCAGGAAGATCTGAAGGAGCTGCAATGTGAACAGGAGGTGTGATGTGTTCTGCTCAAAGGAATTTCCTTGTCACAGAGATCGGGGCATGCCTTGAGGATGACTGGACATTTGACTTCCACTATGCGTCCCTGCCAAACCCTGTCATTCTGCTGGTGGTTAGGCGGCTGCACCTATTCGGTTCCACATTCGTTTTGATAGCTCCGGACTGGGCATGGAGAACGTGCTATCTGAATTGCTGAACATGTCCATTTGCCTTACAGGGCCGTGTCCTACATCCGAACCTCAGTAGCCAAACCTTCTTGTTTACCTGCTAAAGGCCTGAGATACAAGGAGTGGGACTTGTCAGACGGCATCCAAGATATGCTCGTTGCAGCTCGGAGGCCTGCCTCTGTCTATTATTGCTTGCAGATGGCCTAAATTCTCAGCTTGGTCCTGGGAGAGGGAGCTGGACTCTTTATCCTCTGTTTTGTTTGCTGTCTTTGGCCTGGATGGGCCTGCAGATCCGAACTGTTTAGGGCCACATGGCTACTATCTCAGTTTTTAAAAGGACCCCTGAACACCTCTTTCTTCACAATTCCCATTGCAATTTTTGCAGATATTGTGCAATAATTTTCCCCATACCAGTTTGTAGTTCCAGCATGGGATTTGAACTTAATATTAACATTTCTGATGGCAGATCGCTCGTTTTGGTAGAGCAGTACTACTGATATTTCTGGCATTGGTGGTGTCCTTGCTATCCTCCCACTTCCAGATCCACGTACTGCTATGGGAGCCTATCATAGATGAGGAATCTGTGGGACGAAGGAATCCATTAAGAGAACAGATTACTTAACTTGCACAGATTCCTCATCGCCCTCCCAACTTGACCTGCTTGGCAGAGTGCTACTACACCTTTAGTTCCGTAGTCCCTTAGCTTCGGAGTGCTGGGGGAAAAAGGTGGAACTAAGATTACAGTTCTCGTGCCTCAATATATACTGGCCCGCCGTCATGTCCAGCATGAGGTGCGTAGAGCCGTCGGTGGGGCGAGCCGATACGGAGCTGCACTGTGCCCCTGGTGGCAGAAAAAATTCTAAAGATCAGCTGCACTGGGAATAGAGTATTATAGATGAGGAATTCGTAGGAGGAACATCCATCAGAAAGAAAGTTATAGAGCGGTAAGTAATTTGTTCTCTAGATGTATTTTCATGGTAGCAGGCAGTTTGAATGGGAACTGCAACTGAGCCCACACACCGGGCACCGGAGAATTGACCAGTATTACAGGAACCTAATGTTTGGGGACCCTGGTTTGGGGGAAATTTGTTAACCAAACATGGACTCCAACCTGACCAGCCTCTGGAATGGTCAGCTCGAATCTTGTCAGTAATCTTGGCTGTAAACTCTTAATGGACAATTTCTGTGCTTTCTTAGAAGCCTCATGCCTTTCCCGTAAACTGGGAGTGTGTCTCATTCTGGGAAAAACGCAGGCAAGAAACTATGATATTTAACCATAGGCAGTTAAGAACATAAGAAAACTGAGCCATCCTAATCGGATCTGCCCAGGAATTAGAATGCTTACTGATAAAGCAACGTATGCATTGTTCATTGGACTCATTCCATTTGTTTTAGTCTGGGGGTAGTAGTTCCTGGATATCCACAGGTCCAGGTCAATCAACTGAGAAACCAGGTGTCTCACCCACTAGTCCCAGGGGATCTGTCATCCAGGTGACCAGGACACAGCCATCGCTTTTGGATCATCAAAAGGGCGAGGGGGTCTTCGGAGAGTGGGAGTGGTACACCGGATGGAGAGACGCTATATTCCCTTCCCTATAACATCTTTTACCCCATCCTACAAGGTAGGATATTTAGGAACTTAATCCCCCTACCCCTTTTACAACACCAACACTTTCTCACGGACAGCCTGCTATGAGAGAAAACGGACTAACATCCGAGCCGTATACCTAACGTGTTCTAATACAATGGTCAGGCAATTACTGACCATCACACACACCTGACTTCCATTACACTTCACCCACACGGATAAAAGGTGGAGCACGAGAGCACACACTGAGGGAGGAAAAGCAATTCAGTGAAACAGCAGTTCCAAGATGGCAGTTTAACGAGAGACGAAAGGCGGCAAACCAGAATGGGATAGCAGGGAGGGAAGTTCCCTTGACCTTTTTTGACAAATGACCGTATTTTTCCAGAGACCTCGACAATTGAAAACGTAAAACCAGGAAACCAAGCTGAAGAGTCTTGCAAAGCGTGTCGGAAGTACCCGGTACCCTCCTGCGTCGAAAATCAAGGCGGGGAGAATCTACAGCCACCGTGGTACTGTCCTTGCCTCCAAGAACAAAGAAATGCCAATGAAAAATCAACACAGCCGGTGAGTTGGGGAGACCGATACAGGACCAGTCTGTGTTGAAACCAAGATTGCAAGCGGCAAAATTGTATGTCGAATGATAGAACAAACATTGTTTGAAATGCGTGTGATAACCGATGCAAGTAAATTTGAACTGCAGATGAGTGATAGAACTTTGAAACCAAGATTCAATACCTTTGACAGAGTGTTCGGGCACTGCGTGTGTGCTCAATCAAAGGTCTCTGTAAGTAGATAAATCAGTCCAAGCCCGACGGAGGAAGATTGATGAAAGATTTTGTGTTAAACTGGATCTGAGCCCGGTGGTCGGGAATCCGAGTTGAATAGTAAATCACCTTAGAAAATTGTGTACAAGTGAAATACTTAAAGGAAATCAAGTTCGTTTGTTTGCTGCATCATGCCCTCTGAAAGAAGACATTTTAAATGGCAAAAAATGTTTGGCACAGAAGGCCACGATATTGAAGTTCTGAAGCCAGAGACTCGACTAAGCTCAAGTGTGCCGCCTTATCCTGTACTAAAAATGTGGGGAAGAGAAGCCAACGGCTTGAATATCCCGACATATTTCTTGAACACTTTTCTTTTGCATAACATTGTTTCCCACCCTATTTGTACTTAGAGGTTAGGATTGGCAATAGGTTTATTAGTATAGGCCCTTTTATTTTGACAAGACACCACTAGGACAGCGTTATTTTTATTTGATGTTCTTAGCTTGCTTCCATCTTTAGATTTGGCATTAGATAGGCATTTTCCAAACCCAATTGAAGTTCAGTAAACACCCTTGAACTGTGGTCACTTATGTCTGTCTTACTGTTGATACCATGCTTTCCTTACACAACCCAACGAAAACTTACCAAAAGTGTGATGCAAATTGTGCGACTGTCTGAAGATTGGTTAACGGGCGCCTCATTCAAACGCATATTCCATCAGCAGAAGTTAGGTACATGAATCCATGATGACTCAAACTGTGTTCAAACCTTTGTGTTTTGGAAGATTGACTTCAACATCTACTGATACAGTGTGACATAGTCCAAGAGGGGCATTGGTAGTGCAGTCAATAACACAGCAGGCCTTGCAAGATCTGCCTTGGATTGTGAGCAGGTTTCACCAGTAGGAGCATAGAATATCAATCTGAGCCATGTGTAAGATTTTCTTTTGCCCCAAATGACTGGCTAATCGGGAGTCATGGGCCTTCTGCTGTTGGAGATAGTTGTGTGCCTATGTGCGAAAAGCCATCCTTGAGGGCCGTACAGGAATATTCCTGTAACCAAGGAACGTACTCTTGTGTTTATGCTTCTTGATGCAAGTCCTCATAAAAGCCGTTTCTTTTATCAGTCCTATTACTGGTGCCCATGGTATTATAATCCTGATTTTTCTTTTTCGTCATTCAATCCTGTAGAAAAGAAAGCTGATTTTTGGTTTGCTGTACTGCTGAAAAGTATATTGTGAAGTCAAAATCTGCAAAATACGATGCACATATGATGGATGTTGTTGATTGTATAAACTATATGCAAATGAAAATGCTTTTCAACAATTCAATAAAACAATGTCTTAAAAACAATTTGGCAAAATACAAAGACCTGCACAGTTGTTGTATGCTTAATGTTGTTGCCGTCCTTATAAACCAAAGGTATTTTGGTATGTAAGCACATTTATGGGATGATTTGCCCAGTGAGAACATCATGAAGTAAGACACAGACAACAGATTGAACTGTCGAATCAAAAACTTTATTCTACTTAAACGTCAAGATGGAGTAAGGCCTAGCTTGCCCTAAACTAAGGTGAGATTTCCCTACCTAAAGAAAACGAAGGATAGTATATGTATTGTATTGTATTTGGTTATTTATATAGCGCTCTTTCCCCATTTGTATGGCCTCAATGCGCGTTGTGGTTGGAATGGGTGTCCAGTCAATTGGTCGAAAAAAAACTGGTCGACTGCAATTTGGTCGAAAACCAAATGGTCGAATTTTTTTTTTTATTTATATATTTATTTTTTGGGTTTTCGTTTTGTAAAAAAAGGGGTTTTTAGAGAAAAAAAGGGGGTTGGGGGGGGACCCCCCCAAAAAAATAAAAAAAAAGGGTTAAAATAAAAATAAAAAAAAATTCGACCATTTGGTTTTCGACCAAATTGGTTCGACCATTTGTCTGGTCGACCAATTTTTTTCGACCAAATGTCTGGTAACCGTTGGAACGCCCTCGGTGACCGCAGTCAATGTGCTGGAGGTTTTAAGAATTTTTGATTAGGAGATGCATGTGTGCATTTTTGCCGGTCTAGGACTTAGCAGCCCAAATAGGTCAGGCACGTGGGTGGGCGCTGTTGGTGCTTTGCGATAGAGTTCTATTGTTGTTGAAGAGAGTCGATGTTTGGCCAGCTATACCGAATTTCTTTTTGTTGGTAGTCGCTGTATGCTAGTGGCAGAGGTGTTGATGTACGTCAGGTGTTTCAGTGTGGACAGCTATATGTGCTTCTAGACCGGATGAACATAGCCATAGCTGCATTGTGCGGTGCATGGATGCTTGGCCGTGCCTGCGGCCTTTGTCCACAGACGTGGTGTGAGGTATACATACCGTAGGCTTCGATGTTGTTCGGCTGCAGCGATCTTTCTCCGGTTTGGACGGCATGGCATCTTTATTCATGGTCTCTCTGGTGAGAGAGTCTGAGCAGTGAGGGCGAGTGATATGGCCAGATATGGGTGGGGCAGATGGGGCCTAGGCTTCACCATACAGTCAGTTACCCCGTATAATAGGCAAATGGGAAGGATACACCTAGATTTGAGAACCCTGTATAGTAGGAGAGAGGCCTAGGTTTCACAATATAATTTGGGTACAGGGGAAAACACCTAATATTGAGAGTCCTGTATAGTGAGAGAGGCCTAAATTTCACAGTACAATAGGTTATCCAATATAATAGGCAGATTAGGTGGGTACACCTAGTTTTGAGAACCCTGTATAGTAGGCGAGAGGCCTAGGTTTCATAGTACAATATGGGTATGGTAGACACACCTAGATTTGGGAGTCCTGTATAGTGGGAAAGAGGCATAGTTTTCACAATACAGTAGGTTACACAGAAAAATAGGCAGATGAGGTAGATGCACCTAGATTTAGGAACCCTGTTTGGCAGGAGAGAGGCCTAGGTTTCACAGAACAATATGGGTATGGGAGAGACACCCGGATTTGAGAGTCCTGTATAGTGGGAGAGAGGTCTAGGTTTCACAATACAGTAGGTTACACAGTATAATAGGCAGATAAGGTGCATACACCTAGATTTGAGGACCCTGTATTGTAGGAGAGAGGCCTAGGTTTCAGATTCAATTCTAGGTGTGTTCCCCTGTACCCATATTGTGAGTCCTGTATAGAGGGAGAGAGGCCCAGGTTTCACAGTACAATTTGGGTACAGGGAGACACACCTGGCTTTGAGAGTCCTGTATAGTGGGAGACAGTCCTAGGTTTCACAATATAATAGGCAGATATGGGGGATTCACCTAGATTTGAGAGTCCTGTGTAGCGGTAGAGAGGCCTAGGTTTCTCAGTGTGAACGTTTTTTTAAAGCATTTTGTATTGATGGATTTTCATCGATATTTACAGTTCTATATCAGTGTGGCATAGGCTAATATTCACAGTTCTACCTAATGTGGCGCAGGCTAATAGTCGCAGTCCTCTCCGAGTGCGATGCAGGGTAATATACACAGTTGTAGTTGTCAGTAAGTTCAAATCGAGTCTCTGTGTCCAACCTATATTTGCCCTCACAACTAACTGTATGCAATGTGTAGGGATGTCAGCAGCAAAAGAAATAGTGTTCAAAATAAAGTTCAGAGCTTCTTGCAGCTGATGGCTTATACTCGGCTTTCCTTTCCCCAAGTTGAGAACAGTTCCAAAAAGGCCTTGGGGTTCCCTTCACCAAGAATTCAACACAGTTCACAAAGTCTAGAAGTTCCCTTCCCCAAGAGTTCAACTCTTCCAGCTTTCAAAACCAATATCAGTTCAAATCTTCTAGCTTTCAAAACCATACAAGTTCAAATCCTTGGTCATCCAGGCTTTTCAATAGTTCACATAGATTTCTCAGTTTCATCATTTATATCTCACTTCAACCACTGTTGGAAAGGCACACTTTATTTAACATTTGCTTTCCTTGGCTCTTTCCAAGTAGGAGGTCACTCGTTCTAGGTGCAGTTGTCGGACCACACAGTCCACGCATACCAAGTCACGCATCCGATACCCCTATGCACTGTGTTATACTTTCTGTATTCTTCTGGTGTGTGCCAACACAGTTTTTCTCATGACCTGTAGTTCCTTGGGTTAGTTTATATTTGGCCAATACTTAGCTTCTTGCTTCATATCTTTCTTTGCAGTCTTTTGACTCTTCCACCACTTGTGGTTCACAAATCTTATTCTGCGATATTTATCCATTTGTACCTTTTTATTTCATTCATAAGTGCTCATCACTTGCTTTTGTTCTATACAGTATTCAAATATTCTCTCAATGTCTTTCAATCACTTCAGTATTCAATGTGACTCGTTTCACATTTCCAAAGTGCTTTTAATAACTTGCAGCTTGTTCAGTATTCAAATATACTTGCTTAGGCCTTCCACAGTATTTATGACTGTTTTCCAGCATGGGGTCTGGGATGGATTCTCATGCTCATGTATATTCCCCGGTGTCAGGCTGGGAATCCTCAGTAAAAGAAAAAACTATTTCACTTTCACTGTATTCCTCCTCTAAACCAATCACTGTCCTCTGGGTCATACTTCCCCATCCAATGACAGTCCTCTTCCTAAGCCCCGCCTCTGGCAGCCATCTTCAGATTTTTTTTCACACGCTTCAGTGTTGGGAGTCTTCGAGTTACTCTCTGAGCTATTTGTATGTTTTTTTCTGTTTTTTGACGAGATAAGTTACATTTTGTTTTCAAAGAGCCTGTGTGCTCTTTTCATCATCTGCCGAGGATCCTTTGTCGGTTAAGTTCCACGCCTCTCAAGGGCTAAGATTCATCGAAGATTCTGGAAGGCAATCTTGTGCCTACCCTCTGATCATGACGGAGGAGAGGGAGGGAATGTCCCTCTTCAAGCCCTGCACCAAATGCGGGCTACAGAATGTGTTTGTGGAGGACAAGCACCTACAATGCCTCTACTGCCTACACCCGGACCATAAGGAGGTAAAGTGCGAGATATGCCAAGGTTTTTCTAAGAAGACGAAAGACGAGCACAGTTGGCTAGGTGTATGGCTTAACACGAACAAGGCCTCTGACCCGTGCTCCGAGCAGGGTCATGCCTCGTCCAGGACCAGTTGGTCTGAGGAGCGCACTTCCAAGTCCTTTGAGGGCGCCTTATCAATGGGGGCCCAAGATAAGGCCAAGTTTCACAAGTTTGAATCCACCGGGTTCGCGCTAAAGCGGGTCCCAAGGTAGATAGGGCGTGATCAGCATCACCTTCCGCCTCCATTGCCAGCCTGCCATCAAGCTCCTCTTCAAAGAGGAAGTCATCTACCCCGGCTAAGCTACAGGAGAAATCAAAGGAAGCCGAGGACGGAGGAGGATAACGCGCAGCCCAAGCAGGCTCAACCGGCACAGGCGAAGATCTCGTTGGCGACTCAGTCAACATCTACTAATACCACGGCAGCTACGAGTGCTTCAACTATGAGTGGGGCTCGCACGGTGCAGAAAGTGTCCCTTCCCTCACGGCGCGACACTGCCACAGAGACTTTGGCAAAGTCACGCCAGAAGGGATGAAGATACCGGCACAGGTTCCGGTTCAGAAGCCTCAGGGAGGAAAAAAGGTGGTGGCGAGGAGGCTCTGACACAGCCCTCCCACATCATCGCCCACGCTGTGGGGGTCTTGCCCACGGACGGCGAAGATCAGGAGACCATGCATACGGCCCACGAGGACGATGATGTGGAGGACGACGGCGATGACAACGGTGCAGGGCCTAGTTTTCCTGTTTTGCCTTCTCAGCTGAGGCACATTTCCTTGATATTCTATCAACTCTCCACACCTTGGCGTCAGAGATCCAGATGAGAATGCCTGCGACACCGCTACCTGTGGTCCCCCAGGTCCCCGATCAGTCTCTGCCGAAGAAGAGGAAGCGTCATCTGACGCCCCCATACCATCATCCTCCTCCATCATGTCGGGCCCCAACTCCCCCAGCAGACACAGACATGGGTATGGCAATGGTTAAGGCCACAATGACGGATGATGACTAAGACCCCGTCACAGCAGACGGTGAGTCACCACATTTGGATGCCCCACATAGGGTTTCCCCACTGGACGAGGTGGGTTTGTTCCACTCCATGATCGCCAGGGCCTCCGAGCTGTTTCCAGATGATGCCCGAGGAAACCAAGAAGGAGGGCTTCTTGTATCAAAGGTGAGAGACTAAGAGGAAGACTATCATGGCAGTGCTTTTTCTGGACGATGTTTGGGAAAAGGGCCTGGCCCTCATGAAGAACCCTTGCACAGGTCCAGCCAAGCGGGATAGGCTGGAAAAGAAGTATAGGGTGCCGTCTACGCACCCAAGTGTCTGAGGTCGCAGCCATCGCCGGACTCTGTGGTGTCGGCGGCTGCAGGGAAACGGTCGGCTTACCCATTCTCGTCATCTTCAGTCCCTCCGGACAGCGAGGGGAAAAGGATGGATGCTATGGGGAAGAAGGTGATTTACACCAAAGTGTCCACAATCAAGGCAGCCAATGCACTGGCGGTCCCCGCCAAATACGACAGGGAGTTGTGGTAATAGCTAGGTGTCATGATGCCTACCCCCGGGGACCGAGACCAAGTCCAGCAACCCCAGAAGCAGGCATCAAGTTACCCCAAGCAAGCCCAACAACCCCCGCTAGGGGCTATTTGGGTGCAGTCCTGGCGCCTAAGGCGCCAGGCTCATATGGAGAGTCAGTCCTGGCGCCATAGGCGCCAGGCTCATAGATTAAAACTAACCTGATGCAGACCATGCTGCAAACTTACCTGATGCAGACCATGCTGCAAGAGCTCCAAGCCTAACGAGGCTTGGAAGGGACTATTTTACCTAGGGACTATTTTTTTTACTCGGGTGGGGCTGGGGAGGAATACTTACCTGGGACTACTTTGGAGGCTATTTAAACCACGCCCGAAGAGCAGCACACGCTTCGCGTTATTCTGCATCCAGCAGCGTAACGCTCACCGTGCCTGCAAGTCTGCATCCAGTCTTCTGCCACGCCCGCCTCGAGTTTGGAGCTCCTAGAAAAAGGGAGAAAGAAGGAGAAAAGGTTAGAACAAGAGCAATACCTTTGATCCTTATCTGAATTCCCGATCCATCGCACCTTTGAGCTGGAAGAAAGAAGTTATTTTATGCGCGTCGCCTCGCCTGCTGCAGCGCCGAACTCACCGGCCTTTGCAGCATCTTCACATTTCACCGCATCCTCCTGCATGTTACATGGTACCACCGCACTCCGGCACCTAAGGAGAAGACGAGAACAGCAAGGTGAGCCAAGGGAATACACAGAGGAATACCCCCCCTAGACTTACCTGATTTTACCACCGGGGGTACTATTCTTCTTCACGGGTCGGCGCAGCTTCCACTGCATCCTAGCCGAACCCCGGGCCCTAAGGGGAAACAAAAGGACAACAAGGTGAAACAAGGGACTAACAAGGGGGAACCCTCCTCACCACAAAAGACTTGCCTGATTTTACTGCCGGAGGCATTATTCACCGAGACTTCATCTCTCAGCGCCTGAATAAGGGAGAAAGCTACAGGTTACATATGGACATTATTTTATCGAACTGTGTTGGATAATACAAACCCTTACCAGAACATTACCGGTTGCCACGAGGAACTCTTCAGTAGGGTCAAGCTGCAACCTGCAAGGAATCGGACAAGAGTGAAAGTCAGGCATTTGAACTCTTACGAACTACATACTTACGGCGTCTTGCCGGGAATATCGGAGTCAATATTGTCCTGGAACTCACCAATTCCTTCAAGCCAGTGAAGCAACAGGTTATCTACGCGCCCCTGCGCTCAATGCAGGATGGAGAGCTCATCTTTTCAAATCATCAGGTGAGACTATAAGAGGGAACATCCAAGGTGATCAGTGGGGAGAACAGCGGGGTGAGGGGATTTACGCTCAACTCCACGGGTGGTTAATTCCCTTTCTCCACTTGCAGAAGAATATTCCTACGGGCCAAGCAAACGAAGCTAGGTGGGCCAGTCCAGTCCGTCATCTCGGCCCTACGCGTCACATTGGTGGAGACCTCAGCAGTCCAGTCCAGATCAACGCCTCTGTGGGAGCCAGGTGAGCGTAACACTAGGACCGATCCTGGAGTTCCTCCCAGATGATAAGAAGATGGAATCCCTCGCCTTCTTCCAGGAAGGGAAAGTGGCATCGGACCATGCCATCACAGTGGCATTGGACATCGCCGACACAGGGTTCTGACAAATGGGGAACAATGTCTGCCTTTGTCGGCAGGGATGGATGAAGGCCACTAACTTCCGTTACTAGGTTCAAGCGAACGTGCTGGACATGCTCTTCGACAGGGAAAATCTGTTTGGGAAGGCCGTCGACGAGTCCTTCCAGGCCATCAAGACGGATACAGAGATGGCCCGTTCCCTCTGCCCTCTCCAGCAGCACTGCTCATCTTTTCGCTCTCCAGGGGAAAATTGAAGCCAACCATCAAAAGGTTTCTCCACGTCTTACAGACAGCCTCCCAATCCTCAACGCAAGAAGCCTACAGAGGCTGCTCCCAGGCCTACGGTAGCAGAGGACAGTGTCTTGGTCACCTGCAAGGCAGAACGTGCCCTTGCAAGCCTAAACCGGCCAAGACGTCGGGCCCCTACTCGTGCACACCGGTGGGAGGCCAGCTGACAAGGTTAATCAGCGTGTGGAGAAAGATCACCACCGTCAGATGGGTGCTAGACGCTCTCACCAAGGGGCACACCTTAAAGTTCCAATACAGGTGTCCTCGTAATCTGCCGGTTCCCCCTCAGGAGCAGCACATCCCTCAGCTTCTGGAAGAGATACGAGCCATGCTGCAAAAAAGGTCCATCGTGCTAGGTCCCCAACGGCTCCAGAGTCTATTCCTGATACTTCTTGGTCAGAAAGAAGACCGGGGGCTGGAGGCCCATTCTGGACCTCTGACGTCTGAACAAATGCTTCAAGTCCCATAAATTCAGGATGGCTACGTTGTAATAGTGCTCAGCCAACTCAAAAAAGGAGACTACTTGACATCGCTGGACCTGGAGGACCCCTACTTCCACGCCCCCATTCACAGGAAACACTGAAGGATTCTACGCTTCGTAGTGCAGGGACAGCACTACCAGTTAAAGGCCCTTCCTTTTGGCCTCAAGTCGGCTCACAGAGTGTTCAAAAAGTGTCTGGCACCAGTGGTGGCCCATCTATGCCTACAGGGCATATACGTATACCCGTACCTGGACGACTGGCGGATTCGCGCCCGCTCTCAGGAGCTGGTCCATGGACACAGAGACAACCGTCTGGCTACTAACGGATCTGAGATTCTCCATCAACTATCCAAAGTCCTTCTTGACGCCATCGCAGAACGTGCTGTTCCTATGTGCCAGACTCAATACAGTGTCTTCCCTGGCAGCTCCCTTGGAGAAGAGCAGCCATTCTGGGGAAGGTGCAGCGGCTGACTTTGACGAAGACTGCCACGGTGCGAGCCATCAAGTCATTTCTGGGAATGTTGTCCTGCATCAACCTCATCCGCCTCTGCAGGTTGCAGATGCGGTACGTCCAGGATTTCCTGGACGCCTGCTGAATACAGGTGTCTGGACGCTTCACAGACAAGCTGTTGCTCAACGACGAGTTCAGACAGGCAATAGTATGGTGGGGCGTCTGCTCCAGCATCCCCAGGACACAGGATTCCAGACCCCGCCATACTAGAAGACGGTCACCACGGACGCCTCTCTAGAAGGATGGGGAGCGCACATGGACATCTACATGTCAGAGGCCTGTGGTTGCCAGAAAAGAAGGATCTTCATATCAACATCCTGGTACTACGGGCTGTGTTCTGGGCCCTCAAGTCGTTCCTTCCGTCCCTCAAGGGCAAGGTGGTAAGGATCTTCAAGGACAACACCACTACCATGTTTTCTATTTATTTATTTATTTGCATTTGTGGAGCGCACGTACAGCCCGGGGGCATCGTGGCGCTTGTTACAAGAGATTACAAGGAATTTTCAGTAGGCAGGTTACATATGACCAAACAGGTCTCTTAGTTGCACGTACAGAGTTCATAACAATTTTTCTCAGGGCGGACATATCAAAACAGCTTTTTGGTTAGATGAAAAGTTGTCTTGAGTGCTTTGCGGAAGGCTAGGTGGGACTGAATCATTCTGAGGCACGGCAGGAGGGCATTCCACTGTGTGGCAGCTATCGTGGGGAAGCTGAGCCTCATGCACGGGCCTTAATTGGTTTTGGGCATTAGGATAAGGTTAGAGTAACCTTCCCTAAGGGGTCTTGTGGCAGTGTGTTTCACAATTTGACAAGGGGGGTCCTGGGAGTCTCTCTGCCAGACATTAGTCCTGGTTACGAGAGACTTACCCAGAGTCTTTAGCTCACTATCTTTCACAGAGAAGAAATATCCCAAACATATCAGTCTTTGTCTTGCCCTGGGGCAGTCCAGCACCGAAATGCTAGGCAATTCTCCTCTGAACAAGAGTACCAACAGCATCCCCAGACACGTGTTTCGGTCTGGTTGGACCTCATCAGTAGGGAGGAGCTGTGCCTCTCTAGGAATAGTGAGCAAGGGGTCCACGTCTGGATTCCCCTAGTAACTTAGGGTGAGACCCAAAGTTACTTAAATATGCAAATTGACAGGGGGGGGTCCTGGGAGTCTCTCTGCCAGACATTACTCCTGGTTACGAGAGACTTACCCAGAGTCTTTAGCTCACCATCTTTCACAGAGAAGAAATTCAGCTAAAGACTCTGGGTAAGTCCCTCGTAACCAGGACTAATGTCTGGCAGAGAGACTCCCAGGACCCCCCCTTGTCAGTGTGTTTCACAATCCTCTGTACAAGGTACGGAGGGGCAGTATCATGGAGGCATTTGTGCGCTATTGAGAGAGTTTTGAAAATGATTCTCTGTTTAACCGGGAGCCAGTGAACTTGTCTCCTGATTTCTGAGATGTGTTCTTTTCTTGAGGTCCCGGTGGCTGCCCTGAGGGCATTGTTTTGCGCTACTTGCAGTTTAGAAAGGTTTTTGCTAGACGTGCCAGATAGTAGGGCATTGCAATAGTCTAGTCTAGAGCCAATGATGGCTCTGGCTCTGGCTAGGCAGTTCTGTTGTGAAAGGAAGGGTCTGGCTGCATTAATGATTTTGGAGTAGTAAGCTGATGAGGTAGAGATGGCATTTACTTGTCTGTCCACGGTGAGGTTTGAGTCAAGGTAGACGCCCAATGTTTTGACGTGGTCAGACACCTTAATGGGTGTATTGTCAATAGTGAAGGACGAGTATTCCTGAATGAGGTTGCCCAAGGTGGTGGGTGAGCCGATGAGTAGGAGTTCTGTTTTTTCGCTGTTTAAACAGAGCCAGTTGTCAGCCATCCAGGATTGGATAGTCGAGTATATAGCCGTGAGATTAGACATGTCAGTCTTGTAGTCACCTGTAAGAGGGATTAACACCTGCGTATCATCCACATAATTGGTGTGTGATATGCCCATGGCATCCAGGATGCTAAACAGTGGCCTGGTGAAAGGTTATAGAGCGTGGGCGCTATGCATGACCCTTGTGGGACTCCACATTTAAGTAGGCTCGGGGTGGCCGAGACAAAGTCCGAGAAGACTTTCATGGCCCAATCTTTGAGAAAGTAAGTAATCCAGTCACGTGCTTTGGGAGAGAAGTTGGCCGCAGAAGCAAGGTGATGGCACAGCGTGTTGTAGTCGAAAGCACCTGTTAAGTCAAGGAGTAGGAGAAGTGCAGGCTTGCCTAGGTCTCTCAGGTCGTCTATTTTGTTTTTTAAGTCGAGGAGGGCTGATTCCGTGCCATGTCTTGGGGGGGAAACCTGATTGCCGTAGGCCTAAGAGTTGGTTCTCCTCCAAGTATTGTTGGACTTGAATATAGGCCGCTTTGTCGAGAATTTTTAGCAGGAAAGGGACTGTGGTGATTGGCCTGTAGTTCCCGGGGATGGTAGGGTCGAGTGATGGTTTTTTGATTAATGGGCGTACCCACGATTCTTTGAGGTCTTTAGGGACAAGGCCTGATCTAAAGGAGGCATTAATGAAGGCAGTGAGGGAGGGAGCCAAGGCGTGAGCCGAGTCTTTAATGAGTTGAGCTGGACAGTCATCACCTTTGCAGTTTGATGGTTTAATGGATTTGAGGAGGGTAATGGCCTCTGATTCAGTGATGTCTCTGAATTCAAATGGGGGAGAGGGTTTTGGTGCTGGCGAGGTAGGTGCTTTGCTATGCTGGCTAGCTATCAGTTTTTCTAACGTTTTTTGGTGGCCAATGATTTTGGCCTGAAGGGTATTGAGCTTGTCTAGCATTGCTGATTGAATGCTGTTGCACCATTTAACATCCTTGATGAGCGTTGGAGGAGTGGTGGAGGGTTTTTCCAATTCTCTGAAGATGGAGAATATTTCTTTGGAGTTGGATTTGGCGTCATTGATCCTAGTGTTGTATGAGAGAGCTTTGGCTTTGATGACATTATTTTTGTATGATCTGGAGATGGTTTTGAAGGCCTCCCTATTAGTTTCTGAGGGGTTGGCTTTCCAGGTAGAGAGGGCAGATCTTTTTTCTGAGCGTTGTTTGAGCAGCTCATTGGAGAACCATGAGTTGGAGTGCTTAACCTTCTTGGCTTTCTTGTGGGTCAGGGGCGCAATGGCGTCTATAGCTTTGGAGATGATATTTTTGAAGGTACTTGCGAGAATTTCTGAGTTGTTGGAGGTGGGCGTTTGTAGCTCTGGAACCATAAGGAACGGCGCCAAATCTTCTACTGTAAGTTTACGTGAGCTCCTGGCGAGTGCCGCTGGGCAGGGGGTCTGAGTGGGGGCAGAGTCTTTTTTTAGTGGAGAGGTTGAATTGGATGTAATGGTGGTCGGACCATGGGATAGGGGTATTAGCAGTGACCATGATGGCGCAGTTGTGCTGGTTGATCCAATCCAGGGTGCGTCCTTTGATATGGGTAAGTTCAGTAATGGAGGGAGCAAAGCCGAGGGTGGTGAGGGCTTTGTCGAGCGCTTTGGCGTGATGGTCTTTGGGGTCATTGAGGCCTAGGTTGAGGTCACCCAAGAGGATGATTTGGGAGGTTTTTTTGATGTTGTCCGATAGTGCGTGGACAAGGGAGTCTTGGAAGTCTGTGCAGGGACCAGGTGGTGGGTATACGATGTGCATGTTGATGGTGCAGGTGTGTGACACATTGATTTTAAGTGGGAGGTAGTTACAGTTGAGCCCAGTTAGTCCATGGTGTCCTGGTGATTCCCTAATGCTTATGGAGGTTTTGGCTATGAGGGCGACACCCCCTCCTCTCTGGTTGGAACGGTCTCTCCTATAGATAGCGTAATCAACGGGGATGGCTAGAGAGAGTGCTGGTCCTGAGCTGTCGCTCAACCAGGTTTCCGTGATTGCAAGTATGTCTAGATTGTCTTTGGTGATCAGATCGTGAATGTCAAGGGGATGCGCAGGAATAGAGCGAGCATTAACTAGTGCACACTTAAGTGTATGCGCAGGGTGCTGTGGGGCGGGTAGTGGTGTGGGCATAGGCATAGTGGCAACATCAATAGGTGCAGGCAGTTCAGTAGGCAGAGTGGCAACATCAATAGGTGCAGGCAGTGCAGTAGGCATAGTGGCAACATCAATAGGTGCAGGCAGTTCAGTAGGCAGAGTGCCAACATCAATAGGTGCAGGCAGTGCAGTAGGCATAGTGGCAACATCAATAGGTGCAGGCAGTTCAGTGGGCATAGGCACAGTAGCAACATCAATAGGTGCAGGCAGTACAGTGGGCATAGGTGCAGTGGCAACATCAATAGGTGCAGGCAGTTCAGTGGGCAAATGCAATGCCTAACCAGGATAGCAGGCAGGGTCACTAACGTGATTCAAGACATCAATGCTATGGTTATTAGTATCAGTTCTTATAGCTCTCTTTGTAAGTCTTTTGATGCGGCTGTATTCAGTGGAGAGGGCTTTCCTAGGGTTGTTCAGAGGTCCGCGTACGAGAACGTGTCGGCGGGTGGCTACACGTCGAAATCTACTAGCAACTCTGCGGTTGTGGACGTTCGTGGGCGGAGCGTAGCATCGCATTGGAGTTTGCAAGATGCGTGAGCGGAGACGGAGGTTCCTGACAGGTAGAGCGGGGTGTGAGTGTGTGGGGGGCTCAAGGCAGCACTGGCCATACGTATGAATGTGTATGTGCGACATTCTGGGATGTGAGCTCTGATCCTCACCCCTTTTGTTACGAGGTGCGCCTTCGAGCCTCAACGAGCAGCGAAGAGCTGCTAAGAGGGATGGAGGCCTTTTCTCCTGGCCTTCCCTCCGCGGCTTTGCCTCGCGGCTAGCCTCCTCTCCCTTTAAAGCAGGAGAGGAGATTGCGGCGAGGTGTGGGAGCCAATCCGGCATCCCAGAGGTTGGTGTTGCGTCGGTTGAAGCCAGGGCGGCCATTTTGGGTTGGGTTCGCCGCTTCACTATGTTCCGGACTGGAACAGCTAATCGCGAAGAAGTCTGCATCAGGTGGGTGCGAGGGATATTAGCAGGAGTGGACTCGACTGCTATGCTGGTGATCCCTCGCAGCGGAGCTGCTAAGAGGGATGAAGGCCTTTTCTCCTGGCCTTCCCTCTGCGGTTTTGCCTTGCGGCGAGCCTCCTCTCCCTTTAAAGCAGGAGAGGAGGTTGCGGCAAGGTGTGGGAGCCAATCCGGCATCCCGGAGGTTGGTGTTGCGTCGGTTGAAGCCAGGGTGGCCATTTTGGGTTGGGTTCGCCGCTTCACTATGTTCCGGACTGGAACAGCTGATCGCGAAGAAGTCTGCATCGGGTGGGTGGGAGGGATATTATCAGGAGTGGACTCGACTGCTATGCTGGTGATCACTCGCAGCGTAGCTGCTAAGAGTCTGAAACAAGGGGGCACTCAATCCCCGGCGCTCTCCAAGGAGGCACAGGATTTGTGGCGTTGGGCCGTCGGACCTCATCACCTGGTGGGAGTCAAGGACACCATTGCAGACTCCCTCAGCAGAGAACTGCGCTCCTGCCACGAGTGGGAGCTTCGTCAGGATCAGATGGACCTCCTGTTGGCCGAGTGGGGTAGGCCCCAGATAGATCTGTTTGCGACAGCAACAAACTCCAAGTGTAAGAAACTTGTCAGCAGGTTCCACCAGCCGAGGAGCCTGAGGGACGCGGTCTCCTTTCCGTGGGAAGATCTGTTCCTGTACGCGTTCCCTCTCCTGCTACGAGTAATCAAAACACTCCATGTCCGTGCAAGATGATACTCATCGCCCCGGTGTGGCAGAGGCAGATATGGTATCCGTACCTTCAGTCTGTCAGTGTCGCCCCTGGTCAAGCTGCCGGTAGTGCCGAATCTCCCGCAGATCTGCATAGAATCCTGCAGAAAAAATGCAACAAACAAATCATATGGCCCATAACAGAGAGGTCCGTGCAGGGGAAGCTGTGGTGCAAGCATGGGGGGTAATGAGACATGGACCAACAAAGCAATAACGCTGCCGAAGACTGTACAAGTTTGATATGAGCTTGCGGCAAACAAAGGAAAATGGCTGCCACTCGACGAGCCGGGAGAACAAAGGTGCGACTGGTCCGAGCGCGGACCACTGGAATCCCTGAAGAACAGAGGCGGAGGGGCCTGGAGCAGATCGGTCTAAGGCCGAGCGAGCGGAAATAAGGGGAGAGCCCGGCACCCTGACCGGGGCTCGAGGAAGGTACAGCGGGACGAGGCTGCAGCCCCACGAACCGCGCTGCCAGCGAAAGTCAGACATGGAGACTGCCCGCAGCAAAGAGGAGATTGGAGACAGGAAGGAACACGGCGGGCCTGATCGGAGTAATACATTGTCTCCAACAACACAGGCTCTGGCATGAGCGAACTGCTGTGCACGCACGCCTGGACACGCAACTGCCAGAAGGAACGGGCAGTAGCAGATACATATGTATCTAATTCCATTGTATTGTGGCGCACAGCACCCAAACTGCAGCACGATACACAGACGTATATACAAAAGGAAAACGGAACAGTTGCTCCCCCGGAAGCAATAGTAAGCGGGTACAACTATATACTACAATAGGAGGCACACGTACTGTGGCCCACACAAGGAAAGGCGGCCAGCCCCACGAGCAGGACCAGGAGCAGTGTTGGGAAACACAGAGACACCGGTAACACGCCCATGATAGAGGCGTGGGCTGGAGGTGGGAAGGTATCGAGGGACCGGCAACGTGCCCCTTATGACAATGGGCTGCGAGCAGTGCACATAGAGGCCGAGGGAACGAGACACCCCCTGGCCTATGCAGGAGGCGGAAGTGGGGTAGAGCGAGGCGCGCCTTGCGGAGATCTCCACAAAATACCACCCACGAGGAGGCTGCACCTGTGACCCGGCGGGGTTCAAGGCTAAGGCATGCTGGGCCAGCAATTGTACCCAGGAGGGCCCATAAGCACTGGGGTGTGTGGCCACGGACCTGGATCAGCGGGAGCTGGGGCACACAGACTGGGTGGAAAAAGAATCGCCCAAGCACAATCACGTGGGAAGACACAATCCACTCCAGGCGCAGATTCAGCAGTACAAGAAAACTCCTAATATAGCCCACCCGGGTCCCACAATTAACCGGGGTCTAATTCTACGGAGGCCAGAGACCACACGCTGTGCAGCAAGCAACCTACGCTCGACGAATATGCCAGAACGTCGCTGGGGGCAGAAGGGGCCAGGAGCAAGGATATAACCCCCACCGGGGGCACAGACACCACGAGCAAAGACCAGGAGATCCTTGCAGCAATTGCAGACCTGAAAGTGGCTTGGGAAACCAAACTGGGATTGGCCATGGACAAACTGAAAACGGCACTGGAGCTCAAAGTCGGGGCGGTACAAGAGGAGGTAAATCTCCTCCGGCAGGATGTCAGAGCGTTGGCAGAACGTACAGGCGACCTAGAGAAGGAAGTGGCCCCGAATACAGCTGCGTGTGCAGCCCACAAATCCGAGCTCCATGCCCTAGAACAATGCATGGGGAACCTGGAAAGCAGGGCGGAGGAGGTGGAAGGACGCGCCCGGAGGAATAATATACACATTGTAGGATTGCCTGAAGGAGCTGAGGGACCCAACCCCACGGAGTACATCGAATCAATGCTGTTGCAGGAGATAACCGGAGGAGTGCTGACCCAGGGGTTCGCGGTGGAATGGGCGCACAGGGCCTTGATGAGGAAGCCACCACCGCGAACCCCCCCCCCCCCCAAGGCCAGTGATAGCCAAGATCCTGAACTATCGAGACCAGGAAAAGCACTTCCGGAAGGGTGGAACGATACAAAGGGCGTCGGCAAACATAACAGCATACCTGGATTATACCCTGCAGGTGCAACGCCGACGCATGAACTTTGGGGCAGTGAAGAGAAGATTGCGGGAAGCAGGCTACAAGTATATGCTGATCTACCCGGCAAAACTGAGAGGGTTCCACAAGAATAGAACATTGTGTTTTGATACCCCGGAGGATGCTACAGAATGGCTGGACATGCAGAGCTGCCCTCAGGAATCGGGTATCCAGAAGGAAGATGGCGCAGATAAGTAACATGGTGACCGTGGCACCCAGGGTGTCGCAGTCTAAGACTTTGGGACTAGAATATAGGACAGGATACGGCCTGTCGGAAGAGTGCAACTAGGGCTATAAATAGGTACGATCCTTGAGCACGGGAACTTAGTGAAAGGTGTAGGGGCCTAACGGAACCAGCCCTCACACCCCCACCAATAGATTAGTTAGGTCACCGGTATACCGGGGACACCCTGCCGGGTTCCTGATCTCGGCATCCTGAGGCAGGACCAAATGCAGGGGAGACTGAGTTCCAGGGATGGAGCTGGGCGCCAGTTGGGGTCGGGTAGGGTGGGGGGAGTTATGTGGTTGTGTGCAGTGTTTGATAGTTGAGCAGGGTGGGGAAGGGGGGTTAGTTGGGGAGGTTATTTTGGAAGAGGGACGGGTACTAGTCCAATTTTATGTCAAACCAGACTGGAGAGGAAACCTGGGAAGGGAGGAGGGACAAACTACGGATGGCAATGGGTAGCCTTAGAATGGTGACCTGGACCATGAGAGGCCTCAACAGCTATCTGAAGAGAAATTAAGTAATGATGCATCTGAGAAGGCTGAAAATTGACGTAGCATTACTACAGGAAACCCACCTTACTAAGGAGAAACTACAGGTGGTTAAGAGAAAGTGGAGAGGGACCACCACAGGAGCCACATACTCCGCTTATGCGAGGGGGGGGGTTGTCACGTGGGTGGCACCTCATGTACCATTTCAGGTGCTTCAGACCACAATAGACCCAGAGGGTAGAATGACAGTGGTGCGGTGGATGCTGGAAAACATGGAAGTGAGCATCATAAACTCATACGCTCCCTAACCATGACACAGCGGCCTACTTTAGGGCCTATATGGTAAAATTACCCCCCTACTGGGCGGCGCGATTATATGGGGAAGGGACTTTAACTGTACATTAAACCCCAAAATGGATAGGTCAGATGGTAAACTAGATAGACCCACCCCGGCTGCAAGAGCACTACAGGCCCTGCTGAGAGACTTCGGACTGGAAGATATCTGGAGACAGCTACATCCAGAAGATAGGCAGTACTCACATTACGCAGCACAATTTCCACACGAGGCTGGACTATATGTTCGCTGCCTCGGAGCTGGTAGGAGAAATGATGGGCTCGGAATACAAGGCCAGTGTGCTCTCGGACCACTCCCCCTTAGTTTTGGAGTGGAGACACCAGCCCCCTAGAGCGAGAATCCCGACGTGGAAGCTCAGAGCCGAGGCCCTGCAGGACTCAGGATTCCGTGAGGACTTAAGGGAGGCGATCATAGAGTACTTTGACATTAATACGGGGAGTGTACAGTCAGAAGAAACCTTATGGGAGGCGTTCAAAGTGGTAGTACGGGGCACAGCCATATCTAAATCCAGAGGGCTCCAAGGGGGCATAGAGCGGGAGCTACAGGAGACAGAAGGAATAATGAAGAGGGGGGGCACCTCACAGGAGGACGATGATTGGGTGAAGCTGTTACAACAAACTAGCAGAGAGCACTGGGACAGATTATGTAAACTGAGCGACAAAAAATGCATCGAAAGGCAACATGCGGGGGGAGACAAGCCGGGCAGGCTGCTGGCATGGTTATACAAAAATGAAACACCGTGACCAGTGGTCAGGGAGATAAATGGGGAAGAAGGCCAGACTTGGGACACCCAGGAGGGAGTAATTGAGGAGTTCCTTAGATTCTATAAACGTCTTTACGGGGAAGAGGTGGGTCGAGAGATTCAGGAAACATTAGAAGACGTTGGATTGCCCAAATTTAAAGATCAGGAACGGGAGGACATGGATGCCCCAATTACATTAGAAGAATTAGAGACTGTGATTCAGCACCTACCCACGTGCAAAGCCACGGAGTCAGACAGTGAATATTATAAGACATACAAGCAGGAGGTGCACTTCCCGCTGCTGGCCATGCTGAATGAGGCGTTTGAACAAGGAAGGCTGTCAGAGTCCCTGAGGGGAGGCAGTGGTCATCCCGCTCCTAATACCGGGCAAGCCAGGCACGTATTGTGGGTCATATAGACCCTTATCGATGCTCAACCAAGACAGCAAAATCCTCACAGCTGCGCTGGCAAACAGGCTCAAACGAGTCATTGGTAAACTGATACACCCCGACCAAACAGGCTACGTCCTAGGCAGGAACATAACCGACAACCATAGGAGACTCCACCACATTATTGAACAAACAGAGAAGGACCCCGGCGAAATGGTAATAGTCTCGCTGGATGCTATTAAGGCCTTCGACTCTGTGAGGTGGCCGTGGTTGCTAGCGGCTCTGAGAGAATATGGGATGGGGCCGGGGTATCGGAGGTGGGTCCAAATGGTATATAGTTCACCAATCGCTAGGGTCAAAACGGGCGCAACAATCTCAGACAAATGGCAACTTAGTAGGGGCACTAGACAGGGCTGCCCCTGGTCGCCCATGCTGTATACTCTGGCACTGGAACTGGAACCATTGGCAATCTGCCTCAGACAACAGTACGGGGAGATAGGGATCCACACGAAGGGGGGGTCGCATCTCATATCATTGTACGCCGATGATATATTACTATACCTGCGCTTCTTACGCCACCCTCTCGGGCATAGTAGTAAACCCCAAGAAATCAAGCATGTTCCCTCTGGGGAGATACAGGGGGGCCCAGCAGTGGAGTATACCTGTCTTGCCGATACCCTGGCGGACCGGGACATTCCGATACTTGGTAATCAACATATACCACACGGCAGAGGAGGAACACAAACACAACACGGAAAAGTCAGTTGAGGGTATCAAGAATAGCATGGGATTCTGGTCCAGGCTACCTCTGGCCATGCTGGGCAGGGTGGGTTTGATCAAGATGGTGGTACTGCCCAGATTGTTCATTTTTTTTTACGAACATTCCGTATATGATCCCTAAACGTTTCTTTGCGAAACTCCACAGCTTATGCAGGGGCCTTATATGGCATAACTCCAGGAATATGGTGGCCCATCGGAAATTACAAAACTCGTGTGACGGGGGGGGGGGGGGTATAAACCTACCGAACTTTGAGTTCTACTACTTGGCGGGACAGCTCCAATATGTGGCCAGGTGGTTGTCCGAAGAAGAAACGGCCGAAGCCAGGCTATTGTACAGGGACAACGCCCCTTTCTTTCTCAAAGAGATGGTGTGGTTGCCTAAATCAAAGTTGCAATGAATGGCGAGACTGTTGGTACTGGGCTGGGAAATATGGAACAGAGCATGGCAAATAGCAGAAAACCCGACCCCATTCTCCCTGCAGGTGCCGTTAGTGGCGCTATGTTGGGAGGACTCGCAAATGATCGAAGGGATCCGTAGATGCTAGGAGCTGGTGGGCCTCGCGACCGTCAGAGATGTATGGCAGGAGGGGGAGGCGCTAGACTTTCAGAGATTGATGGAGGACACCGGGGTGCACAAAGGCCAATATATTACCTATACAAGAAAAATCAGACGGGTGCGAGAAAGGTGGCCTGAGGAAGTGCTAGTAGAGCAAACCGATGCGGTTATTGAGACAATGTATGATATTTCAGAGGGTGGGCACGAAATATCCCGTATATATGAACTACTTTTGACTAGAGTGGGCAAGGAGTTGCTCCAACTGAGGCGAAACTGGGAAGAGGAGGTTGGAGAACCCATGCTGGACGGACAATGGGATAGAGCTCAAAGGTACCACAAGAAGGTGTCCCGAAACGTGAGGTTACAGCAGATCCAGTTATGTTACCCATAGGGCATATATGACCCCCAGCAAAATCGCCAGGTTTGGAAGTTCGGTGGCACAGAAATGCCCGAGGTGCGGGGAGCAGGAAGCTGGGATGATACACATGTTTTGGGCTTGCCCGGAGGTGGGTAGACTCTGGACAGAGGTTAAGCTACGCCTAGCAGAAAAAGGGATCACACTGGAGGTGGAGTCAGTGTCAGTGTTGGCATGCATGCTGGGGGGGTTTTGTCAGACCACGCAACCTGAAGCACATCAGTAAGATGAAAGACCTGGCCTACATTCTGGCCAAACGGAAAATCGCAATGGCCTGGAAGGCAGCCCAATGACCTACAATTGAGATGTGGTGGGCAGACCTCTTGAAGTGGGCAGATGCAGAAACGGCAGCTTGGTTTGAAGCAATCACTAGGGGAGGGGAGGAGGAAGCGGGACCCCTGATAGCATGGAGACAACTGGTGGCCACGATGGCGGGACCCTCCCAGGCCGACCATAGTGAAGATAACACGGGGGAGATTATTGAGGTAGACATGTCTGGAGATATGCAAGTAAGTAACATAGAAGCAGGGGCTCGAGTTAAGGGGGCTGAAGGGGGGAGGACCGAAACGATCAACATGTGAATATAAGGATGAGAAGCTTAAGTGTGGATGTCCTCAATGTTTGGAGTGTTGTTAATAAAAATAATAAAAATTGTTTTTAAAAAAAAGGAATTGGTTATTCATGAGCATGTGAATCCATGCCAGACCCCGTGCTGGAGAAGGAACAAGTTACCTGTAACTATTGTTCTCCAGCATGGCTCTGGCATGGTTTTGCATGTGAACCCCCCCTTCCCACCCCTCTGCGGCTCTTCTTGGTCTTACTGCCTTTTTATGTGCTTACCAAATCTGAAGATGGCTGCCAAAGGAGGGGTTTAGGGAGAGGACTGTCATTGGATGAGTGCAGTATGACCCAGAGGACAGTGATTGGTTTAAAGGAGAAAGACAGTTTGTATAAGTGAAGGTGGATCTGTTTTTTCTTTTACCAAGGATTTCCAGCCTGACTGGAAATATTCATGACCATGTGAATCCATGCCAGCCCCATGCTGGAGAACAATAGTTACGGGTAAGTAACTTGTGGGGGGGGGTGGCTTGAGCCCATGTGGTGAGCAGCGGAGATCCTCCATTGAACCTGGCATTTGGTGGTAATTAACACCTCGTACTGCAGACAAAGACCTCACACTACAGGGGACAAGGGCGCCCAGCTGATAGGAGCTGTCCCGATCGGAATCGGACCTGTAAAGCTGGCAAACGGAAGACATGGAGGCTGGCCCGGTGAGGGAGAAGATGGCGGCTGGTGCGAATTCGCATTGACGAGGAGGAGTTGAGGCGTCAACGCGGTGCACAGCAACCTCCGGCACAACAGCACTGGGGGCAGCTTGGGAAGCCGCTGGCTGGTTCTCGTGAACGCACACTGCAATGCGGTACACGCTCTCCATCCACCTTTGAGTTGCCCTGCGAAGTCGCGGGCGGGCGCTTCTGGGAGCCTGACAGTGGAGGCAGCTGGCGGCCTGGGGAAGCGCTGTCAGTGAGTCACCAAAGATTGGGCTGGGCCCTACAGAGATTCAGAGACGCTCAGGCCGACACTTGGCGCCTGGTGTGCAACCCGTTGGAGAGCGGCTGTGAGACTACTTGCAGTGCGTGGAGTCCCTGCGGTGACGTAGAAAACAAGAGGTCTTGCAGTTATGCCGTGTGAGCTGTTGGACTCTGGGGCTTGAGCTCTCCCCCTTTTACATCCCCACCCTGCCTGACCTGCCCGCTACAACATGGCTTGCAGCAGTCTGCCCTCAGCCCCTGCTGTACACTGAAATACGCTCTGTGGGCCACACGCTAATTGAAGACCTGCGGTGTAATGGACACAGCCCTAATACTGGGCTGGGACCTCAGGGCTGTGGTTGTTGCCTAGACAGAAGCGGACACCGGCAGTGCTTCGCTGTGATGGGCGGAATTGCCCACAGATGTCAGCCCTGCGCAAGAAATGAGCAAGGTAGGAGAATGTCAACGCAAACACCCTTCCCTTCTGGTGAATGTACTAGAATGTTCATAGGGTCAGGTAATGTCTGCTTGTTGCGCTGTGGGCGACCTGCACTCCACAGGATCATCGTGGACTATCAGGGGACCTCTTGATGAGTTGTATGCCTGCACTAAACCTGTGCTCAGCTGTTTCTCTGAGTTGTCACTATGAAAATCTGCCATCTGCACTAGCCAGCACTCTGCTTCCAAGTGGAGCTGTCTCACCTTGCACGTCCCGGTCAGCAAACCAAAGGATATACATCAAACTCTTGATCTCCAAACATCAGGCGTTATACTTAACGGGGCGACTCGAAGCTAACCTGTGCCTGGACCACCTGCACCTGCGGGAACCACAACTTGACAAAAGGTACTAGCTGCCGAGCTCTGTGCCTGGACGGGGCTCTCTCCACATAGCTGCAGCAGCTGCACTGGGGGACCTGGGAGGACACCTCTGGTTCCCAGAGGAACTAAGAACCGGCTGTGTATTGCTGTGAGGCGAGCTTGTGATACACTACAGGTGGCTGAACAGGCACATTGCAGAGTGAAACTAAGGCAAAGACTCTGGACGCTGTAGGATCCGCACCCTGCTTAGATATGTCCCCCACTAAGGGCAAGGGCAAGTCTTTGATTATGGACTCGTTTCACAATGCGGGTAGACCCCGGGATCCGGTGCAAAATACATCTACACCACAGGAGGAGCCGGGGCCTGCTGGCACAAACACCGAAGAAGATCTAGTGCTGGCTGTGATTGTTGCACTGAGATTCTCATTGGAAACCAAAATAGATTAAGTCAAAATAGATGTGCAACTGCTGCGACAGGACGTCCGCAATCTGGCGAAGAGGGTTGTGTCGGCGCAGTCGGAACTGAAGGAGAAATGTCAGTCCACGAAAGATCTGGAATCCCAAGTCATGGAGCTGGAGAGGAGGAACACGTCCCTGGAACTATGGTCTGAGGATGCTGAAGGGAGGGCCCGGTGCAACATCTTAAGGCGGCTGGGACTACCTGAAGGCCTTGAGGGCTAAAACCCTGTCCAGTATGTCGAGGACCTGCTCTTGCAGGAAATTGGTGCCGGGATCCTATCACAAGGTTTTGTGGTTGAGCATGACCACCGCTCTTTGAAGAGGAGGCCCCCTTTGGGGTTCGCACCCCAGACCAATCATCGCAAAGATACTGAACTTTCAGAACAGGGAGGTGATCTTGAAGCACTCGCGGGAAGGAGGAGACATCCAGTGTGACAACTCTAAAATAGCCATCTACCCGCACTACACGCAGATGGTCCAGAGGGCCAGGAACTCTTTTTTTTTTTATTTTTTTTTTCTTCGCTTTGTTTTTATTGAATATTTTTTCATAGGACAAGAACAAGAAACATGATACAAACTGTTGAAATTGCAAATAACATCCCCCGTCATTTCCCCCCCCCCCTCTCCTTCCCTCCCCCAGCTCTAAAACTACCAAGCCCAACCGATTGTTGGGGAGAAGTCAAAACAAAACATTGTGACCAAGTATTAGATCCTGACTAACGTAATGAGTTCGATAAACAATACAAAAGCAAGTGAAGGGTTCCACAGCTCTGGGAACCAATCGGGTGTTACGAGGGCAGACTACTAAAGTCTAAGGGAACCACACTCTTCCTTCAAAAGGACCATGTTCCAGTTCAACAAAAAGGAGTCCATTTTGTCAGGGGTCATCACCGAAAGTTTCTCGTATGTAAAGATAGCCCACAGCTTAGTGAGCCACTCTTTCTTGGACGGAGCAGAAGATTGTTTCCATTTCTGGGCCAGGGCTAATCTCCCGGCCCTTAGCATAGCCTCAATCACCTTCTGGAAGCTGCTTGATTCCGAGTCGGGGGAAGGGATGCCAAGGAGAAGTTTGAAGCGGTGTAAGTCTGGGGAGATGCTCACAATATTTTGATCAAAATCAAAACTCAGTCCAATAGATCTGGATGGACGAACACTCCGACCACAAGTGATACCATGTTCCATGGTGGCCACACTCCCTAGGGCAGAGAGGGGATACCCCCGTAAACATTTTTGATAGCCTCACAGGGGAAGATGCCATGCATCAAGAATCTTAAAGTTGTGCTCCATAGCAGATGTATAAAGAGTACCCGAGAAGAGCACCCTATAGACTGCACCCAAAGTTGCCACATCCATTACCATCCCAGGAACTCTTTTATTCCGATCAAAGCAAGACCTAGGCACCTAAATATTAAATATATGCTCATGTATCCCGTTCGACTCAAAACTATCCTATAAGGGTAGGTTGCACTTCCTTGAGACCCCTGCAGCGGCCAACAAGTGGATGGAACATAACAATCTGGCTAGCGGTAAGGAACCAGTCACATAATACAGTCAGAGTTGAGGCTAAGATGGTTTGCCCCTGATGAAGGTATTGGGCGGACTGACCTAGAGCAAACGGCTCTGGCTAAGTTTACAGAAGAACTATATGAGCTATGTCCGTCAAACTAACTGTTTTCTCAACGACGGGAGCAACGTTTGATAGCTCGCCACTGGTACATTTGGCCTGCCCCTTGCATAGGCTGGTGTTGGCCTGTTGCTAACACCTTTACTCGGCTCAATATGACCTGGTGAGTCCAGGATGGCCTGGGTGCGCCTGAGCGCTGTATGCATAATGCAGCTGCTGGGCGATGGTATGTTGCTAGGTTCGTTATGTTGTTACCGGTTGTATATTTTCCACGCACTATAGATCATAAGGTTACTTTCAGGGTTTACTGGTCTGGTGGGACGGGCCTGCTGGGATGTGGGACCCGCACACAGGGACTCATGTCCGTTGTGACTGGGGTGTGGGCCAGCAGAGCACCTTGGATCAGATTGTTGGGTGGAACCACAATCTATGACCCCCATTAGAGTACTAACCTGGAACGTGCGTGGGCTAGGCACGTACCTGTGCAGAAAACAGGGTGAAGTCTTTCTTGGCTCCTAAAAAGATAGCCATTGCTCTGCTCCAAGAGACCCACCTAATGACAGAGGATATGGGGAAGATCTGTGAGCGCTGGGGCAGGAAAGGATATGGGGCCACATGCTCTAAATATGCTAGGGGAGGGGGGGGGGTCACTTGTCTAGCTGACACCCTACCATTCCAACTACTGGAAATGGAGGCAGACAAAGTGGGGAGGTACCTTGTTCTACGGGACTACATCGACAGCACTGAGGTGTGTATAGTCAACTCTTACTTCCCGAATCATAGAATTCCATCCCATGTCCGTACACTTAGTTCCAGGGTAACACACTACAGGGGAGGCTTCTTTCTCTCGGGGGGCGATTTTAACTGCACTAGAGACCCCGTGCTCGACAGATCCAAGGCTCCCAGGGGAGGGCCGACGGCTGAGTCTGTGGCGCTTAACCAGGCATTAACCAACCTGGACTTGATGGACGTGTGGAGAGAGCTGAACCCTGAGGGCAGTAGTTACTCCTACTATTCAGCACCACACTCCTTACACACTAGGATTGATTATGTTTGCTGGGCGGAGCCAGATGGCCGAACTAAGCTGGGCAGACTATTTGGCGAGATCAATTTCTGACCACTCATCTTTGATGGTCACTTGGAACCCAGTAAGCCCGAAACCCCCCATACAGATGCACTTACTGACCAGCGCTTCAGGGATGAATTGCAAGAGATGTTAACAGGATTTCTAAAACGCAATGTGGGCAGTATGAGTACAGTATGGGACACCCTAAAAAGTGGTGGTGAGAGGGGAGGTGATCTCTGGTGCAGGGGGCAATAGGTGAATGCTGAGGGCGGAACTAGAACAAATAGAGAGATACAGGAACTGGATGCCCAAAGGGGGGGGGGGGGGGACGAGTGGGGGAGGAGATCTTGGCACAGACTTGAAACTGTTGCTTCAAGGCATGGGAGAGGTTGTCCAAGTTCGATTATGTCACGAAAACTACTAGAGTGCATGCAGAAGGGGATAGACCTGGGAGACTTTTGTCTTAGCTATGCAAACGGGAGCACCCCAGACACCTGCCCACCGTGCTTCTGGATGAGGTGGGGAACGAATGCAGGACGCAGTTGGGAATTAATAACATTTTTTCTAGTTTCTACTTTTGGCTATACAGCCATGCGACACAGGTCATCCGTAAGGACCTCGTCGACACCTTCTCAGAGATAACACTCAGCAAGTTGGAGAACGTGCAACAAGCTGTACTAGATAAACCCATCACTGTCGAAGTGTGCAAGGCAATTGCCTCGCTGGCCACCAGCAAGACCCCAGGGAGTGATGTACTTCCACCTGAATTTTACAAGACTTATAACACGACGTTAGCTCCTGTACTGCTCAAGGTCTATGAGGAGGCCTACACCAGATGCAAGCTTCCGGTGAGTATGCAGGAAACCCTCGTGGTTCCCATACCCAAACCCGGGAAACCTGTAGATAAATGTGAATCATATCGGCCCCTCGCTATGCTAAATTATGACATGAAGATCCTGACAACTATACTGGCGGGGTGGCTTCGCCGAGTGATTGCAGGTCTAGTACATAGCGACCAGACAGGCTTCATCCCGGGCCGAAGCACTGCTCTAAACATGTGCTGACTCCAACATATTATTGCACAGACTAATGAGATCTCTGACCATTATGCAGTGGTCTCGCTAGACTCCATTAAAGCTTTCGACTCACTTTATTGGGAATGGCTCTTCACAGCGTTGCATGAATTTGGGGAGCAGTTCTTGAGATGGGTGAGGATTGTATAGGAGTTGCTGATTGCTAGGGTCAAATCTGGGAGGCAGGTGTCTGAGGCATGGGATATCCAAAGAGGGACGCAGCAGGGATGCCCACTATCACCCATGCTGTATGTGCTGGCTCTGGAGCTGCTAGCGGTCTACCTATGCCAAGAGTTTCTGGAAGCGGTAATTCAAGTTGGTAACATGGGTCATTCAATCTCGCTGTATGAGGATGATGTCCTGCTGTACATAATGGATTCGCAACATAATTTACAAATAATTATAGAAGTGCTGGATATTGCGAAATATTCCGGGATAACCTTCAATACGGAGAAGTTATGTATTTTCCCACTGGCGGGTCTTCGTAGGATCAGAATTGAGACTTTGCCGGATATTGGACTCCCCTGGGAGGTGAGGGCTTTTTGCTACCTAGGAGCCTGAATAATGCACACCCCTGAACACATGCACACATGCAACACAACGGGTGTACTAGCAGGGCTGAGGAGGTGAATGTCCTTCTGGTCTCGGCTCCCACTACCACTAATGGGTAGAGTGGCAGTTGTAAAGATGATCGTCCTACCTAGATTTTTATACTTTTTTAACAATGTCCACTGCTTCATTAATGCTTCTTTCTATCGATCACTGGATTCTCTGGTGCAGGGTTTCCTTTGGGGCAAGGATTACCTTGGCAACTTTGTGCTTGCCTTATAAAGAAGGCGGAGTGCAGCTCCCGAACATAGAGTTATTACCAGCGGCACAACTTATTTTTGTTTCAAAGTGGCTGTCGGACGAGACCACATCTGAGTCACAATTATTACAGCCGTTGATCGCCCCAGCCCACCTCAGAGAGGCACTGTGACGCCCAACGAACTGCCTTGGCTTCATGCCACTACTAATAAGCTTGGGCAGGAAGGTATGGCACAGAGCACTGACAGTGCTGAAACTGGACTACCCGTACTCATCTGACCTCCCAATATTGGCAGTGGCATGCAGAAATAGAGAGGAGTTGGCGGTGGCAAGACGCTGAGAGGGATGGGGATCTCTACATGGGGGGGGACATGTTTGAAGATGGCAAACTCAGAGAGCTAGACTCCATCTCCGAGCAATCTGGACTTCCTGGGGGGCAATTCCTACTCTACATAAGGATGTTGGGGGCAGCTCGGAGTAAATGGGATGGCTGGCCGGAGGTACCGGAGATAACGGCACTGCTGACTTTGATGTTCTCTTTGGAGGACGGCTGGCGCCCGGTTTCCAGATTGTATGGTTCTCTGGCGGATAGACCTAACCCCCGGAGTCCCATACTAAAGGTCAGCTGGGAATCTGATCTGGGAGTGGAGCTTGGGAGCAGGAGTGGGAGCGCATTCTTAGATCTCCCAAAGAGGTGTCCAGGAATGCCTGGTTTAAATTGATAATGTTAAATGTACTATTTTGCACCTACATGACCCCCAGCAAAGTGGCCAAATTAGATAAGCATACACAGTCAAGGTGCCCCTGGTGTTGGGGCGATGGAGCAGACTTGATGCACATGTTCTGGCACTGTATCGAGGTGAGGGAACTCTGGTCCAGGGCGTAGCAAACATGTAGGAAGGCTGGGCTCACAAAGGTACTCCTGGAAGCCAGTAGAGTGTCTGCTGGGGGCGTATTGAGGATTAGTAAGCATAAACACATCTTCAAGTTCATGGACCTGGCATGTGTGTTGGTTAAACAATGTATTGCCATGGCCTGGAAGTTGGCTAGAGGGCCACAATACACACGCTAGCTAAGAGATTTTGAGGCATGGGCCGAGATGGAGACGAGAGTGTGGTTCAGATCAGTGCAGTGCCCAGATGAGACCACGGGTAGCTTGTATGCCTCACGGAAACAATTAGTCTGGGAAATGTTTCACACCTCGGATGATATGCCACTGTGAATGCCCTGTTACTATTATAGGTGTCATGGGGCTAACAGCTCGAGATGTAAACTTTACCTTGACACCGGCTCCGGTATTACTAGTCTGTGTGCAATTTCCTTTCTTGTGCTGGGCCCACCAAAATGGACACGTGTTACTGAATTTGTGTGTGTGACTTGATTAAGAAGATTCTGACGACAAGGCCTAGTTGGCGCGCATCGACATATTGTTCTGTTAGCAAATTTGTTTGGTTGCTTAATCATAATGGCTTGATGTGCTCGATGGAAGCAATGTCTCTCAACGCTTATTGTAATGTGATTACTGGAACATTGTTTGTTTATAAATGCCAATAAACACATTTAAAAATCGAACAGGTAAGTATCAGAAGAGAAGTGGATAGGACATCTGTCAGTGTGAGGAGGAAAGTTCCTAGAAACGTTCTTTCAGAAATAAAACTCCAAGACTTTGGTCCTGAGAGGAACACTGAAAACTGTTCAAGAACTGGGTCTCGAAACCAGGCTGTTTTAGCCAAGCCCCAGGGCACGCCAAAGCCAGAGGGGAAACCTAAGCTTAAAGGAGTGTTAGGGAGAATTCTCTCTTTAGGCTGAATTTCCTAACCTAGTGAGTCCCCCAGCAGCTTTGCTGGATTTCTGGAGTTTGTTTTTTTCCTCCTGCCAAGAGTGAGACTCTTTTTCTCCCACTCTTGGACATGACTTATGGTATTCCTTTGACTGGTAATATGTTTTATGGGCTATCGGGTCATTTACTCCATAGGGTCTCATGTGTTTTTCCTATGTGTGTTACACAGCACCCTCCGTGCCGTAACACAGGGGTGTCATAGTGATACCCCACCATAGACTCCATACCCTGGGACTGACTACTGTCTCCCGGGGCATGTAAAGTCACCATTGGCTTTACTAGTCCCAAATTATTAACAGAAACCAGTACAAACCATCATATTGTGGACGTACTGGTCGGGGCAATTCGATTGCCCCGGGGTCTGTTAGTCGAGGGGGCACGTCTCCGCCCCCCCTGATCGAGTTTTGGCTGGTGGCAGTGGAAACTACTTTTTATATTCGACCGCAAACATTTTCCTATGGGATTTTCCCATTGTTCGAGGCTACCAACTTTAATTATTTAATTCTCTTAGCCTCGAACATACCGCCGGCTTATTTAATTAATATTAATTCTCCAGTTGGTATTTTTTGCCAAGACTCGATTCTAAAATGGCGTTTGTGTTCTCTTCTGTGACTCCAACCCAAGTCGAGCCCTTTGTTCCACTTTTTGGCGGGCTTCTCCACGGAAGCCTCCAAAAGTGGTGCCACTCTGTCTGGGTCCCACAGGAGGTGTGGGAGGGGGTTTAGGCACGCTGGAACAAGTTACCTTGGTAACTCAGGTCGCACTCTTGTGTGATTGGCCCAAGTGGTGAGCCGGCCGGCTCACCACTTAGCATGTTTGAGTGACAGCTTGGCTGAGTGAATGGGGGTTTTCTGCATAAAAGCAGGGCTTTGGGGACTGGAACTTCAGAAGTCGCCACAGGACCTGAGAATCCGACGAGGGAGAAGCTGAGCCGACCTACCACGATGACACCACTGGTGGAGCCCTGCAGAACCGACTCACCATTTCCCGACGACAGAGAAGATCTCCCGGCTGGAGAGGCTTCTTCCCCTGACTGGTGGGCACAACCAGTTTTCCCTTCTTTCTTCGCACCCCAGCCCGGTTTGTGGTCGAACGGCCCGTGCCAAGCACCCCGGCAGCCGGATAGCCACTCACCACTGAACCGCGAATCACCGGACCGCTCCTTGTACCTGAGAAACTCCGTGGCTGGTTTCTTCCCTGGCAGTGCAACGGACTCCTGTCTTCCTCCACGACGAGATCCTCTCTTCCCCCGGACGAAGCACTGACTTGCACCCGCTGCCAGGAACAACTGCCCCCGCTGGAGCATTCTCACCACTTTAAGGTACCGTGTCCGCCAGGCCTCCCTTTCTAAATATTGCTACAAGGTAATAATAACCCCTTAACCTTCTGGACTGGGCTGGCCGCCTTGACCCTCTAACTGGTCCCTTTCTGTGGTCCAACTCCTTTTTGAACCTTTACAAGACTTTTTGTGCACTGCAACCGTGTGACCTTGGACACATTTCGTTTGGATCCTCTGAAAGTGGATCCGGCCTCCTGAACCCTAACTTCACGGTTTTACCTTGCCTTCCTCTCTTGTTGTGTTCTTGAAAAAGTGTTGGGATCTGTTTCAATTTGGTCTCTGCTTTTCTCTCCCTTTTTTTTAAACATACTATTAGAGTGCCATCTACGTTAAGCGCTCACTGCTGTCTGAAAATAAGTGGGGCTTTACTTAAGACTTGTCTAATATTCTTTTAAGGGAGTGTATATCTTTTAGTGACCGTGTTTTTGAATTGCTTATTATTAGTGCCTGTGTGTTTTTCTAGATGTGGTTTTAAATAAATAATTATATCTCTTTTACACCAAGCCTTGGTCAGTGTTTACTTGTTCTATTGTGTGCTCTTGACCTCTTGTGAATACTCTGTATACTGCCTAACTCTTCTTGCGGGAAGTCTGACTGCTCAGCCACAGCTTCCAAGTGAATCTGTGTGGTACAGACTGCTACCAAGTGGGTTTACTGCCAAACACCTGTAGTCCTAAATCTTTTGCAGTGGTCCCAGATGAAACTGCACAGGTTTCTGCCTAACAAGGAGAAAGAAAACATCAAGGAAGAGTTGAGGTTTAGGTAGTTCGCCAAATCTTTGAACCTGACGAGGAAGAGGGATTGTCAGAAATTCCCAGTCTCCATGAGAACCATGAACTGCCAAACTTACTTGTAGAAGAGGGCTTCTCTGAGGGTGGGCTTAGTAAGGGTCAGCGAGTGAAACCATCACTTTGATGGCCTATGGAGAAAGGCCTGCTTCCAGCTGGAGAGTGAGTCCCCTGTAAAGCAAAGAATCCAAAAGGAAGGTGGGTTCTAGCTAGTAAGCGCACTGGAGGAAACCATATGAGGTTGGTGGTTTCCCAGGATGTGTGGGCCTTCCTCCTGCAGTTGGTGCATGAAGTTCCCTGTGAAGTTTATCTTGGCATCAAGATCAATCAAGAGAGGTCACTTATTCATTCGTGCTGGCCGAAGATGGGGGTCCCAGTGGAAAACCACTACAGGTGTTCCACTTCTGACAAAACTGGAACAGGGATTCAGAATCCACTAGCACAATTACCAGTAGTGGGCGCATCCTTTGAGGAGATGAGCGCTAAGGTAGTCCTCTGAATCCTTTTGCATACTCAGGCAGTAGGATAATCCTAGTTGTTTATGATCACACCACTAGGTATCCTGAAGCCAACTTACTCATAGTTACTATATCTTTACTAGACACCTTTACTAGGGGTAGCTTCCCTGAAGGAGTTGTGCCTGTCACAGGCAGCAGCTTCAAGTCTAGTATAGCCAGGCCACGTGGAAGGAAGATGAGTGACTTATCTGTCCCATATCCTCTCCAGTTATCTGGTCAGATTGAGCGATTCCATAGAACTTCTCATAAGTATGACCGGAGTTGTTAAAAAGCCCCAAAGTCGGCAGTGGGACTTTCTTCTGTCATGCTTATTCTTATTGAAGGCTTCCATCCTTGGGGATGAAAGAGGAGCCATGCTCCTAGTTTTAGATAGGGAGATGGAGACCTATGTACCTCTCCCTGACCTGTTCCAGGGAAGCCCTTCATATGTCTTCATTGAGGGTAGCCTAGAGTCTCCTTAACGGAATCTGCAACAGCGAGGTGAGGGGAAAAAATTGCTGATGCAATTTGCCACCATGTTATCCGTAACACCAGGCTCAACACCTTGGTGTGTGTGAGCACTTGACCTTGTAATTGGAAATTGTGGGGATACCAAGTTTAAGATTTGGACAAGTTCAGACCGAGTAAGGTCTTGCATCAAGATTGAGATCAACAAGATGTTTGATCTTGGGTTGATCGATCCCTCTTGTAGTCCTTGTTCCAGCAAAGTGGTTCTGGTACCAAAAGCAGGAACTTCAGATTTAAGGTAGCACCTTTGATCGCACTGCAGATTGGCAAATATTCCTGACACAAAATGCCAAGGAGAAGACCGCATTCTCAACTCCTGAGACTTTACCAGTTCTGGGTAATACCCTTTGGCTTAAAGAATGCACCTGCAATTTTCAAGAGGTTGTTCAACCATGTCCTGCACGGTATGAAAGTGATGGGGAAAGCACCAGAAAAGCCACATCACTACGCTGATCGTGTTATTTGAGGGGTTGATCCTGCTGCCCGTTGTTTGGTTCTTAGGGGATAGTGCTCTTCTGGCCTGTTTGTAGCGAAGAAATGAGAATTTGTATGCTAATAAACCAACACTTGAATCAAACCGAAGTGACAGGACTTCTAATTTTTTTCGCTATATATACGCAACTCAATTGGTCAAAATATCGACTATCCAGCGCCTGGGTACACATAGTTCTTACCAACCATATGTCCTGCACAGGTAAGATTAATTTTGTGTGGCATTTCTGGATGATATTGCCGTTTTCAGCCCTACTTGGGAAGAACATGACACACCGTGGGGTTGTGGTACAGGCTCTTCACAGGCACACTTGACCCGGGAGGATAGCTCAGCGGCAGCGTGCGCGTCTTGGAAGCAAGACGACACGAAGCAACAACAGGTTCGATCCCCGGGTCCGTGCTTAGAAACCTCTGGGTGTTTAAGCGCGTTATAAATACGTAACTAAGACAAAAAAAAATACGCAACTAAGAAAAACAACCAATTCCTGTAACAGCGCCTCGATGCCTGCGGGCTGTGTGAGCGCTTTATAAATGTAAAATAAAAAAATAAAGGTAACCAAATGCCAGATTGGACAAGTTCATTGACACCTTGGGCATAAGGTTGGTGGGGCATGATTCAGCTTCTACCCAGTAAAGTACAAGCTGTACCTGACTGGGCTACTCTCACAACCCAAACCTAGATGACAGCTTTTCTAGGTCTCACTGGGTACTACAGACATTCTATGACAGACTAGGGCACCATAGCTTCCCCTCGGACTGCCTTCAAAGCGTCTAAGAAACTAAAGAAAGTCACTTGGACTGAGGCTTGTGAGAAGGCCTTCTAAGGCCTATAGGGTTCCCTTTGTCAGGCCTCTGTTCTCATGGCCTCTGACTACCAGAGACCTTTTATAGTGTAGACCGATGCCTTTGATACTGGGATAGGTGCTGTCCTTTCACTGTTCGATGGAAAAGGCCTGGAACATTAGATGTGTTTAATTAATCACTAGCTTAAGGAACAAGAGCTCAGGTGGGTGACACCTATTGTGTGGGCCCTTCGAATGCCGAGACCCTACCTATTTGTGACTCACTTCACTATGCAGACTGACCATAAGCCCTTAAAGTGGGATCGTTTTATCCTTCCAACAGTGGTCTCTGATTTCTATCTCCCCTAACGATCATCTTCCTGTCTTATTTTCCCTCTGCCTCATCCTTCCAAGGCAGAGAAATTATTCCATTGTCTGAACAAGGTGCAGGCCCTCAAGTTCCATGTCCATCAGGCAAGAGGCCGGGAAAGGTGACCAGCTTTGTGTTGGTTGTGCTGGTACCTGTGCTGGCCAGACTATGACTAAACAGACCTTGTCAAAGTGGATCATTTTATGCATCTCTGAATGCTATGCTCTGGCTGGTAAGGAGATCCCAGAAAGTCTCGGGGCTCACTCCAACAGAGGGTTGGCTGCCTCCTAGGCCCTGCACTGTGGAGTCCCTGTTCTGGATATTTGCCAAGTGGCTACATGAGCTTCTTTGCACACATTCGCTAAACGTTACTGCTTGGATTCTATGTCTGGTCAGGTTGCTCGATTTGGCAAGCTGTCCTCCAGAGTTTTCTAGTATAGATGGAGTCCTTTCTATCCTCCCTCCTCCAGGTCTACATACTGCTTTGGGAGTTTATCAAAGATGAGAAATCAGTGAGAGAAAAGAATCCATTAGAAGACAAAATTACTTGCCTCTCGATAATGTTCTTTGTGATGGAATTTCCTCCCACGGATTCCTCATCGCCCTGCCTACCTGCCAGTCTTTGCGGATAGCTTGTACACCTTAGTTCTACTGTCCCTCAGCAGCAGAGTGCTACGGAAAAAGGGTGAGAACTGAGGTCATGGGGCACAGCGTCTCTATGTATACCGACTCCGACATGTCTAGCGTGGGGTGCGTAGAGGAGTCGGACACAGCCGATGCAGAGCCACGCTGCACACGCTTGCAGCGGAAAAGTTTCCAAAGAGCAGCTCCCCTCAGAGATAGATATCAAAGATGAGGAATCCGTGGGAGGAACATCCATCAGAAAGAACATTACTGATAGATAAGTAATTTGTTCTTCACTCTCACACAGTAAGTAAAGCACATACAGCTACATGCTCCCCTCAAATATACATTTGGGGACAGTAGTGATGGCAGTAATGAAAGCTTCTCTCAAACAAGAGAATATGCGCAGCATGGATAGTAACAGTGCATGCTTCCCTCACACAGAATAGCTGTAGCACAGGCAACAGAAATTAAAGCGTTCTGCTTTTCATTGGCCCCATATTCATGTAAAATCAACCTTTCCTGCTGTGCTCCAGAGAGGCAGTATCACTGAGCAGTCAATGCAATGCTTTAGAAGGTGAAACATGGTTTAAAGGTACAGTGAACACATTTCGATGAGCACATAATAAGTGAATATTCACACAGCACATCTGTAAACGTGTATTATTTATATAAACATGCATAGTAATAACTGCAAAATATAAGTAAGAGTAACGTTTCAAACATTTAGGAACATAAATATTTACCCACACATGGTCATAAAATATTCAAACTGGACTTTTAGTGAGGCTCACAGTGCTCTTGTTATCCTGACTCCAAAACACCAGTGTTAGTTGATGACCTAAGAGAGGTCTATGGCTCAATGTTATCCAATAAAGGTAAATTCAGGGGCTACTCACCAAGGCCCCACAAGATGGAAGGACCCACACAAACCCTGAGGTGAACGAAGGAACTACCAAGAAACGATCATGACCCGGAGACTAATCACCAGTGTGCCAATCTGGAGAGTGCATAGAGGAACTCTCCAAGCAGCTGGAGAAGTCACAGTCCTTACCTGGGTGGTCTAAGTCTACTACTGGCCCCCAAAGGACAGAGTAAGACCCCTGTGGCAAATAAGAGGGACCCCTTTGAAGAGATCTACTCAAATAAATAATCTTGGGGCACCTACAGACTCTGAAATTGCAGAGAATGTTGCAGGGAAGAGACTCCAGAGAGGTTGCAGTTCTTTCCTGGATGCGCAAGGTGACCCTGCAGCCAGATGAGCAGAAGAAAGGCCAGGCAAAGTCCAGGGAGCTCAGAAATAAAGGTTATCGGTAATAAAATCACGGCAAAAATGTCACCGGTGAAAAGAATTGCGGCAAAAATGCTGTGGTTTGACCCAGTAAAAGTTTACCCCATTATTCCATTTAAGGGGAGTGGGGGTGGCATGGGTCTGGGGGTTGCAGGGGTGTCCTCCACATCCTTTAAATGATTGTGGTGGCAAAACCACAGCATTTTTGCCTCAATATTTTGTATTCACAGCCATTTTTGCTGCGATTTTAAGACATGGAACCAAAATAAAGTACAGCAGCTTCACATCTCAGAGTGCACAATTGTGTCTCTGTTGAGGTGTCACTGATTGCTGTTAGAACTGAGTGCCACAGGATAAACCACTGAAAGTCTCCACGCTGGGAGGATGATTTGAGGGCCCCACTACATAGTTGAATTGCCAAGTGAGAGGACTAGAAGCAGACAGCCATGCAAGAATGGTCAAAGTGAACAGGGTTCAGATTTCATGGTCATGCAGCATAGGCGAATTCTGATAGCTAGATAACATAAAAACACCTTCATAATAACGGCCCAAGCATGTTTTTCCTGGTAATGGGGAAGGAGCACCTTACAATGTTCCCCCTGGTCTTTGAAGATAGAACTTCACTCTTATATTTCTGAGTCGAACGATGCTGCTGCATAGATTGTCGTCTTCCTTGAGCCAGTCGGCAGCTTGTATTGCTAATCCAAAATTTGGGTCAGACACTAAACCTCCAGTCACCACTCATGCACCATTCAGAGCTTTGGTGGCCAATCAGTGCTGGCCACCCACTGTATTGCTCTCCTCTGAAAAGTGCACGGAACTACCATAAATCACCAATGCAATTATAGAGCAAATACTTCAACCCAAAAACAGACACAATAATTCACAGCCACGCACGCTTTAGAAGATAATCAGCTCTTTACGGCTATTTATTCAAAGATTACAAATACATAGAAATAACTCATAATACTAACATGGACATCGATCACAGAAAAAGTAAAGAAGTCAAAGAAAGAATACATCACCGTGAGCGTATTATCATTCTTCATCTCGCCCATTTACGGCTGGAAGACCCCGAGGACAGCCAGGACGAGAGTGCCACAGCTCACAGGAAGGCCAGACGGAGCGTCCTTCTCTGGCTGAAGTCTCACCTGACCCCTCCAGGTTTCCGCCTATATAGGCACTCTAAAAAAAGGAGTTCATTCTCGAACCTTCTGGAATTGCACCTGCGCAGTTGAGGGACAGCCGTCAGTTGCCAGCTGGGTCAATCGAGAGCTCCCCCCTCACCACCCCCCCCCCCCCCCCCAAGGAATGCAGGACCTCCCTGCTCTAAAAACATGCTCCACGGAGAACAGTTTCCCAGCATAAATGGCCTTGACTGCATACCAAGTTTGAAAAAAAAACATGTTTGTCTCAGCACTGTGAATCTAACACTTCAGCAAAATGTGTGCAGCCTTTCACTGCGGAGTGAAGTAAATATCCAACATGGCTCCGAGCACTCGCAGAATGCATTGTGCTCCCGCGCCATTTTGAACTAAGCATAAATTGAGCAGAACACCCACACATCCTATTTCTTGGCCTTTTTCATGGGCAAACTCGGGGGATGTGTATTTCAAAGGAATCCTAGACAGAGTCCCCCTAGGACTGTGGTGCACAGACTCAAATTTTACAATTGAATGCACTTTGCTTATTTTATTATGTTATGTAAATCAATCTGTTTAACTTGTTTAGTTTTGTATGCCATATTTTATGAAGTGTATGTTCTTCGAAATAAAAATTAATTCATTCACCCTAAGGCACACGTAGACACACCCATTCATCTCCTGTGTGAGCTTCAGGTGTCTGAGCTCATGTAAAAAATGACCCTGCATGGTAATTAGTGGTCTCCACACAATCACACAAGGGCCTAAAAATACAGTTCCCGTCTGGCTAATGGATTTCCAATTAACTGAGAACTCCGTTTTGAGAGTCTCCAGAAAGAAATAAGCTTCCCGTGAGACAAAAATGGATACAACTCATGCAGCAACTGTTTTAAAGTACACTGCCCCCAACTGGAAACAGTATAACTGTCTGGGTGATGTGGGGTACCTTGGTGGTAGCCCCTCACCTTTGGTGGCCAAAAGGGACTGAAAAGGGCCACATTCAAATAAGTCAAGTACTTGGTGAGGTCAGGATAGACCTCACTATGGAAAGATGGCTGGGCATAGCAAAAAGAAAGCATAAAATGAGGTTGCCTCACAAAGTGAGCAAATTATGTACTTTTGACATAGTAGAACCACGCCTTGTACCTCTGGTAATTATTTTGTTGATTTGTACATCTGGCCATTGGGAGTGCACTACCATCTAATTTCTTAATGGCCAGCAGGCAGGCTCTCTGTGTTGATACATTAGGCTCACTCTGATTTATCTGGATGTTTTCAGCATTGCTCTGCCCCTTGCTCTTCTCACCCATTCAGTTTTCTGTGTAGGCAGAAGCAACAGGCCATAAACAAAGAATTGTAGAGTTAGACCTTTCTGGGCACTGAGGTAAAACAGAGTTTTATGATAACCTAATTTTTTCTGAGTACTTAAATGGGAGTGACATGTTGTGCTAGTGGTTGACAGAGTCTGATGAATTGAGATAGGAGCTGTCTGCTTCATATTTGAGAAGGCCTGCTGTAGCAGTGATGAGGGCAGCAGATATAACACATATGCATTTACTTGTAACATTCCTTCAGGTCTGACCCGCTTCTTTTTTCCATGAGCAGTGATTACAAACTGGGAATTCAGCCTGTGATCTGTGTCCAGATTCTGCCAGAGGAAGAACATCTTGGGTAAGACTGCAAAGGCATATTTATGATCAGCAGCAAATTCATTGTAACCCTTTATTTTTCTGGTTTGATTGTTAATCTGGTTGGCCTTATATACCTGCTGTTAACAGGAGCAAGATTGTAGTATCCCCAAGGGTATTCCGCCTTAGGGTTTGAAGCAGGGTATATGGAATTAATTCAAATTGTCTTTTGTTATTTGAGGCCAAAGCTCGGAAGAATCCGTTGCATTCATGAAAATCTTTTTAATCTTAAACAATGATGAATTGTGGAATGTATACATGTTTACAATCATCAGAAATGCTATTATGGTAAGTAATGCACGTCATATTTAATTATGTGAATTTGTATGTGTAACGTTTTTATAACTAAGACACACATTAAATGATTTAAAAAACGAATGAAAGTCTGCTCCAGTTCATACATGTGGGAAATAAAGCACACTTGGGAAATTACTCAGTTTCTACAGCAGCAATTCCCAGCTGTGCTTTAAGGAATTCTGGTGGCTTAAAAACTAGCATGAGAAATGGAAAGATCATATATAATAAAAAATAGAGATAGCCCATAACTGGAATCCTACACTCTAAATATATTCCATGTATTAAATTACACTGAATTCTGTTTGTGTCTGCGCAATGCCTGGGTATAGAATCATTTAAATCTTTGCTGGACCAAATAGCGCACAAGCTGGTGGATTCTCTTAGTAAGCACCATGACGATAAAGCCCCTGCCATTATGCTAGGAGATTTTAATGCTAAAATGGGCCCCTAGGTAGTAGATGGTAAACAGTACAAGGAGCCCCGGAGTGTTGGTGCCCTAGTAAACAGTCATTCTAATTGACTTACTCCCACAGATTCCTCATCTATATCGATCTCCCAGTGGCAGCTTCTCATCGGACACCTTTCTTCCACAATGGGGCATAGTTCAACTACACGCAGACTCTGTGCAGACTCCGTACAAAGCCTCCAAGTGCCCTGTGCCAGACATGACATCAGGCCAATATATATAAAGGCCTTATTACCTCAGTTCCTTTTTTCCATACACTCTGCTTGCTTTAGGAACACTGCTCTTGTTTCCTAACACATTTTCCCTGTCTTCTTGAATTCGTCTCAAAGCCGAATCCGATGAGGTCTTAGAGGTTTTGATTGCGGATGTCAAATGTCTGTTTGGGATCCGCACTGCAGCTGCCTTTATTGCCTTGATGAAGGTACTTGTCACGATCCATGCCCCTGACCCCCTCAGATATAACAGCCCCTTGGGAGCAGTGGGGCTAAAGCCCTTCACACCGGCCCCGAGGGCCTTAAAACTCCATCAGAAACATACATGGAGTCAGTCCTGGCACCTTTGGCTCCAGGCTCATTATCAGGAATAAAGCAATACTAGTTTCGGACCTTAATCCAAATGGAGGCCTATTACACAGCTCAGTTCTTTAGAACCAAGCCATGCGGGCTAGTGTTTTGGGTGTGGCTGTGCCTGGAACTACTTGGCCTGGAACTACTTTACCTAGGCTATTTAAACCACACCCAAACAGCAGAACACGCTTCGTGTTATTCTACACTCCTGCAGCGTAACGCTCACCGTGTCCAGCTCCTGCTCATCTGCTTCTCCGGTGGCCCGATCCTGAAGCCCTAGATCCGGATTCCACTAATAACCTGGAAGAACAAGAACAGCATTAGCGAGCAAGAACACTTACCTGTGAAGTAACCGGCCTTGAATCCATCCTGCGCTTCGCTTACCTCGCCCATCTCCGGTGTTCGCCGCAACCTGCAAAGGTAAAGAAACAAGGACAGCATTAATAACAATTCTTACCTGGGCAAGCAGCGAGTCCTGGCAGCACCCTGCGCTTCTCTTACCTCCCCCATCTCCGGGTTTCACCGCAACCTGCAAGGGAGAAGGAACAAGGTCAGCATTAACAAAGCACTTACCTGGGCAAGCAGCGCTTCAATCGCTCATCACTCTGGAAAATCACTGCAACCTGTACAAAGAAGAGAACAGAACATAGGATAGCAATTAACACCAATAAACAGAGCAGCGCTCCGCCCATCAATAACTCACCGTGGTCTTCGCCATCGGCGCAGCAACTCCGAGATCGCAACCATCCCTGTGAAAACAAAAAGAGACATTGTTAGGGAACAGCGTAGTGGAGCAAGACGCAGAGAAGACAGAGAAAACAGAGGGAAAGAAAGAGACAGAATAAAGACGGAAAAGACATTATAACTCACCTGGAAGACAGTAAGCAGAGTCGGAGTCACAGCCGGTCTGGACCCGACATAAGGGCACACGGACCAGTGAAGCAACTAGGTCCACGCAACGCCCGCACCAACCACGCGCCCCTGCACAGAGACGCAGGACAGAGAGTTCAACCCGCAATAACCCCAAGGGAGTGGATTTGGACCAGAGGGAGGTGGGAGTCCACCCATCACAGAACCAGTATCTTAACCCTCCATTCTCCTCTTATAGGTGCTACCCAACATCTGGCACATAACCAAGCAGAGAGGGGTCCGGGATAGCCCTTAGACCTCCATCCAGTATCGTGTGGCGCCCCCGTGGATACCAGGTGAGCGTAACAGTACTGCCTTGATGAAGGCCACGACTCGCAGGACTGCGCGTAGTTCCAATCAATATGCCCAAAGGCCCTTGGAGAGCATGAAGGTAAGCTTATCACCTTTCGCTACATGAAAAAATGTGAGAAGTGGACACCTTCAAGGTTTGCTGGGCACGGCCCGAGGCACAGAGGAATGGTCCCCAGTCTGAAAGGACAAATAGAAGAAACACAGCAAGAGTTTGCGATCCCCTGTTGGTTCTCTGCGGCATCATTCGCCATCTTTGAAAAAGAGGAGCCACCACTCCAAGAACCACTGAGAGGAAGAGGCCCTGCATGTACCTTTTCCACCGTGTTCTCTATCCCGGAGGAATGGGAGGTATTCAGGATGAAGATACTGGACATCTGCACCAAGGCCCTCACGCCAGCATCAGTGGTACCGTCGACCCCAGTGCCAAAGGCTTTGGCCAACCTGACAGATTCCATGGCACCTGGAAGAGTCGGCCGGGATTCCATAATGAGATGCAGCAAGATCGTGGCAATGGGGGCACACAATTCTGTGTTTGAATATTAGGTCCCTGTCTAGCAGCGCTGGCTGATGCTGTAGTCATGAAAGAGTTCATCCCGCTCCTCAGAAGGGCATCCATCTCCCAGATGACATTTATGATCAGGAGGGGTATCCTGTCCCTTTCGGGCTGGAGCACTTCTACCCTAGGGACACAAGAGACTTCCTGGAGGAGTTTTATGGGGAACAAGGTGACTTGATGGACCTGGTGGGCCGCTTGCAGGAAGCAAGTGGCCTGAACACCTCACAGAGGTCGACATGCTCCCTGCTGCCATCCCTGGCAAGCCACAGGTGGTTGACACCTCAGGGTGGTCGGCTCCTTCACGTCCAAAGGCGCAGTTTGACCTGACTGACATGGTGGAAGAGGGTCTTCAAAAGCAGAGGCAGTGCAGGGGGCCAGTGCTGGAACTATGGACCAAGCAGGCATTTGTTTTTACAGTGGTCCGCGACCTGGCCAAGAAGTACAGGCTGGCACCCTCTGACCCCATGTTTCTCTATGCCCATGCTTCCGCAGGGATTTTGTTGGTCCGGGCAGCTACAGCTAACCTTAAGACCACCTCTTTCCCATCTTTACGCTGTGATAGGAGGAGCAAAAGACTGCATGCATGAGGTAGGAAGACGTTCAACTCTTTGAGCATTGGTCTCTGGTGTGTCGATGCCTCCTGCACTCTGCCCAAGTTGTCCTTTGGCCTGTGGTTAGCCATGGCCAAGGCATCAGAGCACATCGCAGAGGGGAAGATGCAGGAAGGTATTGAGGCCCTCATCAAGGACAGCAAAGAAGCCTCCTGTCGTAGTCTACAATCTAGTCTCGACACCTCCAACTGCATCGCAAGGGCAATGTCCACCAGCCCATCTTACAAAGGTTCTCTTGGCTAAGGACATTAGGAATTGCTACTGATATCCAAGAGCAACATATGGACATGTCCTTCAGGGGCATAAACTTGTTCGGCACCAAGGCCAACAAGTCACTCAAGAAGTTACAGCCCTCTCAAGCTACCGCTAAGTTGTTTGGGCTAGCAGTACAGCAACAGTGATCTGCGAGACCAGCAGGCAGGGAATGGGTGTATGCCCCTTGGCCACCTATGCCCAAAGAATTAGAAGTCTAGCACCACCAAGCAGTCAAGGGCAGCGTTGTGCCTAAAGGGGATAGAGGAAGTGTTGCACTTAGAGGAGGCACTTCCACCTCCACTGTGCCCTCTGCAGCCCCTGGTACGAAACCTCTCTAAAGTTGACTTTCGCCATCCGTCCCCTTTGCTAGGCAGAATATCCGTATTTTTTGCGAGGAATGGAAGAAAGACCACCTCAGATGGCTGGGCCTTAAAGGTCATACAGCAGGGTTACTGGGTCCCTTTTGCCTCTCGCCCTGCAGGCCCACCCCCCCTCCCCCCCCCCAACTCCCTATGCCACCAACCCTTACCTCCGGAACCTCTCCTACTGGAAGAGATCTGTAAGCTTCTGGCAAAAGAGCGCATAGAGATGGTACCCTCCTCGGGGAAAAGGCAGGGGTTGGTACTAAACACACTTTCTGGTACCGAAGAAGGACAGAGGCCTGAGACCCATCCTGGATTTGCAGTTTCTGTACTTGCGCAAGGACAAGTTCAAGATGGTCACTCTTTCACAGATCTTCTAGGCCCTGGACGTGAATGACTAGCTATTGTCCCTGGATCTACAGGATGCCTACTTCCATGTGGCTACTGTGGCCGGTCAGGAGGAGGACATGGACACTGTGTTGACATCTCTACTCCTTATTTATTCAATAAGAAAAAGGTCTAACTTTCCCCATTGCTATGTGGGGGTTCCCTGCTTATGTAAATAACCTGAGGTGCATGTCAGTCATCAGGAAGTTGTAAACGAAAGAGTCAGCCGTCCAAAAACTAATTCTAACTGCGCCTACCACTATTATAACAAAATAAGGTGAGGAGAATGTCTCTTTTCCTGATAGTCTTTTCTCAAAATGTTTTCCCTTTGCTCCTATTAGTAGGCAAATTTTAAATAGTCTCTGGTCACCTTCTGTACAAGTTCTTGTGATTGTTTCACACATTCTTTGGGTTTTTCCCTCCTCTTTAGGGATTATTTTCCAGGAATGCCTTTCAACTCTTTTAGTTTGTTCCACGCTGGTATGCCTTTTGTACATTTTTAACGTATACTTTCTTAATTGGGATATGCTTTCTTGGCAGTTAATACTCCCCTTCTCCTGGGGTGGCCTGTTTTGTGTTTCCTTTCTCGTATGGGCTTCACCTGCCTTCACTTCATAGAATTCACTTTCTCATATTCGGGAATTCTCCCTCTCTGATTTGTCCCCCTCTTCAAGTCTCAACGCAATAAGATACTTTTCCTCTCTTCCCAGCGTATTTGTGCCCCAGTCTTAGTGACCTCTTTTCCAGCTTTAGCAATGGTGTTTTTTTAAATTTATTTTTTATTGTTACAGTTGATAAATCAACTTTTCAATATATTTATACAATCGTAGCATGATCAAGTTCAACAATATCATGATATTTAATTAACTTTGTGCAATAACATATAATTCTTCAAACATCTTAACCATTACTAAAACATATGAGTTGAAATAAAATGACAGATAAAATTCTTAAAATTCAATAGCAACCAACATTTTTCTTTAGAATTCCCGAAAGTTAATACACTCCAGCATTGGTTTGGCTCCAGGATGGTTCATGTACCACATTCATTGCCCAATTCTCGATTCGTAAAGCTCTTCAATTATCATAAACTAATACATTCCCAACGGTTATGTGATTCTATTTCTGTTGTCAAGGTCCAGTTTCAGGGATAAGCGATAGTTTATAACAGCAATCCTCGCTTTGTTCATGTCAGTGTTATATACATTATACCAAAAACTTTCAATTATTAGAAGTCTATATCCTTCAAATTGTCATCTAAAATGATTAATTCTATTTTCCAGCAGTGTTGGACAGGCAGATACCAGATGTGCCAAGGTTTCGGGTACTCCGGGGTTGTTACAGAAACAACAGATGTTTTTATTAGAAGGAATCGGCCTCCGTTTGGTCAAAACATCTTTAGTGTGCCATATATTTAATCTAAAGCAAATAAATAGGTCTCTGTATTTGCAAAACCCAGATATTTTTATAAATAAGACTCCAGAGTTCTCGGCTTCTTAATTACAGTGCAAAATATGTTTGCATGATTACGTGTCTCAAATTGTACACGAGTGTTAATCCAGTCCCAGCATATCATTTTTTCCTTAGCCTTATCGAGGTTGGAAATTAATAACGCTTCAGAAAAACTCCTTGACCTTCACCCGCCAAATTGTCATAGCTACATGAGCAGTCACTTCCTTATATTTGGATAGTACATCTAGAATGGTGTTTGGTTTGGAACTCAGAATACATTTCCGATGTGAACTTAGAATAAAGTGAAGTGAATCCCAACTCATAGCGCAATATGCACATGGACACAGCATTTGGTAACTTCAACAGTTTTTTCCAAAAGGAACCTTCCACAACCGTCCAGAACGACTCATCTCGCCACGTCCTTGCTTCAGCACCATAAATAACGGTAGGAACTGCTTTTTGACAATAGTAGATTAGTACTGGTTTTACAGAAAAGGTTCCATACTTATGGTGTAAAACCGAGGCCTGAGCGGTAGCTGTTCTCATTTTTATTTCTTATTTCGTTATAATAGGGAGCATCTGAAGCTTTGTTATTAACATTAAGGCCCAAATACTTATATTCTGATACTGTCATAAGAGACTGCTGTTGCAAGGACCAGACTCGATGCATTCTTCTTTTTGTATATGTAGACCTGATTATCATCACTTTTGACTTGGACAGGTTAACAGTCAGCTTGTTTTCATAAACCTATTTTCCCAATTGATCTAACAAGGCCTGCAAGCCCCTGGCATTTTTAGCCAACAACACCAGATCGTCGGCATAAAACAGCCATTGGATCGCACAGTTTCCCAATCGAGGAGAATCAGATACTGCACCATCAAAATTGACTGATAAATCTGATATAAAAAAATGGAATAAAGAGGATGCCAACAGGCATCCCTGTTTAAGTCGTTAATACATCGTGTTAGCCTACCACCCAATGAGAGTCTTATTTGTATGGATGTGTTAGAATGAAATTCTCGTATCCTGTGTTGTAAATGAATAGGGCAATTGCTTTTAGCTAGTTTATCAAATAGCAATTGCCGAGATACTAAGTCGGATGCGGTTTCAAAATCGATAAATGCCATAAATAGTGGTTGAATCATTTGTAGCTAATGTTTAATGGCATGAAGTACATGTAGATTGATGGATGTACCTAACCCTGGCATAAAACCCGATTTGGAATGGATCATTGATATTGAACGCTTTAGTCCATTTGTTGAACTCAGCCAGGACCAAAAGTGCAAATAGCTTCACATGTGCGTCTAACAAAGCTATGGGTCTATAGTTGTGTGGATCAAGCCTATCAGCCTTTTTATAAATTGGCACGATTATAGACTTTTGCCAAGTATGGGGAATTCTTTGAGAACATACTATCTGCAAAAATATGACTCTCAGGATACAAAACCATGCTTCCAGATGGGTTTTTAACATTACATTTGACAGCCCATCCGGTCCAGGAGCTCTGGACCCACTCAATTTCTTGATGTTCTCCAATATATCAAACTCATTTAATATTTAATTGGAATCTAGTTTCAGAAGTTATCACAGGGGCATGATTGGCCCAATATATATCTGCATATAATGAGGTGTAGTAATATACCCAGAATTCCTCTGGTACAGCATTGATCTGTGTAACTGATTGGGTGTCGACATATGCAGCTTTTATGAGTCCCCATATCATGGCAGAGTTCTTGGATGCGTTAGTACGTAGCATAATCCAAGCATCTTTAAGATGCATATCGGCCTTGTGCTGTTTCAGCCAATTATTGTATTTATTCTTAAGTTTGGCTATTTGTCCAATTTAGGCAGATGATGACAATCGTGTCAAGCTCTGAATTTCCATTTTTAGCCTGTGTTAGGCAGAAACCTGTGCAGTTCCCTTGGGGAACACTGCAAAAGATTTAAGACTACAGGTATAGCAGTAAACCCACTTGGTAGCAGTCTGCACCACCCAGATTTACCTGGTAGCTGTGGCTGAGCAGTCAGACTTCCCTCAAGAAGAGTTAGGCAGTATGCAAAGTATACACAATATGTACTCAGACACAATAGCACAAGCAAACACTGACCAGAGCTTGGTTTCAAAGGTATAAAGTTATTTATTTTTAAGAACACATAAGTTGAAAACACTCTAGCAAAGTATAGTACAAACACTTCAAACACAGTTATAATGAAAGCAGTTTCAACCCTTACTCCTATCTAGACAACTCTAAGTTAACTCCACATAATTAAAACAGAGGTGAGCGCTTAACGTTTGATGACACTCTAGTAGGTTCAAGGAAGGGGTAAAAAGAAACAGAAATGGGTTAAACTCTCCACTCTAAGGTTCAGAACACTTGCAATAGGCTCAAAGAAGCACAAAGTCACAGGTGAGCAAAAGTCACTAGGCAGGGCCCACTCTTAGAGTAGACGGAGCGAAAATGTGCCCAAGATCACACTGTTATTAGGGATTCAAAGTCTTGCAAAGAGTTAGAAAGAGTTTAGAGTGGCTTAGAAGTTTAGCCAGGGTATTCCAGGCACTCCCAGGTTCGAAAGCCGGGGGCTAAATCTACCCCGTACAGTCGGTAGCAAGGGAAGCCAGGCGGAACACGGTACCTTAAGCGGAAAGGATCCTCCAGCGGTGGCAGTTGTTCCAGGCAGTGGCAGCAAGGCTCGACGTCGGTCAGGGGAGAAGAAGTTCTCGCTGAAGAGCAGAAGAAGAAGGTCGTTGCACTGCCCGGGAAGAAACCAGCCGCGGAGTCCTCCGGTTAAAGGGTTGTACCGACTTTCGTGGTTGGGGTAAAAGTGGTGGGGTTCCGGTTGCCGGGGTGCTTGGCACTGGCAAGGCGGCCACGAGATACCTCGAGAAGCGAAAAGAAGGCGAAAACTGGTTGTCCCCACCAGTCAAGGGAAGGAGCCACTCCGTTAAGAGTTCTCCTCGGTCGTCGGGAAAAGTGGTGAGACGGTTCAGCAGGGCTCCACCGGGTGGTGTCGTCGAAGCAGGCCGGCTCAGCTCTTCCCTCGTCGGATTCTTGGTCCTGTGGCGACTTCTGAAGTTCCAGTCCCCAAAGCCCTGCTTTTATGCAGCAAACCCCCATTCACCCAGCCTAGCTGTCACTCAAACATGCTAAGTGGTGAGCCGGCCGGCTCACCACTTGGGCCAATCAGGACGGAGTGCGACTTGAGTTACCAAGGTAACTCAGTCCAGGGTGCCTAAATCCCCCTCCACCCCTCCTAAGTACCCCAGACAGAGTGGCACCACTTTGGAGGGCTTCTGTGGAGAAGCCCGCCAAAAGTGGAACAAAGGGCTCCACTTTGGGTCAGAGTTACAGAGGCGAACACCAACGCCATTTTAGAATCAAGTTTTGGCAAAAACTCCCAACCGGAGTTATAATAATAAATATATAAACCGGCGGTATGTTTAAGGCTACCGTAAATAAATAATTAAATGTGTTAGCCTAAAACAATGGGAAATCCCATAGGGAAATATTCGCGGTCGAATATAAAAAGTAGTTTCCACTGCCACCAGCCAAAACTCGATCAGGGGGGACGGAGACGTGCCCCCTCGACTAACAGACCCTGGGGCAATCGAATTGCCCCAGCCAGTACGTCCACAATATGATGGTTTGTACTGGTTCTGTTCAGGATCCAAGACTAGCAAAGTCTTTGGTGACTTTACATGCCCTGGGAGACAGTAGTCAGTCCCAGGGTATGGAGTCTATGTTGGGGGGTCCCTAGGACACCCCTGGGTCACGGCACAGAGGGTGCTGTGTAACCCACATCACAAAAATACATGAGGCCCTATGGAGTAAAAGACCCCATAGCCCATTCAACACAAGGTTTAACCCAGAAAACACACTTCAACATGTCCAAGAGTGAGGGTAAAAGAGTCTCACTCTTGGCAGGAGAAAAAAAAGAAACCCCAGAAATCCAGCAAAGCTGCTGGGGGACTCACTAGGTAGGGAAATTCAGCCTAAACAGAGAATTCTCCCTAACAGCCTGTATTTGCGTAATCTAATCTCATCAAATGCACGTGTATGAGGTTTCTTAGATCTAACAGCTTGCTGTCTTTTTATCTTAAAGGATTGGAGTACAGCTACATATAATCCATCTTGATAGAAAGTATAAGGCACTAGGATATCTTTTGGATAGGATATGGCTAATAGTAAGTTGTCTAAGATGGCCGATGACCATCTAAATCGATTCCCCCTGGATGAGAGCGCCAGAGTGGCCTCATAACACTCTGCTGTATCCTTATTATCAGTATCTGGCCAGGCCCACATCATTTCTAAGATGTTATTATCACTTAGACCTTGTTCAATGATTTTAAATGTTTTCAACAGCGCAAACAAGTTACTGTCTACGTATACACAGTCAATTAGGGAAGTATGATTACCGCGTTGCCATGTATGCCTCGGCGGAATATCATCTTCCGTAGAACCATTGACCATGTAAAGGTTTCTCTCCTCCATGAGGTGAGCCCAATTTTTTAGTGATACTTTGAACTTCGTCCCTCTCCCTGTTATGCAGTTCATATTCAGATCACCATCTACAATTATGTGATCTATATTTGGATCTTTCGCAATGAGCTCCAAACATATGTCTAGATCTTTAAAAAAAGGACTTTCATCAGTCGCCTGATGGTTCCAGTATAGATTCAGGCACGCTAAAGATTTGTGCTTATTAATGATCTTAACTAGCTGCATATAACCACTTGGAGAGGCCCAAGATTCAACATTTTGATTAGCCGAGTTTTTAGTTGCTATTAATAATCCCGCCATAGGTCTCCCTCTTATAGCCTTAGAGGCAGGGACCAAGGTTACTTGATGATTTTCCCAAGTGGGCGGAGACGTAAGCCACACTTCCTGAAGCAAAATAATATCATACTGTGCTAGTAAACTCACTGAAGTTGTCAATAAATGCTTATGGCCTCGCGTATTCCATGATGCTAGTTTGAAGGTATAGTTTAAAGTATCTTCCCACTGTTATTGTCTAGTCTCTTGCATGTAGGCATTTGGAAAAGTTATGAGTGTGCCAGTGTTTGCTCCACTGCGGAGCATGAAATCGTCATTGGCATGGTCAACCAAGGTTTCTTGTAATTGGCTCCTTGATCCATGATCTTACTAGGTTCATCTACGCAATTCACCTCGCTGGGATTCAACAATAGAAAGCCCTTTTGGTATATCTCAAGTTTGGCTTGCCAAATGGTATTACGCACTAAACCCGATGACATCCGTATCTTGACCACTGATCTTTCATAATCGTGGATAAACTCTATCTGGGCTATATCAGTGGTTGTAACATCTTGTAAACATGGGATATTATTCAATATGTTCAGCACAGACAACCTATTAAAATCTTATATGCCGAACTCACCCCCACGGCATTGTAAAATCAGGGTAAAATGTGTGGTACCATCACAATTATTGTGTCTGCCTTTTTGCTTGATTTTACTTTCTGGATTTTTGATACTAAATTGTCCAGAGGTGTCAGAGGATTATTGCACTCTATGTGGTTTATGTACAGATGGCAATGCCATTATGTGTGTTACCTTTTTTCCAACTGCCTGTTTAGGCTGCTCTCCCCCTTGTATTAGTTTTGTTTTGGTATAACATTGGAGGAACAAGACAAAAATAGTCCAACGGATTTTTGTTTTTCCTCTCATCTGTTCTCCAATGTAATAGGAGGGGGAACATTCGAGAGTTTTGCTGGAAGTGATTGTATAGGTTTATTCATGGGGATTAATTGAGAACCCGGTGCCATTATTAAATCTGTAGATACAATGTTCCCCTTAGTGATCTCGTTAACCAAGTTATCCAAGGGAGTGTAGGACAGGTCATGTGTTACAGAGCTATCGATTTTTTTGTAAAGTCGGAATCTACTGTATTGGTACTATCTTAGTTTTAGATAGCGCCACGTACTTTCTTACTATCGCAGCGCTTCTTCCTTTTGGTTCTTCTATCCGATAAGGTTAAAGAGTTAACAAACTGTCGAATTTGTTATTTTCTGCTGCTTTGATGTTTTTTTTTATTTCTTGGCGGTTTTTGGATTGGTAGTTTTCTTTTTGCCTTGGGCAGTAAAAATGTTAAAGAATGGATTTCCCACTTTATTACAATTTATCGGCACCAGAATAGATTCAGGGGGTTAGCCGGGCCGATTATGTAATTAATTGATATTTCATTGGCCGTGTGCTCATTCATTATGACGCATCCCGTTTTTTCTTCTGCTGGGCGTTTACCAGATGTCGTTGATTTGATCTCATCATCTTTTCCCATCATAGTGATGAGAGTTTTCTCCAATATAGGGTGACTCTCACCCAATGCGAAGGAATCCCGATTGATGTCAGACAGTACGGGTTGGGTCATTGTCAATGTCTCGACCATCGCTATTTGTGAGGTCCTCGAATCTAACAATTTCTTCAGTAAAAATAATTCTGATCAATCAAGCATGAATCTAGGGTCTTATAAAGCTTGGCCAACGGAAATAACGCTGTATTCATGGCTTGAAATGGTATTTCAGCCATTATTATTGTCAGGGCAGAAATCACTTCCTGAGGGTCTGAAACCGGGTGCTTTCTTTGCCTCGGCGTGGGCGAAGTGTAGGAAACAGACATTAGCGAGGATTCATTTGGGGATTCTGAAAACATGACCGGAGATTGAGACAAATGATCATATTCTTGCACTTCTTTACGCTGATTAATATTAGATTGACTATTTTGCTAATTCACGGGAGCCACCGGTGTAGTTAGAGGTAACTCTATTAGAGGATCCTCCATGCTTTGTTTCCTGCGAGAGTAAGGAAATTAGTAATTTTTCCTGTATGTTAATGACCTGAGCTCTAATTTCGGTTTGGCTTTGTAAAGGTAATGCGTAGTCTCCCAAGAGATGTGACTCAGAGAAGGCCGCCAGCAAAAAGTCAGGAGGAGTACATACATTTATAGGCTGGGCCTGAATTGCATCACTTGTTATGGTCACAACCGAAAGCATAATCTCCGGTAGCACTTGTTCCGATGCTCTCTGCAGATCGGTAACGCTCACCCGTTCTTCTGACATTCTTTCTGGGCAAAATTTGCGAATGTCAGTTGTGGGTGACATTGATCTAAAATGCGCCACTGCTTTATCATTGCGTGTAACATTCATGTTGTGAGGTCCACGCTTTGGCGTAACTAAACTCATAAACTGGGCTTCCGTGGATATCTTCGGAGGCGGCATGTCTGTCAAAAGTGTATAAAACTTCCCCATACAAGCCAATTGGATGAATATTTCCAAAATTAAAATTAAAACGTATACCCACAAGGAAAAAAATAAAAAAAATTAAATAATAATTGTGACACAAAATGCCCTTTGTCCAATAAATCCACTCACAACAGTTAATATTTACCTTCCCCTCTTCGCCCTCCAGCCCTATCAGCAGTATCAGCCCTTATCCAAAGCACTTGCTCAAGTGCGCGCGCGAATGCGTGTGCGCAGCAGTTATGGGCTTCTGGGAAGGGGCCGAGGGGAGTCATGGGGACCACGTGGGTTGCACATAGTTTCTAAGTCCACAATTCCAAACAATATTCTGCATGAGAATGGTGTTGATACCGACAGCACGTCCAGCAGACAGCAGTATCAGCCCTTATCCAAAGCCCTTGCTCAAATGCGCACTTTAGCAATGGTTCTCTTTTTCACATTCTATTTCATCGACTTTATATTCAATGTCTCGTGGATTTCACTGGGATGATTTTCTTTCATTGCGTAACAATTCCCCGGCAGCCTCACGGTTCTCTCACTCTCCCTGTTACCTTAGAATCAGTGGGGGAACATCTCTGGGGCCTGCATTCCCTCAGGTTGTCTTCGGTTTCTCCACTTCTCTGCCTTCTCACTTTCTCTGTCGTCCCACTCTCGGCCCTTTCTCTCTCTGCGACCAGGTAATGCTGCCAGTAACCAGAGGGTTCACTGACTTCTCAGTTCCGTTGTCAGCGCGTTCGATGGGCACACTGTCCACCATGAAGTCGTCGTGGTCACGGCATCATCGGGATTTGTGTTCCTGTCTCCTTGGTTTCTCTCTTTGTGTGAATGCTAGCCCTCCAGCTTTTTACTCTCTCAGAGCAGTTCTGAAAGTCGTGGGCTCCGTGGGTCTCCTTGGCACGGCCTCTCTCAGGTGCTAAGCTGTTAAGGAGCTTCCCCTGCGTGCGTATGCATCTCACTGCTTCGCCGCGCCTCAGTGTGTGCTCTTGGCATTCTCCTCATCTCAGCTAAATTGAGTTCTCTTTTTAAAGAGACATATCCTCTTTCTTGTTCCTTACAGTACATGTTAGTTTTATCTTCAGCCCAGTCTCTGGATGTAATATTGTTGTTCACATCTGATTGTCCCATGTATGCCAAAATGAGAAGTGACTTGAGGAGTTCCTCACAGGAGTGGGAGTCCTTGCCCCATAAGGGAGAGTCTCGCCCAGTGAGGTCCTACATGCCCAGACCCCTATTGAGGGTCTTGCAAAGCGGGCTCACCTTCCTAGCCCCAAAGGGGAGAGGCTCCCTCTTAAAGAGAATCGACAAATTCCCTGGATTTGTCACACTATCCACAAGAAGCCAATAAAGTACCTGAGGTTCAAAGTGGGGAACAGCAATTTCCAGTTCAAGGTACTCCCTTTTCGGTCTTCCTTCAGGATCATGGGTTTTCACCAAGCGGCTAGCAGTAGTGGCGACTCGTTTCAGGAGGAAAGGCATTCATGTCTTTCCCTACCTGGACGACTACCTTGTCTGAGCCTGCACACCAGATCTAGTGTCGGCAAATCTGTACAAGATGTGCAGCCTATTGCACAGCTTGGGCTTCTCTGCGATCTTCAAGAAGTCTCCAGCTTTGCTATCCCAGTGGCTTGTCTTGGACACTCTCCTGGGTCAGGGGTTCCACTCGAGTGGCAAACATCTTCAAGATGGTCTAGGTTTCTCAGATACAGACAGCAGTTACAGCCTCGACTTTTCTGCGCATGCTGTCTTATGGCCTCATGCATCTTGGTGGTGTCAGAGGTCCGTCTGCGTATGAGGTTGTTAGTGTCTTCTGAGCTCACAGTGGTCACAGTTTGAAGAACGAACATTGGACTTTCAACAGCTTGCTTTTCTCCTGCAGATTCCTCATCTTGATAGATATCCATCATCCAGCTCTGCTGCTTGGAAAAATTTCTCCGGGGGGCGTAATGCACCTCTGCTCGGCCGTCGATTGTCAATCCGTTTTGCCCGGCTCTCGATCGTCCGCTCCGGAAGTGATATCAGGTGTTGTATGTGTGTGTGTGTGTGTGTGTGTATATATATATATATATATAATCTCACGTCAAGACGCCCAATGCTTCAGTTCCTTTTGTCTGCATGCTTGTACCCCGCATCAGAAACACGACAGAGTTTTCTCAACGTTTTGAAATAGTCCATTTTGTCAGAAAACTTTGACGCGATATTGTCTCACTGGATTTTGGGCTTCAAGCGATGCCGCGATTGCGAGGCCAAAATGTCTGTAACCGACCCCCACAACATGTCTGCGGTCCCCACAACATGTGTCTGCGGTGTCTAGATGTTGGTCATGACACGGAGGCATGTGTGTTGTGCTTGAAAAATGCAGCCGAAATACCTATGAGAGAAGGCTGAGAAACTGGCCTTGGGTCAACTGTTCGCAAAATCGCTGGCGTAGTTGCTCGTCCGGTCTTCTGAGACTGAGGATCCCACCCCGAGAAGGAGAAAGAAAAACATCTGAAAAAAACAAGAAATGGCCCCATTCCAGGAGCCATTCCTCGTCCTCTTCCTCATGGAAGAAGCGGCACTACAGTCATCGGCACAAGTCCAGCTTGTCGTCTGAATGAGGTAAGCCCTCTTTGAGGGGCTGACCACTCCGAAAGAGTGGGAACGTTTTAAAACATCCATGCTTGAAATGTTTAGACAAGAATCTGGCCCCCGACCAGCAAGCTTTGGCGGAGAAAGCAACGCTCAGTGCTCCTGAACCCAAGCCAGCCACTCCATTGATGCTGTCAACGTCAAAAACGCCTTTGGGCGCCACGCCTGCAAGGCATAAATCGCCAGAAGGCTGAGGCCCACGGTGTCCATCGGTCACCCGAGCGTCCCTCGGCACCAAAAGAACCATCGGCATCGAAAGCCGTCTTTGCTTTGAAACCTATTCAGTTGGCAGTCAATCCCTCTGCGCCGACAGTCGCTGATGGTTCATTTGTACCGTGATCAAGAGCAGCATTCTTTGACTCGATGCAGTCCATTTTCGGCATCGATGACCCCGATGATCAAGTTGACCCTGTGTAGCCGGCGGCATCGATTATTTCGCCGACCAGGTCAATTTATTGGCCCTGGCTCAAGGTCTACAGGACGCTAGTGGCCTAGATGCTTCCCCAGACCTTAAGTTGCAGATAAACCAGCCCTATACTCGTGCTAATGTCAGGTTCAGGGCTCTGGTTGACAGGGTTCTTGACACCCTTGGGTTGAAGTCGTCTACCACACCTCTTCAAGAGTATGAGCTCACTGATATTTTGGATGAGGGTCCCACAGTTGAGCATAACATGCCATTTAACCCAGCCCTTGCAAACCCTTTATCCTCCTTATGGCAACACCCTTACACTATTCCCCCTGTAAACGCCAATTTTACAGGGAATTATAGGTCAGCAAGAGGAGACCCTTCTTTCTTCACCACACACCCTTCCCCGGAAGGGCTGGTTATACAGTCTGCCACTATTTTCACCAGACCAGTGGCATCCACTTCCGATCTGCCTCCGGACAGGGAGGGAAAGAAATCTGACTCATTGGCCAGAAAGGTGTTCACCTCATAGCTTGTGGATTTGCAAAATACTCATTCGGCTTGTGGAAAGCTGTGGAACATGCTGCTGAATACGTCCCTGAGGGTGCCATGCGGGACAGATTTTTACAGCTGGTGGGGGATGGGAAGGAGGTAGCCAAGCAGTTATTACAAACGGGCTTGGACGTAGCGAACTGCGTTGGCCGATCAATGGGTTTATCAGTGGTAATGAGGCAGTAGGCCTACCTGAAAACATATGGCTTCTCCTCGAATGTTCAAGATAGATTGTTGGACATGCTCTTTGAGCTGAAGAATCCTTACAAAAGTTTAAAGAATCCTAGTTGGGGGTGCTGTTGCGCTGGGCAAAGATGGCCGCCTAGACGAGAGCTCCATGGTGTGAGGCGTTATATCAACATAATCCGGCGTTGCTTTGTACCTACTGGATAAAGGGACAGCAAGATCCGGCACATGAATAACTGAAGCATCCATTACCCGAAATTCGTGCGGTGGACTTGCTCCATTCTGGAGCCTTGGGCAACCAAAGACTGACCGGTGACTCTGGGGGGCCTGAGCCGGCTGCCACTTCCAGGGAAACTGCTGCTGGGGCAGGAGACGCGTGGCCCGTGTTGGGGGAGGGGCCTTGGCCGGCCCGTCTGTTATCCTGCCGCTGCTCTTGCCCGAGCCCCTGAGGCGCTGTGAGGAGGGGCTCCTTCACTGGAGGGCTGCCGCAGATGTGGCCTGGAGAGTCCCTTCCCGGACCCCGCGACTCTCCTGAGCAAGGCGCGGACTGCTTCGACTCCTGCTGGGCTGTGCATCGAGCGGGCCGGTTCTGCACTGTTGCCTGAGGCGACCGTTGCCAGAGCGGGACGCCTCTCCTGCATTTCCATGCGAGTGTGATCCGGACCTGGCGGTGAGTCCCTGTGGTGGGGGGGGGCCTCAGATTGGGCATCAGTGCTAACTTCGCCACGTGGATCGACCCCCCTTGGGGACGTTAAGCCACCCACAGTGACCTACCCTTCTACACTTGAGTGGCCATCACACGGGGGGGGGGGGCAGTGACCACTCGGGGCCCCTGCAACTAACAGCAGGTTAATCTGACGTGGCCGGACCCTCTGCCCGGGGGCCGCACTGGTTATTACCCCGAGCCACGGGGGGCAATGCAACACGGTCACAACCGGTGGTGGCCATCTTCACAACTTGGTTAAGTGGGGGAACACAACTCACTTGAGCAGACTCAGACCTCAAACAGGCCTATTCTTATCCGAACTACTGTATCAGTATGGTGGCCTACCCCTCGGCATTGACTCTGATATAGGTGGCTCTGAGGGAGAGTGGACGAGGGTGCGAAGGACCTTGGGGGCATCACTTGATCTCATCAGACTGCTGCCCCGGTAATTTTTTTAACCTGGTCTATCTGGCCACCCGGGTGTAGCGTTGTGGTGGACTGCACAATAAATCTGCGACTAGAATGGTGCATATTACCTATTACTCCAGCGCCCTGTGGGACGCCTGCTAGTGTCTCCCTGCTGCGCACGCTGGGATCCCCACACGCTGGTCGTCTGGAACACACTACCTGTCTTCTGGCCAACCCAGGATCTCCTAGTCAACCACTGTCCCTACCCCGTTTTGTTTACCTTGTGCCATGGTGACGCCCCCCCGTGGGCACACTTGAGATCACAGAGCCCTAAGACTGTAGCATTTCCGCGCCTTGCTCCGGCTCTCCTGTTCCCGCACCCTTACTCATAGCACTACTGGACTGGTTGTTCTCATACATTCCCATCTTTGGATCTCTCGTCCACTTGTATACCTATCTCATGCTTTAGCAATTCAACCCGTCTATAAGCCCTGTTGCCACAAGTTCTGGGCGCCCACTCTCCTCTAAGGAGCCAGGATCCTGCAGATCAACCGTGCCCTGAGGGGCCCTCTGTGGGCACCCCCGCTCACCCCCCTCGCCTATTGACATCAGTTTGCTCTCTCCCTTTGCACTCTTCCTGCATATACAAGCTTTCTGGGCCAGCAGGCCTGTTCCTAACTTCCGCCATGACTAAGGGCGCAGGGGGAGGAAAAAAACAGACCTCCATCAACATGGTTGCCAAGACACCGTCTAGGCAGGCGGAGGAAGAACCGGAACCCACACCCACTACCTCGTCCCCTCCGGACTCCGTAGACTCTCAGAAAATGATTGGGTACATTCGCGAAGGGTTCACTACACTACATTCTAAGTTGGACGACATGAATGGCTCCATATCCTCTATTAAAGCACACATCGAGAAAACCAACAGCCGAGTGACTGAAATTGAGATGAAGGTCGGTGTCGCGGAGGACGATTTGGACACTCTCCGGGCAGAGGTCTCCTCATTGTCCAGACGAGTAATTGAGGTGGCCAAAAAGAACGAGGATCTCGAATCGCGCTCCAGGCGCAATAACCTCTGTATAATTGGGGTCCCCGAGGACATCATCAAAGAACCCATGGAAGACTATTTGGAGCGCACTCTACTCACGCTGCTCGACTCCCCCAGAATCTCGTCACAGTTTGCGATAGAAAGAGCCCATCGAGCCCGATCAGCCAAACCCAGACCAGGTGCACCTCCCTGCCCCATCATAGCCAGGGTCCTGAACTTTCAAGACCAAGACGCCCTTCTTAGGTCTCTGAGAGCCAAGGGGGAGCTTCTCCTGTGGTCAGCTCGGATCTATCTATACCCCGATTTTTCAGTTGCGGTTCAACAGAAACGCAAAACCTTCATGACCGTCAAAAAAAAGATTACGTGATCTGCAGGTTAAATACTCTATGCTATAGCCTGCCAAGTTGCGAATTGAACACTCTAATCAGGTCTTCTTCATCATCATCCTAAAGGAGGCTTCCAAATTCATAGACGAGCACTTCCCTGGATAACTGTATATGGCCTCATCACTCTATTGTCGTCTGTCACATGTTTGGTCGCCTAGTGAGAAAGGTATACCCTGACCCATTAGGGTTGGAGATGCATCCGCCAGTTACATTTGCTCTGTTTACTTCCACCATAGGATGTTCTGATCTCCTTGTCATGCATTCCTAAGTAATCTTCAGGTTAATATTCCCAATGCATATTTTTATCCTCACTATGCCCCCAGTTCGTAGCATCGCTGCCAGGCCAGCACACAGGCCCCCAGGCGTTGATACCATTGGTTTGGATTTGGTTATTTTGTTATGGGGTTGTCATTCCTCTGTTTGAGGGAGGGATGTGGGTGGGGGGGGGGTGGGAATGGTAATGTTAAAAAAGGCTTGATGTTCACAAGAACGGCGGAGTACGGTGCAATGACAGGTTGGTCAAACTCCAAACGGAGTCCTTCTTGCATACTTTGGGCATTAGGCCCTAGATTGCTATCCCCCCGTACTACATTGTCTGTCCAGTGCTCCCATCTAAATGGCGATAATAATGTAATGTTCATGAGCTAGAATGTGCGGGGGCTGGGTAACTATAAGAAAATGCGACAGTTGCAACTACATGCTGAGCGCCATGGGGTAAAAATCCTACTTCTTAAAGAAACGCATTCATGTGCTGAATACTGTGAAAAATTTGCCACGGGGTGGGGTTCCCAAAGATATCATACTAACTACTCTACCCAGAGTCGGGGGTGGGGGGGTGGGGGTTTGGTGGTTAATGACCCTGATCCATAAAAGCCTTACATTTAACTGTAAATTCTCAGACTGACCCATTGGGTAGATATGTTTTGCTCCATGGCGATCTACACAATAAGGAACTGCTGTTATTGAACATTTATGGTCCTAATGTGGATGACCCCGAATTTTACCTTCAATTAGCCTCTCTATTAGCCAGCTTCCCTACGGTACCGTTACTTTGGGGAGGTGACTTCAACACAATACTGGACGTAGATCTTGATAGGTCGGGCTCCAGACCTCGTCAACTTTCTAGAGCAGCCTATACCATTCTGACATCCTTATCCCGGCTAGCCATCATAGACACATGGCGACTGTTACACCCTGAATTCCGTACATGCACCTTCTATTCTTCAGTCCACGACTCGCACTCTAGAATCAACAGGTGGTTGATATCGGATAAACTGATTAGAAATGTTTTGCACCAATCAATCCTCCCTAGAACCCTTTCTGATCATTCCCCTGTGAATATCTCTCTGTTGGGGCCCAGACTGCGACAGAACTCGGGGGTGGAAAATGAAACCGTATTCCCTACTCGACACAGCCTTCGCCTCAGAAATAGAGACTGCCATCCAAGATTATTTTGAGATAAACACTAACTCAGTCCCGACGCATTCTACTCTGTGGGAAACATTTAAAGCCTACATTAGGGGCATCTCTATATCTAAGGAAAGCAGAATTTTGACAGCGATCCGAGGGGATATCCGAAAAAAAGCGAGACAGCCCTTGCATCCCTCGAATCTCAATACGCCCTTCATCAATCTCCCGAGACACTAGCGTCCTTGGGTGCGGAACTGGACGTGTTTCGGTCCCATGCGGAACGCAAATTGAAATTCCTTGATAGCCCCCATCTTGCGAGAAAATACGGGGAAGGCGAGAGACCGGGCTGAGTATTATACAGACTCATCCATCGCCAGTTCGGTTCCCCCAACATCCCGGCTATTGAGAGAGCCGATGGCACCTTAGCCACACTCCCGTGAGATATCAACGCAGAGTTCCTGGCGTTCTATGAAGCCCTCTACTCGGAGGCAGAGAACACCCCTATAGCTGAGATTGACGCCTTTTTAGACAGCCTTCCTCTCTCGGTCCTCTCCTATGAGACTAATAGCACTCTTGAGGGACCCTTTACTGTAGAGGAATTCTCAGAGGCTATTGACTTGCTGGCATCTGGCAAGTCCCCTGGCTCGGACAGCCTCCCAGTAGAATTCTATAAGCGCTTCAAACCACTCCTAATTCTCGCTTGATGGCCTTGTGGGATGAAGCCTGCGAAGTAGGTGAGCTCCCTCCTTCTCTTCGGGAAGCTATAATAACAGTCCCACTCAAGCCTGGCAAATCCCCCCACCTAATGTGGCTCCTATCGCCCTTTATCATTAATCAACTGCGACGTAAAAATGTTTGCCAAATTGTTAGCCTCACGCTTAGCCCCCTTTATGCCACATATTATCCATCCAGATCAGCCAGGATTTATCCCAGGTCGATACACCTCTCTGAACCTAAGGCGCTTATTTAACATCATCAGTAGAATCAGCCGGGACGTTCAGGCAGTAGCTGCCACACTGGACATGCAGAAGGCTTTCGACTCCGTGTCTTGGAAGTACCTTTGGCGGGTCCTTGAAAAATGCAAATTCGGACCCAAGTTCCGTTCTTGGATTTGTTTACTCTATACCAATCCGGTGGCCAGGGTCTTTACCGAGGACAGATGCTCCTCTCAATTCCGAGTTGCCAGAGGAACAAGGCAGGGCTGCCCCTTCTCTCCCTTAATTTTTGCTATAGCCATGGAGCCTTTTGCCGAAAAGATGAGCCAATGCCATGCATGCATGGGGCTGCGATCAGCTGACCAAGCGGACATCATTTCCTTATACGCCTATGATGCCCTGCTCTATATCCGCTCCCCTTCTATCAACCTTGCTCCTATTCTGGAGGATGATGTCCGCTTTGGGCTCATCTCTGGGCTCAAGATGAACTGCTCCAAATCTACCCTATTCCCACTTACAGAGAGTACACATCCCCCTCCTGACCTTATGGGGTTCACTTGGTCCCAGTCAAAATTCACTTACCTTGGTATAGCGGTCACCTGTTCCCCTAAGACATTGTTTACGAAGAATTACCAGATGTACCTCACAAAGCTTACTGAAAGGGTCTCGGGCTGGACGAGACTTCCAATTTCCCTGGCTGGTCGGATCGGGATCCTAAAGATGGTCGTACTCCCACAACTGTTATACAAGTTCATCAACCTACCCCTATGGCAAGGACACGGCTTCTTTCGGGCACTAACTCGTACTATTAACACTTTCCTATGACACTCTGGGACAGTTCGATTAAAACTTGCGACTCTGACCACCCCCATGGAGGGTGGAGGATTCAGTGCCCCCGATTTTCTTAAATACTGGCTGGTGGCGCAGGCTCAATTTGCCGCCTCCTGGTTTAATACACAGGACCCCCCCCCTCCTCATGTCCGGCTTGAGAGGATGGTGGTCAGCGACCGCAACGTCCGCTCCTTAATTCTCTCCCCTCTGCCGACCATGCTGGAGTCGCTGGACCCCGTTGTCAGCACTTCCCTCGCCCTCTATAAAACCTGGAAGCTATTGGACACACCTCATCCATTCCATGGAGATTTACCTTTAGGGAACTTTCTCCCTGGGGTCTCCTATCTACCGTTATCCATCATACACCGGTGGGCTGCATTGGGCTTCGAGGTGATCGTGACACCTTCGAAAACGGCAATTTCACTAAATGGCCAGACCTACCTGCCGCTCTCAGACAGAAGCCATTGGCGTGGCTCCAATACACGTCCCTCCGGAAAGTCCTTAAGGTCCGATACCCGATTTCCCCATGATACCCCCGATAACCCACTTGTTGTGGAATTATGTGACTTCAACTCCTTAGAGGGAAGGTGTCTGATCTATACACCCTGTTACAAACTAGAACGATCCCCCCTTTTGACAAATTGAAACGCAAATGGGCTGAGGATTTGGAGGTGGAAATGACCAACGAACGCTGGAAGCACATGTGCGTGCGCACACACAATGTGTCCTTTAATTCCTGCTTCAAATTGATCCAGCTCAAAGTTTTACATAGGTACCATCTTACCCCGATCCGATTACACTACATGTCGAGTGACCTTTCCTTTAGATTTCCCAGATGCGGGACGGACAACGCCACATATATACACATGCTCTGGTCCTGTCCCAAACTGTCGCAGTACTGGGAGTCGGTATTTACCACCTTATCTGCCATTCTGGATTGTATAATCTCCCCGTCCCCATTGCTGTGTCTCTTTCACGACTTCCCTGGCCTGGGCCGTGACTCCAAGAAGCTAGCTGGCCTCTGCATGCTGCTGGCTGTTCGTTGCATCTTACAATGCTGGCTTCGCCCTGGCCCACCCTCACACACACAATGGCTTAGGGTGGTAACCTGGGCATCGGACACAGAAGAGACCTGGTCTAATCAACAACCAACACACTGAAAGCCCAGGAATATCTGGCTGAAGTTTCGTTCCTTCATGGCATCCCTCTAGCACAGACCCTGATTCAGCATCTCTGGCCTCCTGCATGTCTGCTATTGGCTTAGATGTCTGTCGTCCCGCTGCACTTTCTGCGCTTATACATGTGGAGCTAAAGAACAATGTTTGACCTACTGGTATGTACCGTAAATTGTCATTGCTTGCCCCGGTTGGGCCTCGGACTGTACTCTGTTGTGTCATCAAGCTAAAAAAAATAAAGGTTTTAAAAAAAAAAAAAGAATCCAAGTTGGCTGCTAAATCACTGGGCCTAGCGGCGCAGCTGGCCAAACCTGCCTTCAGCTTTGCCTCCAGAGGTAGGGGCTACAGGTGTTTCCTACCCTAGGAAGGCAGTTCTCGCATCTTGGAAGGGGCAGAGGGGCTTCTAGAAGCCAACAAACAGAGGCCGAGGCGCATGCATGCTCTAACCCGCTTTGATTTCCCCTCCACGATGCACCGGTTGGCCGATTGGCAAGGCATTGGCAGGAGAATAACCTCTGACGCCTGGACCCTGCAGTTGATTTGGTGGGGTTATTGTTTGCATTTTCTAAAAAGACCACCGGACAGACCCCCACAACCCCCAATCCAACCGGGACAGAAGCGCCAGGAAGAACTGAGAGCCCTCTTGTCAAAGGGTGCCGTGGAAGAGCTCCCTCCCGAACAAAGAGGATCGGGCTGGTATTCCTGGTATTTCCTGGTACGCAAGAAGGGAGGAGGTCTCCGTCCCATCCTGGAGCTGAGGGCTCTAAACAAGTTCCTGAGAAAAGACAAATTCAGGATGGTGACGTTGAGAGAAATTCTCCACGCTCTCAAATTGCAGGACTGGCTGGTGTCAATAGACCTGCAGGACGCTTATTTCCATGTGCCAATACACCAAAAGCACACGAAGTTCCTAAGGTTCCTTATAGGGGACAAGGACTACCAGTTCAAGGTGCTGCCCTTTGGGTTGACATCTGCACCAAGGGTCTTCATCAAGCTCATGGCGGAAGTTGTGGCTCACCTCAGGATATTCGGGGTCCATGTATTCCCATACCTGGATGACTGGCTGATCCGAGGGAAGTCTTGTCTCATCTGAAATACACCTACCTACTACTGCACAGGCTGGGCTTCTCTCCGCAACATGAAAAAGTCCCATTTGACACCAGTATAGCGGCTCCAGTTCATTGGACCAGTCCTAGGCACTCGGGTAGGGAAGGCTTACGAGAGAGTTGGCAACATAGCCCAGATGGTGCACTTGTTTCAGAGCCACGCCACCCTACCAGCTGCTTCCTTCCTCCGCCTTTTGGGTCTCATGGCCGCCTGTATTTTTCTAGTGTCAGAGGCCAGGCTGCGCATGAGATCCCTTTAGTGGCTCCTGATGGGCCAGTAGTCTCAGTTTCTGGGGCCCCTCTGTGTCCAGCCTGGTAGTCTGCAAACTCAGCTGGTGGAACACGCGCAACAATCTCATGGTGGGGGAACCCTTCTGGCCTCCTTGGCCTCAGGCCAGAGTGGCCACGGATGTGTCTCTGAAGGGAGAGGGCGCCCACTGCGAGCATTTGCAGGTGAGCGGCCTCTGGTATCCATCAGAAAGCAGGTGGCACATCAACAGGCTGGAGTTACGGGCCATCAGGTTAGCCCTGAGGGTTTTTGCCCCGTCTCTCAGAGGGAAGCATGCCCTCGTCCTGATGGACAACGCTGTGGCCATGCACTACCTCAACAAGCAGGGTGGTGTGCACTCCCAGCCCCTCTGCAAAGAAGTGGTACAGCTGTGGTTCTGGTCTTGGCAGTTCATCTGCAGGGTCAGAGAACACCTTGGTGGATGCTCTGAGCAGGCAGAGCTCAGTCTCACACGAGTGGGAAGTGTGCCAGGAAGTCCTAGAGGAGGTCTTCACTCTCTGGGGTAGCCCAGCAGTGGATCTGTTTGCCAAGGAGTCAAACAGGAAGTGTTGCTCAAGGGAATTCCCAGCTAAAAGTGCCCTGGGGGACGTGTTTCTGGTGGATTGGACCTTCCCTCTCCACTATGCCTTCCCCATATTCCTGCCATCCCTTGGGTTCTCAGGAGGTTGAAGAGATTTCGAGCAAACATGATCTTGATCGCCCCAGAGTGGGTGAGGAGGACGTGGTACTCCAATCTCTTGGATCTGACCATCTGTCCGCCTCAGCATCCGGATCTCCTAACCCAGTCGGAGGGTCGAGTGCTCCACCAGACCCCAGATTCCCTCAACCTACATGCGTGGCTCTTGAGAGGATGAGGTATGATGACTCTGACCACTTGGAGGAGGTACTTGAGGTGTTGCTGGCTGCATGCAGACCTTTTACAAGATATCTGTATGCATGCAGGTGGAGAAGATTTGAGGCATGGTGCAGGGAACACAAGACTAACTCCATCTCTTGGCCCACCCCACAGTGATGGAGTTCCTTCTGTCAGTGGCCTCTTCAGGCCTTCAGGTTGCCACACTGAGAGGGTATTTGGCGGCACTGTCTCTGTTCAAGAGATCCCCAGACCAAGGTTCCTTTTTTAATATTCCGGTCATGGCCCAGTTCCAGAAGGGCCTTCTCAACAATTTTCTGCCATCCCCATTTGTTGGCCCAGATTGGGATTTTCATCTGGTTTTGACCTACTTGATTGTGACTCTGTTGGAGCCTATGCCCTCATGCTCTTTGCAGCTGTTATCCCTTAAGACAGCCTTCTTGGTCGTGATCACATCTGCCTGAAGGGTTAGCGAACTGCAAGCCTTGTACTGCAAACCACCCTTTCTGAAGTTTTTTTTGTGAGACAGTCTCTCTTGAAGTCAGACCCGGATTCCTTCCTAAGGTGGTTTCAGTGTTTCATCTGTCCCAGTATATTGATTTACCTGCCTTTTACCCTCCTCCACATCACTCGAAAGAGGAAGAGCGGTTCCACCGCTTTGACCCCAAGAGAGCGTTAAGTTTCTATTTTGCTCGCACATCCAAGTTTAGGAAATTAAACCAGTTGTTTGTGGCCCATTCCTTGTTTAGAAAAGGTCTTGCCATCACTAAACAAACCCTTTCACGTTGGATTATTTTGTGCATATCCTAGTGTTACCAATCGGCAGGCAAGGGCCCACTCAACCAGAGGGATTTCAGCCTCTACATGGGCTCCTGTTAGGGATATATGCCACTTGGTTATTCTTACATACATTCACCAAGCACTATGCCTTGGATGTTGCACTGGGAGCTGATGCAAGCTTTGGTAGGGCAATTTTACAGAATCTTCTTGTTTAAATCTTTCTGCCCTCCTTCGTCTTCCTAACTGCTTGAGGAGTCTATCAATATGAGTAATCTGCGTAGAAAAGCAATCCATTGAAGGAGAAATTACTCACCATAATGATCTTTCTATGGATTCTTCTCCCGCATAATCCTCATCGACCCTCCCATCCATCCCTGCTCAGAAAGTTCTGTGGGTTGTCGCTTCTGTCCAAACGAAAAGGCATCTGGTGATGGATCTTGGCTGACTGCTTCTGTCTCATTCTTTAAAAAAAAAAGATGATTTTATTTTTCAATCATTTGGCGGGAGCACGCTGTTGGGCAGTATGCTTGTTGCGTTTTTAATGGCTAATTTGCCTCCTCCTGTGGTTTTTCCTGCTGCAGCGTTAAAACGCGGGATGGGGTGGCTGAAGCATGGGGCGTAGTGACGTGCTATATATGTATATGACGCCTGATGTCACTTCTGGAGCCGAAGATCGAGAGCCGGACAAGACTGATCGAATATCAGCGGCCGAGTCGAGGTCCACCACACCCCCTGTCGAAATGGTTCCGAACAGCAGAGCTGGGTGATGGATATCTATCAAGATGAGGAATCTGCGGGAGAAGAATCCATACTTTTTTGTGTACTCAATATTACAAACAATAGATCCTCACTGGGGACCTAATCAACAAAACCTAATCTTGCATATTAACAAATTAGTAATGGAAATCAATACATATATAGAAATGTATAAACAAATTTCTTGAAAGAAAACCCCAAAAGAACAAATCTTGTTTGTTGTAAATCAATCACAGAGGTATTGGAAGAACATGGGAATGGCCAGAGGCCAAGCTTGGTCTACTTTATCAGTCCATAATCTTAATTCTAAACTGCTGACCCTATCTAGCTACTACGTAACAAGATCAATATATGCCAGTACCTCATGTATAGTACACAAAAAAGAAGAAAAAACTATTTTTTTTCTCAAACCAAATACACATCCCAGGTCTTTGTAAGGCACCTTTAGCCTGCCCATCTCGAAAGGCCCTCCTCTAAGGCCCTGTTGTCTGTGCCTGTCCAGTCCTGGTCGGGCTTGTGGGCCCATCTATTGCCGCCAACGCATTATGCTGCAGCCTCCTGTGCATTGCTGCTTCTTGATCGTGGACATGAGTGATGGCTGAACTTCATATTGCCTCCTCCTGCTTTCTCTGTTTTCAGCAACTTGTCTTTTTTTTCCCCATCGCTGCATTTCCTCCCTGGTCCTCCTCCCTTCGTCACGACACACTGTGCTCTGCAGCATTTTTTCATATCATTTAACGTATCATGCCTGTGTTCACCGCATTTGATTTGCTTTTACCTTCTGTGCACTACATTGCATTGTACTGTATTTTGAAATTTTGAATCTGTGGCTTTGCATTCTACTTTCCATCCTGTGTGCATTGCATTGTACCTGCTTGACTTCTTGCATTCTTGTTGTACGCTGCATTGTATTGCACCTCACCTTTTGCGCTGCATTGTATTGTGCCATCCTTAACTACTAGGCCACCTGTGAGTTAGGCCCCAGGACTGTGCAGTGCAGTCCCCCCTCCTTTCTTTTTTCCTTCTCTTCTCTCTCCTCTATCCTCTGCCACCGAGATGGCGTTCAAAATCTCTCCAATCTGCTACACAATCACCTATCCTCCCTCTCTCTTGAAATATGGTTGGAAAAAGCACAAAAAAGACATCCTCGGCGCAAATCCTTGGCTTCCCATTGTGGACACCTATGTCAGTGCATCCTCTAAAGAGATCTTCACTGATATCCTCTTCTCTGTCCCCTCTATAAACCTATGGACTTCTCGTTTCATCTCTACTCTTCCCTTCCACATCCTCTCCCATTAATGGTGGCCCCAAGTGAGAAGTCCTCTTGGCGGGCTTCTTTTCCTCACGCTGCATCATTAATGTCTACCACACTGGCACTATTCTTGTTCAGGGTCCTCAGGCCAACCTCCTTCTTTTGACAGGATGCTTCCTTCCCTCATTAACTTTCTTCCGTCCCCGGCCCCTCCCCCTACTTCCCCTTCTGCCCCCCCACCCCCGACTGAAGTACCATACCAAGCCCCTGTACCCCTCCTCAGAAAACCTTCAAAGCAGTGATCGCCTCCACCTGGCGACTCTTAATGCCCGCTCAGCCAGCAAACACTCTTACTGGAACATGGTTCAGTTCAAGCGCAGTCACCGCTTTTGACTCCCTCCTCCCTGACGGCTTTGAGATCATATCCAAGTCATGACATCACGGTACTGCTGGTGGGGTTGCCTTAATCTTCCCAGAGTGGATTCCCTCCTCCATCATACTCACTCAGCTCTACTCTTCCTTTGAGAGCCTGGTTTGCAAATTGGTTATCTCTCCCTCCTCCACCCTGGCCATTTCTACCATTTACCGGCCTCCTGGCGCTACCTCCCTGCGCCTCTATGAATGTGCTGATTTCTGCTCCGCCTTACCTTCTACCTCGTCCAACCTGCTGCTCCGGGGTGACTTTAACATCCAATTGGACTCCCCTGGCACAGCACCTGCTCTTTTTATTGACTTCTGCACCTCTCTATCCCTCTCCATTCTCCCTTCTGGTCCAACCCACTCTGCTGGATGCCCTCATCCACTCAGACCTCCCTTTCTCATCTTCCATGGTCACCACTCTCTCTTGGTCAGGCCACTCCCTTCTCTCCTCACATCTGGGTGCCTATAGCCCTGTGCCCTCACCTCCAAACGCTCTGCTAACCTCATTCACGAACATCTGCCCGATGAAACGAGTGTCGGCTTCTGCCTTCACTTCCACCTTTATCCCCTGCTGCCCCCATCTGAGACTCTACCATTGACTCTGCTCTCAGCAACCTCCAGCTGTCCATCTCCAAAACCCTTGACATTCTTGCCTCAGTCATGAGGATCCACTTGAAACCCACCTTTAAGCAAAACACCTGGTACGACTCTAAACTTTCATCCCTGAAATGTAAGTGTAGAGCTGCGGAGCGGAAGTGACAGACCCCGGGCGCACCCTCTGACAAACTGGCCTGCTGCCTGCTCCAAAGGAAATAGACTCTCTATCCATGCCAAGAAAAGGGCCCACATTCAGGCACGGGTATCTAACACATCCAACATCATGGCTGAATTTTTCAAAATCTACAGTGAACTAGCCAAACCTTCTGCAGTATCCTCCTCCCCTACTCCCTCTCAGTTCCTCTGCAACGCACTCACCACTCACTTCACCACCAAACCTTCCTGAACAGTCTTGTTACACACACTCCCAACCCATCCCTCACCCCCTTGCCTCCCTTGGCCTCTCGCCCGCCTACTTCATCCTTCTCCTTTTTCGCCCTTGTCTCACCTGATGAAGTCACCAGAGTTGTCCTGTCCATGAAGGTCTCGTCCAAACAGGTTTCCCCTTGCTCCTCCAGAACCATCAAGGACAACATTGGCTCTCTTGCCCCTGCACTCGCTGATCTCTGTAACCACTCCTTTGCTACTGGTTCTTTCCCCTCCTCCCTCAAGCGCTCCCCTGTGCGCCCCTCCTAAGAGAATCATCAGCAGACCCTACCTGTGCAGCCAACTACCACCCTATCTCCATCACCCCCTTCCTGGGGAAACTGCTGGAGAAGTTGGCCCTGTCCCAACTCAACTCTCATACTGAACTAGTTGGTGGTCTTCACCACCATCAATCTGGATTCCGAGCATCCAAAGGCACGGAAACTGCACTCCGGAACACCCATGACGAACTGCTTGCATCCCTGGATTCCAACTCCCCAGCTGTCCTCATCCTTCTTGATCTTTATTCTGCATTTGACACGGTCAACCACTCCATCCTCATAGAAATGCTCCACAACACCCTTGGTATCTCGGAGCGGGCACTGGACTGGCTGACCTCTTTCATTACTGATCGCTTCTCTCAAGTCATCCTGGGCACCTTCTACTCTCCTACTTCTTCACCTGTGGCGTACCCCAGGGCCCTAGCCTCTCGCCTTGGCTCTTTAATATCTACCTCTCTCAGCTGGCACTTCTCATCTCCTTCTTCTCCCGCAACTTCCAGCGTCATGCCGACGACACACAACTCTTCTTCAATCCCTGCTGACCCTCTTGCACCTTTCATCATCCCGGATTGCCTTTCTGGCATCCAGGCCTGGTGCACTTCCAATGATCTCTGCCTAAATGCCAGAGAAACTGAGATCCTTCTCATTGGGACCCCTGCCCCCGACTTCTTCCCTTCACTCTGGCCTTCCTCCATGGTTCTCCCCCTTCTGAAGCCAGAAACATTGGAGTCATCTTCGACTCCTCTCCTTCTTTCCACCCTCACGCTCCGGAAATTGCCAAGAAGTCCCACTTTCAGCTCTTCCTTCTTAAAGGAATTTACCTTTTCTCACTTTCTCCCAGAAGCTCAATGTTATCCAAGCCCTAATTCGGTTCCATATGTTAAAATCGCTGCAAAAAGGTTGTGGTTTTGCTGCCGCAATCATTCTTCTATTTAATGGGGTACACCTTTAACACGGCAAACCACAGCCTTTTTGACGCAATTTTTTTGTAAAGGTGATTTTTTTTGCTGCAATTTTATCACTGCGTACCCCTAATTCTGTCTAGGCTTGACTATTGCAATAGCCTCCTCCTGAATCTACATTCTTCCACTCTGCGACCTCGACAGCTAATCCAGAATAAGGCAGCAAGATTTATCCTTTGCCTCAAGCCCAGGGACCACATCTCTCCTACCCTAAAAAGCCTTCACTAGCTCCTGGTTGCTTTTTTTGATATTTTATTTCTATCGCGCTCGTACACAAGTGTTTCAGAGCGCGACAAGGCAATGGAGGGGAACAGGGGAGAACAAAACAGCGATCTTACTAGGCCCAGTGACATTGAGAACGCGCAAGTACATGGGAGAGGGGGGAGGGGAAAAGTGCATGGAAGGGGGGAGAGGTGGAAAGTGCGAAGCAGAGGAGAAACAGATAAATAACAATAAATAAATAAATAATAAAGGCAACAAACAGTGGTAATGCAGCCAGCAATTTGCAAGTGCTAGGTTTAAGGCAGCAGACAGGGTAGGTCTGATAAGTGCAGGAAGAAAAAGGGGGGGCTGTATGGGTACAGATACAAACCCCAGTGCAAGGGGTGGCCCGGAGGCAGTGCAGGAGGGTGGCAGGATGAGCAGGTATCTGGGCCCAAAAGACAGAGGGTGGCCAGGTGCACGGTGCCAAGAGAGAACAGATCAGCAGGGGAGAGGGGGAACGAAGGCAGAAGAAAAGAGGAGGTCTTGAGGTGCTTCCGGAACCGGATATGGTTCTCCTCAAGTTTAAGAGTGGCAGGTAGGCTGTTCCTGTCATGATCTCTGCTTCCAAAAGGTCAGGGTTTTCCCAACTCCCTTGGAAGCAGATCCATAACCCAGGTTCCGAGTGCCAACCAGTCCCAATTGGGACCTTTTGGACCCAGTCCTGGCGCCAGTGGCACCAGGCTCATAAATATGCCCAGTCCCAGCGCTGGAAGCGCCGGGCTCATAATGCTTGGGTGGACTTACCTGCAGCAGACCATGCTGCTTACTTGCCTGCCAGTTGAGCCTCTGATCCTCTTCTGTTTGGAACTACTTTTCCTGTTGGGTGGGGCAGGAGCCACTCCCTAGATTCAGAACACTGGAACTCTTCTGGAAAGCAGGAACTCTTTTCTTGCCTAGGCGTGGCTGTGGAAGGAGACACCTAAGCACTACAGGAGGCTATTTAAACCACACCCGATGGATGAATCTTGCTTTGCGTTATTCTGCATCCTCTGCAGCAGAACGCTCATCGTGTCTTCTGCATCTGATCCTGGGCCTAAGGAAAAAGGCTTACCATCCTGAATCCAGTCTTCAGCAACACCTATAAAGACCAGAAAGAACAGGTTAGCATTACGGTTTTCAGTGACAGCTCTTCACTTACCTGGTCCATCGGCTGTCACCAACGCCTCGCGCTGCATTCCGGCATCTGAAAGACAAAGGCTTACCTACTCCTCGTGCGCTCCGGAGGTCTTCACACTGCATTCCGGCATCTGAAAGACAAAAGCTTACCAACTCTTCGCACGCTCCGGAGGCCTTCGGCGCTGCATCCCGCTTCTGAAAGACAAAACAAGGTGCGTTTAAAGACATTGGGGAACTTTAATACTCACGTGCCATTACTCCTTTCCACATCTAACCCAGTGGGTATTCCGGCACCCTGCAGCCGCTCCGAACTTGTACCTGCAAAATAAAAAGACAGTTAGAGCGCATCGTGAAGCAGGCAACAAGCGCTTACTTACGTGCTTCCAGGCGCTTCTATTCATCACACGGGCTCCATCTTCAACTCACTTCAGCCCGTCATCCGCCATCGCCGGAACCCTGCAAAACAAGAAACATCATTACTAAAGACTTTAAAGACATTAGAATTACTCGAAACTTACCGTTCGTGCAGTAAACGACAGACAGCAGTCCTCTGAAGTCAAGAGGCCTGCTCCCCTTATCCAGTGAAGAAACTGGTTACAGCACCCTGCCCCGAGGCAGATGGAGAGCACGGCGTTCACTTACCTAAGGTGAGAGCGTTAACCTTTGGGGTTCTACAGGAGAAGAGAAAGGGAAGAAGAGAGAGACATTCAATAACCCAGTTCCTTAATCCCATATTTTCTATCTGCAGACATCTTACCCTTCGAGTCAGACATACAGTGCACAGAGGTCCAGCCCAAAGAGCCAGCCGTGTGTTACACATCACCTTTGAAGATACGGTATACGCCCAGTCAAGACCGGCGCCTCTACGGGAATCAGGTGAGCGTTACAGTTCCAGAGGGAGGCCCCAGCCGAAGACGGAGATCTACCCCCAGCTCGTTTCTTAGAAAAACGACTGACCCTGAGTGAGTTGGAGGTAGAGGAGCGAAGAGCTCGAGAGGGGAGGTATTTGCGGAGGGATAGCTGAAAGTATTTTGGACCCAGGCCCCAGAAAGCCTTGTGGACAATGCAGAGGGTTTTGAATTTAATCCTTGCATCCACTGGGAGCCAGTGGAGAGATTTCAGAGCTGGAGCGATCCAATCCCAGGGCTTGAGGCCAAGGACCAGTCTCGCAGTCCTGTTCTGGATTAGTTGCAGAGGGCGGAGAGTAGACGCAGGTAGATTTAGAAAGAGGCTGTTACAATAGTCCAAGCTAGAGAGAACCAGAGCTTGAGATACCATGAGCTTCTGGGGGAAGGAGAGGAAAGGCAGAGTACCTCTGAGGAGGTGCAGTCAGAAATTTGACTTTTTAGAGACATCAGAGATGTGGGCGGAGAAGGAAAGGGTGGAGTCAAAGATGACCCTCAGGTTCTTAGCCTTGCAGGTGGGAGTAGGAGGAGGGCCAAGGGAGGCCGGCCAGAGAGTGAGGGGAAAGGATGGTGAAGGTGTGCCAATGAGGAGGATCTCCGTCTTGCTGGCATTCAGACAAAGATCATTGGCGGCACACCAATCTTGAATGGCAGTTAGGCAATCAGAGATCAGAGAGTTAGAGGAGGTGGCACAGGGCAGCCTGAAAATGAGTTGAGTGTCGTCAGCGTAGCACTGGAAATTTGAGCAGAAAATGGCAATGCAGTGGGCGAGAGTTGCCAGGTATTGGTTGAAAAGCCAGGGTGAGAGGTTAGACCCCTGGGGAACACCCAGGTAGAGAGGAAGATAGATTCAGATCCCTCTGTATCATCCACTAGGCTGTCTGGGGTCGAGGACCACACTATCTGCAACTCTCTCTAAATATTCCCCCTCCAGTCCCCAGCGCTCCTCTAGCACCAACTCTTTGTAAGAACGTTTTGCGAAACAGAGGGCAGGTGGTCGGTCGCTTTCCTCTACTGGCTTGTTTGGAACAGCCTGCTCCTCCACCCCTCTTTGTCTTGAGCAGGGCTTTCTTAAATTCCAGAAGCTCGTCAAGACTTTCCTCTTTACCTCTTCCTCCCCCCACCCCTCTCCTCTGCTAATCACACAGTTGCTTGTTTGGTGCGCAGGGACCCTATTCATCCTCAGGTTCCTGACCTCCCACACTAAATTGCCTCCAGCTTCTGTCTTCCTCAGCACTTGCCTCGACTCACCCTCCTCCATGGTGGCTCGCACTTACCCTACATTGAACTTCACCTGTTGCCCCCCCATGAACACCCCCTTCAGTTGCAGTACCTCCACCGCTTTGAACTGATAGTGATACTCAAACCTATTATGTGGTTTTTACATAATCTGAGGTCATTACAAGCTGCTGCCCAGGGAAACCATTAAAGGAAACAAAAGGGTTGAGCTGTCCTGTGCTCCGCTGGTAATGGTCAGGAAGGGGACCGTGGAATTCACATTAAATTTCACCAAGAGCATTAGAAACTCTATTCTGCTCCCCAGAGATCGATCTGTACTTACTGGGGAGCAGCTTGCTTGAACGAAATAACATGAGAGGAGTGTGTGATTATAGCCTGGGACGATAGAATTGCAAAAGTGGTGATTATAACCTGTAGAGCGGACTGCCAAAGACTATCTTTGGAACATGGTTTGGAGTCATGAACCAACTGCTATGCTTGAGTAGTAACCCCTGGGGAGATTGGCAACTAGTTAAAAAGGTCGTTTGGAGCATTGGAACAAACCACAAGGTTTGAGGAGAAGCACCTTTCAAAGACGACTGTTGAGGGGATGCAGTGATTTGGCTAGATTAAACATTAGATTAGAGAGATGATTGACGCAATAGACCACACTGAGTGTGGCAGTGGTTTCCCAAAATGATGGTCAGTGCCCTTTATTGAGTAATCAGTCAGGAACGTCTGGGAGTGGGACTTGATCTGTAATAGAGTTGTGACCCGTTGGAGTGGGATACTGCTAAGCAGTTTCTTTTGGTTCTTTTCGATGTGAAATTAGGCCAGCGCCTCAATTGAGGGGAGTGTAGTGACTGTACGCCTCTTCTTTTTGTTGCGTTTTCACCTGAAACTACACAATAGCCTCTGTTGAGGGGAGTGAACAGATGGAAACATTGTACTGTAACCTTGGAGCAGGACTCCAGCAGGGGCAATTACTCATGGAGAAGGTGGGTGTTCGAAATGTGGGCATTAACTAGTGGTGGTCTCCAGCCAAGCTATATCTTTGATGATGGGATCCCTCCACAGTAGACTTCTGCTCGTATTCCCACCATTTTCTTGGCGGAGTCCTTGCTAATCATCATTTCTAACTGACTAATTTCTCCATGTCTTCTCTTTTGGATCCAGTGAGTCGGACCTGCTCCTGCGGGTGCAGCAGAAGATCCCGGGCCTGCGTGAATACTATTCCGCAGAAGACATGGTGTGGGACATCTCCAGAGAATGCACTGCACGCTCTCTACGACAACGTATAGCCACGCACTACTCCCTCCCTGTTGAAAAGCTTGAGCTGGCCAAGCACCTCCCTGAAAAGTTTGAATGGGTTCCAATATCTAACTGGGTAAGTTGGGGGCAAAAACGAATTTAATTGGTATGAACTACCTACAGCGTTCATGCTGTCAGAACACCAGGAGCTTTAGAGGAGAGTTCTAAACATATGTGTCATATTGTTAATGATTGGAACAATGGATTTAATTCACGTTTTTTATTGAATGTTTTCATTCATGAATTAAATGGATTAACAAGACTGCATTTTCTTGTGTAGAGAAGGGGTTGGTAGAGAAACATTTTTGGTAATGCACTTTTAAAATTTTAAAATAAATATATTGAATTATGTAAGGTGTGCAAGGGCAGTAGAGGCCTTTACGCCCAGGCCCTGTCAAAGTGGGTTGAGTGGGGTGCACAAGCGACTGAAGTCTGAAAGTATATTTTCATTCCGTCTACTTACAAGCTGCACAAAGAAAACAAAATACCAACATGAAAGCAATCCTTGGTGTAAGCAAAAAGTCTCTTGCCCTATCGTTCCATGGTTTGTCAGTCCATCTTGGCCAGTTACCTAGATGCAGGCTTTCCAGGATTCCTTACCAACAACTAGCTAGCAAGAGAGTCTCCAATAAGTGTAAGACCTAGTGGATTTATATGGGCTTTTTGCCCATCTCCCCTGGTTGGGGATATGCACCTGTGAGTCTCAAGTGCTGTAGGTCTCTGATTAGTTGTGTGTATCGGCTTCCTGTGATTCAGGCTGAGGCTAAATTGGCTGGCTTAGGTATAGATGAACCTCAGTAGCCATTTTGGAACTCTTGTGTACAAAGGTTGAGCTAGGGAGAGCTGTCTGTGCCTAGGACAAGCCTGCATCAAAGATGTGGCAGGTAAGCCTGCATTTGGAGGGTTAGCAGTGTTTATTTTCATCACTTTACATTCCCTGTGATCCTGGGAGTGAACCCCTGTGGTTTCAGCTTTTCAGACTGTTTCTGCACGACTTCGACCCTTGCGGGACTTGCAACAAAACATTACTTGCAGTTTGCAGAGTCTATTGGGAAGCTTCATAGGTCTTCCTGAGAGGTCCTATGTGTGGAGTACAGGGAGTCTTGGCACTCCTGCTTTGTGAGGCCAACCAATAGAGATTGGCCCAGGGATCCTCCCCATACTGCAAACCCTCCTTCAGGATGTCTAGTACATTGTGAGTTTTTTTTAATTTTTAATCTAATTTGAAGGGAGACCAGTCACTGGAGGATTGCAGCAACTTTTTTGAACTCTTATTCCAGTGCCTGGCATCTTCAGATACCAACCTCTGAAAAAAGTTATTTAAAGTCTGGTTGAAGTGCTCCACAAGCCCAATCCAATAGGGATGGTAAATGAAGGCGCAAAGGATCTTTACTTGACACAACATTTTGAAATCTGTCATAATTCGGAACATACATTTTATTTGTGTGAAACTCTTCCAAGAGAATTATAGCATTAAATGTTTGACCATAGACTGGGTGGTATTGCTCCTCATAGGGCAAGTCTCAGGTTACCTGGTGGCATAATCTAGCATGAAAATGATATACCGGTCCCCCAACATCCATGCTTTTCTGAGAGAAGGGTTGCTCAATAATCGATAAGGGTTGGAGGGGATCCTTTACTTCATCCTGGCAGGTGGTTTTCTGGCCCACAGGGAATTCGACATGAGCCTATGAATACTTTGACGTATGCCAGGCCAGAAACAAAGATGAGGTGTTTGTGATCCACTGATGCCCAGTGGAAAGGTGGAAATGAGCCAAGTCCAGGACCGCCCTCCTAAATTGGATGGGGACTTATATTGGGTCTGCATATCCCCCTTGACATTGTTAGCAACTCGATAGGAAAATCCACCTCTCTTAACAAAATATTATCCTGTTTTGGGTCACCCTTCCTCAGCTGACATAGTGGTTCAAGGCCAACCTCAGGCATGCATCTCCCTGCTGGGCTGCAGTTATACAGTGTTCAAATTAGTTGGCCTAACAGGTCTCCCTCCTTCACCAGGAAAGTTTGAGTCATTGTTAAAGATTATTTTAACCATATCCTGGTAGGTCCTTATCAATGAGGCCGGCCCCTATGTTGATCCCACAGTTAACCACTAGGCCAGAGTACAGGACGAGGCATCTATTGCTTCACTCTGGGGGGGGGGCATTCTTAGCCCAGAGGGAACCTGGCTTGACCCCTCGCAGGGTTGTCCACTGTGTGAAAGGGTTCATAGGATTAAGCCTATATGTTCAAAATCTTGTAAGCACACAATTAGTCGGGGGGGAGCTGCCTGCACCTGGGTATAGCATTCATTAACAATGTAGACAGATACACCTACATTGGGAAGGGTGGGGGTGTTTATTTTCATCTTTTCACATTCCCTCTGGACGCGAGATCATATTTCGTGGGACACTCAAAGCATACTCCCTGTCCACTGAGTCTCTGGGGAAACTTCCAAAGACGGCCTAGAGGAGAGAGGAGTGTACATAGGGCCTCGCCTGTGATGAGCTCCTGCATTAAGTCAAGTCTTGATAAGTGGACTAAGGGAATGTTGGCCAGGAATTTTCCACATACTCCCCCAGTGCCCATCATCCACTGGCTCTGGGAATCACCCCATCCCCAAGACCACTTTCCCATCAGTTTGCAGATTCATGAAGGAGGTGTTGTCACAGCTCCATCTCCTTCGAAGTTTTCAATTTACAGGTGAAGAGGCTGATCTTTGACACATCAAATGCATCAGCCTTTTTATCTTATGCCTTGTAGATCAAGATGTGATCATCAGTAGTCACAAACGGATCAAGGCTACTTTCGCTCCTTTTTCAGGACTCGCAGAGGACTACATCAGGAGATCAGCTCCAACAGGCCACACAGGCATGGCTTTAACAAGGTCCCCCCCATCCACAGCACCCGATGATAGGAAGACTAGCAGATTGTCCACAATATTGTATCAAAGGGTTGCACCTTGGAGTTTGTGATTACCTACATGCATACAGCATGTAAAAGTGTAGTGGAAAAATAACCACAGACTCATCCAGTGGATTGGTGAACAGCCTTTAATGCGAAACCGCAAATAAGCATATACAGAACAAACAGCAACCCAACGACAAAACCCTGCGCAACAACCCCACCCTCTTTCGTCTAATCAGTGAATTTTATACCCATGCCTTTCAATGCAGAGGGAGGTTTCAGACATAGTAAGACATTGGGAAAAACTATGTATCTGGTACGAGGACAGTGGGCCATGCCAAGTTTGCAGGTCCGGATATTACGGGTCCGGCAAGAACACTGGCACCCTTGTTTCCAGACCGGCAAACTATGGGTTTGCTGCCAGAGCCGCTGTGTCCGACAGGTCTGATACTGCTGGGTGCAGCGGTCACAGTAAGCAAAGCCGTCACGGAAGCACCGGCACAGTTAACAACGGTGACGTTGCTTCCGTGTCCCCACTCCTATAGAATCCTATGGGACACAATGGGAATGGAGATTAATGAAATGAATGGCACCTGACTTCCCGGCCGATGGACTTGTAATAGCCCGGTCGCACCGGAAGTCAGGCGCCTGTAATTTTTTACAGGTCCAGCAGCAACCTGCCGGTTTCACTGGCAGTGTTACCGCCGGACCCGTAATGAGGCCCAGTGTCTCAGTATACAAGTCTTGGGCACAGACTTCGTTCTCACACTCAGGAAGACCAATAACTATTCATTTTGGATACTGCTGTGCAAGCTATTTCTGCAGTTCACGCACAGCTCAGGGCACACATGCCTGCTTAACATTTGATGCCTTCTATCTGCTAATGCAGCCTTACCTAGGAAAGCGGCAGCCTAAAACACTCTTATATATGCCAAAAGGGAAACGCGTCAGAGGCGAGAACTGTGGAAGTGAACTCTGCTAGGTACTAGGCGGTAAAGTCTTTGGGGTTGTGGACATGGCATTAGAACATAGGGCTCGCACAGCAATGGCAATATGGCACTTGTTAAAAATAGCAGTTAGCATTTGCTGAGCATTGCTATAATAATGATGCACAAGGTTATTAAGAAATTTCAAATTCTCTTTTTACCCCCACAAGAGGTAGCACAGATAAAGGAGAAGGTACAAAGGAGTGAAAGAATGTACTCAGAGGAAATATTGGAAATTCCTGAGGTTTATGTTCCTGCGGCAACACAAAGGGTTTTCACAAAATGTCTTGCTTTTGTGATAGCATGTTTGGGAAGGACCGGGTGCATGTGATTCTTTACATGAAATGTTTGGCTGGATTTTCAAAATCAGCTTTGTGGAAAGATTCTGAGAGGCCACCCTATTGTGGTGAACAGAGAAAGCCACTTCTGTCTAGCCAATCAAGGTTATGTGACTGAGCAGTGAAGCTCGGACTAAGGAGTGTGTGAGTGTGGTAAATGGTTCACTCAAGCTCCCACAGAGCACTCTTAACACAAGTTAGTCAAAATGTGTAAAAATACAGTGTTGAGTGACGACCGACGCTGTGGGGAATTAATCAGAAGTGTTTATTAAATAAAATACAGCGCAGGCAGCAGACACACCTACAGCTTTGGGTGCTGGAGTCAAACTGCTCAACAATTCAAACCACGCAATGCGTACACATTCTGAGAGAATCCTACAACCCAGGAATTCTCAGAATGTGTATGCATCGATGGAACACAGCATTACTAAATGCTAAAGACCTCTAACACAGATAAACACAGTGGTAAAACATACAAACCTAACACATCTCCCTCTCTTTATATGAGAAATGTTTAACTAAACTATTCAAGGTAATAGTCTTTAAATTGATCAGGCAGTCTTTGTTCTTTTGCAATTATCACCACCATTGGATTCATCCTCCACTTGATCACTACTGCCTGTAAGCGATTGGGATGCAACTCCTTCACTCCCTTGTTCCTCTTGATTTTCCTCATTGACATTGTCTCTCATTTTGTTCTCCCTATTGACGTTTGGTGCACACTTGACTAGTTTAGACTTCGACCAACACCCCCCCCCCCTTCGAGAATGACCACACTACTTCTAATAGTTTCAACTCTCTTGGGACCTAAGAATTTGCTTTCTGTACACTTCGCACCAAAACATGGATTCTTAATTAGAACAGAGTCTCCCACAGACAACATCATCTCTTTGACATTGAAATCAGAATCAAATCTTTGTTTGTACACATTCTGGGCATCATGGATCAGATTCATTACTGTCTGCCTGTCTACATTCACACATCCCGATGCCTCTAGCCATCCTGGACATAATCTGGTAGCTGGCTGCCTACCTTTTAAAGAGACAAAAGGTGACACCTTGGTAACCGAATGTGGAGTGATTCGATAATTCCGCACCATTTCTTTCAAAACTTCTGATCATTCAAGACCTGAGTTGAGTGCCAGCTGAAGACCCCCTTTAATGTATCTATATGCCCTCTCCACCAAACCATTCGCCTTGGGGTGGTACAGCGCAGTTCTCAAATGTGTGATGCCATACCTGACCAAGAATTCTTTCATTTTCTGAGAACAGAACTGCACCCCATTGTCTGTTATCTCTGTGGGAAAGTCTTCTCTATGGAACACTTCTTCAAAGAATTAAACCATTTCATTTGTGGTGGCCTCTCTTAGAGCCTTCCACTCAACCCACTTGGTGTGATAGTCTACAAGTACCACCATAAACCTGAAACCATCGCCCAAACCTTGTATAGGGCCAATTATGTCAACAGCTAATTTTTTCCATGGCTCACACAGAACCTGAACGGGGTTAAGAGGTACTTCTCTGACTACTTTTCCTTTGTCCGCTCTTTCACATTCATGACAACCACGCACCTTCTTTTCCACCATACTGTCCATGCCTGGCCACCAATACGATTGTCTTAACAATCTTTTGGTACCATTTATTCCTAGATGGCCTTGATGAGATAGATCTACTAAACAGGCCCTAATGTTTGAGGGACGGATAATCTTAGACCCTCTTCTGAGTTTGATTCCATCTTCAGACGGATTTAACTCTTGTTTCACCTCATACATGCGATCGAAGTTCCTAGCCAGGGCATCCCTACTGGGCCATCCATTAATTGTCCACTCTTTCACCCTGGTGATGGATATGTCGCATGCATCTGCTTTCGAGCCATTCTTCCTTTCCCACTGCAACTGGTGACATATCTGAAATAGTTACATCTTCTTCCATGTACATCTTCTTCCATGACTATTTCTGATGTGCCTTCAGTGTGTTCAATTGGCATTCTAGACAGGCAATCAGCCACCACATTTTCTTTACCTGGAATGTGAACAATCCTAAAATTATAGCCTTGCAATCCCACAATCCATCTAGCAATCCTGGGAGAGCCTTTCGCCCAGTCACAACTGCTCAAAAGTTGAACCAGCGGTTTATGATCTGACTTTACTAAAAATTCTTGCCCCCACACAAAAAAATTAAAATGTGCAATGGCCCAGTACACCGCTAATGCTTCGCTTCCTATTGCTGAATAATTACGTTCAGCTCCCCTTAGCGGCCTGGAAGCAAAAGCAATCACATGCAATTCTTTCCCCGAGTCCACTTGATACAATGAAGCTCCTAATCCAACCAAACTGGCATCTACAGTGAGCACAGTTTTCCCAACGCTTACAAAACCACTGAGTGACGGTGCTCCTGAGATCCCTTCCTTTATAGCAGAGAATGCTTCCTTACACTCAGGAGACCATTTAAAACGTACCCCCTTTTTCAATAAGTTCCTTTGGGGTGCTGAGATAGTGGCAAATTTTTCTACAAACCTATGATAGAACTCTGCCATACCCATAAATTATTGATCTTTATCGGCGGTAGGTGGAGGTACTCCACATATATTCTTCACTAGATTGGTTTTAGGTTATATTCCATGACCTGACACTCTGTGTCCCAGGTACTCAACTTCTCTAAGACCAATGCAACATTTTTCTCTTTGTACCGTAAGCCCTGAAGATCTCAACCTCTGCAAAACACTTCTCAATGCTACATCATGTTCACACTCTGAGTTCGCAAAAACCAAAATGTCATCTTAAAATAGTGACATTTTTAAGATCTTTGAGCACTTCCTCCATGACGCGTTGAAACACCGAAGCAGCTGATGCCAGTCCGAAAGGCATGCGCAAATACTTAAAGGTGCCTTCCGGTGTGACAAAAGCAGTTACATGTTAACACTTGTCCGATAGCGGCACTTGGGGATAAGCTGCAGAGAGATCTATTACTGAGAACCAACTAGGTTCCCCAAGTGTAGCCAGAGTCTCGGAGATTATAGGTAGAGGGTGCCTTTCAACGAAAATGTTCTTGTTGAGGCCTCTGAGGTCGACACATAATCTCAGGCTACCATTGCTCTTTGTGACCAGGACCACAGGGGAGAGCCATTCAGTTCCCTCGATGCACTCAATCACTCCCTTTTGAATTAAACTCTGAAGTTCCTCACAGAGCTGTTGGTGAAGTTTAAGTAGAACGGGTCTCACTTTGTGCACCACCGGCTGTGCATTTGGCTTGAGCTTTATGTTGTGCTCAAAGTCATTTAACCTTCCTAGGCTGGAAGTAAAAACCTCAGGAAATTCCCTAGACCACCTGTCCTCAATATCTGCAATAGTTACAGGTTCTGATGCACTTTCTTGTATTCGGACACCTAATACTCTCTGCTCCTCCCAACCCAGTAGCGATGCTCCCTTCTTCGCAACCAGAATTTTTGCAGAACACTTTTTCCCTTTGTAAGTTACTGTGCCGTTGGAACTCGCCAGTGAGAGCAATGTCTGAGTCCTCATAACCACAGGGTTGTACTTCAGCGGGAACCAGAAGGTCAGGAGTTTTGCCTAGAACGTTCCTGAAGGTGTCTTCTGATATTATGGTCCACGGTGAACACGAATCTACCTTCATCTTGATGTGACACCCATTAATCATGAAATGGTCAACTGGTCCTTTGCCATTACCGGATACAGCATCAATCTGGAACACATGCCTTACATTCTTCTCCTGGACAGGCGGCTCATCTGGCATCCTTTGCAGGGGCTGTGTGGAAGATTGGTATTCTGTGTCTCTTTGTTCAACAGAATTCACTGATGAATCTTTACACATATTCGCAAAATGACCTTTGCGTTTACATCTGTAACACTCCGCAACTCTCACGGGGCAGGATGGAAAATTTGATGAATGCCTGGAATTTCCACATCTAGAGCACCTCTGACTCCACCACTCCTTCCTGGTATTCGCCCTCCTCTTCGGCATGACTGCACATACCCCCTGTGCAACACTGTGAGATGAATGTTTGTCAATCTTCATTGCTCTCATGTATTGAGAGGCTTGCTCACTACTGCGTGTCAACTCCATCGCTTGCTCCAACGACACATCTTTGGCAAGCAACTTTTCCTGCACCCTGGGACTGTTGGTGCATCGCACTAGCTGGTCCCTAATAAGGGAGTCAGTGAGGTCCCCAAAGTCACACGTGTGGCTCAATGTCCTCAGGGAAGCCACATATGATTCCACAGATTCTGCACTGTCCTGTGCCCGTTGAAAGAACTTGTGTGTTTAAAGTGTCACGTTCTTCTTAGGCTCAAATTGATCTTCAATCTTTTTCAAAGCTATTACATACTCATCAGCGTCTCCAGATTCTTCCTCCACACCATGTGTGAGACTGTCGAAAACAATGCGCCCTTCCAGACCCAAATTGTGTAAAATAAGTGCCTTTTTCCTGGCAGAACTATACCTGTCGCCCCCAATGGCAGCAATGTAGTTTTCGAACATCTTGACCCATCTGTCCCATCTGACTGGGGGCCTGCCCGGTTCGGACAGGAATGGTGCAGGTGGAGGGATTGCCGCTGCCATGATGTCAATGTCAGAAGGGGACCTTTGGTCCTGCAGTGTTACACAGAACAATGGCAGAATAGGATGAGCTGGAGAGCCTAGCAGAGTTCAAGTAGCATAAAGTCCAGAGGCTCACTTGACACAATGAACAGAGAATTATGACCTCACAATGGGTATCAGCGCTGGGGAACTTCTGCCTGAAGATTCTGAACGGGGCGCTCAGCAAGAGACCTTCTGTTGCATCACAATGGCCATAAGGAATGTCAAAACCCGTCCTGGCTGAGCAGGCTGTGTGCGTTGCTGGGCAACCAATTGCAGTCTTTGAAAGTGCTACAATGTTCCAACAGGGACGGGTGGGAACTGTCCTTGAAAGCGTTGGGAAACTTCCTTTGTAAATCCCAAAGAAAAACTTCCTCTGTGATCTTCACAAAAGAAAACACACACGCTCTGCTTAGAAACGTGTATATGCAGTGCCTTGTAACACTGACGTGGCCTCCACCCCCCTCTAGGGCACCCGACTCTGACCTGGGAGATGGGGCAGCGTCTGCTGCCTGGTGTGCCGGCTCGAACAGCTGATTGTGCGCCACTCTGAACTCCCACGCAGGGAGGAGCGGTGCTCGTAGCACGTAGCGTGGTGCTGCAGACTCCAGTCAGGAACAGCTGATGGGGCTTCCCTACCGTCTCTGTAGCGGGCAGTCAAGGGAGCGGGCGCCGAACAGCTGGGCACAAGTGCGGCTCGTCCTCGTCGCCAATGTTGAGTGACGACCGACGCCGTGGGTAATTAAACAGAAGTGTTCAATAAATAAAATACAGCGATGGCAGCAGACGCACCAACAGCTTTGGGTGCTGGAGTCAAACTGCTCAACAATTCAAACCATGCAAAGCGTACACATTCTGAGAGAATCCTACAACCCAGGAATTCTCAGAATGTGTATGCATCGATGGAACCCAGCATTACTAAACTCTAAAGACCTCGAACACAGATAAACACAGTTGTAAAACATAGAAACCTAACATACAGTTCTATTGATTTAGACTTTAAACAACTCTTATAAATCAAAAATCACAGGTAGATAAATCACTAAATTTACACTACTAATGTACGAATGTTCATTTTCGGGTGCTCTGCCTACAGAGCACCAACACTTTACTTTATTTTTTTTCCTTTTTAAAAAAAAAATATTTGTATTGATTTTACAACAAAAGAAACTCGTTGTCCCCCCCATTAACCCCCATCCCCCACCGGGTTAGTCCGTATGACTGCTCTGAGCTCCGGAGTGTCTCTGCTTCTGTTTAACTGAACATGTTCAGTATCTTTATTTTATGTGGGCACCACTGTTCCATATAATCACTTTGTAAGTATTCCAAAGTTACTGCCCAATCATCTCTGAATTTTTGATAGTTCCCTTGGAGATTGTATGTTATGTGCTCCATCGTTATATGGGACCATACTCTTCCTATCCAGTCTAGTGCCATTGGCAGGTGTTTCTGCTTCCATTTTTGGGCTATTTCCAACCAAACTCCAATCAGTAGGCCCATAAAGTTTTGTTTCTGGTGAGGGTTCTATCTTTCGGGTCCCAAATCCCACATAGCTAGACTTCCTCCCCTGGTTCTCCCATATCTGGGAACATTAACTTCATGTGTGCTTTGACATCCCTCCAATATTGTTGTAGGTTAGGGCAGTCCCACCATATGTGTCGCCAATTGCCTCCCCTCCCCCCCACATGCCCTCCAACATTCATTGGAGACTACACTGAACATCGTATGTAGTCTTTCTGGTGTGTAGTGCCACTGGAGAAGAATTTTCATCCACATTTCTTTTGAATGTATTGTTTTCGTTAATTTGAGTATCAGCTCCCACGTGTATTCCCACCGTTCCCTGGGGATCGTTTTCCTTAAGGTCTTTTCCCATCTCTTAATGTATAGCCATTTTACTTCCTCCTCAAGCATATTTATGTGTCAGGGCTGGCTGGTGTAGGTGGTTTAGTAACTAGAAAGTGTATGTACATAGAATGAACATTGTGGTTGGCCAAGTCAAGATGGAGAGAAAGAAACTTAATCTGATTGGTTTAAGGAACAATTATATGTTTGGTTTGTCTGATTGGTGGAAGGGATAATGGGTTGGATTCTTGGGAGGTGAGCAAGATTCTAAACTGCCTTTCATCCATAGTAATTCAGTGGCTGATTGTACATTTATTAAGCTCCTTAAGTAAGGCCTTTCAAAGTTCTGAAGATTTACTAAAGAAGTAAGGAAATTGATTGCTGTGCCTGAGAGAACTAGAAAACATCAGGTGGGATTGTTCCTTTGAAAAGTTTATAGACTTTCACAGAGAATTTCCATTTTCTAAGGAACTTAGTGTTAAGAAGTTATTTAAAGGTTACTGAGAAAAAACGTTTATACAGTTTTAAGACTATGATTAAAGAATTGTAAAGACTGTGCGCACAAGTTTTTAATGTCATCTGCATGAAAGGAGTTTCAAAACAGATTAGCGCGTGCGCGAGTCTTCGCGTCTTCTGCAACGTCATTTATGGGAGCGCGCGGGTATGGAGAGCGATTGTGCGCGTGTCCCGATGAATTGTGCGCAAGATCGTTTTTAGGGCGTGTACAAGTTTTCACGTTACTAATGTTGCGTGTAAATAGCGGGTGCTCGGGGAGCGATAGAGCGCAAGTCCATATGAACTGAGCACGAGTTTGTTTTCAGCGCGTGCATGGGTTTTCATGTTTAGCAGCGGTGTGTATAAATTGCGCGCGTGCGTTTAGCGAAAGAGCGCATGAGGTCAATGAACAGTGTGTGAGATTGTTTCAGCGCGAGAACAGTTTTTCACGTCTTGCTTGCGTTGCGTGTTAATCGCCTGAGTGTGGTGAGCGTGTATGTGATTTTAAAACGCACGTCAAGAAAATAACTAGCGCAAGTTATTTTCCGAGTTTTGAAAAGCACGTGTTTATTTTTCTTGTCGTATACGCGCGTGTTAATAGAAAAACTCACAGGCAGGAGGAGCAGCATTCAAGAAAGTTTAAGAGTTTCCATTTTCGTGTGACTTTCACGCTATTGGGAATTCTATACTTCAAGAAAAGACTGCATTCCTTTAAAGCATTTAAGCTCAGACTTTACAGAGTTAAATGAAACGAAAAGTAATGAAGAATATCTAAGTCTGTTAAGTACTTGCAAGAGTCATTTACTTTAGAGTTCTAAAGAGACTTGAATGGCATAGTGGCAAGATGCATTAGAGCATCAAAACAGTCTACAGGATATTCAACATGAATAAATAACCTCTAAGTCGTAATAGAGGTTTAAGAAGTAAAGAAGTTAGTGTATGTTAAAAAACAATTTAAGAAAGGAAATTTATACTATTGCATAAGTAACCAAGCATATTTGTTTTACCACAGATACCAGAGCCTACCAGAAGGTTGCAGGGCAGCAGTTTCTCATTTGTTGTTTTCTCCAATTCCCCTTTCCCTTTCTTGGGGTTCTCAGCTCAGCTTTTATTTTAGGGTTAGAGGTGAACTCCTGGTGAGGGTCCGTGGGGCCAGCATCAGCTCCTGTGGAATTCCGTCAAGCCGGACCTTGACATTATGAATCTGTATGTGTTTGAAACCAGCTTCCTGGTTCCATTCTTTGTCATAATGTATTTTTCGAAGGGGGGTAGTTCTCTTGCGGCAGCTTCTCTTATTTTGGGCGAGTCTAGCCAATGGTATAGTTGGTCGTATTTATATGTATCGTTGGCATTGAGTTTCAATGGAGTGGTACAGTCTTCAAATGATCTTATCTGTCCTCCCTGGAAATGTCCCCAACCATTCTGCAGCCTGCTTCCTCCCATTTAAGGAATGCCTTTTTCTCGAGTCCTGGTGGGAATTAAGGGTTTTTGAATGGGGGCATGAAGGGTGCTGGGTTTTTTGTTAATGTGCCCTTCTGTGTAGCTCTGTCCCATATATCTAGTGCCATCTGCATTATTTCGCGTATTCGTAAATTGGGATGTCTGTTTTTTCCCCGCCCATAGCAAGTGTCTCATGGTTGTGGTTGCTACTGCCCTGTCTTGCGCTTCCCACAGCTTCTGGGAGTTTTCTGGTATCCATTCTTTCACGATACACAGTTGGGCAGCCTCATAATATTTTTTAAAATGCAGTAGTGCACACCCCCGTCTTTTCTAGAGGCAGTGAGGACCGTGTTAGATACTGTGTTTTCCCCTGCCATATGTATTCCATAACCGCTTTCGTTAGGGATTTAAAACATTTCAGAGGGGGTCCTATTGGCAGAGCTTGAAATGGGTACATGAGTTTAGGAAGGATGGTCATCTTGATCACCGTTATCCGCCCCACCATGTTATTGCTAATGGGTTCCACCTTTCCAGGTCCCTTTTTATTTGTCGTAGTATCAAAGGGTAGTTTTGGGAGTATTGGTGTTGTATCTTATGTGTCAGGGTGATTCCCAAGTATTTGACTCCCAGCTGTGCAACTTTCAATTGGAGATCTTCTGCGACTGATTGAATCTGCTCGGTATCTCCCGCCAGTATCAATATTTTTGATTTCTGTCTGTTAATCTTAAACCCTGACAGGGAGCCAAATGTTTCTATTTTTTGCATGAGGAGAGGGAGGGAGTTTTCTGGGTCCCCGAGCATCACAAGCATATCATCTGCATATGCTGCTATTCTATGTTCAGTACCTCGCATATCTATGCCCTTTATTTCCTTTTTGCTTCTTATCTGCGACATTAAGGGCTCCAGGAAAATTGCATATAATAAGGGGGATAAGGAGCATCCCTGTTTCGTCCCCCTCTCAATTTGAATCTTCTTGGATAGGGCTCTGTTCACTGCTACTCTGGTGTTGGGTGAGTTGTAGTTAGCTTTTATCATTTTGATGAAGGGCACCCTCAACCCCATTGTCCTCAATGTGTGGAACAGGAGCGACCATTCGACTCTATCAAACGCCTTTTCCACATCCAAGGCCAATATCATCGCTGGGGTTTGTATTATTCCTATTTTTTCCACAACATGGAGGACCCTCCTGATGTTATCGTGCGTTTGTCTACCGGGGACAAAACCCGACTGATCATGATGGACCAACCTCGGGAGTATTTGGGTGAGTCTTGTGGCTAAGATTTTGGTGTACAACTTCGCGTTCAGGTTTATCAGCGCTATTGGGCGATATGATGTTGGGAGTTCTGGGTCTTTTCCCTGTTTCTGTATTACCAGCAATTTTGCCTCATTCATCGATGGGGTGATATTGGCTTTTTCTTTGAGTTAAATAGATCCGTTAGAACCGGGGCTAATGTGTCGCTGTACGTTTTATAAAATTGGGCAGTGTAGCCATCTGGCCCTGGAGCCTTATTCCTGGGTAGATCTTTAATCGCATTGATGGCCTCTTCTTGAGTTATATCCTTATCTAGCGTGTGCCTCTCTACGTCCATTAGTACCGGAAGTGTTACCCCCTCTAAATATGTCTTTTGGAGGCTCTCGTATGGGTGATCTGACGAGTATATTTGCCGGTAAAATTGCTCAAAAATGGCCCCAATTTCCATGTTTTGAGTCTTTCTGCTCCCTTTCTCGTCCCGCAGTGCCATTACTGTCCTATCTTGATTTTTCCCCTTCAGCTGTCTGGCCAGTAACTTGTCCGCTCTGTTAGCCTTTATGTAGTACCAATGTTTCAGTCTAATGAGGTGTCTTTCTGCTTTTTTTGTGCGGATGGAGTCTAGCTGTCTTTGTACATGTCTCAGGGCTCTTTGCAGCTTCAATGTTGGTTTCTGTAATATTTCTTGTTGGATTTTGCTAATATTTGCCTCCAGCTCCCTTTCCCATTGGAGGTTAAGCTTCTCCCTTTGGGCTTTAATGCGATTATATGACCCCTCTTGACTGCCTTTAGGGCTTCCCACTGAGTTTCCATCGATATGTCTGGGATGTTATTTTTAAGGTATTCGATGATTTGTTCTCGGATAGTGTTCCCCATCTCCGTATCTCGGACTATCTCCTCTGGGAGTCACCATTTCCACAACCCGGGGTCCCGTGGGGGTAAGCATTATCTCTACCGAAAGGGGGGCATGGTCAGATAATGAAATGGAGCCGATGTCTGCCTTCTGTGTTTTTCCCAGCATACCCGGCGTGGCCCAGACGTAATCTATCCTCGACATTGTTTGGTGGACATGTGAATAGTAAGTGTTGATTAATGTTGATGTGCCTCCAAATATCTACCAATGCTAGGTTGGACATTTTCTGTTTCAGGGCTTTTGAGGGGGAGTATTTCCCCTGCTGTCTGGGGGGCTGATCTCTCGAGATTGGGGTCCCACGCTATATTCAGGTCTCCTCCCAGCACGATCTCCCCTGTAGCAAATCGTTCTAGTTTTCCCAGTGTATCTTTAAGGAATCCCTCCTGCCCCATGTTTGGTGCGTATAGGGCCACTAGCGTTAGAGGGCGCCCTTCTATATTCGTGTTTGCTAATAAATATCTCTCCTGTTTGTCTGCCTCTGTTTGGAGAATCTGAACCTTTAAGGAGTTTTGAAAGCTATTAAGACCCCTGCCTTTTTGTCTTGTGCATTTGCCTTTATTCTCTGATTATACCCTTTCAAGCGGACCTTTGCCTTGTCTTGTGTTCTTATATGTGTTTCTTGGAGCATGATAATGTCATATCTTTCTTGTTTTAGAAAATGCTCCACTTTTTTTCCGTTTGACAGGAGAGTTGAGCCCTCGGATGTTATATGTTAATATTGTAAACCCCATCATGTACTTGGAAGTTAGTCTCTGAATGTATGCCTTGGAGCATTCCCTGAGTATTATGGTTCCCGGTGTACCCCCGCCCCTATAAGGCAACCCCCAACTTGCCCCCCCCCCCAAACTGCCCTGAGATGGGCTCTGGTTCCTATGATCGCTCAGGCGTTGCGCCGTACACGCCATGCCCGACTATGCTCAGGGATAACTTGTATGGTATTCTAAAACCCTTCGGATTCCAAGTGGTGTTCCGAATGCCCTCCTCCCCCTCCTCTGAACCTTTGTTTCTTGTTTCTGGAATACTCTCCTCCATTTTCTTTAGCTTTCTCCAGTTGGAGTATTTGTTCTCTCCGGAGTGCTTTTGGTAATTTCTTCTGATGCCTTACCTTATCGTTACCTTTCTCTTGGCGGGGGACCTTTCCCTTTTCTTTGATTGTTTTTCCAGTGCGATTCCGACCTATTCCGGGTTTGGATGTCTCTTCCCCCTTCTTTAAGGTTCTTCCTCTTGATCGTGTATGCCCAGTATTTGCCTCCCTTCTTCACAGGTTGTTACCCTCCTTTGCTTCTCCTGCCATGTGAACAGCAGCCCAAAGGGGAATGTCCATTTGTATCTTACTTGCTTTGTCGTTAGGAATCTTACTACTGGGCCCATGTCTCTGCGCTTCTGTAGCATGATCTGCGCCAGGTCCTGATACAGCTGCACCTCCTCCCCGTTCATTCTGATGTAGTCCATTGTCCTGGCTTTCCTCAGGATCTGTTCTTTTTGGGGGTATGAGGAGAGGGCTACTAGAACATCTCTTGGCCTTATACCCGGTTCACCTGCTCGCTTTGGACCCATTCAGTATACCCTGTCAGAGTACTTATTCTTCCTCTTTTGCTTCTAGGATCTCCTTGAATACCTGTTGGACTGCCTCTTTCAGGTCCCTGTCCTCTTCTGACTCTGCCATATTCTTTATTCTTATGTTCGATCTTCGTGATAGATTTTCAAGATCCTCGCATTGTATTTCTAGATTATGGGTCCGTCTCAGCAGTTGTTCCTGGACCTCTGTAAATTGTTGTCTCTTCGTCTAGATTTTGGGTGATTTTCTCCAGGGTGTGCGTCCTCTCCCCCAAATTTGTAATCTCCGTTCTTAATTCTTGTACCACCTTCCTCATGTCATTTTTCATGGATTCAAATTGCGTCCTTGTTTTGGCCATAAACTGCGTCTGAAATTCCCCAAACCACATTTTCATGTCCTCTTTGGTCGCCATTTCAGGTTCTGGTATTCCCATGGTTGTTTTCAAGAGTTGCCCTTCCGGTTTTTTTTTCCTTGTAGAGGTTGAGGGAGTAGTTTGTTCCAATCCCCACAGTTGTGGGAGGCTCTGGTCCTGCTTCTTCTGGGAGTTTTGGTGAGTTGATTGCGCTGTCCTCCCCCTGGACTTTGACATAGGTGCTGTTGATTGTGTTTGTATTATAGGCCCCCCGTTCGCTGCCTGCCCCCCTGCGGTCTTCTCCTACAATGGTGGAGCCTCTGAGTTCTGGGGAGGGAGTGCGTCCTTCCCAGATTCCCCCTCGTCAGGCTTCCCGTGCCCTTGTGGGGGTGGTCGTCAAGCCGATTTTGCCTGTGTTTGTGTGTCCTATGAACTCCTTTTCATCCCCTGAGGGGGAACCTTATGCAGCCTGGAGGTTGCATGTCCTTGGATGATCTCACACCATGTTGGTGGGGGTGGGGGGATTGCCCCTGCTTATAGTGCCCCCTGCAGTGGAGGGGGGTGTCAGGGCCCTGGCAGAGGGTTTGAGTGACCCCTCCGCTTTCCCCGGGGGGTCTCTTCTGGGAGGGCCTCGTGGATTCGAGGCACTCCTCTCCCTGTTGTGTGCTGCTCCTTGGATGTTACCCCTCTGGTTAATAAGGGCGTAGGTGCCTCTTTCCCCCGTGTCTCTTTGTTGTCCGTGGGGTACTATACAGCAGGCCGGGAGGGGACTGGGGGGGTACGGATGGATTCTCCCCTGTGTGTGCCCCAGGGCGTCCGAGGCCGAGGTTTGTGGAGTTGGTGATAGCTCTTGGGGCCTTCGTCCACTCCTGTTAGGCAGAAACCTGTGCAGTTCCCTCTGGGACCACTGCAAAAGATTTAAGACTACAGGTGTTTGGCAGTAAACCCACTTGGTAACAGTCTGTACCACACAGATTCACTTGGTAGCTGTGGCTGAGCAGTCAGACTTCCCTCAAGAAGAGTTAGGCAGTATACAGAGTATTCACAATAGGTCAAAAGAACACAGTAGAACAAGTAAACACTGACCAGGGCTTGGTGTAAAAGAGATATAATTATTTATTTAAAACCACATCTAGAAAAACACACAGGCACTAATAGTAAGCAATTCAAAAACACGGTCACTAAAAGATATACACTCCCTTAGAAGAATATTAGACAAGTCTTAAGTAAAGCCCCACTTATTTTCAGACAGCGGTGAGCGCTTAACGCAGATGGCACTCTAATAATTCTTTTTTAAAAGGGAGAGAAGAGCAGAGAATAATTTGAAACAGGTCCCAACACTTTTACAAGAACACAACAAGAGAGGAAGGCAAAGTAAAACCGTGACGTTAGAGTTTAATAGGCTGGATCCACTTTAAGAGGATCAAACGAAATGTGTCCAAGGTCACACGGTTGCAGTGCACAAAAGTCTTAAAACGGTTCAAAAAGGAGTTGGACCAAAGAAAGGGACCAGTTAGAAGGTCAAGGTGGCCAGTCCAGTCCAGAAGGTTAAGGGATTATTATTACCTTGTAGCAATCTTTAGAAAGGGAGGCCTGGCGGACACAGTACCTTAAAGTGGTGAGAATATTCCAGCGGGGGCAGTTGTTCCTGGCAGCGGATGCAAGACGGTGCTTCGTCCGGGGGAAGAGAAGATCTCGTTGGGGAGGAAGACAGGAGTCCGTTGCACTGCCAGGGAAGAAACCAGCCGCAGAGTTTCTCAGGTAAAAGGAGTGGTCCTTTGATTCGCGGTCCAGTGGTAAGTGGCTATCCGGTTGCCGGGGTGCTTGGCACAGGCAATTCGACCACAGGCCGGTCTGGGATGCGAAGAGAAGAAGGTAAACTGGTTGTGCCCACCAGTCAGGGGAAGAAGCCTCTCCAGCCGGGAGATCTTCTCTGTCGTCGGGAAGTGGTGAGTCGGTTCTGCAGGGCTCCACCGGAGGTGTCGTCGTGGTAGGGGGGCTCAGCTTCTCCCTCGTCGGATTCTCAGGTCCTGTGGCGACTTCTCAAGTTCCAGTCCCCAAAACCCTGCTTTTATGCAGCACACCCCCATTCACTCAGCCTAGCTGTCAATCAAACATGCTAAGTGGTGAGCCGGCCGGCTCACCACTTGGGCCAATCACACAAGAGTGCGACTTGAGTTACCAAGGTAACTCAGTCCAGGGTGCCTAAACCCCCTCGCACACCCCCTGTGGTAGCCAGACAGAGTGGCACCACTTTTGGAGGCTTCTGTGGAGAAGCCTACCAAAAAGTGGAACAAAGGGCTCGACTTGGGTTGGAGTCACAGAAGAGAACACAAACGCCATTTTAGAATCGAGTCCTGGCAAAAAATACCAACCGGCGAATTAATATTAAATAAATAAACCGGCGGTATGTTCGAGGCTATGAGAATTAAATAATTAAAGTTGGTAGCCTCGAACAATGGGAAAATCCCATAGGGATATATTTGCGGTCGAATATAAAAAGTAGGATCCACTGCCACCAGCCAAAACTCGATCAGGGGGGACGGAGACGTGCCCCCTCGACTAACAGACCCCGGGGCAATCGAATTGCCCCGACCAGTACGTCCACAATATGATGGTTTGTACTGGTTTCTGTTAATAATTTGGGACTAGTAAAGCCAATGGTGACTTTACATGCCCTGGGAGACAGTAGTCAGTCCCAGTGTATGGAGTCTATGGTGGGGTGTCACTATGACACCCCTGTGTTACTGCACGGAGGGTGCTGTGTAACACACATAGTAAAAACACATGAGACCCTATGGAGTAAAGGACCCCATGGCCCATAAAACACATTAACAGTCAAAGGAACACCATAAATCATGACCAAGAATGGGTGAAAAAAGTCTCACTCTTGGCAGGAGAAAAAAACAAACTCCAGAAATCCAGCAAAGCTGCTGGGGGACTCACTAGGTTAGGAAATTCAGCCTAAAGAGAGAATTCTCCCTAACAACTCCCCCCCACGACCGCGTAGCTGATTTGTGTATGCTGGGCGGTCCCGATCCGCTATCGTGCTGCCCTTCTCTGACCCGGGGATCGCTCTGGTTTGCCTCGCCTTGGTGCTCGTGGGCTCATGCGTCCTCTCTCCGTTCTTGCCAGTGCCGCCCTTCTATCCGTGTTGCTCGGACTGCTTGGTGGGGTTGCTCCTGTCTTCTGGCTCTCCCGTGGGCCGCGGGGGGGGGATTCCCACCTCCGCTTTCGGTCCTTGTGTGCGCGGTCGCTGGGGTCCTCTTCCACCCCTCTATGGGTCCGGATCTCGTGCGCTCTCCGGTCCAGCTTTGAGTCCCAGCTGCCCCCGTGTCGCATCTACCCGAGGGGGGGGGCCCTCTTAAGCGCTGTGTCGCGCACCACGGGGGAGTATCCCATGCCAACCCTCTGGGCTCCCCGGCCTCTCCTGAAGGCAAGGGAGCTCCTCGTCACGGGGCTCGTCCCGGGCGCAGGAACTGCTCGGCACTCCCGGAATCCTCTGTCAGTCTGGCGGTGGTGGGCCTCCACCTCCGAGCATTCCAGTGACAGTTTTTCTGCTACTTTGATGTGCTTAAGTGGTGCGGCCCGGATGGGGTACAGAGCCACGTTCAGACACGTCGTCCTCCCATTGCCGCCATCTTGGAATCCAACACTTTACTTTTAAACACAGTAAGATCAGAATATAGAGCACTTGTGTATAGCAAAGCAAGTAAAGAAAATACAGGGTAAGTGCTGAAACAATTTAAGAATTAATAGGTAAAATAAAAGGAGTTAAAACACAATACACAGCCCTACATAAAGAAGGCCCTACACTTTAAAAGTCCTTCTCTTGCTAGAAGAGTTTGGGCCTAGTGCCCTTAGTCACACGTCCCAATTGAACCCTTTGCAGGGCGATAGCAGTCTTTAGGTACGCTGCATCCACTGGGCCCAGTTAATGTGTCCTGGTTCCATCAGGGGAGGCCCAGGGGTTGTGGGTGCAGAAATCACTTTCGGCTTTGTGTTTTAGTTCTAGCTAGTTGGTGGTTCTGCACTGTGGCAAGATGATTCCTGGCACTGCACAGCTGGACGACCCTGGCACGAGGAAGAAAACATAACCAGGTTGTCGACAACTTTGGAGGAGCCCCAGGACATGATGCAGGCATCAGACAGCAATGACAACTGTGTGCACGCAGCGAAAGGTGAGCCCTCATGATGGAAACAAAGTAGTAGGACCTGCAAGGCCCCTTTTCATGCTGGAGAGCTGCAATTTTAGGGCAAGGCCTCTTGTACCACAAGTTCAGGGTCTGCAGAGTACCAAGTCTGAACTCGGGAGAGCAACCGATGCAACGAGGGAGCCCAGGCGTCAGCTGGTCAGTCCATGGGATGGTCCCGGGACACTTCTGAAGGCTACCAAGGACAGGATTCTCGAGCAGGGATCTGACTTGTTGTTCCCACGGTCCTGGGGTTGAAGCACCTATGAAGGCCTTCTGGAGATCAGCAAAGGGCTTCACTGGGACGGTTGAAGAAGACAATGCATATTGGCTGTTACGAGTTCCGTGTCTTCAGCAGGATGCTCCTCTTCGAAGCGATCTTGGCAAAAACAGTAATATGTTGAATGGCCACAGGAGTCCTCCTTTTTCCTAGACTCGAGTTGGGGTGACCCTCAAGCCCACCAATGTTAAGGATCTTTACCATTCAAACTGGCAATCATGGACAGCCTCTGGACACCACATCTGCCCAGCAGCAGACCCACACTGGCTAGGATGTGGACTGGGACCAGACAGTCCCAGCCCCTACATCTGGCCACAAACACACATCACCGATTTGCCCGGGAAGCCAAGGCTTTGCCCAGGGAAATCAGCAAATCCAGCCCAGAGAGGGAAGGAAGGCCAACATACAAGATGGCCAAAGGACAAAGTGAAATCTCGTGGCACGCATATTTTAGAGTATGAGACTTTTATTAATAGATATAGGGCCTCATTACGACCCTGGAGGTAACCATGGCGCTGTTAGCGCCATGGTTGCCTCCAAAACCTTACCGATTCCGCCATGGTGAATGGAGCAATTACCGCCCCATTCCAAGGTTGGCGGGGGCGGTAATTCCCCATTCACCATGGCCCTTCCCCATTCCCATTTTAGCCCCCATAGGGCTCAATGGGAATGGGGAAGGCGGTAATAATGGTACCGCAAATTGCGGTACCGTTATTACCTCTAAAGTCCCTTTGCGGGTCCCATCCTTAACAGCTGGTTTTACCAGCCGTTAAGGGAGGACCTGCAAAGGGAACTCTTAATAGGGCGGTAAGGGATTACCGGTAACGGTGCCCTTACCAGTACCGGTAATCCCTTACCGCCCGGGTCGTAATGAGGCCCATAGTGTTTCTGTTAGGTTTTTGATCCATCTGGAAAAGTCAACCGCTGAGCCAATGCACAGGATTCAGTTTCTCTGAGCCTTGTATTCAATACAGGCATAAGTCAAGCTAAACCAGCTGATCCCTAAGTGAAGTCCTGGCAAGGCATGGGCTGCCTCCTGCAGAGGAGCATAGTGTGTCGGTCTACAAAAGGATATTGGACATAAGCGTGTGCCTATGGCTTTACATAACAGCTTTAATTTGTATTGAAGAGGTGTATTCCTCTTAGAATAAACATTGCCTTTGGTGACATCTAACCTTAACTCCGCATTTGACAATGACCTCTCCTGATGACCCTGACATTTGAATGTCATGCTTTCAAGACTCAAACTATCCAATACAATGTGTTTTTCTCCACAGATTCTGCAGGATAGAAATTTATTTACTCCAGCATCGGTCTGGCTCAGGACATGTGTTTAGCCACCAATGGCTCAGGACATGTTTTTAGCCACCAAGGAGAACAGTGCAGCCTGGCGTCTGTCCTGTTTAGCGTCATTGGCTTTCATGTCTCTACATTTGATGATATGGGTAGTATACACAGTGCAGATTGCTCCTCATGACCTCTGTTCCTTTTATCCATGCACTCCGCCCAGTACTTTGAGAAAGCCATTAGCTCTTTAGCAATTTCTAACTACTTCATGCTAAATCTCTGGAAGTCTTCCGGCTTTAAGCCCTGCAGGGTTTGTGTCTGTACTACTTGGTGGAAGGACAAGATATGGATGTCTGCCGCTCATGTCAAGCAAGAAAATATAAGGGACGCCTGATTTTTATCTGTGGTCTTTCAGGCAATATAGTAAAACTGAAGAGAAATAGACCAACCAGACCAGAGATAACATCCGATTACTGTTTCAGTTGTAATCGTTGACTATTTATTTTGCAAAAAACGTACATCAGATTGCACAATAACAATTCTTTTCATATAAAAAAGGCTCTTTAAACCAAAAACACATCCCTCCATACACACTTCGTTCACAACTTCTTCATGCATTCATCATATTCACAAACAATAGAAAATGATATTTTATTCATATCACAATGGTGGTTAAAACATTTCTTGGTTCAACACTTGATTGATTAACAATGTGTCTCTCTGTCAACATTCAGGGGATAGAAAAGAAACTGTTTGTCGACATGTTTCAGTTGAGTTCTTAGCGTGGGCGACTAGTTCCCTTGTATATTATGTTCAACCTTCTTCAGGACAAAAGACAATCGCGAATTCCACGTTGTCTCAAAGGAAAGTGGGGGTGTGAGGCAAAGAGGCCTTGAGTCTCCACTAAATTTTTTAGTGGCTAGCGGGTCGGTAGGTTGGAATAAATCCCGGCGTGAAAATTCTCAATCAATGAGCTTCACGTCGTATGTCTCGGTTAGAATGGATATGCTTGAGAAAATGAACGAGCTGTAGATTCGAACAATTGAAGGGTTCCTTGGAGAACCAGCTCAGTAGAGTAGGATAAAAGTGTTATAAATTCGAGCAGGAGCGTGATATAAACACTTGTTCTGATGTAGACCCCTTGAAATGGAATGTCAACTACTGATGTGCAGCCACGGATAACAATGTCACGAAGCTTGTGTTTTCATAAGCATTGCTCATAAGTGGATAAGTCTGTGCGCACTCCTCCGTAGCGAGAATGCTACGGAGGAGTGCGATAAGTCTGTGCGCACTCCTCCGTAGCGAGAATGCTTCTTGAAGACATTGACCTCGACATTCTCGCTGTTACCGAGACATGGTTCACTGCTTTTGACACCCTCCTCCCTGATGGCTTCAAGATCATCTCCGAGCCTCGACCTCACTGCACTGGTTGTCCTTAATCTTCCCTGAGTGGTTTACATCTTACCCACTCAGCTCTACTCTTCCTTAGAGGGCCTGGTTTGCAAGTTGATCATCTCTCCCATCCCCACCCTGACCATTGCTACCATTTACTGGCTACCTGGCACCACCACCCTGTTCCTTTCTGAATGGGCCGATTTCTGTTCTTGCTTACTTTCATCCACCTCCACCTCCTCATGGGTGATTTAAACATCCAACTGGACTCCTCAGGCTCAATATCCACTCTCTTCATTCACCTCTGCTCCTCTCTTTCCCTCTCCAGTCTCCCTTCTGGTCCAACCCACTCGGCTGGGCACACTCTGGATGCCCTCATACACTCTTCTCTCTCTCTCTCTCTCTCTCTCTCTCTCTCTCTCTCTCTCTCTCTCTCTCTCTCTCTCTCTCTCTCTCTCTCTCTCTCTCTCTCTCTCTCTCTCTCTCTCTCTCTCTCTCTCTCTCTCTCTCTCTCTCTCTCTCTCTCTCTCTCTCTCTCTCTCTCTCTCTCTCTCTCTCTCTTCCCCCCCCCCTCCGCTAGTCATCCCTCTCTCCTGGTTAGACCATTCTTTTCTCTCCTCCCACCTAGGTCCCTTTGGCCCTCTCACTGCACACCCGAAAGCCATGCTAATCATGTTCACTAACATCCACCCGATGAAACGAGTGTCAGCTGCTGCCTTTGCCTCCACCTTCATCCCCCACCCTCTTACCTCAGTTTCAACCTCTGATTTTGCCCTCAGCAACCTCCACTTGTCCATCACCAATACTCTTGACATTCTTGCCTCAGTCATGGGGATTCGCCTGAAACCTTCCTCTACGCGTAACACCTCGTATGACTCTGAACTTGCGGTCCTGAAACAAAAGTGGCAAACATCAGGATTATCCTCTGACAAACTGCCCTGCTCCAAAGGCAATATAGACTCTCCATCCGTGCCAACAAAAGAGCCCACATACAGGCACGGGTTTCCGGTAGATCCAACAACATAGCTGAACTTTTCAAGATCTGCAGGGAACTAGCCAACCCTTCCGCAGTTTCCTCCTCCCCTTCTCATTCCCAGGCCCTCTGCAACACACTGGCCACTCACTTCAACACCAAAACTCAGGACATCCTGAACACCCTTGTTACCCAACCTCTCAACCCATCCCTCGCCCCATTGCCTGCCTTCGCCCATCACCCTGCTTCTCCTCCTTCTCCCATATCACGCCTGAAGAAGTTACCAGAGTTGTCTGCTCCATGAAGGTCTCTTCTAGACAGGTTTCCCCTTGCTCATCTACGACCATCGAGGATAACATTGGCTCTCTTACCCCCGTACTCGCTGATTTCTGCAATCATTCTTTTGCCACTGGATCTTCCCCTCCTCCCTTAAGCATCCTCTAGAGTGTCCCCCTCATGAAAAAACCTTCAGCATACCCCACCTGTCCTGCCAATTACCGCCCTATTTCCATCACCCCCTTCCTGGGGAAGCTGCTGGAGAAGCTGGCATTGCCCCAATTCAACTTGCACACCGAACTTGCTGGTGGTCTCCACGACCATCAATCTGGATTCCGAGCATCCAGAAGCACGGAAACTGCTCTCCGTGAAGAACTGCTTGCATCTCTGGATTCCAATTCCCCTGCTGTCCTCATCCTTCGCATTCTCTGCTCTGCCTTTGGCATGGTCAACCATTCCATCCTCATACACTGGACTGGCTGACATACTTCCGAACAGCTCTTCCCAAGTCATCCTGGGCACCTTCTCCTCTCCTACTTCCTTCGCCACCTGTGGTGTCCCCCAGGGTTCTATCGTCCCCGCTTGGGTCTTTAACATCTACCTTGCTCAGCTTGCACGCATCATCTCCTCCTTTTCCTCCAACTTCCAGTGTTATGCAGATGAGACACAACTCTTTTTCAAACTTCCTGCTGACCCTCATGCACCTGCCATTATCCCCGACTGCCTAGCTGCCATCCGGTCCTGGTGCACCTCCAACGATCTCTGCCTCAACGCCTGTAAAACTGAGATCCTTTCCATCGGGACCCCTACTCTCCTCCTTCTTCCCTTCACTCTGGCCTTCCTCTTTGGGTTCTTCCCTGCTCCTTCTTCTGAAGCCAGAAACCTTGGAGTCATCTTCGACTCCTCTCTTCTTCCTCCCTCACACTCAGGTCTGGTTGGCAGTGTGTGGAGCAGCCAAACATCTACCTAACGTAGTGGCGAGGGAGGGGTTGAGGCCATAGTACATGATGGCAGGGAAGCTTCATGACAAATGTCACAATCAGCCTGGATATGGCTAGTTGTGTGGGGCGTTCTATGAATACTGGAACAGTTGTCCGACGTCACTCTTGGTTGAGGCTATCGTTGTTCTCACAGAATGTACAGGAAAAGCTTTTGGATATGCTCTTTGACTGACATAACCTCTTTGGGGCGAAAGCCGATGACTCCTTCCACTGGTTCCACTCCTCTAAAGTGACAGCTAAATCTTTGGGTCTGGCTGTCCAACAATTCTCGCAGATGTTGTGGATTTCGACCCTCTGTACACTCTGGCTCTCATGGGAGAAGTCCTGCTCCACAGGGCAGACAACAAACTCGCTGTTTCCCCAGGGGTAGACGGCAAGGGTCCCAGAGGTGGAATTTCCATTTTCATAGTACCACTCGGCTGCCCAAAGTGCAAAGCCCCCGTGAGAGGGACTTTTTCCACAAGTCCCAAGTGGGAAGGAAATGTCCCTGTTCAGATCGGCATGGTCCCACACCACGTGCAATTACTTGTGCCTTACAGGTCGTTCATCAGGGTTATTGTCTCTCCTTCAGTCAACCCCCTCCAGACCATCCTCCTTCCAACTCTGCCATGCCTCCGAACCGCTTCCTCTTGAAGTCTGTCAGCATCTAGTGAACTATACCATCAAACTGGTACCACTTTCGGAACGAGGCGAGAGTGCACACCACCCTGCTTGTTGAGGTAATGCATGGCCACTGTGTTGTCTGTTCGGACGAGGACCTGCTTGCCTCTGAGAGATGGTGCAACAGCCTTCAGGGCTAACCTGATGGCCCACAACTCCAGCCTGTTGATATGCCACTTGGCTTCTCATGGAGACCAAAGGCCGCTCACCTGCAATTCCTCGCAGTTGACGCCCCAAACCTTCAGAGACGCATCCGTTCCCACTCGTGGCTGGGGCTCAGGTGGCCAGAAGGGTTCCCCTGCAATGAGATTGCTGCGTGTGCTCCACCAGCCTTGTCCTGAGACTACCTGACTGGACACCAAAAGGAGATCCGTGAGCGCTCCCAGGTACTGAGATCAGTGGTCCCTCCGGAGCCATTGGAGGGATCACATACGCAGCCTGGCCTCTGGCACAAGAAAAATACAGGAGGCCATGAGATCCAATAGGTGGAGGAAAGAAACTGCTGGGAGAGTGGTGTGGTTCTGATTACTACACCATCAGGGCGATGTTTCCAAATGAGACCTTTTCCCGCCGACTTCCCTCAGATCAGCCAGTTGTCCAGGTCCGGAAATGCATGGACCCCGGATCTCCTGAGGTGAGCCGCGACCACTGCCATGAGCTTGGTGAAGAACCTTGACGCAGAGGTCAACCCAAAGGGAAGCACTTTGAACTGAACCTTAGGAACTTTCTGTGCTTTTGTTGTATCAGCACATAGAAATAAGCATCCTGTAGGTCTATGGACACCAGTGAGTCCTGGAGTTCGAGAGCGTGGAGAATCTCTTTCAACGTCACCATCCTGAATTTGTCCTTCCTCAGGAACTTGTCCAAAGCCCTGAGTTTCGGAATGGGACGGAGACTCCCTCCCTTCTTGGGCACCAGGATGTAACGGGAATACCACCCCAACCCTCTCTGGTTGGGAGGTACCACTTCCATGGCATCCTTTGACAACAGGGCTCTCAGTTCTTCTGGAGCTCCTGTCCCGGTTGGATCTGGGGAGGTGGAGGTCTCTCCAGAGGCCTCTTTAGGAAAGTCGACAATAATCCCACTAAACCCACTGCAGGGCCCAGGCGTCAGAGGATATTTCCTGCCACTGAGGCCAATGCCCTGCCAACCGTCCACCAATCATTGCATCTTGGGAGCAGAAAATCAAAGCGGCTTAAAGGGCATGGGTGACCCTGCTGCTGCTGCTTGTTGTCCTCTAGAGGCCCTTCTGCTCCTTCCTTGACACGAGAAGCGCCTGACTTGGCTTGCGGGAGCTCCGCCTTCCTGCCATAGGGCACATAATGATCCATCCGCACAGAACTCCACGGTACCATTATGTTGGAATATCTGCGCAATGGTGTCTTACCACAAGGTCTGGTGGTGAGGAATGAGCCACGATTATTCCTGGATAACAAAGAATTCATTATTAGGTGGAGTTATATTGCGAATAAGTGCGTAAGGGACTGGCTAATTCTAATAATTGACACCGCAAAGGAGATGTCAGTTAAACAACTTGAAGAGCTTACTAAATTAGAAGAGGCCATTAAAAAACTTGTGCCATTGGAAGTATACACCAAGAGACTGGATGAGATCATTCGTGAAATGAATGATTTTAAAGAATCAACAGTACGAGATCGTATTAGACGGCTCAAAACAGACATCACAGATTTTTCTCATGAGAAAGCTTTCCGATATACCCAAGAGGGGTACATGCCCGATCAACATTATGACAGGGCACCTAGATCCCAACAGCAAAAAAACGTGAGGTTTACCAACACCTCGTTTAGTTCACACAGCTCGATGAAGATGCATTTTCCCGTGGAGGTGGTGGTAGACAACAGAGACGTGGTAACAATCGTGGTCATGGGAATCCCAATAGACGTAGGTCTCAAAACACCCGCCCATTTACTAGAGGGAGGGGACCCTCCGTTGGTTATTTAGATCAGGACCTACAAAACTGGGATTACGAACCACCAGTGACGAGGAGCAACAAAGCTTATTAATTAATTTGTCTTCATATACACCCACACCAGTTGAGATATCAGTCCTGGAAAAAGGGTTTGGGTTTGTTCCTACCATTGCCTACGACCGTTTTGTCTCAAGAGTTGAAATAGAGGAACTATTCAGGAAAATACATTTGAAACAGTATTTTCACGAGAATCCCTTTGAGGATGAAGATAGGAACAACGGTTTGCATAATCGATCCTCTTTTTGTCCACCTACCACGAGCCACAGTCCAGAGGCTGTTGTATTTGAAAGAAGGGTTCTAGCAGATCTCGAAACATTGGAATGTACCCAGTCTCCGTATGCTTTCCAAAACTGTTCCACGGCACAGAAAAAAGCTTTTGATTCCCTCAAAAATAACAAAGCCATAGTAATACGTAGTGCCGACAAGGGCGGCGCGATAGTGTTACTGAACCGTCAAGATTATGTTACAGAGTGTTTACGACAGCTTTCAGATACTACCTTTTACAAACTTGTCGAACAGGACCCAACGGGATGCTTGATGAACATTATTGCCCTCAAAGTTGAGAAGGCAAAGGACAGGAACTGGATAACAAGGAAGGAAGCCGAGTATCTAGTGAAGAGGGATCCTAGTGTTCCTTTATTTTATATTCTGCCTAAAATTCACAAGACACTATCGAACCCTCCGGGTAGACCAATAGTGTCAGGCACGAACACAGTGCTGGAACCGTTAGCGAAATTTGCCGATTCCTTTTTGAAAGGGTTTGTCAGTAAAATGACGTCCTATGTTCAAGATTCGATGGCAGTCATCAAGCTGATTGAGAATTAGCATTTTTATCCACACGAGGATATCCTTGTCACTATGGATATTGTTTCTTTGTTTACTAAAATTCCCCAGTCGTCCACATTGGATGTTATTGAAGAGTTGTTATTAACCAAACGCAGCTCCTGTATGACACCGAATTTGTTTATCTTATGATGCACGGAGCTGGCACTTACTGAAAATTATTTTCAATTTGACGGCCGTTTTTACCAACAGGTCCATGGTACTGCCATGGGGTCGGTCGTGGCACCTTCTCTGGCTAATCTTTGTGGACTATGTGGAACACATGAGTGTTTACAGTGAACATAATATCTTCAAAGAATGTATCTCGTTGTGGCGGAGGTACATAGACGATGTACTGTTAATTTGGCATGGTGATGAGACCACCTTACAATCCTTTTTCCAGTGGTTAAATGGGATCAATCCCTTTTTGAAGTTCACTATGAACTTTCATAGGGAACAGATAGATTTTTTAGATTTAACCATTTTCTCCAATCCCTCCAGTAATTTGCTGGGATTGAAACCATTCCACAAAACCACGGATAGGAATTCCCTTCTCAGATATGAAAGTTTTCACCCTAAGGCTTTAAGGGACAATTTACCATTTGGGCAGTTTCTGCGACTCACACGGAACAGCAATGAGAAAGATGTTTGATTCGGAAGCCTCCAATTTGAGTCATAATCTGATCCAACGAGGATATCCCAAGAAAATTGTGAAGAGATCACTGAAGAGAGCCTACAATAATCATCGGGAGGCTTTGCTCGAATACAGACCTAAAACCAGTCCTTCTGAGTATGATCCACTGGTTTTTGTGAGTACCTTTAACCATCTTTCCAACCATGTGGTTAAGATGGTCAAGAAACATTGCCATCTTCTAGCACAAGCTAAGATACCCGTAGTGACCCCCCGGGGCGCTTTCAAAAGGGGACGCAATGTTAAAGAAATGGTGTGTAGAAACGATATTAGTAATAAGTCTGACAAACAAGCCACCATTACCCAACAGTGGGGGTTACCGAAATTAAGAGGACATGCCCCTTGTGGCATGTGTGTCTGCTGTCCCCTCACTAAACGAACCTCTGAGGTGGATATTGGACTTTCCAGACCTTGGGAGCAAAGAGGGTTTACAAATTGTAATTCGAGTTTTGTCATATATGCCATCTGGTGTCCCTGCCATAAGATTTATATTGGTAAAACCGAACGAAAAATTAAAGTCCGCATCAGCGAACACAAAAGCTGTATTAGATTAAGGAATTTAACAGCACCTATGGTAGGGCATTTTATAATGCGGAATCACATCTGTGAGGATTTGAGATGGACAATACTTAAGAAGATTGCGGTTACTAATAACATTTCTGCGGATAAACATACTCTATCCAGGGAGGAGAATATACTCATCTTTTTGAGCAAAAGCCATGTGGTTGGCTTAAATGAGGCGATAGATTGGAATTTTTAATTTTACACTGCAAACCACCTTAGAGTCTGAGTTTCACTTTAGTAACCAGCTGGGCTTACAGAGTTGCCCAACTGAGGGTTGAGATCTTTTTCTCCCCTTAAATGTGACCAGATTGGTGGTTTGTTATACATTCCATCCTTCGAGTAACCACGGGTTTGGGAAGTGCCGTTCCCAATGCACTGCCACATGAGTTTTCATGTGTCAGCATTTTCTGTATGGTTACGCCCAGTTTGTCTCAGCATCGGTGCGTTTAATTATAGCGTTTCTTTTGATTGAGTATTGTGACCTTTACTTACCTAGCTCCTGTCTGACGGCCGACATTGAGAGATTTCATCGATTGGTGGGATTGCCGAGCTTGCACGAAGCCTTAGGGGCGTGTACCCTTAGGACATCTTACGTTACGTGCTTGTCACATGATTACACGAGCACGTATATTACCCAGAACCGTGTAGCCTGACCGTTGGATATGCCGGTTGATTTTGATCGTCACGGCCACCCACGTTGCAAACTGGAGAGTTACGGAGGTAAGAAGGGTCAGAGTTTGGGTTCCGGTCCGCGATGTCTTTGGTAGTAGGGGCTATTTGCAATGTTTTTATGGTCGTATTATCTACCTGTGCTCCTCATTCCATGAATATTTCGGCATAAAGGGAGCACGTAACACTTCCCCTTTCCCCGCGTGTGATGCAAGTGAATTTACCGACACTGTCCTATATTCCGCGTAAGTGCGGGAACGGGTCAGTGGCCACTTATTCTTAAAGTCTTGTTAGTCCAAATACGTACGGTGCACCTTATACACATTTGGATGATTTAAGCAAATGAACTGAACACTTTAGAGTTACGCTCTGGTGTTCTGATTGCTTTTCGCTTTGTTTTTCCTCTCCCGCTACAGTATTGGTTATCTCCACGGTCACGACTAATTTAAATGTCGCGTCTGGCGCTACCCTATGGGACGAGTCCTATTAGGAGACGGTCGTGACATGTGCAAATGCTGGAAAGCGTCAGATTTTTTCAATAAAGGTAAGCCCGGGTCATACAAGCATTTTTCGCACATAATAGGGTTGTATGTCGTGTGTTGTTACTATGAAGGGACCAATTTGATACAGATTTGTCCTCATGATACCGTGTTACTGCGGAATAATATACATTTTTGTTCCTCCTTGGAGCACTATATTGTTTGGTAACTGGTTGTGTTTCGCCTTTGCGTTTACAGGTGGGCGAGAAGTTGCTACCACTCACACATAGAGTCTACGAGGTTAGGCTCTTCCACTCAATTAGGGACTGCACGCTGTTCCATCCTTCGGCGGTTGCCTGTCCCCGGGTTTGATTCACACCAGTGTTATCCCCCGACAAAGTCAGAGAAGAGTGATAGTGAGTGTTTGACCTGAAACAACCCCTGTTTTATGCATTCTCTCACATTCTTGTTTCCTGACTATGAAACATTTTTGGGTCACAGGAGTTTTACCTCATTGTGAGGCATGACTATGGTGGTTCTGGATATCTGAAGGTGTCACGAGGTTGTGGTGATGGTGATAATATTTTGGATGCACCAACTAACATGGTGTTGCTATCAAGGTTTCTGGATCACGGTCCACTTGCTTTTCCCTTGGTTAGAGGAAGATGTAGGGTATTAACCTTTTTCTACACCCCGTTCACTTGTAGCACAGTGGTAGTAATGATCAATCTAGAAATTTAAGCATTCATCCTGATTGATGTTGTGTTTTCATGTTTGTATTTAGGTGAGTTCCGCTGGTGTATTTTACATGTTCTTCATTTTTCCATCTACATTCCACGCGACCTCGCTGGACCAGAGTACCCCTGAAGAATTTCTGTTTGCTGAATATTACACAGAAAGAAACATGTCGGGTCGGGGAATGTATTATTTGTGAACAGTTTCAAGTCATATTCACCTGAGTCTGAATAGACTATATAAACAAGAAACTGGCTCAGTGGTGTTAAACTTATGGTTCATACTAACAATGGACTAGATATTGTATAATTGCGTTTTAGTATGTTTGTTTATATTGATGAAATATTTGTTATAATAGAATGATTTGTTGAATGGTTTGAGTATGAATGTAGTGTGGTTGAAGTGTGGTTTATTGTGGTTTTTAGATGGGAATAATGTATCCGGTCAATCCAATGATGAAATGGATGGATTGATTAACAAATTTATTGATACCAATATTGACGTATGTTTTTACTATTAAGAAATCCGTTTTTTTGTGATTTGTTCAATATATGTTAATAAAAAATATTTAATTATATTTGAACGTCTACTAGGTTGAATTCAATTTGTTTCACCTCAGGGTTTGGTTTATTGATAGACGCATTTGTTCCACAGATGTTTTTTGCATCGTGAAGCTATTAGGATTATGTAGACATGTACATTACACTGGGACTCGCCACTTGAACACAACAGTACTCTGACCTTCTTTGTTAACTTTGTATATGTTTAATCCAGGCCAGGTCACAGTACTTAGATATTCCTGGTATCCCCTGTTACTCTTGTGTTTTGGTGGTTCTGATTACTCCACCATCAGGGCGATGTTTCCAAATGAGACCAGACTTTTCCCGCCGACTTCCCTCAGATCAGCCAGTTGTCCAGGTCCGGAAATGCATGCACCCCGGATCTCCTGAGGTGAGCCGCGACCACTGCCATGAGCTTGGTGAAGAACCTCGACGCGGAGGTCAACCCAAAGGGAAGCACTTTGAACTGAACCTCAGGAACTTTCTGTGCTTTTGGCGTATCAGCACATGGAAATAAGCGTCCTGTAGGTCTATGGACACCAGCGAGTCCTGGAGTTCGAGAGCGTGGAGAATCTTTCAACGTCACCATCCTGAATTTGTCCTTCCTCAGGAACTTGTTCAAAGCCCTGAGTTTCGGAATGGGACGGAGACTCCCTTCCTTCTTGGGCACCAGGATGTAACGGGAATACCACCCCAACCCTCTCTGGTTGGGAGGTACCTCTTCCATGGCATCCTTCGACAACAGGGCTCTCAGTTCTTCTGGAGCTCCTGTCCTGGTTGGATCTGGGGAGGTAGAGGTCTCTCCAGAGGCCTCTTTAGGAAAGTCGACAATAATCCCACCACATCAACTGCAGGGCCCAGGCGTCGGAGGATATTTCCTGCCACTGAGGCCAATGCCCTGCCAACCGTCCACCAATCGTTGCATCTTGGGAGAAGAAAATCAAAGCGGCTTAAAGGGCATTGGTGACCCTGATGCTGCTGCTTGTTGGCCTCTAGAGGCCCCTCTGCTCCTTCCTTGACACGAGAAGCGCCTGGCCTGGCTTGCGGGAGCTCCGCCTTCCTGCCATAGGGCACATAATGTCTATTGCACCTGGAGGCAGGCTTGGCCGGCTGCGCCTCTAGGCCCAAAGATTTAGTAGCCAATTTCGACTCCTTGAATTTGTCCAAGGAATCATCTGCTTTCTTGTCCGAAAAGCATATCACCTTCAAAAGTCATGTCCATCAATCCGTTTTGGACATTCAGGGAGAAGCCAGAAGTTTAAGATTAGCTTGGCGTCTCATCACTACTGCTGAACCCATTGCTCTGCTAACAGTCTGCTACGTCCAGGCCTGTCTTCAACGACTGTTTGGCTACCTCCTTCCCATCCTCCACCAGCGGTAACCTGTCCTGCATGGCACCCTCAGGGACGTACCCAACAGTCTGTTCTACCGCTTTTCAAGCCAAACTAATATTTGGCGAAACTACACGCCATGTTGTTGGCCCGGAGTGCCATGCTACCAGAAGTGAATACCTTTCTGGCCAGGGTGTCATATTTTTTCCCTTTTCTGTCCGTAGGCAGATTTGAGTTGAATGCTGCGGGTCCAGTGCAAACTGTGGCAGCCTGAATCGCCAACCCCTCTGGGAAACAATGTGTAGCGAGGAAAGGATGATTTCCTCTTGCCAGCATAAACTTCCCTGTGAAATTGGCATTCACAGGGTGAATGGTACATGGGTGTTGCCATAAGGAGGCTTAAGGGTCTTCAATGGCAGGGTTGAAAGGAATATTTTTCTCGAATGTGGGACTCTCATCCAAAATGTTGGTAAGATCATACCCCTGACGAGGGACAGAGGATGCCTTCAACCCCAGGGTGTCAACTACCCTGTGAACCAGCTCCCTGAACTTCACACTGTGGATATAGGGCTGTCTTTGCTGTAACTCCAAGTCTGGAGACAAATCCAGACCACTGGTCTCATGCAAACCCTGAGCCAAAGCCAATAAATCTGCTTGGTCGTCGAAATAGTCACCGTCGCCGGTCCCCATGTAAACTGGGTCGAGCGTGTCCTCAGTGTCATTGTGTTCCTCGGCTCTGAAGATGGAGTGCATGGAATCGAAGCCAGATCTCGACAGTGGCACGAAGGAACCATCTGCGACTGTCGGCGCCGGAGGCTTCAGGATGGACTTCGATTTGAAGAAAAATGTACGAAAGTACAATAAGAATGTTGAGTAAACTGGAGTCTTGTTCTTGATGCAGCATGCAAGCGTGTGGAAAAAAGTAACTGATGCGTGGGGCGTAGTGATGTGGAATATATACGATGCCCGATGTCATGTCCGGAGCCGATGATGGAGAGCCAGACAAGACGGATAGACGATCAGCGGCCGAGTCGAGGTCCACTACGCCCACTAGTGAAAGGTTTTACGAGCATCGAAGCTGGAGATGAACATCTATCATGAGCAATATGTGGGAGAAAATAAATCCATTGAAACATATTTACTTTCTATGCTCCTGGACAGTGAGAGCAAGAGACTGGGCACATGGGGTATGGGGTGTTTTCATCAATGCCACCTCTGTCCTGGACAAGTTTTTATTTGAATTCTGTTCCATCATCTCGCAGGCGGCAGAAGGTGGGATGCAGGATGGTTTTTGAGGCCCTTGTGAAGGTTTTCAAGGAGACCTTCCGTCGGATCCTGTAATCGGGCCCGGACACAGTAGACTTTGTAGGTGGAACGATGGCCACCAGTACTGTGGTTATGCGATTTTCATGGCTGAGGAAATAAGGTTTTGCCGTGGATGTCCAGGAAAGCCTCCTGGACAAGCCATTTGATGGTTACCAAGACTGATGAATCTCTGTAAAAATTCCAGGCTTCAAAGGCGATGGCAAAATTGCTGGGATCGGCAGTTCAACTGCAACATCCCACAAATCTAGCAGGCAGTGATTTTCGCCCCTTCACCTCCTATGCCCACAGACTAAGGTCAAGCTCTCTGGCAAGCAGGTGCAGTTCTGTCTCAAAAGCGACTAGGGTTGAGGTGCCCCCAGAGGAGGCATTTCTGCCTCCACTGTGCTCCTGTTGCCCCAGGTGCCACACCTCTTTGATACAGACTTCCACCCTCACTCCCCTGTGGGAGGCAGGATATCCCAATTTGGCAGGTGATGGAATCTTACAACGTCCGAAGCCTAGGCCTTTGAGGTAGTTAACCAGGGTTACTGTCTTCCTTTTGCTCATCACCCTCCGGACCATCCGCCGGATGACCAGTTCTTGCCTCCAGACTCTCTACTACTTGAAGAGGTCTGTCAGTTTATGGATAAGGGTGCTGTAGACCCGGATCCCTACTCTGAACCAAACAAGAGCAGGTATTCAACCTATTTTCTAGTGTCAAAGGAGCACAAGGTGTCTCTGGCCCATCTTGGCTCTAAGGCTTTTGAACTTGTACTTACACAAGGACAAGTTGAAGATGGGTACCTTAGCCAAGATCCTTCAGGCCCTGGACCTGCAGAATCTTCTGGTCTCCCTGGATCTCCAGGGTGCATACTTCCATTTGCCCTTCCACAGGAAGCACAGGGAGTAGCTGAAATTCAAAGGGAAATTGCCATTACCAGTTCATGGCCCTGCCATCCTGCCTCTTTGGCACCCAGAGTTTTCGCCAAGCTGCTGACCGTGGTAGCAACTCACTTCAGAAGGGAAATCATGTTTTTTCCTATCTGACGAATGGCTCATCTGAGTTCTGTCCCCAGACCAGGTGTCAGTGCACTTGCACCGGATGTGCAGTCTGTTGCACAGCTTTGGGCTTCTCCCCGAACTTTAATTAGTCTCTGGTTTCCCCTTCCCAGTCCCTCCAATTCATCGGGACGGCTTTGGACACATTGGGCTTAAGGACAGAGTAGAGAACATCTACAAGATGGTACATGTCTTCCAAGCACAGGAAAGGGTTCCTGTCTCAAATGTTCTACTTTTGCTGGGTCATATGGCCTCCTGCATCCTGGTGGTTCCAGAGGCTTCTTAGTTGCCAGTGGTCCCAATTTCAGGGCCTTACCTCAGACCTTTTACAAGTCTTAAGCAAAGGTATCCAGGAACCTGGAATGGTGGTCACAGAGGGACAACCTGTTGAAGTGTTTTTCGGCAGCATTGGCCACAACTGACTTTAGGAACTCATCAATGACTAAAGGGCTGGGGCACTCCTCTCCAGGATCTGATGGTTGACGACCTTTGTCTGCTACTGGAGGGCCGGCAAACATATATTTGCTGGAGTTGGGAGCGATCAGGCACTTTCATCCTGTCTGTATGAGGCAAAACTGTGTTGGTCCTGACGGACAACACAGTGGCTATGCACTACCTCAAAAGGCGAGCTTGTGTGGGCGCCTTACCTCTGTGCAGAGAAGCAATGCAAGTGTTGTTGTGGGCTCTGGAGAACAGCGTGTTTCTGACAGTTGATCCAGTCTATGGATGAACTTGCCTTCTCACAGCTGGTATCCGACCCTACACATCATTTCGGTAACACGCTTGATCTCATTTTTTGTTTGTATTTGACATTATGGTTTATCCTTCCCTTTCTGTTGTTTGCTCTGATCATTCCCTCATTCCTCTCTCCCTGAGCTTCCCCTCCCCTCCCCTTTGTTCACTGCCAGGGCCTCTTCTGGCCCCCGTCGCGACTGGCGCTCTGTCTCACCTGATGCAATTTCAAACCTTGTAGAGGTTTCTTGTTCGCATTGCCCGGTTATAGATATTGCTACTATTGCTCTGGCATTCTCCACAACTGCAGATGCCCTTGCTCCTCTTAGCACACACAAGCCTAAAGCCTGTATCTCTCAACCTTGCTATTCAGACCAACTTCGGGCACTTCTCCTTCTATGTAGACAGGCAGAGTGTAAGTGGGCCTGGAAATATGATTTGGCTGATAGTCACCCTGTGCTCTGTTCTATCTAGCGATCACAAAGCTATATTTACTGCCAAATGCTCCTGTTTTTCAAAGCAGATTGGTAATTCCATTAACCAGCCCTGGCATTATGTCAGTCTCTTATGACTTGGATTCTCATTCTACTCTTACTTACACCTTCAATACGTCTATGCTCTCTGTGCTGAATAGAGTGGCCCTTATTAGGAATATGTTGGTTAGAGACAACCCTTCCCAACAGAATTGGTTTACACAAGATCTGTGCCAATTGAAAATTGGAAAACGTCAGGCTGAGTATAAAAGGCTTAAATGCCCTTCCACTCACAATAAAGATCAATGGAAGACCTTAGAGAAAGCCTATAGGACAGCCAACTACGAAGCAAAAAAAAAACTTTGACAACAAGCAAATTGAGGAAGCTAATAACTGGTCTAAAAAGCTCTTTCAGATAGTCGCCACGGACCAAGTAGGTTCTGACATAGTGTGCTTTTAATACTAAGGTAGATAAGGCGAGGGACAAATTCAGGGCTAAACTCCTGGTTGAGAAACACCCTCCCCGCTGGCCCACCGATTAATATGTCGGAATGTATGTTTAGCTTTGCTCCTGTCTCTCTCGCGGATATGATAGATACCCTCTCCACCATGCTTCCATCCCTGCGTTCAGAGAATACTATTCCAGCTAACCTTATCGTAGATCATAAGGACATTTTTGCTACTTTTTGGCAAGATTTGTCAACTCCTCTATTTCTAACAATCAAGTCGTTGATTCTATAAAAAAAAGCTATCACCCCTCTGATTAAAAAGCCAGGACCTGCCCCTAATGACCCAGGTAACTTTCGTCCCATTACCAACTGCCACTTGATATGATATGGCATTTATAACGCGCCTATACAGAAGTGTTTCAAGGCGCGACGAGGCAGGGGGGGGACAAGGGGAGACAGACAACGATCCTACTAGGCCAGGTGTCATTCAGATCGCGCAAGTGCAAGGGTAGAGGGGAGGGTAAAAGTGCAAGGGGGAAAGGGAGAGGGGAAGTGCAGTATATGGTTAGTAGAATAGCAAAAAATAAATAATAAGGGCCAGCTGGTGGCAAGTGCAAGGTAAGTGCAGACAAGTGCTGGGAAGGGGGGCTGTAGGGATACAGGAACAGTCCCACAGTGCAGGGGTTGCCAGGGAGGCAGTGCGGGGGAGAGTGGCTGGGCCAAGGACCGAGTTCGGTGGGTGGCCCAGTTTCAGATTCAGTGCAGTTTCAGTAAATTTAGCAGGGTAGAGGGGGAGAGAAAGCGGAGGCAAAGAGGAAGGTTTTGAGGTGCTTCCGGAACCAGAGATGGTTCTCCTCAAGTTTCAGGGAGGCAGGAAGGCTGTTCCAGAGGGAGGCCCCTGCTGCGGATAGAGATCTACCCCCAACTCGTTGCTTGGAGAAGCGGCTGACCCTGAGGGAGTTGGAGGCGGATGAGCGGAGAGCTCGAGAAGGAAGATACTTTGGAAGAGAGAGTTGAAGGTGTTTTGGCCCAAGGCCCCAGAAGGCCTTGGGCCTTCCTCCTTAAGGTACTTAATAAAAGTGCCACCAATAAAATGCAAGCATTTGTTGAGAAATGTCATATCTCACACCCAAGACAATCTGGTTTTAGACCTTGTCACAGTACCGAGACTGCTTTTCTAGAATTACAGACACGCATGCTGAAAATCCTGGCTATTGGTCACTCTGGCTTTTTGGTTATTTTGGACTTATCAGCGGCTTTTGATCTCCTCGATCATGATCAACTCTTGCTTGTATTAGAGAAACAGGGCAGTTGCAACCCTGATTCTATTCTATGGGTGAAATCATTCCTTCTGAATCGCACATCCCCGGGTGTGTTGGGGCGATGCCACCTCTCCCTTCTCGCCCCTTTCACACGGAGTTCCAAGCTCATCCAACCTTTCTGTTTTATGTTGGATGAGCTTGAAGTGTACTTCTCAAACTATGCTGATGACATCCAGCTAGTACTTGAGTTATTAGGGGATTATGCCAAGGACGCAAACCTTCTTCAGACCAACTGTGACCACATTGAGACCTGGATGAGTAAGAACAAGTTGTTGGTCTTTGGTCCCAAGCATGCTCGAGCAAAATTACACTCCCAACTATCAAGCATTCTATATCCATGGCTGTCCAATCCCAGTCTCAAAGAGCGTTAAGATCCTGGGCTTCTATCTCCACCCATTACTCCGTGCAGATGCCCACATTAATCAGACAGTAAAGAATGGATCCTACTATCTAAGGCTGGTGAGAAACCTGCACCCCTTCCTATCAGTGCCCAACTGCTGTTCGGTTGCTCGTGCTGTGATTCTGTCTAGATTAGACTACGGAAATGCTCTGTTAGTCAGAGCCAATAAAAAAACATTCAATCTCTGCAAATCCTTCAAAATGATGCAGTCCGCATTTTTGCGAAGACATCTCGAAGATAGCATATCTCGGATAGCCGGAGAGAACTTCATTGGCTCCCGGTTACCACTCAGCTAGAATTGAATTCTGCTGCACTAACCCACAGAGAGCTGTTTTGCACAGCTCCAATCTATATTAAAGACCTGGTCTCTCTTTATGAGCCACCGAGGAAAATACGCTCACCCACCTTGGCGTTGGTAAAAACTCCCAAATTCTCTCTCGCCAATTGCTTGGGAAGAGCTTTCCCTATCGTGGCCGGCAAGATCTGGAATGCCCTGTCCCTGGAGCTTAGGCTGATAAAGGAATACGATATCTTTCATCAAAAACTGAAGACTGCTCTATTTATGTAAAATCTTTTAAGTTCTACCTTGAACTAATGCCGTTTCCCTGACGTGCTGGTTCTTCCTGCGCTTTTGTCCTGTGACTGTATATGTCCACTGTGTTTTTGTTTGTGCGCCCTGATGCCTGCAGGCTTTGGCGCCCTATAAATCAATAAATATAAATTAAATAAAAATAGCTGTTTAAAGTTGTTCGCTCTCTATCTTCAGCTCCTTCCAAACCCATCCTGCCCGTTCAGCCTTTGTTCTTCTCTTTCGTCTTACTTTGTGGAGAAAAATATTAAATTCTGTAAAACTATTGACTCCTCTGGCCCTCGCTCTCTGCTTCCAGATACCGTAGCTTGCAGTCTTCTTTCCATCTCATTGAGGTCTGTGTTTCCTGCCTTTACCACAGCTGAAATCAACTTCTGCTGAACCCATTCCCTCAGTATTTTGAAAGATATCCTGTCTTGTATCTGCCCCCCTGATCACAGCTACCGTTAACACTTCTCTTTCATCGGGGCAGATCCTTTCTTTGCTTAAACACTCCCTGGTGGTCCCTCTTTTAAAGAAACCTTCTTTCTATCCTGTGATTCCTGCTAACCATCGTCCTATCTCTCCCCTCCCTTTTCAATGGATTGCTTTTCTCCCGCAGATTTCTCTTCTGATAGATATTCCCTCCAGCTTTGCTGCTTCGTAAAATTTTTGACAGGGGGCATAGTGGACCTTGACCCGGTAGTCGACCATCGATCCCTCTTGCTCGGCGTCTGTTCGTCGGCTCCGGACATGACGTAAGGCGTTGTATAAGTAGTGCATCACTACGGCCCGATATTGGTTCCTTTTTTCTGCGCGCCAACACAGTGCTTTAGGAACACAGAGCTAGTCTCTTTGACATTTTCGTCAGAAAACGTTAACTTTTTTTTCCAAATTCCTTGTCGCGCAAGTGTCCAGTTTCAAGCGGTGTACCGATTGTGGCACCAAGATGTTGCTAACCAACCCACACGAGTTGTGTGTCTGTTGTCTCGGCACAGGACTGATGGGTGCCCGTCGTGTGCCAAGATGCAGTCGAAATCACTTTGCGACCAAGCTGCTAAACTCGCTCTGAGTCGACCGCCCTCAAAATCTCTGGCATGGTCGGCGGTTTGGTCCTCGTAGGCTGAAACCGAGGGTCATACCCCTGAAAAGCAACTGCCGAAGAAGAAAAGGTCTCATTCGAGCAGCCACACTTCCTTGTCTTCATCCCGAAAAAAGAAAAAGGCGCCACCGCCATCATCGGGACTCCGAGTCGTCGATGGAAAAGAGGTAAGCCATTGGCGGGGGCCTACCACCCGCCAGGAGTGGGACGATTTTAAGTCCTCCATGCTTCAAATGTTCAAGCAGCATGCTGCAGTTGGAGAGGCTCCATGCTTTGGAGCCAGAAGTGGCACTCGGTGTACCCGACCCCTTTAGTGCCCTGGTACCGACTGCATCAGCGCCAATTAACCTTTCGAAGTCGAAAGATGTTGTATGGAAGCTGGGTCATCCCTGTGTGTCCGTGGATGTCAATGTTACAGCGCTTTGACCTCGGTCGACACCGACATCCACCTTTACGGCACCATATGACAAGCCCTCGGCAGCTGTCGACAGTCTTTACGCCACAGCCCCGGTCTGAATTTTTTCAGACCATGACAGGAATTTTTGGCAATCACGACGCCGACGACCAAGATGTCGACCCGGTGTTCTTTGACTCAGGTGGGGTCTACTATTTTGAAGACCAGAGTAGACTACAGCAACTGGCTCAAGGTCTCCACGGCGCCAGTGGTCTGGACACGTCACCAGACTTGGTTTCAACAGTCTCAGCCTTATCTCTACAAAGTGTTCACATTTAGGGCTCTGGTGGAAAGGGCAATTGACACACTGGGTTTACACTCAACAGTGGCACCCCCTCAAGGTTACGACCTCACTGACATCCTAGAAGAAAGTATGTCCTGTGACCAACACCTGGCCATTGCCGATCCGCTAACCACTCTATGGCAAACACCATGTTCCATACCTCCCGTCAATTCCATCATTCCAGGGACGTACACGCCGGCTAGGGGAGACCCCTTATACCTCTCCTCTCACCCTTCCACAGGAGGGCTTGTTATGCAAGCTGCTATGATCTCTTCTAGACCAGCATCATCTATGTCCACTCTGCCCCCAGACAGAGAGGCAAAGAAAGTATATGCCTTAGCAAAGCAGGCGTACACGTCAGGGAGCATGGCCCTGAAGGTGACCAATGTGCCAAGCAATTTTTGCCAAATACTCCTTCGACCTATGGACGGTGGTGGAAAATGCCGCCCTGTATGTCCCGGAAGGAGAGATGCACGAGGGCTTCCTACAGCTGGTGGAGGATGGGAAGGAAGTGACCAAGCAGTCGCTGCGAACAGGCCTGGACATCACCGACTGTGTGGGCGGGAGTATGGCTTCAGCCTTACCCTTAAGGATTCAGGCCTATTTAAAGAACTCTGGTTTTTCACCCAACGTCCAAATTAAACTTTTGGACATGCCCTTCGAGGGCAGTCTTGTTTTTGGCCAAAAAGCCAAAGATTCCCTTGAAAGATTCAAGGACTCTAAACTTGCTGCCAAATCCTTGGGCCTAGCTGCGCAGCTGGCCACACCTGCCTTTATCTCTGCTTCTAGAGCACAGGGCTACAGTAGATATGCTCCTTATGGCAGACAAACGCAGCTCCCACCGGCCAGGCAAAGGCAGAAGCGTTTCTCAGGCTCCGGAAGGGGCAGAGGGGCTTCTAGAGGCCACCGGGCAGCGTCCACGGCGGCAGCGACCCAGCCTCCGAAGCCGCATTGATTTTCCCTCACAGCGCACTGGTTGATGGACGGTTGACAGAGCGCTTGCTCCAATGGGGTTATTGTCTGCCATTTCTGAGGAAACCACTGGACAGACCACTCCCATCTCCAATCCAACCAGGACAGGAGCTCCAGAAAGAACTGAGAGCCCTGTTGCTGAAGAGTGCCGTGGAAGAGGTACCTCCCAAAGAGAGAGAATCGGGTTGGTATTCCCGGTATTTCCTGGTTCCCAAGAAAGGAGGAGGGCTCCATCCCATTCTAGACCTCGGGGCCTTGAACAAGTTCTTGAGGAAAGACAAATTCAGGACGGTGACGTTGACAGAAATTCTCCACGCTCTCGTGGACGCCTATTTCCATGTGCCATTACGTCAAAAGTACAGGAAGTTCCTAAGGTTCACCATAGGAGACATACACTTCCAGTTCAAGGTGCTTCCCTTTGGTCTTCACCAAGCTCATGGTGGTAGTTGCGGCCCACCTCAGGAGATCCGGAGTCAACGTATTCCCATACCTGTATGACTGGTTGATCCAGGGGAAGTCTTAGAGCAGGTCTTGTCCCATCTCCAGGAAACCTGTTCACTGCTGCACAGGCTGGGCTTCTCCCTAAACTTAAAGAAGTCCAAGATAACACCAGTCCAACGGCTCCAATTCATCGGAGCAGTCCTAGATACTCGAGTGGGAAAGGCCTTCCCTCCCGAGGATAGAGTACTCAGCTTGACACAGCTGGTGCATTTATTCCGGAACAATTTCACACTACCAGCGGCTTCCTTCCTCCGCCTTCTGAGCCTCATGGCCTCCTGCATTTTTCTGATGCCAGAGGCCAAGCTGTGCATGAGATCCCTGCAATGGCCACTGAGAGCTCAGTGGTGTCAGTTCTTCGGAACTCTTTCGGATCTCCCAAAAGTGTCCGCTTCAGTGTCCAACGACGTGTCCTTGGGGGCGGGCTGCAGCAGTTATTTGGTGGGGGACCCTTCTGGCCTCCTTGGCCTCCGACCCGAGTCGTCACGGATGCGTCCTTGAAGGGTTGGTGCGCTCACTGTGAGGATTTGCAGGTGAGTGGCCTCTGGTCAGCAACAGAAGCCAGGTGGCACATCAACAGGCTAGAATGATGTGCTATCAGGCTAGCCCTGAAAGCATTCACCCCGTCTCTGCAGGGTAAACATGTCCTTCGTCTGATGGACAACAGGGTGGTGATGCACTACCTCAACAAGCAAAGTGGAATGCACTCCTGCCCCCTCTTCATGGAGGCGATCATGCTTTGGTTCTGGTTATTGAACAAGATCTCGGTCTCGGCAGTTGATCTGCCCGGCACAGGGAACAACTTGACGGATGGTCTGAGCAGGCAGAGCATGGTCTCACTCGAGTGGGAAGTGTACCAGGAAGTCCTAGAGGAGGTCTTCTCTCTCTGGGTTACCCCAGCAGTGGATCTGTTCGCAACAGAGTCCAACAGGAAATGCGAACTGTTCTGCTCGAGAGAATTCCCAGCGAACAGTGCACTGGGGGACGCTTTTCTGGTGGATTGGACCTTCCTTCTCCTATATCCTATATGCGTTCCATCCGATTCCCATCATGCCATGGGTTCTCCGGAGGTTGAAGAGGTTTCGAGCGACCATTATCTTGATCGCCCCAGACTAGACGAGGAGAACGTAGTACTCAGACCTCTTGGATCTGTCCATCTGGCTGCCTCACCAGTTGCCTCGGCGACTGGATCTCCTAACCCAGTCGGAAGGCCGGATACTCAATCCGATCCCGGAATCCCTCAACCTACATGCGTGGCTCTTGAAAGGATGAAATATGATGACTGGGACCTCTCTGAGGAAGCACTTGAGGTGTTGCTGGCTGCACGCAGATCTACAAGATCCTAATACGTTTGCAGATGGCAAAGATTTGAGGCGTGGTGCAGGGAACGCGAGATTGACCCCACCTCTTGCCCCACCATTTAAGTAATGGAGTTTTTGCTGTCACTGGCCTCTGCAGGCCTTCAGGTTACCACAGTCAAAGGATATTTGGCGGCCTTGTCTGTTTTAAAAGATCCCTGGATCAAAGTTCATTTTTCACAATTCCGGTAGTGGCACAATTCCTGAAAGGCCTTGTAGATAAGTTTCCGCCAGCTCCCTTTGTTGTCCCAGATTGGGATCTTAATCTGGTTCTTACATTTCTGATGGCGGCTCCTTTTGAGCCTATGCACTCTTGCCCTTTGCGGCTTTTATCATTGAAAACCGCCTTCTTGGTGGCTATCACATCTGGTAGGCGGGTCAGTGATCTACAGGCCTTATGCTGTAGGCCACCCTTCTTATGCTTTTTCCGAGAAACAGTTTCACTCAGGGTAAGGCCTGGTTTCCTTCCCCCAGTCGTGTCAGAATTTCATTTGTCACAATCCATCGATTTTCTGGTCTTCTATCCTCCTCTTCTCCCTTCTAAACAGGAGGAACGATTCCATCAGTGTGACCCTAACGGGGTACCGAGTTGCCAGAACAGCTGATTTTAGGAGAGGTGACCAGCTCTTTGTGGCTTTTTCCTTAGCCGTAAGGGCTTTCTCATAACAAAGCAGACTTTATCCCATTGGATGATCCTCTGCCTAGAGGAGCGTTACCAGACCGCTGAGAAAGAATAACCGGCAGACATCAGGGCCCATTCCACAAGGCGGAGTCTCCGCATCCACTGCATTGCAGAGGGGAGTCCCTGTCTGGGAGATTTGTCGCGCTGCGACATGGTCGTCTTTGCATACCTTCGCAAAGCACTATAGACTGGATGGGGCTTGCACTTCCGATGCAAATTTTGGCAGGGCAGTTCTGCAGAATCTCTTAGTTTGACTTTCTGCCTACCTTCTTCATTATTGCTTTGGGAGTCTTGGAATAGAGGGGATACCTGCAATCTAAACCCTGGTCCTTCAGGTATAGTACAAAGCAAAACAGAAAGGTGGACCAGTAGATCGGGATGGCACACTTCACTATTTTGATTGTAAACAAACATTTGTATTCATTTAATCCAAAAAATGCATGTATCTATATATAAACATTGAAACATTAGAAAACAATACTCTAATCGTTCACGACTCAGGCATCCAAACAAAAACTGTCAATTCTTCATTCATGCTTCTATACATAAAACCATAATGGCCAATTCAACAATGTGTAGTCACAATCTGATCATACACAGATCTTGACAGTTATTGTATTTCACTTTCCTCTGACCCTGTCCTTGTTGAGTGTCATTTATAGTTTGTTTTTTTAAATTTTCAAACAACTTGTGTAATTGTCGACACGTGTTTCGGTCTCCGTGGACATACAATCTTGTCCTTTTTCTTTCTCAGACCTTCCTCAGGACGTGAGGCTCAGTCAAGTTGTCCTGCTTCTCTCATGGACTGGAGTAAGTCATATCGTAATATAAAATATATATAGACAAATAAAACCTATCAGGGTTGTGTGCCATTCCCATTTCTTTTAACCATAACTCTTATTGTCAAAAACTAAACATGTCTTAACAGTACATCTCAAACACAATACTCACCCCCGGGTGTGCACTAGGGGGATGCAGATGGATAAAGTGGAGTAAATCCTTCAACAGGATACGAGTATTCCATTGTGCTAGATCCTATAGATCAAAACATAAAAATGGAACGGTTCATCAAACCACTCCCTCGTTCTCACATGTATCTCAACATAAACACTAGCTCACTTTAGAGATCATGTTAAGCGTACAATCACAAAGGCAAAACCTTTGCCAAATTTATTTGTGATGTGGTAACACTTCTCAGCTGTCTTTAACAGACATGCAGCTTCCAAAAACAGGATCCCCAGGGTTCAGAGGCCTAGTAATACAATACCAAAATACAGCCTGTAGTATCACATGATTGTCAACACCAGTATACTGTTCAGATACCACCAGGGAGACAACATCAGTAACAAACTTACCCTCCTTCTGGGTAACCAACAAGTAGATGGAATTACAATGGTAGAATTCTTCTGTCCAATGTATTCAATACAGTGACTCAAATTCGGTTTTGCGGGATGGTGGGTAGGTAATTAAATCACTGTTGAAAAAGAGAAATATCAGTTCCTCCGTATTGGCCCTGCTTGGTCCAACTGCCATAATGTACACCCCCACATAACCAAAAGGGTAGCCAACTCTGACACCACTGGTCCACCTTTCTGTTTTGCTTTGGGAGTCTATCAGATGAGAAATATATGGGGAAAAAAGCAATCCATTGAAGGAGAAATTGCCTTACTGTAATGTTCTTTCTATGGATTCTTCTCCCGCAGATTCCTCATCTCCCCTCCCACCCGTCCCCGCTGAGAAAGTTGGTGGGTGTTGCGCATCTTTCTATTTCAAATAACGATGAGTTGGTGATGGTCCTCTGTGTCCCGTTGTTCTTTCTCCCTTCCACATCCTTGAATCAAACCATTTTTTCTGACACTACTATATAGTGTTTCGTTTTCAACTGTTCCGCCTTCAGAGGTCTGTAATTAATTAATATTTTTAAGAAAGGGCTCATTAGCCCGCTTGTTCTCTGTTTCCTATGCTGTTTGTAGTGTTCTGGAAAAAAGGGGGAGCTGAGATAGGGCGTAGTGACGCGCTTCTTATACGATGTCTGACGCCATATCCGGAAACGACATACAGGCGGCAAGCAAGACAGATCGATGGTCGACGCCCGGGTCGAGGTCCACTACACCCGTTGCCGAAAAATGTTGCGAAGCTGGAGGAAAAATCTATTAGATGAGGAATCTGCGGGAGAAGAATCCATAGAAAGAACATTACGGTAAGGTAATTTCTCCTTCTAATGCGACTACTTGAAATTTTAGTACCACCTCACCTTTTCTTGAAAAATCCTTTTTTTTATTCATCTCAATCTGGCTTTTGCCCTGGTTGAGGCGCAAAGAGTGTGTTGGTGGTCGTGGTCGATGATCTTGTACTTTTGCATTATCAAGCAGGGTCGGAGCCTTATTGCTCCTTGACCACTCCTCTGCGTTCGATACCATCGACCACACCGTTCTACTTGACTGCCTTACCGGAGTGAGACTCTCTGGCCCTGTTCTTTCTTGGTTTTCCTCCTTTCTCTCTGATAGGATTAAATCACTGTCTTGACCCCCTGCCGCCCCTTTCCGTTCATCCTCTACACTGCTCACGTGTGGTGTCCCTCAGGACTCTGGCCTCTCCCTTATTTTGTTTAATGCTTATATCCAACCTTTTACCAGGCTCATTTTCTCCCATGGCTTCAGTTGTTCTTATGATCACACCAAAACCTTGGTCTGTTTAGATCTGTCTGTTGAAGATACAGCAACCAGATTTTGGGGTGGTCTTGAGACCTTGGGGGAAATGGATGCTTGAACTCGATGGGGAGAAAAGTGTTGGTGATGGGCCCCCATCTGTTGCGGCTTTCTGGCCTCCCAATTTCTTTTTTGTTTTGTATTTATTTATTTATATTATTTGTAATGCGCTGATAACGGGCCCGAAGGCATTATAGCGCCAACAAGACAAACACACAACAAAAAGTATCTGTGGAATAAAGACAGAGAAAGGATGGCCATGCAGACGTGCAGAGTCGAATTATTAGACTGAGTTTATTCAAATAGATGGGTTTTTAATCTGCTCTTGAAAAGCTGCATGTTGGTACATGACCTACAATCAAGCGGAACCAAGTTCCACAACGGTGGAGCAGCATGTGGAAAGGATCTATGCTCCACATAGGACAGAGGCGTTCTCAGCGTCCAATGTTGGTCTTTTGCCCACTCTGTTCTCATCTGTGAAGGATCTAGGTGTAAAAATATCAGCCGACCTTCAGATCGGCACTATCTGTGGAAGGGTATTTCCAGTAATAAATCCTGCGCAAAAAATCCTTCCCTATCTTCCTGTCCAGTTTCATGGCATGAGGTATCCTCTCTCATCCTGTCGACCATGGACTATTGCAACACCCTACTCTTGTTACAGCCTGCCTACCAGGTTCTGCAGAATTCTGCAACGAGAGTCACCACCTCCACCCCAGACATGCCCATATCTCCCCAATACTCCATCATCTTCATTGACTCCCCCGTGGCTAATTTAAGTCACTCTGCTTGGTTCAACGTGCAATTTATGGCAGTGAATACCTACAGGCGAAATTCTGACCATATGTTCCGGGCAGAGCGCTAGGCTGAGCTGATGCTCTGTTGATTTCTGCGCCTCGTTTTAAGGCCTCCCGGATTGGCGGCCACTCTTTCTCAGTGGCTGCAGCCCAGCTCTGTAACTCCATTCCTTTTACACTGAGAAATATGAAGGAGCACCTCACATTTCATCGATCGTTGAAAAGCTATCTCTTAACTTCTCTGTGCCCTACCAGTGCTTTTAGCGCCAGAATACCTTTGTTGGCGAACGTGCGCTTTACAAATAAGAATTAACATAATATAACATCTGACCGACAAGGAGAACATGTTGGTGGATGCTCTAAGCAGACCATCTTCGACCCCCCCATGAGTGGGAGCGCTGTCAGGAAGTTCTGGAGGAGGGGCTCTGCCATTGGGGGAATCCTAAGGTGGACCTCTTCACTTCAAGTGTGAACTGGAAGTGAAGGTGGTTCTGCTACAGGGAATTTCCTCGGCAGGGAACTCTGGAGAATGCTTTGACAGTTGAGTGGGACTTTGAACTGCTCTGTGTTCCTGCGTATTCCTGCCATTCTGCTCTTTCTAAGGACACTACGTCTGTTTGGGTCCATCATGATCTTGATTGCTTCAGACTGGGCTTGTAGAGCGTTGTACATGGAGTTGCTGGGCATGGCCATCTGCCCTCTCTGGCAGCATCCGCAGAGAGAAGACAACCTCTCCCATTAGTAGGGATGGATCCTACACACGAAGTGCAACAGTCGGAACATTCATGCCTGGCTGCTGAAAGCTTGATGTATGAGTGGGATTTGTTGGAGGACGTCTTGGACATGCTCCTCTATGCAAAAGGACTTCTCACCAAATCCATCTATGCATGCCTGTGGTGTACGTTTTCAGCTTGGTACCGGGAGAGGGATATGGACTCTTTTACTTTCTCCACAGTCTCGGTTCTGGATTTTCTGCTTTCTTTGACACGAACAAGCCTGCAGAATGGCATTGTGAAGGGGCACCTTGCTGCCATTTCTTTTTACAAGAGGAACCCAGAGCAGGTTTTTTTTTAATGGGCATGCAGGGTCTGTGCAATTTGTTTCACCATGCCATTTTTTCCAGTGTGCGATTTGAATTTAGTGTTGCGTGTCTCATGGGTGATTCATTTGAGGCCCTTCATACTTGTTCGTTAAGATTACTCACAAACAAGCTGATTTTCCTGGTCGCCATCCCTTTCACAGTGCAGGTGAGTGAATGCCAGGCATTGTTAATTAACCTCCCTACTTGTTTTTCTCCAAGGAGGTGAGGTTGACCATGAGAGCATTGTTCCTTTCGAAAGTGGTTTCTGATTTGCCAACTCTCTGAAAAGATTAATCTTCCTGTCTTGCGTCACTCTTTTCCAAGGCAGAGGAGCAATTCCATCTGCCCGATCTGGTGCGGGCCCTCAGCTGCTATGTCTCTCAGACGAGAGAGGCCAGGAAAGATTACCAGCTTTTCATTTGTTATGCTGGTACTGATGCTGGCAGTGCTGTGACCAAACCAGACCTGGTCAAGGTTGTTCATCCTCTGCATCACGGAATGTTATGAGCTGGTTAGTAAAGATGTACCGGAAGGCCTCAGGACACATTACACCATAGGGCTGACTGCCACTTTAGCTCTGCAACGTGGAGTGCCTGTTCTGGACATTTACCAGGCATGTACATGGGATTTTTTGCACAAGCTTTCTAAACAGTACTGCTTTGATTCTCGGTCTCGCCAGGAAGCTTGTTTTGGCAGTACTGTCCTTCAGAGTTTTCTGGTTTAGGTGGTGTCCTTGCTCTCCTCCGAAATAACGTATGGCTATGGGAGTCTATCAAAGATGAGGAATCCATTAGAAGAACAAATTGCTGACCTCTCAGTAATGTTCTGCCACAGATTCCTTATTGCCTGCCCTCCCTACCTGCCCCACCACTTGGTGGATAGCTGTTAGGGAGAATTCTCATTTCGTGGCTAATTTCCCTCACCTAGTGAGTCCCCCAGCAACTTTGCTGGACTTCTGGAGTTTATTTTTTTCACTTGGTAAGAGTGTGAGCTTTTCCCCCACTCATACCTGTGTTTTGCTATGTGTTTCTATCTGTTTCTTTGTGATTGTGGGCTCTGGAGTACACCACTTCAGTAGCCCCCTTCTTTGTGTGCGTCACCCAGCACCTTCTGTGCAGTGGCACAGGGTTGCCATTCAGACTCCCCCGACTCCATTTCTGAGGCGACTACCGTCCCCCAGGAAAAGGTAAGTTACCATTAACTTTATTTAGTCAATCTATCGCAGGTCCAGTACACCCCATCTTCCATGGAGTACTGGAAAAGGTTAATTTGTATCCCTTTTTATCTGGACCTCCTAGAGCATTATTTCGCTCTTTTAACATTTAGACTTGGCTGGTGGTAGTGGTATCTACCCTAACCTTTCTACCGCGATTATATTAGATAAACGTGGTACTGTTCTTGGCTATTATATTAGCCTCGAACATAAACCCGCTTGACCAAATAGTCTTTTTTTTGGCTCCGGTTGGGTTTATTCGCCATTAATTTTTGTTAAAGTCCTTCTTGTGTTTTACTTTACGCGGCAAACTAGGTTCGCCTTCTTTGTTCACTGTCTTTTGGCGGGCTTCTGCTCAGAAGCCCACCTCAAGGCGCTTGGGTGTCTAGGTAGGCTGAATGTAAGGGAGGGGTGTAGTCACCCCCTGCACAGGGTATCCTAGTGTTAGGGAGAATTCTCTGTTTAGGCTGAATTTCCTAACCTAGTGAGTCCCCCAGCAGCTTTGCTGGATTTTTTGGGGTTTATTTTTTTCTCCTGCCAAGAGTGAGACTATTTTTCCCTCATCTTGGGCATGATTTGAGTATGTTTCTTTGACTCTAGATGTGTTTAATGGGCTAAGGGGTCTTTTCCTCCATAGGGCTTCATGTGTTTTTGTGATGTGTGTTACACAGCACCCTCAGTGCAGTAACACAGGGGTGTCATAGTGACCCCCCAGTAAAGACTCCATACCCTGGGTCTGACTACTGTCTCCCAGGGCATGTAAAGTCACCATTGACTTTACTAGTCTCAAATTCTGAACAGAACCAGTACAAACCATCATATTGTGGACGTACTGGCCGGGGCAATTCGACTGCCCCGGGGTCTGTGAGTCGAGTGGGCACGTCTCCGTCCCCCCTGATCGAGTTTTGGCTGGTGGCAGTGGATACTACTTTTTATATTCGACCGCAAATATATTCCTATGGGATTTTCCCATTGTTCGAGGCTACCAACTTTAATTATTTAATTCCTATAGCCTCAAACACACCGCCGGTTTATTTAATTAATATTAATTCTCCGGTTGGTATTTTTTGCCAAGACTCGGTTCTAAAATGGCGTTTCTGTTCTCTTCTGTGACTCCAACCCAAGTCGAGCCCTTTGTTCCACTTTTTGGCGGGCTTCTCCACAGAAGCCTCCAAAAGTGGTGCCACTCTGTCTGGGTACCACAGGTGGTGTGGGAGGGGGTTTAGGCACCCTGGACTGGGTTGCCTAGGCAACTCAAGTCGCACTCCGTCCTGATTGGCCCAAGTGGTGAGCCGGCCGGCTCACCACTTAGCATATTTGAGTGACAGCTAGGCTGAGTGAATGGGGGTTTTCTGTATAAAAGCAGGGCTTTGGGGACTGGAACTTCTGAAGTCGCCACAGGACCTAAGAATCCGACGAGGGAGAAGCTGAGCCGACCTGCTACGACGACACCACCGGTGGAGCCCTGCTGAACCGTCTCACCACTTTTCCCAACGACAGAGGAGATCTCCAGCCCAGAGAGTCTTCTTCCTTCGACTGGTGGAGATAACCAGTCTGCTTCCTTTTTCGCTTCCTGGAACAACTTGTGGCCGCCTTGCCTGTGCCAAGCACCCCGGCGACCGGGATACTATGTTTTACCACTACCGCGAATCAAAGGGTAGTATCTTTAACCGGAAAACTCTGCGGCTGGTTTCTTCCCTGGCAGTGCAACGACCTTCATCTTTCCTCCACGTCGTGATCTTCTCTTCCTCTGGACGACGCCGCGACTTGCACCTGCTGCCAGGAACAACTGCCCCCGCTGGAGGATTCTTTCCACCTAAGGTACTGTGTTCCGCCTGGCTTCCCTTGCAACCGACTGTAAGGGGTAGATTTAGCCCCCGGCTTTCGAACCTGGGTTAGCCTGGGACACCCTGGCTAAACTTTTCTGAGCCGAACTAAAACCTCTCTGAACTCCCTGCAAGACTTTTTAAGCTTGTTGTCGTTGTGTGATCTTGGGTGCATTTTGCCCTGCTCTCTCCAAGAGTGGGCCCGGCCTATGGACTTTGGCTCACAAGTAACTTTTGACTTTCCTGCCTTGCTTAAGAGTTCCTAAGTATTAGTGTGGTGTATTTTCCTACATTCTGCCTTTTTCCCTCCCTTTTTCGTTAACTTATTGGAGTGCCATCTATAGTTAAGCGCTCACCTCTGTCTGGAAATAAGTGGTGTTAACTAAGACTTGTCGGATAAGGAATACGGGATGTATATATAATTGTAACTGTGTTTAGAGTGATTTACAATATTAGTGCTGGAGTGTTTCAATAAGTGTGTTTTTAAATACATAATTATATACCTTGATACCAAAGCTCTGGTCAGTGTTTGCTTGTGCTATTGCACCTGAGTGCCTATTGTGTATACTTTACATACTGCCTAACTCTTCTTGAGGGAAGTCTGACTGCTCAGCCACAGCTACCAGGTAAATCTGGGTGGTACAGACTGCTACCAAGTGGGTTTACTGCCAACACCTGTAGTCCTAAATCTTTTCCAGTGGTCCCCAATTGAACTGCACAGGTTTCTGCCTAACACCTAGGAAACCCAAGTCGCACTTTGTCATGATTGGCCTGGGTAGTTGTCCGGGCTGGACAACCCCCCTGCTGCGTGATTGACAGCCAGGCTGTGTGAATGGGGGTTTTTCGCATAAAAGCCAGGTCTCTTGGGCTAGAAGTCAGAGAGTCGCCACTGGAACTACAAGGAACCGAAGAGAAGCGGAGAGAACGACAGCTGCTGCAACTACCCCGTCCAGGTGAAGCCCTGCTGCAGTCCTGAGCTATCTTCCCTTCAACGACTTAGAGAAGATCCATTCCGGAGTCTTCTTCCCTTGAGCTTGGTGGGGATAACCAGCTGATCTTCCACAGCCAGAGGATCCTGTTCCTTGGTCAAAATCGCTGCACGCTGCTGTAGTGGTCCGGATAGCCATCTGAAGAGCCTCTCCTGTTTTTAAGGAGCACACCTTTTATTCCTAGTCGCTGCTGCCGGCCTCATCCCTTTGTGGTGCAGACCCCCTTCAGACGTCCTCCTTCACAAAGAAGCTCCAGGAATCGTGGCTCTCTGGGAAACCAACAGGAACAACTGCCAGGGCAACAGCTGCACCATTGGAACAAGGTACTGTGTTCTGCTTGAGGAAACTGGGTGAATCCCTTTTCTTCATTTCCAAGGCTTGACCTTGTCTTCCCTCCTTCTTATAACTTTTGCTTCCGAACATTGACAATATCGAAGTACTTTTGGCTACGTTGAATCGTGAACTGTCTGACTGTGTGATCTTCCGCAACAGGCCCCCGGTGTCACTTGACCCTGGCTCCGGCCCTTTGACTTTTGAACTCCTGTCTCTGAGTGTTTCTCGATTCTGTCTGCCTAACCAAAATATTGCCTGTGATTTTTGCCTCCAACTCCCTCTGGGTATCTCGGGTGCTAAGTGTGTTTTTGCCCCGGTAGCATTTCATGTCATGGATACGCGTTTATTTAGTAGACCGAATTGTCAAAAAGTGATTGCAATCGTATTTGCGGTAACATGTTTTGTTCGTAACACCGGTTCATTCAAACACAGGGTACTTACCTTGAGACTTACTGTACAAAGTGAATTGGTTAGTTGTATATTTAACGTGTGGTTTTTGTTTACGTTTAATAGAAGTGTTGTGTTTATAACTAATGGTTTAAAAATAAATGTACTTGAAACCTTGAGTCAGTGTTTGCTTGAGTCACAGTAATTGTGGTCCCTTTGTGTAATCTCTGCTACTGCTCATATACTCTTGAGATAAGCCTGGCTGCTCCGCCACTGCTACCACTCTGACATAGTAGTACAGGCTTGTACCAAAGGTAAAACTTGTATTGCCACCTGTAGTCTTAATTGTGTGTAGTGGTCCCTAAGGGCACTGCACAGGATTCTGCCTAACAATAGCTAGTACACAGTTAAGTTCCGCAGTCGGTCAACGACTGTGTGCACCTGATTGTATACTGGCCCAGACATCATGTCTGGCACTGGGCACATAATTGTGATGTGGTGCCGTTCTGCACCTCATGGTGGCGGAAAAGCTTCCGGAGAACAGCTGAGCTGGAAAACGATTATCATAGATGAGCAATCCGTGGAAGGAACATCCATCAGAAAGAACATTACAGAGAGGTAAGTAATTTGTTCCACAGCAATGCTAGTGTCACAAAAGAGGAACCAAGTATCCTCAGACGTAATCTGGAGTTCTCAGCACACATTTATTTTCCCATATATGAAGAGGGAACACTTCGGGTGTAAGGCATTTTTGGGGTTCTTTTATCTAACTTTGTGTGTCCCCTAAACCTTTTGCTGACCTTATTTTTATTTGTTTTGTATGCTTTGATGTATTCAACCTTTTCATACAAAAAAACATACTTGTAAACATACATGTACTAAAATGAAAAGTAAAAATTTGAAAAAGCGGTACAAAGATTAAAACTGATCATGATTAACAGGTTTGGTTAATACAGAAATGTCTTTTTAAAAAAATCGTACCCCTGGGATTTGCAGCCCAACTTATTCCCTGCCCCCAACCTTTGTGTAAAGACTGGAGGGGGCTATCTGTACTTCTACCTACTATATGGTTGGGGATTGCGGAAGAGGCACAGAGCACCCCAGCCAAGGTTTGCTAATGGTAGAATGGAAGAGCAACCAAAGGCTGAGACTCCAGGGAGGTGATGCAGGCTGGTTCTTAGGTACAGTGAATCCACACGCCCCCACAAAGGACTGTCCGTACGCTGTGAGGTGCTACCCTAGATCTTTTATTGACAAACATAGATTTAAATATGTTGGGTTCGGATTAATATATACCAATAAATAACACACTTTGTACTCAGGCAACACTATACTACTAAGGGTAAATATATACACATCTATGTAGTATCACAATATACTTAGATTCAATTAAAATGCACCAATTTCTGACAGTTAATAAAAAGCATAACAATTACTAAGCAGTGTGTGACTTCATAGACATTAAGGTAGAAAGGCAGTAATATGTTAGAACATTGGCAGAATGCTTCCCTCAGACTAGAAATGCAATACTGTATGAGGATCCACCCACCTGGGCAACCTGTAAGAAAAAGTGAAGGTGTCCTTTATCTTGTCTATTACAGCCCAGTCCATAAATGTTAAATAATACTCTAGCTACTTTTCTTTCCATAAATCCCACTACCCCAAAGTACGCGAGATTGCACAGGAAAACAAGACCCAAGATGAATCTGGGACCCCTAGATGAATCCTGAGGCTGGAAGATGCTCTTCCTTGTCACAGTACCTTGTGTGCCTTGAAAGGCGAAGTGGTTGAGTTTCTTGACTTTACTCAGTGAGACCCCTCGAGGATGGAACCCCCTTAGGAGGAGTCGTCGCTGGGATGTCAGTGTTGAGAATAAGGGAACAAGCAGTGTCGGAAAGGCAGCAATGTAGGACTTTTCGCGGTGGTCTCCGATGTCAGGCTGCTACGCCGGCTGTGGATGTCCCGCGAAGGTGAACCTTGCTGTGGACCTCGACAAGGCCTGACTGTAGAAAATAAGGCCCTTGGTGGCCGGGAATGACTCTCTGTGGCGACAGGTGCAGTGACAGAAGTAGGTGTCGAGTTTCGGGATTTCTCGGTTCAGAACCTTTCAGTGCTGCACCCGCAGCACAGACCCCAGAATGGCTTCTGGCAACCTGGACTATACAACAGGACTGGACTGTGGACCCTCAACAAGTCTGGACCCTTGGAAAGTCGGCTTTGGATTTTGGTGGTGGGGAAACCTACCAGTGGACACTCCTGCAGACAGCGACCGTGGACTTACTCTTGTGTGGAAAAGTGGATAGATGTCATGGCAGCAGTGCCCCTTGAGGGATTCTTCAGTTATTTGGAACTTTTGCAGCTCCAGGTGTTAGGCAGCACTATGCCAGGTTACCCCCTCATCCGGGTGATACTCAGCAGCTTGGCTTCCTGCTGTCACAAACACTTCTCCGGACCTTGGGTGAGACGGATGGACTTCTTGGGCTCAAGGTGTCCATGCACTCTTCTTATCGACTGACAAAGATCTCTTCTCCGGACGACAGGCACACAGGACTGGCTTCCAGGACACTTCGGGTGAAGATCAGCAGTTGCACGATGTTCCCTCCTAGCTTATGGGAAGAGGTTGCCTCTCCAGCTCCTCTCTCAATTTCATCCTTGGATTTGCTCAGCAGTCTTCGGAGTTGCAGCCGCAGACTCCTTCCTCCAGCTGGATCCATGATACAAGCTTCTGTGGACTTCAAAACAAATTGGTGAATGAGGGGTCCATAGCTATACACAAATGTTCCCCATTCACTCAGGCTGAGCCAGGCTCAACCAGCCAATCACACACAAGTGTATTCATCTAGGCAGGCACTAGCCTGGGAGTACTTGGGCAACAAGTTTGGCTTGCTTTCTCTTAGAAGTTTGGGCAACCTACAGTGAATTGTCTTGTTAAAGCTTTTGCTGATAGGTTAAGTGGGCATATCCTATTTTGGGGTGGCACACTTCTTTGAATCATATGCCATTTGGTCCTAACTTCTCCACTCATGGATTTGCTTACTTTCCTACATATTGCTTGTGGATCTTTATAGAAATTCGATTAACTCTGATTGATCTGTTTGGTTGAGCTTTCTCATTAAGGCCAGGCAGGTCCCTGCTAGTCAGGTTTGTTTATCCTGGCTACTCACAAAACGCATGAGTGCAGCATGCTACATGAGGGCAGTTGAGTGTATAGAATTAATCTCTCTTTTTTATAACACGTGGTCACTTCCTGTTGGCTCTTTGGTTTGCAATTTCATTTCCTATACTCTTTGTACTAACTAGAATGAAATGTTGTGAATTTTGATTTATTTAGACTGTTCTGTAAAATATTGAGATTGAGAGCTTCTGAGTATCTAGTGTTATACCTTGTGAACACATAACGAAATGCTTCAATGAAAGAGTTTATAAGTATGTTTTGGATCTTTTTCAGTATGATTTGCTCTTGAAGAAGGGCTCTTTACCCCGAAATGCGTCGAGCACAACCCAGATTCTTTGGCCTTTGCAAGAAACCGGTGCCATTAAATTATCTGCACTATTTTTATCACTTTCTGTGCATCATTTGTCTGAACTTAGTTTTTGTTCTGTTGATTTTTGATTTTCCGCATTACCGCCGCAATTCCACACCACCATACTAAAACTTTGGTGGTGAGGCAGAGGAGACACCTTCAGCAAAATGCTGGAGGTTATTCTGCTACCTTACCACCAAAGATTTGCAAAGTCTGTGGAATTACAGCCGGCAGAATTACCGTCGGTGGTAATTCCACCGAAAACCCCATGGAGTCTAATTAACTCCATATATGGGGACTAACACTGCCATACCATCACTTACAGTTAGGCGGTAACAGTAATTACATCTGGCTGTATTCCGGCAGATTTACCACCGGAATACGCCAAACTTGTAATGAGGCCCCTTGGAGGCCAATGGACTTTTTTAGCCTTTCTTCTTGTTATGAGCGGAATTTTACCTGAAGTCCCCCTGCAGCTGAAAATCCCTTTAAATGTGCTGCCTTGGTGGTCTATATGGATACCAGGGCAGGGGCGCTTGTTTAGCACCCCATGTTGTCTCAGTGGGATCTTTCACCCAGAAAGTCTATTGCGGATAGGCTGGTGGCAGCTTCACATTCTAGTTTTGGCTACACCATACTGTAGGGATTGTACTGCATTCATGGTCACTGCCCATCTATGGTGGCCATTTGGGTACTTAGGCATTTTGGAAGTCCTACAGCCCCTTGTATTGTGACACTTCTCAGTTTCAAAGGGCATGAGGGATGGCGAAAAAGCTGTTCTGCTTACATAGGCTTGTACAGAGGCCTCTGTAAATACCTTTTCCAGTTTAATCTGGGTTTGGGTCTGCCAGACATCCCAATTCACATCTATGTGGGTGTGCCAGTGTTCATGAAGGTTTGTCTGGCTGGCTGCCAAAACCTAGACTTCTGCCATGTTTAGGATTTGTGACAGGATTTCCCCAGCCGCTGTGTGGATGTGTAGGTCTGTGAAAATCCTCTTCCATTATTTGGAAAAAAAACCTTGGAGCTTCCAGTGAAGTCTGCTGGTGAGGTGGACTGCTCCTGAGGATGCTGTGACTTGCTATCCTGGCAGGACACTGTCCTTTGGTGGATGCTCTCCTGCCTCTGCATACTTGAAGAATCCTTGCTGGGCACCTCGGCTGCTTCCTTTGGCCTCCATTGCGGAAACCTAAGGCCTCCTGTGCTGGAACCTCCATTTCGGCAATCCCTGTGTTTTCTTAGACGTCTTCCTGGCATTTCTGGACCGAGGACGGAGTCTCTGCTGCCTTTGTGGAGCTCTAATTGGCTTGCTGTTAGTCCGCCTTGTTTTTCGCCCCCGAGGGATCTATTGTATTTCCTCCAGCCATCGTTTAACGTCCAGGGACTGTTTACTACTGCTGCCTGGCTGATCGGCGACTCCACCTGAAATGCCTCTGACCAGCTTGCTGGGTGTCTTCACTGCTTCTTTGCTGCTGCAGTACCCTTCTCTTTGGAGGACTTCAAGAGTAAATTCTTCTTGGGTGGAATCCTGGTGGCTGGGCCCACCTGGACCTGGAATTCTGTTCATATCGACCAGACACCAAGCATCGGCTAGCCATACCCAATCCCGACTTCTATATTCAACTACGCACTCCTGCTTCTTGGGTCGTTCTGCCACAACAAGCACTGAGTAGCTGCGCCTGGGTCCTGTAACCCCTTTTACATGTTTGGTTCTGTTCTACAATGTTGCCTGGGCAGAGTGGTTTTTGCACCTCTCCCGACCCCCAACCTCAACCATATTACGTTGTGAAATTAGGATGCCTCTGACGCCTAGCCTGATGGTTGCCACCACTTCTGCACCTATGGAATGTAAGTACTACTTACCTACTAACCTAATACTCACCATAGCTGGGAGAGACCTATTAGGTTTGTCCCATTAAATCTTAATATAAAGGCCAGTTGTATGTTTGTCAAATGCCGTGATGTGCAGTAGAGGCTGCCTGAACGCACAGAATGCTGCGCTAAAGGGAGCTGTTGCCATGGGATATAGAATTGTCCTACAATACTGTGTCAATGAAAACCTGCACTTTGGCCCATGTACACAGGCCTGTACACTAGTTAAACCATATCCTTTGAAAACTTTGAAAAATCTTTGAAACTGACATTAAGAAGTACTGAACTGCAAACTGCCATTTGAAGTTTGCGCCCCTTGGGATAATGAACTTTTCTGAGCACCTGTGGTAAGTTTTCTGATGATTTGATATGTGTTTTAGCATGAAAAATTGCTGTAATTCACTCATGATTTCTCTCCCTGTGTAGCTAAATTGTTCATGAATGTGTCTGTTATTTTCTACAGGGTTAATGGGCAAACACGGCCTTTATAGAACATGTGCTGCATTTACTTTAATTTACCGGATTGTTGAGTATTTAGGTCTTCCTACCTGTGTAACCATATCTCTCCCTCTTACTAAACTTGAAAGTTTGGTGTACCTGTCTTTCCACTGCGTTTTAAAGGTAGTTGATTTTACTTGAGCCCTTCACTGTTTCTATACATACTGTATTGTCGGTTTACGCTCCATATGGTACTTATTTGAAATGTGTTTTAACTAATGCAATACTTCTATTAAATAGTTTGTACTTAATGTGTAGTGTATTTTGTTATTTTGTGGGCTTAATTGTACCTTAATCCCAGCTCCCTCCCCAAATAAGGGTGAAGATGGACTTCTCTGCTTGGTTAACATTGAGTTTATTTTCGACTAATTTGGTGGACACTCCGTGCACACGCTCCAGTGCTGGGCTGAATCCCTCACCAATTCCGATAAATCTCTATCATCTGGAAATAAAAGAAAATGTCAAACCCTCTAGGAAATGGATAACTACATTATAATACAAAAGGCTCCTTCCACTCCACAGCCTTTCTTTCATAATTAAGTCTACTGACCGCCCGCAGGCTCAAAATCAAGTTGGGCTTGGTGATCAGTACCAACGAGTCTAGCCTTTTGGCATACTTGTAGATCCTACGTGATAGTGCTGTGGGCTATAGGTGAGATGCAAGGAACCAGCTGTGAACCGAAATAAATCAGATTTCCGGGGCGGCACTGACTTCTAACACCAGGAATAAACATCACCCTTCATTAGCGTGATGCTGGACAGTGCGAAAGCACTGGTAGCTGGTGGTGACCAGTATCTTCTGGGATGTCAGGCGGAGATTCAGACTAGCACTGCAGGGTTCATGTGTAATTACTAGTAGGTAATGCAGGGTTCAGGCAGTATCGCCTCCCAGGAGGCAACAAGAGGGAAACCAGGATGTCTGGACACACTGGAATAGAGTAGGTGAAGAGTGGAACTAATCCGACAGGATGAACTGAAAGATAGCAGGGAAAGGCGGCTCTAGAAGCAAGCTGGGTGTAAATCCACATGCAAGACTGGAGACAGACTTGCATAATTAAGGCAGATCAGAAGGTAGAGAGCGCTGCCTAGAGGGACAACAGAGGGCCAGGAAGTTAGAACTCCACCATCCCTTTATGGCATCACTGATAAAAGGGATATTGCACCCCTGAATGGTTTGAACAATCTTCCTAGTCCCTACAAGCTGCTGAGCCCACATGCTCAATAGACCCTCCACCTTGGACTGGATTCTCTTTCTGGGTACAGGATCACTGGGGTACTCTGAGGTCCTCAGGTGGCTCTCTGGGTCCTGAGGCTGTTGGCCCTACCAATGATATTGGCCTTGGGCCTCAAGGCTTTCCACCTGTTCTACTGGGATCTGGCTTCATTCCAGCCCTGTACCCACTGGTCTCAACACTGGCAAGCAATTCAATTTGGCCCTGTTGGCTTGGCCAATGATGGTTTACTTTTGACCTCTCTGTCCTCCCCTTAGCTCTTTGCTTCTCCACCTCCTCTTGTTGTCTCTCGTCCAAATGAGACTTTTCCTATCTGACGACTTAAGAATTATTGAATTCGTAGATGAGAATCTCATGGCTAGTGTCTTTATCCACACAACATCCCCTGTTGTGAAAGGTATGCTGCTGGAGGCAGCTGAAAGTTTACAAATGTTGGGTTTCGACCTCACACCTGTGAAAGAAACTGATGACGTACACCAAACTGCCAACGATACCAGGCAGAAAAGGCAAAACGTTATCCAGCAAGTAGACCAAACGGGGGAAGGCTAATGAAGAAAAACACTGGGAAGAAGCCCTGTGTAACTGTCAGGTTCTGTTTCATTAGGTTAGGTATGTGTGCTTGAGAATGCTAGTTGTTTTCTCTTATGGAGTTGGATTGGCCTTAACTTTCCCTTACATAGTGTGGAGAATTTTCCTTGCCAAGATGGAGGATCCCAGATAGTACCCTGTCATTCTAAACTGCCTTTCATTGTCAAAAGCCCAGCTGAGAAGACCTGTATTTTGATTACTCCAGTTTTTAAGACCTAGTGTTTCCTGTTGAGCAGCAATCAGCAGCAACAGGTTTTAGGAGTCACAGGAGCGGTTCAGGAAGCAGGCAGAGTCATCAGGAGTGCTCTCAGGAAGATAGAAGCTAAGTGTTTGAACTTTACATTTTAAGACCTTAATTTAGAAATTAACTATGAGACTACATAACTGTTATTAACTTCCCAAGTTGCTGAAGACAGTGCAGATGTAAATATTATTCTTCTTTGGGGCTAATGAAAGTCTGATTACGCTCAGTAAGCGTTTAACTTTAGATTCTATGGCAAGACAGGAGCCTCACATTATGCATAACAATCTTTACTCTGAAACCACAGCAGCAAAGAAAAAAAACTTTACAAACGAAAAAGTTTGAAAAACAGAACTAAATAGAGTTCAATGTCACTGTAAGGGGAACTCCCCAATCCATCATGGAGGACAGGTCATGCCCTGCAGGGAAACAATGAGCAGGGACCCTCCTCTATATAAGTCCCTTACTCCAGTCCCAACTCCTCTTTCTTTGCTACCGACACCACAGCTAAGGCACTCCTTTCGTTGTGTCTTGCATGTTAGTCAGTAGTGCTAGGCATTATCAGTACATTAAGGCCATAAATTGTGTGAAGTTAATACATATATTGATTTCTTTATTGTATAGGTAAGTGTTCTGCTTTGACACTGTATCTGGGAGGCCGTATGCGGCCGTTGCTTTAATTAATGTGTTTGTGTCATTATGGTAGCAGCTGTTCGCATGGAGCTTCTGGTGAGCGTGTATTGTTTTTTTTTTTTAATCCCGTGTGCGCTGGTCTAATGGAAGCTTTTGCTTCAGATCAGCACGCACGGGCCTCTCTTTCATTTAGAGGTCACCTGGCAGGTCTTGCCTTCCCTGTGATGATTCCGCACACGGTCCTCTGTTAAAATTAACAAGACCATCAGTACCCCTTCAAGCCTCACTTCCATAAATCTTGTCTAAAAGAGTCTTGTTGCGAGAATTGTGTGTGCTGCTAGACTCCTCCATGGCTAGTGCCATACTCCTTCCTCTTACTTCCCAGCCTTTTGAAGTGTTACCTTTTAACCCTGTATAAAGGGAAAACGTGCTTAAAATTGAATAATTGGTTTCCAGTGCAGTGTGCGCCGCTATGAAGGAAGCTGCTAAAGCTTCAGACCTGGAGCCACGAGCATATGTGTTTGTTTATTTTAAAATGCCTGGGAGTTCCAGGTGCTATAGTGGGCTTGCCTGCCCTCTATGGTGCATGGGCCCTGTGTTTTCAAGTGAATAGTTTATGTAACAAACCTTCTGCTTCACTACAGAAACAGGGTGGCTCAATAATAGTGTGTCATGCTTACCAGGCAGGAAGACTTGGGTTCGTTTCCACTCGGGTTCAGTACATATTTATTTATATATGTTTTAAAAGAAAATTATATATTTAAATTTCATATTTTAATAAGAATTTTGTAAGTGGCTTATTGGCAATGCGCCTGTATTTTAAGCAAGACCAAGCAGAGGAACCGGGGTTTGAATACCACTAAGAAATAAATTGAAATACCAGCACGTAATGCACTGCCAATCTGCAGCTTGGTTTAAGTGCTGCATATGGCGTTGGTGATTACCTTCACTGTAGGTGTGCCATAACCTGCTCGGTGGCAGGCTCTGCCTGTGTTATACTGCAAGGCTGCCCCTTGTGTACTGCTGGTTGCCACACCCTGCTAGGGTGAGCAGTTTGAGGTACACTTGCTCAGTGTACTATTTTGATGAACAATATTTTAAGCTGTGCATGAAGCACATTAACGGTCCTATTGGCAGTAGCCGAATGGCTCAATGAGCATCAGCTTTTTATAAGGGGCCTGAATTCGGACCCCTGTTGGAACGTAATGCCACTTTCTAGGGGTATTAGTTTGTATTTTATATTTATTTTATGTTTATTTATTTAGTACTTCAAAGAAAAGTGTGTTTGGAGGGTCGTTAACAGACCTATAGGAGGGCCTACCTTCCTCTCTAGCCATCACTCACGTGCGAACCTAAGTCTTTTAGTAAAATTCTGTCGGCCCATAGTTTAGGTAGTACAGGACAACTGTCATGATCCCTGCTTCCAAGGGGTCAGGACTTGCCTCACATCCTTGGAAGCAGGCCCATAACCTTGATCCTGGGTACCAGCCAGTCCCTATCGGGACCTTTTGGACCTTGTCCTGGCGCCAGTGGCACCAGGCTCATAAAGATGACCGGTCCCGGCGCTGGAAGCGCCGGGCTCATAATGCTTAAGAGTGCTTGGGTGGACCTACCTGCAGCAGACCATGCTGCTTACACCAGCTCGATGGTCTCTGATCCTTCTCTGCCTGGAACTACTTTTCCTGTCTGGGTGGAGCAGGAGTCACTCCCTGGAATCAGAACACAGGAACTCTTTTCTTACCTGGGCGAGGCTGTTGAAGAAGATGCCTAAGCACTACAGAAGGCTATTTAAACCACACCCGATCGATGAAACGTGCTTCGCGTTATTCTGCATCTGCAGCAGGACGCTCACCGTGTCAGCTCCAGTCTTCCTGATATTCTTCAGCTCCAGTTCCTGTGAAAACGAATTCCTTACCTGCTAGAGATCCGATCCTCAGCTGCATCTGCCAAGACAAAACAACAGGTTCGCAGAATTCAATTTGAGAGCAGCGCTCTTACTTACCAAATACGGCAGCTTCTTCCAAAGCCTTCCGCCGCTTTCTTCGGCTCCCCATCGACATCTGCAAAGAAAAGGACTTGATTAAGCATTGCATTCTTGAATTGCTTACCTGCGCTCCGCACGTTCTGAACTTCAAGAAGCGCTGCATGCCGGCATCTGCAAAACAAAGGGAGACATTTTAAGGCGCATTCTAAACCAACCATAAACTTTCTACTTACGTGCTCGCACGTTCGCCGGCATCCATCTAGCAACGCTCTCTGCATCCACGATCTGCAAGGACAAAAGAGACATTAAGGCGTGCTTTTGAAACAACCAGCAGTCATTTTACTTACGTGCACCGCGCTTCATCTTCTTCGTACATACGCGCTTGCACGATCCTGGGCACTTATTCAGCAGCGTCCATTGCACCTAAACCTGCAGGACAAAGAGAGACATTAGAAAGGGTGACAGCAACCGGTCATCTTTCCTACTCACCTGCTCGCCGCATCATTCCTCTACAATTTCAATCTTGACACCCTGAGACTGAGCAAGGGACTAAATTAAGGGTGCTCCAATAACTATCAAGAAACCGCTCGTGCGGTAAACGGCGGTATCTTCCAGCATCAACCTCTGCAATCAAGAGGATTGTCAGTGAACCAGTGAAGTAACTGGTACTTGCGCCCCTGCAAAGACGCAGGATGGAGAGCCCGGCCTTAATATATCTAAGGTGAGCAAGCCACGCCCTTGGTTCGAATAAGAGGACTGAGGAAGGAGAAGTTCAGTCAATCCAGTTCCTAAATCCTTGTTCTTCCGTCTGCAGACACCTCACTCTACACGTCCGGTACATCGTGAGAAGGGGACCAGCCCTAGGAGAAGGCCGAGATCTACGAGTCACACTAGAAGACACGGCGACAGCTCAGTCCAGCCCAGCGCCTCCGTGGAAATCAGGTGAGCGTTACAACAACTCAGTCCTTTTTTCCTTAGGCATTTCTTTCACAATAATTGCCAGCTCAGTCTCTATTTGCTTATGCAAATAATTGGTGATCTCTACTCTACTTGCCTTCATAAGGCATTAAAATATTAGATAGTCATGGTATCCTTCTTTGCCCAGAAAAGTGAAAGACCACCAAAAGAGAGATAGATGAAGTCTAGAAGGATTGTACCGGGTGTTGTTTTGGGTTACTGAGTTTTTTTCTCTTTACTAGCTGCAGGGAGAAATATCCACTAATTTCCCTGATGGCGTGCACGGGCTGTGGGGCATGATGTGCGCATTGGGTTTGCCTGCTCAGCAACACCGTTTCCAGTCCTTAAAGGGTGGCGTGTTTTCCCTTTCTATTTGTCCCAATATGTCATTAAACGAGCCAATATAAAAAAAATTGGCAGTGACAAGGTCAGCTCAAAGGCAACTGTTTAGTCTTGTAAGCAAGACAACGTGGAGCAACCCAGGGTCTCACCCTGATGCAGTGTTTAGGAAACACTGGCCGATATCGAAGGTAAGATGACCTTATAATAATAAAGTTTTAGCGCCGCCCCTATAGCTTTTTTCTCCCAAGACTTTGTCTATCCCGCTAATTTGTATAGAGATTCTCCTCTGCTCGAGGAGTACAAGCACAGTTTTACCCTCAAGGTGTTTCTCGTTGCAGTTTATAAATGGCTGTTTATTTTCATTCTCTTTCCCTTGACAGTTTTCTCCTTGATCCTTTTCCCTGATCTCTGGAGATCAGCCTTTCAGGCACGCGGAGGTCCAGACCTCAATTTGGAAGGGTTGGTGGTCTCAGTATTCCTTCCCAGTTTCAATTACTGAGCTCAATAATTATCCCAAGCCCCTGCCCCTTCCCCTTCTCTCCCCTCACCCGCTACCCATTTAGGGGGGATTGCCTACTAAGGTTACACCTCTGGTAGGATCTCCTGATGGTTTTTCTGTTTTCCCTTTAGCGGAAGTTCTCATTCATGACCAGTGTGGAGCTCGCGCTGGACAATTTGCTTTCCGTCTGTTCCCTTTCCACTTCACCAGTTTCCTGTTATTTCACTAACTTAGCAGAGCCGCTGCAGGCTCACCTCAGGTCCTAAGAGTTCCGGATGATGCTTGTTTTTGTTTCTGGCTAAGTTCTCTGTTTTTCCAGTGGAGATAATGGGGCCCTCTCTTACAGTCATGGGGGTTGGCTTTATGTGCAAGAGTATATATTGAAGAGAGGTAAGGTCTCTCTTCTGGGGATTTTTCCTTAGGTAAGTGGAGGAAGTTTATCTTTTCCTAGGAAGGGAGAATCTCCCTCCGTAGCATTGAGGGGTCTGGGAGGGGTGTTCTTTTCCATTCATGTTATTACAGCCTCTCTGTCACTGGGTGTTTCAGCAACTCAGCATTAGCCATCCCCGCAAGTGTCTGTTAGTACGATTGCTTAAGGAGACACTTCATTAGTGACTGGGTTCACGTAGCCGTCTGCATGGCAGGTAGACCTTTTTTGGTTCCCTCTGGAGATTGTTCTGCAATAAAGTGCTAGCACAGTGCTGGGGGTGTCTAGATAGTTCAGATTTACTAAAACGAAGGTTAGTCCTCTTCCGTAAAGCAGCTTTATATTTACTGTTTAGTGATCAGTTTTCTTTGCAGTCTAGAGTCTTTCTCAAGACTTGGTGTTTTGTGGGTCCTCCTTTGGTTGTTTTATGTTCCCCTAGGGGTTTTATCAACCATGGGGGAGGGGATAGGTCCAAACACCTAGCGCTTCTAGCAGGGAGTTCAGGTATCACTAAGATGGGAGCAATTGGAGGTAGATAAGTTCCTCTTTGCCAAATTTGTCTCTTAAGGATCAGGTTTATGTAAGTATCTCCCTATGGTCACGATAGCAAAGTTCCCTTTTTTCAGGGGTTCAGGGGTCTGAGGGTCTCCGTCTTTACGGCTTGACAAATTTAGCTCTTCCTGGGGTTTTTCAAGGATTTGGGGAATATCTCTGTCATCAGTGTCCCCTGGTTGGGCTCTTCTTTGTAAGGATGTTATTTAACACCCACCTGCTGGGTTTCAGGTGTGGCCCCTCTCTTCCATCCCCGCTTCTGCCTCCAGAAGACGTAATCTTTTTCTGGGTTAAGAAAGGTTTACTGGTATAAAATGGTGTAATTAAGGACAGGATTTGGGGTACACTCTTCTGGGTGCACAAGGCCCTCAAGTCTTTAGCTTTTAGCTCCACCTAAACTAGGTGGTCCTATAACATGTTACTAAGGTGTCCCTTTGACTCCCGCTTGGGCCTTCTACCAAAGGTTTGCCGTTCAAATTCTGTTTCTCCAGGGTAATGATGTGATGTGTTTTGTTTCCATTATGATTCCTTTCATCAACACATGGGATGGAACAAACTATCATTTCACCCCTTGGGGGTGGGGGTGTGGAGGGGGTAACATTTTTGATCTCCAGGAGAACAAAGTGTTTAACTTCTTTCGTTTATTGTCTAGGTACCATAAGTTGGTATGACTAAGTGTTTTAAATGTGTGATGTTGAAGACAAAGGATCTTATTATTCCTATGTTTTCTCCTGCCTATTACTATAGGAAGACTTTTTTTGTGGTGTCTCCCCACCCCCTCTTTGTAACCAGTTGGTTTTGGTGGCCGGTGAGGAACGCTGGAATTGGCACATCTTCCTAGTTCTTTGCAGTTTAAACTGCTATGCTTTAGGACAGTTATTGGGGCAGCTTTGCCTGGGGGAATACTTTTGTAATCAGTTGATTGGTCGAAATAGAAACATTTAAAACACTTCTCTCCTATTATTATGGTATTGTCACTATTGTATTGATTGATCATGTTGTAATTAATATGATGCAAGGGCTTCAAACTTGCATAATATGAGCCTCCTGTCTTGCCATAGAATGACTAATCCACCGTCACTAGCGTGAGAAGGGGGTTTAGATTCTATTTAAGACAAGGAGGCGAGTATTATCCCACCCACCCACCCTTGATATGATATGACCTGTATAGCGCGCCTATACACAGGTGTTTCAAGAGAGAACATTATTTGCTTTGTTGTTCTTCCCATCCACCCACCCTTCTTTGTTTGTTGTTCTTACAGCTTCAGGCTGAGATGTTCTGTTCAAGAACGGTGGTCACAGTTACAAGATGGGGAAAGTGCGTGATCCGGGAGCTTTGCTGGATTTTGTCTTCATAATTTATCATCTGGTCTGTGCAGTGGATGTCTGGTTCAAGTCTGCTACAGAAAGAGGAGCTTGGATTGGAGTAAGGGACTTATGTAGAGGAGGGTCCCTGCTCGTTGGTCTCCTGCAGGGCATGACCTGTCATCCATGATGGATTGGGGAGTTCCCCTTACAGTGACATTGAACTGTATTTAGTTCTGTTTTTCAAACTTTTTCATTTGTAAAGTTTTTTTCTTTGCTGCTGTGGTTTCAGAGTTAAGATTGTTATGCATAATACTCGCCTCCTTGTCTTTAATAGAATCTAAACCCCCTTCTCACGCTAGTGAGGGGGATTAGTCATTGGACTTTATATTACAAGTACGAGCAGCCCGTGTGGTTGCTAGGTTACAGGTGTGCACGTGCCAGCGTTTCAGTCAGTTGTTCCCAGACCTTGCGTTCACCGGCGGTATGCTATGCGACTTCGGCAACTTATTTTATATATTAGCACTAGTGTTTGTGCCAGTCATCTGGCAGCTCTATTAGTGTCAGCGTGCAGAGTAGGGCACTTATGTTTTTATTTGCTACTTGTTGTTTGTTAAATCTAAAAGCTAGTGGTTATAGTAAAACACAGCAAGCGTATAGAAACTAGCTTACCATAGTATAAGGGTTTTACTCCAATTGAGTTTCTTTTTGGATTCGGGTCTCCGAATCCTTCAAGTGTTGTTGCACGCGTGCGGCGAGATACTAAAGACATTGGGCGCGGAAACGAATACTTCAGTCATTGCACGCGTGCACGGGTATGACAAGCCATTCTAAAGACATTGCGCTCATGTGCAGGATAAAGTAATCTGTGTTACTGTAGTTACGCGCTTGCACGGGTGTAGCAATCATTTGTGAAAGTAAACCACTCGTTGCGCGGAATAGAAGGGGGGCGTCCTTCTGACATTCATCCCAACGCAAGTTACATTGCAAGAGAAACTTTTCAAGCTGAAACTTTTAAAAGAATATACTTTAGTTTGAGGAACATAGAACTGTAACTTTTAAAAGATAAAGTTGTGGGACTTCCAAGGTGACATGACTGGCAAGGAAAAGTTATAAGGTTCTGCAGGAAGAGACTGCTACCAAGGAACCTGAAGGTGTAAAGGAACTGATCTGTGTACAGCATTTACCCACAAGACAGCAGCAGCAGAAGGCAAAGGAGTGAAGGCTGCCTTCATTAGTTGATTGAGCAACAAGCAAGTATTTCACCTCCTCTGGGCAATCGGTAGAGGAGAACCGGGTATGGTTTTTGGGCTATTGTGTTTAGGATGTTTAGTAGAGCCAAAGGTAATTATAGAGTACTTTCTAAAAGTGGTATTTTGTTCCTTTTGCCTCATCTGCAGGTTTGGTGAATCCCATCGGTGAAACCTGGTGTTTTCTTATTGTGTCCACTTGCCACCCTTTCCCGCAGGGGTGAGTAACGCAGAACTGTATCTAAAACTAGTTCTGGGTGTAACACCTTAGGGGGACTGTTGGGGGTTCAGCAGCTTCCGCTGACATCAACTTGTAAGCTCATCCTGACAGTAACCGAATCAACAGCCATACTTCACAAGATCAGTCGACGACGACTCAGGAAGACCCAACCTGAACATCTGTAACGCTCACCTGGTATCCACGGGTACGTCACTCTTCTGACCTCTTACGACCTCGAACCCTTCCCTGGAGGCTATTCGACTGGAGACTGGGCCTGAAACACAGGATTGGTAGAGTTTAACTCCCTATTGTCTCTGTGTGCTTGAACCCCTTCTTCCCCGTGGTCCAACCCTTCCCTTTGATCCACAGCTCACCTTGTTTTCTTGGATAGTGTGGTCTCCGTCCTGCCTTCAGCGCAGGGGCGCGTTGATTGATGCGGGCTCGTTGCTGCCTAGTTACTTCACTGGCAAGAGTCCGACGGGTAAGTATAATGAGTCTTTTGAACAGTTCTCTAACTTCATTCCTTTCCTTCCTTAGATGATGGCCGGCGTCCGGGGATGGCGGCGTGCTGCTGAGATGAGTAGCGCTGAAGGTGAGTGAGAGCGCGATGCACCCCTTTCGTATTTGCATTGAACTGAGTTCTATTTCTGTGTCTTTTAGGTGCTGCAACGTTTTCAGCGTGGATGCCGGTTATGAAGAGCAGATGCGGTGGGTAAGCGCGGTATGCAGCGCCTCTAGATGTTTCTACGCTAACCTGGAGTGTCTTTTCCCTCTTGCAGATGGGTGAGAAGTTCCGGAGACGGAGTTCCCCCAGAGCGGCTGGGATTCAGGTAAGCGTTTGAAGCTCGTACAGTATTTTAAAATAAGCGAAGATTTGCAGAATGCTTACCAATGCCTTTTTTCTGTTCTTTTCCCTTTTCCTTAGGAAGCGGCGTGCCGGGATGGGAATGACACCGCCGAAGATGCCCGCAGAACAGAAGGAGCGATGACTGATGGGCAGAAGCGCCGCAAGGTAAGGCTTTTCCTAACGGTGTTCTTGTTCTTGCAGGAGCTGAGCGCAGAAGAAAGATGCAGGCCGACTGGAGACCGATCCGAACACGGTGAGTGTCACGCTGCAGGTGCAGAAAACTCAAAGCATGTTTCTCAGCCTGGGTGTGGCTTAAATAGTCTGAGTATCCCAGGTGCCTCTGGGCTGAACCACTCCCAAAAGACTAGACCACACATGCAGTTCTGGGAACCGAAATATGTGGGGGCATCCATCTTGTCCCCATCAATGCACTACAAGTCCAATCCCCAATGTTATCGTATGGGAGTGAGTGAGTCTGGTACCACAAGTGCCAAGTCTGACTCCAAGTGGGTCTTTGGAGGGATGGAGAGGCCCTTGAGGGCCATTTAGGTGATCGTGGCCTGGCTCCAGTCTGACATCTTGGAGGGCTGGGGACATGAGTGGCAGAAATCATGACAACATCATAGTGCCCATCAACAAGAATGGCGAACTGCCAAGAGAGATACATTTGGCACGTGAGAATGAGCCTGGTGCCCTAGACAAGTTTGCCTGGACATGGCTGTCTGGGGGGCTGGCCAGCAACAATAGATCGTAGCTGTCCAAGGGGTGCTACGTACGATGATTAAGGATGGCCTCATGGAACACCAGAGGATTTGGGCACCTCATGACCAAAAGTGACGTGAACTTGGGAGACTACGAATTACTGTGCTTTAAGGAGACCTGGCTCTGCCAGAATCACTGTTAAGACGGATATCTGGTAATCCTCAGCCCAGCCACAAAAGGCCCCAAAGGTCATCCAACATCAGGCCTTTTAACTGCAATTAATTCCAGGAGTGGCCTCAACTTGATTGTGGTGGCATTTGGAAACCTATTTGCACAGGAGATTATAGTAAATTGGTCTCCTGCTGGAGAGCCCAACCTGGCAGATGCTTGCTGTTTGTCATTCATAAATCTTTATTGGAATCGGAGTGCACTTAAAAACGCAACTTTCTTTGATCTGGCGGCATCTCTGATTGACGACGCATATGAAATTCACGACATGTCCAATATCATTTTATGCAGTGATCTGAATGCCAGGTGTCGGATCCAGGATGTAACATCAAATGTTTCTTCACATCAAAGTCCTGCAACGCTGAGAGGAGTAGTTTGGCAATCCTTTATGGCTTCCATGGACATGCATATGCTGAATGGACAAATGTTGGAGGACATGCCCCCTCGTGCGACCTGGGCAAGAGACGGCCAAGTGGCGCTCATAGATTATATATTTGTTTCCAGGAGCTTTTTGTCTCATTATTTAAAATCATCAAAACTCTTCATAGCGATCATGACTTGTTGACGATGACCTGGGTGTCTGATGCTGGCATCGAAAGACATCAAATGGCTGGCTCCATCATTGAATGCATCGGGGGGGACCTGTCTGAGAATCTCAGAGGATTCAATCAATCTTCTATCCCTTGTATTCCCGCATAGCTATCCTTTAACAGGGTCAGTAACCGAGGGTGACTCGGTAGACTACTTGCCCTTCTTCAATTGTTTCTACTCAAGTACCCAGGGGAAAGCCCGGGGTGGCAGTCACTATGCACTCCTCTGACGCACTAGTTGCAGAGAGGAAAGAAATGAGCAGGATAAACCGAAGAGCCAGGATCACAAACAACTTGAATGACCTCCAAGCAAAAACCGCATCCAGGAACTAAAAAAACTTGCTGCATATACACAGGCTGAACATGTACCAGCAGGACTCTGAAACCATGTTGAAAACTATTTGTGGGAGGAGAGCATGTAATTTCTGATCTTTGGTGGAGAATTGCTCGGGGAGCGCAACGCTACTGCAGACCAACAGTGTACCTTAGGAAGCGTGGGTTGTCCACTTTCGAGATCTTTACGAAGAGACGAGACCCTAGCTCTTTTGAACTAAGTAAGGAAACTGAGCTATGGGACATTACTCACACTATCAAGGACATAATGGGAAAGCTGGCGAAGTTGAATGGCTCTCGTGCCCCAGGACCTGACGCCCTAACTAACGCCATGTAAAAAGAAAATCCGGAACCATTGGCGTTCTTCATTCACCTCTTGTTCAAGCGAATTCCAGAACCGTTCTCTTCCAGAGTCTTGGAGAAAAGCTATTGTGGTCCCAATTTTCAAGAAGGGTAACAGTGAGGACCCTAAGAACTATCGCCTCATCGCCCTTCCATGCGATTGGGACGGGAGTGAACATCCTGATCCTAAGTAGCCTGAAATGGAGAGTACAGGGAAACAACTCAAGGATCTATTTGGCTTGTTTTGACCTAGTCCAATCCTTCGACTGGTGGGCCGGATTAGATTTTGGAATAAGTTATCAAAATGGAACTGCTCAAGTTCCATCCTAGAACCTTTGGTCTTGCTGCACTTCAACACCAGCATGAGGGTACGAATGAACAAAACAGGCCTCTTGTCACAGGAAATAAAAACAACCAGAGGTCTAAAACAAGGTTGCCCATTGGCTTCGGCCCTCTTCAACCTTTTCTTGGCTGACCTAAACCTGACAATGAACACAGTAAGTATCTTCCCTCCATGCATAGGCAGGGTCCATTTAAGCCGCCTCCTGTTTGCAGATGACCTGTTCTTAATAGACCAGACACCAGTCGGCTTGCAGCACCAGTTGGACAGTCTGAAAAATTACATGGAGAACAATCTACAGATTACCACAGAAAAAACACGATTTTAGTGTTGGAAAAATCAAAAAAACTTAAATCGAAACCTGTGTGGCGGTTGGGCGAAACACAAATTGAGCAGGTTAAGTCATTCAAGTGCCTGGGAGCGCTGATTAACAGCAGCACCGATGCACCATTCCACAAATTATTGCACCAAAAAGCGAAAGCACTGGCAACTCAACGTAAAATCTTGGAATGGAAATGTGGCTGCTTCTCAATGGTCCTGGAAGTGGATTTCTATAAAATGAAAGCCGTTCCAACTCTACTGCTCAGAAGCAATGTTGATGCTACCTATTGAAGTCTGGTCAATCCTGGAAGGAATCTTCTGGGAAACTCTTGCACGTCCCTGTGTATATCCCGGTTCAGATTCTGCGCAGAGTGTTGGGCCTTTTATCATTCAAGGCAATAGCGGAATGGAAGAGGTTCTCCCCTATTTAGGAAATGCCTAATGGACTCCAAGATCACCACTATTGAACTTATCTATAAGGAAATTGTGAGGCATCTAGCGGGGCACTGAATGACTGGGTTGAAGCAAACTGACGTAAACTGAAGGAACTCGGATCAACGAAAGAAGAGCCAAAAACGAACCCATGAACACTGACATGTTTGCCCCTTTTCCCTGTTGTTTTGTAAATTCCTCCTTTCATACCAGCCACATCCCCTGTTCGATAAAACATGTAGTAGTCACTCCACTGTTAAAAAGGCTGGCCTAGACCCTAACGATGCCGACTATCTTAGGCCAATCACTAACACCCTTTTTTCCCTAATGCTTGTGGATAAAGTAGCCATGTTACAATTGCAGGCACATGTGGCAGAAAGAAACATCTTTCACAAAAAACAATCAGGGTGCCGCAGCTTCCATGGCACTGAGAGTGCCTTGTTGGATTTGCAGACGCATATGCTATCATGGTTGGAATCTGGCAAGTCAGGGCTGCTGATGTTGCTTGCCTTATCAGCAGCCTTTAATTTGCTAGATCACGGGATTCTGCTGGATCGGATGTCTACTGTTGGAGGTCTCTCAGAGTAGGCAATAACCTGGCTCAAATAATTTCTTGGGCAGCGTAGCTCCCGAGTAAATTGGGGTGAGTGTTCCCGTCCGATGCCGAGATTACCATCTGTGGAGTCCCCCGGGGGGCGTGTATTTCCCCCATGCTTTTTAACATTTACATCATCCCATTATGTAGGGATCTTGATAATTCAGACCTTTTTTTCTGCAATTATGCAGATGTTTTTCAGTTGGCACTGGAGGTTGGTGGAAATGGTGAAAAGCTGGATGACAACTAATTGGCTCTGCCTTAACGCCACAAAGACGGAACTAATGGTATACTGCCCCAAACATGCTAGAGAGATGCTGGGTTCCCAGTATAATAGCTTCCTGGTTGACGGATGTCAGATACCAGTGGTATTCAAGGTTAAGACCTTGGGCATCTATTTGGAGGCCAGTGTAGACAACAAGGCCCATGTTGACGCAATCGTAAAAAGCACTAATTATCATCTGAAAGTGCTTCGTCAAGTGGCCCTGCTGCTTTCAGAGGAAAACCGTAAGAAATTAGTCCGTGCCATAATATGCCATAATATGCCCAGAGTGGATTACTGCAACACCCTCTTGGGAGGAGTGAAGAAGGCAGATCTACAAAGACTCCAAAAGATTCAAAACGCTGCGGTACGCATCGTCTTTTGGATGAAGCGTCTTGAGCCGACATCTGCAGCCAGGAGGAGTCTCCAATGGCTGCCATTCACAGCTAGAATACAGATCAAACTTCTGACAACTTGTCATAAATATGTCTATGGTGACGCACCTACATATTTTAAGAACAGGCTGAAACTGGAATGCACGGCCGGCTCTTCTACGCAATACAACCAATCTTCTGATCTTCTGGAGACAGTTGAAGACCATATTCTCATAATGTTCTGATCCAGCAACCTGGTTGTATTAGATAGGGCCCTACCCTCCTTTTCATGGCGCCTGGATGCCATCAGGCTTTGGCGCCATATAAATAAAATAACATAACACAACATGCAAAGTTAAAACCAAGTTGGGGGAGCTTGACTGGATTGCCAACCTTGTCGTAGCATGTTCCTACAACTTACATTATCATCTGGACCACAAGGTTCGGCACTGGGCAAGCTTCCAAAGTACCTCGTTAAAATCCACAGTAAACATCTTGGGGTCCAATTCTTCCGAATTAGGATGAACTTGTTAATTAAATAATTACATCAAGCTTGCCAACGGCTGTTCTGATCATCATCCAATGTAGTTTTTGCTTGAATAAAGGACCAGTGGGACCTCTAAAGCATCTAGTTTTGTTCTGCCCAGGGCTGACCAATGAAAGAACGATTCATTTTGGCCATTTTATAAAAAAAAGTTACATCCTTGGCCCCGGAAGACTAGTGGCACCTTCTTATAAGCGTGGAAAAGATGACGATGGTATTGTTGGCAGTGGCATTTATGAATGAGATCTTGACCTTGCAAGGATATAAGGTCTAACTGTGCAAACTCTGGACTCCTTACTGCCTTCCTTTCTCGAAGTTGTGGTTTTCCTATTCTTTCTTTTTTTAATAAAGAAACCTGTTGAGTTTTTTTTTCATATATATCTGAATGCTTTCTTACCTGTGTCCTCTTTCTTTAGTTATGGAAACAATTACTAGGATAGTTCTAATTTTGCAAACGTTTGTAACGAATTAATGCAAATCAATAAAAAAGGTTTTTTTAAATTAGGCCTTTCCTTCTCGCTCCTTTACTTGTTCCCCTTCAAAAATTTCTTTCCCTTCTTCAACACCACACTTTCCCCCTCTCACCTCCTTGTTTTCGCCTCTTCCTCCAGCTCTTTCAGAGCTCTAATTTTCTGAGTTCCATGTGTGAGAAAGGCATCAAGTCCTGTTTTTCTTAATGAAAATGTACAGCGGGTTACCTCAGAACTCTCCAATAAAAATTACAAAAGTAATCCAAAAAAGGAGTGTACACCAAGCAAGAAGCAGCGCTATTCATTCTGGGCCCCAGGCGCAGCTGGGAAAGCAATATTCATCGCTGAACTGAACTGCATGAAAGGGGCTGTCAAAGATACGCCCCTAAGACAAAAACTTTGATAATCATACAAACTAATTAGCATCAAACCACATTGCAACATTAGGTTAGTCCTCCATGTGAGGCTAATTGGTAGAGCTACTTAATTCCCCTATAGTGGGATATACATTATTCTGAAATGATTGGGCCCTGCAAACCTTGCAACACCACCCCCGATCACCTCAATGACATCACTGCCCAGCCCCCAATTCCCACATCATAGTGCCAAAACTTTGAGACATTTGAGATGACCAGCAGATCTTGATTCATCTGCCGCCGGTCATCTCCATCTGTTTCTCATGGGAATACAACCAATCATGGCACTGGAGGAGCCTTGAGCCATTGACCAGTTAACATTTTAATGTTATATCTTAAGAACTCTTTGACCCTCTATGTGCAAAGGGGGAATTTGAAACCACCATACGACATTATTAAACCATCAGTAGAACAGTTTCATAAACCAATATGCTGAATTATAAATGATTGTGCATTCACTGCCTTACTCTGGCACCCATGTGCATTGCTTTCTGACCTCGAAAGTATCAAAGCCTATTCATTTCTTACCGTTTGGTCCTGGGAACGTGTAATTTGCAATGTGCTGCCAGCCTCTGCGGATACTATTTAGGGCATTCTCCAGCCTAGTGCATAGAACTGTGTGGCTATCAACAAAGCCTCCTTGCATCTTAATGGGCTAATCCTGCAGCTGATAAGTTTGCACCTTTTTACTGTGCTGAACTTTCATTTTTACCACATTATTCCCCCCTCTTATTGATCCATCAATAACTAACTCTTTTCCTTCTCCCAGTCACCATTCTGCTGCTCTCTTTTTAGGGATCCATACTCTTTTTAGTCTAGTCGTTTCACCTTCATCTTCTTCCCAGTCTTCCAATAATCCCTCTATCAGCACACACCCCTGTCCATCCTTATCGCATGAAATCCAATCTATATCTCTGGGTTGTATTGTAACCCAGTCAACTTCATCCATGTTTTCACCGTTGGTAAGTTTGTAAATGGATTTATTTTTGTCATTTACCCCGTCAACATTCAGGGGCAACATAAATGTCTCCCTCCTTTTGTTAGTATAGTTTTGCCAATGCAGAAGGTGATGAGCATGAGGACCATCGCAGGAACAGTCACTTTAAATACTCCTGAGAGCCAAGCGGGCACCTAAACGAAAAGGATGTCCAGCCAATTGTTCGATTGCACTGCATTAGCTTAATTTGTCATCTTCTGATTGAAGTTTGTGTATTTCATTGATGGCTACTCTATGTTCCATGCATTGCTTTTACATCGAGCACTACGGTACAACAGCTGCTCCCTATCTTGGCACAAACTCCTCCCTCTTTGGCAGTGAGAAGCTCCAACATGTACCTATTCTGGAGTGCCAACAAACCTAGCGTCCTCAGCTCTTCCTTTACCGTGTTTAGGCGCTTTGCTGTTGAATTGGCCAGTCGCAGTAACTCGGACATGGTGAGTTGCAGCCAATTGGCATTAGCTGCAGTTTGCACACCTGGAAGCAGTAAAGACATGAGAAAAGTGGTTGCCTTGAGAACAGTCGAAACTCACCAGGAATTGCTGCCAGATTTTCTGCACTCTTCTCTGACCAATGGTTATTTGCTCTCCTTTTTCTGTTTAGTACTCCTCGCATTGTTCTGTCCTGCTGCACCACTTTTTCCTTCAGCACTTTTGACTGCTCCTTTAACGAAAGCCCTATGTTGTTGTTGCTTCGGGCAACACTTAGGAGTATGACATGGAACTTCAGGGGTTTGAACTGTCCGTCTAAATGTTGCAAGGTACTATTGTATATGCAACATCACCAAGTGGACATAGCGTTTCTTCAGGAAACTCACCTAACCTCAGTGGGGGAAACGAAATTTGGGTGGGGATGGGGGTGTCATCGCTACTTTTCATCCTACTCTTCATATTCCAGGGGGGTTGTATCCTGTTGCGAAGTTCGGTCGGGTTTCGTCTGACCTCTATGGTTAAAGATCAGAAAGGGAGAGCCCTACTGGTGTGTGGGACTATACATGGCCGAACATTTACTTTGTTTAAATACTATGGCCCCAACCAAGATCCAGTGGAAGACCTGAGATGGGTCAATCACCAGCTGGAGGGGACACCACCTCGGGATATTATATGGGTTGGGGATTTTAATGCGGTCATGGAACCCGAGCAAGACACAACTGGAGGGGCACACCGGCCACTACCGAAAGTAACGTGCAAACTATGGGATATGTGCTGGACATGGGAGGTAAACGATATCTGGAGGACCAGGCACTGAGAGGGCGCAGAGTATACGTTTCATTCCTCAGTCCATGGCTCAGCCTCGCGGCTGGACTACTTTTTGGTTTCGAATACAATTGTGGGCTGCGTATCCGGGGTGACCATCCTGGCGCGCACACAATCGGATAATGCCCCACTGATATTAGCCCTGACGGTACCTGGTTGTGGGGGTGGGAGACCGCTCAGGGTGTTCAAAAGCAAAAGCCTCACCAGATGGGGTGTTTCGCGAGGGGCTATCCAAGGCTATATATACCTTTTTTGAGTTAAATGTGATGTCGGTGGAGTCTCATGCTACACTAAGGGAGAGTTTTAAATGTGTAATGAGGGGGGAGTGCATGGGAAGCAGGGATGCTGAAACAAATCCATAAGCAATTGCAAGACACGGAAGCTCGAATACGGCAATTGCAAGCTGCACTAACTGTGATCACACCGACAGATCAGGCTGAGATCATAGAGCATCTGAAATTATTCAGAGAGCTGGCAGAGGGAAGTGAAATTTCTCCTGGGGAAAGCAGCAGTGTGGCAGTATGGGCAGGGGCAGCGCCCTGGCAGGCTGCTTGCGAGAGCTGCAAAGTCAGAAATGACCAGGGGCCATGTTATATCAGTTAGAAATGACAGAGGGGATGAAAAATTTGGGGACGCTGATATTTTCAGGGAATTCTGTACATTATACATTTGTTTGTACTCCTCCCACATCTCTACTACCATACCAACTAGCACCATTTTGCAAACTGGGTCCCTCATTAATGCTAGATCCATGGTAGTCCACGTCACTGAGATTTCAGACACCCTAACTAATGAGAACCTAGACCTGCTATGCATAACTGAAACCTGGCTCCATGAGGCTGCTGGCCCTGCCATTATGCTTGCAATACCAGACGGCTACCAACTGCTAAGAGTTGACAGACCTAACACCAAAGGATGTGGCTTAGCTATTATCCACAAAGCCAACCTGCCTATCAGACTAGCTACTACTACGCCATTTCAGTCCTGTGAACTCCTCATTGCCAAACTCCAACTCTCATGTAACCGTACTCTCACCATCTATGTGATCTACAGACCACCTGGACCACTAGGAACCTTCGAGGACGACCTAACTAGTATCCTGACTAACAATACAAAAGACCATGCACAAATCCTACTATTAGGAGACTTCAACCTTGACTTCAATGACTGTAATGACAAACATGCCACATCTGTCGCCGCACTACTGCATGATTATGGATTAACGCAGAAAGCCACTACCCCCTACACACTCTAAAGGCAGGACTCTAGATTGGGTTGTCGACTTGAACTGCAACATCAGTATAACCAGTATAACTCCTCAAATATGGACAGACCACCATTTAATCTCATTCTCTGCCTCACTTGACCTTACCCACCCTAAACCTATAATTATGGCCCTGCCACTCCCCACTAGAAGTAAAAAAAGACATCACAGTAGAACAACTCCTTCCACACCTCCTCCCCACCGTTAACAATGTAGACAATATTCCAGACCCGAACTTACTTGTGGAAACCTATAATAGCACCATGACCAAGGCACTAGATCTGATCGCCCCCACCAAAATCTGTAAAGGCAAACAACTCTCCCACCTGAATAACTGGTTCACACCTCAACTGAAAGACCTTAGAACTCAAAAAAGAAAACTGCAATCAATATGGCGACACTCGCCTACTGAGGAGAACAAAATCAAGTTGGCCACCCATGCCAAACGATATAAAAAGGAAATTAGTAGCACAAAAAAAAAACACGACAGAATAGCGAAGGCCAAATCTGACACTAAGGAATTATTCTCCATCCTGCGTGAAAGGGAATCACCCATACCGCAAACTGATAATACTCCCAAAAATAAGCTCTAGTGCACTAATATACAAAATGCCCTTGCAGGACAAATTAGCTCTCTTCAAACCAAAATTGCAATTAGAAAAGCTGCCTTGCTATTGCCAGCGGAGCCTACTCCCAAAATACAGCCCTCCCTAAACCAGTCCAATAACACTCCTTACCCCTTTAGCTTCAAACAAATAACCATACTGGAGACAGAAACCATTATACTCTCCCTAAAGCCTTCTAATTGTAAAGGAGATAATTGCCCTCCTCAAATTATAAAAGATGCAGCGAGAGACCTAGCTCCCTTCATCTCTAAACTGATCAACGCCTTCTTTAAGACTAACCTAGTGCCCAATAACCTTAAACAGTCTTGGGTCCTACCTCTGCTAAAAAAACAAACTCTCGACCCTTCCATCCCGACAAATTACAGACCCATCACTACCGTCCCATTCCTACTCAAAATTATCGACAGGGTAGCCTACCTACAAATCCAGGATTACCTTGAAACTAATAACCTTCTAGGCTCGCGACAATCCGGCTTCCGCCCCCTTCACGGCACTGAAACAGCCCTGATTGATCTTAAGACTCAAATTGACGAGTTGAAGGATAATGGAAAATCAGCTATGCTACTCCTCCTTGACCTTTCGGCAGCTTTTGACCTGGTAGATCATGCAGTTTTATGCAATCACCTCGGCCCCGTTGCCCATTTTTCAAGCGATGCCATAACCTGGGTTCAGTCCTTCCTTGCTAACCGGACTATGAGTCTTCTCCCCCCTAGCAGCTGCTGATCACATACAAGTCTCCTGCAGTGTCCCCCAGGGATCATGTGTGTCTCCTACTATGTACAATATCTTTACCAAACCTTTGTTTGACAAGTTGGATAGACTGGGTGTCATCTACACTAACTATGCAGATGACACTCAGATCCTCACCCCCCTTTCAGGTAACTTCGTCCCGATTGATAAGGGATATAGGGCGGTAGGAGGAAGACTCAGCCTTGGTAAATAAGATATATCTCCTCATTCAGGCATGGATGGCATCCCATGGCCTCTGTCTGAATGACGACAAAACGGAGATACTGATCCTCGGCACAGAGACAGCGATTAAAAAACTTGACCCGAACTATGCCTCGTTTAACATTGACAACAATGTCATCAAAGTGATGCCTGCAGTCAAAACCCTTGGGGTCTATCTGGACTCAGCACTCACTTTTAAGAAACAAATTAACGCCCTCGCTTCCTCCACAGCCTATACTTGTAAACTGATCCGAGCATGTAGACCATTCCTGACAGAGGCTAGCTGTATTACCTTAGCTAATGCACTTATCATATCCAGATTGGACTATTGTAATGCCCTATATGCGGGATCTAACAAGTATATCCTTAACAAACTCCAAACACTCCAAAATAACGCTCTTAGAGTAGCCTAAACATTCCTAACAGAGCCCATGTCTCTACCGCCAGAAGGAATATCCACTGGCAAAAAATTAAAGACTGGATCACCCTCAAAACTCTCTCGCTCATGTCCAAATGCCTCAACAATATAGCTCCTCCGTATCTAGCAAACAGAATCAACAAGAGAATCTCAAACCGTCCCACAAGAATGACTAACGCTTATACCTTGATGGTGCCTAGATACATAAAGAGTACAGCTGGCAGCGCTAGCTTTCCAGTCATAGCTGCCCAAACCTGGAACAAACTCCCCTTAGAACTTAGAAAGGACCAACCTTACCTAAGTTTCAGGCGCAAGGTTCTTTCATGGATACGATCTAATGACATCTAATGTGATCACCCTGTTTTACTAGAACCACTCGTCCTGAGTGACACCACCCGACTATGCCCATTCTAGTATCTAGGAACTTCACTGGATCCTACCGGGACTACAAAACTGTGGTTGATTGTTACTTAACTCTTTATGCTTCCGACACCTGGCATTAACTGTATAAGTATATTCAGACTGTAATGTTGTTGAACTGTCCTACTGCCGATTTTGTGTGTGTCACTGTAACTAAGTTCTCAAGTATCCTTGTAATGTTTGCGCCCGGCTACCTGTGGGTTTGGTTTTGCGCTATATTAAATAAACATACATTCGGGTCTCGCAACAGGAGTTGAACACGTATCTAGATCAGATGGCGCTGTACGGCTGTATGGAGGAGGAAAGAGAATGTCTAGGTAGCCCCCTGTCACTGCAGGAGCCTTTGTCGGCAATTAAATCACTATCAGGGAAAGCCCTAGTGCCAGATGGGTATACAGCTGAGTTTTACAAACTCTTTGCTACCAAGCTGGCTCCCCACCTATTAGAGGTATATCAACACATTTTAAGAGATGGCCAATTGTCAGAATCGCAGTGGTTGTGGTGTTATTGAAACCAGGTAAGGAACCCAACGACTGTTCCTCCTACCGCCCTATATCCCTTATCAATCTGGACAATAAGATCCTGGCCGAAATACTGGCATCCAGACTGGCACTGCTAATGCATAGATCAGTGAAAGCGGACCAATTGGGATTCATACCGGGATGCTGCACCTCCTACGGGCTGCGCAGGATGTTTGGGTTGATGTCAGTGATTCAACGAGACGACTCAATAGTGGCAGCACTGCTAGACGCTATGAAAGCATTTGATTCAGTAGAATGTCCCTTCCTGTTTACGATATTACGCAGAATGGGACTGGAAGAGGGATTTTATTTCCCTGGTGTTGTTACTTCATACCTTACCCAATGCCAGCAAGGGTGCCCTCTCTCACCATTGTTATTCACATTGGCGATTGAATCCCTAGCTGAGATAATCGGGCAGCGTCACCTCCAAAGGAGGGCAGAAGGATATAACTGTGTAGACACAAAGTGGTCGTCTCCCTCTACGCGGACGACATGATGCTCCATGTCAGAGCTATGCGGTGCAATTTTGATCCGATCATAGCCGATGTCATGGCCTTTGGGATCTTCTCCTCGTTAAAAATCAAAGCCACGAAATTGGTGCTCTTCCCACTTATGAACGGCACCGAACGTTTCTCAGACTGTTGTGGTTTCCAGTGGCATGAGACCCATACTCAGTACTTGGGGATAAATATTGCGCGGTCTCTGGAGGAATGCGCTCAATTATCAGCTGGTGTTGGGACATGCTAGGTTGGCAGTGGATAGGTGGATGGAACTGCTGGCTTAACTTCTATGGGAGAATATCACTAACCAAAATGGTGCTGCTGCCGCCATGCCTATATGTGTTTCTTAATGTGCCACTATCGCTGCCAAGGGCATACTTCAGAGAACTTAAGGTCTGGCATTTTTCAGATTATTTCGGTGGGCAAACAAGCGAGACTGTCATGGAAGAAACTAGTAGGTGCCACTGGGCAAGGGGGGGACTGGCGTTTCTGGATTTCGAAGTATATCATGAAGCTGCTCAAGTGGAATTCCTTCTCTATTGGTTTGAGGACCAAGCAGACAGAAGACATGTGGGGGTGGAGAGAGCTCTGGCGACCCCATTCCTTTTGAGATCAGTTGTGCTGACAGCACCCGATGGGACTTCTAGAGTGACCAATATGGTGGAGCCGACCTGTAGGGCGTGGACTCGTATTGAGCACAAAACAAAGGAGGAAGTTATTTACTCTGAGCCTTCCGGTCGTATACATCCCGGGAGTGCCAGTGACCAGCGAATGGGGTTTTGTGAGCTGCATGAAGCGTTTGAACGTATCCTACTTTTGGGACCTCTTCCCGGAGGGACAGGTTTTAACTCTGGAGATGATGATGATGAGGAGTAGAGGGGAATTCGCACCCCTTGATGCATTCCTATACAGATTCTCTGGAACAGATTTTCCCTGCCTTCCCCAGGGAAACAGAAGTGGCCCCAGTACTAGACAAAATGCTCAGGGGAGTCGATGATAGAAAGGTGGTATCTAGCCTTTATGGCATGTGTCTGAACACTAGAGTGGGGGAGGAGGGGCTCTTCTCTGAAGAAATGGGAACAGTCACTGGAGTGCACAGTACCAGATGGAACATGGGCCTATTGCTGTTCAGAGACGAGGAAAGTGGCTCTTAACGCCAGGTTTAAGCTGAATTATTTCAAATATTTGCATCAATTCTACTATACACCAGCCCTGTTGCATAGATTTTTGGGAGAGATGTGCGAGATGCGCCACCTCACAGGCAGGCTTCTTGCATTTAGCATTGGAATGCCCGACCATCCTGTACTTCTGGGAGATGGTCTTTGAGACATTAAGTGAGATTGTGGGGGAAAGGGTGGATCCGGCACCAATAACTGCATTGATGGGCTATACCAAGCACATCCCGAAAAGGGTTAGGAAGTTGGCCGGGATGCTCCTGCTCTTAGCCAAAGGACGGGTGGCAATGGTGTGGGTGGGGAATCTAATCCGAAAGGATAGAACAGTAGTGAGAAGATATCCTGTATTCAGTGCTTGTAAAATCTACTTGCCCATTAGCATTGGTGAGTAGTTTTTATGAAGGGCGAGTACCATTGGCATGATACGACCTTGCTGGAGAGTATGCAGATATTAGAAACATATTTATCATTTACTTCAAACACACTTTGTTTGCAGTAAATGGCAAATACAAGTTTCACTGTGCATGCTTGACAGCATTGCACTAAATATGAAGTTTGCGTATGGCTACATGCACGATTTTACAAAAAGCACTGTTAAATATTTTGTCACCAGTCACCTTGGGGAAAGTGCATTTCTCTTAGGTTGAGTATGTAAACTAAGGAACTTGCCCTGCAGGTCTAGTGTGATTTTTAAGAATTTGCAAGGCCTGTGTATTGTAATGAAATGGAGACAGAATATGGCAGGATAATGCACCCCCAGGCTAAACCTAGAGATATTTGGGGGCCATATGTGCATTACCTTATCACTCAAGCTGAGATCCCGAGGGGGAAATATATGAAGACTTGCTTCTGACTGTGCTACAAACTCCTCGCCGGAAGGAGTAATGCCGGAGGAGGAGGTGCAATAGAATGGTGAAGTAGTCATACACTACCATTGTTGGTTACTCTCATGAGTCCAAATGCTGAGAACTGTGCCTAACAGACTGTTGTGATCACAGGTGCAGATGGGGTGGTATAGGGGAGCGTACACTGAACCACTGCGTTGTTTTGTTTTTTGTGTTCTTGTTTTGACAAGTGTTTGGTATTGAAAAATGCTAATAAAGAGATTTTATAAAAGAGTCCTCCATGAATTTTAGGTTTTCCTTTGTTCTGCTTCTTATTTTTTTTTGCGCTGTGTACATTTGTCATTGTCAAGGTGCCCTCATGCCCCAGAGCTTTTCATTTTCTGCCATATAAATAATGTGAAAAAAATAAATAAAAAAACACGATGTCACAGGATGGTCCCCAAGGTGAGGTGACAGACCCTAGTTCTGTTTTCCTGGCTTTGGCGGCTGAATAAGGAACTTTGGAGGGTTCAGACTCTTGCAGTGGGACGCCAAGCAGATGACCTTCATGGCACTGATTCGTTGTAGCCCTTCACTGGCTTCGGGAAGTGACGGTTGTTGCATGGCAGACTTCTCTCCGGTTCTTGCTCCTCGACTCGACTGAGGTGATGTCTAGGAGCGGGAAAGAGTCACTGCAGGCCCAAAAGGATGCCCACAAGGTTTCAGCCGAAACAGCGCTTCACAAGATGATGCACCTCAAAATGGCACAGGTCCCCAGGGTATTGGGAGGTTGCAGCTCTTCGCGGGATGGTGCAAAATGCAGGTGGTATTGAGACTGGTTAGGTCCACCTGTCTAGGGGAGGAAGTATTCTTCAGGAGAACTTCCCTGACACCAGAAATTCGGGGTTGGGGGTCAGCAGCGGTCACTCAATGGCTCAAGGGGTCACTGGAAGTTGCTGGGGACGTTGTCCTACGAATTCCTCTTTGGATCTTCAGTCCAGTGGTCGACTGAGTTTCAGCTGCTGGAAAACCGGTTGAGCCCACCAATCACCAGAAGACATGCATCCATTCAAACTGGGGGGGGGGGGGGGGGTGGTTGTTCAATGGGGACGTTTAAAGAACAGAAAGAGTATACAGCTACCCCTACCTCTTGTATCCAGATCAAGTGTCACCTATAACCACTGCGCAGATAGGGAATGAATGCTGCATTGATCCACAGTGTTCTGTTGCATAAAAAGTAAAGTTTATTCTTCCTATATAGCATAATCAATTAGTGATATCTATAAACAAATTCAAATACTTATAGGAAATGGCATACATGTGGGTTTAGTGCAAACATATTGTTTCATATACACGTGGCATGTTTTGAAAAATTGGCATTAATATGTGAGGAAGGCATGGCATCAAAGTAAGACACAAGTTATCCCAGTTCAAGGGTGTTTATTAAACTGTAAAAGTGGGTGAGATAAACACCTAATCTAAATCTAAGATGGGAGCAAGCTACGATTACCAAATATTAATAGTTCTAGTGGAGTCTAGTCAAATAAAAAGGGCCTATACTAAAAAGAAACTATTGCTAATCCTTACTGCTATGCACAAAAGAGTGTGGGATAATGTTCACAAGAAAAGAAATAAGTGTTTGCAAAAAAAAGTCAGGATGTTCTGGCCGGGGTCTCCCTTCCCCCACGTTTTTAGCACGGGACAAGGCGGGACTCTTGAGCACAGCACACTCCTGGGCTTCTGTGGCACGAGCTTACAGTTCCTTTTCTCAGTATCGGGGCCTTCTGTGCCCTAGTCTCTCTCATGCGAAGTCTCTTGCTTCAGAGTGCCTGATACACCAAAACAACAATATAATAGTCCCTTCTGTTAACCTTTACGTCTGGTGATTACCCTTCACCCTTGGATTCTCCTCAGCCGGGCTCTTATCCTTCTCTTTGTCGTCAGCCTCCCTCAGTCGGGCTCAGACCAACCAGAGCACTTGCTGATTCAAACATATACTTCTGATGGGCGATCTCGTCTCGCTGGGTCACTCTGTTAGCCTACAGCAAGCGCAGGCTTCATGCCATCACATTTGGGCACAAACGCTTGTTTCACAATATCAAAACCTCTGCACTGTGTCAAGGACTTTCGATTGTACAAGAGATTTGGCTCGACAATTGTATGACCACCTTAACACCTTATACCGGCCTTCCCTATGGCCTCCTTTTACTTGTAGTTTCTTTACTCTCAATGTTAAATACAGTCTCTTTGTTCAGGAGAGGGGTACCTGTCAGGGACCTTCGACTGAGCGCCCATGTTGCGCCGGACCACTCTACCTGTGGTACCAAGTTTGCTCACAAAATACATCTCGTCTATTTATCTTCTTAACATTGCCACTGCAACTTTAAGCCTAACACAGTCCGGTCGACTATCAGGTTCTTCCGACTCACCGACTGTGCTGAACTCGTTGGTGGTTCCTTTGCTGCTGGAATCAAGGTACCATGATGGCAACCACATCTCTCCGCCCTGGCTATCAGTGAGGGAGCGTGCCATGTACCGCTGACACCCGTCACACCACCTGCGATTCCCGGTCTTAGCTTTCTTTCATCGGAGGCTTTGCCAGTCTGGGTTGAAAAGGACCAGGGCAACTCCCTCCTTGATGTCCTTTCACGTCTTGCGCCTTTCTCCTCTGTTTGAACTGCTGTCCTGGAATGGCTGCTTCCCCGTGTGTTCGGCCTTGCTCGGAGTCTGCTCTTGTTCTCCACCTTTTATCCCTATGGGGAACGGAAAGGGTAGTCCGGTGTGTGTAGTTGTCTGCTATTGCCTGACTCTGCCTGACCCTTGTGTTGGGACATGTCAGGTAAATGGATCGGGTATTAGTCCATTGTTGTCAATGCTGTGAGAAAGTGTTCATGTTTCTGCGTATCCTACTAGGCAGGTTGGGGAAAAGGTGTCACAAGGAAGGGGATACCGCATCTCAACCTTCAGCATCCCACTTCTACTCCCCGAGGACCCCCCATTCAGGTGATCCTCCCGCACTGGTCCACCCCCAGGAACTGGATCCAATAGCGATGGCCGTGTCCTGGCCACCTGGATGACAGATCCCTGGGGACTAGCGGGTGAGTCACCTTCAGGTTTCTCACAAATATGAGAGTATGCAGATACAGCCTCTTTCAATCCAGCCCCCCCTTTTTTTTTTTAAACCATTTTTATTATTTTAAACAACACACCAAACATTACAACTTTTAGGACGTTCATAATCAATGTCAAACCAACACGTTATACATTTCCTGTCCTCCCCCTCCATCCCCCCCAACTCGAGCCGTTTCGTCAGTGTCATCTACATGAGCATTTTCGGGGATCTCGGTGCTTGTTGACTCATCTGAGTCTTCTGTTTCATGACTGACCTGGTGTGGGGCAGCCATTGAGGTCACTAGTTGCCTCCAGGCCATCAGGGGACACACTTCCTCTTCTCCCCCCCTGGTGGCGGCTTCAAACCAAACCGCAGTTACCGCTTCTGCCCATCTCAGGAGGTCCGCCCACCATGTCTCCACTCTAGGCCTATGGGCCGCCTTCCAACGCATCGCAATCCTGCGCTTGGCCTTGACATATGCTGCCAGGTCCTTCATTTTGTTGATATGCTTTAAGTTACGTGGCCTGGGGAAATTCCCAAGCATGCATGCCCCAGCGGACCCCACATCCAGCACCACACCCCCAACGGCCATTTTCGGCTTTATTGCTTCCCAGAATCTATCCACCTCTGGGCAAGGCCAGAACATGTGCAGCAACCGTGCCTCCTCTTCTCCGCACCTGGGGCATTTCTGTATGGCTGAGCCTCCAAACCTGGCTATTCTTCCAGGGGTCAGATAGGCTCTGTGTTTGACATTCAGCTGGATCTGCTGGAGTCTCGCATTCCGGGACACCTTTTTATGGTACCTCTGAGCTCTATCCCATTGTCCATCTGTCATAGATTCTCCTATCTCCTCCTCCCAATCATGCCTCAGCTGGAGTAGCTTCCTCTCTGCCTTCGCTCTTAAGAGCTCATATATCCTAGATATTTCATCCCTCTGAGACATCATACATCATTTCCAGGGTGGCATCAGGTTCTTCCGCCAGTAACGTCTGAGGCCACCTCCCCCTTACCCGTTTCAAAAGCCTGATGTATGTGATGTATTGGCCACTATGCACCCCTGTCTCCTCCTGCAACCTCTGAAATTCCAATACCTCCCCTTCCTTCCATATATCTCCGAGGGTGGCTAGACCCACTGGTTCCCAGTATCTGCGAACCGCTTCGAACAATTGGGGGTCATCCCCGCATAAAGCCACCAGCGGGACTTGCTGAGAGAGCGGGTCTGGGTCGCCCACCGTTTTCCATGATCTGCGCCACACTTCCCAGCCCAACTCCAATAGTCTCCCCCTCCCCGCCATCTTAGTTTTATGCATCCACACTGTCTCTCTTAGAAAGTATGGGGCTGAGTCACCCTGCAAAAGCCTGGCTTCCGTCGAGTCCTCTGTGGACAGCCACCTGGCCACATACAGCAGCTGTCCCGCCAAGTAATACAATTCAAAGTTTGGCAGGTTTATGCCCCCCTTATCACAAGTGTTCTGTAGCTTCCACAGGGCCACCCTATTCCTGGAGTTGCCCCATATGAAGCCCCTGCACATGCCATGGAGTCTTAGAAAGAAGCGTCTGGGGATCAAGTACGGGACATTCACAAAAAAGTGCAAGAGTCTGGGCAGAACGACCATTTTGAGCAGAGCTGTTCTCCCCATCATGGCCAGGGGTAACCTAGACCAGAACGCCATGCTATTCCTAATACCCTCAATCGCTTTCTCTGTATTATGTTTGTGCTCTATCTCTATTTTATGGTAAATATTCACACCCAAATACTTGAATGTCACGGACTGCCAGGGTATCTGCAGGACGGGTAGCTTTGCCAACGGGGTGCTCCTGTACCTTCCCAAGGGGAACAAGCTGGACTTCCCGGGGTTCACTGATATGCCGGAGAGGGTGGCATAACGGTCCATCACCTCCAGCACATATTGCAAGTTTTCTTCCGGGTAGTGCAAGTAGAGAAGCATATCGTCTGCATACAGTGATATCAGGTGTGTTCCCCCTGTCGTGCGAATCCCCACCTCCCTGTATTGATGCCGCAGGCATATCGCTAGCGGCTCTAATTCTAGGATGTGTATAACATGGGTGACCTGGGGCAACCCTGTCTGGTCCCCCTACTGAGTTGCCATTTATCTGAGATTGTGGGTCCAGTTTTAACTCTCGCAATCGGAGAACTGTATAGCAACTGGATCCATGTAGTATATCCTGGTCCCATTCCGTATCCTTTCAGGGTCACTTTCAACCACGGCCACCGCACTGAATCAAAGGCTTTCACCGCGTCCAGCGACACGATAGCCATCTCACCAGAGTCTTCCTTAGTTTGATCAATGATATGGTGCAGCCTCCTGTGGTTATCTGTGATATTTCTGCCAGGGACATAATCCGTTTGGTCTGGGTGTATCACCTTGCCGATTACCCTCTTTAGCCTGTTGGCTAGCACTGCCGTGAGTATTTTGCTATCCTGATTAAGCACGGACAAGGGCCTGTAGGACCCGCATTCCATGTCCGGCTTAGCTGGTTTCAGAAGCGGGACGATCACTGCCTCGCGGAGGGACGCCGGCAGTTCCCCCCCGCTCATAGGCTTAATTAAACATGGCCAGCAGGGGCTGGAGTAGCTCCTGCTTGTATGTTTTATAAAATTCGCTGGGTAACCCATCCGACCGGGCGCTTTACATGTAGGGAGGTGTTGGATCACTGCCTCCAGTTCGTCCGCAGTAATGGGGTCGTCTAAGTCTGCACGTTCTAGGTCATCCAAGGTGGACAGCCCCACATCCTCTATTGTTTCCAGTATTTCCTGGCACATATCCACTCCTGTATCCTCATATAATCATCTGTAGTACTTAAGGAACTCCCCGTTTACCCCCTCCTGGGTGTTATAAATTCGGCCTTCCGCATCCCTGACCTTTCTGATCACCGAACGGGGGGTCTCATTTTTGTATAACCAGGCCAGTAGTCTACCTGGCTTATCCCTCCCCTGCATGTAACCTCTCCGTATATTTCTTATAATTTAATTTACATAATCTATCCCAAAGTTCACTACATGCTAACTAAGTCTTTTATCTTGGCACTGTTCTCTCGGGCGGTCCCCTCACTTCGAGTAAGGCCCTCCAGCTCTCTTTCTGTTTCCAGCAGTTCCCGTTCAATACCCCCTTGGAGCCCCTTAGATTTTGATATGGCTGCCCCCCGCACCACCACCTTGAATGCCTCCCATACTGTTCCCACAGAGCGTACACTGCCCGTATTAATTTCAAAGATAGCCACCCTCAAATCCTCTCGAAATTCTGCATCCTGTAGAGCCTCAGTTCTGAGCCTCCATGTCGGGATACGCGCTCTGGGGGGTTGATGTTGCCACTCTACGACCAAAGGCGAATGGTCGGATAATACCCTGGCCTTGTATTCGGCCCCCACCATTTCTCCCGCTATCTCCGCCGCAGCAAACACGTAATCCAACCTTGTGTGCAGGTCATGTGGTGCTGCATAGTGCGAATACTGCCTATCCGTTGGCTGTAACCTTCTCCACACATCCTCCAGACCAAGGTCTATCAATAGTGTCCTCAATGCTTTAGCTGCTGGCGCTGGCTTCCCTGATTTGTCATCTGACCTATCAATCCTGGGGTTCAGGGTGCAATTGAAATCCCCTCCCCACACCATCGCGCCACCCACCAGGGGGCTAATTTTACTGCATAGGGACCTAAAATATGCCGCTGTATCATGGTTAGGGGCGTACAGATTTATAATGTTCACCTCCCTAATTTCCAGGATCCCTGCCACCACCCCCATTCTGCCCTCTGGGTCTATTGTCGAGCTAAGCAACTGAAACGGCACGTGCGGTGCCACCCAAGTGATCACCCCTCTTGCGTATGCCGAGTATGTGGCACCTATGACATTACCTTTATATTTTCTTCTGACCACCTACAACTTCTCCTTGGTGAGGTGGGTCTCTTGTAGCAAGGCTATGTCAATGCGCATCCTCTTTAAATACATCATCACTTTGTTGCGTTTTAAATAACTATTGAGGCCCCGCACATTCCAGGTCGCCACTCTGAGATTACCCGATGCCATCTACTCTATGTACTCCCCCTCCACCCTCCCCTCCGATGTCCTCCCTGATGACCCGTTGTCCGACTCTTGGCCCTCCCACCCTCAACAACTCCCCCACCCCTTCCCGAAACTCTACCCCACTGCACGCAACCCTTCCCCTCCCCCCGCCCTGCCCCAATAAATGCCCAGCTCCATCCCTGGATCTCAGGCCCACCCGCGTCTGGTCCTGTCTCGGAGCCCGCGGGGTGTCACCGGTCTAACAGTGACCTAACTAAGTGTACTATTAAGGGGTTTGAGGATTGTCTCCCAGGAGCTCCCATTTGTCTGAATAGGATAGTTGTATCCAGCGGATCCTAATAGCACAAGTTTACTGCAACATATTCCCCACAAGCTTTATTTAACACTATATTCAAGTGTCTTGCCAGCATATATTTGCTGAAACACGCTCCCCGCAAGCTTAATTTAATACTAGATTCTAGTCCCAGTGTCCTATGTCGAATCACCAAGGGTGACCCAGCTGCGTGCTACTTATCTTCTGCGGCTCCCGTCTGGATGTCCGGTTCTTGAGGGCGACCCTGTGTGTCCAGCCAGTCCATAGCATCCTTCGGCGTCTCGAAGAACAGAGTTTTGCTCTTGTAGAACACTTTCAATTTGGCCGGGTAAAGCAACATATATCGGTGACGGTCCCCTCTCAACCTCCTTTTCACCGCCCCGAAGTTCATCCTACTGCGCTGTACGTGCAAGGTGTAGTCCGGGTACGCCGTGATTTTTGCCGGCCCACTTTCTATCGTTCCCCCCCCCCCCCTTCCGGAAGAATTCCAGTACCTTTTCCCGATCGTTCAAAATCTTTGCGATCAGCGGCCGCGGGGGGGGCGCCCGGGGGCGGTCTCTTTGTCAAGGCCCTATGCGCCCTCTCAACAGCAAACCGCTGGGTCAGCGCTCCGCCAGTTATTTCCTGCAGAGCATGGATTCTACATATTCTGTTGGGTTAGGCCCCTCTATTCCTTCCGGCAGGCCAACAATACGAATGTTATTGCATCTGGCGTGCCCTTCCGCCTCCTCCACCCTGTTCTCCAGGTTGCCCACACGCTGCACGAGGGCATGAAATTCCGATCCGTGGGCGGCGCATGCCGCCATATTCGGGGCCACCTCCTCTTCCAGGTTTCCGGTGCGCTCCGCAAGCGTGCGCACATTCTGTCTCAACAGATTGACTTCCTCCCGGACCACTCCAATTTTGAGGTCCAGACCCACTTTCAATTCGTTCATTGCCAGGCCCACTTTGGTCTCTCAGGCAATTTTCAAGTCTGCAATCGCTGCCAGCAGCTCCTGGATCGTGCCCGGTGTCTCCGCCACTGCAGCGGTCGTGTCCTTGCTTTTACCGCCTTCTGCACCTGTAGGCGTCTTGGCATAGGCCTCCAGCGTGGGCTGTTTGCTTTTGGGTCTGACAGTTTTGGTAGACATCACGCAATGCTGTTCAGGCGTGGGCCAGCAGCAGCCACCCTCCTACAAAAGTCTGCGTGGCACCAGGCCACCCCTAACGCGTCCGGGGCCATTCCAGCTGTGTTCGCCACTCCTTGTCCTTGAGGTCCTTCTTCCGATTGAGGGGGGCTCTGCTTCTGTCTCCCCCCTCTTTTTTTGGGGTGCCCGTTTTGTTCCGAGGGCCCTTTAAGTTGTGTGCAGTTCCTGGTGTCGGCGCATCCTCGATCTGACTGGAGTGTGCTTGTTACAATCCTGCTCCAGTATCAGTGATCCACTTCGTTTCTTGCCTGTTTCACCCTGCTTGTGGTCAGCAGCTTCCTCATGGCCTGCACCCCTTTGGTGTGCCTATATATTATGCCAGCCCCATTTCCATCTTGCCGGTGGCCATGTATTTGCTGTCTTTTAATTGCTTTTCTTATCCCCCTGGCCCTCCTTGCGTGCTTCTTTCTCACTCACTTCTGTTGCTTTGCACCCCGTGTGCTGGCCAGCTACGTATCGCTTTCCTTTTGCAGCGTTCACTTACTCCTGTGAAGCGCTGCTGTTGCTTTCAGGGCAGGTCCCTCCAGTGTTACAAGCCTTCCCCGAGCGTATGTGTGCTCCTTAACTGTGCCTCCTACACTTACTCTCCGTTTGCGAGATGTTATAAAGTTACCTCGTGACACGGTTACTTCGTCGCTTACTTCTTAGGCTTTTCAATTTATGTAGCGCAGCACGGTCTACTGCTGCGCTGCCTACAATGCACTCGCGTTCGTTTTCGCGCCGCCTATCTCAGCCCGCCTCTGCTTCCCACATAATCTTTATACGTCTCTGTGTACCTTCGTGCAGTGCGCACATCAGGCCCGTGCTGGCGAAGCTCTTCGCGGCTCCGGTTCCTTTGCTTTTGTCTGGTCTTCAGTTTCAGATCGGGTCTCCCCTGACTTCTACCCAGAGCACCTCGATTACCGTATACTGCGGCAAAACAAAGTTCTGTTTCCCTGTGGCTGCACGTACTTTTGCGTTCTGTCCGAGTGCGTTCTATGCAGGGCGCAGCTTCGGCTCGCCTTCCTCTCAGGTCTATGCGGAGTCCATTGTGTCAGTGGGTCCTACATTCAGTCCCTTGTTGTCCATGTCCGCCATCTTCTTTTCTTTTGTCTGTGTGCGGCCGCGTTCGTTAAGGACGCATATCTTGCGAGTACCCGTCCCGATTTCCTTGCAAGTTTCAGATGTCTTGCCGCCCATCTTCCAACCCACATGCCTGCATTTTCAGTGCTTGTAGACGCTTTTTGTCAGGTTTTTGCATGGATCTCTTCCGGATCTGCAGGAGCTCCTCGGGATACCACGTCCTACTCCATGGCTTGTTGGACACCCCCACCACCCCCAATCCAGCCACCCTTAGTGTATCTAGTCAGGATGATTCACACATCCGATGTCATTTTTCAAAACATGCCACGTATATATAAAACAATATGTTGGCAGTTGCCCTATTTGCTATATGTATGTGAATTTGTTTTAGCTATCACTAATTGTTTGTTATGTAGGATGAAACACTGAAGAATAAACTTTACTTTTTATGCAACAGGAACACTGAGGATCAGTGCAGCATTAATTCCCAATCTTCACAGTGGTTAAAGTAGGTAACACTGGATCTGAATACGAGAGGGTGGGGGGAGTAGCTGTACACTCTTTCTTTCTGTTCTTTATATGTAAACCCTCCCCTCCTCCCCCGCTTTTGAGTATCAGCCCCCGGTAACAAAAATAAGGGGCCGACCCTTGTTTCTTTAAATGTCCAATGGGGACAGCCAGCCTCCCAGCAAAAACTGGTTCCAGACAGGCACACTGCAGGACAAAGACCAGGGAGTTTCGGTCACCTCCCTACTTCCTGTCCTTTCAGGTACTCAGATTCTTGGCGGGCTTTCCAAGGGAAGCCCGCCGAAGACAAAAGACACTTCAAGACATCCCCCGCCCAGGCAGGTAGAAGGCGGCTCAAGAAAGAACAATTCATCAAGAACAGGGCATAAATATGTACAGCCACCATTTTAGGCAAATGGTGACCCTTGTGTCCCTTACTGTGGCTGCGAAGGCAGCCTGAAATAAAAGTCCACAAAAAGTTGTGCAAAATGTTACACTGCCACCAAGCCTGTCAGATGAACTTGGAACAGTAACTAAAAGTTACTGTGAACTCGAGAAAAGGGAGGCAGTGTTCCCCTCAGCACTCCACTTAAGGTTGGGTGTACTGATCTCGCAAAATAAAATACAGGCGGGACAAAGGGTCCCCCTACCCTAGTAACATGTGTTAACACAGGAAAAATAAAAAGGAAAGCTCAAGGAGCTCCCAGTAACACTGGACAGAAAGTGCTGTGTGTTGCACTAATTAAAGATAGATGCCAGAAAAAATTGAGAAAAGCATAACTCCATAAAAAAAGGTATAAAGGGTTCCCATGCTTGGAGTAGGTTTCCACTCACTCAGGAGAATCAGTCGAAAAATCCAATAGTCCAGCAGAAATGCTGGGGGGACTAGTAAAGTGCAGAGAATTTCACTCAAAAAGGAAAATGTAGGAATTCAAGTTGGCCGCCCGCAGTGGGTAGACATGCCCGCGGAGCTCCCAAGCCCCGAAGCTGGAAGAGGCCCACCATCCAGCATTGGCAGCGTTATTTGGCTCTGCAAGCAGCATCATAACCCCACCGGGGAGTCAGAGCAGCGAAGGGATCCGTGTTCTGAGCAGGTCGCAGCTTGCCTGAGGCGAGTGGAGCCCGTGAGGCGACTGGCGCTGACGCGGGAGGAACTGCGCTGGACACGGAAGGAGCCCCCCAGGGAGCAGAGACGGGAGTGACGGTCGGCGTTGGACCGGAGGAGCTGGCCTGAGAGGTCTTCACATCGAGCCGGCGAAGAGGGGGTACGACGGTCGGACCGGGCCGACCTGACCCTAGGAGCCAGGAGGGAGAAGAGTGCTCCGGCCCAGCTCGCTGTCACTGGGTGGAGCTTAACTATGGGACAGGAGAAGCTCCGAGGATTGCTCCGGCGTCTCGTGGCCCCGGTGGGGGGAGGTCCAGGTGAGCCTTCGCCAGCGCTGAGGGAGCCGGTGCGTGCTGCTGCAGGCCAGAGGCGGGGGAGACTTTGCGGAGGCCCGGCCCAGGGCTGGGTCTGAGGAGGAGGCGGCAGCCTAGCGATTGTCCTTACACCCAGCTACTGGTACGGATCCGGGTACGAACTGAGGTTGGCTGTAGCGGGGGATAACTGAGCCTGCCCTGCTGAACAAGGAAGAAGGGCCTCCAGAGAAAAGGACTTTTGTCGGAGGGGGATCCTGGGGAGCGGATCTGGGCGAACGCCATAAGAAGAGCAGCCCAAGGGGAAGACGGGAAGTTACTGCAGCCACCAGATCCAGGTGTCCCAACCACCACCGGAGGATTGTCCAACAAGGGTGCGCTGCACCGCCTGAAGGGGGTCCATTTGCACAGACATGGGACTGAGTGACCTGGACATGGCAGAGGAGAGCGGTAATTAGGTGGCTGGAAGTGACCGGAAGGTGGAGAAAGCTTACAGGGAAGGCCATACCTTTTTGAGGAGTACGCAGAGTGGTCCAGGTAAAGGCGGGGCAGGAGTAGGATGGGCCGCGTCATATGAAGCCGGATTCCACTCAGGGATGGCCATGAAGCTCAAGAGGAAAAGTGGGAAGAGCCAGGCGGCCGCGGGAGAAGCTTCAGGTACCCTTCCCTCCCTATGGCCGGGGCATGAGACGAGAGAGCCGGCTAAGTCTGCAGGGGAGAGTTTGATGAGTGTCTCACCACCAGGTGAGGAGGGCACAGCTGTGATGTCACGAGAAGACATGGAGGGGGAGCTGCACGCCCTGCAATCTAGCATGACCAGAACATTCCAGGACCAATTTCAGCTTCTTCGAGCGGACCGCAACGCAGCTATGGGGGAAATAAAACAGGAGTTGCAGCAGCAGGGCGAGAGAACGGATCTCCTGGAGAGAGGACTACAAGAATTGGACAGGGAGGTAACGGTTAGCAATGTGGCAATTGAGAGGCTGGATGTAGCTACGCGTAACTTGGAAACCCAGGTGCAGGACATGGAAAATAGGTCCCGTCGGGTCAACATAAGAATTAAAATGCTCCCTGAAACTGTCCAAGACAAAGATCTATAAAAAGTAGCCCAGTCGATCTTTGCAACGATCCTGGGGATCTCGCCCCTGGAGGAGATTCAGCTTGATCGAATACACAGAGTGGGCAAAGGGAGTCTGGGGCCCCAGTCAAGACCCAGAGATGTTCTTGCAGCGTTCGCCAGGTACGGCCAAAAGGAGGCAGTCCTCCGAGAAGCGAGGAAACAAGAGCCTATTAAGTATCAAGAGCATCGCATAGCTTTATTCCAAGATCTGGCGACTAGTACACTGCAGAAGAGACGGCAAATGGCTCCGCTCCTCAAGACACTGAGCGAGAGAGGGATCAAATACAGCTAGACATTTCCTTTTGGCTTGCTGTTCGAGTGGGCAGGAGCTCGGAGACGAATCACCACACTGCAGGAAGGCGTGGGCTTACTGAGTCTTGAAATCGACGATGCTTCTACGAGCTCGGGGAGGCGAGCGGCAGCAACTACCCCAGAAGCAAGGCCATGGGCCTGGTCAACAGTGGGAGAGAAGAGGTGGGTGAAGCTTGGTGGCAAGATTCCTACGGATAACACTACGAGTGGCCCCGGAGAGGGGAGACAAGCAGTATGAGATGGGTCTTTAGTTCAGGTTTGATAGGGTGGTGGGCCACCAAAGGGCGTATTTGGAGGGGGGGAGCACCCATCTATGAATCAGAAAGGGTGAGTTTACCCGAGATGGGGGGATGGGGGAGGCGGGGAGGGCATGCTCTTCAGAAGGGGGGGGAAGGGTGGGGAGATGGGAGGGAGACATGGGGGGGTGGATGGGGAGGCTGGGCAGCAGGGGAAGCGGGCAGGGTTCACGATACGTGGCTCAGAGTGTGTCCTCCTAGGACTGGCGGGTAACAGGAAGCCAAGGGGAGACGGATGGAAAGCATTGCCACTTGAGAACTCATATTGGGGGGAATTCCCGGGGACTTGGGGCTCTCTTACTCTTAAGTGGTTAACGCATAATGTGAGGGGCCTCAATACTCCTCTGAAAAGGAAAAAACTAGAACAATTTACGAGAAAAGAAAACCCAGATGTCTTAGGCTTGCAGGAAACGCACCTTAGGACCAAGGATCAGGGGCGCCTTAAACTTCGGGGATTTGACCAGATTCTGCATGCTTCGGGGGGGGACCAGAGCCGGGGGGTAGCTTTGGCTATTAAAACTTCTGCGGGCCTCAGGATATTGGAGAGTATACGAGACTAGGAGGGTAGGTACATCTTAGCAATAGGGACTTATCAGGGGAGGCCGTATACGGTATTGGTAGGGTATGTTCCGAATGTGGGGCAAGAGCATTTTCTGAGGCGGCTCCTGGGATTGGTAGAGGAAAAGGCTCGGGGACACATAATCCTAATGGGCGACCTCATCATAGCATGGGAAAGGGATAGGGACCGCTCGGGTCATTTGGGGGGAGGAGGTGGGGCAGTAATGTCAACGGACCTAAAGAATAAGATCCGGGAAGCAGGATTGAGGGATGTCTGGCAGGAGATTAAGGGAGTGGAGGAGGGATACACTTACCTGTTGGGTGTCCATGGATCTCAATCCAGAATCAACTACATCTGGGTGTCCTCGAGCTTGGTGGGTAGGGTGCAAGAGGTTGTGATGGGACCCACTGGCATAGCGGATCATAAAGTAGTCTCAATGGTAATGGACTTGGGCCTGAGGAGAGAGGGGTTTGGACGTGGAGATTCCCGGGACACCTCCTCAGAGATCCGATACTCCGGCAGGACATAGAGGAGAAGATTCAGAACTTCTTTACCGTCAACCAAAGGGGAGAGACTGGAGAGGAGATGAGATGGGATGCTTTTACGGCTACGTTACGGGTGGAGTTAATAGCATTGGCAGTGCACAGAGAGAAGCAACTGAGGGCACTGGAAGAGCAGTTGGAGGAGGAAGTGGAAACGGCGAGACGGAGGGCGGGGACGACGCTGTCCAGGCCTTCTATGAGGGAATACCATAGGGCGCTGGGACAACTAGAGGTTCTTAGAACTAAAAAGGCGGAAGGGGCTCTCCTGAGGGTACGCCAACACTATTATGTGAAAGCAAATAAAGCAGATGCCCTCCTTGCGCGATTACGAAGAGGGGCTAAGGCCAAAAATACGATCATGGCCCTAAAAACAGAATCGGGGGACAGGGTTACTGAAGCAGGGGAGATGAGAGAAGCATTGGCATCTTTCTATGAAACTCTTTATGCAACGCAGTACCCCCGGGATCATTTGCAGGAGGATTTCCTGGATAAGGTTGAGCTGGAAAGGGTCTGGAGGGAGGCAGGGGAGATGCTGAGCGGGGAGCTTAGAGAGGAGGAGGTGCGGAGGGTGATTGGGGGTTTACCCCTGAATAAGGCACCAGGCCCCGACGGCTATACCGTGTTTTTTTAATAAAACGTTTGTAAATATTTTGGCCCCACAGCTAACCTACCTTTTTAATACCTTTGGGGAGACGGGGAGAGTGACTCCCTCCATGGAGGAGGCTCGACTGACCCTCGTTTTGAAGCCCAATAAGAATCCCGAGGAGCGAACATCTTATAGGCCTATTGCACTGATTAACATCAACGCTAAAAGCTTCATGAAGGTGCTGGTGAATAGGCTGGAGGGGCTGCTCCCTGACTTGGTTCACCCGGACCAAGCAGGGTTCATTAAGGGTCGGCATACTGCAGACAACATACAAAGGATTGCTAATCTGGTGGAAAAGTCTCACAGAACGGACACTCCCGCGGCCCTCCTATCACTGTAGTGCTGGCACTCCATTGGTGCAGCACACACGCACTAGGAGCGATGTGGTGCGTGTGTGCTGAGCCAATGAGGGCCAGTGTTTTGTCCGGCCCGGATAACAACAAAGACTTGCCTAATGGAGGGCGGCCGATGCTGCTTGCGGGCCGCCCTCCATTAGGAAAGTCTTTGTGCCTCGCGGGCCGGAAAAAACAGCATGGCGGGCCGCAACTGGCCCGCGGGTCATATGTTGTCCACCCATGCTCTATTGGATTTATCTGGAGCCTCTGTTACAGGCGATTAGAGAGGCGGAGGGGATAAAGGGCATTCCATGAACAGAAGGTGGCAGCATTTGCTGACGACCTTCTGTTGGCTCTCACGGCTCCAGCTGAATCCATCCAGTCAAGTAGTAGCCTGTTAGAAACTTTCGGTGAGGTTTCGGGTCTCAAGATTAATTACGGCAAATCGGAGTTACTGAACCTGACATTAAAGGGCGATGAGCAGGGAGCACTGCGGCAGTCTACCCCGTTTCTTTGGAGCCCGAATGGAGTCAAGTATCTTGAGGTGAGAATCACACCAAGGCTGGTAGAGGGCTAATTACCCTCCCTTACTAAAGAGCATCGAAGGGGATTTTCGCAGGTGCATGAATCTCCCGATCATATGGTTGGGTAGGGTGGCGACAGTTAAAATGGTGACTCTGCCCCGCCTCCTGTATCTCTTCCAGGCTATTCCCCAGGTGGTTGTCCAAAGAAAGAATAGAGTGGGCACTACGTTGTAAGTTAATTCAGTAATTTAAACTTAGTAAAGTATTTGGTCCTGTCGCCAGATTCCTCCCCGTTGCAAAGGGAGGTATGAAATAATGTTACGCTGTCGACTGGTTAAATTGCACCAGTCTGCTGGAAGGACCTTTGTGAATATCTCACTAATTTGCTTTAAGTAAATGTTCAAAATTTTCCAACTCAAGGTGCCCGGCTGCTTCTACATCTGTTTACTACAGTTTATCAAGAACAGAAGCAAGCTGCACAAAGGGCATATAACAAAATATAAACAAGCATGTTTGAGTGAAGCAGAGTTGGATAATTCTCCAATAAGGAATTGAATACAAACAGGCCTAAGATTACAAGCATCGTTTAATACAGTCCCTGAAGAAGGTCTAGCACAGACCGAAATGCATTGGACAATATAATGCTTGATAAAGGCCTCAGACAAATGCAGATTTCTAAATAAAAGATTTTTTGGTTACAACTAATTGAACTTATTATTATTTTTGAAGAATTCTTGGAAAATTTTGAACATTTACTTAAAGCAAATTAGTGAGATATTCCCCAGGTGGTCCCACAGGCTTTTTTCAAGAAATTGGGATTGCTCACTAAGGATTTCCTGTGGGCTGGGAAAAAACCACAGGTCAGTAAGCAAATATTGCTGTCTCCCAGGCGAGAAGGGGGTCTAGAACTTTCAACGGTATTACGAAGCGACGCAGTTAAGGGTGGTCAGGGACTGGCTGCGGGAGGGGGAAGTCACACAAAACAAGCAATGGGTGGCAATGGATAGGGCTGTGGGACATCGCAGTCTTGCGGAGGTTCTATGGCTCCCGAGGCAGCTAAGACCTGGTCATATACACGAGAGCTCTATTACCAATTTGATGGTTAGGAATTGGGATAAATTGGTTAGGAGCAAGGGAATCACAATCTTCCCCTCTCCCTTCACACCCTTTTTCCGCAATGGAGAGTTTACCCCGGGAATGGAAGGAGGGGCTTTTCAGCAATGGAAGGAGGGAGGCTGCAGATGGCTGGGAGATATGTTCCAAGGCGGGAAGATACTCTCTTTCGAGGATTGCAAAAAGGAGTATGGGGTGGGGGAGGGGGAGAGACTCCGGTATGCGCAATTGCGCCATGCATCCCGTAAACAAGCTGGCGGCTACAAGGGGGATAACGAGGTTTGAAAGGTTTCTTCTCTTGAACGATGGTTGCAGGGGCCTTATTTCCAATCTATACAGAATAATGGACGAAACTCCGGATAGGGGCCCATAGACGTATATGCGAAGATGGGATAAGATCTTGGGTAGGACAATTGAGCGGGAGGAATGGGAACGTTTGTGGCGGATAATTCCCAAATTAGTGAAAGCCTCTCAGATCCAGGAAATGTGGTACAAGATGCTGTTTGGGTGGCACTACACACCAGTCAGGCTTAGGGATATATTCCCTGCTACCTCCGGGGATTGCTGGAGAGGATGTGGGATGGAAGGTACGGCACAACATATTTGGTGGATGTGCCCATGCATTAAACCCTTTTGGTTGGAGGTGCAGAGTGCTCAGGAGCAAGCATATGGGCAAGGAAGTAGCAGGTCCCCAGAAGAGACTTTACTTGGAGTGGGGAGGAGGGCTGGGGTAGGGGAGCCTAAATCTCGAGAGAAGGCGAGGGTAATCCTTGTTCTGGCTGCTATGACGGTGATAGCACAGAGATGGAGAGGTGGGGAGGTCCCTCTTTTTCAGGATTGGTTACCGAAATTCTGGGACATTGTGTCTCTTGAATTGGCCACATATGCAAAAGACAATAAGCTACAGTCCTTTGCAGGAGACTGGGAGGAAACCCTGCGCTTTCTAAAAGACGATTTTCGAATTGGTTGGCGTCCTCAGCGCCTACGACTATTAGACTTGGGGTGAGCGCTGTTGAAGGAAAAGATGGACGTGTTGGATTATGGACAAGGTGGAGCCTGATGCGGGGGAGGGGGTAAGGGAGTGGGGGTTATTTACGCGAGTAGTTCTGGGGTATCTGAACTATGACATTCTCTGCCAACAAATAAAACAAAGCTGCCTTCGGGGGGGGGGGTTTGGAAATGTTCTGTTATTCTCTCTGTTCTAAAACCAATAAAAAGAAGTTACAAAAAGGAAAATCTACCGAACTCTTGCCCATTGCCCCTAACCCTTGTAACCTCCTCCACCCCCCACCCTCCCAGACTAAGGGACAGGAGAATATAGTTTACTCCTGGAGGAATCTCTTTTTCCAGTTGGTCATACCTTCTAGAGAGTCCATCAACATTCTTATATTGGCCTATGCTTAATGTGAAGTCAAACCCTTGGAGGCTTATGGACCACCTGAGCAATTAAGGATGTTCCCCATTCATATGCATCAGCCATCTCAGGTTGTTGGTCAGTTTGAATCCTGAAAGTAGATCCATACAAGTATAGTCTAAATATCTTCAGACCACACAAAATAGCAAAATATTTGCTTTCTATTGTTGCCCACCTCTTTTCCCTATCTTTTAGTTTTCTGCGGATGAAACAGGCGGGGTGCTACCAGCCTTTGTCATTCATCTGACTCCAAATGGACCCAATTGCTGTATTGGATGCGTCCGTTTGTACAAAGAAGGGCTGAGAGTAATCTGGAGCACTCAATACTGGAGCTTGCCAGAGGGCATTTTTTAGCCCCTAAAATGCTTTCTGGCATTCTACTGTCCATTTCACATTCTTAGGATACCTTGGAGAGGAAATGGTATTAAAGAGTGCTGTTTCGGTCCCACAGCCAGCAATGAAAATCCTGTAATATCCAGTGAGACCTAAAAAGACGTATCACTTGTGTTTGAGTAGTAGGGGGGGTCTCCCAGTCTTGTATAGCTTGTACTTTACTAAGTTAGGGCTTTATTTCACCTCTCCTACCTCATGGCCAAGGTAGACCACTTTACCCTGAGCAATTTGGCGCTTGCTGGCTTTGATGTTCACATTGGCCTGTTGAATAGCCTACAACACCTTATCAAAATGTGAAAGATTATATTCCCAAGTGGGGCTCAACACGGTTTATAGTCATTACATCGGGGAAAAAAATGTCGAATTTCTTTTTCATTACGTTTTTTATTCGAAATGGGGGGGGGGGGTTTCATCCCCCCCACAGCCCCTTTTTTCATTTTTTTTTTATTTTACCCCTTTTTTTTACTTACTAAACCCAAAAAATATATATAAATAAAAAAATTAAACATTCGACTTTTTTTTTGACATTTTGTTTTAGACATTTTTGTCTTTCAACATTTTTATTCTCGATATTATGACTGCACACCGCTCAACACTGCTATGTCATCCAAGTATACCATACAGAAGTTTTCCAGCCCATTCAGGACATGGTACACCAATCTGTGAAAGGTGGCAGGTGCATTTTTCAGTCCAAAAAGGCATTCCCATAAATTGGTAAAGGCCCTCTGTTAAGATCAACACTTTAAGTAACCGTAAAGCACCTTTCCCATCCCCTCTTCTTCTACTGTTCTGTCTCTTAATCTATCAATGTAACGAGTGCCCAGATATCCAAGCGATCAGCGCGCTGTAACAAATGCAGAAGTTAATAAATAAATAAGTGAGAAATAGAGTTTAACAATTTAGAACTAGTTTGAGACAGGCACGTAAACTGGTAGAAACAGGACACCCACCACCTAGATCAAAGTCTGTAGTTCTTGAAACATCAAAACCTGATAGGAATTGGTGCATAGTGCCCATATGTCACCAGTCCCACAATATGTACCTTGCAGGAGGTTTTACCATGTAATTCTCAAACAAGTGTTGCCAAAGCCAGCGGATGCATGTACATTTTCCAGAAGTAGACTAGAAAGGTAAGTCAACTTCTTACAATGTTCTCTCCCAATCCCACCACTCTAGGGGAAGCCCAGGGCAATCCTTAACCAGACCACCACTGATCTTAGTCAGGCAAGGAAGGTATAGGGTTAGGGCTGTAGGCCGATACAAACCAATAGTGGGAGAGGGTAGGAAATGGTTTTCAAACTCACCCTCCACCCCCTTATTCCAAATTCTTCAACCACTTTTGGGGTTCCTGAATCCACTGACACCACTTCTAGGCTTTGTCCAGTCGAGGGAAGTTCAAGGTTGTGGGTGCAGAGGCCACTTTAGTGGTATGGTCTGGCTAGTTGGTGGATCTGGGCTCTGACAAAACGGTTATGGGGTCTAGACTCCCTTAGCACAACAGGATGAAGACCACCACAGAGCAGACGACTCCAAGAGACCTCCAGATCAGAAAGAAGGTGGCTTTCAGCGCGAGTCGCCACTATTGTGTGGTGACACTATTGTGTGGTGACAGGTGATTCTCGTGGTGAGAATAAAAAGGAGCAGGCCCTTGTACAGCTTTCTTTCAGTCAGGAACGCAAACTGTGGAGAGAGGCACCTTGTTTCACAAGTTGAAGATACGCAGAGTTTCAAGACTGAACTTTGAATGGCGACCAGTGCTTCAAGGTAGCCGAGGAGAGAGCAGGTCAGTCCACTGGGTGGTCCGGGGAAACATCTGAAGGGTCAGCAGGCACAGATCCTCGAGCTGAGATTGGGAGAGGATCTTCCCACCAGTTAAGATGTCAAAGCAATGACCACGGCCTTCTGGCGATCAGGAGAGAGCAGGGCTTTACGGGGACTTGGTTGGAGTCGATGCTGGTCAGCTGCAACTGTCGTATTTGGGTCATCACCAGGTTGCACTTATTTGTAGGGTTTTTGGCTCCAACGATCTGTCAGATGGCTGCAAGAGTCCTCCTTTTAGCCTGGGTTTGGACTGTAGTTGCTTCCAAACCCACCAATGGTTAGGATCTGCACCATTGAAACTGGCAGGGGCTGTCCAATCATGGCCAGCCTCTGCCACCACACCTTCCCAGCAACAGACGCACTTTGGCTTGGATGTGGATTCGGTCCAGGCACACCCTAGCCCTACATCTGGCCACACACAGACTGCCACATTGCCTGGGAAAGCAAAGGCTTTGCCAGGGAAAGGGCTTCCCATATAATGCAAATCTAGAACACAGATGCCATGAAGAACCCTAACACACACAATGGCCAAAGGACAGGCGAAAATGTTGTGTCACAGCAATTTTAGAGTATATATTTATTTTATTTATTTGATATAGCTGTAAAAATAGCCTTTCAAAGAAAACATTTAATAAAAGAATAACATAATACAACAGATACACATAAATGATCACAATATAAAAAAAAAGAATTTAAAACTTTTTCAAAACAAAGTAGATATACATTCGGTCACTTATAATTTCTAGGAGACCATAATTCATTAGAATCTTTCCATTCCTCCATTTGTTCAACCATAATGAGGATAAAACAGTCAATATCTCTACATCATTTAGAATTTTTATACAAGTCAGCGTTCGCTTATATAACCAGATTCTACTTCTCAGAATACCTGAAGTGAGAGGATTTCTTTCAACACTATTTCAGCATGTGAAGTTTGTTAAAATCAATCACATCAGACTGTTCCTCTAAACATAACGATTATATAAAGAATGTCATTGCTATATTCATTTTTGGAATTTGACTGTTGTATAAGATACTCCAAAGGGTTTCAGAGTCTACAATGAGACGCCCCTCGAACATATGTTTAAAGAGAATTGATCTTCTCTCACTTAATCCAGAACATACAGCAATCAAATGTTTCAATGCCTCCATTTGCATTGGCACTCGACAAAATCTGCAGTAACCATACTCTGTGATTTTTCTCATAAAACGTACTTCATTAGTGAGACATATATTCAGTCTGATTCTCATATACACTAGTCTGTTTTTAGGATCAGGAAATCTCAGCAAATACTGTTCTGTGTTATGAAGTTCTGTAATGTGGTAGGCTTGATTGGTAAATACTCTCAATTTCATACAAGAATTCCTGGTATTAATCCAATCATTAAGCCACAGTTTTTCTTTGGCTCTTTCCGGGTTATTAACAAGGAGGTCATTCTCAATGCCCGACTCCTCCATCATTAATTTTATTCAGTTACGCCACTTGCAAACTTTATTATTTTCAGATTCCAACATATATTTGCCTATTGTAAACATTACGCAATTTGTGTCAGTAACCATCAGATACTTTCGGTACAATCAGAGAAATTTCCAACAATAAATTGGCATTCAAAGATATCGTGCCTAACTCATGTCGAATCAAACACATAGATGCTGTCAGAGATAAGCCACATATTGTTTTCCAATACCGACCTTCCAATTTTAACCATATTTGCTCAGGTATGATGTCTCTAGTTTCAGCACCATATGTTAAAATGGGAGTAACTTTTTGTTTGTAAAAAATCATAGCCGGTGAGATTGAAAATTTCCCATATTTGGCTTGTATGATTTTCATTTGTGCAATGCCAGTTCTATTTTTTTGGTCCAGTTCTCTATAGTACGGTTTGTCATTTGCATCATTACTGATTTGCAAGCCCAAGTTTTTATACTCGGAGACAACCTCAATACCAACATTTTGTATGGTCCAAATTCCAATTTTTTTTTCGAGATTCTTTTTTTAGGCCCATATTCATTACTTTACATTTGTCTTGGTTTATTTTTGACAGATTTGCATCCGCAAACTGGGTCAGAGATAACGGAGAACGCAGTCCCCTGTAGGTCTTAGCCAGTAAAACCAAATCATCGGCATAGAACAACCAGGGGATCGATTTGCCCCTGATGCGAGAGGCATCTGATGTAATCGTCATGAAATTGTGCCGTACATCAGAGATGAAAAAATTAAGTGCTAGCCAATATGCATCCCTGTTGTAAGCCTCGAAACGTTTTAATTGGATAGAATACCATCCAATGCTAACCTAATTTGAACTGTTGTTTTGGAATGTAATTCATTTATCCAAAAGACCATATAGCAAGGACATTTTGCAATTATCAGTTTTCTAATTAGTAGTTTTCGGCACACAGAGTCGAATGCAGCCTGGAAATCAATAAATGCCAGAAATACCGGCTGTCTCTTTGCTTGCTCTTGTATCTTAATGATTTCCAGGATATGCAAATTGATGGAAGTGCCCGTCCCAGGCATAAAACCAGTTTGATTAGGGTCCCTCATTTTAATTGTATTCAGCCATTTATTTAAATCTCTCAACAGGAGTCTTGTGAATAATTTGCTGGGTGTGTCCAACAGAGAGAGGGGTCTGGAATTAGATGGGTCAGAATGATCACCCTTTTTATAAATCGGTATAGTAATTGGCTTCCTCCAGGAGGGAGGGATGCAACGGACTTCAGTATTTGTTTGAATATTTTCAAAAATATCTGGGCCCATGCGGAAGGATGTTTTTTGATCATGTAGTTAGACAATCCGTCGGGTCCTGGAGCTCTAGATGTTTATAGCTTAGTGATGTAAAACAAAATATCGTCAACATCAAAGTCAAGGACCCCCTGAGGTCTACATTCATTGTCACTGTCAGGACTCGTCACATCTGGAGCGGAGCGAGAGCAGTCATCTGCAGTCTGCTGCAGACAAGGGAGGCAATGGAGACTCAAAAACAGATTGTAACATCGCAGACCCTGCCTTTCCAACCTACGAACATCATTATACCAAACAACTTTGCAACTGAATCCTCCTCGGTATCATCCCTCCGAACCCTACAGAGTTCACTGAAGTCTACTGACAACACGAAAACTAAATCCAAATCCACGCTGATTATCAAAAAACCGAAGGCACAGCGTGTACCTCCAAAAGCGACGATAGTCGCACCACCGACTACCAAAATCACAACAAATATGGCGAATATCATCTTTTTTCAGACCCAATCATCAGGGATCACAGGAAACAAAAATCAAGATTTTGATCCTACTCACAGGACCTAGATCGAGACAGAGGCCGAACATCTGGGTGCCTCAACAACCTCCCGTGAATCAGGTGAATCAATAAACATATCAACAACTTCTTCAATCGACACGACGGTAAACGTGTCGGAACATTCAGAGTTTGAAGGGGCAAAAACAGAACTTTCCGGTAAAATTACCGAGTCTAATAAGAACATGCTACCTGACTTACCCGTGTCCCCGGTCTCTTTGACGGCACAGACCGAAGGTTTGAGGTTCTTGGATGCCCGACGTCCCGCTGAATTACAGCTGCTCCCGCCCCTTCCCTGTGGAAATCACTCCCCCGCCCGGCAGGCTCTGCCTTCCCGTCTCGTTAACGAGACGAGTGGCGCGCGGGATTCACCCATCGGAGGACGGGTGGCCCGGGCACCAGTGCACCCGGCCGTGGGCAATAGGGACGTGGCCCCGGTAAAGGGCACCACGGGGGAGAAAGCAAGGGGAGATGTTCCCAAAGAGAGAGGTCCCATCCCATTCCAACCAACGGTCCCTCCAGGAACTCAGAGCTCGACGGGCTCGCGAAAGGAGGAAAAGCCTATCACAGAGCCCGCCCCGAATGTTGCTGCCTCCAGGACTGAATCAGTGGGCCCCATCAGGGAAATCACGACGGACGAATTTTCTAGCACCAATGCAAGGACAAGTTCGGTGGAGGCTCAGTTTTATGCCTCTCATGAATCAACAAACAAAACACACTTTCAACTGATCCACCCAGTAACAGTAGGAGACAAACCCTTTGCACAAGAATTTGATGATGTACCAGGGACTGCGCCCCACGGAACCCAAATGGGGTGGCAGATCCAACTAAGACCCCCATGTGTTATCCGGGACACGGATTCGTTCTTAGATCTGTCCAGTGGGCACATAGAGACAGCCACCACACAGGAACTAACAATCAAAGACTCGCAGGTCAATACTAAACCAAACCAAAAAAGAAAGAAAATGACCACCAAAAAAGTAAATACAAATCTTCATCGAGCCAAGAAAACAGGAAAGTCAACTTTGCCGGCTCCCCTTCTCTCCAGTGCCCTGAAAGATTTTATAAACAACAATTCAAAAGAAAATTAGAGCAAACAAAAGAATTATCGGACGCAGAAATTCTTGAGGCTATCCAGGATCTACCGCCGGTGAGCAAATCACGAAAATTAATCTCCGGGCTACCAAAGCAAGCCAAGACGCAGACGAACAAAAACCAATTAATGGGAGCGAAAGATGCTGTGGAAGCCCCGAGTAATGAAGAGCCACACGAAAGGGGCGAATCGATCCCAAAATCCATGACTGGTCCAATTATAGATAGTGACAATCGGAAAAACAGCAACATAGTGGGTCTAAACCTACCAGTCATGGAAAACTCTCACATGCTGGAGATTAATTATCACGAGTCACCCACTTTATCCAGCCCTACAAGACTTGAACCGGGTGTGCAAACCTCGTCTACGCCCAAAAAGGCACCACAACGCAACCCAACTCCATATGCGAAGTCACCAGATAGACGCCCTCTACCAGTTCATTGGTCTCCAGACCCGGAGAGTGTCAACCCAGATGGCAACATGCAAGCGCCAAACCAAGCTTCCCAACAAACCTCTCATCTTAGTTCACCTCCAAAAAATCGGAGACTCAGCGAAATTACAACTTCAGGCAATAAAGATTCTCCTTAAAAAAAAACAGATCTCCCAATTATCATGTCAGCCATCACTATTTCCTTAGCACCCTTTGCCAAGCTCTACGAAGCAATTAATGATTCATTAAAAGACAGTTCGGTTCTAACTGCAATGATGCACAGCAAACTGATTTTCGTTGAAGGTTTTATCACAGCGCTGGAGCAAAAGAACAAAGAACGTAGTGATATATGGGACGCAAAGTTGACTAGGTTAGAAGATTTGCTGTCTCGCCATAATGAAGCCAAACTGGCCACTGTGGAAAAAGAATCTCAGACCGAAGGGCCACTTTGCCATCGAGAACTGGCACCGGTCTTCAAAAATCAAACAGAAAAGCTTCCCCAAAGTATCGCAACAGTGTCCAATCATCAGAAAATGACGGGAATAGTAGAAACGATAACACTAGCCACAAAAAGCAAGCCACTATTAAAAATCGCAACGAGTACTGAACTGAGAGTAAACCGAGAACAAATAGTCTTGGCTCTGGATCCCCTGATGGAAAAGAGAAATAAACAAAAGGAACAACTAAAATTAACTACGATTTCACCTCAGCAACCTCAAAGCGTTAACAACTCAGTAATTTGCATGTCATCCTCTCCGAGATCGGCTGAAGAGTTTATAGTTCAGAGCTCATTGATGGACATAACTCAGCATCTTGATGGAACAAATGAGGTATCAATGAATCCTAAGACTCTGAAAGAAAAGTCCGCCCAATCCACCATATCTACCGTAGTACCAAACACTGCGACGCCAGGGAATAAACCAGTACAAAGAGTCCACTGAGAAGCGTAAGAGTCGATCAACCCAGACACAGTGGGGCATCTTTAGTGGAGACGCGTCTTTTCAAGATTGAACAAATTCCCTCATCTGATCAATATATGATCCTAAACCGCAATACGGTGTTGAAAATACTTAAAAAGACCAAAATTCTACAAAATCTAAAATCGGACGATTTCACATTAATCAAACCATACCATAGAAAGAAAGTAGCAAAGGCTTATCTCCACATTAAACAGAGCGTTTTGAAAGAACTTTCTCATGACGCGTACTTGGAATTAGCACATTTGGGGTTTAATCTATGTGAGATCCCTATTGCAATACCCAAAGATTCTCCAAGACATATCCATAGAATGTCCCCAAAAAGGAACTACACTGAAGACTTATACAGATCGGGAAGATGAGGCCAAAGCCCAACAACACTAGATCATCGGCCACATAAGGCAAGGAGTGATGAAAGATTCGAACACAGGCAAGAGAGGAGACAAACTCACAAGTCCAATTAAGACCCAAAGCCAGCTATAGCGTCACGATTTCGTGATCATGAATACAGACCTCCGATGACTAAGGACAAGCCGGCAAGAAGAGAAAATAAACTCAGAACAAAACAGGAAAAGCTACAAAAAAGAACAAATGGAGCTGGTTTCGCAATATTCTCACCTCGGGACAGAATAAATAGCAACCATCTGGGGCTGCAAAGGCGATAACATCCGCATCCCATCCGTCTGCGACCACTCCAGTGAGCAACACTCTAAATATTGCATCTTGGAATACCAGGGGACACGCCCATCTCACCAAATCTGAGAGCCATGATCTCAGTTGCTATGACATTATTTGTCTGCAAGAGACGTGGCTCCGTGAAAAAACGGCACTCGATGGTTACTCTATCGAAATATCTCCGGCACATAAGGGACCTCTGGGACGCCCCTCTTCAGGCCTACTTACAGCGATCCGGACGGGCTCCGGGGTGGCAATCATAAAGGTCATAAAGCGGACTTATGAAATACTGGCAGTCCTAACAAAATGGAACCCAAGTACCTCTAAGACTAAGTCTGGAACACAAGTGGTAGCAATAATAAACGTATACTGGAATCCCCAAAAGACCTCAACTGAGAACATGTGCGAAGAAATAATCAATACAATCGATGAAATCGCGATCAACTACACAGCTTATAACATCATGATCTGTGGTGATTTAAACTCTAACTGCGCAATCTCCAGCTTGAAGCAAAGAAAGCTACCTATAAATTTGAACTCGACAAACCGGGGTCTGGCATGGAACAAAATCATGAAATCCCGCAACCTCCACAATTCGTCCTCAGTGACAGATTCCGACACCTTGCTACCAACTTGGGAACATGATGCATCATCGGCCACTCTAGACTATATCTATGTATCCGATGCCCTACATCGCAACATAGTTTCCTTTAATGTCGTTAAAACAAAATACAGCGACCATAATTTACTCAATCTTAAATGCAAGCACAAGGGGACTATATCTCAATTCTACGTTCCAGAAATTGAGACTAACTCACAACAAACCCGTTTACGGATGATTGCATCAGATGTTCGTAAACTTGAAGATCAGTTTGTAACCCTATTTTCTGAACCAATACTGGAAGATGATATGGTGAGATCGAGCTACATTCCTCTACTCTTGGCCTTCAAGAAGCCTAGAAACAACCTGCACACGCAGCCAATCCAGTATGCTCACGAATACAATGCAACACTGGTCGTAAAACGCAGAGCTCTAAGAAAATTAAGAAGAGAAGCAAGAAGTGGGAATTTACCATCTCTTTGGGAAATTCTGAAAGGTGAAACTAGATGCTATAAACAGTGGCTAAAATACGCAAGAGGATCTTTATATCAAGCTGACGCCGAGCAGATGTTGAAGGCACTAGCCAACAAAAAATCCCGTGACTTCTGGGCTGTGATAAACAAACCTAATAAGATCCTAAACACGCATATGATAAACCCAGTTTCAGAAGATCACTGGAACATCCACTTCTCGAACCTGTTCCAACAACCAGAAGAATCCAAGGAGGTGTATATTAGAGCTCCAGACTCACCATGGATGGAGTGACATCAAATACACAATAATGAAACTAAATTCATCAAGAGCAGCCGGACCAGATGGTTTAGCAAACTGCGACTTAAAACAACATCCAGACGAGTGGTCTAATCTCATAAGCGCAATTTTCAGACTCTGCATTGATAAAAGAATTGTGCCGAAATCCTGGTCAAAAGCTTTGATTGTTCCAATTTTCAAAAAAGGTTCCAGAGATGACCCCGCGAACTATCGGCCGATAGCACTTCTGGATGTCATTGGGAAGATATTCGCATCCATTCTCCTAACTCATTTTAGGAAATGGGCGGTATCAGCTAATTGCTTTGATTCACTACAAACTGGTTTCCAGAAGAACGCAAGTACTAGTGCAAATATCATGTGCCTGACTATTCTTTAAGAAAGAGTCCTGAAAGGCGGGCCTCAGATCTTTCTTGCTTTTGTCGATCTATCCCAAGCGTTCGACCGTGTGGACAGGCAGAAACTGTGGGCGAAACTGAAGATGTGGGACTGTCCGAATTCTATCATGGAGCCCTTAATCAGCCTCCATACCGACACTTCTATAAGAGTCCGCCTAAACAACGCAGGCCTTATATCAAAATCCATTCAAACTTGTCGAGGGGTAAAGCAAGGCTGTCCCCTAGCCCCGGCGCTGTTTATATCATTTATGGGAGACTTCCAGGAGAGCCAAATAAAGATTAGAACCTTCCCACCTAAAATAGGTTCAACAGAAATTCCGAGACCGCTGTACGCGAACGATTTAATTCTACTTGATCTTACACAGATTGGCCTTCAACGCCAACTGGATAATTTGTCATCATATACCCAGGAAAACAACTTAGAGATTAACAAATCTAAAACCAAGATAATGATCCTACAAAAAACGACCATCAAAAAAAAGAGCAGTTTCAGTGGCATCGCAACGAGACCCAAATTGAAGTGGTAGACTCCTTCAAATATTTGGCAATACAGTTGGACTGCTCGAAGAAATCTGGTAGCATGCAAGCTATCCTATGGTCCAAAACCAAAAATCTGACATCTCAACTGAGATTGGTCGACCGAAAATATGGAAAGTTCTCACTTCAACCAACTATAAACTATTACAAGGCTAAAGTGGTGCCGTCACTGACTTATGGCATGGATGCCATACCTTCAATTCCTTCATGCCTATGGCACAAACTGGAAGGCTATATATGGAGAGCCGTCCTGGGTCTACCAAACTCGACCCCGATAGTAGCGATCAGGCAAGAACTTGGCCTTCTGTCTTTGAAGGCAGTAGTAGACCATAGCTCTCTTCAGCTATATAGAAAAATCATCCATTCGGAGAGTCTTGAAATCTATAAAATAATGGCAACAGAACTGGAAAAAGGCTGCAATCAGACTATGAACCAGTGGGCGGCGGATCAGAAACAAAAATTACAGCAAGTAGCATGTTCCGAAGCAGAACTGAAGGACAATCCAACTAGGATAAAAACAAAACTAGAATGCCTGGATTGGATCAATACGATCGACTTAGCATCATCTTACAAACTTTTAACACACCTTCCAATGAACACTAACAAACTGAAAGAACCGATGGTGTACTGCCAAAAATACCCTGACAAACTATTGATGAGAACTCTCCTAAAAGCACGCCTAAATGTCCTACCAACCAGAGAAATTTTAGCCATTAGAGCAGGCTCGAAGATAACAACTTGTAGACTTTGTGCAAATCCCAATGACATCGAATCGATAAAACATCTACTGATGCGCTGCCCTGCTCTTCATCAGGCCAGGATTGCCTATTTCTCCCCTTTGACGGCCACCTCCTTTGTGGGAAACGAAGATATCTGGTGGAAGCGCCTGATAACAGGTGAAAAGACTAAATGGCACACGGCTGCTGCTAAACTTCTGAACCTGGCCCTAGAAAGAATTAAATTGTCTCCGGAACTCGAGGCCTGATCATACCATCAACTAATCAACATGAAAGGCTCGCATCAGACATCAAACAAAAACACGAGACTTCATACAGATCAGATAGCGCTCTTGTAAAAATCTTTTTTTTAGGATTAAACACAAGTAAAAAAAAATATGCCGCTCACACTTCTTGAGGGCTCGGGTTCATTTGATGCAACAACTGCACTCTGCACCAAGGTTCTTTTAGAAGTGTCCATATTTTGGCCGAGCTTTTAGAGTATAATCTCTCTAACATGGTCTCGGCATCGTGTTGGTACATATGGGCATGTCTTGATTTCAGCCAGTTTTGAAATTTGCTTTTAAGAGTTTTAAATTGGGACACTCGTTCGAGGATGTTCAATTTTGATAACTACCTTTTGGCATTTCTATATTGGGATTTACGCACTGCGACCTCATTGTCGTAAGTATGAAGCATTTTTGGCCTTGTTCTATTTCTCAAGTTCTTTCGGGCTACAAACATTTGCATTTCTTCAACATATGAGGATCCATTTTCAGGGCTACCAATCTTAAGGTTTTTATATGTTTTGATTAGATTGTGATTCAAGGCCTCTAAAGTTAGAGGAGTCCAAGAAAATCTATTTTGTGCACTGTTCAAAGTCATGTTACAGGCCAAGGATACATCATAATTTTTCCCATAAGAACTTGCCAACCATTGTATAGTTTGAATGTCATGATCACTTCTGTCTTGGTGGATCATTTGAAACTCAGAAATAAGAGTAAAGAGACCACCATCTGCAAAAGTATAATCAATGAAGGCGAATTGAACACCTCTGTGCCACGTGGCTTGTGGCGGTATGTCACCTTTTTTGGCACCATTTAATCTCAATAGTTGTCGTTCATTCATAAATGAATTCCATCTTTTGGCTGCCGGGATAAGATCCTTCCCGCTTTGTTCAAAGCAGTTCATATTTAGATCACCTGTAATTACTACATGTTCACAGCTAGAATCGAGTAACGTTTGATTCAACAGTTCCTCCAAGGCCTCAAAAAAGTGATTGTCAGTAATTGCTGCATTGTTTCAATAGACATTTATTAGACCAATAGCTTTCAACTTCATTTTTATTTTCACCATCTGAAGAAAACTATTAGGAAGCATCCATGGTTCCAATTGGATATTAGGAGATATTTTAACAGCTACCATGAGACCGGCCATTGGTCTGCCTCTTACCGGTAGAATGGCTGGGGTTAATGACACAATGTGTTTATCCCATGTTGGTGGAACCGACGACCATATTTCCTGGAATGCTAATATGTCATATTTCCACAACAGGCTATCTTTGGGAGAGGTCAAATATTTACATCCTCTAGCATTGCAAGAGGCTAAGGAGAAGGTGGTTGCAGAGTGGCTTAGTTAGTTGTTATTCAGCCTAGATTCCCATCCATCAATCATTTGTCCGTCCTCAGTTGGTACCCCCATTCGCTGATTTATAACAGGGTTTTTGGTGTTAGCACCAGATTTCGACAAATATTGATTTCCTAGCGTCGGAACATGTTGATGATCGAGGGAAGATTGATTCAGTAACACAAAACCCAGATGATATAACTCAGATCTAGCCTGCCACAAACCATTTTTAACAAAACCAGACTTCATCCACAATTTGACCACAGAGAGATCATGTTCCTTAACAAATTCTATCTGATCTATGTGTCCTGAGCATATTCCCTATAAAGCAGGTACATCAGCAAGTATATTCATCACTGATTGTTTAAATCAAAACTGTGAAAGGGGTGCGGGCGACATTGCAAGGTCAGATGGTTAAATCCTTGATTTCTCTGCTGTGGTTTTTGGCCCCAAGTTGATGCGGAGTTCCCCTTAGTTTGTTTTTGAAATTGAAATTGTTTAACATTATTTAACGTGGGGGTTCGGCGATTTTCACTTACCCGTTTGTAAAGGAAACTCTTGTCTATTCACTTGAAAGATGAGTCTCTTTAGAGATTGTTCAATTTCACCTCTCCAATTATCCATTGGTATTCGCATTTCACCATTTGTCTCAGCGGTGCCCGACCGGACTGCACCGCCTCACCTTGCATTCTGATATTGGGATGTTCATTCTGTTTTAAATCAGTCATCCTAATTTCATTTGGAGGTGTCTGTTTAGAATGATTTTCTGATGTAACCTCAAGTACAGCCTGCTTTTTCTGTTTGCTCAATAAAAGTAAACTGTCCATGGGCTCATACACCATTGGTTCACTTGTAGGCTCTCCAAATTGTACTGCTTTTTGTAAGAGCACATTTCTATATTTGTTGGCAATGGCAGTACGAGCTACTGCTGCCGCAGTTTTTGGCATAGATAAAGTTTGAATAAATTTGCGTGTCCCTGTGATTTTCGAATTTGCCGCTCTCTTTACATTTTTTTTAATTATTATTATTATTAGCAATTACAGGTAAGGCGGTCGGATTTTTGTTTTTCTTCTCAAAGATGTTGTACGTGATGGTATTACTACTCTCAGGTACTTCATCATGAATTTGTTCAGCCACCACCTTTTGTTTTAATCGCTGCGGACTTACCATAGTGTTTTCTATATATTTAGATTTCTTTTTTTTTTTTTTAGAACACACTTTTGACCCACTTTGCATTGCTCAGATAGTCCATTCGCTGTGTTAACAGGCATAGTTGGCATAGGCTTCCCTTTGACAATTTCCGCATTTATTGCATTATTGGTATTACCAATTAAGGGTAGAATCTTGTTCTTAGTATTATTTTGGAGAATTGTCTGTGGATTTTGGATGCAATCTATTAGTAAGACATCTTCGTGTTCTGTTTCCAGATCGTTAATGTTAGGAAAATCAACTGCTACAGTACTATCCATCAGTTTGTACTGCTTCTCACAACATTGACAAAGCCTCTGTTTGGAGCTTATCTCTTGCATGAGTTGCACTAACCTTGTGTGGTGTTCATTCATTTTTGTATCTAAAGTGTCATATAATGGAGTCAATGAAAACAGTGCAGCATTCATTGCTTGAAGGGACGTTTCTAAACCTATTACGAAATGCCCCAGTACAGGTTGGGGCCTATCCGTAGGGGCGGAATGATTTCGCAGAGGGGTTGGATGAATAAATGAACATGATCGGACAGACACATTATTTGCTGTAGGAGAAAACATCATAGGTGATTGAGATATATCTCGCATACTAGGATTTCCTTCCTGATTTTCAATGTTAATACTACAGCATTTTGGAGAACAAGGGACATTGCTTTCAAAAGCATTATCCAGACCGTCTGTAACTGACATCACTCTCTTGAGTATCAGATGGTATAACAATTTTCAAAGTACTCTTATTTTGGTTGACATTACCAGGCTTAGCTAACAGACTTTGCTCCATGTCCTTACAACAGCCATTCTCTCTCTCTCTCTCTCTCCGCTGCAAGGGCCTGATATTGTGCAATTACATCAAGAGCACCAGCGGCTAAAAGAGAATCCGGAGGAGTATCCGCGAGATTTGCTAAAATTATACCGGTCTCTACAGAAGTACGACTGGGTTTGGTAGAACACGAGGGGGGAAAGGCAAGCAGCGGACGCTCTAGTCGCGTAACACCTATCCCCCCAGGTGCACAAAATGTTCTTATATCGGCCAGCGCCGAACACACACGGTTGATAGTTGCTGATTTAGATGTTCTCGCTAGATGGATCGTCCACGACGATGATTTTGGGGTGCAAACAGCCTCCTTAGTGCAAGCTGAAATTTCAGACAGGGTAGGCATAACCGATTTTAAGGATAGCACCACTTCAAGGACACAAAGTGATTGTGCAGATCACAAAAGGAATACAAAATTCCAAATCCTATCTCAGGTTTATCAGTTAACAGGGAAACACGTAGCGTTACTGTGGCGGTTCGCGTGGACTCGCCCCCCGCCACTCAAGAGGATTGCTACTTATCACTCGGTGCAAGAATTGACTTTATGCAGTATGAATATGAATAATAGAATACAGTACCCACCGCCCGCTGTCAGCTGACAGCCGACAGCACTTCCAAAGCACCTCTCCAAATGCGTGCGCGGCAAATGCACGCGGCCCGTGCTTTATAAGGGATTCTGGGGAAGTGGGAGGGGCTTAGCGTTCAAGTCACGTGGTAGTAGCAAATCATGTATCCAAAGCAGTTCTTGGCCTCACCAGCCGACAGCACTTCCAAAGCACTTCTCCAAATGCGCGTATATGGTACTCTAAATGGCACTATGCAGTAAAATGCAAAAGTGACAGAGTAAATGGTAGAAGACACAGTAGATAAATATCTGATCCCCTTCTCTCATTCCAGACTATCGTTGATTCAGGAGTGGTGTGCCACCAATGATCTCTTCCCTAATGCCAGTAAAATGGAGATGATCCTCATCGGAACACCAGCTCCCTCCTTTCCTCTCTCTCTGGCAGCCCACTCTGGGCCCTTTCCTGATCCTACCTGTGAGGCTAAGAACCTTGGGGCCATCTTTGACTCCACCCTCTCCTTCTCTGTTCACATCTCCGACATCTCTAAGAAGTCAAACGATCAGCTGCAGCTCTTCTGTGGTATTCTTCCTTTCCTCACTTCCCGCAGAAGCTCACGGTCTCCAGAGCTCTGGTTCTCTCTAGGCTGTACTATTGCAAGAGCCCTTTCTAAATCTTCCTGCCTCTACTCTCTGTCCTCTACAAGTTATCAAGAACAGGACTCCACGACTTGTCCTTGGCCTCAAGCCCAGGGATCGTATCTCTCCAGCTCTGAAATCTCTTCATTGTCTCCCAGTGGCACTAATGATCAAGTTCAAGACCCTCTGCATCGTCAACAAGGCTTTCTGGGGCCTGGTACTGCACTACCTCCAACTCTCTCTTCCTAAACATCTCCCTTCTCGAGCTCTGTGTTTATCCACCTCCAACTCTCTGAGGGTCAGGCGCTTTTCCACGCAGAGAATTTGGGTCAGATCTCCATCTTCGGCTGGGACCTCCCTCTGGAACTGCCTCCATCCCTCTCAAACTTGAGCAGAGCCACCTCCGGTACCGGAAGCAACTCAAGACCTTGCTCCTTGCTTCCACTTTCTCTCTTGCCCTCCCCTGCTAATGACCCATCTGCTCCACGCACTGGTCACCTGGCCACCCTCTGAACTTGGGCCCAGGCCCCTGTATCTCCAGTTGCACTTCACACTGCCTCTTGGCTCTACCAGCACATGTGGTCTGTATTTGTAACCCTACAGTCCCTTCTCTCTCTGCACTTATAAGCCACCCGTTGGCTACACTTTTTGACTACCTTCACTTATCCCGCCTCCCGGAAACCCCCTCCCACCCCCTTGGCACTTCTCCCCTTCCACTTCCCTACACGATCTGAATGACACAAGACCTAGTAAGATCCTTGTTTTGTGCTCCCTCCGTTTCCCCCTCCTAGTCTTATCGCGCCTAGAAAAACCTTTGTACAGGCACATTATAAATGCCATATTATATCATATCCCACCTGCCCAACCTGGGCACATTGTTTCTGTAACACCAAAGTTATAAAATAAAAGGTTAAAGGAACACACTGTAGCAACTGTACTTCACAGTAATGTGATGTGAGCAGGTTTCAAAGTACAGGAATTCCATAAAGGGAGACATTGTCACCCAGTACTGTTAGTTTTAGGGACTGATCAGTCTCCCCATAAAAAGTGAGCAAAAACAAGGGAAGTAAAGCTGAGGGATTTACTTTTCTCCAAATAGTTAGGTCTGGATGACGACAATAGCAAAAAGATAGTATTTCCCACTGAAGTCTGTGGGTGGAGAAAGCAGCAAAAACCAAATATTTCCTGGCAAGTGCCATTGCGAGCACATCCACCAAAATCCCTCAAAATGGACCGCTGTTATCCTGGCTGATTGAGTTCCCACTTGTGCATTTGCTGGCAAATTCTTCTGAGGTGGTCCACATCTGATTTCTGAACCCCTGCTATGTGCCCCTACATTCCAAAAATTCTAGATCCAGATGAGGGAATTGTGTGCCCCAATGCTTGCTCATATAAAACATTGCAATGGTGTTGTTCGTGAGGATCAACAGCTGAGTACAAAAGGAGCAGGGAAGGAAATCTTTCAAGCTTTGAAGATTGCTTGCAGCAGCAGAACATTTAAATGAAGGACCAAGTCTTGAGGAGACCTACGGGCCTGCACTTAAAGGTCCTGAAAGGTGGCCACCACCCTAACATAGAAGTGTTGCTTATAAAAGAGTCAGAGCAGAAGTTACAAATGTAACTCCCAAGTGTTGCTTAGTTTCTCCAGCATGGGGTCTGGCATGGATTCACATGCTCATGAATATTCCCCGTCGTCAGGCTGGGAATCCTCGGTAAAGAAAAAAACAGTATCAGTTTCGTTTCTGATCTGTCTTTCGTAGTAACAACCAATCACTGGTCTCTGCGTCATACTGACCACAGCCAATGACTGCCCTCTACCTAAGCACCGCCTCTGGCAGCCATCTTCAGATTTTTACCGCACGTTCATGTGTTGGGATCCTCGTGCTATTGCTCTCGAGCGTTAGTGCTATTTTTCGCGCTTTTTCACAAAAAACTTCGATTCTTTCGGTCAAAAGAGCCTCAAGCTCCACCGATCCTACATCCGATCAACGGGGACCCGTGTCGGATTCGTCTGTGCCCCTCAAGGGTGAAGATTTCGTCGAGCTACACTTCGGAGGACTCCAGAAGCTTCTCAGGCCCGGTCTCGGAGATGGCCCAGGAGAAGGGAAGCTCGACGCCCGGAAAGCTGTTCAGGGTCTGCCCTGGATGCCAGCTGCAGAACGTCTTTAAGGAGTATGAACACTCTTTCTGCCTTTACTGCCTTCATGAGGACAAGACGCACGTGGAGAAGGACTGTGCGTTTTGCGGCAACATGTCGGAACGGACCATGAAGGACCGCCATCAACGTCTCGCCAACTGGCTGGAGGGTAAGAGCCCGTCTGGCGAGAAGAAGAAGAAATCCGAGCGGTCTTCTAAGACCTTTGAGGGCGCCCCGGCGACGGGGGCCCAACATAAGGCTAAGCACCGCGAGTCCGCTGGCACCGGGAGCGCCGAACGGTCGGGCTCTACGGGCGCCAGGCAGGGCGCACCCTCCCCGGCACCATAAGAGGAAGGCCGAGCACCCTGCGAAGCTCCTGGAGAGGCCCCGGTCGAGCTCTAAGGCAGAGGAGGAGCGTGGCAGTGCCCCCTCCCTCAAGGATAAGGCGGTGAGCGCACCTAAGGTGGTGAAGGCCTTGATCCATCCGACCAAGCCCTCTATCGAAACGGTCGCGGCGGCCCTGGCTCAGCCTGTGGAGGCTGCACCAGTGGTGGCGACCTCGGGGCCCAGAATCTCCCTGCCTCCTCGGAGGGAGTCTTCTTTTGTGCCCATCGATAGGACCCCCGTGAAACCCTCCGTGGGGAAGAAGAAGGGGGGGCAGGGCGTCGTCGTAGATTCGGCCTCAACCTCAGAAGAGGAGCTGATCGAGGTCTTAAGCCACGGCCTAGGCGTGGAAGAAGGCCAGCCCGTCGGAATGGACCCCGACGCAGGTGACGACGACGACATCGTCGAGGATACCGACGGGGCCCCTGCTCGCCCGTCGGACTCCCCTCTGCCAGCGCCGCAAGACAATTCGGCGGCCATTTTGTTGGCCATACAGTCCTTATGCTCCGAGATAAGGACGAGGCTACCGTTACCGACGGAGGAACCTCTCCCGTCGGGGGGTCCAGAACCGGGACCTTCTGGTGTTCCCCCTACCAAGAAAAGAAGGATCCATCCACCACCTCCTTTTCAACCGTCGCGCCCCGTCCAGCCCTCCTCCCCGTCCACCTGAGGGGATGATACGGGGACTGACACGGCAGCGACGGGTACGGACGACGAGGCATACGACGAGGATTTTCCGTCGTCGCCTCCCGCCAGGGCTTCTCCGCCCGACGAGATCGGATCTTTCCACTCCATGATCTCCAGGGCTTCCGAGCTTTTCCAACTCTGCCCTGAGGAGAAGAAAAAGGAAGGCTTCCTTTATCAGCGGCGCGAGGCCAAGAGGAAGACGGTCCTCGCAGTGCCTCTGTTGGACGACATTTGGGATGAGGGCCTTTCCCTCCTCAAGAACCCTTCCACGACGCCAGCTAGAAGAGACCGGTACGAGAAAAAGTACCGGGTCCCGGACACGGCCCCCCTGTGCCTCCGGGCGCAGCCTACCCCGGATTCCGTCGTCTCCGCGGCAGCCAGGAAGAAAGCGGGGGGGGTGCGGCCTCCACATCGACTTCCCCGCCGGACGGCGAGGGAAGGAAATTGGATGCTATGGGACGTAGAGTCATCTCGTCGGCAGCGACGACGATTAAAGCGGCCAACGCCTTGGCTATCGTGGCTCGCTACGACAGGGAGCTCTGGTACAAGATAGCCCCCCTGCTGGATTTTCTGCCGGACGACAAGAGGGCGGAGGCCCTGGAGATCCTGCAGGAAGGTGAGGTGGCCTCGGACCACGCCATCACCGTGGCGATGGACATCGCCGACACTGGGTTCCGCCAGCTGGGCAACGGCGTTTGCCTTCGACGTCGTGGATGGCTCAAAGCTACGGACTTCCGGCAGGACGTCCAGACCAGAGTCCTGGACATGCCCTTCGACGGGAACAATCTGTTTGGGAAGACAGTGGACGATTCCCTTCAGGCCATCAAGGCGGATACTGAGACGGCCCGGGCCCTTGGAGTTCTGCAGCAACGACGGACGCCCTTTCGGAGCAGCGGAGGCAAGGGCGCCTCCAAAGGTTCCGGCGGCGGTTTCGCTTCCTACCGTCAAGCGGCCCGCTCGTCGTCGCAAGAGGCCTACAGAGGACGAGGCAAGTCTAGCGGACCCCGCCGTCGTCGCCAAGGAGGTCAAGGCGGCAAGGCCGCGTCCAAGCAGGATTGAACCGGCCGTGGGGTCGGGCCCCCACCGAAGCACCCCGGTGGGAGGCCGGCTGGCGGGCTTCGTCAGCGTGTGGGAGTCCATCTCCACCGACCGTTGGGTGCTGGACGCCCTGGCCCGGGGCCACGCGCTCGAGTTTCAAAGAAGGTGCCCGCGCGTCCCCCCCCGTGGCCAGGAAAGAACTTCACGCCCCTCAACTTCTCCTGGAGGTAAAGGCGATGCTCAGGAAGGGCGCCATCGAACTCGTCCCAAAGGGGCTTCGGGGCTCCGGAGTCTACTCGAGATACTTCCTCGTAAAGAAGAAGACGGGAGGATGGCACCCCATCCTAGACCTGCGACGTCTGAACAAGTTCATCAAGGCGCAGAAGTTCCGGATGGTCACCCTCCAGCACGTCCTGGGTCAGCTGGAGGAAGGAGACTTCCTATCGTCGTTGGATTTGGAGGATGCCTACTTCCACATTCCCATCCTAAAGGGGCACCGGAAATTCCTCAGGTTCGTGGTCCAAGGGCGTCATTACCAGTTCAAAGCCCTTCCCTTCGGACTACGGTCGGCACCCAGGGTATTCACCAAGTGCCTCGCACCGGTGGCGGCGCAGCTGCGCCGCGAGGGGATTCACGTCTACCCCTACCTGGACGACTGGCTCATCCGCGCCAAGACGAGGGAGCTCGCCGTGGTCCACACGGCAAGGACCGTCCAACTCCTCACAGACCTGGGATTCTCCGTGAACTACGCCAAATCCCACCTGGTGCCCGCGCAAGTCGCACTGTTTCTGGGAGCGAGGCTCGACACAGTGTCCCTTCTGGCCTCCCCGTCGGAGGAGAGGACCAGGACCATCTTGGGCAAGGTGCAACGGATGTTGGTGGCCGACGCGGCCAAAGTGAGGTCCATCAAGTCCCTCCTCGGGATGATGTCTTCCTGCATCTACCTCATTCCCATGTGCAGGCTCCGGATGCGCCCGTTGCAAGAATTCCTGGATGCGCGCTGGATCCAGACGACGGGCAGCTTCGAGGAAAGGATCAAGCTCGACGAGAGCTTCCGACGAGCGATACGGTGGTGGGGCACCCGCGCGCATCTGACGGCGGGCATGGACTTCCAGGCCCCAGCTCACCAGGAGACTGTGACCACGGATGCCTCCCTGGAAGGGTGGGGAGCGCACACCGAAAATCTGCACGCAAGGGGACTCTGGCTCCCGACGGAGAAGTCCCTGCATATCAACGTCCTGGAGCTCCGTGCAGTGTTTTGGGCCCTCAGGTCCTTCCTTGCGTCCCTCAAGGGCAAGGTGGTGAGGATCTTCACCGACAACACCACCACCATGTTTTACATCAGGAAACAGGGCGGAACCAGGTCCCCAGCGCTGTCCAAGGAGGCGCAGGACCTGTGGCATTGGGCCGTCGCCCAAGGGATTTTTCTGGTGCCGTTTCATCTGGCAGGGATAAAAAACACCATCGCCGACTCACTCAGCAGGGAGCTGCGCTCGTGCCACGAGTGGGAACTACGGCAGGATCTGGTGGATCGCCTCTTCCGACGGTGGGGCAGACCCCAAATCGACCTGTTCTCGACGGCGACGAACACCAAGTGCCGGAGGTTCGCCAGCAGGTTTCCCCAGACGAGGAGCATGGGCGATGCTTTCTCGTTCCCCTGGGAGGGCCTGTTCCTCTACGCGTTCCCTCCTTTGCCTCTGCTAATCCGGCTCATCAACCAGCTCAAGAGGTCACGGTGCAGGATGATCCTCGTCGCACCTGCGTGGCCGAGGCAGATATGGTTCCCGGACTTGCTGGACTTGTCAGCGTCCCCGCCGATCAAGCTGCCGGCGGACGCGGATCTACTCTCCAGGGAAGGAGGCGCCATCCTCCACCACGACCCGAAGTCGCTGAACTTGCAGGCCTGGCTCCTACAGCGCTAGAGTTTGGAGGATACGACATACCGGCCGATTGCAGAGAGGTTCTTGCAAAGGCCAGGGCGTCCTCGACTCTTAAATGCTACGGACACAAATGGAAGAGGTTCTCTGTCTGGTGCCGCGCACAGAAGATTAACCCTCTACGGATTACGGCTCCCCAAGTACTGCCGTACCTGCTGACGCTGGCCAAAGCTGGTCTGGCACACGCGTCCATCAAGATTCATCTTGATGCGATCTCCCGATACACCAGAACCACGGGGCGGACGTCCTTGTGGTCTCATCGTCTGGTGAAAGAGTTCATGAAGGGACTGTTCAGATCGTTCCCGCCGGTGAAGGCTCCGGCCCCGGCGTGGGAGCTCAACGTGGTGCTGACCAAGCTCATGGGACCTCCGTTCGAGCCTCTGCACTCGGCCCCGTTGAAGTTTCTATCGTGGAAAACAGCTTTTCTTGTGGCCATCACCTCCGCACGACGAGTGGGAGAGATCCAGGCCCTTTCCTGCAAGGCCCCGTACTTGACTTTCCACGACACGAGGGTAGTGCTCAGGACGCACCCCTCCTTCATGCCCAAGGTACTGTCGGACTTCCATCTCAACGAACCCTTGGTGTTACCTGTGTTCTTCCCGTCGCCTTCGTCGCCGGCTGAGAGGACTTTGCACTCGCTGGATGTAGCTAGAGCGCTGAAGTTCTACGTGGACCGCACGAAGGGTTTTCGGAAGACGTCACAACTCTTTGTGAACTTTGGACCTGTCAATCAGGGGAAGGCTCTCTCGAAGGCTTCCATCTCCAGATGGCTCTCCGGCTGTATCATGTGCTGTCACCGGTTGGCAAACCGACCGCTGCCTGGCCGTCCGAGAGCCCATTCCACCAGAGCGATCGCAGCTACCACGGCGTTCCTATCTGGTGTGCCCCTGCTGGACATATGCAGGGCTGCTACGTGGAGGTCGACGCACACCTTCACGAAATTCTACTGCGTCGACCGGGATTCCAGGAAGGAGTCCAGGGTCGGCCAAGCAGTGCTGCGCAACCTGTTCGCCTGAGGTGAGCCTGGTGAGGAGGTAAGATGCTTAATGTTGAGTTGATGTGATGCTTGATGTTGAGCCTTTGCCACCTCCCGTGGTTGTGCATGTGTGTACTGCTATGTATTCTTTATTCATGAGCATGTGAATCCATGCCAGACCCCATGCTGGAGAAGGAACAAGTTACTTACCTGTAACTGTTGTTCTCCAGCATGGGTCTGGCATGGATTCACATGCGAACCCTCCCGCCTACCCCTCTGCGGCTCTTCACTTGGTCATACTGCCACTTCACGTGCTTCCAAATCTGAAGATGGCTGCCAGAGGCGGTGCTTAGGTAGAGGGCAGTCATTGGCTGTGGTCAGTATGACGCAGAGACCAGTGATTGGTTGTTACTACGAAAGACAGATCAGAAATGAAACTGATACTGGTTTTTTCTTTACCGAGGATTCCCAGCCTGACGACGGGGAATATTCATGAGCATGTGAATCCATGCCAGACCCATGCTGGAGAACAACAGTTACAGGTAAGTAACTTGTTCCTTCCTCCAACCACCAGAAAAGAACCCTCTTTGGTAGGTAAGAAAGACATATTTTTCTGACCTGATCGAGCCCTGTTTGTCACACCTAGTGGGATACTGGGGAACTATGTGGGCCATGGGTTAGCCACCCACTCCTTGATGTTACTCCTAGAGGAAGCACATGTAGGATCCCTCAATGCTCCCACAGTCTCCCCTCTGGTAACCCTAGGTTTCAGCAACTACTAAGGTCAAGAGCGATCTGTGTATGTGTGTCTCACTGTAGCCTTAGACCACTCTCTCACCCCCTCTGAGTGTAAGCCTTACTCCTCTGCTACCCTACCATGATAATGTTTGGCTAGACATCCGTGTCTTCTCCCTCTAAATGTATAATAAAGTGCCCTCTCAGAACCTACCCCAGGGCTAATATTGAAAATCCATCCTAACGACACTCAACACAAATTTGCCTCAGTTTTCCCCACATGGAGGACTTGCTTCCGATAACAAGGTTGCATTTTCTTAAACATTTGGTCGCCAGAAAATCACCGGGGGATGCCAGATTCAGCTTTCACACGCATGCTCTAGGTTTTCTTTAGGGCATGAAGTAAAGGTCATACCGGTCTTTGGCAGCTGTAATGCTCACTCCAAGGCAGGCAGTAGCCATGAGAATTGATGGCAACATCCAGATTCCCACATGTTCGGGAAGTCCCTTTTTCTCTCTTGTACAATCCCCTTGTACTTTTTTTACTTTTCCAATGCTTTGTCTTGAAGCAACCCTTTTTTTTGTCACTGGTGAAGCTCTTTTTTAAACTTCAATGTTAGCTGCAACTCACTTTGTATGTGCTTCCCACAGTCGTTCTTAAGGCAACTTGCACATGGGTACTGTAAAGTGCCCCCTTTTGTCCCTCAGCTTGTTAATCCTGAAAGTGTATCAGAGTGGCATACTAGTAGTAGCTGTGTACATTTTACTAGGCTGCACTTTGGTGTTGGCTTTTTTATTGCATTGGCAGCCTTTTGCTCCCTGAACAGGAGCATAATGACTGCCATGTGTTTGTCCTTTAACATGACCATTTCATTTTCTTTGTGGTTCTTTACAGGTTCTATGGCAGGGAAACCCATATTTGGCTGTTTTCCTGGTCTGAGTACAGACTCGGGTCGCAACGGTATCCATGAATTAATCTGATCTAGTTTCAGCCGGGTGCGGCTCTGCCAGCCACTTCAATAATCATTGCTAGGTTGACCAGTGAAAGCTGATTGGGTTCCCAAGCTTTGAATGTAGCTTGGACGATGATTTGGAGGGCTGGGGCCACCCGGATCTGCGAGTGTGTATGTGTTTGTGTGTGTGTCCGTGTGTGTCTGTTTGTATTTGGGTAGAGACTGAGCCATTCTATATTAGACCTTTATTGGATCTGTTGCTGAAGTGGCTGAGGGGTCAAAATGGCGCTGAGTACTTATTGCTTGAATATGTGCTGCTTACTTCTCGAAGTTGTGTGCCTCTCAAACCAGAGGAATCCCGTTCAAGCATGAGCATAATTTTATGGAGGGACAAGGGTGTATGTCCCACACCCCCGCGACTTTCGTGGCACACCATTTTGTCCCCATTCATTTGGCAGGGGCACCTTTCCTTTAGATGTCATGTCCCCCCCGACATGTTCAGCAAAGTTACTCCACTACATTCATTCAAGGTGCTTCCTTCAAGTAATCTGCCATGAGCTGTGAGATCCTACTCCCCTTGGATTCTTTCTGCTCCTCTGAAACCCCTGGACTTTGCTGTCCCAACCCAGGGGTGAGTGGGTTGCTCTGCTGGTGAAAACTGAACATCATTGTTGCTGCTCTTTACAAGACCTACTCCACTCCAGGATCCTTCAGGCATGGCCCCTGCTTCGTCCTTCCTCTGAGGGACCATCCTTTGTCCTGCCTGGATAGCTAAAATCTTGACAAGCGCCTAGACTGACCTCTCCTGAAGGGTTAGCAATGTGTCCTCTCACTGCTTCAAGGGGATTCATCAACTAGAGGGTTGCATCTTGGGTGGCAGGCAGGTCCTCTAAACTTGTTCTATCATCTGGACTTCCAGCTCCATTGGGGCTGCATTCAGTCCACTTGGTCTGGAAGCTTTATCGACACTCCTGGAAACCAGATACTAGAACTAACCTCTGCAACATAGTCATGTGGGTCCCATCCAAATATATCTGCAGGAACATCTTGGGGCTGTTCGTTCTCCAAATTAGTCACTAGTGTCCTCTTCTATCCTGTGGTGGGAGGGCTTTGCCTGCAGGCCTTTCTCCCAGGTCTGTACCACGACTTTCTACCTTCATCTCAATGGAGCTGCTATGCAGTCTTCCTCTCCATGGTCTTTGGTTGTCAAACCTGGATCTTGTTCTCCTCTGATGGGCTCTGCCGTTGTCGTTCTGCTGAAGGTTTGCTCTTCTGCACCTCTTTCTGGCCTCTGGCAATGTTTACTTACCTTTTACTATGAGCGGACTAAGGGTGTTGCTATGTTGCAGCTATAGAGTAAATTCTGAACTCTTAAACACAGATACTTGAAAAAATAATATGACTGTCTTTTAAAGACACCATACTATTTTTCATGATTGTAGTGTGTGTGTGTGTGTGTGTGTGTGTGTGTGTGTGTGTGTGTGTGTGTGTGTGTGTGTGTGTGTGTGTGTGTGTGTGTGTGTCAGTCATAATTCATGACCCGTCCATCCGCTTCTAAAAGTAAAAAGACTGCTCTCTCACACTGTCTATGTGAGTGTCGGGCATAACTTAATGGAGAGAAAACTTACACACACAACGTCTTGGTTGATTCCCTCATGTCCTCGCCAGAGAGCTTGTAGAAAATAGTGCTAAGACCACTCGCGCTTACAGGAACAAAGTCTGGCCTTTGGACTCTGTATTGGGTTGACACAGCTGTTCACTGTAATGGATAAAGCAGGCTATAACTCCACTAGGAGCGCACAAAAGCTGCCACTAATCGGTGGAACCTGCCTAGCCATTATAAGACCCTCAAAGGGAAACATGGTGCAATTAGGTACCCTAAACTAGAGGGATTGAAGGTCTCTTATTGTCCTTGAGATACCACAGATGAGGGCTCATCAAAGGAATGATTGGTAAACCAGCCTGGCCATGGGGTTGAAATCAGAAATACTTGGAGCCTTACACCAGAAGTTTTGGATGGGACTTTTGGTCTCACAACAACCTCCCTGCCAAGTTTTCAAGTTCCATGTGTGATACTCCGTGCCAGTCCTGCTGTTTGCTCCTAATTGCATGCTGGAACTTCTAGTTTTGTTTTCTCGTTGCAAGGGTGGGCCCCCAGGTCCCAGCACTGCATTGCGAGAAAAGAAACAGGACTGGTTCAAAGGTTCCTAATGGAACAGGGAAACTTGGCAGCTATGCAACCATTTTGTCCTCTGCCCGCCTCATACCCAGCACTAGACTAGCGGCTTCGGGAATACTATTACAGCTAAGGCATAGTGTGGTTGTTATTGGTGACATGGGGCATGAGTGGTTATGCTTTTTAAAAGGTTGTGTTGCTGTTGTGGGCACATTGTAGCAAGTGCTTTTTACATGTGAGTGACCTTTCCCTTTTCTTGCTGTTTTGTTCTTTCTTGTTAAAAGCAGTGCTGTTCATTCTCTCGGTGTGATACTTCAGCTGCGCCACTCATGAGGTGGATGGGTTACTTTTAGTTATTTAACCAAGTTAGTTATATATCTCGCCTACTGCATTTCCATTTTCTGCTCAAACTTCCAGTGCTATGCTGATGACAACTCATTTTCAGGCTGCCCTCGGCCACCTCCTCTCCCTCCCTCATTTCTGATTGCCTAATTGCCATTCATAATTGGTGTACTGCCAACGATCTTTGTCTAAATGCCAACAAGACTGAGATCCTCCTCATTGGTACACCTTCACCATCCTTTCCCCTTACTCTCTGGGCAGCCCTCCCTTGGCCTCCCTCTTACCCCACCTGCGAGGCCAAGAAACTCAGGCTCATCTTTGACTCCACACTTTCCTTCTCTGCACACATTTCTGACGTCTCTAAAAAGTCAAACTTCTTACTCCACCTCCTCAGAGGTACTCTGCCTTTCCTCTCCTTCCCCCAGAAGCTCACTGTCTCTCAAGCTCTGGTTCTCTCCAGGTTGGACTACTGTAACAGCCTCTTTCTAAATCTACCTGCCTCCACTCTCCGCCCTCTACAACTAATCCAGAACAGGACTGCAAGACTTGTCCTTGGACTCAAGCCCTGGGATCGTATCTCTCCAGCTCTGAAATCCCTTCATTGGCTCCCAGTTGATGAAAGGATTACATTTAAAACCCTCTGCATTGACCACAAGGCTTTCTGGGGCCTGGGTCCAAAATGCCTTCAACTATCCCTCCGCAAATACCTCCCCTCTCAAGCCCTTCGCTCCTCTACCTCTAACTCCCTCAGGGTCAGTCGTTTTTTAAAGAAACGAGCTGGGGGCAGATATCTGTCTTCGGCTGGGGCCTCCCTTTGGAACAGCCTATCGGTCACCTTGAAACTTGAGGAGAACCATCTCCGGTTCCGGAAGCACCTCAAGACCTTCCTCTTTGCTTCTGCCTTTGCCCCTCTTCTCCCCTGCTGACCTGTTTTTCTCTCTTGGCACCTTCGGACCCAGGTACCTGCTCATCCTGCCTCCCTCCTGCACTGCCCCCGGGCCTCCCATTGCACTGGGTTCTGTATCTGTAGCCATACAGTCCCCCACTCTTCCTCTGCACTTATCAGATATACCCTATCTGACTAATCTTGCACTTGCTAGCTGCACTACCACCTTTTCATTGCCTGTATTTATTCATTTATTTAACTTATTCTTTTCTCTCCTCTGGTCTGCACTTTCCACTTCTCCCCCTTCCAGGCACTTTCCCCCTGTTCCCTTCTCCATGCACTTGCACGTTCTTAATGTCACTGGGCCTAGTAAGATCGTTATTTTTATTTTTTGTTCTCCCTTGTTCCCCTCCCTTTGCTTGTTCGCGCTCTGAAACACTTCTGTACGAGCGCGATATAAATAAAATATATCATATCAAAAGATTATATGTAGGCTCCAGGCTTTCTGTAGTGATCTTTATATATTTACTCTATTTTGAGTACTTCGATCTTTACTTTTAGAACCCTGGTGGTAACCGCTCCTCCGTGGTTTTTGATTACTTTTAGTAGTTTACCCTAGTCCTGATGTGTTAGGTGATCTGATACACAGAAGAGTTGTAACTATCGTTTGTTTGTGGTTTAACGCTCAATTTGTTGTACGGTACAGTGACAACTCTCATTGTGAGATGTGATGATCCCACCCAGTGTGAGCTGTGGTGTTCATTTCCATTGTGAGTTGTAATAATATTCTGTCTTCTATATAGACGCAGCAGATTTCCAAGCGTAAGAAGAGGAGAAAATTGGAGTGCCTGCAGAGGGAGCCATACCACCTGAAGGATGGCGACACCATCGGGGTGCAGGTACCGTCACTTCTAAATCTTGTGGCCGCTTAGAGCGAGCAGTAATTAATAAACCGGCCTGAGATGCAGGAATATGCCCTAGCATCCCAGGCACTTGAATAGCGTTCCAATTAGTCAACTCTGTGTCCCACAATGAATGGGCCTTCTGTTTGCAGAGATGTGTGCTTACGGGCAGTAGAATCTTTTCTGCTGTTTTGATATTGATTTTTGATGCAGCAGTGGCACATTAACTGCACCCTAGTTTACAAGTCGAAATTCTTGTTCGGCGGGCACCTTTCTAAGAATGCATGACCAGCTCGGACGACAGTTGGCAGTAAAGCTTTCCTGTCGGTGAATTAGAGCCCAAGTTTGTTTTCCGTTGCTGCTGGCTCTTTACTCTGCAGATAATGCTTTTGGCTTTGAGGCTGCTGGCAGCACTGGTGTCCACTACATCCTGCTGCTACCGGCCGAATAATTACCCTCATTACGAGTTCAACGGTGTGGACAAAAATTGCGCTATTACAGTGGTTACATAGTTTCCACTGCATTACCACACCACCGAACAACAGGTTTGTAGGTAAGGCAGAGGAAAAACCTGCAGCAGAAAGCTGGAGGTATTTCCTCTGCTTTACAGACAATAAAAGGCCTAATCGGCGGAATTACCGATGGTGGTAATTCCACTGAAATCCCCATGGCATCTTATGGACTCCAATGAATGGGAACTAACACCGCCTATTACCTCTTGTAATCTGGCAGTAATTCTGCCAGACCAAGTAGTGGTAAGAGTAAATCTGTTTGGTGTTATCTGAATGGATTTACCACCAAACTTGTAATGAGGCACATTGTGTTTTAGTGGGATACAATAACAGATCTCAAGTTACGCTTGTCAACAAAGTTTTTATTCTTGGTAAATCAGAACATACAGAAGATAAATGATACAGCAATATAACACAGGATTTGCACAGTGACAGAGACAAGGTGGGGTGAGTAAGCAGAAGAGACATGACGCATAGACAAAAGCAGGTACTGCTAAGGGCAGAAGCAAGAGTGCACGTTTTCCCCTTTCTAGCAAGAACGAGTATCCTGTGCTCACAAAGCAGGCACTGTGCTCGTATCGGCATTATATTGGTACCATACTTAACAGATGTTTACAGCAGGGGATGGATCAGTGCCTGTTTTTTTATGCACAAAATAGGTACACCACAGATCGCAGCACTTCCCTCGCACTCACTGAAAAGTGTGCCCTAGACACTGGTAGCACAACCTTCCATCACTCATTCTGGACAGGTTCAGCAAAGGCTCCAGCAGCGCACACTTTGTCACACACAGTGGGTATATTAAATAGAACAGCAACCTAAGCATTTCCCACACACCGAACAGATACAATACAGTAGCAACACACTCTTCACTTTGCAATCCCCTCCTCTACTTTTGCTGCCACTGAGATTTTCAGCCACTCCATCCCTACTTTCCGACTCCCAATAAGATGATCTCAACAAAGGTTGGCATGCACATATGGTGTGTTCATAGAGTAAATATTTTCTGCCACTATTGCTGTTTTTGGAAGAAACATTTACTCTCCTTTTTTATAATGTGTTGTATGTTCACTTCTAGTGAATTGTGTAAACCCACAGATTTATCATTTGAGATATCTCGGGCATTGACAGCTGGCACCGGAATAATTTTCATCAGCATGGAGCATGGTAAACCTTGGCGCAGACACTTATAGACTGGCCACTCCTTGGCTTCATGAGTGACGACGTCCAGCAGACGCATACAGCACATCACACCCAAAAATGTAGTTCTGTTTTTCTGCATGCTCAGCAAGTTGCACTGGGAATGCTCTACTCTTGTTGAATTTCTTCATCTGCATCATTATGCCGGATTCAACTAAAACCTCACAGTTGAAGCGTTACAGGCATTGTACATCCAAAATGTCTTTACTTGACCATGATGCTGCAGACTGCAGTTCCAGTTCGGCCATCGACCCCAAAGCCCCCTGTCAATGTACGGTGAGGGTGGCCCTCGACCATCCTTGTTCAAGTCATGGGGATCACCCCCTCTCGAAGTTGCTTCTCCGAAGAGAGTAAGAGCCATAGACCCAATGCACAAAAAAGATACATCTTTGGAGACGGGAGGTCAAAAATCGCCTTAAAAAGTACTTTAACGGTCCCACTTTTGGTGACTTCTGCCATTCCTCGTCCTCTTAGGGCCAAAAAAAAGAGGAAGCATGATCACATTGGGATGAGTTGAGGAAGATTCCTTAAAAAAATTAAGTGCCCTACCGCTGCCCATATGGCAGAGAAATGGGAGTGTTATCGGCTGAAAATGCTCAATCCTCGATGAAGAGGAGAGGGGACACCATCCTCCCACCCTGAAGTTTGTTAACTTACACTTGGCCTTCGGAGAGCGCTACTTTGAAACTATGCAGGAGGTTTATGAAGAGGAGGGGAACCTATTCCATTTGGTCTATAACCCTTGGGAGCCTCCCAGGAACACATGACAGATGAGCCTGTTCTTATATAACTGGCTACCGATCTTGGAGATGCCAGCGTCCCTGACACCATGATGGATTTAGATATTATGGAGGTCTCCCCTTAGGGTCACTCTAAGGTGGCCTCCGCCACACCATAAAGTGGTCGAGGCTCTGGGGGGGGCCCCCATCTAGGCCCATTTTGCGATACGGCCTCAGACATCCTTGAATAGGGTCTTAAGAAAAAGTCTTACCTTTCAATCTTGCAGTCACCAACTCTGTGTTGAATCTGGCAGGACCCCAACTCCATTATTACTGTGGACAAGGAGCTTATAAAACAGTATATCACTGCTACATTGAATCTGATGTATTTATTCAAGCATGCCACCCGGAAAGTCATGGTCCAGGTGGCTGCTGCAGGAATAAACAAATTAACAAGGGGGTCCTAGGCGTCTCTGCCAGACATTAGTCCTGGTTATGAGAGACTTACCCAGAGTCTTTAGCTCACTTTCATTCACAGAGAAAATATAACCCAAACATATCAGTCTTTGTCCTGCCTTGGGGCAGTCCAGCACCGAAAGTCTAGGTAATTCTCCTCTGAACAAGAGTCCCAACAGCAACCCCAGACAGTCTCAGTCTAGTTGGACCTCATCAGCAGGGTAGAACTGTGCCTATCTAAGAATAGTGAACAAGGGGTTTACGTCTGGATTCCCCTAGTAACTTTGGGTGAAACCCAAAGTTACTTAAATATGCAGATTAACAAGGGGGGGTCCTTGGAGTCCCTCTGCCAGACATTAGTCCTGGTTACAAGAGACTTACCCATATCAGTCTTTGTCCTGCCCTGGGGCAGTCCAGCACCGAATAAACCGAATGCTGCAGGAATAAAGTCAGCTACGTTCTGGATGCCCCCTCTAGTTGAGCGAGTAATTAGCCTCATGCAAAAAGATCTTTGGGGCCAGGAGGTTTGGCCCTCAATGCCATAAATCCATTGTATGCTTGGCCCAACTATACACATGTTTTTTGGTGTCGGAAATGGTGGAACACCTACCAGAAAAGCAGGTTTTAGCACCCTAGTATCAGATAGGAAAGAAGCTATATATCAAGCCTTGCAAGCAGGGTGTCCGTGTCAGCCCTTACCTCTTTAGTCTTGGTATGCTTTGCTGCGAAGAGGTAGGGCCGGTCTTTCCGGGTAGCCACTGTGCAACCCAATTGCTAGAAACAGGTGTGCACCGTGGCCACCCAGAGAGCCAGGTCCCGGGGGAAAAAAAACCTTGAGCGGGAAAAACACTGAAGTGAAGAGAAGCCGCCCAGGTGAGTAGTTGGTCCAAGTAGACTCTTTAGTGATGAGTAGTAGTGGACTCCAATTCCCAGGATGTGTAGCAGTAGACTCCAGTTCCCAGGATGAGAAACGGTGGACTCTGATTCCCAGAATACACTGAGAACGGGTACTGAGCAATGAAGGATTCCAGGGAAGAACACACTTGAGAACGGTGAAGTACCATGTAAGCCGAGCCGAAACCGGCGATCATGCAGCAATAATCAAATCAGACGAAATGCAAGGCACACAGGATTGAGAGGAAGGCGTCCAGAAGAAGGTAAGAAGAAGGCACGGGAGAGATCATGATGGGAGATCGGGAAGGGATGCCCCTAACCCAGCTGTGGCAGCGGGAGAGAGAGAGAGAACGAGAGAGAGAGAGAGAGAACGAGAGAGAGAGAGAGAGAGAAGGAGAGAGAGAACGAACAGGAACCCAAAAGCGAGAAAACGAGGTGAGGATTTGCTGGCAAGAAAACTAGCGTTGCGCAATAAAGGGCAATTGCAACGCAAGGAGTTTCAAAACAGAGTGTGTGTTATTTCTGTACAGCTGGGCGACTGGAGGCACGTATGCGTGGTGGATCTAATCACGCAATACGAACGTAAGAACGCCATCTTGGGATGGGATACAACCCAAAGTTGTTTTAAAAGGTAAATATGGTCATAGAAGCGCCAGGAACGGGAAAGCATGACACAGGGAGGGAGTTTGCAGATTTTGTGGCTTGGGCTATGGGCATCCTGCCCCAAAGGTGTGTATTTGTTAGTTTACCAAAACTGCTTAGAATGTATTCTAGCACAGAAGTGTGTAACAAAGAATAATATGCTCACATTTTAGATTAAACTCTGATAAACTTCTCACCTCAGTGAAGAAATCTCACACCTTGAGGAAAGCTGGACCAAGAAACAATCCGGCTGTTGCAGGCGAAACATGAGTTGGCTTTCTCAGCCTAAATATTTGTTCTTGAATAAGGTGGTTGTTTTTTTTCTCAGAATCCGGTTATAAGATTGATATAGACACATGTAAAAGTAATAGGTGTCTTGTTTACATCTGCCTGTAAACTTTGTGCTATTTGCACATTACATCTATGTATTTTCTATATTTGTTTGTGATGTATGCACTTGCATATATTGGGATCATTGTATCGCTGTTTGTGTCACTCTGGTGCTTTCAGAGACTCACCTCATTTTTTTTTTTTTAAACTTTGTTTTATTAGCAATTTTTTATAATACAACAAAAGGGCTCAAGGCAAATTCAAAAAGATATACAAATAACTGGCCCAACAATCCTCCCCCCCATCCCCGAACAGACCCTCCCCTCCCCTGAAACTTTGACCCAGATGGGTCTCCTTGTTTGGGGAGACGCTGCGGAAGTTTTATTTGTCCGGAGCACGGGAAAAAAGTTGTACGTTGACTACGTTTGTGGCTGTACATCGACCACCATACCCCGGGCCGTGGGCTCCGTTCCCTCCTTCAATGAACGTCCCATCCCCAGGTCTGCTGTACCCCGAACCAGTTCACTTGGAATGTGCCCAACTTGTTATTCATCATTGCCGTTAGCTTGTCCATCAGAAACATGTTCTTGACCTTTTTCAACCAGACCTCCTTCGATGGGGTCTCCGGGCTCTTCCATTTTTGTGCCAAGTCCACCCTCCTCGCCCTCAACATGGTTTCCCACATCCTTGGGTATCTGGATATGTCTGTGTCCTCTGGGGAGAGGCCCAGCAACATTGTTAGGGGGTTCTAGGGGAGCAGTTCCTCAGTGATTTCAGCGATCCAGCCCCGTACCTCTGCCCAATATGTCTGGACTTTCGGGCAGTGCCACCACATGTGACCTCTTGTGCCAACCTGATCACACCCCCTTGGACATGCGGGGGACACTCCCGTGAACATTTTCGCCAACTTCGCAGGATTCCTGTGCCACCCCTGCAAGGTCTTGAAATTGTGTTCTATGTCCGCTGTGAATAAGTTCCCATGGAAAGCTATCTTAAATATCCTTGCCCAGGCGTCCTCAGAGATCTCCTCCCCCGCCAAATCGTTCCAGAAGGTACAGAACCTCCTCCTCTCCCCCAGGTTGGCAGTGCTCAATATTCTATACATCCCTGATACCGCCCCCTTCCTGGAGGTCGCTGTGTCCACGAGTTTTTCGAAGGGGGTCAACTGTCTTTTCAAATTCTGTCCCCGGGATTGGTCGCACAAAATCCCCTTCAGGCGGAGATATTCGAAAATGGAGAGGGTCCCCTGCCCCAGGGCTTCTCTCATTTCCTCATAGGGGCGGAATTCCCCTTCCTTGAACATTTGCCCCGCCCATTCCATCCCCGAGTCGGACCAGGATTGAGCGTTGCGGATCCCCCTGCCTCCCAGTCCGAGGGGGTGACCCCAGAGCGATGACATTGGTGACGGCCATGACGTTAGATGCGCCGTCTGGGGGCTTTCCCGCCAGATCGCCCAGAGGACTCCCAGCGTTGGGTGTGATTTTAGTCTATTCGGAATGAATTTGCTTGGGGCCCACAGGAGGTCCCTGACCTTGAGTGGGTGGGCGTCCATGTCCTCCAAGTACGTCCAATATGTACCCATCCCCTCCTTCATGTGTTCGAGAAGTACGCGCAACTGGGCAGCGCGAAAGTAGAGTTGGAAGTCCGGCAGCCCAAACCCTCCCTCCTCCCTCGGAAGGGTCAGGATTGCTCTTGCTGTCCTCGGGGTCCTACCCTGCCATATGAACTCACGCACCGCATTCTGAAGGACCTTGAAGGTTTTGTCGGGCACACTGGTTGGGAGGGCAGTGAAGAGATATAGTAAGCGCGGGAGTATGTTCATCTTCACCGCCGTCATGCGGCCGTACCAGGACAAGATCATTGACCCCCATCTCCTCAGATCCGCAGTGACCCTTGCCATTACGGGGTCATAGTTAGCTAGGGCGAGGCTGGAGAGGTCCCGGGTGAGGAGGACGCCCAGGTATCAGATGGAAGCCCTCCCCACTTTTATCCCTCCCAGGTTGGTCAGGGGGTCCAGGGTCGGGTCCCTCGTTCTCATGGGGAGCAGGACTGATTTAGAGGCATTGATCTTGAGCCCTGAGAGGTGACCATATGCAGCCATCAGGGACATGAGGGGGGGGGTGCGAGGATCCCGGGTCGACCAGGTAGGCCAGGATGTCATCGGCGAACAGGGAGAGTTTAAATTCTACTTCGCCTCTCTGGATCCCCTTGATATCTGGGTGTGCTCTGACCGCTATGGCCAGGGGTTCCATGGTGAGGACATAGATGAGGGGGGAGAGCGGGCAACCCTGCCGCGTTCCCCGCGAGAGGGGGAGAGGCCCTGACAGCCTGCCATTCACCTGAACCCTGGCCTTTGGAGCCCTATATAGCGCCACCACGCAACCCATGATTTGTGACCCGAAGCCCATTTTCTGGAGGGGGGAGTTCCATGAATCTCCACTCCACCCTGTCGAATGCCTTTTCTGAGTCGAGCGTCAAGACGCACGCGTCTAGGTCCGACACCTGGGCGTAGTGGAACAAGTCTATGGTTTTTCGGATATTGTCAGAGCCCTGTCTCCCCCTAATGAACCCCACCTGGTCTCCGTGGACCAGCTTCAGAAGGATCCCCTCCATTCGCCCCCCGATCACCTTGGCCAGGATCTTTACATCGGTGTTCAGCAAGGAAATTGGGCGGTAGGAGGAGCACTCCGAGGGGTCCCTACCGTCCTTGGGGAGCACCACTATTATCGCCTCCATCATGGAGTCCGGGAGGGGTCCCCCTTCCAGCACTGGATTGAATACCCTAACCAAGTAGGGGGATAGGGTTGAGCAGAACCTCTTGTAAAAATAGACCGAGTAGCCGTCCTCGCCGGGGAAGTACCCCCTTTCATCCCTCTGATCACGCGCTCCACCTCATCCTCCGTCACCGGGCCCTCCAACCTCTCCGCCGTCTCCCTTGATAGGGCCGGGATCTGAATTAAGTTCAAGAACCCCTCAATCTCCGCCTCCCTCCCGTTAAATTCGGACGAGTATAATTTCTCATAGTATTGGCGGAAGGCCTCCCCAATGTGGGTTGTGTCGTAACCTATCCCCCCCCCCTCGCTCCTTACTGCTTTCACTAACCTGCTTCTCTGTACCTCCCTCAGCTTCCAAGCTAAAATCCTGTCCGCCCTGTCCCCTTTTTCATAATACTTTTGTTTGACCAATTGAAGGCTTCTCTCTGTCTGGTGGAGGAGGAGGTCGCTCAGCTGGAGTCTACAGTCCTCCAGGGCGGCCACCTGGCCTCGGTCCAAGGGGACCGTGGGGAGCCCCCCCGGTTGGAGTTGGGCTATTTTCTCCCTCAGTAGTCTTTCCTCGGCCTCCCTCTCCCTCTTTTTCTGGGCTCCCATTTTGATCAGGACTCCTCGTAGAGTGGCCTTAAAGGCATCCCATAGGGTATGTACACCTACCTCCCCATTATCGTTAAGGTTAAAGAAATCCGTGATGGCCTCAAGAACTTCCTGAGCTAGTACCTCGTCCTTTAACAGGGAGTCGTTGCACTTCCACCTCCCCCTGCGTTCGCTTAATCCTCCCCTTGCTAACGTGATTCGGACCAGGTCGTGGTCGGACCAGGGAATGGGGTCAACCCTATGGCCTGAGGTAATTGGGTGCAGGATCTCGTCCACCAAGATATAATCTATCCTGGAGAACGATGCGTGGGTGGCTGAGTAATATGTGAAGGGGGGGTGTTCGTTCTGGGGATCGGGATCGTGTCCATCAGTCCCAAGTCTAGATTAACCCCTTGGAAGTTATGCGCCATGATCTCGTCTGATGCCCTGGAGGGCTGCGGGCCTGTGCGTTTTTTGTCCCGGGTTGGGTCCAGGACCATGTTGAAGTCCCCCCCCCCCCACCACCACCACCGAACCATGAACAAAGTGCTTGAGTTTGTCCCCTACCTTTTCCCAAAATAGGGTTTGGCCTTCGTTTGGGGCATAGATTACAGCTAGGGTGAGCGGGGCCCCCTGAAGGGACCCCCGTAACATCAGGTAGCGGCCCTCTGGGTCTTTCAGCGTGGCCTCGTTCTCGAAGCCTGTATTCCTCGATACTAAGATGGCAACCCCTCTCTTTTTGCCTTTATGGGAAGCACTGAAGACCTCCCCTATTCCTCCTCCCCGCATTTTGGGCTCGTTACCCCGCGGCCAATGAGTCTCTTGCACAAAGAGGAAGTCGAGGTTGGCCCTTCTAAATTCCCTGCAGACCAGGGATCTCTTCGTGGGGGTGTTTAAGCCCCGTACATTTAGGGAGCCCACACCCAGGGGGGGGCAGACTGTCAGCCATTATGTAAGACGACTTCTCTCTCCGTCAACGTACTCAACATGCTCTTCCTGGCGTGCTCCCTTGGTTCGACTTTTCGTCCCCCGACTTCCCCCTCCCCTTCCCTCCGGGTGGGCCAAGAACAAAACCCCAACTGCCCCCCTTCCCTAAACCGTAACTGAACAACCCCAACTTCGTGTCCCCCCTCCCCGGCGTCCGGCCAAATAGTTCTGCCATCCCTGGCTACTGGCCGAACCACCAGCTTACCCGCTGCAGCCGGGCATTCTGTGGAAAGCGTGTTTCTGTGAGCCCCCCTCCCTCCTAGCCGTGCCGTCCCCCACATGGCTCCCCCATACTTGCTGTTCGTAGGGACGCTGTTAATGGTGAATCCGCTGGCTTTTCTGTGTATCCCACATGACTCGGTGGGTTTCCCAAGGTCTCAATCCTCGGGATCGTTCCGCTCCCCCTCCTTGACTGGTGATGGGGTATTCATTTTCCTATATTTCCTTGCGCCAGTTTTACGTCTCCTGTCCTTCGACGGGCCCGGGCTCCCCGGGGTGTCCCTCCCCGGTCCGGACGGGGCCCTCCTGGGGTCCAAGTCCACAACGTAGTCCTGGATGGCTACTCGTATGTCATCTTCCGTGGTCAGGGTTGACCGCTGGCCCATGTACTCAAAGGTCAAAGAGAAGGGGTAGCGGACCCCCTTTTATTTCAGCAGGAGTTTTAGTGGGCGACACATCCTGTGTTTGGCCAGGGTGTAGGCGGAGAGATCTTGGTAGATTGAAATCTGAGGGTTGTTATAGGTGATCTCCAGAGCCTTCCTGGCTTCCTCCAACACCTTTGTTTTTTCGGAGTAACAGTGGAACCGGACCAGGATAGAACGGGGGCCCCCCCCGCTCTCCCCCCAGCTCTGTGCACTCTATTGAACGTGGGTTCCGTGGTCATTTCTTCGGCAAAGAGGAGGGTGATGTCTCTCACCGCGCGGGTAATGTCTCTCTCCGTTTCCCCATCCTGTTCCGGTACCCCAAAAATTCTGAGATTGTTCCTCCTTTCCCTATTTTCGAAGTCGTCCATCTGCCTGGACCCTTCCTCCTCCCTTTTCTCCAGGGCCGCTATCCTCAGTCCTAGATCCATCTCTAGGGACGTCGATGATGTCTGGTTGGCCTCAACCTGCAACAATCTGTCTTCGACCTTGTCCACTCTTTGATCTATTTTTTCGAATTTCTGGGCAATGTCTGATCGCATGTCCCTGATCTCCTGTAATATGGAGGTGAAGCCTCTTTCAATGGCGGACGTGGGGGGACCTGGGGTCTCCGACTGCAAGTCCCTTGGGGGGGCTTGGGCTTCTCTTGCTGGACGCCATCTCCTGAAAGCGGAATTCCTGTAGGGTTAGCCGCCAGTCCATCGGGCTTCCCCCCTGGGTTAGCCAGTGGTTCCCCCCCCCCCCTGGGGCTCTCAGATCGGGGGCGTGATGGTGGATGGGGAGGGGTCCCCCGGGCGAGGCGCGACCTTCCCTTACCGTCGTGTGCTGCTGCAGGGGGTTTTCACCGGGTGGGCACACGCCCCACCGTCTCCAGGCGGGGGCCACGCACCCGGCCCGGAGGGGCCACCGTACGCTTAGGCTGCCGCTAGTGTTTATGGGCCACAGGATACGTTGGCTCCCCCCCTCAAATCACCACACCTCCGTCCCCAAGTGTGGGGGGAAACAATGTCGTCCCCGGGCGGGCACACGCCCCACCAAGGTCTGGCGGGGGCCTCGCTCCTGGGGACCGTGCGTAGCTGCCAATCGATCGATCCGGTCCCCGCGATCCGCCCCGGTCCCCGACTGCGGGACCAAGTGCTCGATCGGGTTGAGAGATCCGTCGAGGAAGGCGGGAGAGGAGGTCGCCCCCTCCGTGTGCACGCGGCCTCCCTGGGGCTCTTCCACGCTTCTTCGGCGCTGCGGTCGCCGAGGCTTGGAGCGGCCTAGTCCCCGCCTGGCACTGCGGGTCTCGTTCTCGCTGGTCCCGGGGGCCCCGAGCGTCGCTCCTTCGCTCGTTGGGTGGCCGGGAGGTTCCTCGCGCTCCTCCGTCCTGCTTTGTCCACCTGGGAGGCTTCGGGGGGGCTCAATCCCCTGCTACAGCCCAGCTACGGCGGGAGCAGCACAATCAGGCAGCCATTGCCTGCGCACCCCCTGGTGGCCTCCTGACTCACCTCATTTTATGAAATTTGACGCCATTGTATTTAGGATGAAGATTGGAGGGATGAAATATATTTCTGAGGCTTGTGGAATCTGCTTAGATCACATGCTGTGCATAGGCCGACATCTAGTGGAAGCTGCAGAGTATTACAGTTTGTTTTTCAAAACTCTAAAATGGATGTCGAACTAGGGCGTACCTGTAATACTATCGCTAGTGTGACGTCCAATGTACCCATGATCCCTCACGCGTGTAGGACCCTCAGATTGTTTTTTTCCGCCATACTTGTCGGAAGCATATCGCGGAGTTCCCTTGGCTTTAGCCAATTACCAATTATTATTAAATGTCCCCGTTTCTCCCACACTACGTCGAAGGATAGACATCAGTGACTCGTGATTGAGGAAATCGGCCGTCGAGACTACACAACAGACTTTCGGCCTCGGAATGCCTCTGGCCTCGGCCCGGGCCTTGGAATTCCTCTGGCCTCGGCCCGGGCCTCGGAATTCCTCTGGCCTCGGCCCTGTTCAAGTAGGGAGAGTGGGGGGTGGTCATACACTTGTTTCCTATATATACCCACCGGCTGCCAATTAGTGTCATATGGAGAGTATTCCCTTTAAATTCTCCCCAAAGTGTAACAGGAAGTTTCCCCTGGGTAAACGAACACAATACGTGTAACCTGTGTCTCCCACGAGACCATCCCGAGGCTACCTGTAGAGCTTGAAAGCTCTTCAAGCCCAATACACTCAAGGACCGCTTGACGAAGCGCTGGGCCCACTAAGCCAGGCAGCTAGAGGCCATGGACGCTGTGGGATCCTTCAGCGATGGCAGCAACGCTGCCTTATCAGACGGCGAGGGCACAGGGGTGACTTCAGACATCCACGCGCTAGCGCCCGACCTCAGAGGACTGACCGGCCTCAGTTATGGGGACAACACCCGGCAGCAAAAGCGCCACACACACCACTTCCACTAAGCACATTAGCCCCAGCTGTCATTCGACACGCATGTCGAGTGATCGGCAACAGAAGGCACCTAGAGAGCGGTCCGCTGATTCGATGTCCTCTGGGAATTCCCGGTCACGTTCGCCTCACGGCAAACAACAACCGTCCACGGTTGATAAAGGTGCCATACCACCAAAGGTCATTGAGGCCCGATCGACAGAAGACGAATCCAATCTCTTCCCTCAAGTAGCACATTCGACGTCTACTTCCGAGATTCAACGCCCCTCTTCCAAGACTTTCGAATCTTGTACCACCACCTCCGAATCTAGGTGCCAGGTGCCGAAACCCTCAGAAAAACCTAATGGTTCAGGAAAACACTACTCTAGTCATGGGAAGGGTGAAAAACAACATAAAAAGACCTCAGAACACCAGGTTCAAAGGGAAAAACAAAAACACCCTAAATCTTTAGAGAAATCCAAGGTCCCTGACCCTGTCACTAAGGCAAAGATTGTTCCTCCCACTCCTCATGATATGGGCGTGGATGAGGAACCACAGCAAGGGAGAATTATTCCCAGTTCCAAAGAATGGAACTCAGAGGACATTGATAGGGTAATGAGGAGAATGTCCTTTTTTGTAGACTTCTATGAAAAGGACCCTAATTATTTCCAGAGCTATCAAAACACACCAGCTACCTCTGCCCCCTCGGGATCCAAGGACTCTCAACCTCCTACTAAGAGGCTCCGTTCTGAGACTCCAGTGCAGCCATGTGTTTCAGGCCCTTTTATAATTCAGCCCTACCATTCAGAGGAATATGGTGAGGACACAGAAACTCAGATGCTGGACGACCAGACAGGGGTTGATTACTATGGGGATGATGAGGACCAGGAAGAGGAAGATGAGGCGGAAGCCTACAATCTTGACTACCCTATTCCGAAGGATCCCCCAGTGAATGACTCACTGGTTGATTATCAACCACTACTCAATGAGGTACTAGCCAAGGCTGCAGCCCATTTTCAGATAGACACACAGGGTGTCCAAGAAGATAGGGACTTTGCAGAAGAAATCTTAGGGGACAGGAGAGCCGTTGCCTAAGCTATTCCCATATTAAAATCAGTCCAGTACAGAATAGATCCCTCGCTGGTAACCCCTAATGTTACTTGTGCGGTTAATCCACAAGTAGAAATATTATTTTGGGCCGCTCCCTCTGATCCCTTGTACATAAGGGGTCAGTTAAAACCTGACACGTTGGTAGTAACAACCACCAGAAAGAGGGCGGGCAGACCACTAGCTTCTTCAGAAGCACACCCCGATAAAGAAAGCAAGAGAATATATGCTCTGGGGAGGAAGGTGGCATCCACATCAGCATATCAGGCCTGCATTGCTAACGCGACCAGTCTGTTAGTAAGCTATAACTGCCACCAGTGGGAACAAGTAGCTGCTTTAATAGCCTCTGCACATGAACCACTAAAGGGACAGTTGACCCAAATTGCATCAGACGGTAGATCTGTGTCCGGATGCATCCTCAAAACAAACTTCGATGCTGCAGACAATGCAGGAAGATTGATAGCAGAAGCCACAGTAATAACACGCCATGCTTGGTTAAGACGGTCCGGGTTCAAGCTCGAGACCCAAGCCACCCTCATAGACATGCCAGTAGAGCCAAACGTCCTATTTGGTAAAGCAGTGGAAGAGGCATTAAAGACGGCTAAGGACGAATACAAGACCTTAAAATCTCTCAGCCAATTGACAAATAAGGGGAAATAATAATTTTCGTCGCTTTCGCGGCCAAAACTCCCAGAGAGGTTCCAATTACTGACAGAATCAAGGAACATCGTGGGGCAACAATCAGTTCCAGCCTACACAAGGTTTCCCCAGAGGTCAGCGCAGGGGCTGCACTAGGGGTAGAGGCAGCCCCGTTAGACATGGTATGCCACCCAATAAACAGTGAACTTCCGCTCCGGGTCCCTTCCCATGCATCCCCAGTAGGGGGGCGCATTTCCACCTTCAGCCACGCATGGGAAGGGATCACTTTGGACAGATGGGTGCTGTCCACAGTGTCTGCAGGATACTGCATAGAGCTACTAGAACGCCTCCTCAACCATCCTCCAAGACAGAAATTACACTCCTTGGAGCACCAGAAAATCCTCCTTGAGGAGATCGCAATTCTACTTGCAAAGGACGCAATAGAACCTGTCCCGGGCAACCAGGTAAACCAGGGTATTTATTCAACCTCCTTCCTTGTGCCAAAAAAAGATCTAACGATGTGCCCGGTATTAGACTTATGCCCTGCAAACAAGTATGTCAAGCCACAAAAATCTGCATGACTACACTCCAAGAGGTAATCCCCCTACTAAAAAAGGGGGATTAGATGCCTATTTCCATGTTCCCAGCGAACAGAAGATTCTTGCGTTTCAAGATAGACGGCCAGCACTACCAGTTCATGGTGCTACCCTTCGGAATAGCCTCAGCGCCTATGGTATTCACCAAGGTACTGGCGGTGGTGGCGGTGCACCTACGCAGGGAGGCAATCCCGGGGTACCCTTACCTGTACGACTGGATCATCACAGGGGAAACCCCCGTAATTTACAGATTAAACATCCAAAGAACTATCGACCTCCTCTTCCAATTGGGCTTCTCAATCAACAAGAAAAAATCAAGCCTGGTGCCGAGCACCTCAAAACAGTTTCTAGGAGCTGCCCTAACACTCAAGAGGGGTTGGTCTTTCCATCAGAGGAAAGAATTCGAAATCTGTTGCTGCAAATTCCTCAATATCAGTACAGTCGCCAAATAAGGGTACACAAAGCAGTGTGTTTGCTAGGCATGATGGCATCTTGTATTTACCTGGTTACCCACGCGCGCCTGCGACCCATGCAGGAATGGTTGACGAAACAGTGGTCTCAAGCAAGTGATCAGTGGGATGATCTCGTGGTCGTTTCGCCAACACTAGTACAGAGTCTTCGCTGGTGGACAAGAGAGAATCTTACAAAGGGGGAAACCCTTTTACGATCCAGACATACAGGCCGTTGTCACAACAGACGCCTCCCTGGCAGAGTGGGGAGCTCACTACATTCACCACACAGCTCAGGGTCTCTGGTCCCACACAGTGGCTCAGTCTTTAGAGTGCTTTGGGCATTCGAACCCCTCCTATCCAACCTGTCAGTGCAAATCCTAACAGACAGCACAACGGCGATGCTTTACTTAAACAAACAAGGGGGCACTCGTTCGCCAAATCTGTCCAAGCTTGCCCAGAAAATTTGGAAATGGTCACTCAGACGGAAGATTTACCTGTCATCCCAACATGTTCCAGGGGATCTCAATTCACAAGCTGACGCTCTGAGCAGAGATCCCCTCCCAGAGGAACACGAATGGCGACTACATGAAGAAGTCATAGAAGATCTCTTCTCTCAGTGGGGTTTCCCCACTATAGACCTATTCACCAGAGGAGAAAACAGACAGTGCCCAGACTTCGCATCCAGGTTCCCCCAGCCAGGCTCCTCTATGGATGAATTGGTCAGGGATGTTTGCCTATGCTTTTCCACCAACCCCTCTGATGAGGAAGGTGGTCAACAACATACACAGGGAATCGATGACACATTTGTGATGTCATCTTTGATGTCCTGGGTGTTGGTGTTTGCAGTGCACAGTGATGGCGCGAGTTATGGTTGCTTAGCCTACCATAACAGGCGAATTTCAGGGGGTTTTCGGTTTTACTTCGAACCATAACGTCCCGTTTATAAAGTTTTTTTTATTGAATTTCACAGGTTTTTATTAGAGCAACTTAACGATAACGTCCCTTTAACAAAGTTTTTTTACTGAATATACACTTTCATCATGTGAATTTAGGGGATATGTATTATAATTCCCTTACTTTATCCCCCTCGCTAATGATATTTGAAGGGCACGGACTGAGTTCCTGTACGTGGACGGGCCCGGACGAGATCAACACTACCCAAACAGTCAGAGGGTATCTGAAATTGTTCTATCATGCCATATGAAAAATTGACAAGTTTAACAAGCAGCACATAAACACATTATAAGTAGTAAGAAATAACCATTTGAACCTACACATCTCACACATTACCCATTCATTTAATTACCATGTAGAATGAAATGGATTATACCATAACAAAAAAAGAAATGCCTCCAACGTAATTACCTCACAAACTGTGAAGCTAGGAGCAACAGTACACGAACACAACACAACAAATACAAATTACAAGAAAGTAGTAAGTGAACTTCATTTTTCTTATATGTGTGTATACTTTTTGTATGAGGTACAGAACAGATAATGTATTTGTTGTTTTGTCACAGAAATGTGCAGTACTTTGGAGTGGCTGGAGGAGAATTTTCCGCATGGTGAAATGTTGGAAGATAGCGATAATAATGGTACACACTTCTCTGCATAAGTAAATTAGTAGTCAGTACTTTATGGGCACTATATATATATGTATATATGTATATATATATATATATATATATATATATATTTTTTTTTTTTTTTTTTAAACAGACCAGGTAAACATTGAAGAAAGTCCACCAAAGGACACAGTGCAAGACACCCTGAAACGCATAGAAGACAAAGTGGACATGCTAAAAGAGAATTTTAATGGGTTAAGGCAATTTCCGGGGGAATACGTGAAAGGAAAAATCAGATATCACTGTCCCACTTCTCCATTTCCCAGTGAATTATCCCCAAACCCTCAAGAACAACATAAACGTTTTGACAAAACTTTCATCCCTTCATCCCCTCACAACCAGCCTGTGGAAACCCCTAATTCTCCTATACTTGTTTGTGCCTGCTTCCCCCTCTCTCTCTTAATTGCTGTATGTGTGTTTAATAAAAAAAATGTTATGTTAGTTTTAGTGGAATTGTTTGGGTCTAATTTTTTTTTTAAAAGATTTAAAATGTCAGCGGACATTGCGCCTGTTCCGCCTGTTCGGAATTGATAAAATATGGATGTTCTAAGGACAATACACCTACCCGTACCATTCGCAACCAAGATGGAACTGTTCTTAGAACACACCAGCTGTCCAAGATGTCCGTAAAGCAACAGTATGGGGGCGTCCTAAGGACATTATACCTCTCCGTACTGTTCACAACCAAGATGAAACTGTTCTTAGAACACACCAGGCGGCCGGGATGGCCGTAAATGAACAAAATGGGAGTGTCCTAAGGACACTATACCTGTCCGTACCGTCCGCAGCCAAAATGGAACTGTCTGTAGAACAGGCGCGGTGTCCGGCATGTCCGGAGTCAAACAAAATGGAGGTGGCCGTACAGTCAGCAGAATATCTACGCACATGCGCACCACACCCATAAGTGTTGCGAACATCGCTCCTGTCCGTAACTGTCCGTTTCACTTGTGTCGCACTTTTAATTATTTTCAGGACCCGAACACTGTCCGTAGAACACCCACGCGCATCCGCCCGACCGTTCCTGTGCATTTGGTGTCCTGCGGGCACCCATTTCCTTCGCGGATGTGTTCACGTCATCATGTGAACTGCACCCACGCTGAGCATGTGTCCTAATTTGCGCACTTTGTCTGCTTCCGCAACATTTCAAAAGAACTTATGCAGACATGCCAAATGGTTTTACAATACAAAATCACCATTTCACATGTCCCATACAATGGCCCTAGCTTTCAACATATTGTTTGGAACTTTTTCGATGCTTTTGAGTGATCGATATGGTCACGAGGTGCACCCCTCCACCCCTATAAAAGGCCACACCCCCAAGCTCATCTTCATTGTACTTCTGGCTATTGCAGATTGAGTTTTGCTGCCTTTAGTGCTGTAGCAAAGATTATCTCACCAACCCTAATGGCATCCATGGCTGCTGTTGCTACATCAGCCTCAGCACCCCCCCAAACCCTCCACCGCCACCACCTCCCCAAGGGCCTGCAGAGGGAAATACGGGTGAGGATGTAGAGAGCGAGGAAGAAGAGGATGACGAGAATGAGGTGGAGGAACTCCCTACTACCAGCACTCGCCGGGAGTCGTGGGTGTGGCGGTTGTTTACCGTTTTTGGTAACGTACCAAAAGCATGTGCGAACCTGGTCACCTGTAAACAGTGCAACTTGGTGCCGAGTTGTGGGAGACCAGGTGCGTACAGCTTTGGTACCACAACCATGAAGCGACACCTAACTTCGTTCCACGGTGAGCACATTCGCAAGGTGGTACCATGTAAAGAACGTAGTAGGTTGAGTTCCTCCGCAGCATCCTCCGTGTCCGATCCTCTCACCACAAGAGACACTCCTGTGGGAGAGCGCATCCCTCCAGCTGCCTCACAGTCCATTCGCGATGCTGTTGACCCTTACCTTTCGAAGGTCACAATATTGTGTATGTACTGCAATGCAGTACTCTGCAGGGGGAGAGTCTTCGAAGTGCTTTCGAGACAACGGTCACGGAGCACCAGAAGAACTGCTACCTACCTAAATAAGGCCCACCCTACATCTTTCTCTCTCCACCTGCCCTTTCTTATCCCAGTGGTTGGTGCCCCTTCCATACCCTCCTTTCCCCTCCTCCCCTAGTGTGTTGTGTTAAAAAGTCAAAAAAATATAAAACAACAAACATTTTAAAAAAGGGCTCTTTTCAGAGCTGCCTTTCTCAGTTTAAAAATGGAACTATCAAGTAAACGTTGTAGGCCCCCGTGCATTTTTCAAAAAGTCCACGGACAGTCCTAGGACGCACAAAATTTCAGGGTGCAACCGTAGCAAAACCAATGAAAAGAGCCTTTTGGTGGTGTCTTGTGTGTTTGAAAAACTTGGATTCGTCAAAATGTAAGGCAAAATAGGTGACTATGAATCCAAAAAATTTTGCAATGCATTTTGTACATTTCAAAGAAAAATCTTATTGCCAGCATATGTAAGATGGACTCCATCTCTGCGAAAAAATGAATCTGCTACGAAACAAAATATTTTCATTGTGGAAAGAGGACATACCAACATCTCTTCGAAAGGCACAAACAGCCTTATTGGCATTGCGCCTAGCTTTCACCATTTGTGGACCAAATAAAGCAGAACGCAGCCACATTTGTCTTTGTGCAATACAAGAAAAAATTACTTGGCAATTTGGAAACATGTCCATGACCTTCTCAAGTCCTTCCCTCATTCCAAATTGCAAAGAAATTCCAGAGACATGCCCTAAACTGTTTCCTCCACAATGAATGATAATTATATCAGGATGACGCTGTGTCTGTAAAGTAGCACAGAGAGGTACCAAGCCCAGCCACTTCATTCCACGCACTCCATGCCAGTGCACTTCCACATGAGGGAATCAAAGATCTGCAGATATACCGCAACGTTCTGCATGCACCTTCTACCAATGTATCCATGAGTCTCCCAAAATCCAGATAATCTGTTTTCGAGCACACACAGCCATAGCTGTCTGTTCTCCTCTCAGGAAAAAGACGTTCTCACTAAATCTCTCTGTTCAGAACACACCCACTGAACTTTACTGACCAATCCCTAGCTTCGCTCATTCTCATTTGCCTCTCCACCCCAGAATCCCTGTTTGTAATACGCGCTGCCCGCAGACTACCGCCATGTCCGCGGACATGTAGAGGATCTGAGCGTGACGACTGTACACTTAAATAGTATTCCCCTTTTCCCCTTTAAGGTGGGCTCTGAAAAGAGCAGTTTTTTTTTTGTTTTTTTGCAGATGCCTGACAGAGACCTGTTATTTTGTATTTCTTGGGGGGGGGGGGGTTTCTTCTTAGTTTACTCCTACAATCATCACATAACCTTCTTCAAAGCAAGCCTTACATTCCAAAAGAACATGGCATTTCCCAAAAAAGATAAAGGAACACCATCTGCTTCAAAATAAGCTGCATTACTGGAAACAATGTTCTCGTGGCTGCACAAAAACATACCAGCTCTTAACATGAAAGCACGCATGCCGCGATTGATGGCACACCTACCAATACTTTGATCAGGACAAAAAAACAGAACTGTTGTCCCATTTTGCTCTAGGGAGTAAGCCAGAAAAAATTACTTTCGCAGTTGGAAAGATGTTAATGACTGCTTGAACCAACTGTTCCAAATCTCCCAACAAACTAGGTGAACTCGCGTAGCCCAAATGGCAAGCACTATAGTGCAAAACTACCACATGGGGACTGGTCCTCCTACGCATATCTCTGCAAACCTGGAGAATTGCTGCTACATTGCAATCAGTCGCAGCGCTCCACACCCCCTCCACTCCTCTGACATCGAAATTGTTTGCCACATGCCTACATTCTGAATAGTGCTGTAAACCATGGACAAAAATATCTCCGAGCACCAACACCCTGACTGTCTCCACCTCTGCCATCTTCACTACACACACTCTCTTTCTACACAAATCAACAATGTCAACATCTGATTGGCTTATGCCTACAGTCCCCTTTCCATGCTGGATTTGCTGTAAAACCCCGTATGTGGCACGCCCTACCCGCGGACAAGCACGCTGTCTGTGCGGCACGTAACTCTTAGCCAGTCCTTCTACCCTTTCCACATCACTCGCGAATCCATTCTCTCATTGGACACAGCTAAGCAGTCCCACAACCATCCACCAATCACATCCAAGACCTCTACATCTAACTCCGTCATCAGAGTTCCGCACTTCAAATGTACTGTTGATCACTCTGAATACAAGTCACATATCATTGCAAAGCACCTACTACAAAAACTACTGTGCAAGTGTCCCGGATTTCTACTTACAGCTCCATGCATACCCACATGCATGATTACAAGTACAGGTAGGCATATTTTATTCAGAGTACATGTGCAACTCTTAGGATTCCATTTAAACAAATTAATGGCACTAAATCTGCAAAGCCAATACATACCAACGCTCCCCTTTAAACGCAAGACTTCTGATTTTTCATTGAGAAATCGGACTACTTCTTACTATCTCCCGCATAACCTATACATATGTACCAACCCTCCCGATTTATGCGCAAAACTTGATTTTCCATTAAGAAATGTCACCATTTTTTACTGTCTTCTGCCTAAATTAATGCTACTTCCAATGCGATCGTATGAGAAAAATAAACATTCCCAATTGCTGTGGTGACATCGCCCTCTCGGGTGCTCCCGATTTTTCACAATCCTACTTATAATATGAAAGTATTCAAATTTTTCCCATCTACTATAATGACCTATCACTTCCAAACCTCTCTGCTATGTACAACACAGCTGAAAAAAAACAAGGGAATTTCATGAACTGAAAATTGTACTCATTTGCAAAGCAGGTTCAACTCACATACTGCAAATAACATATAAAAGCTACACATAGTGAAATGAAATGCACACATACACTGTGTTGAAATATCAAACAAGAATACTCCCACGAAAGCTGAAAAATGAACGTGTATATTAACATCAGTGCTTTAAACACACAAAATTACTGACTTCATCCGTTTACAATTGCAGTGAAGACCACTCTCCTGAAAATCAACAGAATCTACACTGCAAACAACATATCCGAAGAAAACTAGTCATTCCACAAAAAAAGTAAGTACAGTACTACCTTTATATTCTTACTGTTCCTGAAAGAGACTGTGTGGGTTATTTATGTAATTTGCACACCAAAAAAAAGTCGATTTCTGAACCATTCTGCCCACAAATCCCCATTTATTAAACAAAGATTAACAGGCAGAATGGCACACACATCCCTGTGTTTTTGGAACACAAATAGCATACACAAGCCTTAGAATGTTAGTAGTACAAAACAAATAGCTGTTTTAATTTTATACCACTACGTTTAATATTAATGCTTCTCCTCACCACTAGCTCACTTTCTACTCTCATCTGAAGCACAGTGTAGTAATATACAAACAGAAAAATAACCTTCCCAACTCATTGTAACTACCCAATGCACATTCACACACCGCCAGAAACATCTTCCCCATCAAACTCATTCACGCATGCACACAGCACACATACATTGTAAAACAGACCAACCCATACCTTCCTTTTTTTCAACAGACCCCAAAGAATGCCTACCAAAAAGCAAGTCCATAGAAAGGAACGCAGAAATAGAGCAAATGAAAATAAGTGTCCAAAGTAAGCATCCATCTCTACCACAGTTTGTACAAAATGTTGAAACAAAACAGCTAATACAGTCATTTAGCGAAACAAAGGAAGTTTCAACTACAGAAACTTTGCCTCCTGTATTAAAATGTGGCACGAAACAGAAAATGCTTTACAAGAATTCGGCTACCACTACTGCTAACAGTGCTCCTATAAATCCTGATATACTAGCAAGAAACCATAGTAAAAAAAGTATTTTAGCAAAAATGTTCCGCCACAGAGTCCTTCAGAATCTAATAAGAAGAGGAGCGAAATCATCCTCAACCCTTAAAACCTAACGTAGAAAATTAATCCTACAAGCTCTCGTAGACAATCCTTCTCAATCCTGCAATGCTTCTCAAAAGGAAGTTATTGTTACTCACCACACAAAGGATCGGAAGATTGGAACCGGACCTCGAAGACAGAAGTGGTGGAATTCTCGGAGCAACCAGTCTCGACCTCAGCTACCCTGATTACAGTGAATCAGGCTTCCTCAAGAAGAGGGGCTCTTTTCTATGATGTATCCCTCTGCTGTGTTGATAAGACAGACAGAGGTATCAATCAAATAAAAGAGCGGGGTAGACACACACACCGCTAGACCAACTGCTGAAAAGAAACCACAGGAAGGGTTATACGCGGTACAGATAAGAATAGCAATTGTAGGACAATCAACAAGTCATGAATTCCTGAATAACAAGTTGGTTGGAGTAGCAGAGTATGTACAGAGCCTAAAAGGACAATGCAAAAGACAATAAGGAACTAGCTTAACTGACTTAAGGACTCCCCTTGAACCTTAGAGAATGCACAACTAACCTGGAAGGAGATGGTTGAGGAGCAAAAGGGAAATCCTGTTGGAAAGGACACAATGACAGGAGAAAATAATAAACGGGGAAGTTAGTGAGGGAGGATACACCCGAACGGCACGAGGGATGCACTAGGTACGGGTTGGTGCAAGTAACTGGAAAGCATCCTGATCTGCACTTGTAAGATAAGAGTACAAATCCAGCACAATGTCCAAGGTAACGTGTAGTTTTCTTCACAGCGAGGGTAGGCAGTGTTTATCCAAGAACAACAATCACAGGAAGAAATGAAAACAATTTGAAATGAAGGCACACTTACTGAAGGCAATTATTGCCAGGGGATGATCGCTCCGATACAGCCCTTGTGGAAGGAACCAAAAAGCTACAGAGCGTAGGAAAACAACTTCTGACAGCCGCCAACAATCCAGGAAACGTTCCGAGTCGTAACAGCGTGTAGAGCCAAAGTCAGCAGGGCAATCCGTAAGCAGTCCGAGTGGAAGGCAACGTCAAAAACCAGGGAAAATACGTTGGAAGGTTTGAAGAAGGAAATTAGCTCGGGGGCTAAACACGTAAGGGTACGTGTAGACTACAATTAGCAGCCCCGAGAGGAACCGGGTTAAGAAGGCAAGGGGCGGAGCATCGGTGTACGCGTTGTGCGTAATGCGCGTGTCAGCGGACACCACCGATAACGATGCCGGCGTCCATACAGTCTCCATGGAAACCGATAACGCTGCCACACCGATGTCTTTCCCAGGACTGTGTGAGCCGGTGTAAATGGCGAGGGAGACTGGCGAGAGCAGCGCTGCCGGAGCGTAACAGTTATTTATTTTATTGTTAAATAGGATGAAACCACTAACAAAACTAAGTACTAAACTACAAAAGAAACTTCTCAATAAACGGAATGTCAACAAAAATAACTTCTTAAATATTTGTGAAGGTGAATGGAGTCACACAACGACCACAGAACCATATTTTAATGAAGAAGCATACAAACAAAATCAAACAAACACAATTGCCATCCATAGCAGTGGACGAGGATATGAAAAAATCAATAATACCATCATGGAACAAGAAACACTGCTTACAAAAGTATCCCCAGAAAACTCAGAATTACCTCTCCATTCGACTGAACCAGACCGTCCAGTTTACAAATGGCCGTGCATGTCAATGTGTAACATTCCTAATAAATCTTTCAAATCTTTACGCCAGTTCCTCAATCAGTATGTGAAAGGTAAAGACAAAATGAAAATGAAAGTGCTGCAAAATATGAATACCTGTCCAGTGCGCAAATACACAGGACTACAAGGACATTCATTAGCCTGCATTTCAGGACCTATTTTCAAATGCACCTTCCATGATATCAAAATGATATCAACCCATCATTCAAATGTAAGAAATCTAGTGTATAAACTGTACTATGCTAAAAGTCCAGCTTTAGAACTAGCCAATTTAAATAACACTCTTCTGCATGTTACACCCAAATACCTATAAGAAGAATTTGACCGTATCCAGAGAAAATATTTTGGAAGTGAAAGCCACTTAAAAATGCAATAGTTTTAGAACAGACTAGCAACAATTCTGCACATAGCAACTTTCTACTACACACATACAAAAAAGAAATACTAAAATTTAAAAGTACATCCGCTGAAGTACCAAACCATGCGTGTGGGTGTTGCTGCAGAACTTTTTACAAAAGTAACACAAAAACTATAGACGGAACATACAAAATAGAAGACAATGAAGATTCCAAATGGTTTGAATTAGCTCTCTACCTTTTAGCAGAAAACAAATACGAAATAAGTGAACCCCTAATATGTTGCAGTTACTGCACTACAAAACTTGACGAGAACCAAACTCCTTCACGTGCTATCACAAATATTTTGGAATTATTCAGTACCAAAACCCCTGCAACAGCTCAATTTGTATGAGAGCATCATAATTCAAACAGTTCACCCATTTCAAGCAATAATACGCCCTGAACCAAAAACAGCAAAATTACCTCCCTCTGAATTGGTGAAAGGCATTTGTGGCAAAGTAGTTTATTTACCATTAGATCTGACAGAAAATGTGCACACTCTAGGAGCTCAACGTCCAATAGAGCATTCTTTAATTGTCTTAGTAAATGGTGTACCAACAAAAGACAAAAAATGTTGGCAACAACTCGTGGACTTACATAAACTTAGACAAGCCTTGCAACATCTGAAAGACAATAATGAATACTACAAAGAAATAAATATTGAAGAAAGCTTAAGGGAAACAACTGAAATAATTCAAGAGTCATCAGAAACTGGTCAATTTGAACTTCTGGATCCTGCTGCAGTATCCACTCTTTTGGACCATTATACAATTCATCCATTGCACTCTAATGAGAGCATAGATGATGCACTAGAAAATTACCAAATGCGACAAACCAAAGGGTCACCAATGAGCATATGGGAAAAAATTATAGAAGCATGTGCTTTTCCACTGCTATTTCCTACTGGCAAAGGAGGAAGATACGATGATAGACCCACTCAGATAAAAGCATCAGAATACTGCTCATTACGAATGTATTCTGAAGATCCCAGAATTAGACAAAATGTGGAATACATATTCCACCTACTCTTTGAAAGTTAACTAGAAACCATATGTTACGGAGTTGCACACATATTGAAATCTGGAACCCACTTTCAAAATGTCAGCTATGCAATTAATACAAAAAGTGCAAGAAAAAGATGAGGTTTTACAATCAAGCATAACAAATCTGTTTGCAAACCTGCGTGGTACAAAAGAATACTGGTTCCGACGGCACGGAGATGTACGTTGTATGATCAGAAACCTTGGACCACCCACTTGGTTTGTTACATTAAGTTGTGCAGAATATGCATTGGAAGATTTACATGATTTCCTACGCATATCAAACAAAAACAAAACCAACATAGATATACTAACACCTGGATAACTTTGTTCTCTAGATCCTGTTAATGTTTCAAGATATTTCCACCATCGTTTCAATGCTATGCTACACTTTGTTTGTAATAAAACTGTTCCTCTCCTCGGAGAGGTGCAACAATTCTTTTGGAGAAAAGAATACCAAGCCAGAGGAGCACCACATATCCGCATGCTTTTATGGATTAAAGGTGCACCTAAATTTGGTCAGGACAGTGATGCCACTGTTTTGCAGTTCATCCAAAAGTATGTCACTTGTGAAATCCCTTCACAAAGGACACATAGTGACCTTCATGGACAGATTGTACAATTTCAAAGACACAAATGTGGCAAATATTGTCGTCGCAAATACAAAAGCAAAGGGAAATACTACACCAAATGCCGCTTTGGTTTCCCTAGACCAGTTACAGAAACAGGTGAAGTGAACAACTTCATGTCTTCAGTTCGACATAGTGTTAAAGGTAAATCACCTAAGAACACATATTACATAAAAAGAACAGAAAAATCAAAATATATCAATGATTACAATGCAATCATTGCCCTCTTATGGAATGCAAACATAGATGTGCAGTGCATTGCAGACAATTCCACTGCAGGTGCACGATATGTTAGTCTACTTAACAAAAGCAGAAAAAACTAGAGCTTCAAGACCCCTGGAATGACCTATCATCAGACAAAACACTATCTCAGAAATTGTACAGCCTAGGCATAAAAATGCTCTCTCATAGAGAATGTGGCGCCTATGAAGCTGCAGATCGTTTAACCGGTACTGCTTTGTATGGAAAATCTGAAAATATAGTATGGCTAAGTCTTGGTCCTGCTAAATCTAGAAAAAGAGTTCTCAAATCATATGAGGACATAGAAACAATTGCCAAAAATGATCCCAACAGCCAAGACATTTTAAAAAACAATTTACTAGACACATACTACCCGAACAGGAGTACCACTTTGGAAGCCATGTGTCTATACCACATAGCCCAAAACTTTGCATACAAAAGTAATATAAAACCCGATGAAAGCAAAGGTAGATATAGAGTGACAGATTGTGAAGGAAGCTTAGTGAAACTTACCAAACGAAGCTTAATTAATCATGTCAAATTGTCATTAAAAACTCCTCAACAGAAAGAACTATATTACATGTCCCTGCTACAACTTTTTAAACCATGGAGAAAAGAGGAAGAGATACTAGATAACTGTGACTGGTATGAAGACGCTTTCAAAGCAAATGAAAGCGCCATCACCGATGTGAACTTTACGCAATACAAAACAATGTTGCACAATGAACAGCAACACAAAGAAGAACTCCAGGCCCAACTAGATGAGGACACTTCCGACAGTAGTCAACCTTCTGTAACAGGAAGTCAAGAACCACTAGGACAGCCACTAATAGCAAATGAGGCAGAATTAGCTATGACAGAAGTGGAAAACACCATCTGTCACTATGAAGAAGATATAGAAGACTTAACTGTACTACAATCAAAACTTAACAAAGATCAGTGCATCATTTTTTAAGAAGTAACAAAAGAAATTGCACATGGTGTACGACATGAAAATAAAGAATGTACCTGCCAAAATTACAAACTTATACTGCTGTATGTCAGTGGTGAAGCTGGTTCAGGAAAAACATTCTTAATCAAAATCATCAGCAAGTTCCTTCAACAATTGACAAACAACAAACTGTCAGCTCTTGTAACTGCCCCCTCAGGTTTAGCTGCCTACAACATGGGTGGTGTCACTTTACACCGATTACTACTCCTTCCAGTAGAACACCAAAACAAATTAGACTATTACAAACTTTCTGCAGAAGCTACAATGGAACTACGCAGAGTATTAAAACAAATGAAAATGCTACTAATAGATGAAGTGAGCATGATCTCCAACCTAATGTTGGCTTTGATTCCCCTCAGATTGCAAGAAGTACTTAAAACAAACTACGAAGAACTCTTTGCAGGAAAACACATTATCGTTTTCGGAGATCTTCTTCGACTGACACCAGTGAAAGGTGAACCTATTTTTAAAACCTTAGGACACAAACTCTGCCGTAAAACTGTTGGCAGCATAGGAAATGTCAACCTTTGGCAACATTTCCAATACAGAGAATTAACAGAAAACATGCGTCAATCTGCAGACCTCACTTACGCCAACATTTTTAAAAGTATTAGAATTGGTGTACTATCTCAAGAAGCACAAGCAATATTGAAAAACCGGCACATCCATGCACTTTATGGCGATAACGCATGTGCTACTGATGTTATGGAACAATTAGCGCACAAAAATTTCAATTGTATGGCCTTAATGCCAACTCTTGCAAGCTGTTTCAAATTCAATGAATCAATGTTAAAAAAAGATGCAACCAATAATTGAAATTTGCTCCACAGACAAACTGGACGTACATGGTATGACACTACCCATGTGTCAGCAAGCCACAACAAGACTAAATACCTTAGAAAGTTCAATCTCCAACACAGCTGGGTTGGAACAAATATTAAAATTATCCTTAAATTGTAGAGTAATGCTTAAACGTAACCTTGACATGGAGCAAGGACTAGTTAATGGGGCACTGGGTACAGTTGTTGGCTTTCAAACATAACCACGTGACAACAACATTCAGTTTGTCAATATTCTCTTTGACAAACTTTCATAAGTAAAAAGGATAGGGCGCTCAACAGCTCGATTCCTTCTCTTCAAAGAAATGTTTGTACGTAGAGAACAATTTTCTCTAACTCTTGCATATGCAGTCACCATTCATAAATCCCAAGGTCTTACCCTTGACAAAGCATTGATAGATATAGGAAACAATCTTTAAAGAAGGCATGAGCTACGTAGCACTATCACGCTTACGTACACTTGACAGTCTATTTCTAATCAACTTTGATGCAAGTAAAGTGAACGCTGATATTCCTTGCATTTTAGAATACAATAGGCTGCGTTCACTGTACACCCCCATCTGAAATCCTATCCTGTTCCAGAAAAAGGAAAACGTTGTAAAAGAAAACTAATTCAAACAGAAATGCAACAAGATCTGACTGCAAATCCTTCAAAGAAAACAAAAGAAGCTAATACTTCACCAATTACCACAAGCAAAGAAGAACTTATTAGTGAAAGTAAATCAGGTACTTCTTCACAGAAGGAACAGAAACTCAGAAAAAAATCGCTCGGACACAGAACTATCTGGTCCATTCAAATTTACAAATGAAACTGGTGTAAGTTGCTACGCAAATGTAGCAATGAATATTCTATTTCAATTGCCACCAATTGTTAACAACATTTACTTACACAGTACAGACCAATTGTGTTTGCAAATGTTAGTCCTTCATAGAAACGCAACAAACAATCCTGACAACACGTATAGTGTTCACGGAATAAGACAAGAATTGGACTACTGTGCTGGAATGGTGAGATTCACTATAAACTCACAAGAAGATACACAAGAATTTCTAATGTACTTACTACAAGTACTTGAAAACAAAAACATACCTATAAATGAAATCTTCCAGATTTCATACATGTAGAAACATACATGCACTCTCTGTAACAATGTGACGCAGGAACAAATCCCTAATAAGCGATTTGTGTATGTATCCATACCTAATTGCGAATCCATTCCATTTCAGCAACTTCTACAAAATGCAAACCATGGCAGATTATGTTTGTTTGTTTATTCATTTGTTAAGCGCACCAGACTCGTAAGTAAAAGGGCGCAACAACAAGCAAATGCACGGCTTACATAGTTAGGTATACACAGGTTACAGAATTTACATATAGCAAGATGAACAATTTTTGCATGAATACTGGATATATACAATATGAACAATAGGACTGAAGCAGAGGTACATGCACTAAGGATATAAAGCATATATGGTTACAGTTAAGCTTATATAGGCTACAATATTTACATAAAGAAAGAATATAGCAAGATATACTGTTTTCTTAATTGCAGGATAGTGTCTTCAGGGGAGAGGGTGATGGGAGGCTAAGGATTGGTGGCAGTGATGTGTTTTATTAAATTTTTCCTGAAGAGTGGATATGGTTGGTCAGCCCTCAACTCCTGGGGCAGTGAATTCCAGTTTTTGGCGGCCTTAACAGTGAAGCCATTACCCCCGATGGTAGTAAGTTTGTATTTGGGGATATTTAGACAATTGGTGTTCCCACTTCTAGTTGGTCTGAGAGAAGTTCTTCTCTGAAGTGTGTCTATAAGGTAACTAGGGGCCGCATTGTTCAAGGCTTTATGAGTCAAGGAGAGTGTTTTTAGAAGTATTTTATTGGATGTGGAGAGCCATTTGTGTTGACGTCTCAGGGCAGAAATGTGGGTTTTCTTGTTTATGCCAAGGGCTGCTCTTAAGGCGTTATTCTATAGCGTTTGGAGCTTTTGAATAGTGGATTTGTTAGCCCCAATGTAGAGGGCATTACAATAGTCGATTCTAGAGAGTATGGGAGCTCTAGCCAGGATCAGACAACTATTGTCAGAGAGGAACGGTTTACCAGCTCTAAGAAGTTTGCATGTGTAAGCCGTCGCCGAGGTAAGGGATTTGACCTGCTTGTCAAATGATAGTGTGGAGTCCAAGTAAAATCCCAAGGTTTTTACTTCCTTGGAGACTTTAATAATATTGCCGTCAATATTGAAAGATGAATATTCTTGACCTAATTTTTTAATAATTGCCTGCGAACCCAGTATTATTAGTTCAGTCTTATCATCGTTCAAGCACAGTCCGTGAGTGGCCATCCATGCTTGGATGATAAGGTAAACTTTGTTCACTAGGCCCATGTCCGTACCGTAATCCCCAGAAAGTGGTAGGAGAATCTGAGTATCATCTGCATAGTTAGTGTAGGTGATACCCAGCTGGTCCTCCAGATCGTCGAACAGTGGCTTAATAAAGATGTTATAGAGGGTAGGCGAGACGCAGGATCCTTGGGGGAACACCACATAGGATGGGTGAAGGATCGGCCGAAGCTGAGGGGGAGAAGACTCTCATGGTCCTCTCACTCAGGAAGGACTCCATCCACTTGATAGCGTCTGTGGAGATCTATCGTACTATCTGCAATTCAGATAATCGCTCCACCTTACTGATACAAACACATAGTAACTACATAATACCAATGCTTCTACGTTCCAATGCAGATGGTACCAAAAACAACTGCAAGCTGACTGGATTCACACACGGTCAAGTGTCACTTGGTAAGAAAACCTTCACAACAATAGGTATAATCTACCACGCAGGAGCCACAACCAATGCAGGTCACTACACTGCATATATTGAAAAGAAATGTGGATGGTTCGAATGTAATGATAGTAGCATTACCCTAAAGCAGAGATTACCAGCAAGTCTTACAAACGCGTATTTAATCTTCTTAAAGCCCAAATTTAATAAATAATGTGTACTTCAACATTAACAAAAATTCAATTAAAAGACTATAAACAGTTAGAGCACGCCAACAGGTATCTAACTGCCCAAGATTGTATAACAACCACACAGATAAATGAATACCACTGATTTGTAACAAAAAACACATATGTTTAAAAAATCTGCAACAAGCCAACATACAGAACATTAATCACAAACAAGTGAACTCTCAAAGGAAACAAAGACCTAGTTTGTAGCATAGCAAAGAAAGGTTTTTTTTAATCCGACAAGGATTTTTTTCCCCCAGACCCAATGATTTGAAAAACAAACAGAGAAACTGAGCAAAATGCACAGTACACTGGTTTGTGAACTAAATATGAGGGTAAAAAAAGCTAAAATGGCTATTATACAATGTAATAAGTCTTTATAAAATACAAACACTAACATGCTCTTTTCTTTTATCACAGAAATTGAAAAAATATTTCCTCCAAGTACTAAAGTCATGTAAGAAATATATGGAATCTGAACAAATTAAACAGTAAGTATAATTTCACACATTTCATACATTTTCGAATCTATACGTCTGATCTATGGCAGTAATATGGTGCAGTGGCTGTAGGCAGGGCCTAGAGTCTTGGATGTATAACCTACGGCCTACACCCTGCGGCCATGCAACCAAGACTGTAGGTCCTACCCACAACCATCGCAGCATATCAAAACCATGGTGGCTTATAACTTCACTGCTTATAACTTTGGTCTTGGGTGCATGGCCTGCGGCCATGCACCTAAGACTCTAGGTCGTGCACACAACCACCGCACCATATCTCACCCATGCTAACTTATAACTTCAGGGCTTATAACTTCAGTCTTGGGTGCATGGCCTTTGGCCTAAGCCCTCCCCACAACCACCTGATCGATGTTCGATACTACGGGTGTATCTATAGCCGTGGTATGCTGCGGTGGTTGTGGCCAGGGCCTAGAGTCTTGGGTGTATGGCCATAGATATTTGAATGTATGGGTGTGCAGTATATAAAACCCATGGGGGCTTATAACTCCAGTGATTATAACTTTGTTCTTGGGTGCATGGCCTTCGGCCATGTACCCAAGACTCTAGGTCCTGCCCACAACCACCACAGCATATCACACCCTTTGTGGTGTTTAACTTCTCTACGTATAAATTTGGTCTTGGGTGTATGGCCTATGGCCTGCAGCCATGTACCCAAGACTCTAGGTCCTGCCCACAACCACCACCGCACTATATCACACCCATTGTGGCGTATAACTTCTCTACCTATAAATTTGATCAATGATATTTGTGATGTCATCTTTGATGTCCTGGGTGTTAGTCTTAGCAATGCACGTAGATGGTGCGAGTTATGGTTGCTTAGCTTACTATAATGGGGGGAATGTGCAGTGGTGTTTGGTTGCACTGTGAAGTATAACATTTTTTTAGTGAAATGTTTTTACTGATTTTACATATATATGTGTGGCAGGGAAGGAAAAGAAAGGGGCTAAACAAGTGATGTCGGCATTGATGTCATCATTGACATTTGAGATGACATCTTTCATGGTCTGGGTGTTAGTGTTAGCAGTGCACAGGGGTGGTGGCAGGGTTAGTTTCTTAGTTTACCATAACTGTCGAATTTCAGGGGTTTTTCGGTTTTAATTTAAAGTATAAAGGGCAGGTGGAAAGTTTTTTTTAGTGATGTGTACAGGATTTTGTTAGGGCAACTTAACCATAACGTCCCCTCAACAAAGTTTTTTTTGTAGTGAATTTCACTGGTTTTGGAGAGGGCAACTTAACCATAACAAAGTTTTTTTTTGTAGGTAATTGTGTAGGTTTTTGGAAGGTGGAAGGTAAGCATGGAAATGTGGCAATGAAGTTGGTGAGCAGAATATACACTGTAATCATGTGATTTTGAGAGATATGTAGTATAATCTACGTACTTGACATACATTTAACATGGAACATACAGAACCCCCTCCCTATTGATATTGGAAAGGTACGGACTGAGCCCCTGTTTGCGGACGGGGTTGGATCAACATTACCCAAAGAGGCGGGGGGTAGCTGAAAATGTACTATTGTCTTACACAAAAAGTGTGCAACGTAGAAGGAGGACATAAAGATATTATAAGTAGTAATAAGTAAATATGGAAACCTGAAGCTGGGAAAAGAAAAGAACAAAAGAACAAATTTAATAAGCATGTAGAATGAAGTGGATGGTACCATTTTAAAAAAAAAAAAAAAAAAAAAAAAGATACTTCCAGCGTAATCACTGCACAGAAACTTGGCAGCCTGGAACGACAGTGGACGGACGTAGTAGGACGAAGGGAGATTACAGCAAAAGAGTGAGTGCAGATCATTTTTTTTATATGCGTGAGGTTTTTTTTTGGTATGTGGTGCATAAATAATTTCTTTCTGTTGTTTTGACTCAGAAATGGCTAGTACTTTGGAGTGGCTGGAGGAGTATTTCCCGCATTGGGAAATGTCTGAAGACAGCGACAATAATGGTACACATTGCTCTGTATATACAAAATAGTGACCAGTATTTTAGAGGCATTCAACTTATGTATTTTTTTTTTTTTTAACAGACCATGAAAAAAAAGATGAAAGGGCAACAAACGAGACAGAAGACAAGACAGGATAAAGAGAGGAGAAAATGGACATATTGAATGCCAATTTTCAAAGTTTTACAGGAGTTTGTGGAGGACTGTGTGAGAGGAAAAGTTTGTTATTATTGTCCCACCTGCACCGCTTCTCTATTCCCTAGTGAACCATTCCCAAACCTTGAACAGGAAAATAGATGTTTTGACGAAATATCCTTCCCTCCGTCCCCTCACAAATCTTCTCATAACCAGCCTGTGTTAAATCCTAATTCCCCCATATTTGTTTGTGTCCGCTTCCCCTGCTATTTCTGTAGATTGATGTGTGTGTGTTTGAAATGTTTTTGTACAGTAGTTGTAGAGAGAGTTTGTGTGTAGATTTTTTTTTTAAAAGACGTAAAATGTTTGCGAACAGCACGCCTGTTCGACCTGTCCGCTAGGAATGGAATGTGGGTGCTGTGTAATGTCAAGTAAGACGGATGTGATGTGCGACTGCACCATCTGTTGAAATTATGCCTACATAAACAGAAAGGGGTGTTCAAAGGATATACTACCTCGGCGTACCGCTTGGAAACGAGATAATACATGTTCGTAGAACACACCTGATGTCCAGAATGGGTGTAAATGAGGAAAATGGGAGTGTGTGAAGGACAGTATAGCGGTCCGCATCGGGTGCAGCCAAAATGGCGCCGTCCGTAGAACAGGCACAGTTGCCGGCAAGTTCGTAGGCAAACAAAATGGAGTTGTCCTAAGGACACAGGAACTGTCCGTACAGTGAACATAGCATGCGTGCACATGCGCAGTAGAAACGTAAGTATTGCGAACATTGCGCCTGTTCCTAACTGTCCATCTCACTTGTGTCACACTTTGACGTAGTTTGAGAACCCGAACACTGTCCGTAGGACACTTGTGCGCATGCGCACGTTTGATTCTTTGCATTTGCTGTCCAGGAGACCAGGAGACTTTCATTACTGGGGCGGATGTGTTGAGGACGTCATCATGTGACCGCACCTACACTGAGCATGGGGACTCATTTCCGCGGTTGGTGTGCTTCTGCAACAATACAAATGAACTTGTAGACACAAGGCAAAGTATTGTAGAGTGTAAAAATGTAATTTCACACATTCCAAACAATAGGCCACCTCAGGACTTGCTGTGTAAAATTTGTGTACCGTATTGTAGGGATGAAGACGGTCACCAGGCACACCCCTGCACCCCTACAAAAGGCCAAACCCCAGAGCGCATCTTCATTGTCCTTCTAGCTATAGCAGATTGAGGTGTGTTGCTTTTACTGCTCTAGTGACCAAAAGGTAACTAATCGGTATCGCCTCCATGGCTGCTGTTGGGTCATTAGCCTCTGCACCACCTCCAACCCCGCCACCACCATCACCTCACCAAGGGCCTGCAGAGAAATATATGGGTGAGGATGTAGAGATCTAGGAAGAAGAGGAGGAAGAGAATGAAGTGGAGGAACGCCGCACTAGTTGCACTCGGCGGGAGTCGTGGGTGTGGCGGTTGTTTTCCGTTTATGGGAATATTACCAAAAGCACGTGCGAACCTGGTGAAGTGTAAACAGTGCGAGGTGGTGTTGATTCGAGGGAGATTTGAAGCGTACAGTTTTGGTACGACAACCATGAAGCGACACTTCACTTCGTTCCACACTGCGGACATTTGCATGGTGGTGCCATGTGAAGAGCATAGTCGTTTGAGTTCCTCCACAGCATCCTTGGTATCCAATCCTCCCACCACAAGAGACACTCCTGTGGTGGAGATTCTTCCTCCAGCTGCCTCACAAGCCATTCGCAATGCTGTTGACCCTTACCTTTAAAAGGTCACAGTAGTGTGCACGTATTGTGACGCAGTACTCTGCAGAGGGGAGAGTTTTCGAAGTGCTTTTGAGGCTGCAGTCACCGAGCACCAGAAGATCTGCTCCTTAACTAAATAAAGTTCACCCTAAACCTTTCTCTGTTTAGTTGCCCTTTTTTATCCCCATGGCTGGTGTCCCTTCCTTAGCCTCCTTTCGCCTCTTCTCCTAGTGTGTCGTGTGCTGTTAAGCAATGAATGTAAAAACAACAAAAATGACAGAAAAGGCTCTTTTCAGAGCCGTCTTTCTCAGTATAACAATAGAACTATGAAGTGACAGCCGTAGACCCCTGCAGAGTTCTGAAAACGTTCGCGGACAGTCGTAGAGGGAAAAAGGGAGGGTGCATGCAGAGCAAACGCAATAAAGTGTACGTTTAGAGTAAGTGGCGCCTCTGAAAAGAGCCTTTCGGTGGTGTGTTGTGTGGGTCAAAAACAGTGGATTGGGGAAAAACGGATTGTTAGATAGGTTAGTGTGATTGCAAAAGAGGCCGCAATGCATTTTGTACATTGCGAAGAAAAATCTGATTGCCAGTATATGTGATGTGGACTCCATCTCTGCGGAAAATGAAAGTGCTGCGAAACGAAATGTTTTCATTGTTGAACGAAGACATGCCAACATCTCTTAAAAATACACACACAGCCTTATTCACATTGCGTCTCGCTTTCTCCATTTGTGGACCAAACGCAGAAGAACGCAGCCATATTTGTCTTTGGGCAATACGGGAAAAAATTATTTGACAATTTGGAAACATGTCCATAAGTTTCGCAAGTCCTTCCTTCATTGCAAATTGCAAAGAAATTCCAGATACATGGCCTAAACTGTTTCCTCCACAATTAATGATCATTATATCTGGACGACGCTCTGTCAGTAAAGTAACACAAAGAGGTACCAAGTACAGCCATCTCATGCCATGCACGCCGTCCCAGTGCACTTCCGCATGTGGAAATCCGAGTTTTGTAGATACACTGCAGCTATCTCCATGCACCTTCAACCACTGTATACATGAGTCTCCCAAAATCCATATAATCTGTTTTCGAGCATGGAAAACCATGGCTGTGTGGTCTCCTGTGAGGTAAAAGACGATCTTATTAAAGTACGTCAGTCAGAATAGACCTACTGAACTTTATGGACCAATCCCTAGCGTCGCTCATTCTCATTTACATGCGGCTCCACCCTTGAATCCCTGGTGGTGATATGTGCTGGCTGCTAACTACCGCCATGTTCGCGGACATGTACAGGATCAGAGCGTGACGACGGTACATTAAAGTACTATTCTCCTTTTCCCCCTTTAAGGTAGGCTCTGAAAAGAGCGTTTTTAAAATATTTGGGCCAGATACCGTACCGACATCTGGTATTTTATGTATTTTTTTGTATTTTTTGTCCTTGCTTTACTCTTGCAAACATTACAGAACCTTCTCTAAAGCAAGCCTTACGTTCCAAAAGAACATTGCATTTCCCAAAGAAGATAGCGCAACACCATCTCCTTCAAAGTAATGCGCATTGCTTGGAGCAATGTTTTCGTGGCTGCAAAAAAACATACCAACTCGTAGCATGAATGCACGCATGCCGCGATTGATGATAGACCTCCCGATGCTTTGACTTGGACAGAAAACAGAAGTGTTGTTCCATGGTACTCTCGGAAGTAAAGCAGAAAAAATTACTTTTGTTGTTGGGAAGATGGTCATGAGTGCTTCAACCAACTGTGCCAAATCTGCCAACAAAGTATGTGAAGTCGGGTATCCCAAATGGCAAGCGCTGTAGTGCAAAATTACCACATGAGTGGTCATTCTACGCATGTCTCTACAAACTTGCAGAATTGCTGCAGCATTGGCATCAGTGTCAGCGCTCCACAACACCTCCACTCCTCGCACATCGAAATGGTGTGCCACATGCCTACTGTCGGCATAATGTTGTAAGCCTTGCACAAAAATGTCTCCAAGCATCAAAACCCTGACCCTCTCCACCTCTGCCATCCTCAGTGTGCGCACCGTCTTTCCACACAAAAGAGTAATGTGAACATCTGATTGGCTGATGCCTACAGTCGCCTTTCCATGCAGGATTTGCTGCAGAAACCTGTATGTGACACGCCCTACCAGCGGACAAGCGTTGCCTTCGTGTGGCACGTAACTCTTACCCAGTCCTTCCACCTTTTCTGCAGCGGTACCAAAGCGAGTCCCTCATTGGACACAACTCAGCGGTCGCACAATCATCCACCAATCACATAGATCATCGCTAATTTTAACTCCGTCCTCAACATTGTGCACTTCAAAAGGACTGTCGATGATTCTGAATACAAGTCGCATACCATTGCAAAGCACCTACTTCACAAGCTACTGTGCAAGGATTGCAAATTTCTACATACAGCTCCATACATGTCCACATGCATCAGTATAGAGTACAGGTATGTATATTTTAATCAGAGAACATGTGGAAGCCTTACGATTTAAATTAGAGAAAATAATGCCGCTAAATGTCCATGGGGACCACATAACAACGCTCCCCCTTTAAAGTGCAAGATTGCCGATTTGTCATTTACAAATCACATGACTGCTTACTGTCTTCCGTATAACCTGTACATACATTGCAAGCATGCCCATTTAGGGCAGACCTCAATTTTGTATGTGAAAATGTCGGAGTTCTGTACTCTGTACGGCCTACAGTAATGCTACTTGCAATGTGATCATATGAGAATAGTAAGCGCTCCCGATTGTAGTGCTGACATTTCCTTCTGAGGGTCTCCCGATTTTTCGACATCGTGCTTTTCATTAACAAGTACAAAATGTTTCCCCATCTAGTACTTTGCCCTATCGCTTACAAACCACTCTCCTATGCATAGTACACTTTGTAAAGAACAAGGCATTTCCATACCCTTAAAAGATTTCGTTTTTTTGAAGGACTTACAAGTACCATATTGCAAGTACTATGCCAAGACTTCACAGAGTGAAGTTAAATGTGCACGTGCACTGGGTTGAAATATGAAAGTTCAAGCCTCTGACGAAAGAAGCACAAGTGATGTCTGCAGTGACGACTACTCTCCTGAGAATCAACAGCATCTACACTGCAGATGACCTATCCGAAGAAACCTGGTCATCTTGCACAAAAAAGTAAGTACAGTACAACCTTTATATTGTAACTACTTGTTAGAGAGGCTGCGTGGGTTATTTGTTTATTTTGGGCACCAAAGCAAGCTTCGATTTGTAAATCATTCTACCTACAAATATCCATTTATTGAACAAAGAATAACAAGCAGAATGGCTGACAACTCCCTGTATGTTTGGTACTGAAATAACATAGGTAAACCTTAGAGGGTGTAGCAAGTTTTTGGCATTTTGGTTATTAATAATGGTTCTCGTCACAAGTAGGCCACTTTGTACTCTCATCTGAAGCACATTGTAGTAGTATACAAACAGTAAAGGAGCCTTACCAAATGATTGTTAGAGTTCACTGTATGGTGACACACCATGACAAAGAGCTTCCCCATCAGACTTATGCACACTGCACACATATATTGGACAACAGACCAAAGTATACTTTTTTTTCTCAACAGACACCAAAGAATGCCTACCAAAAAGCAACTCCGTAGAAAGGAACGCAGAATTAGAGCAAACAAAAATAAAGGTGCCCAACGTAAGCATCCACGTGTTGTAGAGTGTGTAGAGAATCCTGGTACAAACCAGCTAATGCAGTTGGGTAACATAATAAAGAAAGTCTCAACTACCAAAACTGTACCTCCTCCAACAAAAGTGTCACAAAACACAGAAATGTTGTCAAAAAAATGGTTGCCAGTACAGCTAACAATGTTCCTAATAATGCTGATAGTGTAAGAAGAACCGATAGTAAAAAAAAGTATTTTAGCAAAAATGTTTCCCCTCAGAGTCCTTCAAAATCTACTAAGAAGAGGACCAAAATCATCCTCACCCCTTAAAACCTACCGTAGAAAGTTAATCCTACAAGCTCTCGTGAACAGTGCAATCCTTCTCAAAAGGAAGTTGATCATATTAGTGTTAAATAGGATGAAAGCACTAACAAAACTAAGTACCTTACTACAAAAGAAACTCAGCAATAAACGGAATGTGAACAAAAATAATTTCTTGCATGTTTGTGGTGGTTAATGGAGTCACACAACAAGAACAGAGCCATATTTTAATGAAGAAGCATACAAAGTCAAACAAACACAATTGCCATCCATAGCAGTGGACGAGGGTATGAGAAAATCAATACTACCATCATGGAACAAGAAACACTGCTTACAATACGACCTCCTGAAAATTCAGAATTACCTCTCGATTCAGAAGAACCACACCGTCCAGTATACAAATGGCCCTGCACATCAATGTGTGCCATTCCAAACAAAGCTTTCAAATCTTTACGTCAGTTTCTCAATCAATATGTAAAAGGTAAAAAAAAAAGTAAAATGAAAGTGCTACAAAATATGGATATTTGTGCGGTGCGGAAAGACACAGAACTAAAAGGACATTCATTAGCCTGCATTTCTGGGCCTATTTGCGAAAGTACCTTCCATGATATCAAAAGAATATCAGTACATCATTCCAATGTAAGAAATTTAGTGTATAAAATATACTATGCAAAAAGTCCAGTTTCAGAATTAGGCAATTTAAATACCACTCTTCTGCATCGTACACCCAAATACTTACAATAAGAAATGGACCGTATTCAGAAAAAGTATTTTGGAAGTGAGAGCCACGTAGAAAATGCAACAGTTTTAGAACATAGTAGGGACAATTTTGCACATAGCAACCTTCTACTACACACATACAGAGAGGAAATAGTAAAATGTAAAAGGTCATCAGCTGAAGTACCAAACCATGTGTGTGTGTGTGTGTTGCCGCAGAACGTTTTACAAAATGAACACAAAAAATGCGGACATAGCATACAAAATAGAAAACAATGAAGACTCTAAATGGTTTGAGTTAGCTTTGTACCTTTTAGCAGAAAATAAATATGAAATAACTGAACACCTAATATGTTGCAGTTACTGTACTGCAAAATTAGACAACAACCACACTCCTTCACGTGCTTTTACAAATAATTTGGAATTGTTTCCATTACCAAAAATCCTGCAACAGCTAAATTTGTATGAGAGCATAATAATCCAAACAGTTCACCCATTTCAAGCAATTATACGCCTTCATCCAAAAACAGCAAAATTGCCTTCCTCTGAATTGATGAAAGGCATTTGTGGCAAAGTAGTTTACTTGCCATTAGATCTAACGGAAAATGTACACACTCTAGGAGTGGAACGTTCAATAGAGCATTCTTTAATAGTCTTGGTAAATGCAGTACCAACGAAGGACAAAAACATTTGGCAACAATTAGTGGACTTACACAAAGTTAGACAAGCATTGCAATATGTAAAAGACAATAATGAATACTACAAGGAAATAAATATTGATGAAAGCTTAAGGCAAACAACTGAAATGATTCAAGAGCCATCAGAAACTGGACAATTTGAACTTCTGGATCCAGCTACAGTATCCACTCTTTTGGACAATTACACAATTCATCCATTGCATTCCAATGAAAGCATAGATGATGCACTAGAAACTTACCAAATGCGACAAACCAAAGGGTCACCAATGAGTATTTTGGAAAAAAGTATTGAAGCACATGCTTTTCCAGTGCTATTTCCTACTAGCAAAGGTGGGAGATACGATGATAGACCCACTCAGATTGGGGCATCAGAATACCGCTCATTACGAATGTATTCGCAAGATCCCAGATTTAGACAAAATGTGGAATACATATTCCACCTACTCTATGAAAGTGAATTAGCAACACTATGTTATGGAGTTGCAAACATTCTTAAATCTGGAACGCACTTTCAAAGTATGTCAGCTACGCAGTTAATACAAAAAGTACAAGAAAAAGATGAGGTTTTACAATCAGGTATAACAAATTTGTTTGCAAACATGCGTGGTACAAAGGAATACTGGTTCAGACGGCACAGAGACGTGCGTTGCATGATCAGTAACCTTGGACCACCAACTTGGTTTGTTACGCTTAGTTGTGCAGAATATGCATGGGAAGATTTACATGAGTTCCTACACATAGCAAACGGCACCAAAAATAACATAGATATATTAACACCTAGAGAACTTTGCTCTCTAGATCCAGTTAATGTCTCAAGATATTTCCATCATCGTTTCATTGCAATGCTACACTTTATTTGCAATAAAACTGTTCCTCCCCTTGGAGAAGTGCAACACTTCTTTTGGAGAAAAGAATATCAAGCGAGAGGAGCACCACATATTCACATGCTGTTATGGATCAAAGGTGCACTGAAATTTGGGTACGACAGTGATATCACTGTTTTGCAGTTTATCCAAAAATATGTCACATGTGAAATCCCTTCAGAACAGACACAGAGTGAGCTGGATGGGCAGATTTTACAATTTCAAAGACACAAATGTGGCAAATATTGTCGCCGTAAATACAAAAACAAAGATAAATACTACACGAAATGCTGCTTTGGTTTCCCTAGACCAGTTACAGAAACAGGTGAAGTAAACAACTTCATGTCTTCAGTTCGACATAGTGTTAAAGGTAAATCACCTAAAAACATGTATTACATAAAAAGAAGGGAAGAATCAAAATATATCAATGATTACAATGCACTCATTGCCATATTATGGAATGCAAACATAGATGTGCAGTACATTGCAGACAATTCAACTGCTGTTGCACGATCTGTTACAGCCTACTTAACAAAAGCAGGAAAAACAGAGTTTCAAGACCTCTGGGATGACCTACCATCAGACAAAACATTATCACAGAAATTGTACAGCCTAGGCATAAAAATGCTCTCTCATAGAGAATGTGGGGCCTATGAAGCAGCAGATCATTTAACCGGCACTGCTTTGTATGGAAAATCAGACCACATAGTATGGCTCAGTCTTGGCCCTGCAAAATGTAGAAAAAAGTGCTATAATCATATGAGGACATAGAAACAATTGCCAGAAATTATCCCAACAGCCAAGACATTCTAAAAAACTATTTACTGGACACATACTATCTGAACAGGAGTACCACTCTGGAAAGCATGTGTCTATACCACATAGCTCAAAACTTTGCATACAAAGATAATGTAAAACCCGATGAAAACAAACGTAGATATAGAGTGACCAATTGTGAAGGGAGCTTAGTGAAACTTAACAAACAAAGCCTAATTAATCTTGTGAAATTGTCATTAAAAACTCCTCAACAGAAAGAACTATATTACATGTCTCTGTTACAACTTTTCAAACCATGGAGAAAAGAGGAAGCCACACTAGATAATTATGAGTGCTATGAAGATGCTTTCAAAGCAAACGAAAGCACTATCACTGATGTGAACTTTACGCAGTACAAAACAATGTCACACAATGAGCAGCAACAGGAAGAAGAAATTCAGGCCCAACTAGATAAAGACTCTTCCGACAGTAGTCAACCTTCTGTAACAGGAAGCCGAGAACCATTAGGACAACCACTTATGGCAAATGAGGCTGAAGTTGCTATGGCAGAAGTAGAAAACACCATGTATCAGTATCAAGAAGATACAGAAGACTTAACTGTACAACAAGCAAAACTTAACAACGATCAGCGCACCATTTCTGAAGACGTAACAAAACAAATTGTACATGGTGTACAACACGAAAATAAAGAATGTACCTGCCAAATTACAAACCTATACTGCTGTACGTCAGTGGTGAAGCTGGATCAGGGAAAACATTCTTAATCAAAATTATCAGCAAGTCCCTTCAACAAATGACAAACAACAAACTGTCAGCTGTTGTAACAGCCCCCACAGGTTTAGCTGCCTACAACTTAGGCGGTGTGACTTTACACCAATTACTACTGCTTCCAGTAGAGCATCAAAATAAATTAGACTACTACAAACTTTCTGTAGAAGCTGCAATGCAATTACGTAGAGTATTGAAACAAATGAAAATGCTACTAATAGATGAAGTGAGCATGGTCTCCAACCTAATGTTGGCTTTGATTCATCTCAGATTGCAAGAAGTACTTAAAAGTAATAACGAAGAACTCTTTGCAGGGAAACACATTATCGTTTTCGGAGCTCTTCCTACAATTGACACCAGTGAAAGGTGAACCGATTTTTAAAACCTTAGGCCACAAACTCTGCCGGAAAACTGTTGGTAGCATAGGTAATGTTAACCTTTGGCAACATTTCCAATACAGAGAATTAACTGAGAACATGCAGCAATCTGCAGATCTCACTTATGCCAACATTTTAAAAAGTATTAGTGTTGGTGTATTATCGCAAGAAGCACAAGCTGTATTGAGAAACCAGCATATACATGCACTTTATGGCGATAAAGCATGTGCAACTGATGTTATGGAACAAATCGCACACAGAAATGTCAATTGTATGGCCTTAATGCCAACTCTTGCAAGCTGTTTCAAATTCAATGAAACGATGTTAAAGAAAGACATGCAAGCAATAATAGAAATTAGCGCCACAGACAAACTAGACGTACATGTTATGACAGTACCAATGTGTGAGCAAGCCACAACAAGACTAAATAGTTTAGAAAATTCAATCTCCGACACAGCTGGGTTGGAAAAAATATGACGTAGAGCAAGGGCTAGTTAATGGAGCACTGGGCACAGTTGTTGGCTTTCAATCATACCCAAATAATAGCAACATTCAGTTTGTAAATATTCGCTTTGATAAAGTTTCAGAAGTGAAAAGGATAGGGCGCTCAATTGCTCGATTCCTTCTCTTCAAAGAAATGCATGTACATAGAGAGCAATTTTCTCTAACTCTTGCATATGCAGTTACTATTCATAAATCCCAAGGTCTTACCCTAGAGAAAGCATTGATAGATATAGGGAAGACCATGTTTAAGGAAGGCATGAGCTACGTAGCATTATCATGCTTACGTACACTTGACGGTCTATTGCTAATACACTTTGATTCAAGTAAAGTCAAAGCTGATATTCCTTGCATTCTAGAATACAATAGATTGCGTTCACTGTACACCCCTCATCTGAAACAATACCCTGTTCCAGATAAAGTGAAACGTGGTAAAAGAAAGATAAATGAAACAGATATGCAACAGAATGCAACAGCCAATTCCGCAAAGAAAAGAAAAGAAGCTAAAGTTTTATCAATTGCCGCAAACATAGACGAACCTATTAGGGAATGTAAACCAGGCACGTCGGCAAAGAAGCAACAGAAAAACCGAAAAATGCACTCAGATACAGAACTTGCTGGCCCATTCAAATTTACAAATGAAAGTGGGGTAAGTTGCTATGCAAATGTAGCAATGAATTTTCTATTTCAATTGCCACCAATTAACAATATTTACCTGCACAGCACAGACCATTTGTGTTTGCTAATGTTAGTGCTGCATAGAAATGCAACAAGCAATCCTGACAACTCATACAGTGTTCATGGAGTAAGGCAACAAATGGTGAGATTCACTATGAACCCACAAGAAGATCCACAAGAATGTCTAATGTACATACTATTAGTATTGGAAAACAAAAGCATACCTGTAAATGAAATCTTCCAAATTTCGTACATGTGGAAACATACATGCACTCTCTGTAACAAAGTGATACAGGAAGAAATCCCAAATGAGCGATTTGTATATGTTTACATACCAAATAGTGAAAGCATTCCATTTCAGCAACTTGTACAAAATGCAAACCATGGCAATTCAGATAATCGCTCCACCTTACTGATACAAACACATAGTAACTACATAATACTAATGCTTCTACGTTACAATGCAGATGGTACCAAAAACAACTGCAAGCTGACTGGATTCACACACGGTCAAGTGTCACTTGGTAAGAAAACCTTCACAACAATAGGTATAATCTACCACGCAGGAGCCACAACCAATGCAGGTCACTACACTGCATACATTAAAAAGAATTCTGAATGGTTTGAATGTAATGATAGCAACATTACTCTAAAGCAGAGGATGCCAGCTAACCTAACAAATACGTATTTAATGTTCTTGCAGCCAAAATTTACGAAATAATGTGTACTTCAAAATTGGCAACAAAGTATGTGAAAGACTACAAACAGAATATGCCCACAGGTATCTAACTACCCAACAGGATGGAAGAATGACACAAATGATTATCACAGATTGTTGGAAACAAATGCACAGGTAGAATACGCCTATAGGTATCTAACTTGTTAAAAATCGGCAGGAAGGCAGCAAAGAAAACATTAATGGGAAATATAAAGGAAACCGGATATGACAACGACACAAATGAATGAGTATCACAAATCTGTAGGAACAAATGCACAGGTAGAATACGCCTATAGGTATCTAACTGTTGTTAAAAAATGGGCAGGAAGGCAACATACATAACATTGATCAGAAAGATGAAGAAAAAACTGAAAGCAAAAAATGAAGTAGTTAGTACCATATGAAATGAAGGTTTTTATTTTATCCAACAAGGATTTTTTTCCCCCAGACCCAAGGATTAGAAAAGCAAACACAGAAACTGAGCGCAATGCACAGTACACTGGTTTGTAAACTAAATACGAGGGTCAACAAAAAAAAGGTAACTGTCTATTATGCAATGTAGTAAATTTAAAAAAAATGCAAACACTAACACACCTTTTTCTTTTATCACAGAAATAGAAAAAGTGATACTTCCGCCAAGTACGATAGCCAATTAAAAAACAGTATGTGGAATCTGAACAAAGTAAGGAGTAAGTATATTGGCAGGCATTTTCTACACATGGTAATCTACACGTCTAATCTATGGTACTAATATGCTGCAGTGCCTGTAAGCTGCCCTTCCATCTTTGGTGAGTAACCTACCACCTACGCCTTACAACCAAGGTACAAGGAGTATAGTTCCTATCCACAACCATCGCTGCATATGGAAACCATGGTCCTTGTAAATTAGCTGCTTATAAATTTACTTTTCGGACCATCATCTACAGCCATGAAGTTAAGACACTAGGGCACCAACACAACTAGCACATTCCACCACACCCATATTGACTTGTAACTCCACTGCTTATGACTTCATTCTTGCGTGCATGGGCTTTAGCCATGCACCCAAGAGTGCAGGGTCTCCCCACAACCGCCTCGGTGATGTGTGGTAGTGGGGGTTATTCTATAGTTGTGTTATCCTTCAGCACCTCTGCCCAAAGGCTTCCCTCCTAGCTGTATGTCTGTAGATCTTACATGGAATGGGTGTGCAGTGTCTTCCAAGTCTAGTACTTACCACTTTGTTCTTGGTTGCATGGCCTTTGGCCATGCACTGAAGACTGCACGCACTTACCAATCAAACGCAACACTACGGGTGGATGCATGGGTGTCACATGTGGCGGTGGTTGTGGCCAGGGCCTACAGTCTTGGAAGTAAGGCCTTCGGCCGACAGTCATGCATCCAAGACTCTAGGCCCTGGCCACAACCACCGTAGCATGTGCCACCCATGGCGGCGTACTAATGAATATAATAATGCCATTAGAAAAAATAATGCATTCACGGCATGTTGTCAATTCCAATGTTCCCTAATACGACACGTGTCCTTACAAATGTAACAACTCCCCCGTGCACTGCACGGGCTGAAATACTGGCCTTATTGGATCCCTCATTTTCTGTGCGTAAAAGGATGCCATAGGACATACGTCATTAAGTAGGTATAAGTGTATTATTGATGCAGGGTCTCCCCACAACCACCTTAGTGATGTGTGGTAGTGGGGGTTATTCTGTAGGTGTGTTATCCTTCAGTGCGTCTGCCCAGAGGCTTCACTCCTAGCTGTATGTCTGTGGATATTACATGGGATGGGTGGCAGTGTCTTCCACATCTAATACTTACCACTTTGTTCTTGCACCCAACACTGCACGCACTCCCCACAACTTGCCAATCAGAATGCAACACTACGGGTGTATGCATGGGTGGCACATGCGGCGGTGGTTGTGGCCAGGGCCTACAGTCTTGGAAGTAAGGCCTTCGGCCGATGGCCATGCATCCAAGACTCTAGGCCCTGGCCACAACCACTGTAGCATGTGCCACCCATGACGGCGTACTAATGAATATAATAATAGCCATTCGAAAAAATAATGCATTCACAGCATGTTGTCAATTCCAATGTTCCCTAACACGACACGTGTCCTTACAAATGTAACAACTCCTCCGTGCACTGCACGAGCTGAAATACTGGCCTTATTGGACCCCTCATTTTCTGTGCATACAAGGAGGCCATAGAACATATGTCATTAAATAGGTATAAGTGTACTGTGCGTACAAGATGTCCATACAAATTACATCATGACGACCGACCCCCAGAACAAATGCATTGACCACCCCTATCTTAAGACTCTAGCCCCTGGCCACAACCACCGTAGCATGTGCCACCCATGGCGGCGTACTAATGAATATAATAATAGCCATTGCAAAAAATAATGCATTCACAGCATTTTGTCAATTTCAATGTTGCCTACCAATACGCGTGTGCTTTCAACAGTTACAAATTTCCTGTCCACTACATGGACTGAAGTGCTATCGTTATTACACCCCAGATTTACTGTGCGTACAAGGTGTCCATAGAAATTACATCATGACGACCGAAGAACAAATGCATTGATCACCCATGTCTTACTGTCTGAACCTTTCCCAATGCTCTGTGACACAGCAAAATAGTTTCATGAAAAACGCATGTGTACGCTGGTTGTTGCTCCTCTTTCCGCAGATCCAAGATGTTGGGCGCATCCAAACCATCTGACGCAGAACACGTTGCGCCAATGGGCAGAGACGTTGTGTGTTCGCAGTCATGACGCCAGCCCCTTAGCCAATCGGTATCTTGTTCATCGACTGAACAGGGAAGTGTGACCGTGGAGCGAACATAGATATCGCTGATTATTTCAGACCTACTTTTTGATAATTATAAAGAAGCATACTGCACGGATCAAATTTACAAAAGCATGCTTTCTGGACCAAGCCCCTGTACCTGCCGCAGATTTCGTCAAAATCCGTCCAGCGGTTTCACCTGTAGCCGTGCGCAAAGTTTTTCCCCCCATTCAGTCTATGGGAAAAAAAGAAGTTTTGGGACCCCCCCTGGCCCATACATCTCCATACTTTCAGAGGGGCCCATATACTTTTTTTGCAAAGTTTGGTGAAGATTCGTCCAGGGGGAGCAAAGTTATAAGCCGCCCAAAAAGTGCTCTTCTTATGGAAACAGCAACTTAACCATAACTACTGTGGCCATGTAATAATAAAATCTTGTTTGTGGGTTTGTATATGCCATTGATCTCGGGGACGTAACTCCTCATGAACGGTGAGGTCTGGCGTCATGAATTTTGCATGGAACATTTTTTATTTCATTGCTGAATTAATGCAATAGGTCATCCCGTTCCCAAGATAATACATTTTTTGTTTTTTTGGCATTAAGTTTTGTGGTGTTCCACGTACCATCTACAGGTCATTTGTAGAAAGTGCTCATCATCATGCTGTCTGTGCTAAACTGGTTTTCATTTTTTTTTTATTTTCAAATATTTTTAGAACAGTTTGTTGTTTATTTATTTTTTATTTTTTTTTGCAATAAACTTGATAATTTCACTAATTAATGGAACACATTTCGACTTACCTCTGATTTAAATTCTCACATGAATATCATATTTGTATGCTTACTCTGATTATTTGCAGTGTGTTTAGCAGCGAAAATGGCCACCACTGTTAACACTGCAAATAATCAGAGTAAGCATACTAATAATTTAAATGAGAGATAAATTAAAATTTGGTGTTCAATTAATTAGTGAAATTAACATGTATCGCGTTTTTTCTTTGTGGCAAACAACATTATTTGTTATTTTTTTCGGTGGACTATAAAACAAAATGAGAATGGACATCCCAGGCGAAGCCGGGTACTTATGCTAGTTTTTAGATAAAATTATTAAATGTATTTTTGCTGAAAGGTGTAATTCTTTTCAAAATGTTTTCTTGGGCTATAATGTGAAAAATATTTGAGTAATGACTTGAATAACCACCGCGGATTCCTTCTTTTGTTGTTGGGCTATGGACATGACACCCATCATGAGAACATTCGATGAGAACATTGGTTTTTGCACCCAACGTGAATGTAAAACATTTAGACCTGCCTTTAGATGGAATACACCTGTTTGGAGCAAAATAGGATGAATCCTTAGTCATCGCAAATGCAGGCTTGAATTTCTCAAGGTTGCTGGGACTAGCTGTACAGCAGTTCTCAACGTCCTCCTTTCCGGCGTTTTCATGTTCATTTTTCTGAAGTTGTGGCTTCAGGCATTGCAACTTCTTTGCTCAAAGAGGGAAGGACCATTTTCTGGTCATTAGAAGAAACCAGAAACACTACACCGACCTGGGACCCAGGAGTACAAAAGAGCCAAGCGCAAAGTGCTTCTGTTCCCTTGTCAGTTGCCACCCCAAAACTGCTTTGAGTTGCGCTTGGCGCACAACTCTAATGGATGAAGAATCTTAACATTTTTAGAAGAATGGCACATTGCTACTTGAAACGCTTGGGCTTTACTAATAGGGGCTCAAAGGTGTTGTCTTCTTTTTCTCAGAAAACCCCAAATTATATACCGCCACAGCGGCTACCTCCGTCAAATCATTTGCTGGTGAACAATCTTTGTTCCTTTTTGGAAAAGGCAGCCACAGAGCAGGTTCTAGCAGCAGAGTGGGGAAGAGTGTGGTGTTCGCCCTACTTATTGGTCCTCAAAACAATAATCCTGAACAAGTTCCTCTGGAAGGACAAGTTTAAGACAGTGGCCGTTTAAGCCCTAGATTTCAAGGACTGGCTGATGTCACTGGACCTTCATGACACTTGTTTAATGTGCCCATCTCTTAAGACATTTATGGGTATTATGTAGGTCATTTTTAGGTTCCCTTGATGGCATTCTTTTTTTTTTATTTATCTCTGAACTATTTCTGAGGTAAGAGGGACTTCTACTGCAACCCTTTGAAAGTATATAGGGCTGCAAAGATAGCTCAGGGGCAACGCTTTCATCTTGGAAGCAAGACATAGAGCAACACAGGTTCGAGTCCCAGTCCTTCGCTTAGAGACTGGTCTCTGTTATTAAGCGTGTATAAAAAAGATTAATTAATTTTATGGTCCCATGGTACCCTATAGGCCTTCTGAGACAGGGGTGCTTTTTAAACCCCCAACTTTGGCCCTAGAGAGACTTGATTTCACCCGATGTTGGTTTGGGGGAGTAAGATGGTGGTAGATGTAATTTAGGGCTTCACCTGAGGTCCAAAGCGATTTACTGCAACGTCTGGAGGAGTTGCTGCTCTGTAATGGCTTGACCCTCTGTCCTGGGACAATGTCCGGTTTAGATTTTCTGCAGCTGGACTTCCTTCCTGGGCCTCCTCCATCCTCTTGCTTTCCTCTCTCATTGGCTGGTTCAGGCCTTTTGAACTGGGACCATCTCCAGGCATTTTTACCAATGACTTGCAATTTTTCTACCTTGGCCATTCCGCCTTTGTGTTGGAAGCTGCTTGGAATGGTATTGAGAATCCATACCCTGCCTCATCTGCCCTATGGGCTGCCCTGAGTCACCCCCACCATAGCTTCTTCGTGGAGCTTTTTTCTGTTTGAGGGTTGCCTTTCATTGTCTGTCGGACCGAGGGAACCTGCTGGGTTCTCCCCCCCTTTGTGGAGTTATCCTCGCTCTTGCTTTTTTTTCTGGTATGAGGGACCCATTCCTACGAAGGGTGATTGTTATTCTTTTCCGTCGTCTGGGTTGTCGTTGAACCGGGGTTCAAGGCTCTGGCTGTTCGGATCCTGAAAACTGACTTGTACTCAGCGGGTAGTTTGGGGCTTCCTGAACTGACTTTTGGGCTAGCATCACCATGAGTACCTTCCACTGGGTCCTAGGTTTGCTGGTTATTCTAATGGATTAATTCCTCCAATGGATTCCACATCTTTATCTATCTCACAGCTGTTATTCAGAAACTTTCAGCAACCACGTGGTGCAGTTGGAGGCCATGCCTGCTTCACTTGACGCCTTTATGCACCCCTCGCTAACGTTGGGACCAGTATGTATTGAGGCGGCACACTCTGTGATCTTTGTTAATTTGTTCCTCCGCACACTCGCTTCAGAAACACCGCTTCGTAAGAAGTTTCGAAGGTTTTGCAATGCTGAATCCATCAAAGGCCACCGGATTTAAATCTTGTGTCGACTGAGGATGCCAGATGTCTGTTTCTCACGTCCATAGGACTTGTTTATAGGTGAAGGCAATGAACGCAAGTTTGCAGGTTGTCATTCGATGCATCCCAAGGCACTTCAAGAGTGGGCTGAAAAACTGTTCACCTTTTTCCGCAAGACAGACTGACTCGTTTGAGGTAGCCAGGCACAGAGCGCCAAACCGAGGAACGTTCCCTGGTCCTAAAGGACAAGAAGAAGAACAAAAAGCACAGCAAGAGGTCTTGCTCTCCAGGTGGTACTTCCAGGCACCATTCATCTTCATCCTCCAAGGAGAAGTCATCGATCCAGAGATTCGTCTGAGGAAAAGGCATTGTATGTCCAACTCAATCCTCCACGCTGGAGGAACAAGAGGCCTTTCAACTTAAGATGTTGTATATCTTTGCTAAGGCCCCAGGGCCAATGACTTTGGCTTCACTGCTGACCGCATTGTCAGGGTCCACTGCATTCGGACAAGCCAGCAGAAAACCTGCAAAAGTCTCCAACCGTATGCATATGTGCTCGGTCATGGCTGTTGCAGGTGAGGACTAGTCATTATGCCGCATCACGCCATCTCTCGGTCAGTCATCCGACATGAGCTCCATCCTCCACCATGCCACCAGCACCAAGGCTCCTCAAGAATACACCACACTACCTAGGGGCGTGTTCATGGCAAAAATGAATGACATTTTTGATGAGTAGGGGATCCCATCATCTTTGGGTTTGTTCCCTTGTGTCCCAGGGAGGTCAGTGATTTCCCTGAAGAATGTTGTAGTGAGGCAGGGGGGAGCTGATGGACCTGCCCACTTATCACAAGGAGGGAAGTGGTCTTGACACGTCTTCAGAACTGAACATCCTTCCTGCCCCAACTCCTGGCAGACCTCGACATCTTTTCAGTGCCTGATGGCTGAGGTGGTAGAGACCTTAGGGTTATCTGCCCATCCAGATCCAAGGTGTAATTTGATTTAACTGACATTCTTCACGAAGGTCTGCAGAGGGAAACGCTGCTGCTATTTAATTAGGCAGTCGAGAACCCTAACCTGGAATTGTGGATGAAACCTGCTTCAATCCAAACTGTGGATCAGGTCTTGGAGAAGAAGCATAGACAAGTGTTAGGGAGAATTCTCTGTTTAGGCTGAATTTCCTAACCTAGTGAGTCCCCCAGCAGCTTTGCTGGATTTTTGGGGTTTATTTTTTTTCTCCTGCCAAGAGTGAGACTCTTTTACCCTCACGCTTGGACATGATTTGAGTGTATTCCTTTGAGTCTAGATGTGTTTAATGGGCTATGGGGTCTTTTACTCCATAGGGCTTCATATGTTTTTGTGATGTGTTACACAGCACCCTCAGTGCAGTAACACAGGGGTGTCATAGTGACCCCCCAGTATAGACTCCATACCCTGGGACTGACTACTGTCTCCCAGGGCATGTAAAGTCACCATTGACTTTACTAGTCTTGAATTCTGAACAGAACCAGTACAAACCATCATATTGTGGACGTACTGGCCGGGACAATTCGATTGCCCCGGGGTCTGTTAGTCGAGGGGGCACGTCTCCGTCCCCCCTGATCGAGTTTTGGCTGGTGGCAGTGGATACTACTTTTGATATTCAACCGCGAATATTTCTCTATGAGATTTTCCCATATTGTTCGAGGCTACTATCTTTATTTATTTAATTACGATAGCCTCGAACATACCGCCGGTTTATTTATTTAATTAATATTAATTCTCCGGTTGGTATTTTTTGCCAAAACTCTGTTCTAAAATGGAGTTTGTGTTCTCTTCTGTGACTCCAACCCAAGTCGAGCCCTTTGTTCCACTTTTTGGCGGGCTTCTCCACAGAAGCCCTCCAAAGTGGTGCCACTCTGTCTGGGGTACTTAGGAGGGGTGGAGGGGGATTTAGGCACCCTGGGCTGAGTTGCCTAGGCAACTCAAGTCGCACTCCGTCCTGATTGGCACAAGTGGTGAGCCGGCCGGCTCACCACTTAGCATGTTTGAGTGACAGCTAGGCTGAGTGAATGGGGGTTTTCTGCATAAAAGCAGGGCTTTGGGGACTGGAACTTCAGAAGTCGCCACAGGACCTAAGAATCCGACGAGGGAGAAGTTGAGCCGACCTGCCACGACGACACCACCGGTGGAGCCCTGCTGGACCGTCTCACCACTTTTCCCAACGACAGAGGAGATCTCCCGCCGGAGAGTCTTCTTCCTTTGACTGGTGGGGATAACCAGTTTCACCGTCTTTTCGCCTTCCCGACTTATCTCGTGGCCACCTTGCCTGTGCCAAGCACCCCGGCAACTGGAATACCACGTTTTACCACAACCGCGAAATAAAGGGTAATACCTTTAACCGGAAAACTCTGCGGCTGGTTTCTTCCCTGGCAGTGCAACGACCTTCATCTTTCCTCCAAGTCGAGATCTTCTCTTCGCCTGGACGACGAGACTTGCACCTGCTGCCAGGAACAACTGCCACCGCTGGAGGATCCTTCCCACTTAAGGTACTGTGTTCCGCCTGACTTCCCTTGCCACCGACTGTACGGGGTAGATTTAGCCCCCGGCTTTCGAACCTGGGTTAGCCTGGGACACCCTGGCTAAACTTTTCTGAGCCTCTCTAAACTCTTTTCGAACTCTCTGCAAGACTTTCTAAGCCTAGTGTAACTGTGTGATCTTGGGCGCATTTGTGCTCTGCTCTCTCTAAGAGTGGGCCCAGCCTATGGACTTTGGCTCACAAGTGACTTTTGCTCTTCTGCCTAAGTAATAGTGTTCCTAAATCTTAGAGTGGTGTACCTTTCCATATTCTGTCTTTTTCCCTCCCTTTTTCATAAACTTATTGGAGTGCCATCTATAGTTAAGCGCTCACCTCTTTATGAAAATAAGTGGTGCTAACAAAGACTTACCAAATAAGGAATAAGGGTTGTATATATCATAATAGTAACTGTGTTTAGAGTGTTTTACAATAAGAGTGCTGGAGTGTTTCAAACAGTGTGTTTTTAAATAAATAATTATATACTTTGATACCAAAGCTCTGGTCAGTGTTTGCTTGTATTATTGTGTCTGAGTACATATTGTGTATACTTTGCATACTGCCTAAATCTTCTTGAGGGAAGTCTGACTGCTCAGCCACAGCTACCAGGTAAATCTGGGTGGTACAGACTGCTACCAAGTGGGTTTACTGCTAACACATGTAGTCCTAAATCTTTTGCAGTGTTCCCAAAGGGAACTGCACAGGTTTCTGCCTAACAGGCACCTTCGAACCCGGCATTCCTCTCCTCAACTGCCTCTCCTGAGAGTCTGATGTTCCAGGCTGCTACGGCAAGCCTGAAAACTTTGTACATCCCCTACTTACACCCGGACAGGGAGATTAAGAGGCTAGACTCCGGGGGGAGGAAGATTTTGGGCTAAGGCAGTCTGCAGTTATTAGCAGTGGAAGGAGTGAATACATGTGAGCAGCAGTCTGTCTACTACCCTTGATTCTGGAGGCAGAGCGGGTTTCAAAACGTTTTTCTACGTGGAGCTCTGGAGAGTCCTGCATTTATTGGCAATTGCTAGCTGGAGTTGCGTGTGGCCCCAGAGAAGACTTGTGAGTACCTCGGTTCAATCTGTAAAATTGGGGAGCCCCTTGAGTGGCTCTGACTTTTTTGAACAACGCGCACTGTGATCAGCTGACTTCATCTAATTTGATCTGATTTTGCTATGACCTCCAGCGATTTCCGCACTCGCTCAGTTGCGCACTCCATACCCAGCTGCGCCAATCCATACATCCCCCAAGCGTGGGATAACCAGCTGTTACTACCCAGCAGTTCTACCCTGGTAGGCGAGCTAGGCCATCCTTCATACCGGCAGTATGAAACAGAACTTGAAACAAACCTTGAATTAGTGGTGGGAGGATCAAACGAAATTCGCTGCTATCTCTAATCCAACTCGACTATCATTAATTACGGAATGGGGGGCGGGGCATTGGAGTTCTCCCTCCAAAGCAGTTGCAGTTCCTTTGTTTTCTTCACCTGTCTTGAAACAAGTTTGCTTCCACGCACCCAGTCAAGCGTCAACATCAAGGCTTACCACTGCAAAAATGGGCACCCCAAAATCAGCCCCTCCTTGGGTGCCGGAGGCGGATCCAGAGCTTGGGGTGTTTCACTTAAAGAAGTGCCAATGTCAATCTTTTTCTTTCCCGAATAACAGCAACCGGGGCCCTCTTTCTCCACTGGGTCGCTCCAAAACGGCACCACACCACACTCGTCATTGCCACTGAGGGGTACTTAACGGAGAATCATTCCTTCTTGGCCCGTCGAAGTACAAATAAGGTAATCCTCAAAGAAATCACAGATCTGGAACTTGGTTCTTTCTTTAATGAGGAGGGCATCTGGTCCCCCATTCCTTCAACCCTAAACCATTGTGTCTGAAAACCAGACGGGCCCTAATATGAAACGCTCACTTTCTGATTCCAGGCAGCATCAGGAGACAAGCCCCGCCCACAAACCCGGAAACGTTGTCAAATAGGCACTGCCGCGCGCACACCGAGAAGTGCCTGGAAGTGCCCGTTTCGCCTGGGGAGAGCCTGCTGTGCCTGCCGTGCTTGTGATGACTGTGTTTCTGTGGATTTTCAAGTGGACTTTCATGGACTTATTTAAGCTTTTTTCTGTTGCTAGAGTGAGGCATTTAGTACCTGAATACCTGAATATGCATATATACTTTTCAAGTATACATTAAGTCCCCTAAGTGCCTGTTTTGCCTGTTTTGCCTGTTTTGCCTGTTTTGCCTGTTTGTCCTGGGGGTCCGGGCCACGAAATGCTGTTCGTGTAATTACGAGCATCGAGTGAGAGAGGTGAGAGAGGTTGTAATTGGTCCCCGTCATAGAGGTAGAACGAGAGGTATCGCAATTGAAATATCAATTTGTATCTCGGGCTCTGTCGAAGGGCTTGTTCACTTCGCCGCATAGTAGCAGGCGGCAAAAAAAAAAAGTCCTGTGTCCTCTCTGGTCAGAGGGTGTTCCTGTACGGGGAGTATGGTGGGAACCCTAAGGAGTGGCACAATACCAACACAGTGTGGGGCCCATAAAAAAGTGGAGAAGCAAAACACAAGAGGTAAATTGACGAGGCAAAATACAATCATTGCAAGTGGGTCTTCTGTATTTACACAGACAATAAATCCCTTAGTGATAAGTCCCCTCCCCACTAAAATGAATGATGAAGATACTAGGGGTGCCCTGGGGTGGTTGAGATGGACAAATGGGAACTAAGTGGTGTAGATTTTCCGCCGCTAACAAATGTAGTTAGTGATCGGATAATGGCACAAATGGAATCATTCAAGAAGACAGACCTCCTTGAACAGACAGCGCAGAAAAGTTTCTTAAGCATGCAAGAAATACCGGTAAGACCGTCGGTACTAAATATGGATGATTCCCTGCCCTCCACACTTCAGCCGGACAGGTCCCTCCTGGCCCCAGCAGTAAGTGCAGAGTTAGACAGAAGGGTCGGGCTGTCTACTGGCCCTTCCACTCCTGCTAGGGGAGGTGGACTTGAAAATGTACACCTACACAAATCCACTATTGGAATAATGGACGAGTACGAGATCTTAAAAAAAACATGACCATTATGAGAACAAAATGGGTGAAACAATGGCCATTTTTGTAGGTGGGGAAATGGGCGATGGCAAGTCAACTCCAAACAAATGCTCTAGCCCGACCAACTCTGTTCCCCCTAGGAGTCATGAGACTGAGGAACTGATGTATACCCAGACCAAAAAGGAACTAGAAGGGGGTGAAATCATGTCAGAAATTGAGTCTTTTCCGGTCCTAACCAGGATACTCAACCTCCTGGATAAGGGGCACGAAAGGACTCATGACGAGATACAGGAGTTAAGATACATGATGGTAGAGTGTATAGAAAAAATGAGTAGGCTGGAGGGATTTGTACATGCCTTAAATATAAGTAAAAAAGAAACGTCTACAGACCCCCCTAAGAGTAATAAGATAATGCTTAATAAAGGCTCCCAAACAGAAAAAGAACCTTGCGAGAATGAATGTAATGGGAAAATAATTTGGGAAGATGCTAATGAATTGAAAAGAATGATACTAATTAACCAATATAAAATTAAAAATGTGGAGCAACAAGGCGAGAGGCTGCAGGGGAAAACAGAAATTAATACAGCAATGACCACAGAGCAGAAAGTAGGAAAAATGCTGGATAGTCCATCAGCACTACTGAAGGTGATGGAGGATGAGGATGCCCAAATGCAAATACAAAATCAGGAAAATGGAGGTGATCAGAAGCAGGAAGAAGAGACACTGTATGTGTATGTCGTTTCACGCAGAGAAAAGAAAATGAGAGCAAAGGCCCTGAAGAGAAAGCCAAGAGTGAGAAGAGGAGTACTGCAATGGAGTCTAAAAAATCGTAAAATCAACCTTCTCCTAAAATGAAAAATACCTCCTCTAACATTAAAGATATATGTAGCCTATCAGTAGAGGGAGGCCAACTAGACTTCACCCAGTTAAATGAAGAAAGCAAAATAGCTTTGGAGGTGAAGGAAATACGGGATAAACGAGATTCTTTCAGAAAGAATGAAATGGACACTACTGTGGATACCCAATCGGAGAATAACAGTAAGGAATATGGAGAAGCCACGAATACACTATCAGAAGCTATGAATCATAAAGGGAAAATGAGCAAAGCTAATTCCAAAAATAAAGGGTCCAAGGCAAATAAAAAAAATGATAATAAATACAAAAGAAACAGAACGGAAGTAAAGTCGAAATTATTAAGGAGGAAAGGAGCATTCAGCAATTTTTTGGTGTAAAAAATAAGCAAAAGCCTATAGCAGACAGAGTCCCCGATAAGGTGGAAAAAGCAGAAGTCGTCAAAATACCCAGTAAGGCAGTAGATAGCCAAAAAGATCTTATTAGCTCTAAACAGTCTGAGGAGACGAAATCCGCGGGAGAGCATGGTAATGAGGATACAAATAGTGAGCTGTAAATGACACCTAGTGAAGATATTAAAAAATTGGTACAAGCGGCCCTTATCAAAATTCTGCAGAACCCCTCTACGTTGGGATCTACTCCTTCATCTGGACCATCGTCATTTGCTCATAAAGGTTGTGAGGGACAACAGCAGAGATTTGTTTCGCAAGGAGTTGTGGAAGAAAATAAAAATCAGGAGGAGCAGGGACAGAGGGCCCAAATGAATGAAGCTGGCCCTGATACACGAGAGATCGTACAGAAACAAGGGATGGTTCCGATTAAAACACAGGAAGGTGGGAGGGACCGGGGAGCGGAATGTAAGGACGGGGGGCCAATAGTAAATAAATCTAGAAATGAGCCTAAGGATTTTAAAGACCGGATTAGGGAGATAGCCGAAATGTGGAACATAAAGCAGGGCCATGAACAAGGCAGGGAGTACAATTGTGATAAGGAAGGGAAAAGGGACAACGAGAGAGGGAAGAATAGGGAGGGGAAAACTAGTAGAAACTCAAGGATAGAGGAGCAAGAGCAAACTCTATATAGTGCTTAGCCAGAAGATCAAAGAGAATGGAGAGAGCCGAAATTCGTGAATGACCCTAGCATCATATTAAATTTCATGCTCACAATAGGAGGTCCCTCCTCATTACACAGAGGACGGATACTCTCCGTGTTCAATGAGATACCCCGGCTCTCCCTAATTACATCAAGTGATATTAAGCTCATTGATTACATACACCCTACACGATACGATTGTGTTAGGATTGTGTTCTACTCAAGAGCCACATATGAACTGGCACTTACGGAAGGAGTGGCACTTCAACGATTTGGGTACGACATAGTAGACTTCAGTCAGGGCTCGGGGGAAAAAACAGGGAAGAGAGATGGGAGGATATCCCAGTGAGATGCAAGGGAGGAAAAATCGAGAAGAAGAAAGAAGCTCGACAGTAGAGACTCATTTAAATGAGATGGCTGAGTTAAGGCGGCTTGCACTGACTCTGCAAGAATCAATCTCCAAAATTCAAGGAATGAAAGAGTCGACCTAGAGTATGGCAAAACTCTGCTTCCTATCATGGAATTCTAGGGGATCGCAAGCCTTGCTATACTCTTATGATACATGTTTGGTGCTCTCTACCTATTCTGTCCTATGTATACAAGAAACGTGGGCGGTTACCCCAATAGTATTAGATGGTTTTACTGTATTTCAGGAACTAGCACAGAAAAAGCTAAAGGGGAGACCTTCAGGGGGTCTCTTAATTGCTTTGAAGAACAATATTGACTTTAAAACCTTAAAATGTTTTAATATAAGTAAAGGATGTATAGCCACCTTTGTTAAAATACATTGCAGGAAGCAACCCATACTCCTCTTAATTATAAATATATACTGGCAACCTGAAGGTGATCTAAAGTCATTTATCGATGCCATAGACACTTTAATACAAGAATGTCAGGATATGAATGAGGAATTACACATAATCATGTGTGGGGATTATAATTCTGAAATATGCTTGGACGAAGGTAGAAATGAGTACACGTCTGGTCGTAAAATTGGTGAAAGAATTGACTTGCGGAAATGTCAACAGGGGGACATATGGACCGTCTTCCTGGGAGGTTGGGGCCTGCAAGGAGTAAATGACTTAATGGAAGACTCGATGGACAAAACAACATGGTCTAATGGTAAATGGGCATCCCAGACCCCTCTTTGTTTGCATCCACTATAGATTATATCTTTGTTAGTATCAACATTTTTAATCTTGCCCAGGATTTTGCTTTGATTGGTACAAAGGAGAGTGATCATAAAATGTTAATGATATTGTGGGTAGACACGTATGAGGGGGGTGATAAATACTATAACATAAGAGTGGAAACAAATACCAATTTGAACAGAATCTCCTGGCATAAAACGAACATCGAGAAAGTAAATGTACTATTCCAGGCAGATTTTGAAAATATGTATGCCCAAAAAAAAAAATGTACTGTCACGACTCCTTTGGATATTACATCGAATCCGTAATCGGAGATAAAGCGGGAATCAAATATAAGGTAAATAGTACGGGAGGGCACAAGCACGCATACTCTGTCGAAATGAGAACACTTAAGCAGGGAAGAAATTGTGAAGTCTCTGGTTTTCGTAGGCATTGTGCAAGCCCTCCTACAATGGAGGAAGTCCAGGAACTTCACGAAATAAAAATTAAATGGAAATTGAAGTTAAGGTGTATTAACGCAAAGCTCCTTCAGGGAGATGCAGAGGCTATGCTAAGAGCGTTGTACGATGTAAATACCCGCAGATTCTGGGCACTGGTTAACAATGGAGGGCAAGCCCAAACAAAAGTTCTGACAACTTGTGTTAATGCAGAGAAGTGGGAAGGACACTTTAGTAGCCTGTATCCTCCACCAACTGTGGTATGGGTCCCGTTACCAGAGACTGAGGATGCCACATGGAATATTCCCTTTTGTGTTAGATATTGAATATATTATTGTGAAAAGCTCTCCATCCAGGGCGCCTGGGCCAAACTTGCTCTGCAACAGGGTTATTAAAGAGAAAGCTAAGTTATGGGCCAAAATGCTATTTTTCTTTTTTAAAACATCATAAAGAAACATCTAATTCCAAATAGCTGGAGAATGTCTTACGTAGTCCCAATTTACAAGAAAGGGGACAGGGCTTTACCAACTAGCTATAGGCCAATAGCCCTTTTGGATGTTGATTCCAAAATATTTGCAAGCCTAATTTTAGAGCGTATTCGGAATTGGATGGATCTGTGTAATATTCTGTCGCCCTTTCAGTTTGGCTTTAGAAGGAATGTAGGTACTGATGCAGGAGGTCTTTTAATAAATATTTGCAAAGAGCGGCATGGACCCCCGGAAATCTCCCTATCTACTTGGCGTCAATTGACTTAACATCTGCTTTCAATTTAGTCGATCAATATTGTGGACAAAATTAACACACCTTGGGATGCCTGATTCTCTATTGTCAATTGTTTACAACATGCACCAGGACTCTAGAATTAAGATCCGACTTAGTATGGAAGAAAATTTGTCCCAGGAAATAAGGGTTAAAAATGGACTTAGGCAGGGCTGCATATATGCTCCAACTTTATTCAATTTATACTTCTTCGATGTAGGATAGAGTTTTTAAAAATTGGTTGTAAATTCACCTAAAGTGGAGGGAACCAAGATCCAGTGGACTGCCTATGCAGAGGACGTGACTCTCTATGATCACACCCCCATAGGCCTCCAACGACTCTTAACTGCTTTTAAAGAATACATTATCAAAAATGCACTAAAAATAAATTATTCAAAAACGATTGTTTGTCAAATAAGAAAAAACAAAAAATGAACACTCTATTTCTAAATCACGAATAATTACCGACAAGGAATGTAATACGATATCTAGGCTACCCAGTTTTTGGAAACAAGAACAAGGCAAACTTTAGGGCTTTATTGGAATTGAAAATCACTCCTATGGTTTCTCAACTACGTAAAGTTGATGGAAAATATGGTAAATTCTCTTTATTGCCCTGTATTCGCTTGTATAAAAACAGAATAGGAATAGTGCCTCAACTGTGCCATGGATTAGAACTTGCACCGTTATGGTGCCAGATGAAATTAACTGCATTTGAATCCAAAATCGTAAAAACCATGATACATTGCTTGCCAAAATGCGTGCCTTTGGTAGCATTAAGATATGAGCTTGGCTTACATTCGATTAGAAGTACCATAGAATGGCGCAGAATGGCCCTATTCAGGAAGCTGTTAATTAGCAAAGATACTACTCTATATGATATAATGGGCAGCGGCATTAGGAGTGGCGCTCCTACATCAAAGTACATCAGGGACATGTTGGAAGAAGCAAATGAAATTCTGGACAAATTAGGGATCCATAGAGGTGCACTTATTACGAACCCAATGAAAATAAAAAAAACTCTTGCTTCATTCCGATTGGAATTCAACTGTCCAAGAGGTTAAGATGACTCTTTTATATTACCATCGGAATATAAAAAAATGGGGGAGTTTGCACCATATCTATTAAAATTTCCCGATAAAACCTGGAGACATGAGTATATGAGATTAGAAGTGGTCAGAGTAAGGGATATTCCTTTTGTAGATTTTGTAAACAAAAGAAAAATCTGGAGACCTTGGAGCATCTACTGACCAGGTGTAACGGACTTAGGAACGAACGTATTAGTCACTTTAGCATGTATGTAACAAATACAGAATGTGTTGATTTAGATCTTTTGTGGCTCGATATGTTACACGGCAAAAGAATCAAACTACAGATTGCCGTAATGAGGTTCTTAAAGACCTATTGTTGTCTTTAAATAAAGGGTAAATGGCCTATTCTACAGGGCATGCGATCAAGCATTTAACGCAATTTTTATGACTGGAAAGTATCAGGATATGTTATAAGGGACATTCAGAATTTGTGTAAACGATTTTTATCTTTTTTTCTTTTTACTGTACAGCGTTGTAAAAACTGAATTATAGGTGGGAAATATGAATTTCGTATGGAGGAAAATATGTTATGTAAAACTTGTATTAATTATGCTGTTATGTAAAACTTGTATTAATTATGCTGTTTTAAACCACAAAGAAATCATTTGTAAAAGTTACTATGTAACTATAAACAAATAAAAATAAAAAAATTAAAAAAATATGAATGCTTTTTTTTTTTTTTTTTACACTCCCCCATTAATGGCCTTGATAAAGCAGGATTCTTTAACTCAAGGCTTCCCCCCCCCATTCAGCCAAACAATTACAGGGTAACATGGAGGTTTGCAACTCAGTTTCTCTGCCTCGGTCACCCTTGGTCACCGATCCTATCAAGGTTTATTCCAGCAATGTGGCAGAGGGTGAAGGGGCCTCCTTACCAAAAAAATCAGTGGTGCCCTGTAATTTGTGTTAGGGCGCGCAACTGGACCTAAAGGGCACTATATGATCAGCAGGAGCTGTTCTCGGTTGCCCTTCGAGCTAATGCCCACCTGCTGTCTGCCCTAAATGGACAGGTGTCTTGTGGAACCCTTTTTAAAGGGCCCACAGTGGTGCCTATTGTTTGACTTTGTGAATAAGCCTGATTTCATTCCAATAACGGGGGTTCACGGTCTGCCTACACAGGCCTACAGGTTGAAGAGCTCTGCCTACACAGGCACTAGCTCTTCAACCCTGTGCAGACACTGAAAGGGAAGAAGCGGGTGGCTGCTGCTTGCAGCCACTAGCTCACGCTGCAGTCAGTTTCTTTGAAGACTCTCAGGAGATTATGGTGGAGGCATCGGCCCACATTGACTCCCATGCTATGCAAAGGGCTGACGCCTTCCTAATAGAAGGGAGGGGGGTGGGTGTTACTTGTAGCTGCCCTCCTGTGGTGGCTCCCACCACTGAAAGTTGAGCGCCTTTTGCGATCTTTGGGGCTCCTGAAACTAGAGTAAAGCAGGCACTGAGGCAACCCAGATTTAATTCGACTGAGCATATGGCGGAGAGGCCAGCAGCAGCAGCTGCTGTCATAAAGAAATAAAAAAATAGAAAAGGTCTCCACAGGAATCTGGGCAAGGGCTCTAGAAAATGTCTGCGGTAATCTAACACTTCCATGCCTCCCTTTTGAGCTCCATTGCTTGAGGGCTCCCCAACCCAAAACTCAGCAACAGCCTATGGTCTTGGGCCAGTGTTTAGCGAAATCTATATTACCAATGGAAACTCCTATACCTGTGTTTCTGAATGAAGCTCGGCATGATGGTGCTGATATCGTAGGCCCATCAAACGATGACGAGGGTGGCGCAGATGCAGGAGCAGTCACCATAGTCGGTACTGATCTGGTGCAGTGGGAACCCCACACCTCCTGGGCCCAGTAGAGGGCATTTAATCCACGAAAGAAGTGATCTCTTCGTGCTCTGCACTCCCGGATGCCACCAGATCGCTCTTAGAGTGTGTGAAAAAAGGGGTAGGAGTTCTCTGGAGCCCATCCTCCACCAGACTGTTGATATGGGGTTGCCTCAGTTTACAACCACGGAGGATCGCCACCTACATCTCATTAATAAGGGCCCAGTAGAGCTTCCGACATCCCTGAAATCGGTGCCTTCGAACTTGCAACTACACCTCTCTTGGTAATTGAAAGACTGCATAAACTGACTCTAAATAGGTTGGCAGTCTTGAAGTTACTAACCAAAGTGCTTTCGCTATCACATCTTGGCTCAGCGGACATTAAGCAGGTGGACATTTTTAATAATCTGAGTTTGGATAAGGTTATTCTTCACTTTGGCTCTCGTTTGGTCCTGGGCCAGGTTTTAGCAGCTTCGGCTTTCATGGGGCTTTTCTATTGCTGCCTACTCAGGAAATCAGCCAAAGACACCTTGCCTACTGCTGCTGCTAGGCATGGAATAACCTGTATTTCCCAGGCTCCAAAGGTGTCGCAGTCCCCTCCCATTCTAACAATAACCTGCTCAAGGGACGACTCAGTCAGCAGACATACCATTAGATCCCTATTGGGCAATGTGGAATCCCAGGATGGCACAGACTGGAATTGGGTTGCGGCATGTCTGAATGCGTGTAGTCATTAGAGACACAAATCAAGTAAGACTGTATCTACCAAACTAATTATTTGCCTTTCATGGAATTCTAGAGGTCATGGTAATCTACTCACCCATGGTTTCTCCCATTTTTGAAGCAGATCTGTTGTGCGTCCAGGAGTGTTGGCCCTTGGAGCCCTCAGGTGTGGATAGATATCATTGTTGGTTGAACCCACCATACAAGAAGGATAAAAGGAGACCGTCTTCCAGGCTATTGTTTGGCATTCGAAATGACATTGGAGTAATAGCGACCCGCTATGCAGTTCCGAAATGCATTTGTCCTAGCAGTGGAATTCACCTGGGATAAGGAGTTGTATGTAGAAATGTCCTCCACTTAGAGCATGTTGGTTTGAGCATGTCTGGCTATAGTATGATGGCAAATAAGCGTGTAAGCGCATGAATGGACCTCATGAACGCCTGGTAATTGAATATGGTAAACGGTATGGTTACGGGTGACATTCCTCTCAAATCCAACCTGGCAGAGAGGTACTTCTAACACCATCTTGGAGTACTTTTGTTTTCAGGTGAAATTTTACAGAATGTTAACTCTAAGAAAATTACTAAAATGAAATTCAGTGACTTTTATCACTTCTAGGGTGCAAGGTGGCAAAGCGGGAAGAGGCTAGCAATATCTATGACCAGGTGCTAAAGTGTATAATGAGAACTCTGGGGAGCAATGTTGCCACTTGGAACCCGTATTGCACTCATGGCACTTGGCCGTCTCAGAGGATTACAATGCTTCTTTAATCACTCGAAGTAAGAATTCTCGAGCCCAAGGGCCTGATGGCTTATCAAATGCAGACCTAAAACTTGACCCTAAATTGTAGGCATATATCTTGGGAACAATCTTTTTATTTATTTCATAATATGCTTTTAGCGTCTGATAGCTTTGCATATAAAGACATTAACATATAGACACATTTGCTACAATAAACCTTTTCACAAAAAAGATGAATAACAGTAAAGAACATTAATACATAAAAATATCCCAACGGATAAATTGGTTAAGATTTCCATACATTCAGCCAAAAATGTCAAATGAAACATCAAATTGAGATTGTTGCCCTCAAGTAACCGATTCCATTTTACTTTAACATCTTCATCCCATTTCATGTTATAAGCTTTCATGTGTTGATTTCGAAGAAAGGTCACACTATTGCAGTAGCTCATAATGTGTTGTGCAGATTCGAGCATTTCTTCGCCACATAGTCTACGGATGCCAAATCGTGTACCTATAATTGTCAATACGCCGGAAGCATTGAACTGAAACAGGAGATATTCTCTAACAGTAACACTATTAGGTAAGGCACCAATATATTTCGGGACTTGTTGGCGTGATTGCAGGGATTGAATAAAAACACCACTGTTATTATGAGTCGATAGCTGGACCAGGTCACATTCTGCGTTGTGTGAACAGATAGCCATTTTGATTTTATGTTTCCAGGTTGTGGCAGATCGCTCATGTCTCTAGAACGCATAATCATGTGACCACTTGCGATGTTTAGCCCTCAAGTGACCTTGTCGTCCAAATGTTTCACAAGCACTAATAGTGTTATAGGCCTGCATTACTTCTACCATGATGGTATCATTGTCCAGCTGAATCGGGGTCTCATAGCTGGAGGTGAGCTTAAATTCTACTCTGACGGCTATGCTCATATAGTTTTGCCTATATTTATCCGCATACCATTCTCATTTGCAAGCACGCCCAATATATCCAGCTTGCGACCTGCTGGGGTGTAGTCAAGCAACAACAGATTGTCCGCATATCCTAGCCAGTCGATCTGAAGGGGTCCTATTTTTAGCGGGAATGTTCTTTTTGAGTTAAACGCCACTGCCAGATCCGATAGATATAGATTAAACAATGTGGCTACCAAAATACATCCCTGTTTTACTCTCCGTACCATTGGAAAGTGACCGCTTACTCGCCCTTCACCATCCAGTCTTACGCAGACTGACATATTGGTATAAAGCAGCTTAATCATAGACAGCAGACCAAGAGGGAGCTTCCATGCTATGAGTTTGTTCCATAGCCGGTTTCTCAGTATTGTGTTGAGTGCGGCGCTTAAGTCAATGAAAGCTCTGTATACAGGTAACTGACTGTGCTCTCAAGCATATTCTATCGCACTGACCAAGGTTAACAAATAATGTGTCGTGCTGGATTTTGGTCTAAAGCCTGTTTGATTAGGCGGGAGGATCTTATCATATATCCACAGATTCAGTTCTTTAAGTAGGACTTTAGCTAAATAAATTGCGGGAATATCCAGCATAGCTAGCATTTGGTAGTTAAGTGGGTCATCGCAACACCCTTTTTTGTAAATCGAGAGTATTATGCTTTCTTTTCAGCTTGCCGGGACTTTTCTGCACTGACCAATGTGGGAGAAGAGAGTATGTAATGCGTTATCCCATAATCCGGGGGATAACCGCAAAAGCCCATTACATGTGCCATTTGGGCCAATTGCTCTCGAGGTTGGGAGATGCCCGATTAGCTTTGAGATTTCTTAGACTGTGGATTTGCATGTCCATTCTACAATATCCTTCTTGTGTATTTCATCAGCAGAAACAGCACTTCTCAGAGTAATGGGTTTCCCAGCTTGCTTCGCTTACGCTGTTAATGGGAAAGTTCCGCTCAGCAGGACCTTTCATCACAGACCAAATACCTTAGTTGTTGTTAGATCTAGCAAGATTTGCTAGATGTAGCCACAGTTCTTTTTGTTAGCTTTGTGATGTCTTAGCCAGCAGCGATATCATCTTTTTAAGGTTTTGATATATAATTATAGCTCTTCAGCTCTTCCATGTTCACTATTGTCTTTGAATGCATCTGCTATATCTTGTCTGACTTTCTTTTTTCTGACCTGTATTTGATGGTCATATTTTGTGTGGTCGAGGCTGGCATCTAGAACACCATTTCGAAGGGATTGGTTCCTCCGACGTATTCCACATCTATGACAGGTAATCACCACAGCTGTGCTGCTTTTGAAAATTTCCTGCGTCGATGACGTCGATACGCTGTCCTCGAGGGCCTGCGTCGAGCTGACATCACCGGATGTTATAAGTAGGACGCACAACGCCCATAGCCTCAGTTCCGTTTTTTCCGCAAACGTGTTCGCTTCGGAGATCTCGGCGTGCCTCGGTTCTTCTGAGTAATATTCTATCTATCGGTTCTTCGAACTTGTTCGTTTGTGAAGATATCATGCCTTTGTCTTCTTCTACCCCGCGGCCGGGTTTCAAGAAGTGTCGGGACTGCGGTTTCAAGATGTCACTTACGGACTCGCACAACGCTTGCCTCTGGTGCCTTGGTGAGGACCACGCCACGGATGATTGTGACGATTGCCAGTCGTTAACATCAAAGGCCTTGCGGGAGCGGAAGAAGAAGCTTTCTGTCGGTAGGGTTTCCAAGCCCTGAAAGTCGAAATCCGCTGGGCTTTAGACCAATGATTCGAGAGGCGACTCTCCGCGTCGTCGGCGTAAGTCCAGGGGGGTCTCAGTCCCGGAGTGGTTCCCGCCATTCCTCTGCCTCTTGGAGGCACTCGCAGAAGCACCGTCACCGGTCGTTTTCCCCTTCCTCGTCCGAGGACTCCGCCCGTCGGCGGGTTGCTTGTCCCAACAAGCACTTTTCTCCTGCGGAATGGGATGCAGTTTGTACGGAAATTATGTCGATTTTTCAATCGCAGGGCTCCGTTCCCTCCGCGTCTTCGAAAGAAGCTGGCAGGGAACGTGCTAGGGCCACCGCTCGCACGCCTTCTGGCTCGGGTGGTCGGCGCGATCATCGGGAGCCTTTGAGGTCCAGATCGGACAAGGTGGATCTCTCTAGCCATGCCCGCTCCAGGTCCCGGTCCTCGACGCCCTCGAGACCGTCGGAGCTTGTGAGGTCTTCTAAGAAGACGTCGATGCCATCGGCACCGAGGCCGTCGAAGGACACGCTCGGGGCTCCGCCCTCGAGGTCTGTGTCGAAGCCATCTGCGCCACGCTCGACGTCAATTCTGTCAATGCCCTCGACGCCTTTCGAGGATGCTTTATCGGAGGTACCCCGTGCATCGGTGGAAACCCTGAGGAAGGCTCTGGCCAAGTCGAAAAATGTGTTTGTCCCTTTTTCTGTGCCCTCCTCCAGGGATTTATTCCAGCCTCTGGATTATATTTCTGAGGTGGATGAAGGGTCTGATGAAGGTTTGGTTCCTGATGAGGTTCCTGGCGAACTGTTATCTGGTCACAGCCAATTGGAAGACCTGCGTCAGTCGTTGCACGACGCCAGTGGTCTGGACACCTCTCTGGACGTGGAGTTTGGTAGGCCTGAGACTGGCACGCACGCTGAGTCTTCGTACCGGCGGCTAATGTCGAGGGTGACAGAGTACTTGGGGTGGTCTGCACCACCAGTGGATTTTCTGCAGGATGACCTGGCATATCTTGGACCAAGGTCCACCAACTGACCCGGTACTGCCATTCCATATGGCCTTGCAAAGAAGGGTGGCGGCGGCTTGGACTGCTCCGGAGAGTCTCCCGGCAGTGGGTAAGTCGTTGCCGAAAAGGTACCAACCAGCCAGTGGCGACCCCGGATACTTGTCCATGCACCCTACTCCAGAGAGTTTGGTGGTGCAAGCGGCTACGGCCCCAGCAAAACGTGTCGTACGCTACCATCCCTCCTGATGGGGACGACAAACATTTTGACGGTTGGGTGAAGAAAGTCTTTTCTTCAGGGGGTATGGCTTTGAAGGCAGCCAACTCTGTGTGTGCCTTAGCACGTTTCACTCTCACTCTGTGGAATTGTGTTTCGTTGGCGGCGGACCATATTCCCGATGGGAAGGAACGGGTTGGCTTTCTTGCCTTTGTACAGGATGGCAAGGGTGCCATGTGTGAATCCGTTCAGTCGGGACTGGACGTGGCAGACTGTGTCAGCGGTCCATGGCGGCGAGCACCGTGATGTGCAGGTTTGCGTGGTTGCGGAAGTCGGGGTTTGCTCCTGATGTGCAAGCCTGGCTTCTCAACATGCCCTTTGATGGTGACCATCTTTTTAGCAGCAAGGCTGACGAGAGCCTTGAGAGGTTGCAGACCTCAAAAGCTGCAGTGAAGTCATTGAGCGCCGCAGTTCGCCAACCTCTGCCTTTTCGTCCTAGGGGACAGCAATGGAGGGGGGTTCCTTTCGATACTACTCTACCTTTGGTAGATCAAGAGGAGCTGCAAGTCAAGGAGGCCAACGTAGGAGTACCAGAGGTGGAAAACAAGGTACTCAAGGTGCCAAAGCCGCTCGGGCAGTTGCCTCTTTGCCCTCAGGCACTGTGACAGCCGCTTCAGCTCAGTTTTGAGGCCATGTCCCATGGTTCGCCAGTTGGGGAAAGGCTGGTGCAGCATCATGAAAAATGGCGTGCCATTACTTCAGATGTGTGGGTTCTGGAGATCATAGCCCACGGCTACTGTCTTTCTTTCCGGCAGAGGCCTCACGACAGTCCACCAGGGAATCTCTCTTTGAAGAGTCCGGATCCGATCCTTGCGCAGGAAATCAAATCCCTGCCGGAGAAAGGCGCAATAGAACTGGTGCCTGTAATGGAGAGGAACAAGGGATGGTATTCCCCATATTTTCTGATCCGGAAAAAAGACGGGGGATTGAGACCCATCATGGACTTGCGTGGTTTGATCAAGCTCCTCAGGTAGGACAAGTTCAAGATGGTTACTCTCTCTCAAGTCCTCCAGGCCCTTCAACTTCAGGACTGGTTGGTGACTCTCGACCTCAAGGACGCTTACTTTCATGTGCCGATTCATCACAAGCACAAGAAGTACCTGAGGTTCGTGGTTGGCGACTCACACTTTCAGTTTCGGGTCCTGCCGTTCGGATTGACTTCCGCCCCGAGGGTCTTCACCAAGCTCATGGTGGTGGTGGCAACGTATCTCAGGAAAGGGGGATTCACGTCTACCCCCTACCTGGACGATTGGTTGATCAGGGCGCACTCTCCAGAGCAAGTCCTGGATCATCTGTCAGTCACCTGCCACTCCCTTCACAGGCTGTACTTCTCCCTCAATTTAAAGAAGTCCCACTTGAAGCCAACCCAGCGGCTCCAGTACATTGGGGCAGTGCTCGACACATCCCTGGGGCAGTGTTTCCCTCCCCAGGTGAGGGCTCATCAAATTCTACAGATGGTGCACAAGTTTCAACATGCCCAGAGTCTCCCGGAGTTTGAGTTCTTGAGGTTACTAGGCCTCATGGCATCCTGCATTCTCCTAGTGTCAGAGGCCAGGCTGCAGATGAGATCTCTGCAGTGGGCTCTCAAGATGCAGTGGTCGCAGTCCTCCGGCAGGATGTTGGATCCCGTTCAGGTGCCGCCCTCGGTCGCTCAGGATCTTCTGTGGTGGGCCGTCGAAGGCAATCTGATGAAGGGGCTCCATTTTGGCTACCCTTGCGAGAGGTGACGATCATGATGGACGCATCCCTCACGGGATGGGGAGCTCATGCCAACGAGTTGAGTCAGTGGTCGTTGGTCTCCGTCGGAGTCCAGACTCCATATCAATCTGTTGGAGCTGTGGGCCATCAGGCTAGCTCTGAAGGCTTTTCTGCGGACTGTGCGAGGGAAGAATGTCCTGATTCCGACGGACAACACAGTGGCCATGCACTACCTCAACAAAAAGGGGGGAGGTGGCAGGGTCACTTCCTCTGTGCAGAGAGGCGATGCAGCTCTAGCTCTGGGCCATCCAGCAGGAAATTTCGATCTCGGCAGTTCATCTGGCCGGAGACGAAAACGAGGCGGCGGACACTCTGAGCAGGCAGAGCACGGTCTCTCTCGAGTGGGAGTTGGCTCAGGAGATTCTCCTGGAGATCTTCGTCCTTTGGGGGACCCCTCAAGTGGATCTCTTCGCCACCAGTGTCAACCGTAAGTGTGAAAGATTCTGCTCGCGGGAATTTCCTCCAAGAGGAGCCTTAGGGGACGCGTTCATAGTGGACTGGCCCTTCCCACTGCTGTACGCGTTTCCTCCAGTCCCCGTCATGCCGCAAGTGCGAAAGAGGTTACGGAGGTTCGGTTCCCGAATGATCCTCATTCCTCCGGCATGGGCCCGGAGAACGTGGTACCCGGACCTTCTCGACATGTCCATCTGCCCTCCACGCCGTCTTCCCTACCGAGACGATCTGCTCTCACGGGAGGGGGGTCAGGTTCTCCATCCAGAGGTCAAGTCCCTAAACCTTCATGCTTGGCTTCTGAGCGGTTGAGGTATACGGATTGGGACCTCCCTGAAGACGTGATGGGGGTGTTGCTTTCGGCCAGAAGGCCTGCAACAAAGTCCCTGTACCGTTGCCGTTGGAGAATGTTCTGCGACTGGTGCAGGGTTAAGAATGTGGATCCTTTTTCATGTGCCATCCCTGTGGTTCTGTCTTTTTTGCTTTCGTTGGCCCACAAGAGCCTGCAAGTGGGTACCATTAAAGGTTACCTGGGGCCGCTGTCCATATTTAAGCGCTCATCTGAGGAGTGTTCTTATTTTAAGATTCCTTTGATTTCTCAGTTTCTGAAAGGGCTCACTAATGTGTTCCCACCATCGCCTTTCCAGGTGCCCGGTTAGGATTTGAACTAGGTCTAAAATTCTAATGGGAGCTCCGTTTGAGCCTTTACATTCTTGTCCTTTGAGACTGTTGACTTTTAAAACTGTATTTTTAGTTGTGGTCACTTCCACTCGCAGAGTGAGTGAGTTGCAGGCACTTTCTGTTAAGCCACCCTTCACGGTGTTCCATAAGGACAGGGTTGTCCTTAGGGTTCTGTTACGCTCACCTGATATCCACGGGGATGCCACCCAGCCCTGGTTGGATGATTTGCACTCTCGAACCCTCTCCCGGTCCCTTGGTAAGGCCTCTGGTTAAAGATGGGTGTGCAATATAGGAGAGCTGGATTCAATACCAGATTGTCTTTGTTTTCCCACCTCCCTTGGCCTCAACTCCTTCCTCCTCCTTGGGCCCTCTCCTCACCTTAATATTGTAGAAGGTGGATTCTCCGTCCTGCTCCTCGTGGCAAGGGCGCGTAGATGTGGGGGGCGAGCAGCAACCAAGTTACTTCACTGGTGCAAGCCCCCCCTGTGGCAATCCAGGCCTGCTGCGACTCCGTAGGTTTGCTGCTTTATTATTTATTTATTTATTTATTTATTCAAATTTGTTGAGCGCACATCAGCCCAGAAGCATCGTGGCGCTTGTTACAGACATCTTAGTTGCAAAGGAAACCGTAGTTACAAGTAGTACATAAATTACAGAGGAAATATATACAATAGCAAGGCAGTATATTTACATGGCTTCCTGAGAGTTTGCTAGTTATTTTGCAAGGAACGAGGTTTTCAGTTTCCTGCGAAAGATGGGAAGTGAGTTTTCCGTTCGGATGTCTGAAGGGAGAGCGTTCCATGTCTGTGCTGCAATGTAGGGAAAACCTAGACCTCCGGCTTTGGCTTTTTTGATGCGTGGGATGCAGAGTAGGTTAGCGTATTGCGTCCTGGTGGGACGTGTGGAGGAAGGTTTGAGGATGGTATCTGAAAGATAGGACGGGGCGGAGAAGGAGAGGCATTTGTGAGTGAGGGTGAGGATTTTGAGGGTGATCCGTTCTTTGACTGGGAGCCATTGGGCTGAGAGCCTGGCCTGGGTGATATGCTCTCTTCTTGGGATACTAAGAGCGGCCCGGAGAGCGTTGTTCTGCGTGATTTGTAGTCTATTTATGTTTTTGGCTGATGTGCCTGCTAGGAGAGCATTGCAGTAGTCCAATTTGGCTCAAATGGTTGCCCTCGCTATGGAGAGGCAGTTAGGTTTAGAAAGGTAGGGCTTGATGGCGTTTATAAGTTTGGTGGTGTGTGCGGATGCGGAAGTGATTGCGCTGACTTGTCTAGTCATTTATAGCGAAGAGTCAAGGTATACTCCCAGTGTCTTGACGGATGTGGACACTGGGATGATGGAGTTGTCAATGGAGAAGTTAGTGTACAGTTTGTCTAAGGTGTTCTGTTGACCTAATATCAAGATTTCAGTCTTGTCACCATTGAGGCAGAGGCCATTAATTGCCATCCATGCCTTGATGATGGAGTAGATAGTGTGGAGAGCCTTTGCGTCTTCGTTGTATGAGCCTGAGAGGGGTAGAAGTACTTGTGTGTCGTCCGCGTAGTTCGTGTAGGTGATGCCGTATGAGTCAAGTTTGTCAAAGAGGGGCTTGGTGAACAAGTTATAGAGTGTAGGTGCAGTGCAGGAACCTTGAGTGACCCTGCAGTGGATTGTCGTGGGAGTGGCGTTGGCGATGCCCGAGAAGACTTTCATGGCCCTACCTTCGAGGAAGGAAGTGATCCAGGCGGCTGCTTCTTTGGAGAAGTTGGCTGAGTGCGTGAGATGGGAAGTGAGAATCTTGTGATCAACCAGATCAAACGCGGCTGAGAGATCTAGAAGAAGCAGAAGAGCCGGCTTGCCTTTGTCCATGATTTGGGTGATCTGGCTCTTCAGATCTACCAGGGCTGTTTCTGTGCCATGTCCTTTCCGGATGCCCGATTGCCTCGTCCCGAGGATGGAGTGGGTTTCCAGAAAGTGTTGGATTTGGCAGTGTGCGGCTTTGTCCAGTAATTTCAGCAAGAATGGCACAGTGGTTATTGGTCTATAGTTGTTGGGTTGTGAGGGGTCAAGTGTCGGTTTTTTTAGGAGTCATACAGTCTTTATATGAAGTTCTTATGTTCCTCTTAGTTCGAATAATAATGTCTTCTTTCCTTTTAGGTATGGAAAGGTATTTTGGAGTTGTCATGCAGTTTGAAGATGAGCATGGGCCGGTAGGTGAAAACGCGGTGTGCGCGATGCTGTCCGGTGAGTAATGCACGATGCGCGGCGCTGTTTCGCCTTTTATATTGCTAACCTGTGTCTTTTCTCTCCTTGCAGGTTACGATGTTTCTCGCCGAGCGCCGTAATGTTCCAGCAATGATACTGATTAGGAGATGACTACCCAGGTAAGAATTGAGTGGCTTTCTTCATTCGGAAGGAAACATGAGTGAACTCTTACTAATGCTCTCTTTCTTTCTCCTCTTTCCAGGTTATGGTATTCCAGGATGCATGCGGTGCCAGATGATGGAGTTTGTACCTGAAGTCAGCGATAGATTGAAGACAGGATACTGTTCCAGGTAAGTTTTGTAGTGTTCTTTCTCTCTCTGCAGGTCCTTGGTTTCAGGTAAGGTGGCATCAAAGAACTGGACACGGTGAGCATTACGCTGCCCACAGCAGAATAACTCAAAGCATGTTCTGCTGTTTGGGTGTGGTTTAAATAGTCTCAGGTAAAGTAGTCCAGGTAAAATAGTCCCAGGCCTGCCACACCCAAAGTAGTCCAGGTAGTAGTCCCATGCCTGCCACACCCAAAAGACTAGACCGCACAGCTCAGTTCCTTGTAACTGTGCTATGTGTGTGCCTCCATGTTGGCTGAACCCTCCCCCCCCCCCAAGTTAAATAGTCCCAAGTAAAGATTCCCATTCTAATGTTGCTCTTCATGATGGTGCAGGACTGACTCCAAGAGAGTCTTGGATGAGGTTTTAAGACCTTTGACCTGGCCCTAACTGGAAGGCTGACTTGCCAGTGAGGGCCAGGGGCAAGGGTCATGACAGGTTCGTCCTTCTTTTTTTCCGAAAGTTGTCGGAATTTCATTTAAGCCAGAAGGTCATTCTTCCAGCGTTCTATCCTCCTCCGCATCCTGGTATGAAAGAGGAGAAGCTCCATAGGTTGGATCCTAGGAGAGCTTTAAGTTGCTACATCTCTCGCATGTCCCGGGTCAGAGTGGACGATCAGTTCTTTATAGGATACGCTGGAAGGCGTTTGGGACAAGCTGTTACTAAGCAGACTTTGTCTAGATGGATTATCTTGACAATTTCTGAATGTTACCGCTTGGCTGGTAAGGACCCTCCGGTAGGTTTACGGGCCCAACCTACCAGGGGTGTGGCTGCCTCTACTGCTCTGCAGAGGGGTGTTCCCATTCGTAACATTTGTGAAGCAGCCACATAGGCCTCTGTCCATACTTTTGTAAAACACTATTCCCTGCATTCTATCCATGGGCAAGATTTGGCCTTTAGCAAGGCGGTCCTTTATTCTGCAATTTAATTGGGCATTCTAAAATTCTAAATTATTTTCCCACCTCCATACGTTGATACTGCTTTGGGAGTCTGTCATAGATGTGGAATATGTCGGAGGAACCAATCCCTTCAAAGAACAAGTTACTTTCTTACCTGTTAACGTTCTTTCGATGGGATGTTCCGACGACGTATTCCACATCCTACCCTCCCAGCCTGCCCCGCTACAGAATTTCTTATGCGATTGCAGCTTACTTTTCCGCTAGGCTTTCTGTGGTCATACTGGCAGAAGATGGGTGCCACATGTTCTGGGGAAAAAACTACAACTGAGGCTACGGGCGTCGTGCGTCCTACTTATAACATCCGGTGACGTCGGCTCGAGCGAGGCCCTTGGGAGCAGCGTATCGAATTCATCGACGCAGGACGCAGATGCCGAAAATTTTCCGAAGCATCACAGCTGTGGTGATTACCTGTCATAGATGTGGAATACGTCGTCGGAACATCCCATCGAAAGAACGTTACCTGGTAAGAAAGTAACTTGTTCCTCTCCAGGAATACAGGAAGTACGGACTCAGCTATTGCTTTGGCCTTTTCCAATTTACCTGGGGTCCACATGATTCGGTTGGCCCCAGAGTTGATATAGATGTCACCATTTAAATTAAACTGGTTAGTTGCAAGGTTGGTCTTAATTAATAGACATAAGGGTAAGTGATCACTCTCTCAGGGCACTACAGCCATATTAATTATCATTTCAAGTGCCTTTGCGTTGGCAAATGCATAATCGATGGTGGAGCAAAACGTGCCTCTTATGCAGGTAAATACTTTAATTGCATTGCCTGGGCAATGTCCATTGAGCATCATCATGTTATCTGCACATAATAAAGTGTCCGACCCTTTCCCTTGGGTGTTTGACTCGGATTGCATGTGAGGCCTAGATTTGTAGTCCTTGGTTTGCCACTCATTGGAAAGCCCAATTCTCGCATTAAAGTCGCCAACTATCACTGCTGGCGTGTGATTTCTATGGCATTCTAATATTTTTTCAAAGTGTTAATGTTAGCTTTGTTGGCCACTGAGTTAGAAGGGTCATACATGTTTAAAAATAGGAGTTTTTTTTAGTTAGGGGGGCATCACAGTCAATCATCGCGACCTGAACCGTAGAGGTCAACCAGAGTATCAGTGAGAGTCCAAGGATGACGTGTGGATGTCAACAGCCCATCCTTAGGTCTACTTTTGGGACCCTTAACTGCTTTAATTTGCAAAGTACTACGCCCATCAATGTCGCACTGCTCTACCATCCAGGTCTCCTGAAGCGCCACAGTACAGAACAAGTCAATATAAGCCAGCTGTAATGTGAGCAAAGCCTCTGGTGTTCCATGAACAAATAACACTGTTGTCATCGACAGGTTTTGGCAAAATGGGCCTTAAATGCGTTAGATAGCCATTGCCAATACCCCTTGTTCTCATTAACCTTGCATGTACTGATCTTATCAGCCGCAGTTTCGAATGGATTGTGTCCTCCAACATATTCCACATCTTTTACATGTAATGTCCACAGCTGTGTACTTCGGAAATGTTTTCGGCAGAGGGCGTCCTGCGTCAATGGCGTCGGGTCGATGTCCCTCGAAGGCCTCCATCGAGGGTGACGTCACCGGATATTATAAATAGGATGCTCGGCGCCCGTAGCCTCAGTTCGTTTTTTCCACAAATGTGTTTGCTTCAGAGACTCAGCACTCCTTGTGTATTCCTAGTAAATATGTCTTCTTCTTCGACCGCTCCTACTCCGCTGTCTGGCTTCAAGACTTGCCGGGACTGCAAGTCTAAGATGTCGATAACGGACCTGCATCGCATTTGTTTGTGGTGTTTGGGCGAGAGTCATTACACCGGCAACTGTTCTAAATGTCATTCACTGACTGCTAAGGCCTTGCGTGAGCGTAAGGGGAAGTTACAGGTAGGTAGGGGTTCCAAACCCAGTAAGTCTCGTAAGGCTGCCAAGGGGATGTCCACCGATGATTCGAGGGGCGACTCTCCTCGTCGGAAGGAGTACCGGGGATCTTGGTCCCGGAGTGGTTCCCACCATTCACCCTCCTCATCTCGGCATTCTCGGAAGCGCTGTCACCGGTCGCCATCCTCGGATGGCGCCTTGAGGAAAGTGGGTTGTCCTACGAAGTCCTCGACTCCGGAGTAATGGGCAGCATTCAGGGAGCAGATGCTGGCGATTTGTCCAATCCCAGGGCACAGTTCCATCCGTGCCTTCGGTAGAAGCCGGCAGGGTACGTTCTCGGTCCGTGGCTCGTGCACCTTCGGGCTCGGGGCCTCGGCGCGATTCTCATCGGGACCCTTCGAGGTCCCGTTCGGACAATGTTCAGGTTGATTGCCAGAGACGTGCTTCCAGATCTCGGTCCTCGTCCCCGGCGAGACCGCAGAAGTCTGGTAAGGGCTCGAGGTCAGCGCCGTGTCTGTCGCATACGGATGTCGAAGCTTTTCCTTCACACCAGCCCTCGGCGCGGTTGTAGCCCTCGACGCCTTCGGGGCCTTTTGGCCAGAATTTGCTGATGGAGGTGCCTGGTACTGTAAATCCTCCAAGGAAGGCTACTTCCAAGTCTTTGAGGCCTGAGGATTTCAGACCCTCTTCTGTCCCGAGGCAGGAGTTTTTTCTCCCTCTGAATGATATTTATGAGGATGAGGAGAGGTCCGATTTGGAATTTGAGCCTGATGTAGCTCCTGTCTTTTCCGGGGACTGTCAGTTGGAAGAGTTACGTCAATCTCTTCATGATGCCAGTGGCTTGGACACTTCTCCGGAGGTGGAGTTTGGCAGACCTGAGCCTGGGGCTCATGCAGCGTCATCCTACAGGAGGCTGATGGCTAGGGTCACTGAGTATCTTGGTTGGTCTAGTCCTCCGGAAGCTTTTTTTCAGGATGACTTAACTGATATTTTGGATCAAGGTCCGTCCTCTGACCCAGTGTTACCCTTTTCATTTGTAGTTGCAGAAAAGGGTGGCGGCTGCTTGGCAGTCCCCGGAATCTCTTCAGGCGGTTAACAAATCGTTAACTAAAAAATACTGCACCTTCAGTAGCGACCCCAGCTACCTTTCATCTCTCCTCCCGAGAGTTTGGTGGTTCAGGCGGCTACGGCTACCTCGAGGCAGGCGGCGTACCTTATCATCCCCCCCGATAGGGTTCAACAAACGCTTCGATGGTTGGGCACGCAAGGTGTTTTCTGTGAGGAGTATGGCGCTGAAGTCGGCCAACTCCACTTGTGCCTTAGCAAGATTTTCACACACTCTGTAGAATTGTGTTTCTCTAGCGGCTGAGCATATTCCCAAAGGGGAAGAAAGGGAGGGGTTCCTTGCTCTCGTGCAAGATGGCAAGGATGCGATGTGTGAATCCCTTCAGTCTGGATTGGACAAAGCCGACAGTGTTAGCCGGTCCATGGCTGCGAGCACCGTTGTATGCAGATTTGCGTGGTTGCGGAAGTCGGGTTTTGCTCCGGATGTGCAAGCCCGTCTTTTGAACATCCCCTTTGATGGTGCACATTTGTTTGGCAGCAAGGCTGACGAGAGCCTTGAGAGGTTGCCGACCTCAAAAGCTGCGGCTAAATCTTGGAGCGCAGCTGTACGTCAACCTCTGCCTTTTCGTCCTAGGGGACAGCAGTGGAAGGGATGTTCCTTTTGTTACTACTCCTCTTTTGGTAGGACGAGAGGAGCCACCACTCAAAGGGACCAGCGAAAAAATACCAGTGGTGGTCGGGGAAATGGGGTGCCAAAGCCGCTCAGGCAGCTGCCTCTTTGCCTTCAGGCGCTGCTGCAGCCGCTCCAAAACATTCATGAGGCCAGGTTCCATAGTTCGCCGGTTGGGGGAAGACTGTCTCAGAATCTCGAAGAATGGCAAGCTATTACTTTGTATGCGTGGGTTCTGGATACAATAGCCCACGTCTACTGCCTTCCCTTCCTAAAGCGGCCTCACGACAATCCACCGGGGACTCTCTTTGAAGCTTACAGATCCGCTCCTTGTGCAGGAAATCTTGACCCTGCTATAGAAAGGTGCTATAGAACTGGTGCCTGTAGCGGAGAGGAACAAGGGATGGTATTCACCATATTTTTTGATTCCAAAGAAAGACTGGGGATTGAGACCCATCTTGGACTTGCATTGGTTGAACAAACTTCTCAGGAAGGACAAGTTCAAGATGGTCACTCTTTCTCAGGTCCTCCAGGCCCTTCGACTTCAGGATTGGTTAGTGTCTCTGGACCTATAGGATGCTTACTTTCATGTGCCGATTCATCCAAAGCACAGAAAGTACCTGAGGTTTGCGGCTAGCAGCTTGCACTTTCGGTTTCGGGTCCTGCATTCGGATTGAACTCCGCCCGAGGGTCTTCACCAATCTAATGGGTGTGGTGGCAGTGTATCTCACGCGAGGGAGGATTCACATCTACCCCAACCTGGACGACTGGCTGATCCATGCGTGTTCTCCCGAGCAAGCAAGGGATCATCTCTGTCTCACCTGCGGCTCCCTCCACAAGCTGGACTTCTCCCTCAATTTCAAGAAGTTGCATATGACACCTTTCCAACAACTCCAGTACATCAGGGCTGTGTTGGACACGTCCTTGGGGAAGTGCTCGCCTCCCAAGGTTGAGGACTCATCACATTGTGCAGATGGTGGACAAGTTTCTGCTTTTGGTAACCGTGGCCAGAGGGGACAGTAGTGACGGACGCTTCCCTCACAGGATGGGGAGCTAATGCCGTCGATTTGACCACCAGCGGTCATTGGTCTCCGTCTGAGTCCAAACTCCACATTAACCTGTTAGAGCTGAGGGCCATCAGGCTGGCCCTGAAGGCTTTTCTGCCGTCTGTGCGTTGGGGAGGATTGTCCTGATCATGATGGACAACACAGTGGCCATGCATTACCTCAACAAAAAAGGGGGGATAGGGTCACTCCAGTTGTGCAGAGAGGCGATGCATCTCTGGTTTTGGCCAATCCAGCAGGGAATATCACTCTCAGCAGTTCATCTGGCCGGAGAGGAGAATGCGGCGGTGGAGGCTCTAAGCAGGCAGAGCACGGTCTCTCACGAGTGGGAGTTGGCACAGGAAGTCTTTCTGGAGATCTTCACCCTTTGGGGAACCCTACAAGTGGATCTCTTCGCGACAAGTGCCAATCGGAAGTGCGAGAGATTCTGCTCGAGGGAATTTCCTCCGAGAGGCCACTTAGGAGACGCATTCACCGTGGATTGGTCATTCCCACTTCTGTATGCGTTTCCTCTGGTCCCAGTTATTCCTCAAGTGTTAAGTGTTAAGGAGGTTGCGGAGATTCGGAGCCCACATGATCCTCATTGCTCTGGATTGGGCCGGACGTTCTAGAAATGTCCATCTGCCCTCCATGCCGTCTTCCCTACCGAGAGGATCTTCTCTCTCGCGAGGGGGGGTCGGGTACTCCATCCAGAGGTCAGGACTTTCAACCTTCACGCTTGGTATCTGAAAGTTTCAGATATAAGGATTGGGACCTCCCGGATGACGTGATGGAGGTGTTGCTTTCGGCCAGGCAGCCGGCAACCAAATCCCTGTACCGTTGCAGTTGGCGTAAGTTTTGCGACTGGTGCAGAGGACACAATGTCGATCCTTTTCAGTGTGCCATTCCCCATGGTTTTATCTTTTTTGCTTTCTTTGGGCCACAGGGGCCTTCAGGTCGGTACCATTAAAGGTTACTTGGCGGCGCTGTCTATCTTCAAGCGCTAGTCTGAAGAATGTTCTTATTTTAAGATTCCTTTTGATTTCCCAATTTCTTAAAGGGCTCACTAATGTGTTCCCACCGTCTCCGTTTCAGGTGCCGGTTTGAGATCTGAATTTGGTCTTGAAATGCCTAATGGTGGCTCCATTTGAACCTTTGCACTCTTGTCCTTTGAGCCTGTTGTCTTTCAAGACTGTGTTCTTGGTTGCGGTTACATCCGCTTGCAGAGTGAGTGAATTGCAGGCACTTTCATCTAAGCCACTCTTTACTGTGTTCCACAAGAATAGGGTTGTACTGAGGGTACTTCCTTCCTTTCTACCTAAGGTAGTGTCTGAGTTTCATTTAAACCAGAAATTGGTACTTCCTTCTTTCTATCCTCCTTATCATCCTGGTAAGGAAGAGGAGTGACTTCATAGGTTGGACCCTAGGAGAGCGCTGAGCATTTATATTTCTAGCATGTCCAGGGTCAGAGTGGATGATCAACTCTTTGTGGGGTATGCTGGACACCGATTGGGCCAGGCTGTTACCAAACAGACCTTGTCCAGGTGGATTATCCTCACCATTACTGAATGTTCTAGATTGGCGGGCAAGGACCCTCCTGAAGGGTTGCAAGCTCATTCCACTAGGTGCTTGGTTACTTCCACAACCCTGCAGCGTGGAGTTCCTATTAGGAATATTTGTGACGCAGCTACATGGGCTTCTATCCACACCTTTGTCAAACATTACTCCCTGGATACGCTCCATGGTCAAAATATAGCCTTTTGTAAAGTGGTTCTTTATTCTGCCATCTGATTGGGTATTCTAAATTCTTCTCCCTAGTACTGCTTTGGGAGTCTGTCAAAGATGTGGAATACGTTGGAGGACACAATCCATTCGAAGAACAAGTTACTTACTAACTGGTAACGTTCTTTCGACTGGATGTTCCTCCAACGTATTCCACACCGCTCTCCCAGCCTGCCCGTCTGGAGAATATCCTATGCTATTGCAGCTTACATTCCCTCAAGGCTATGTGCATTCAAGTGGGCATTGTGTGCGAGCATGTCACACGTTATGGAGGAAAAAACATAAACTGAGGCTACGTCCTATTTATAACATCCAGTGACATCGCCCTCGATGGAGACCTTCAAGGGACATAGACCCAACACCATCGACGCAGGTTGCCCTCTGCTGAAAAATTTCCAAAGTAGACAGCTGCGGACATTACATGTCAAAGATGTGGAATACGTTGGAGGAACATCCAGTCAAAAGAATGTTATCAGTTTGTATGTGACTTGTTCTTCTATGGGAATAACAGTTGGTGTCATATTCTCTCTCAAAGTTGCTGCAGACCTCTCCTTACTACTTTGCTCAGTATTAGTAGTTTTTACATTATATTTTGCAGTTTGCATCATCGCCTCAGAACAACTGTATCCGAGCTTAAAGAGCTCATTCTCATAGTATAAAATATACTTTCGAACTGCGTTCGTTCGGCACCATACATTTGACGTATCATTTATTTTGTTTTCTAGTTGATCTACAATTAGAATGGCATCGGTCTTAATAGCACGCAGGGGGACAATGACATGTAGTATCTTCAGCACCGCTGCTCGATTGAGTGGAGGGTGTTGATCTATCCCAAATATAGATTTCATCTGAAGCGCACGTATTAAGTCTGTGTGTACAGATATTTCTGTTGCAGGTTTGTTTCACTTCATTTACAGGCCTAACATTAATTTTCTTTTTTGAGCCTATTAGATGTATTAGTGCTACAATCACCAACAGAGTGCCTTCTTTTGTTAATACTTCTGTGTAGCAAGATCGATTGCACCTCTAATCTTTTTTCCATGCTCTCGCATCTTGTTACCAGAAGTGACAGCAGACTCAACTATTTCAAACATTGCATCTGATGAAATACTTTGGATGCTATCATCAAGATTTGCATTAATCTGTTCGCCTTCTGCCTCAGATGTACTTATGTGTGGCACTTTTGCCGTTATCTCACATTCCTGACCCTGATTTGAAGTCTGAGTTATAGCAGAGCAACCAAGTGGCTTGTTTGTGGCATTAGCAGCTATATTCGCAGCTATGTACTGGGATTCGACATTAGTTAATCTAGCAGGTCCATCTATTTGGGGCTTAGACTGCAATGCCTCATTCACTTGCATGTGCCCGGCAGGGGAGGTTATGGCTTGTTCATATATCTCATTCACACCACAGTGGTTTACCTCAATATTGGCTTGTTCTCATGCTTGTTCTTGTGCTTGTTCTTTAGCCATTTCATAGATTTTATTGGTTTTCTCCACGCATGACTCTGGGTGCGCAGAGAGGGAGTGTGACGGCCTTAGATGGTGATTCAGACTCTATGTTCTTGGGAACTTCAGACTTAGTCATTCTTCCTTGCTTATCCTCCTCATCATCTGTTTTCCGTTGTCAAAGTTATTAGATATGGGGCAATATTCTGTTCAATTAGCTCAGCTGCTTGTTAGCTCTTGCTCTGTGCTCATAGTACATTTTCAATAAATTTAAAACTCAAGCATGGTAGGGGGTCGGTAAGGTCAATTGTACATTCGTGGGAGGCTTGTTGCTCTTCAATTGAGGTGAGGACAATGGGGCCTTCAGCTGTTTTTTGGGTTAGTATTTAGTAATCCTGAGGTTTTTCCTAGCTGGTTCGTTTAAAACACCTATCTACTAATTTGCACAGGATCAGACTTTTCAGTAAGCTTCTCGGCCGTTTGTATAGAGGGAGCAGCAATTTGGTGCAAATCTGCTGCTATCATCTCTATTATTTCTTTTCTAGCCATTTCATCGACTTCGATGACTCCGGCCATATTCAATAGTAAAGATTCCGGTGTCAAGAAATGAAGAATTTCAGTTAGCTCTACAAAGTTATTGGGTTATTACATTGTGGAAGAAAAAGGTAATTCCACAGTGCAGTGTTCAGACCCCCGCCCCAAAATGCTGCAGCTGGTTGGCTCCAATGACATCTCCTCTTTTTGGCGACTGATTAATAACCTTGTCTCTCCGCTCTCCTGTGCCCTGATCAATCCTATTGGGGAACAAGTGTGGATTGATCCCTTCACAAAAGTTTATAAGGGGGACTCTGGGGAGCAAAGTTGCCACTTAGAGCCCATATTGCGCTTGTGGGACTTTGCCTGCTCAGCGGATTACATTGCTTCTTTAATCACTCGAAGTAAGAATTCTCGAGCCCCAGGGCCTGATGGCTTATCAAATCCGGTCCTAAAACTTGACCCTAAATTGTGGGCATACATCTTGGGCACAATCTTTAATCAAATGATCTCGCCTGAGAGCATGTCGACATCATGGACACAGTCCGTCATTGTCCCGATCTTTAAAAAGGGTCAACGATCACTTGCATCCAACTACAGGACTATGGCGCTTTTAGACGTTCCTGCAAAGATTTACGCCAGCATAGTTCTGAGGGAGCTAACCGACTGGGGTTTCGCTGCAGGAAGAATGGACCCGCTGCAAAAAGGTTTCAGGAAGGGGACAGGCATGAATGCTAACATCTTCATTTTGGGCATGCTGAAAAAGGAAGCCATGGTAAAGTCGAAGCCTATATATATGGCGTTTATCGTCTTCTCCATGGCCTTTGACAGCATAAATGGAACCAGCCTATGGTCCAAACTCGGGCAATGGGGTGCCCCACTCTCTTACTTGGGATCCTTGTGGCTTTACACTCCAGTAAATCTATTAGTTTGCCTTAATGTCCAGGGTAAACTCTCAGCTTCTATTGCTACTATGTGTGGTCTTGAGCAAGGCTGTGTTTTGGCCCCGTTACTTTTAGTCTCTTTTTTTCGGATCTTGCTGAGATCTTCCAAAGCATCCGTAGCTTTTCCCTGAGCCTGGTTAATCTTAGCTTGGACTACTTGCTGTATGCGGGCGATCTTGTCCTGTTTGATTACACCCCGCTAGGATTACAGCACAAGCTGGATGCCTTGGCAGTATATGCAGAATTAAATCACTTAACTATTAACACAAAAAGTCCCGGATACTCTGTTGGAGGCCGGGGATGAAACAGAAGTATAAGAACTTTGGTTGCCATGTGAGCGGCACGCCCCGGGAAAGAGTTTCTGCTACCTGGGCTGTACATTATCTGAACTTCAGAATAAAAGGAAGTTCCAAAGTTACTATTGCTCCAAAATGTTAATGCTTGCTACACAAGCATGACCTGTGAATCGGAAATGTTGTCACTTTTTCTTCACTTTTCGACTGTGTTGCTTCGGAGGGGCTGTTTTGGAGGAAGGTTTTGCAGTTACCCACTGGAGTCCCTGCAGCTAGCATTCGCTACGAGTTAGGTCTATCCTCCATACAATTGTACCTAAATTGGAAGAATCTTTCATTATTAAGGAATATTCTCTGTGCAAAGGAAGGTTCCATTTGGTGGCTATTAAAGCAGCTGCTTAACAAAAAATCTTGACCTGCCTACACCTCAGAGACCGAGTGTTCCATTTGTGAGAGGTATGGCATCTCGAAAGACAGCTTTGTATAGACCAGCTGTACTCAAAAGGAGACTCAAGGAATGGGACTGGATCGACACAATCCGCAAACTCAGAATAGATAGTCTATAAGCTGATTTGCTGATTGACGTCAGATCAGTTGAAACCTGCCCGGAATACTTGAGTAAGTACCCTGGTAGATCCTGGCTATCCTGGGTGATGAGGTTGCAGCTACATTTGTTTCCAACAAAATCATGGGTGACAGGAATATAATTCCGAGAGCCTTAAAACGGTGTCGATTCTGCTCCTTGCCTGATGAGGTAGAACCTTTGTGTGATATTCTATTGCATTGTACGGTTTTGGAGGAGAGGCGCAAGTTTTATTTTGGGCACATAATTCATTATTATGCCCAGGTCCAGACTGAAAGAGTGTGGCAGCATATTATGAATTGTTATGGCCGCAGTGACTGGATGGTTGCTGCAATTCATTTCTTAAAAGAAGTTTTAGAATCCGGGAAACTGACTATATGATTGATGCGCTCTGTATTTTGTATTTTTGTGTTTCCTTTTTCCTCTTTTTTTTCCCACTTTGTATTTATTGAACTTTTCAATAGCAACAGTAACATCAGAAAGCAACTGACGGAAATCAAAAGAACAATCTCCACCAAGATAAGATGACAAATAACATCCCTTTCTCCCCCACCCCGCACCCAATCCTCCCAATACTCCCTCCCCCCCAACCAATGAGCTACATGGGATTCAACAAGATAAAAGAAACCAAAAGTGCACGAGAGGTAGAGCTAAGGTATAATATCAGGTGAGACTTTACAACAACCCCTTTCTACCGGCAAGGTCCCCCGAAGACACTAAAATTCATGTGATACATTCCAAAAAACCAGCCACACCCTCCCATCCTCGAGCTCCATTTAGAGCCCAAGAGGTTAGAGCATCAAGGCTTCACAGTCCGCACTTACTAGTCCAATCGTCCAATCCTGTAAGAAAGAGGCCATGTTATCATTGGCAATAGCTGCAAGTTTCTCATATGTAAAAATTGCCAAGAGTTTATTAAACCATTCTGCTTTCGTTGGGGCCCGAGGACTTTTCCACTTCTGGGCTAGGGCCATTCTCCCAGCCCTCAACATCGCTCCCGCCACCCTGGAAAAAGGCAATTCATCACACTCTGGCCTGGGGGTACCCAAAAGGATCTCCATAGGGTGAAGGGAAGGACACGTTCCCGGGATGTCCTTAATCCAGCTTAGCAGCTCCGCCCAATAGACCTGAATAACCGGACACTCCCACCACATGTGGAACCACGTTCCTCTACCAGCACAAGCTCTAGGACACATAGGGGATACATTGAGAAACATTTTAGACAAGGTGACGGGAGACCGATGCCAAGAATGGAGAATCTTAAAATTGTGTTCCATGGCTGCGGTATATAGCTTCCCCTTGAATACCGACCCAAAAACAGAGCCCCATGCACGATCATCAAGGGCCATACCCATTCTCTCCTCCCATACACATTTAAACGCTTGCCTGCCCTCTAAATTAGCTGTAACCAGCACGCTGTACATTTTAGAAAGAGACCCCTTTCTAGACCTGGCCTCCTCAAAAACTTTTTCAAAAGAAGTCAGAGGACGGGAGAGGGGAGCCACCCAATCCGCCTGAGTAAGAATGCCCTTAAGCCGCAGATAGTCAAAAAAAGAAAGAAGCCTCTCCGACAGCACTTCTGATAAGTGGGCAAATTCAATAAAACTCCCCTGGTTAAACAGTTGTGCAGCCCTCTCAGTCCCCTGGTCCGACCAAGACTGTGTCCCTCGAAAACCTCTAGTCCCCAAATTGAGCAGAGGACCCCACAAGGAAGACAAGGGGGAGGGCCATGAAGAGAGTAGCTTGTTGTCCCTGTTTGGCTTTCATAGTGCCCAAAGAACCGATAGGATTGGATGGGTCCTGACAGCTGCTGGGAAGGAACGTGGGGGGCCCAGAGCAAATCCCTGACCTTATGAGGGTGGTCCTGTACATCCTCAACGTACATCCAGTATGTCCTGAGGTCATCCCTTAGATGCTCTAGCATCACCCGCAACTGAGCTGCCTTGTAATACAGCTTGAAGTCCGGAAGGCCGAACCCTCGGAGTGCCTTTGGAAGGGACAAAATATCTAATTTTATTCTGGCTCTCTTACCACCCCACACAAATCGGCGAATACGCAATTGAAGAGACGCAAAGGAGGAGTCTGGAATGATACAAGGAAGAGAGGAGAAAAGATAAAGAAGTCTGGGAAGTACATTCATTTTCACAGAGACCATACGCCCAAACCACGAAAGTGTGAGGGGAGCCTATCTGGCCAAATCGTCAAGAATCTTAGTCTGCAGCGGAAGAAAATTCAACTGAAAGATCTTACCCAGATCCCTAGGTAAATTGGTGCCCAGGTACCTAGTACTGATACTCTCAGTCCGCATACCGAACACTTCTGTTTTACCCCTAATATCACGGTCCAGCTTACTCATGGGCATGATGCTAAAACCGCAAATCAGCTCTAACAACCGAGGAAGGAAAACGTTAATCCTAGACAAATACACCAGGATATCATCTCGAAGAGTGATAATTTAAATGCACAATCCCCAGACCGCACCCCGGACACTCCCTCGTCGTTTCTAATCGTGATGGCAAAGGGCTCCATAGCCAGGGCATACAAAAGGGGGGAAAGAGGGCATCCCTGGGAAGTTCCTCTAGAAAGCGAAAAGCCCAGGGAAGTACAGCCATTTACTAGCATCCGCGCAGAGGGACCATTATACAGGGCCGAAACCCACCCTCAGAATTTGTCACCGAAAGCCATCTTGCGGAGCACTTTCCCCATATATAGCCACTCAACGCGGTCAAAAGCTTTTTCAGAGTCCAGCGAGAGGAGGTAAGCCTCTGACTCCCGCTTGGACACCTCATACATCAGGCCCAATGTTTTCCTGATATTGTCAGACCCCTGGCGTCCGGGAACAAAGCCCACCTGGTCCCTGTGAACCAAAGAGGGGAGAAATCTAGACAATCTGTTTGCTAGGAGTTTAGCTAATATTTTCACATTGATATTCAAAAGTGAGATGGGCCTATAAGAGTGACATAGCGAATAGTCCTTCCCTTCCTTTGGAATGACCACAATAAGAGCCGACATCATGAAGGGGGGAGGCAACCAGTGTCCAGGACGCTATTATACACCTTAGCTAAGAACGGGGACAAAGTGGATCGATATGTTTTGAAAAAACAGACCGTAAACCCATCGTCCCCTGGAGCAGTACCGTTCTTCAAAGAAGCAATAGCATCAGTCACTTCCTGGGGGGAGATGGGAAGCTCCAAAGAGGCTGAGCTCTCTCGTGCAAGACAAGGGATTGGGAGCAAATCAAAGAACCCATCCACTTCGGACCCATCCCCAGTATATTCAGAAGTATAACGTTTTTTGTAATACAGTTTGAACTGCTCCGCAATTTAATTATCACCCAGCCGTTTTTCACCCAACTGGTCAATAATAAGATTAACTCTCCTACTTTTACAAAGTTCCCTCAGCCTCCAGGTCAGGATCTTGTCCGCCTTTTCCCCTTTCTCCATATAGCATTTTTCAGAAACGCAAGCTTTTTCTCCTGACCAACGAGGAGGGCGGACAATTTTGCCCTAAGTTTTTTGAGTTTTTCGCATTGAACTGGACCCATCTACGATCTCAACTTACCCCCCGGTTGGATAGCAAGAATCTGCTCCCTCTACTTGACCTGTCCTACTTCCTCCTTGCTCCCATCTCCATTGGAACACCTCTGATTGTGGCCTTAAACACGTCCCATACACCTCTAATTTCAACCTCACCAGTATCATTTAAACAAAAAAATTCAGTTATAGAGGCTACAAGAGACTGACGCAATTCCCTATCCATTAGTAAGGTGTCATTACATATCCACCGTGATTTGCTCTGGGCCATCGGGGGAACCCCAAGATTGATTTGAACTAGGTCATGGTCAGACCATGGAATGGTCTCTACCTTAAAATCTGAGATGGAGTCATGAATTGAGTCTACCAGCACATAGTCAATCCTAGAAAAAGATTGATGTACGGAGGAATAAGAAGTATAAAGAGGATCCAGGCTGCCACCAGTGGGGTGAGCATGAACTATGCCCAATTCCTAGTTTACCCGGCGGAAAGAGTCCGCCATCTTCATTTGGGATCTAAGATCGGGACATGGCCTGGAGGATTTCCTGTCTCTATCTGGGGATAGAACCATGATAAAATCTCCCCCGACTATTATCGCTCCTTCTGCAAATTCCCTAATATTCCCCCCTATCCCATGCCAAAAAACATCCTGGTCCTCGTTTGGGGCATAAACTCCCACAAAAGTGAACAGACGACCCTTCACCTCCCCATTAACCATAACATAGCGCCCTTCCGGGTCCGCTCTATGGGCCCTGGGAGAGAAATGCGCATCCGGAGAGACCAAGAGCACAACCCCTAGCCTCTTTGCTCCGTATAATGACCGGAACATTTGCTGGATAGCTCTGGATTTGAAAGCAGGTTCCCTTCCCTTAATCCAGTGGGACTCTTGCACAAAGAGAAAGTGAAGTTTTAGCCTAACAAACTCCCTCAACACCAATGACCTCTTTGTCGGAGAATTCAAACCTTGCCCATTTAGGGACCCCACCGACAAGGGCTGGACAGAATCACCCATTAGAACAGCCAGATAACCCATTCGCCTCCTGCTGGAGGCCTTCGTGAAAGCCTTGCCCAAAGTCCTCTGTACACACAAGCAAACCATAAATAAACATGTTGAACCCAACAATCATGAAAGCTCCAGAACCTCCCCTTCCCTCCCAACCCAACACCTCACCCCCCCCCATCCTAACCTTTGAGCGCCTGAAAGGGCTGCGACCTCCATCTGTCGAGCCTTCAGACCACCACAGATCACCTCAACCAGGGCGAAAAACCTCTCAAACCCACACCATATTTTGAGCCCCCCGCTACGAAAAGAAAAAGAAGGAAGAAAAAAAAACATTTCCAAGCATATAATCCAACATAGATTACAAAATTAGATTCCAAATTTCAAGCCTGACCCAACAGCCAGAAACTCATTCCAGGAGCGTACCAACAAATAAAACAATGAGAACTGTGCTCCCCATTCAAGTCACTGGGTGTCCCGGAGAGGGGGACGTCACCTTTCTGTATTTCCTGTGACCCCCGACACGCCGCCGCCCCAGAAACTCGGAGGATTCTTTATGAGGACCTATGTTGGGCCCTTCACCGACTTTATCCTGCTCCATGGGAGGGTGGCTCAGCAACTCACTCATCACTTTCCGAATTTCAGCTTCTGATGTAAGTGCATACTTATCGCCATTGAGTTCAAAAGAAAGCGAGAGTGGGTGCCCCCACCTGTAGCGCACTCCTTTAGCCTGCACAAAGTCTCTGGCGCGCCAGCGTGAACGCCAAAAGGTCCTGGTAAATGGATATCCTACCACCGTTCCAATCGATCTGACTCCTTTTACGGGTTTTAGGGAGAATTCTCTGTTAATGCTAATTTCCCAAACCTAGTGAGTCCCCCAGTGGCTTTGCTGGATTTTTGGGGTTTCATTTTTTCTCCTGCTAAGAGTGAGACTCTTTTTCGCCCACTCTTAGGCATAATATGAGAATGTCCTTTGACTTTGTAATGTGTTTTCTCGAGCATTGGATCTTTTATGGATTCACATGCTTAGAATATTCCCCGTCGTCAGACTGGGGCCCCTCGGTACACATATATAGCCTTTTCCTATAGGAAAACTTCTGACACTTTTGTGTCCTATCTACGTCCTTTTGGGGCCCGCCTACGCATGCTCCGTAGGACGTCGCGGTATAAGAGCCCCGCCCCCGCGGCTCCCTTCAGATTTCAAGCGTCTCCAAAGTAGTGGGTTCTCCTCGCGTCGTCTTACTATATTGTACAAGGTTGTGTACTTGGAGTTGGAGTTAGGTGAATTTTTTCCTTCATGTCAGGAAAGGCGCTGTTCGTCCGTGCGCAACGTGCGGCTTGAAAAAAGTTTACGAGGGGGATGGACATATGGATTGTATATACTGTCTCCACCCTCATCATTCGGCTGATAACTGTGACATATGCAAAGGGTTTTCTCAAAAGACACTCAAAGACCGAAATCGACGGCTGGTGGCATGGTTGAAAGATGGAGCGGGGGCATACCCTTCGGAGGTAGGCTCCACACAATCGGTGAAAACATCACACCACGCTTTATCGTCGGAACCACCGGCGAAGAAATCTCGACCGTCATTCAGCTAGAGAATCTTCGTTGAGAAAATAGTCATCTTCGTCAAAAAAGCATGACAAGGAAAGACCAAAATCCTCCTCGGGCGATCACCATAGATCGACCACGAGTCGAGTAAAAGCAGGCCAAGTGCAGAAAAGGCGGGACCGCCTAAACCACCTGCTAAGCCACCGTCGTCGACGGTGGTCCAGTCATCGGCCTCCTCCCTACCACTGACGCATGTGGTATCTACCGTCCCACCGACGACGACTGCGACGGTGGCCTCGTCAACGGAGGTTCTACAGGAAGCCTGGAGGCCTGAAGTTTTCGATCCGATCCCTCTGGATACTTTACTGCAGGAACAGGCAGTATCGCTGTCCTCGGGAGAGGACGAGAGCGGGAGAATAGCTGGCCCGGCAGACCTCGGGCTACGAGTGGTTGACAAGTCGTCGACGAGGGGATCCGGAATTCCGGTGTCTGCCCCTCTTCTCAATCCTCAATCTGTTTTGTCGTTGGAGATTCTGTCCACGCTTCAGTCTTTAGTACAGTCGTTGGACCAGAGACTACCTCAGGTAAACCTACCACAGTCACCCTTCGACGAGCCGGGCCCGTCCCGTCCACCGACTCACTTCCGCACGCCAGTCTCAGCACCACAGGCACCCCAAGAGGAAGGTGAGCTGCCAGATTCGGGGTCTGACAGAGGAGCCATGTCGGATATCTCATCATCCCCCTCCAGGGATCCAACCTGGGAGTCAGAGGTGGAGTTAGAAACCCCAAGGATCCCGGCTCACCCGTCCCCCCGGACGATATTGCATCATTCCATTCTATGATGGAGAAGGCGGCGTGTAAGGAATTCGGTTTGTCCCAGGAAGAACAGAAAAAGGACTGTTTTCTGTTCGACCACATGGGTAAGAGAAGGAGGTCAGTGTTCTCAATACCCATACTAGATCACGTGTGGAAGGAGGGTTTGCAGACAATGCGTCACCCCTTTTCGGAACCGGCGGTAAAAGGTCGCCTTGAGAAAAAATTTAAGGCTCCAGAGTCTACCCCCAAGTGCTTATCCTCCTAACCAACGCCTGAATCGGTGGTGTCGGCGGCAGCGGCGAGGAAAGCGAAGGCCCAGCACAAGTGCACGACTCTGCCTGAAAACGAGGCAAGACGTCAGGATGCCTTTGGCAAAAAAGTGCTATCCGTGGGAGCAACTACAGTAAAGGCCGCAAACTCTCTGGCTATTGTAGCCAGATACGACAGAGAAATGTGGCACAGGCTGGCTCCGTTGCTGGATCATCTTCCGGAAGAGCATAGGAAGGCGGCGATGTTACTTGTCCGAGAGGGTGAGGAAGCCTCCAATCACGCAATAAACATCGCGGTTGACCTCGCTGAATCGGGCTTCAAGCAAGTCAATAATGGGGTCGTGTTACGACGACAGTCATGGCTTAAGTGTACCTACTTCAGGCCAGAGGTACAATACAAAGTATTAGATATGCCCTTTGAGGGAGACCTTCTATTCGGAGAGAAAGTAGATGAGGCCCTAAAGGGAACGAAAGAGGACTCGGACACGGCACGTTCATTGGGTGCCCTCCAGAGTGGCCGAAGCTACAAGTCTTTTCATCCCTTTAGAGGGGCTTCAGGTAATTCCAGATTCTCTGCGTCAGGAGACAGATCCTTCGGTAGGTCGGCGTACCCCTCCCAGGGATACAGGCGTGCTTCCCAAACAGCAAACCGACGCCGGAACTTCCAGACTTCCAGGAAGAGACCATCCTATCCATCGTCGTCGAGAGAGAAGCAAAATAAAGATCAGCAATGACGAGCAACACACCGTTCTGGGGGGAAGAGTATCAGCCTATGTCGACGAATGGGAACGAATAACGACAGATCAATGGGTGCTGGACACAATAAGGAACGGGCATTCTCTACAATTCAAGCGCAGCCCTCCGCACATTCCACCTGCGTTCGTCGCTCATTCCCATCTGAGGATACTGCAACAAGAGGTAACACTCATGTTAGCAAAAGATGTGATAGAATTAGTTCCAGCATCACAGAAAGGTCAAGGGGTCTACTCAAGATACTTCGTCGTGAAAAAGCCAAACAGAAAATGGCGTCCCATTCTAGACTTACGCAATCTCAACAAGTCCTTAAAGAGCCTAAAATTCAAAATGCTCACGCTCCAGGAAGTGATCCGAGCCGTTCAAGAAGGGGATTTTCTGGTGTCCCTGGATTTGCAGGACGCGTACTTCCATATTCCAATGTGTCGGAAACACAGGAAGTTCCTGAGGTTTGTGATAGGGCGGACTCACTACCAGTTCACGGTTCTTCCCTTTGGGCTCAAAACCTCCCCCAGATTGTTCACGAAATGCCTGGCCCCAGTAGCGGCCTGGCTAAGGAGGCAAGGCCACCATGTATACCCATATCTCGACGACTGGCTGGTAAGGGGATCCTCCCCAGCGTCGACCAACACAAGTTTGCAAGCCATCATGCATCTTCTACAACAGCTGGGATTTGCCATAAACTTTGAAAAATCCTCGCTGCTGCCATCGAGAACGTTGGTGTTCCTGGGGGCACAGTTCGTGACCCAGTCGGGGCTAGTGAAGCCTTCCCTCGACAGAATCTCAAAACTCAATCAACTGGCTAGTCGACTACGGCGAAACACCAAGCTCTCAGTGAGAAAATACGTTTCGGTCCTATGGGCCATGGCATCCTGCATCCATCTGGTGGCAAACTGTCGCCTATTCATGAGGCCAGTTCAGGAGTTCCTCGCGGACCGGTGGACACAGGCCCAAGGATCTTGGTCAAACAAGATAATCATCGACGACGACAAACTGCTTCGGACTCTTCAGTGTTGGCAGAGTTTCCACAACCTGAACAACGGTGTACCCCTACAGGAACCGGAGTTCCAGCTAACCATAGTCACGGATGCGTCTCTAACTGGCTGGGGAGCTCACATGGGCACTCTTCAAATGCAAGGTCGTTGGTCTCAAACGCAGTCACTCCTACACATCAACGTGTTAGAGCTCAGAGCAGTGCGATGGGCCTTGAAGGCGTTCCTACCACACATCAAGGGATCGAGAGTACGAGTGCTGACGGACAATACGACGGCCATGTTTTATTTGAGAAAACAAGGGAGGACGCGATCCAGGACCCTTTCCATGGAGGCCCAGAAAGTATAGCATTGGGCATTAAAGCACGAGATTTCAATCGTGGCTCACCATCTCCCGGGAGTAAGGAACTCGCAAGCGGATTCCCTCAGCAGAAGGATGGCCCAGATACACAAATGGGAAATGGACACAGTTCAGCTGACAAAAGTTTTCGAGAAATGGGGTCAGGCGTTCTCCTTCCCATGGACGGACAAGTTCCTTTATGCTTTTCCTCCGTTCCCCCTCATACGGAGGACAGTGCAGTGGATACGCAGATACAGTTGCCGGGTAATTCTAGTGGCACCGTACTGGCCGTGGCAACCGTGGTTTTCCGACTTGCTTTACCTGTCGCTGGAACAACCAATAGCGTTTCCGAGAGTCCCGAACCTACTGTCCCGGGACAAAGGTACGGTGTGGCATCACGACCCGGACAGTCTCAACCTCACAGCCTGGCTCCTGACTTTTCAGAATTTGGTACCTTAGACGTTTCGGAGGATTGCCAGAAAATTCTGCAAGCGGCTCGGGCCCCTTCTACCAACAAATCTTACACCTATAAGTGGCGAAGGTTCTGTGAGTGGTGTCGAGGACAACAAGGTCTACACCCGTTAAAGGTAACTCCGGAGCAAGTTCTGCGTTATCTGCTTCACTTGGCAGAGGGGGGGTTTATCTTTCACATCGATAAAGGTGCACCTGGCGGCCATCTCTAGGTTCACAAGGAAGAGACACTCGTCTCCTCTATTCAGCGACAGACTAGTGAAACACTTCATGAGGGGTTTATTTCGAACTTTTCCCCCAGTAAAACATTTTCATCCAACATGGAGTCTCAACGTAGTGTTGGCAGGCTTAATGAAACCACCCTTTGAGCCTATGACCACGTCGGACATGAAATTCATATCGTGGAAGTTTGCATTCTTAATTGCTATCACGTCAGCTAGGAGAATCTCGGAACTGCAAGCGTTGGTTTTTGCCAGGACTCGGTTTTAAAATGGCGTTTGTGTTCGCCTCTGAAACCCTAACCCAAGTCGAGCCCTTTGTTCCACTTTTGGCGTGCTTCTGCAGAGAAGCCTCCAAAAGTCGTGCCACTCTGTCTGGGTCTACAGGATGTGTGGGAGGGGGGAATAGGCACCCTGGACTGAGTTGCCTTGGCAACTCAAGTCTCACTCTTGTGTGATTGGCCCAGTGGTGAGCCGCCCGGCTCACCACTTAGCATGTTTGGTTAACAGCTAGGCTGATGAATGGGGGTTTTCTGCATAAAAGCAGGGCTTTGGGGACTGGCACTTCGGAAGTCACCACAGGACCTAAAGAATCCAAAGAGGGGAGAAGCTGAGCCATCTACAAAGACGACACCACCAGTGGAGCCGTGCTGTATGAAACTCACCACTTTCCCGACGACAGAGAAGATCTTCTTCCAGGAGAGTCTTCTTCCCTTTGAGCTGGTGGGACCAACCAGTTCACCTGTTTTGCCTTCCTGGATCATCTAGTGGTCGAATCGCCCGTGCCAAGCACCCCGGCGGCCGGATAGCCACGCTTCACCACTACTGCGAATAAAAGGGTAGTACCTTTTAACCGGGAAACTCTGCGGCTGGTTTCTTCCCTGGCAGTGCAACGACCTTCAGCTTTCCTCCCCTTCGAGATCTTCTCTTCCCCTGGACGAAGCCCCGACTTGCACCCGCTGCCAGGAACAACTGCTCCTGCTGGAGCTTTCTCACCATTTCAGGTACTGTGTCCCGCCTGGTCTCCCTTGCAACAGACTGTCCAAGGTGTCCCGTAAATCCTTGACTCTCTATCCTGGGGTGACCTCGGACCTGTTAACATTACCTTTCTAACTTGATCCAACCTCTTTTGACTTTTCTGCAAAGACTTTGAGTGCATTTCCACTGTGTGATCTTGGGCACATTCCGCCTTGCTGTCCAAGAGTGGGCCTGGGCTACGAACTTTTTGTTCTACAGTAGACTCTGCCTTTCTTGACTTGCTGTGGGTGTCACGGCCATAGGCCGTTGGCGGTTGTGGAAGGGATGGAAGTCGGGCCGCCATTAGACCGCTCCGCCACGTTTTTCTTTACGTGCGGTTAGCGGTCTAGTGTTCTTTCAAGATGGCCACCCGCCACTTCCTATTTACTTTCAGCAGCGGTGCGGCTCGGCGCGTTGCTACGTTAGGATTTTTCTCTGTTGCGTGCGCTCCCGTATCTTTCCTGTCTCTCCTCCGTTTGCTTGGTATTTACCCATCCTCCGTTTTTTCCCTCCTGGCTCCCCTGCTGATCCTTCCTTCTTTTTGCCTCCTTATTTTTTTGTTACTAACATTTACCTTTTTACTGAGGGCTTACTTTGCCCTTCCATTTTTTCCTCTCCTCCTCCAGAGCTGCTCCTCCTTGTTTATATTTATTCCTCCGTTATCTATCGACCTGATTTCTTCGCCCTTGGGTTGCTGGATTCCTTCAGTGCTTTTCATCCAGACCCTCGTACCAGTCTACATCTCCTCCTTGGACACTTCAGGGGCAGCTCTTCGGCAACTTTCAGCACACCTGCCAGGGGTTTTTTCTGCTATGGCTTTTTCCCCTGTTGGCTGTCACGGAGGGGGGTCACGGTGAGCCCCAGTCTCGGGGTCACGGTGGCTTCTTTCCGAGGCAGGCCATATCTGCACGAGAAGAAAAAGCCTCACTCCCAAAGGCCACAGAGAAGGAAGTTGGAGCTACCCACGTCACCAGGTGAGGAGGTGGAGGTGGAGGAAGGGTTGGGGGAACTATTCTATTCCAACCTTGAAGACAGTAGTACCGCAAGCCAACCAGCCAGCATTGACAGTGGGTTCTTAAAAGTGTTGGTACTGTGTGATTTTCCTATTCTGCCTTTTCTCCCCCTTTTTTAACAATTATTGGAGTGCCATCTATGGTTACGCGCTCACCTCTGTTTTGCTAAATAAGTGGTGTCTTAACCTAGACTTGTCAAATAATTGATTAGGGAGGTGTATATATTTCTAGTGACTGTGTTTGAACTTGCTTGACATATTAGTGCCAGTGTATTCTTTACAAGTGTGTTTTTAAATAAATAATTATATACTTTTATACCCTAGCTTGGTCAGTGTTTGCTTGTACTACTGTATTTCTAGCCCTATTGTGTATACTCTATATACTGCCTAACTCTTCTTGAGAGAAGTCTGACTGCTCAGCCACAGCTACCAAGTAAATCTGGGTGGTGCAGACTGCTACCAATTGGGTTTACTGCTAACACCAGTAGTCTTAAACTTTTTGCAGTGGTCCCTAAGGGAACTGCACAGGTTTCTGCCTAACAACGGGCCAACTCCAGGATCATGGTTTTTTCTACGAAATAGTGAAACTTCACCAGGACAGAGCGAGGACCACCCCTGTGGCCTCTTTTAACACTGTTTTAAATTGTATTTTTAAAGTCTTTAATGCCTCCTGTATATTACCCAAGTTTATATTCAGCTCTGGTCTTCAGTTTCGGGTGCTGCAGAGCACTTTCCTGTAGGAGAGGTCAGAGCAGAATTTGAAGCCTTTGTCTATGATGGCAAGGAGGCGTCTCGCCAGATTCTGCTGTCAGGCCTGGATACGACCAACTGTGTGACCCGTTCCATGGCTATGGGAACAGTGTTGAAGAGGTACTCTTAGTTAAAGAATTCCAGTTTGCTCAGATGTCCAAGCTAACTTTCTGGACATGCCATTTGATGGCAACAACCTGTTTGGGGTGAAGGCCAATGATTATCTTCAAATATTTTGCCCTCGAGGGCCACTGCCATGTCGTTGGGCCTAGCAGTTCAGCAACAACAGCCCACTGCCCCACTCAGTGGAGGTAGAGGGTCCCATCCCTTCCCCTCCTATGCCCATACCGGCAGGGGACAAGCGCCCTTAGGCATGCAGCAATTGCAACGGCACCAGGCCCAATGGTGGGGCAGAGGTGCTCCGGGGGGGTGGCCTGACTGCCTCGGCCTTTCCCTCAGTCACCCAAGTTGTGAAACCCCTGTGAAACAGACTTCCACTATACAACCCATGTGAAAGAAAGGGGTTGGGGGGGCTCCCTGTTCGGCAAATGCTGGTGTTCAGTCTATTTTCTGGTGCCAAAGAAGGATGGTGCTTGCGTCCTATTCTGGATTTGAGACTTCTGGACCTGAACCTGCACAGGGGCATGTTCCAGATGGTTACCCTAGCTCAAATCTCCCAGGCCATCTGCCTGCAGGTCTGTCTGGTATCGTTAAATCTCCAATGTGCCTAGTTCCATGTTCCGATCCACCTATTACACAAACTATCTAAGATGTGTAATTTGTAGTAGGCAACTGCCACTACCAGTTCAGAGTCCTGCCGTTTTCTCTTTCTTCGGCACCCAGGGTATTCACCTAGCTGCTGGTGGTAGCAGCATTTCTCAGGAGAGAGGGCATACATGTTTTTCCCTGTTTTCCCCTACCTGGATGACTGGCTCATTCGAACTTGCACCTTAGAACAAGGTATAATCCTGGCTTCTGAGCCGAGAAGCCGCGTGACTGTGGTTCTGCGCCCTAACGAACAAGGTGTCTCTGACAGCAGTACATCTAGCTGGAAAAGAGAACATCATTGCAGATGACTTTAGCAGACAAAATTTGACCTCCCCTGAAAGAGAAGCTCTGCAAAGAAGTTCTGGGGGAGATCTTCTCTCAGTGGGGGACTCCTCAAGTAGACCTCTCAGCTTCCAATGTGAACAATGTGGCGATTCCTGCAGAGTCATCACGGAACCCCAGCCTAGTCTCCTCCCATGTGGCCAGGGGAAGGCAACCGCTACCTGATCCTAACCCTGGCCGTAGTATAATGCGGAAGGATCACATGGGAGGAGATGGCTATCTGGGAGAAGTGGTAACTCCTGTGGGGAAAACACAGTATTTAATCTCTTATGGGGATCAAAGCCCTATATTCCCCAAATACCTAATGGCTTGTACAAATCCCACTCATGAAGCTGCCCAAAGAACATGCTCTGAAAAGTCATCTAATCAGAGTAAAATCTATACTTTGGGTGATCAAGAATTACATCTGATCTCCCTGAATTGTCATGAGTCTGTTTTGGGTAAAAGTCCTCACACCAATGATCAATCACAAACCTCTAATATAACATTCCCTGATTAACAATTCTCAGTTCCTCAAATACTCACAACCAGTTAAATGTCAAAGAATTAATGTCACTATGGACTACAAGGCCCATAATGCATGTAGTACTGGGACGACAAAGAGGGACTCCGAGGCAATGAAGATCAAAGATCCCATTGAGTTTAATGAACGGTCTAGTTGTAGTATGAGGAACTTAAACAGGACATTGTGTTGCACCCGCAGGAAGGTTTGGAAGCAGTAGCAGAGGCAGACCCTTTCCTGCACTTATTAGTCACCCGCTGTCTGCGCCTTATTTTTGCTCTTGCCACTTGCTGGCCGCACTACCTGTTATTGTTAATCATTTTTTCAGCACTTTTCCACTCCTTCCCTGACCCTTGCACTTTTCCCCTTCCCTCTCCCCTGCACTTGCACATTCTCAATGTCGCAGGGCCTAGTAAGATCGTTGTTTTGTTCTTCCCTTGTGCCCCTCCCTTGTGCGCCTCCCTGTTAGGGAGAATTCTCCAGAATGGCTAATTTCCCTTACCTACTGAGTCCCTCAGCAGCTTTGCTGGATTTCTAGGATTTATTTTTTTTCACCTGGTAAGAGTGTGCGCCTTTTTTTTCCCACTCTTACATTTGTTTTGCTGTGTGTTTCACATTTTTGTGTTCATACACTGGGGAGCTTCACCTACTCCATAGGCATCATCTTTTTACTGTGTGTTACACAGCATCTTTGGTGCAGTGACACAGGGTTGTCTTTTTTTCAGACTTCCCACTTTAAACTCCATTTTTTGGGACTGACTACTGTCTTCCAGAACATGTAAAGTTGTCATTGACGAATAGTCTTTTTAAATTCACATACCCAGTACAAACTATCTTACATAGAGTACTGGAAAGGGTTAATAGTTGTCCCTTTTTGTCTGTCTCTCATGGAACATTATTTCGTTCCCCTTTCTTTAAGATCTGGCTGGTGGCAGTGGTATCTACCCTTTTTTTCCTACCGCGGTCTATGTAAATAGCGTTGGTACTGTTTTAGGCTAAGTTAGTAGCCTCGAACTTAAATCCGCTGCACCCCATTTATTTTTATTTGGTCCCAACTGGGTTTATTAGCCATTTCTTTTTGTAAATGTCTTTCTCGTGTTTTACTCTGTGTGCCAAACCAGGTTTGGTTCCTTTGTTCGCCGTCCTTTGGTGGGCTTCTGCACAGAAGCCCTCCTTAGGCGCCTGAATGTCTGATGGGGACAGGATGTGAGGGGGGGGCTTGAGACTCCCTGCACAGGGTCTCCTTGGAGACCCAGGTCGCACTCTGTATGATTGGCTGTGGTGACTGTCCCACCAGGACATCCACCCTGCTGTGTGAATGGGGGAAAACTGCATAAAAAGCAGGTCTCTGGGACTTGGAAGGCAGAGTCGCCACTGGATCGAGCAAACCCAAGAGAATCTGAAAGAGGAGGACCACTACCATGACTGAACCTCCTGGTGAAGCCCTGCTGTGGGTCCGAATCTTCAAACTTTGACGACAGAGAAGATATGCAAGGAATCTTCTTCCCTTGAGCTGGTGGGACCAACCAGTTTGCCAAACACCAAGCAAGGCCTCCCTCCCCTGGTCGAATTTGCTGTGCACCGCTGCAGTGAACCGGATAGCCAGAGGACCGGACCCTACTTGTGTTTTAAGGAGTGCACCTTTTATTCATTGCTTTGCTCTGCTGCTGGTTTATTCTCTGGGAAGTGAAGGACCCTCCAGTTTTCCTACTTTATGTCAGTCTGACAGTCGCTTCAGGAACCGTGAGCCTGCAGGATCTGCCAGGAACTTCTGCCTCAGATACAGCCTTCTTCTTCATTTAAGGTACTGTTCTAACCCGGTTGTTCGTTCCCTCCGACCGCAGTGAAAGTGTTTGAAATCTTTCACCAATCCGAGAGCTTGTCCTTCTCTACTCTTTCAAGTAACTTTTCTTCCGACCAACGTCGTTTCGAACTGTTGGCAAAGACTTAACCGCGAGCTACTATGAACTGTGTGATCCTCTGCAAAGACTCTGAACCATTAACATTGGCCCAGGCCTATTGATTTGAATCCTCATTGTAGCAAGCCTTTTCTAGATTGCCCTGCCTACCTACTTGTTGGTGCTGATTAATTCTGTATAACCTTGTCTTTCCCTCCCTTTTTAAATTGCCGGAGTGCTATTTTGCTCACACTTCATTTTGAGCTTAACTTGTCCAGAATTCATATGGTGTTATGTAGTGTGTTAAGGTTGTGATTTTCTGCTGCTTTACTTAGTGAACTGTTTTACAAATGAACGTGTAAATAAATGTATATTCTTTTACTCAGAAATGTTAAGTCCGTGTTTGTTTGAACCATAGTAATTTTCCTTTGTGTAACTATTGATACTGCTCACTTTACTCTTGAGAAAATCTGGCTGCTCAGCCATCGCTACCACTTTACTGTGTAGTACAGGCTTGTACTAAAGGTGAATGTGTACTGTCACTTGTAGTCTTAATTGTGTGTGGTGTTCCCAAAGGGTACTGCATATGATTCTGCCTAACACTGGTGTACAGCGGTGAGGATCAAGTGTAGTAATTACACTTAGAGTGCTGCTATTACCTTGGATCAATCAACTAACCACAAAGCTAAACATCACTAAAAAGCTATTTTAATCATGTCTGATATGTAAAGCTACAGTCTTAGTTACACCGTGGATTATCTGAAATATCTGTGTAGAGAAAGCAATCTCTCTGTTAAAGGCAAAAAGTCAGAATTCATTGAAAGGTTGTTAGAGAAACAAAGTCTGGAGAGTGGGTCTGAAATACCTGACCCTCCAGCAAATGTGGAAAATGATGAGGATCATAATGTGTCTGTTATTATGGATGAGTTAGAGGAGGCAGATGTGTCTCACAATGTAGGCCTTACTGCTCCTCTACCTGCTCAGCAACCTCAACCTTTGTCCCCTGGTACCCCATCAGGTATTACACTCAGTCCTGAATTCATTGCTCTAGAAAAGATGAGGCTTGAATTGGAATTCAAATGTATTAATGCACAAACTGAAAAAAGCATCAAGAACTTAAGCTCAGAGAAATGGAGTTGAATCATGCCTTAGAAATTAAAAGATGTCTATTGAAAATGCTTCTCTCCCAGAGTCTTCTAGGTCTTCCAGTCCTAAGAGACCCTGTATGCCTAAAGATATTGTTGGTATGTATGAGGCTAAGCTTGATTTTGGATTGGTTGGCAATGTTTGAATATAACCATGGGAATCAAGACATTACAGGGAATCAGTTGCTTCCTTGGCCCTTCCCTAGGCTACCCTCTGATGTTGTGATGGAGTTGGGGGAGGTGGATAGCATGGATTATGAGTGTGTGAAGCTAGCTTTAATTTCTAGATTTGGGAAGCCCCCTTCCCAGTACCTTAAGAGGTTTAGGACCCTCAAAAAGCATGTTGGTGCCCTTTGGGCTACCTGGGTATGTGAATGTTTGAAAAACTTAGATAGTTGAGTTAAGGGTTACAGAGTAAACACTTATGAAGGTATGAGAAATCTTGTTATGTTGGAGTCAGTTTATGATGCCTGCTCTCCTGAGCTCAGACAGCACTTGGCTGATTCTAAGGTGATAGATCCAAAGAAGTTAGCTAAGGCTGCTGACTTGTGGGTTGCCAACAGGGCTACTCACAAGGATTCTGGGGAAACTCAGAAGGATGAGAGAAAGCAGCCAAAGAAAGAGAATAAGGAGAATTCTAATACTTCCATTCCAAAAGAGGGCCCCAAACAGCAACATAAGGGTAAACAACAAGGGAAATCGAATCAGGCTAGCGCACCATCTGGCCCCAAACCAGATGGATGTCAGAACAAGCCCCCATTCATCAACACATTTGGGAAATGTTATGTTTGTGGGTCAACTGACCATGTGAAAGTGGATCCCAGATGTAAGGGTAAACCTTCAGGGGTCCACACTGTCTCCTTAGCCTTCTCCCCAGAGGAAGAAGTACCTATGGCAAGTGGAAACTTTCACCTACTGGCAGATGAACCCATGAGAGTCTCAGCTAGTATTTCTTTAGTGTTCCTGGGTTTGTGGGAACAAAGGAATTTAGATGTCTATAATTCCATCCCAAATAATACTAAAGAATATTATAAAGATAGTGTTCTTGTGAATGGCCAGGAGACCCTGCCATCCGAGACACTCGAGCCAGCATAACTGTGGTTGATGAATCATTTTTCAAGGTGGAGGATGTTGCTAAGGCACCCAAACAACTCACCAGGTTAGCTGGAGACCCTGTGCAAATGCTTCCCCAGTTACCAGCTCTCATCCAGTGTAATGAAATGACTGTCAAAATACCTGTTAGTGTACAGAGTGAAGTGCCTGGGAGAGTCCTGTTGGGTAATGACCTGAAAACTCTTGGAGTTGTCTAGTACCCCCAGGCCTCCCAGTAAAAGGAAACAGGCGCTCACTAGGCCTGCAAGGGAGAGGACCTTGAGAGGCTTTCCAGGGGAGTTGATAGAGAAAGCTATCACCCACAGTCCACAGGAATTGCTCACTGCTATTTCAGGAAAGAAAGAGGCAAAGGGGAAACCCAAGACCTCCAAGAAGAAAGCAGATAGCACCCCTGTGCTACCAATGAGGACATCCCCAAGATTGTCCAAAGTCACACCTGTGACTCCTCCACCTGATGAGGCTGAGTGTGAGGTATAACCATGTGTGGTTGATGCAGTCTCTGAAGAGTCAGATCTGGAAGAAGACATCACTCTAGTTGGAGATCTGGATCCTGTTGACCATCCTGAGCTGCAATCTTTACTGGCAGAAGGTGGACCCAACAGGGCAGACTTCAGCCGAGGGCAAAGAGTGTGTCCTACTCGCGAAGGTCTTTGCCTACAGGCAGCTTTTCAGCTCGATGGGCAAGAGCCTGGGAAGCATAGGTTGCACTGGGAAGATGGCCTCTTCTACAGTGAACCGACTGAGTCTGTCCCTGGGGACTGCAAAAGACTTGTAGTGCCCCTAGAAAACAGGCTCTAGTTCCTACAGTTGGCCCATGAGATACCTTTGGCTGGTCATTTGAGTTTCAAAAAGACAAAGGAAAGGCTCTCCCTATACTTCTACTGGCCTAAGATGGGTTCAGAAGTTGACAAATTCTGTAGGAGCTGTCACACTTGCCAAACCTCTGGCAAGAGTGGAGCCAGGAATGTGGCACCCTTAGTGCCTCTCCCAGTGGTGGGAGTTCCTTTTGAGAGGGTGGGCATCAACATTGTTGGTCCCCTTGACCCTCCCACATCTTCAGGGAAAAGGTTTAGCCTGGTTGTAGTAGACCATGCTACTAGGTATCCTGAAGCAATACCTATGAGGACTGTTACGGCTCAGGCTGTGGCTAAGGCTCTACTTGGTATTTTTACCAGAGTAGGGTTTCCTAAGGAAGTGATATTGACAGGGGATCCAATTTTATGTCCCACTACATGCAAGCCATGTGGAAAAACTGTGGTGTCACTTACAAGTTCTCTACAGCCTACCATCCACAGACAAATGGACTGGTAGAGAGGTTTACTATGAAGAGCATGATTGGTGCTTTAGAGGAACCCCTTAAAAGAAAGTTGGACCTTCTACTGCCATGACTTCTCTTTGCTTATAGAGAAGTCCCTCAGGACTACAGGAGTTGGTTACAGTTCCTTTGAACTTCTCTATGGCCATCCAGTCAGAGGTCCATTGGCCCTGATCAAGGAGGGGTTGGAGCGTGTTCCTTCCCCCAAGCCAGTCAGAGTGACTGACTATGTGATAGGTCTCCGCAGGAGAATGTCACACATGATGGTAGAAGCTAGTGATAACTTAAAAGCAGGTGTTACGCTCACCTGGTATCCACAGGGACGCCACCCAGCCGGGTTACTCGCTGGTATGCTTCTCAGCTTTGCCCTGATGTGGTCTGCGGGGAAGGTTCTGCCTGAAAATACAGGAGGACTGTGTTCAAGACTGACCGAGTGGGGTAAGTATCCTCCCTCCACCCCCGTATGATTTCAGTCCCTCTGGCGCCCTCTCCTCACCTTGTGGTAGAATTAGGCATGCTCTCTGTCCTGCCTTCTTTGCAGGGGCACGTTGTCTTTCATGGGCGAGTGCGGTCCAGTTACTTCACTGACGCCGGCCCGTTTGATATTGTTCAGGTAGGTCTTATTGCTGTTCTTTAGTTTTGTTGCTATCCTGCATGCCTTTCTTTGTTTAAAATGTCTCTTTTTCTCCCTTAGGTATGGGGAGCTTCAGCGCGGCGAACTGGCTTGGTTGAGCCCCGCTGGTAAATGATGGCGCATTAAGAGCGCTATGATGCGGTAAGCGCTATGCGCAGCGCTGCGAAGTCTTGCCTTTGCTAACCTGTGTTTTCCTTCCTTGTAGGTCGCGGTGTTCTTCAGCGCGAGTGGAATGTCCAGAGTGGTGCGAGCCGAGAGGCGATAAGCCAGGTAAGCCTTTTGAGCAGTTCATAATTTGTAAATGTCTCTACTGCTTTCTTTAATGTTGCCTCTATCTTCCTCTTTCAGGTCGTTCTGTCCGGGAGACGTGCAGATTCGAGGAAGCTGTTCTTAGTAGCTGCAAGTGTTTAAAGATGAAGACTGCAGGTAAGATGCTGCTGCTAATGATGTTCCTTTTGTCTCCTTGCAGGTTCTGCTTCTCTGAGGTTCGAGGGAATAGCTGGACACGGTCAGCGTCACGTTGCAAGCTGCAAAGTAACGCAAAGCGTGTTGTCTTGCTCGGGTGTGGTTTAAATAGCCCCAACAAACTAGTCCAGGTAAAGTAGTCCCTAGGCTACCACACCCAAAACACTAGACTGCATAGCTTGGTTCTTAGGAACCAAGCTATGTGGATGCCTCCATGTTGGCTGACAATACAATAAAGTAGTTCCCAAGCACATTGTTTTTCATGGTGTATGAGCCTGGCGCCATAGGCGCCAGGACTGGCCCCATGAGGGCTTTTGAAGAGGATGCCAGGCTCTAGAGGCCTCAGTCCTGACTCCACCTGGCCAATGGGTTTGCCAGAGGCGGTTTTGGGCGAGGGTCGTGACAGCAGGTCAGGCTCTAGTCAAACATTGGCATGACCAGAAGGCCAGCATGGTTGAGTTTACTCGAGACCAGCTTGTACTTGTTATGATGCCAACAAGGCAGAGGGCCTTGCAGGCCAAATGGATAAGACCCTTCAAGGTTGTGGGCAAATTTAGAGAGGTTAACTATCTGGTGGACTTCGGCAGACCTAAGGAGGCTCCCAGAGTCTTTCAAACGAACCGTTTCAAGGCATATGTCTCAAGACCAGAAGTGGGAGCTTTGCTTCTAGCTTCTGCTCAAGAGGAGGAGGAGAGTGAACCTCTACTTGACCTACTCAGAGGCCAACCTCTGGATGAGAACGTAGGAGTTAATCTCTCTTCTAATCTGACATCTGAACAACAGGATCAGTGCAAGTTTCAAATAAATCAGTTTACCTCCCTGTTTTCACTTTCACCAGGCTTGACCCCTTGGGGCCAGCATTATATTCTCACTGGTGACTGTCTACCTGTGAAAAGCAGAGGTTACAGAATGTCAGAATATGTGAGATCCCACATCAGTGGAGAGGTCATCAAGATGCTTGATCTCGGGGTTAAAGAGCCATCTACAAGTCCATGGTCTAGTGCAGTTGTTCTAGTACCAAAGGCAGGATCCAAGGAGTCGAGATTCTGTGTGGACTATAGAGCTCTAAATGCAGTCACAAAGACTAGGCGTCAGGCTGTTGGCAAATAGCCCTGTCAGGCCATGCCAAGGAGAAAACTGCATTTTCAACCCCAGCAGGCCTCTACCAGTTCAAGGTTATGCCTTTTGGATTAAAGAATGCACCTGCTACATTACAAAGGATGGTCAATCAAGTTCTGAATGGGATGGAGGACTTTTGCATGGCATACTTGGATGACATTGCAGTGTTCAGCCCTACTTGCAAAGAACATGTTGATCACTTAGGATATGTTTTGCAGGCTCTTGAGCAGGCCCATCTGACAATAAAGGCAAGCAAATGTCAAATTGGTCAGCGCAAAGTGGTCTACCTTGGTCATGAGGTAGGAGGAGGTGAAATAAGGCCATTGCCTAGCAAAGTACAAACTGTACAAAACTAGGCCACCCTACTACTCAAACCCAAGTGAGAGCCTTCCTATGTCTCACTGTGTACTACAGGAATTTAATTGATAACTATGGGTCCATAGCTTCTCCTTTTGAACTTAGTCTCCTCTCCAAAATTCGCTAAAAAAGCTTAGATGGAATGAGGAGTGCACTTAAGCCTTTGAAAACCTGAAGAAAGCCCTTTGTCAAGCTCCAGTCCTAAGAGCTCCTGATTATCACCAACCCTTCATTGTGCAGACAGATGTATCCAATACAGGTATAGGTGCAGTCCTTAGTCATCTGGATGAGAAAGGTGGGGAGCACCCCATTTGCTTCCATCAGTAGGAAACTGAGGGAACCAGAAACAAGGTGGGCAACCATAGAGCCTGAGTGTTTTGCCATTGTATGGTCTCTGAAGAAATTTAGACCATACTTGTATGGATCTACTTTTGTGATTCAGATAGACCACCAACCCTTGAGATGGTTAATGCAAATGAAAGGGGAGAACCCAAAACATCTAAGATGGTCAATCTGCCTGCAAGGGTTTGATTTCAACCATTGAGCACAGGTTAGGATGTCACCACCAAAATGCTGATGGTCTCTCCAGGATGTTTATAACTGACTAGGGTGAAGAAATTCATCCAGGAGTGGATTAAATTCTCCTGTCCCTTAGTCTTGGGGGGCGAGTGTTAGGGAGAATTCTCCAGAATGGCTAATTTCCCTTACCTACTGAGTCCCTCAGCAGCTTTGCTGGATTTCTAGGATTATTTTTTTTCTCCTGGTAAGAGTGTGACTCTTTTATTCCCGCTCTTACATGTGTTTTGCTGTGTGTTTAACATTTTTGTGTTCATAGACTGTGGAGCTTCACTGTCACGACCCCCAACCAAAACCCCCGCTGGCATGCCCACACGCCAGGTAAGGTCAGGGTTCGAGGTTCCATTAGGGCCTCGGGAGCCTTGCACTACCTTCCAAGACTCTCTTGGAGTTAGTCCTGGAGCCTTTGGCGCCAGGCTCATATTCAGTATAAGGAACATCCTTGAAGGGGACTACTTTTCCTTGGGCTTGTAGCCAACATGGAGGCACCCTCACAGTCTAGTTCCCTAGAACTAGACTATGCGGTATAGTGTTTTGGGTGTGGTAGCCTGGGACTACTTTACCTGGATTACTTTGCTGGGAGGCTATTTGAACCACACCCAAGCAACAGAACACGCTTCGCGTTATTCTGCAGCCTGCAGCGTAACGCTCACCGTGCCCAGTGTCCTTGATACCGGCAATCATCGGCGCAACAAGCCTGTAGAGGAGAAAAAGGAACATCATTAATAGACTCTTACCTGCAGACTCCATCCGCCCGACGCTCGTCCATGCTTCTGCTACTCGCGGTCGCCCATCCAGAAATCAGCATCTTCTGTACACCGCGTACTCACTGGAACGAAGCAACCTGAAGGGAGAGAGATAAAGACAACGTTAGAAAAGGTTACTTACGGCATAAGCTTCAATCATCACGAGAACCTCACCTGGTTGGCCACCTCTTGGCCGGCATCGTTCCGGAATACCACGCTTACTGGAGATGACCATTGCGACCTGTAAGGAGAGAAGAAACACAGGTTAGCAAGTAAAAGGCGAAGCAGCGCGGCACTTAGCGCATTACTTACCAAATCGTTGTGGGCTTCTTGCGCCATCCATACCGGCAGGTGCTCAATCCAACCAGCACGACACGCCAAATCTCCCGCTCACCTAGGGGGGGTAAAGAAAAGACATTCACCGCAAAGAAAGGAAGGCAAGGACCGTAACATACAAAGACTGCTGCAATAAGACCTACCCTAAAGTCACTTGAATGGGATCGCACCAGTGAAGTAACTCGGTCGCCCAAGCCCACTGAAGACTACGCACCCCAGCAAAGAAGGCAGGACGGAGACAACACCAAATATTACAATAAGGTAAGGAGAGGGCCATAGGGTTGAACTCAGGGGAGGATGGAGAAGACCGTACCAGATCTTCAATCCAGTCCTCCTGTGCTTTCAGGCCCGACTTCCATCGAAGGGACCACCCAGGATCGGGAAGAGGTTCCAGACGCAAATCAAGCAACCAGGGCTGAGTAGCGTCCCCGTGGATACCAGGTGAACATAACAGAACGTGAAGCCTCTAAAACATAATCCACCTGGGCGCCATGGAGACATCAGAAATTGACGAATTGGCTCAATTATTAGGACAGTTACGCGCCGAAGTTCATTCAGCCAGGCAAGAGACTAATGCCCTACACAGGGACCTAGTCGTAACGAAGGATCACACTGAGGAAATCACCAGGCAGTTACTACAATCACAGACCGGACAAACTTCATTGCCTGGAAATAATCCACCAGCACAAGCACCCGCCTTATCCACCACTCCAGTACAGATTACATCACCGGAACGATTCTCAGGCGACCCCAGGAAGTATGCTGTATTCATGAATCAGTGTCATCTTCATTTCCTCTGCAGACCTGGTGCATTCCCCAACGATCAGGCACGGGTAGCTTTTTTTTTTGTCATACCTAAGCGGAAGTGCAGCAGATTGGTCGGTGCCGCTTGTGAGTCATGATGATCCATTATTACATGACTTTGGGGGGTTCCAGAGGGAAATGGCGAAGCTCTTTGCTCGTCATACCCAAGAGCAAGCAGTTGACAATGAACTCTTGTCACTCCGGCAGGGGAATCAAAACTTAATAACGTACATTGCAATCTTCAATAGGTTACTTGCTGAAACTAGGTGGCCCGAAGACAAAAGAACCACATTGTTTCACTGAGGCCTACGAGGAGAATTGAAGGACGTTCTGGCCCAGGTGGTTGATCCGCCTAGAGACTGTAGCGAATTTATCAACCTGGTTGTGCAACTAGATCACCGATTACAAGACCGGAAGGCAGATCGGTCCAGGTCAGACACTCGGGCCGTGTATGTGCGGCCTAGGGATAGTGCTTCACGCATGTCTGAAAACACTGTAGAACCCATGCAAATCGGAGGTATACGACCACCGTTAACAAAAGCAGAAAGGGACAAGAGAAGGCAACAGCAGCTATGTTTGTATTGCGGAAAACCAGGACCCTTCCTAAAGGACTGCCCAGTGAAGCCTCCAAGAAGAACCGTAGGGGCCACAGAGAAGGATGAGAGCAAGGAGTCGGAAAACTACCCAGCTCGACAAATGTAGAGGTCAGTTTGTCGAGTGAGAAGAAAGAGCCACCGACCTCACACTTTGCAATACCAGTAATCCTAATCAATCAACCATCTAGGATGCATGCCCTTGAGGCATACATAGACAGCGGAGCAGTTGGGAATTACATTGATCAAGAACTGGCAGCAAAGATGCGGCTTCCCTTATGTTTCAAGCCAAAAACAGAGAAGGTAACCACTGTGGATGGGACAGAAATTGCTTCCAGACTAGTAACCCAATGTACAGCAGGAAAAACCCTGGTGTGCCAGGATGGACACCACACCTGGAATCCATTTCCTTCTATCTCATCAAGGCACCTCAGTTCCGGCTAATATTAGGGATGCCATGGTTAGTTGCTCACTATCCTCAGATAGACTGGCGTGCAAGGAAATTGACCTCCCCCGATGACTGCGCTCCTACCTGTTATTATGAAGAGAAACCCACTTTCAGCATCTCTGAGATTCCTAGAACAGCGACATCAACACTTGGTGCGACTAGCACTCTCCCGAGAGAATATCAAGATTTCCAGGATGTGTTCCAGAAGGAGAAAGCTAACGCACTACCGCCGCACAGGCCCTAAGACTGCCAGATTGACCTCATACCTGGTGCGCAAATCCCTTGTGGCAGATTCTATGCACTCACAGAACCAGAAAACCTGCTTTTGAATTCCTATCTAGACCAGTACTTGGCAAACGGGTTTATCCGCCCATCTAAATCACCGGCAGCCAGTCCCTTATTCTTAGTACCAAAGAAGGAAGGGTACTTGAGGACCTGCATAGACTATCGCGCATTAAACCGGATCACCGTGAAGAATTGTTACCCCCTGTCACTCATTCCCAAAATGATAGACCATGTCAAGGATGCCCAGATTTATACCAAGCTAGACCTCAGAGGAGCGTACCACCTGGTCTGAGTTAAAAAAGGAGATGAATGGAAAACCGCCTTCCGTACCAAATATGAGTTGTATGACTACCAGGTAATGCCTTTTGGACTTTGCAACACTCCCACGGCGTTCCAATACTTCATGAACGATGTCCTACGGGAATTAATCGATGTTTTCACCTTGGGCTACATTGATGACATCCTAGTGTATTCAGCCTCGAGACAAGATCACGTCAAGCACGTCCGCTCCGTTCTCACCAAACTCCGCCAACATCGACTATATGCGAAACTTGAAAAATGCATTTTTTAACGTAAATGAAGTGGAATTCCTTGGTTTCATCCTCACTCCAAAAGGCATCAGAATGGATGTACACAAAGTGGATGCCATTCTTAAGTGGCTGTTAGGGAGAATTCTCTGTTTAGGCTGAATTTCCTAACCTAGTGAGTCCTCTGGAGTTTGTTTTTTTCTCTCCTGCCAAGAGTGAGACTCTTTTTCCCACTCTTGGACATGATTAATGGTATTCCTTTGACTGTTAATGTGTTTTATGGGCTATGGGGTCCTTTACTCCATAGGGTCTCATGTGTTTTTTTACTATGTGTGTTACACAGCACCCTCCGTGCAGTGGCACAGGGGTGTAATACTGACACCCCACCATAGACTCCATACCCTGGGACTGACTACTGTCTCCCAGGGCATGTAAAGTCACCATTGGCTTTACTAGTCCCAAATTATGAACAGAAACCAGTACAAACCATCATATTGTGGACGTACTGGTCGGGGCAATTCGATTGCCCCGGAGTCTGTTAGTCGAGGGGGCACGTCTCCGTCCCCCCTGATCGAGTTTTGGCTGGTGGCAGTGGATACTACTTTTTATATTCGACCGCAAATATATCCCTATGGGATTTTCCCATTGTTCGAGGCTACCAACTTTAATTATTTAATTCATAGCCTCGAACATAACGCCGGTTTATTTATTTAATAATAATTCGCCGGTTGGTATTTTTTGCCAGGACTAGATTCAAAAATGGCGTTTGTGTTCTCTTCTGTGACTCCAACCCAAGTTGAGCTCTTTGTTCCACTTTTGGCGGGCTTCTCCACAGAAATCTCCAAAAGTGGTGCCACTCTATCTGGCTACCACAGGGGGTGTGGGAGTGGGTTTAGGCACCCTGGACTGAGTTATCTTGGTAACTCAAGTCGCACTCTTGTGTGATTGGCCCAAGTGGTGAGCCGGCCGGCTCACCACTTAGCATGTTTGAGTGACAGCTAGGCTGAGTGAATGGGGGTGTGCTGCACAAAAGCAGGGCTTTGGGGACGAACTTCAGAAGTCGCCACAGGACCTGAGAATCCGACGAGGGAGAAGCTGAGCTGACCTGCTACGACGACACCACCGGTGGAGCCCTGCGGAACCGACTCACCACTTCCCGACGACAGAGAAGATCTCTCGACTGGAGTGTCTTCTTCCCCTGACTGGTGGGCACAACCAGTTTACCTTCTTTTTCTCGCATCCCAGGACGTCTTGTGGTCGAATTGCCCGTGCCAAGCACCCCGGCAACCGGATAGCCACTTACCACTGGGCCGCAAACCAAAGGAACGCTCCTTTTAACTGAGAACTCTGTGGCTGGTTTCTTTCCTGGCAGTGCAACGGACTCCTGTCTTCCTCCCCGACGAGATCCTCTCTTCCCCCGGACGAAGCACCGACTTGCATCCGCTGCCAGGAACAACTGCCCCCGCTGGAGCATTCTCACCACTTTAAGGTACCGTGTCCGCCAGGCCTCCCTTTCTAAAGATTGCTACAAGGTAATAATAATCCCTTAACATTCTGGGCTGGGCTGGCCGCCTTGACCATCTAACTGGTCCCTTTCTTTTGGTCCAACTCTTTCTGAACCTTTTTCGAGACTTTTGTGCACTTTGCAACCGTGTGACCTTGGACACATTTCGTTCTGATCCTCTTAAAGTGGATCCGGCCTTCTGAACCCTAACTTCACGGTTTTACTTTGCCTTCCTCTCTTGTTGTGTTCTTGTAAAAGTGTTGGGATCTGTTTGAAAACATATTCTCTGCTTTTCTCTCCCTTTAAAAACAAATTATTAGAGTGCCATCTGCTTTAAGCGCTCACCGCTGGCTGAAAATAAGTGGGGCATTTACTTTAGACTTGTCTAATATTCTTTTAAGGGAGTGTATATCTTTTAGTGACCGTGTTTTTGAACTGCTTAATATTAGTTCCTGTGTGTTTTACTTGATGTGGTTTTAAATAAATAATTATATCTCTTTTACACCAAGCTCTGGTCAGTGTTTGCTTGTTCTACTGTGTTCTTTTGACCTATTGTGAATACTCTGTATACTGCCTAACTCTTCTTGAGGGAAGTCTGACTGCTCAGCCACAGCTACCAAGTGAATCTGTGTGGTACAGACTGCTACCAAGTGGGTTTACTGCCAAACACCTGTAGTCTTAAATCTTTTGCAGTGGTCCCAGAGGGAACTGCACAGGTCTCTGCCTAACAGTGGCCTTCTCCAACTTCGTTAAAAGGGGTCCAGAGCATGCTGGGTTTTTTCTGAACTTTTACCGCTGGTTCATCCCAGACTTTTCTCAAATTGTACATCCGATTACGTTACTACTACGAAAAAACTATAAAAAATTCATGTGGACAGAAGAAGCCGAAAGAGCCTTTCCAGAGCTTAAGAGGAGATTAATTTCTGCTCCAATCCTACAACACCCCCGTCCAGACCTCACTTACATCGTGGAAACAGATGCCTCCAGCATGGCGATGGGGGCTGTTCTGTCAGAAAAGGACCCTGAAACCGCGTGGCCTTCTTGTCGCAAAAGTTTTCACCTCCTGAACTCAATTATGCCATCACCGACAAGGAGCTCCTGGCCATTAAATCCGCTTTCAGAGCATGGCGACATTATCTCCTAGAGGCCAGACATACGGTCACAGTAATCACAGACCATCGGAACCTGCAATACGTGAAAACAGCAAAAGCTCAATCCTCACGTCAGCTACGGTGGGCCATTTTCTTCGCCGAGTATGATTATGTAATCACTTATCAACCAGGAGTAAGGAATGGGAAGGCTGATGCCTTATCTCGCATGGGCATTGACGAAAAGGTATATGCAACTCCAGATTCGGTAGCCATCATTCCTGAAGACAAGCTCTTAGGCCTCACGACAGCTTTGACACAAACCGAACTCCGAAACGAGATCCAATGTGTAATTAGTCCTAATATCTTGCTGGAATGGTGTACTCGAGGAGAACAATACACCATTAAGGGCCAGTTGCCATATTTTAGAGAACGTATATATGTTCCTAAAATGGAACTACAACAGCAAATCATTTCGGATTACCACAATTCTCTGATAGAGGTTCACCCCGGAATAGCCAAAACCCTAGCCAAAGTGAAACGCAACTATTGGTGGCCTACTTGGCGTCAAGATGTCCTCCAGTATGTTCAGTTGTGTGGTGTGTGTGCACAAAACAAATCGCAAAAGCAGAAACCAGCTGGCCTTCTGCAACCATTGGAAATTCCTCCTGCACCATGGCACACACTTTCTCTCGACTGCATTACAGACTTGCCTCCCAGTCAAGGATTCAACACTATTTTGGTAGTAGTAGACTTGTTTTAAAAAATGGAACACTTTATCCCTTTCGAAGGCCTCCCTGATGCATCCAGTTTAGCAAAGGTGTTCCTGGAAAATATTATTAAGCTACATGGTTTCCCATCGGTCCTGGTCTCTGATCAAGGCAGCCAGTTTGTGTCCAACCTTTGGAAAAAATGCTGTTCTATGGCTCAAATCAACATCCGATTATCCACCAGCCACCAGCCCCAAACGGATGGGCAAACATAAAGAACCAATCAGACCCTCGAGCAATACTTGTGGTGCATGCTGCATAAGGTGGAAGGGACTTGGAGAGATTTGTTATGGATAGCAGAATATGCTTACAACAATTTGTTGCATTCCAGCACAGGACAAACCCCTTTCTACACCCTATACGGCAGACACCCACGTTTGTTTGTTTGTTTATTTATTTGATATAGCGCGCAAAACCCAGAGGTAACAGGGCGCAACAGAGAACAGAGGAGTAAGTATACATAAAGACTTGGTTACAGGGTAGGAAACAGTTGAATGGTGAGCAGAGCATTACATTACTTACAGGGTCTGTTAAGTAGGCATATATACAAATATACATACAGTATTGTACATTTAGCAGGTCAGTTTATATACATATAGACAGTGAGGTAGGCTAGGGGCATTGTTCAGTCATGGGATCGTTGGAGCGTAACCAGGTGAGGGTGTTTCGCCTAAAACTGTAATAGGATTGGTCAGTTCTGATGTTGAGAGGGAGGGCATTCCAGTGTTGGGCTGCCACGTACGTCCGAACTAGACCTTCCTCCCAGTTTGGAAATGCCAGTGGTAAAAACTCTTAATACAACCATCTCTGAGGCCTTTAAAAGGGCAACAGAGCATCTAATCAAAGCCAATCACAAACAAAAGAAATTCGCTGACCAACACCGAAGAAAGGCCCACGACTATCAAGTAGGAGACCAGGTTTGGCTAGCAGCAAAATACATACCCATAAAAGGAACCCAGACCTTCCGTCCTCGCTATCTGGGACCCTATTCCATCAAATCCATCATCAACCCAGCAGCTGTCAAGTTAGCATTACCAGCCAATATGCAAATCCACCCGGTGTTCCACGTCTCACTCCTGAAACTGGTACAACCCGGTACACGGGTTATGACACCACCAGAACCTGTGATAGTTGATGGGGAACCAGAGTTCGAATTAAAGGAAATCTTGGATTCTAAATTAACCAGGTCCAAATTATATTTCGAAGGGATTGTGTCCTCCGACGTATTCCTTATCTTTGATGTTATCCATTCCAGCTTGCTGGCCTCGGAAATGTATTCAGTAGAGGGCGCTGCGTGTCAACGTCCCTCGAGTTGGTGTCCCTTGACAGCCTCCGTATCAGCGCTGACTTTATTGTGCGTATAAATAGACTCGCGCAGCGTCCGTTGCTCAGTTCCGTTTTTCCACGCTTCGTGGGCCTCGGAAACGTGTCGCTCAGTTCTTTTCCTCAGGAAGATTCTGTTTATTCTCCGAAGATATCAATCTAAATTCGATGGCTTCTTCATCCGAACCATCGACCCCACGGTCCGATTTCAAAAAGTGTCGTGACTGTGGGAAGAAAATGTCGTTGATGTTTGTGGTGCCTAGGATCGGAGCATCACTGTTCGGAATGCGAGGACTGTATGTCCATGACGGCGAAAGCCTTGAAGGAGCGTAAGGGGAAGCTAGAAAGAGGTAATACTCTTAAAACTTCTACTCCCTCGAAAGTTTCTTCGGCAGAGTCGAGACATTCGTCTCCTCGTCGTTACAAGAAACCTTTCCGTTCAAGGTCTCGAAGCTGTTCCCATCAGTCTTCGACATCAAAACACTCAAAGAAGAGGCGTTGTAGATCTCCCTCTTCTTCTTCTTCTTCCTCTACCTCCCCAGAAAGGGTCACCTGCCCCACGAAACACAGCACTTCAGCTAAGTGGGAGGAATTCCGTAAGAAAATGCTTAGCGGCCTCGACCCCCTGGGAGATGTCTAAAGGTGATACCCTGGGTGCAAAGCCCGAAAAGTCAAAACACTGCGAGTCATTGAACCCGGCAAGAGAAACTGCCCGAGGGCGTCATGAACCCTCGAGTAAAGGCAGTAAGACCGCGTCATCGACATCGTCGCCAAAGGTTGCTTCGACGCATAAATAGGTTACATTGACGTTGTCTTCGATGCCACTGTTGACTCCGATAAAGGACAGACCTACAACTGTCACTACATCTCAGACAGTAGAGGTGTAGAGGATTTCGACCATTACATCGAGGATGCCGTCGACAATTTTGACGACACTGAGTAGGATCACAATCCTCTCGGGTACATCGAGGTCTTTTCAAACTTTTTCGATGCCCTTTTCGGGATTGTCGAAGCCTTTGACTTCCACTTCGACAACCTCAACGTTTTCTCAGCCAGTGACAACCAGTTTGGCTCCTTCTGCTTTAGAAATGGGTTTTAAACCATATCCTAGATCTGACTATTTTAGAGCCTTGTCCTCTATATATGAGGAAGGGGAGGATTCCGACCATGAGACCCTTTGGGTTACAAAGGACTACAACACCCATCCCAGAGGAATTAATCTCTGAAGAGAACAGGTTAAAAGACCTTCAGGACTCTCTACATGAGGAATGTGGTTTAGATACTTCTCCAGAAGTAGAGTTTGCTAAACCAGACCCTGGGGAGCATGCTGAGACCCCTTATAGGGCTCTGATGACCAAGATAGTTGAATTCATGGGGTGGTCTACACCTACACCTTCTTTTCAACAGGATGACCTTACTGATATTTTAGATAAAGGTCCTCAGGAGGATCCTGTAGTTCCCTTTCATGCTGCCCTGCAGAGAAAGATCTCTGCAAATTGGGAAACTCCTGAAGTTATCCTGGCAGTGAACAAGAAACTTTCTGCTAAATACAGGGTATCTGCTTCAGATCCAGGATATTTGAGCATGCATCCAACTCCAGAGAGTTTGGTTGTACAGGCAGCAACTTCATCAAATAGTAGGTCTGCATACCCTACTATTCCACAGGACAGGGATGATAAAAGATTTGATGCCATGTCAAAGAAGGTCTTTTCGGCATGTAGCATGGCGCTTAAATCTATTAACGCCACTTGCATGCTAGCAAGATTCAGCCATACACTTTGGGAGTGTGCTTCATCTGCGGCTGACTGCCTCCTGGAAGGAGAGGAAAGGGAAGCATGCTTAAACATCATCAGGGATGGAAAGGATGCAATGTGCGAATCCCTTCAAACAGGCATTGATTCTGCTGACAGTATCAGCAGGGCCATGGCGACAAGTACAACAATCAGCAGATTTGCGTGGTTGCGGAAGTCTGGTTTTGCTCCAGATATACAAGCTAGACTTTTGAACATGCCCTTTAACAGCACTTCTTTATTTGGTAAGAAGGCTGATGACAGCCTGAAGAGAGTACAAACATCCAAGGCAGCGGCAAAATCTTTTGGGGCTGCAATCCGGCTGTTAGGAAGAATTCTCTGGTTAGGCTGAATTCCCTAACCTAGTGAGTCCCCCAGCAGCTTTGCTGGATTTTCTGGGTTTATTTTTTTTCTCCTGCCAAGAGTGAGACTCTTTTACCCTCACTCTTGGACATGTTTGGAGTGTGTTTCTTTGGTTTGCCTTGTGTTGAATGGGCTATGGGGTCTTTTACTCCATAGGGCCTCATGTGTTTTTGTGAGATGGGTTACACAGCACCCTCAGTGCCGTAACCCAGGGGTGTCCTAGGGACCCCCCAACATAGACTCCATACCCTGGGACTGACTACTGTCTCCCAGGTTCTGTAAAGTCACCATTGACTTTACTAGTCTCAAATCCTGAACAGAACCAGTACAAACCATCATATTGTGGACGTACTGGCCGGGGCAATTCCATTGCCCCGGGGTCTGTTAGTCGAGGGGGCACGTCTCCGTCCCCCCTCATCGAGTTTTGGCTGGTGGCAGTGGAAACTACGTTTTATATTCAACCGCGAATATTTTCCTATGGGATTTCCCATTGTTTTAGGCTAATACCTTTATTTATTTATTTATTTACGGTAGCCTTGAACATACCGCCGGGTTATTTCTTTATTATTATAACTCCGGTTGGTATTTTTTGCCAAAACTTGATTCTAAAATGGCGTTGGTGTTCACCTCTGTAACTCTGACCCAAGGTGGAGCCCTTTGTTCCACTTTTGGCGGGCTTCTCCACAGAAGCCCTCCAAAGTGGTGCCACTCTGTCTGGGGTACTTAGGAGGGGTGGAGGGGGATTTAGGCACCCTGGACTGAGTTACCTTGGTAACTCAAGTCGCACTCCGTCCTGATTGGCCCAAGTGGTGAGCCGGCCGGCTCACCACTTAGCATGTTTGAGTGACAGCTAGGCTGGGTGAATGGGGGTTGCTGCATAAAAGCAGGGCTTTGGGGACTGGAACTTCAGAAGTCGCCACAGGACCTAAGAATCCGAAGAGGGAGAAGCCGAGCCGACCTGCCGAGACGACACCACCGGTGAAGCCCTGCAGAACCGTCTCACCACTTTTCCCGACGACAGAGGAGATCTCCCGCCGGAGAGTCTCCTTCCCTTAACTGGTGGGGACAACCAGTTGCTGCCTTCTTTTCGCCGTCCCGAAGCATCTCGTGGCCGCCTTGCCTGTGCCAAGCACCCTGGCAACCGGGATACCACTTTTTACCTCAACCGCGAAAGAGGGGTAAACTCCTTTGTGACCGGAAAACTCCACGGCTGGCCTCATCCCTGGTAGTGCAACGACCTGCAGCTTTCCTCCACGTTGAGATCACCTCTTCCCCTGGACGACGCCGCGACTTGCACCCACTACCAGGAACAACTACCACCGCTGGAGGATCCTTTCCACGTTTAAAGGTACTGTGTTCCGCCCGGCTTCCCTTGCCACCGATTGTACGGGGTAGATTTAGCCCTCGGCTCTCGACCCTGGGTAAGCCTGGGACACCCTAACTAAACTTTTTCTAAAATCAGTAAAACCTTTTCTACTCACCTGCAAAGACTTGTGACATTGTGTGATCTTGGGCATATTTTCGCCTGGCTCTCTCTAAAGCGGGCCACAAACCAATTCTCCTTGTTCCACAGTCGACTGCCTTTGCTAACCTTATGGGGAAAGTGTTTTACCTTGCTGCTTTCCCTCCCTTTTCTAATAACTTGTTGGAGTGCCATCTGACGTTAAGCGCTCACCTCTGTTTGGAAATAAGTGGTGTTAACTTAGACTTGTCCAACAAATGACTAGGGATGTACATATAAGTGATAGTGACTGTGTTTTGACTTTCTTATCTTTTCTATTGTGCTAGTGTAATGTATGAGTGTACCTTTAATAAATAAGTTTATACTTTTACACCTAGCTCTGGTCAGTGTTTGCTTGTGCTACTGTGCCTCTGTACCTATTATGTATTCTCTGTATACTGCCTAACTCTTCTTGAGGGAAGTCTGACTGCTCAGCCACAGCTACCACAGTGAATCTGTGTGGTACAGACTGCTACCAAGTGGGTTTACTGCCAACACCTGTAGACTTAAATCTTTTGCAGTGGTCCCAGAGGGAACTGCACAGGTTTCTGCCTAACACCGGCAGACTCCGAATCGCCCCTCAGGAGCTTCCTGGAGGGGTAGGTCCTTTCGCTTTTACTCCACATTCGGAAAAGGCAAAGGACAGCTAGATCAAAGGGGCCAGAAACTATTCACCCGTGGTGGGCGGGGAAAAGGTACAAAAGCCACACCAACGGGTGCCACTTTACCCTCGGCATCTGCGTCAGCCGCTTCAAAACCCCTCTGAGGTCTCCCCTCACAAGACACCAGTAGGGGGCAGGTTAACTCAACATCTGGCAGAATGGCAGGCTATTACGTCAGATGCTTGGGCATTGGAGACAGTTGCCCAAGGTTACTGCCTGCCCTTCCTACGCACCCCCTCAGTCATCCACCGGGGAACAACTCTTTGAAGTTTTCAGATCCGCTCCTTATGCAGGAGATTATAGACCTGCTAGAGAAGGGTGCCATGGAGCCGGTACCCGTAGCGGAGAGGAACAAAGGTTGGTATTCCCCCTACTTCCTAGTACCAAAGAAGGACGGAGGACTGAGACCCATCTTGGACTTGCGAGAATTGAACAAATTCCTCAGAAAACACAAGTTCAAGATGGTAACTCTTTCTCAGATCCTCCAGGCCCTCCAGCTTCAGGACTTGTTGGTATCTCTAGACCTTCAGGATGCTTATTTCCATGTGCCAATCCATCTCAAACACAGGAAATACCTGAGGTTCGCAATTGGCAACTCTCACTATCAATTTCGAGTTCTGCCATTTGGGCTGACCTCCGCCCCGAGAGTCTTCACCAAGCTAATGTCGGTAGTGGCGGCAAGTCTAAGGAGGGAAGGGATCCATGTCTACCCCTACCTGGACGATTGGTTCATCAGAGCAGTATCTTCGGAACAAGCTCAGATCCAGCTAAATTATGTCTGCCACTTCCTTCACAAGCTGGGCTTCTCCCTCAACTTAAGTCACAGAGGATACCATCACAGAGACTCCAGTTCATTGGAGCGGTCCTGGACACTTCCCTGGGGAAAGCTTCGCCACCAGAGGTGAGGGCTCAAGATATTCTGCAGATGGTCAACAAGTTTCAAAATGCCCAACGTCTTCTAGCCTTCGACTTTTTGAGGTTGCTAGGCCTCATGGCATCCTGTATCTTCCTAGTGCCATAGGCTCGCCTGAGAATGAGATCCCTCCAGTGGGCACTAAGAACCCAATGGTCGCCATTCTCAGGAAGAATGTCCGATCTCCTTCAAGTCCCGGACAGAGTAGCTCGATACCTTCAGTGGTGGGCCTGTCGGGAGAACATTTTCAAAGGAGAACAGTTTTGGCAACCATGGCCGGAGATAACCGTAGTCATGGATGCCTCACTCACGGGGTGGGGAGCCCATGCCAACGACTTGACCATCGGCGGTCGTTGGTCTCCATCGGAGTCCAGACTACATATCAACCTGTTGGAGCTGAGAGCAATCAGACTAGCGCTGAAAGCTTTTCTGCCATCAGTACAGGGGAACAATGTCCTGATAATGACAGACAACACAGTGGCCATGCACTACCTCAACAAAAGAAGAGGCGTAGGGTCACTGCCACTGTGCAGAGAGGCAATGCAGCTCTGGTTTTGGGCTATTCAAGAAGGAATCTCTATCGGCAGTTCACCTAGCCGGAGAGAAGAACTTGGCGGCGGACTCTCTGAGCAGGCAGAGCACAGTCTCCCACGAGTGGGAGCTAGCTCAGGAAGTCCTTCAAGAGATCTTCGCCCTTTGGGGAACCCCTCAAGTGTATCTGTTCACCACCAGCATCAACAGGAAGTGCGATCAGGTCTGTTCAAGGGAATTTCCCCCGAGAGGAGCTCTAGGGGACGCGTTCGTAGTAGACTGGGAGTTTCCACTTCTGTACGCGTTTCCTCCAGTCCCTGTCATTCCTCAAATGATCAGGAGGTTGAGAAGATTCTGGAAAACTAGGATCCTAATTGCCCCGGATTGGGCCAGGAGAACATGGTACCCGGACCTTCTGGAGATGTCCCTCTGCCCTCCAATTCGTCTTCTGCAAAGGGAGGATCTTCGCTCGCAGAAGTGAGGTCAGGTTCTCCATCCAGACATCAGAACCCTCAACCTTCATGCTTGGTTTCTGAAAGGTTGAGATACAAGGATTGGGATCTCCCGGATGACGTCATGGAGGGGTTGCTTTCATCTACAAGGCCAGCAACAAAAACTTCATACCGCTGCCGTTGGAACAAATTCTGCAGCTGGTGTAGAGAAAAGAATATCGAACCCTTCTCATGCAGTACATCAATGGTGTTATCTTTCTTACTCTACTTAGCAAATTCAGGTCTTCAAGTTGCTACGATCAAGGGTTACTTCGCAGCGCTGTCAATCTTTAAGCGCACTGCGGAGGAGCCTTCATATTTCAAATTACCCCTGGTAATCCAATTCCTGAAAGGGTTAACTAATGTTTTTCCCCCAAAGCATTTTCAAGTTCCATTGTGGGACCTAAATCTAGTCTTACATTTTCTGATGGGTACTCCTTTTGAATCACTCCATTTTTGTTCATTAAGGTTTCTCACCCTTAAAACAGTATTCTTAGTGGCTTTAACATCTGCCAGAAGAGTTAGCAAATTACAAGCTCTATCTTGCAAACCTCCTCGTACAACCTTTCATAAAGACAAGGTTGTTCTACAAGTGAAGCCTAATTTTCTCCCAAAGGTGGTCTCTGAATTCCACATTACGCAGAAAATAACTTTACCTTCATTCTATCCTCCTCCCCACCCAGGGAAAGAGGAAGAGAGGTTACATAGGCTGGATCCAAGCCGTGCCTTGAGTTTTTATATCAGCAGACTTGCTAGGATAAGGCAAGCAGACCAACTGTTTGTAGGATATGCAGGACTCAAATTAGGATTGCCAATCACGAAACAAACCATTTCAAGATGGATTATTTTAACCATTCTAGAATGCTACAAATTGGCAGGGAAAGAACCCCCTCAACATTTTAGGGCTCATTCAACCAGAGGTATCGCAGCCTCTTCGGCTCTCCAAAGAGGGGTTCCGATTCGAGACATTTGTGCGGCTGCCACATGGTCGTCCGCACATATCTTTACAAGATTTTACAGCCTGCATTCCTCCTCTAGCCAGGAGACAAAATTTGGGAAAGCGGTGTTACATTCTGTACATCCTTAAAGGGAAATATTCCAATTTTACCCCACCTTCTCTTTACATCACAGCTATGGGAGTCTATCAAAGATAAGGAATACATCGGAGGACACAATCCCTTCGAAGAACTAGTTACTTCTTACCTTGTAACGTTCTTTCGATGGGATGTTCCACCGACGTATTCCTTATCGCCCCTCCCATCCATCCCCGCAGTAAAACTTCCCTTGTAGTTGCAGCTTACGCTCCTTCAAGGTCAATAACCAATTCATGCACAGCTAATTTTAAGCTTCAAAACGGAACTGAGCAACGGATGCTGCGCAAGTCTATTTATACGCACGATGACGTCGGTGCCGATACGGAGGCTGTCGAGGGACACCAACTCGAAGGACGTCGACGCGCAGCGCCCTGTACTGAAAAACTTTCCGAGGCCAGCAAGCTGGAATGGATAACATCAAAGATAAGGAATACGTCGGAGGAACATCCCATCGAAAGAATGGCGCCAGGCTGATATTCAGTATAAGGAACATCCTTGAAGGGTACTACTTTTCCTTGGGCCTGCAGCCAACATGGAGACACCCTCACAGTCTAGTTCCCTAGAACTAGACTATGCGGTATAGTGTTTTGGGTGTGGTAGCCTGGGACTACTTTACATGGACTACTTTGCTGGGAGGCTATTTAAACCACACACAAGCAACAGAACACGCTTCGCGTTATTCTGCAGCCTGCAGCGTAACGCTCACCATGCCCAGTGTCCTTGATACCGGCAATCATCGGAGCAACGAGCCTGTAGAGGAGAAAAAGGAACATCATTAATAGACTCTGACCTGCGAACACCATCCTGTATCCGCCCGACGCTTGTCCATGCTTCTGCTATTCGCGGTCGCCCATCCAGTAATCAGCATCTTCTGTACACCGCGTACTCACCGGAACAAAGCAACCTGAAGTGAGAGAGAGAAAGGCAACGTTAGAAAAGGTTACTTACGGCGTAATCTTCAGTCATCACGAGAACCTCGCCTGGTTGGCCACCTCTTTGCCGGCATCGTTCCTGAATACCATGCTTACTGGAAAAGACCATTGCGACCTGTAAGGAGAGAAGAAACACAGGTTAGCAAGTAAAAGACGAAGCAGCGCCGCGCTTAGCGCGTTACTTACCAAATCGTATTGCGCTTCTTGCGCCATCCATACCGGCAGGTATTCAATCCAACAAGCATGACACGCCGAATCTCCCGCTCACCTAGGTGGGGTAAAGAAAAGACATTAACCGCAAAGAAAGGAAGGCAAGGACAGTAACATACAAAGATTGCTGCAATAAGACCTACCTTAAAGACACTTGAATGGGCTCGCACCAGTGAAGTAACACGGTCGCCCAAGCCCACTGAAGACTATGCACCCCTGCAAAGAAGGCAGGACGGAGAGCATGCCAAATATTACAATAAGGTGAGGAGAGGGCCATAGGGTCGAACTCGGGGGAGGTGGGAGAAGACCGTACCAGATCTTGAATCCAGTCCTCCTGTGCTTTCAGGCCCGACTTCCATCGAAGGCACCATCCTGGATCGGGAAGAGGTTCCAGGCGCAAATCAAGCAACCAGGGCTGAGTGGCATCCCTGTGGATACCAGGTGAGCGTAACATTCACCTACTCCATAGGCATCATCTTTCTACTGTGTCTTACACAGCACCTTTAGTGCAGTGACACAGGGTTGTCTTTTTTTTCAGACTTCCCACTTTAAACTCCATTTTCTGGGACTGGCTAATGTCTCCCAGAACATGTAAAGTTGCCATTGACTTTATTAGTCTTTTTAAATTCACAGGACCAGTACAAACTATCTTACATAGAGTACTGGAAAGGGTCAATAGTTATCCCTTTTTGTCTGTCTCTCATGGAACATTATTTCGTTCCCCTTTCTTTAAGATTTGGCTGGTGGCAGTAGTATCTACCCTTTTTTCCCTACTGCGGTCTATGTAAATAGCATTGGTACTGTTTTAGGCTAAGTTAGTAGCCTTGAACTTAAATCCGCTGGACCACATTTACTTTTATTTGGTCCTGGCTGGGTTTATTCGCCATTTCTTTTTGTAAAGGTCTTTCTCGTGTTTTACTCTGTGCACCAAACCAGGTTTGGTTCCTTTGTTCGCCGTCCTTTGGCGGGCTTCTGCACAAAAGCCCTCCTTAGGCACCTGAATGTCTGAGGGGGACAGGATGTGATGGAGGAGTTTGAGACTCCCTGCACAGGGTATCCTTAGAGACCCATGTTGCACTCTGTATGAATGGCTGTGGTGACTGTCCCGCCAGGACAGCCACCTTGCTGTGTGATTGACCGCCAGGCTGTGTGAATGGGGGAAAACTGCATGAAAAGCAGGTCTCTGGGACTTGGAAGGCAGAGTCGACCACTGAATCAAGAGATCCGAATAGAAGCTGAAAGAAGAGGACCACTACCACGACTGAACCTCCCAGTGAAGCCCTGCTGCGGGTCCGAATCTCCAAACTTCGACGACAGAGAAGATCTGCAAGGAGTCGTCTTCCCTTGAGTTGGTGGGTGAGCTGGTGGGACCAACCAGTTCGCCAAACACCAAGCAAGGCCTCCCCACCCTGGTCGAATTTGCTGTGCACAGCTGCAGTGAACCGGATAGCCAGGACGACGGACCCTGTTTGGGTTTTAAGGAGCGCACCTTTTATTTGTTGCTTTGTTCTGCTGCTGGTTTGTTCCCTGGGCAGTGCAGGACCCTCCAGTCTTCCTACTTTGTGTCAGTCCGTCCGACAGTTGCTTCAGGAACCGTGAACCTGCAGGATCTGCCAGGAACTTCTGCCTCAGCTACAGCCTTCTTCTTCATTTAAAGTACTGTTCTAACCCGGTTGTTCCGTCCGACCGCAGTGAAAGTGTTTGAAATTTTTCACCAATCCGAGGGCTTGTCCTTCTTTACTCTGTCAAATAACTTTTCTTCCGACCAACTTCATTTCGAACTCTTGGCAAAGACTTAACCGCGAGCTACACTGAACTGTGTGATCCTCTGCAAAGACTCTGAACCGTTAACATTGGCCCAGGCCTATTGATTTGAATCCTCATTGTAGCAAGCCTTTTCTAGATTGCCCTGCCTACCTACTTGTTGGTGCTGATTAATTTTTGTATAACCTTGTCGTTCCCTCCCTTTTTAAATTGCCAGAGTGCCATTTTGCTCACACTTCATTTTGAGCTTAACTTGTCCAGAATCCATAGGGTGTTGTGTAGTGTATTAAGATTGTTATTTTCTGCTGCTTTACCTATGGAACTGTTTCACAAATGAATGTGTAAATAAATGTGTATTCTTTTACTCAGAAACCTTGAGTCAGTTTTTGTTTGAACCATAGTAATTGTTGTCCTTTGTGTAACTATTGATACTGCTCACTTTACTCTTGAGATAAGTCTGGCTGCTCAGCCATCGCTACCACTTTATTGTGAGGTACAGGCTTGTACCAAAGGTGAATGTGTACTGCCACTTGTAGCCTTAATTGTGTGTGGTGTTCCCAAAGGGCACTGCATATGATTCTGCCTAACACTCCCTTGCCTCATCGCTCCCTGAAACACCTGTGTATGGGCGCGATATAAATAAAATTTCATATCATAAACCCCGAGATTGCCGAACGAAGAACGCCAACTGAAGCTGACACAGCCAAAGGAGGCAGAAGGCATTGCAGAGTTTGTGCAGCAGGAAGTGGCATTGTTACCGGTGGGGGAAGAAGTCCTGTCACTTGGGAATTTAGATCCCAATGCGATGCAAACCACTCCGGTGCAGAAGCAGAGACCGCACAGAGCTGTCAGAGCTCCAACGAAGCGCCTCGCAGACTACTACACATATGTGGCAGCTGGCAGCAGAGGCAGCGGAACACAGCCACCAAAGAAACTGAGATGACACAGAAGACCAGGGAGTTGGCCTAATACAACGCTGCGGCGCTCTGCACTGGATGTTGGGTTATGCCCAATAGATGTGACAACGGAACGTATAAAGTGAAGTGGCAACAAGGGCGCAATTCCCCTTTCAAGGGATAAATATCCTGGGGAACCCTGTAACCCACATTGCCACCCGCGAAAAGGTTATGAAGGAGAGGAAAAGAGGCACCAAGGGCGCAATTCCCCTTTCAAGGCATACCTATCTGGGGAAACCTGTAACCCACATTGCCAACAGCCAAGAGGTTGCGATCAAGAAGACATAAGAAGGCAACCTGGTTGCAATCCTCCTTGTTAAGGAAATTGACAAGAACCCAGAGACTTTCAAAAGAGGCTATCATTGTACAACCTTTCTCACAAGGGATACTGGTGCGGAGAACACTGGAACAGTTATTGTCATTGAAAGTGCTTGTAGTGGTAGTTTATATTCCTGGCAGGAGAGTGAACCGGGAAAGGGATCATTAGTAGTTAATCCTGACAGGCGAGTATATCATGAAGGAATATGATACTTTCTTTTTGGAGAAGTGTTGTGACAAAAAGGTCTCTTTGAAAGAAGTTATTTGTGTTCTCATTTAGCACACTGTTAGATCACCAAAGGCAATAGTGTGCTTGCTATCTTGACAAGAGTATTTCAAGTGAAGAATAAGTGTGATTTGCAAAGTAGTGCCTTGAACTTTAAAGGAAACTATTGCTTTGGTTTATGAACCTGTGTTTTGTGGGATAGACATTTTTCCTTATCAAGAAGGATGCTGTGAAAGATAACAAGTGTTTGATTTTTTTAACACAAATTTGTGACAGACATTTGTATCATTCAATGGAAGCACGCAGTTGAAAGAAAAGACATTTTGTTTTGAACTGAATCACTCTTGGGTGAATCTGAACTTTGTCAAGGATTTTCCTGAACTGACCCAGGAGAAGGGAGTTCAACTCTGGTCATACAAGGAGTATGTGCTCAAATGTATATGTTTGAACTTTCATTCTGTTTGTGTAGAATGTGATGAATCAGAGATGATTCGCCCAGGAAACCTGGCCTGGGACCTTTCTCGTGTTGCCATGGAAAGGCAGACTGTTTCTGATCCTGGTCCTGCTGGTAGTGTTCTGCAGGAGGATCACATGAGAGGGGGAGTAGTTCGGGGGGAATGGTTTACCCTTGTTCAACTTCCCCTGAGATCCCAACCTTTTAATGGCCTATTCTGGGGTCGAAATTAAGATTGGATCAGCACTAGCTGAAAGCAGCTCCTGGGTAGTCGGCATTCACCAGTGACCAAGAGCTACAACTGGGAAACTAGGTGCTAGCACAAAGCGTTCCACAAATCTAACTACTGGAAACATATCATTTTGTCTATTATTTATGTCCACCTTGTGCTTTAAATATCATACGGAAGCATCCTAATGTTTATCTATGCATTTTCCCATAAGCACAGAGTTAAATTCACACAGGTATGTTTGTTTGGCATCAAAATAGCTCCTGGTAGTTGTTGGTGTCAAGCTAAATAGGCCCTTCTAGGGTAAAAGCAGGAGGTAATTAGCTCCCAGCTCCCCTCAATTTCGACCCATGCCTATTGCAAAGTAGAAGAAGTTAGACAAACTGATTTTTGCATTAGGGATTTCAAATCCCATAATCCCCAAAGTACTGTGAAAAAGAAGAGGGCTGAATAGGAACAAAATGCAGCTTGCTAATGGGGAGTGACCACACATGAGGGAGACTGGGAGGCTTAAAAGGCCACCTCAGGTTCAGGCCATTGGTGAGATGATGTTGCCGTAGGTGGACTAATTATGAACTCTCCACGTTGCAGCAGAAATAGAGACTGTAGGAGAAAGACGGTGCCGGGTCCACTGTCAAGTGGCGAGCAGTAGCCGGTCCTGAGAGGGTCTTTGCCTCCAGAAGCCTTATTTGCAAAGGTCGCGCCGCGGCAAGTGTCAGAGACGGAAGCGTGCCCTCTAGAGACCTGCTTTCCAGAGGCTTCGCAGCAGGAAGCAAAAGGAGAAGCTTTCCTCCCCACAAGACTGTCTCCGGTGGCAGGCAAGCACCAGAGAACCTTTGGAGCAACGGAAGCTCTGTGTGCAAGTGGCACGGGCAGCCGAGAGACTTAAACCAGCAGTTTGCCAGTTCACGAGGTGGAGCTGAAGCATAGGACCTGTGAACAGCGAGGGAAACGGATGCGCGCACCATTCCCACTGACAGTTATGGCTCCATGATCGCTCCCATGCTCGATGCAGGTACTTTAATGCGTAGGTGTGAAAAGAAGAAAAAAGGCAGTGTTGAATACCAAACTGGCAGAAAGCAGAGAAAACATTAAAATGTAAAACTAACTGACTGTGACTTTAAGTATGCAAGTTTATTTAAAACCCAGCAACAAGATGGGGCAATAATTCAAGAACTTAATTCAAACTACCATTACCCAAGCCAAAAGAAAGTAAAAGCAAGGCACTTTAAAACCAACAAACATTGCTAAAGTCAGGAGGGGGCAAATCAAAGACTCAAAGTGTGTAAAGCTTATGGCCCATGTTTGAAGAAGTACATAATAAAAGCTGGTATAAACCTACATTGCCAACACCAAGGAAGAAATAGAATGAAACCATATAATTGTCCATGTTTGTTTAATGAAGTGGGGAAACAAATGTGGCAGGAATGCCTCCCTTCAGGTAAAGGTTATTCAGAAGGAGACCAGCATATTTTAAAAAGGTTTTGGAAATCACAAAAGTGTACGAAACAGCACCAATGGGAATCTTGCCTTACCTGAATATTTGCTTACAACCTAATGTTTTAAAACAAGAAACACTGCAAAGTTGTTGTAGCAAACACTGCAAAGTTGTTGTAGCTCATCTTAACCACAGAGGCACTTGTTGTTTGTGAATTGCTAACCTGACAGGGGTGTATACCAGATCAGAGGTTGGGATAACATTTTATATTGTTCGGGCAGGGGAGTATACCTGAACAGAGAACTTTGAAGTAGTAGACCTGGCATGGACGTAAACCAGGTGGAAGTTGATGAAGTGCTGTAAAGTGGTGTTGGCAAATTATCCTAACAAACTTTCATTGCTGACGCAAGAACTGTATAAAACTGCTGCAGAAGTGTTTTATATCCTCAGAATTAATATGTTGTTGCAGAAGCATTCTGACAAAGACAATTTGTTAATACTGATGAATTTAGGAAATATTCTTGGTTTATGCAAAGAAGATTGTTTGAGTTCTTACTATTACAAGTGGAAGAGAAATAACTTTTTTTGAACAATTCTGAATTGTTGGAACTTTTGTTGTCAAGTTGGAGTTAAAAAGAACTGTGTTGGAACTTTGTTACAAGACAGGATTTCCTAATTTCTTCTGGAAATGTGGAAAAGGATACTGCTTCAATCTGGGAAGGGACATTCACCCAGATTATAAAGGGAGACTGTTATCATATTGTGAATTTAACTGTTATATTGTGTTGCCTTTGAACTGCCATGCATTACCTTGTTGAGTTATTGTATATATAAGTGTGAGGCACAGAGACCTCTTGTTAGTGTTTCCTTTAGTTTATTTTAGGCAGGCAAATCCTCATCAGGGTAGGGATGGTGAGGCATTTATCCAAGCTTTTGAGTTAATTAAATAGCATCTTTTGAAAAACCTTCACAAAGTTGTTCACCTCAAATTCCTGACCCCTCATATTTCTGACCCCTCACAGGAACTAAAGATAGCCAACCATTCCTTGTTTGTTTTGATCTATGTATTAGTGTGAGGGCAGACACTTTTTGGACACTAGGTCTTCTTTCTTTAGTGTAGTTTGCAAGGTAGGGATCGTCTCGTTAGGATAGGGAATGATAGCAGTTTATCTAACCCCTTTTCATTTTAATAAATGGCGACCTTTGAGAAAACTGAACCTTTGTGTCCATCTCACATTTCTGACCCCTCACAGCAAGAAGTGGAATTTGTTCTACTTCAGGGAATTGCCTCTACGGGATGCTCTTGGGGACGCACTGTATGTCGAGTGGACATTCAACCACTTCTGTGTTCTCTCCGCGAGCCCTATCATCCCGCTAGTTCTCAGGTTATGCCTGTCCGGATCTGCATTGATTCTGACTGCTCCAAACTAGGCACCGAGAATGTGATGCCCAGAGTTGCTATATATGGCCATCTGCCCTCCCTTGCACCTGCCACGGAGTGTGGATTGGTTCTTCAGGTTGGAGGGGTGGGTGCTGCATCTGAACCTCAACAGCCTGAACCTATAAGAAGTGGGATTTGTAAGATGACATCCTGGATCTCCGCTTAGCTCGGAGACCTGCCACCCAGTCTATGTATGGCTGCAGGTGGTGTACAGTTTTGGCTTGGTGCCGGGAGAAGGATCTGGGTTCCTTTACTTGTCACACATCCATTGTCCTGGGTTTTCCACTTTTCTGTGAGCTCTAATGGACCACTGGCGAGTCTGAGCTTGCTCCCCTGACCTAGTGTTGGAACACCTGCTCTGCACATGCACTCTGTTGCACAGCTTGGGCTTTTCCCTGAACTTCAGAAAGTCTCAGGTTTCCCCTCCCACTTCCTCTGATTTATCGGAGCATTTTTGGACTCTCGCCTGGGCAGGACATTCCCGCCCGAGGACTGAGTGGCAAATCTCTATTTGATGGTCAATGTCCTCCAATCTCAAAGGCAATTCCTTGCCTCAGTCTTTCTGCACCTACTGGCCCTCCTGCATCCTAGTGGTTCTGAAGGTGAGGCTGTGCATGAGAGCACTTCAGTGGCTCCTCTGTTTCCAATAGTTGCAATTTCAAAGCCACATGTCAGACCTTCTGCAGGTTTCAGACCAGGTTGCTCTGGTTCTTGCGTGGTGGGCCGCGAGCGAGAACTTGCTGAGGAGACACATTGTTTCATCAACCTTGGCCCCAGTGACGGTGGTCAATGATGCATCTCTGAGAGGTAGGGGTGCTCACCTGTCGTAACTGCCGGTGACCGGACTGTGGTCTCACACGAAGACTCAGGAACATACACGTTTTCTGGAGCTTAGAGCGATCAGGCTGGCCCTGTTTTCCTTCCTCCCCTCTGCGAAGTGCAAGACTGTGCTAATCCTGATGGATAACACAATGGCCATGTGCTACCTCAAGAACCGGGGTGGTGTGGGGACCTTGTCGCTATGCAGAGAAGCAATGTGACTGTGATTCTGGGCTCTGGAGAACACGTCTCGCTCGAGCGGCCCTGAACATTCCTAAAACAGAGCACATCTGGGCCACTCGAAGAGTTTCACACTGGTTCCCAATCTGAGAAAGGATTATGTTCAAGACTCTCTCGATCACCCACAAGTGCATCTCCAGGTCTAAGACTCACTCGTCTAGGCCCATTAGAACACCTTACTCCCATTGGTTAAACCAGCCTACATTTAAACATTCCAAAGCCGGAGGATCTGGCTGTCCATCTATAGCAGCTAAGCAATGGAACTCCCTGCCACATGCGCTGAAAGCTGAAGCATCCTTATGGGTATTCCGCAGAGCTCTCAAAACCTGGCTGTTTGCATAATTTGATGAGCCTTTGCCTGATCCACCCCCATGTATCTTTACTGTTTGCATGTAACCTATTATTCTTCACCTCTGTCTGCATGTAGCTGTTAATCTATTCTGCATATAACTATCAATTGCCAACTGGCCACATGTAACGGGTACCTGTAACAGCGCCTCAATGCTTTCAAGTTTCTGCTCACTTTATACATGAAAAAATAAATAAATAAGTGGACCTCTTTGCTTCCAGTGTGAACTGGAAATGCGACTTCTACTCAAACGAATGCCAGGGAGCTCTTAGCTCCTTTATGTATTCATGCCCATCCCGGTCATTCCACTGGTTCTCAGGATGTTGTGGCTGTTCAGGACCATGTTGATTCAGATCGCTGGACTGTGCCAGGAGGATGTGGTATCCGGAGTTGCTGGGCATGAGCATCTTCCACAAAGTCAATTTAAGCCTGCGGGCAGCGTACATTTTTGGCTTGGTGCTGGCAGAGGGATCTGGACTCTTTATCCTGTCTGTTATCCTCTGTTTTGGATTTCTTGCTGTACTTGGCCTAAGCAGCCCTGCAGGTCGGCACTGTTAAGGGATACCACACCGCTATTTTGGTTTTTAAGAGGTCCCTGGAACAGGGCTTGTTCTTCACAATACCCACTGTTATGCAGTTTTTGCCGAGTTTGTGTAACCAGTTTCCTGCATGCCAGTTTGTGGTTCTGGCATGGGATTTGAATTTAGTTTTAACGTTTCTATTGGGTGCTCCGTTTGAGCTCCTTCATTCCTGTTCTATTAGATTGCTCACCCTTAAGGTGATTTTCCTGGTTGCCATCAGTTCCGCGAATTGAGTGATTGAGCTCCAGGCATTATCTATTAAACCTCTCTATTTGGTTTTCTCCAAAGAGAAAGTGGCATTGAGAGCGAGACGTTCTTTTTCTTCCAAATGTGGTCTTGGATTTTCACCTCTCTCAGTAGATCCCTCTTCCTGTTTTTTTCCTCTGCCTCATCCTTCCAAGGCAGAGGAGTGATTCCATCAGCTCACCCAGCGCCGGCCCTCACCTACCACATCTCGGACGAGAGAGGCCTGGAAAGATGACCAGATTTTCATTGCTTACGCTGCGGAAAGGGCTAGCAGGGCTGTGACCAAACACCCAGCCAAAGTGGATCACTCTCTGCAACTCTGTATGCGAGCTGGCTGGGAAAGTGCCTCAACGTCTCGGAGCTCATTGTACCAGAAGAGTGGCTACCACCTCTGCCTTGAAGAGGGGAGTCCCTGTCCTGGACATCTGCCAGGCAGCTACGCTGGCGTCTCTGTAAACGTGTGCTAAGCATTACTTCTTGGATTTCCATCAGGCCAGGGCGCCTGTTTTGGTAGGGCGGTCCGCCAGAGTTTTTTGATCTAGTTGGTGTCCTTGCTTCCTCCCTCCTCCAGGTCTTTGTACTGCTTTGGAAGTCTATCATAAATGAGGAATCAGTGGGAGGAAGGAATCCATTAGAAGAACAAATTACTTACCCCTCTGTGATATTCTTTCTGATGGATGTCCCGACCCCCCACGGATTCCCCTTCCTCCCTAACGGCCCCTCTTGGCAGATAGCTATCACACATCGGTTCTTTGGTTCCTGAGTGTCAGAGTGCTAGGTAAAAAGGGTGGAACTGAGATCACGGGGCGCAGCGCCTCAATATATACTGGCCCAATGTCATTGAATGGAGCCGATACCGAGCCATGCTATCACCCCTGGTTTCCGAAGAGCAGTTGACCTTTGGATAGGACTATACTAGATTAGGAATCCATATGAGGAACATTTATCAAAAAGAACATTACTGAGAGGTAAGTACTTTGTTCAGCCATGTCTGGCCTGAATCCTTGTCTGCTTTATGCAGGTGTGACGTTCATGGAGTTCTTTGATTGGGAGCTCTTTGCAGTTGAGATAATTAAGTGATTCTAAGTCTAGCGAGTCAGTTAATTTAGTGGATTTATCTGTCTGCTCTAATTTAGTGTAAGATGTACCTCCTCTTGTTTGTCTACTTTTTGTTATAATAACCTTCCTCTTTTGCAGAATCTACTGTTGGACGACAGACAAGATTTCAGCACGGCTGACGACGATGCTGGAAAGGAGAGGCTGAGAGCCCTTGCCACTGCCACAGAGAAGAGGTGAGTGCCTGAGCTTGCAACTAATACTTTTGTTTGAGACAGGATTATTATTGCCTCTGTGGCAACTGAGGAGAAACAATGGAGACCCATCGATCAGGCTTCATACGCAGCGCCTTTTGGAGAAAAAGAATGTAATGTTAAAAGCACTGCTTTGGTAAATGACAATGTCAATAATAATGCCAATCTCATCAGTCAGGGTCTTCATGAGGTAACACAGTAAAATAGTGTGGTATGGGACAAAGGCAGCCAAGTCTGCATAATCGGCCCATTTCCTAGCCTACCTTTGGCACAGATCCTCCAGCTTTAACCTTGCTTATTCAGTTCTGTGATTCACCAGAGCCCAATATTTTGCATATACTTTAGTGCATTCTGGGTCTCTTAGTTACCCCCTACATCTTTGTCATTGCTGGTTTTGGGATTGCTCTTTTGCAGAAAAGTGCTAACCTCTTTTACTGTGTTTTTCACTTTTACAATGTGAATGGGTATCTCATATCTGTCATTCATTTGTTTTGCTTCATGAGCTTCACCTCGTTAGGCATGTGTTTAAAACCATGCATCATTTTGATTCCCTATTGTTGTATGTTCTTTTGTGCTTTGATATTTGCTCAAAAACAGGGGAGATGCCGGTTGCAATCCAGAGGGTCTTCAGCAGTGGATCTTTCATTGCTTCACATGCTTTTGAATATTCAAAACTTTGTAAAAGGAACCCAGAACTTAAACTATGGGCCTATAAGTGTAACCCTTGAGAGTCCTGCTAAGAATGAGTCAGGTCACTGAATATCCTAACTGGACTGTCTCTGGAAGTTTGCCAGATTGAAATTTTAGTTTTTTGTTTGAGAATCCCTTTTATTTTACATGTGAGTTACATTCTGAGGATCATTTAAAAAAAAATGCAACTATCATCGGAAGAATAGGAATCCCATAGGATCTGCTAATTTCATAGAAATTAGAAAATAAATTACTTGACACGTCCTTTTAGCACCTCTGTCAGTATTAGTGGTACCTTCTGACAGATAATAGGAGGTGGAACCATTTGGGCAGTAAAATAACCTTGCCTACTTATTTTGTAATGTAATCTACCAACATCTGTGCCATATTTACTTAACACGATGAAGAATATTGGGATAAGTTGGCTGGGTTGTTGGTATGGATGAAATGATGGCAGCCATCTCAATTATTCTGTATAGAGCCGCTTTGGATTCTGTGTGTACGTGTCAGATGACATTGAGGATTACCAGTTTGACTCTAGGCCAACGGCCCATGGATGTTTATTGAGGAAGAAGGGCCCTAAAGGCAATAACATCCTGCTAAAGCAATGCAATCTTTTGCTTCATTGATGTGTAACCACCATATAAATATCTGCTCACCAGGAATCTCTATTTAGCCTGCATACAACCCCTGCAAGGAGTCATCCCCTATGCAGGTACAAATAATGTTAAGTTGGTACAAAAGTATGCAATTTAAATGTGGGTTAGGATGAAGGTATTAGGAAAAGAATGAAAATGCAGTACCATGTAAATTGCAAAACATTGCATCACAACCTTATGTCAATTGGTGAAGGGGTACAGATGAAATCCTAAAGTATCCCTGAACTCAACCTCCAGAGAAGGCCTTCACTTCGGAGACCACAAGCGCCGGAGAAGAATCTGTCTCCTCACAGCTGTTGAGTATCCATTTGCAAGTGAGAGTTGAGAGAGATCTCAAACATACAGGGTCCAGAGAAAAGAAGCCCACCTCTGATTCCAGCGATACCGATGACCCCTCTGGTATAGAAGATGCCGTGTAATCCATCATTTCATATTGTCCCAGAATCCCTTCAAGAAACCATGTAAGTGAGCAGTCTCCCATGCAGGACATGGAGGCACCCAGTGGAAGTATGCCTCCAGTTGCCCAAAATAATATTGTTCTGCCATGCATACCAAACGTCAAGAAGTATGCTTTCCTGAGATCTATGCAAGTTGTGAAGTGAGCCCCTGTATTAAGGCTCGGATGAAAATCACCTGGAGTTCAGTATGAAGAACCACAGAGTAGGATGCATTATTCAGCCCCAGGACAGCTATCTACAGCACCGCAGACAGTTTCACTTTGAGATGTAATGCCATTGATTGAAAACTCCTGCTCTCCTTCTACCACATCTACTCCAATAAAGGTAGTGTGTAATTATGGGAGGCGGTGGGGCGTCTGAAGTCTGGACTTGCCGCCACTCATTACTGTACTAACAGCGCAACATTCTGACAGGAAAGGACACTCCTACTATTGTTGCTGAGAGGAGAGGACATCCAGTCCTCAGTGACGGTATGGTGCGAGCAGGCAAGGCATGTGTTTTCTTTATGCATGTATGCATGTAATGTAAACTTGCATGTTGGTGTGTATGTTTTTATGTATGCCTACGTGCAAGGAGTAGTTTGAATGCTGTATGGGTGAGCATGTCTAAGGGGGGGCAGGGCAGCTACATTTAGGGAGGGGGATGCTGGGGGCGTGGCATACTCACCCATGATGCACAGTAAAGATTACTAAGGAACTCTAGTTCCAGTGTACATTATCCGCCTATATGGGAACCGGAAAGACTGTTATTGATTCTGGTTTTGACTCGGCGGATAGTGACATTTTTTCAATCCCTTGGCTTCAGGTAACACTGGATCTCGCCTGAGCGCCACAGTCAAAGAATGACAGACACACCCCTTTTGTTTGTGATGACATACATAAAACAATGGAAGAGAGAGAATCCTACGCAGAGGCAAGCCTCTGACGAGGAGATGTCTTAGAGGGGCAGAGCAGACGTGGCTTGGAGAGCAAGAGAATCGCTAGTCAGAATGCTGGCGTCCTGACTGACCAAAAAGCCAAGGGCGGGCAAGAGACAGAGATGGAAAAGCAACCGTCTTGCCTGGTGGCGTGACCACACAGAAGCTGTGGTGGGTCTGGCGCACTATAACCGACGCAGAGACCAGATTGCAGAGTGGAGCCCGGATCCCTGAGCTCTGCATGAGAAGTGCATTAGCTGTTGAGATGAGCAGCAGAAGGGAAGTGACCACTCCCAATGAGGCAACGCCATTGAGAGTCATGGACAGAGACAGTTGTGGCTGGGAAAGCCACAAGGGTTACGGGAGCCAAGAAACCCTAACGGGCAGATGACCCACTAAGACCTAAACAAAGTACGCCAGTTAGAGTGCCAGAGGACTTTGGGAAGTCCAAGAACTGCGAACTATAATGAACATTGACAAACTTTTAAAAACCTATTGGAAAGAGAACGAAATCGTTGGGCCAAGCAGAAATTGAAGACCGAGGCTATTGCTCCGGCCTCATTCTTTTAATTTTTTCTAAGTGGTAGGGCCAGTTTAATTTTGGAATTTGACAAGCACCCTTACTTTTTAGTTGGTTAGGTAGGGAACTTCCCTCATAGCAGTAGGGCCAGTTAGGCGTTTTCTTTTTCTTTTGAATAAAAACCCTTAACATGGCACATAGTAATCCGAGTCATTCTGGTTCACCACAGTCACTAGACTTGCCTATGTTAGCAGCTCCAGTCTGCATATACTTTGTTAATGTGGAATGGCATTTTTTATTTGGCACTTGGCATCAAGGGTAAGGAAACCTATGTTTTATTACGTGGCGAAAATTGCATGGATTAGTACTGCAGTCTGTATTTACTTTTTTAATGGGTATGGCATTTTTACCAGGCATCAAGGGTAAGGCAAACATGAGATGTGGTATTAGGTGGCTAGTCTGCAAATTCTTAATCTGGCATTGCATTTTTTACTTGCCAAAAAGAGTACAGCAAACATAAGTGCTATTACGTGGCTAGACTGACTTATATTGATGGTGCCAGTCTGCATTTACTTTCTGACCCTGGCATGGCTGTTTTTTACTGGGCACCAAGAGTAAAGCATACGTGAGTAGTGGTTATTATGTGGCTGGACGGGCCTTCATAGTCTGCTCCAGTCTGGCCACATATTCTTAGCGTGTCATGGCACTTTTGTACTGGTCATCAATGGTAAAAGTAAGCTTAAGTGTGGTTACATGGTACACTGGCCTACATTCGTATAGCAAGTCTGCATATACTTCCTTTCTGTGGCATTGATTTTTTTTTTTTTTTTTTTACTGGCTGGCAGTTCTTATATGGGAATTCTGGCATATATTGGTGCAGCCTTCGTGGACATGTATGGGTACCGACTGCATACAAAGGTTGTGTATACTGGCATATCTAGTGGGCAAAGGCATCCTAAAAATGTGTTGGAAAATGCTCCTGTGCACTGTTGATGACATGCATATATATATTTTTGTTCATGTGTTATCATCCAGCCTCCCCACAATAAGTATGAGGGTGGATTCCTGAGGAACAAGGAATTTAGTCCAGGCAGCCTGTGCCTCATGACCATTAAGAACTCTTGGTCCCTGGCCAAATTCTTCTTTGGGATAAAGGGCTTTGCAGGCCCTGGAAAATGTTGACACGGAGGTATCCCATCAAACTCTTCAGTCGGGTCTGAAAACAATCGACTTTGGAACTTGTGCCATAGCTACCGGGACGATTTTGAGAAGGTACACGTGGATCAGGACCTCAGGTTTCATCCTGGATGTTCAGCCTGAACTCCTGGTCATGTCTTTTTATTTTTATGGCATCAACTTGTTTGTGTTCAAGACGGAGGAGTCCCTTCAGAAATGCCAGTCCTCGAAGGCAACTGCCAAGACTCTGGCCCGTGCGGTTCAGCAGCAACAGCCCACAACCCTCTCATGTAGGTATAGGGGTTTAAACCCTTCACATCCTACGCCCACAGTGACAGGAGACAGGCTGCCTTGGGCAAGCCCATACAAAACTGCAATTATCCGTAGATAAGTGCACACCCTCCACTCTTTCGTAATACAGTTAATGCGTGAAAACGCCACAAAATCCCTTCCAAAAGGATAGCCCTACTCAAAGGGCATATATTATAGACAAATAACAGTATATATGTTTAGAATTCATTTATTTCATTTATTAATCAAATCTCATCATGAAAAATCGTTTGCAAAAAAAACCACATGTAACACATTGACATATCATATATTAAAAACCAAGTCTAGAAAAACACATCATATCAAAACCAGTGATCACCTCTCACACATCATTTCTCACATCCACTTTCATCCCCATTCATACAACCAACCATTCATGCTTGTGCAAAAACCGCAATTTTAATAATTCTGTTCTGAAAACAGAACTCCCATCTGTTAGGGCTAGAATCCTATTATCTACTAGAAAAGCATAATTGACAATAATCTTTTCTCTCAAAGTCAAACAAGGCAAATGTTCAGGAGAACTTGCTTATGAACATATATCAATTACCACATTTTTTTGAAATGTTCGACCCAACTCTAAAAGGAGTGGGCTCTGTGGTGTTGTCTACTCGAGTTTCGGCCCCCCGAGAAAGACATATGCCTTTTCTATGTGGTGCACCTCGTCAGGACATATATATTTTAGATAACCAATTTGTGTTGGCGTAGTTCAGCTTGATATGTAATGAGTGTCGTCTAGATGTTCAATATACAATTTCTTCCCATTTACAAAGTTTCATGCTTCTATAGGTCAAACTGTGTTGCTGTGGAAGTCACCACTGTAGCTTCGGAAAAACCTGTGCACACTTATGCCCGAAATGTATTGTGCTGCCTTCAAATGGATATTCTCCATGTAATTGTTCTAACCTGGCCACAATAACGGAAGGTAACTTCCTTACTGGACGGTGCTGTTTCTGTCTTGTAAATATGGCCCGTTACCTCTGTGCGGATATCACCTCGCCACGGTACTTCATTTTGCCCAAAGGCCTTGGGCAAGCAACAAATGCAGCCCTGACCCTCCACTGGTTGGGTCAGAGGTGCTCCAAGAGGTGGCTTGTCAACTTCTGCCTTGCCCTTTGAGGCCCCAGGTGTGAAACCCCTGTGAAACAGACTACCACCATAGAACCCCTGTTGCGGAAAGGGGGACGATTTCGTGGATCGTCAAGGATTGGGGTCTCAGCACATCTAATGGCTGGGCCTTACGTGTCGTTCACTAACGATATAGCTTACACTTTGCTCAATGCCCTCCGGATCATCCCATGACCAACCAATGCTTGCCTCTTCAGTTAGAGAGGGGTTGTCAGCTTTGGGCAAAGGGTGCCATAGACGTGATGGCTCGCTCAGAATGAGGCAAGGGATGGTATTCACCCTTCTGGTTTCAAAGGAGGATAGGGGCTAGAATTCAATACTAGATCCATGGCTCTTAAAGCTGTAAATATGCAAAGAAAAGTTCAAATGTTTATTGTAGCCCAAATCCTTCAAGCCCTTGACCTGGATGACTGGCTGCTGTTGCTGCCTCTTCAGGATGCCTACATCCATGTGCCCACTCGCCAAAAGCACAGAAAGCTCCTGAGATTCATAGTGGCCATTGCCACTAACAGTTCAAAGTTCAAAGTGTTGTCATTTGGTCTATCTGTGGCACCAGGGGTCTTCACCAAGCAGCTGATAGTGATTGCAGCTTGCCTCAGGAGTGGAGGCATGAACTTCAGGAAGTTTCAGGTTTCGCCCTCCAAGACCCTCTGTTTTATTGGGGCAGTCTTAACACTCGCCTGGGCAGCGCTACATGCCTGAGGACCGAGTGGCAAACCTCTCCAAGATGGTTCATATCCTCCAAACGCAGAAGGGGGTCTGGCCTCAGTATTCCTGTGCTTGCTGGGCCTCATGGCCTCCTGCATTCTAGTTATTGTTGGAGGCCTGGCTGCGCATAAAGTCGCTCCAGTGGCTTCTGAGTCAGTGGTGTCAGTTTCAGGGGACTTTGCATGGTGGTCCCTGAGAGGCAACCTGATAAAGAAGGCATTGTTTCAACAACTCTGGCGTCCTGGAAAGACTGGGGCACTCGCCTGCAAGGCCTGATTGTTAGCAGTCTGTGGTCCCATCAGAATCCTGAGAACACATCAACGTGCTACAGTTGAGAGCAATCAGAGTAGCTCAGGTCGCTTTCCTTCCTTCTGTACAAGGCAGGACTCCAGGCGCACAAGACAGTTGCCATGCACTATTTCAAAAAGCAAGGTGGTAAATATCTTTACTTCTAAGCAGAGAAGCGATGCAACTATGGTTTTATTCTCTAGAGAACGCTGTGACTCTGACAGCAGCTCATCTTGCCGAGACAGAGAACATCATTGTGGATGCCTTGAGCAGACAGAATTTGGCCTCCCATGAGTAGCAGCTCTTGTCAGAAAGTTCAGGGGAGATCTTTCCCCATTGGGGGGACTCCTCAAGTTGACCGATTTGCTTCCCGTGTAAACAGGAAGTGCAAGTTGTTCTGCTCCATGGAATTTCCCTGCTGGGAAGCTCTAGGGGATGCGCTGGTAGTCGAGTGGAACATTGAAACTACTCTGTGCATTCCCAACAATTCTTGTCCTTCTGCTGGTTCCCAGGAAGCTATGCCCGTTAGGTTCATGTTGATTCGGATTGTTTCGGGCTGGGCCCCAAAAACGTGATACCCAGAGTTGCCTGACATATCCATCTGCCCTCCCTGGCACATACTGCAGAGACTTGCTCTGCTCTCCCTGTCGGAAGGGTGGGGGCTCCATCCGAGCCTCCCCTTCTTGAACCTTCATGCTTGGCTGCTGAGAGTCTGAGGTATAAAAAGTGGGATTTGTCGGATAATATTGTGGACGTGCTCTTCTCGGCTCACAGGCTTGCAACCAATCCCTTTATGCCTGCATGTGGTGCACATTTTCTTCAGCCAGGAAAGGGATCTAGACCCCTTTTCTTCTGCTTTCCGTGACCCGGGTGGCCTGCAGATCGGCAGTGTGAAGGGGGTACAGTTTTGCTATTTTGGTTTTCAAAAGGTCCCCTGAACAGAGCTTGCTGTTCACAATCTCCACGGTTATGCAATTTTTGCAGGGATTGTGGATTCAGTTTCCCCCACGCCAGTTGTTTGTTTTCCCGGCATGGGATTTGAATGTATTTCTTAGGGGCGCTCCATTGGATCGTCTCCATTCTTGTTCATTATGGTTACTCACCCTTAAGGTGATTTTCCTGGTTGCCGTGACTTCTGCGAGACGCGTGAGTGAGCTCCAGGCATTATCTGTTAAGCCTTCCTATTTGTTGTTCCTTGATGTTCAGAGTGAGGCTGTCCTTCCACCCAAAGGTGGTCTTGGATTTCCATCATTCTGGAAAGATCAATTTTCCTGCCTTTTATCCTCCACCTCATCCTTCCAAGGCAGAGAAAATATTCCATTGACTGGACCTGGCAAGAATCCTCAGCAACTATGTCTCTTGGACGGAGGATGGCAGAAAAGATGGCCAGCGTTTCTGGGTTATGTTGGAGCACATGCTAGCGGGGCTGTGACCAAACCGACCCTGCCAAAGTGGCTCATCCTCTGCCTTCCTGAATTCTATAATCTTGATGGAAAGGATGTCTCCGAGGATCTCGGAGCTCATTCGACTAGAGAACTGAGTGCCACCTCTGCTCTTCAACCTGGGCCCTGTAAGGAAGGCATGGGGTCAATGCAAGACAGACACAAGTGATCACAGTTCAAGGGTGTTTATTAAACTGTAAAATGGGTGAGATAAATGCCTAATCTAACCCTAAATCTATGATGGAAGCAAGCTACGACCATCAAATAATAATAATACAGTCCTTGTGGAGTCTAGTCAAATAAAAAGGGCCTATCCTAAAACACCTATTGCCAATCGTTCCCACTATGCTACAAAATAGTGTTGGGTAATGTTTCACAAGAAAAGAAAGAAGTGTTCACCAAATTATAAGTCAGGATGTTATGGCCGGGGTCTCCCTTTCCCACGTTTTTAGCGAGGGATAAAGCGGGACTCTTCAGCACAGCACACTCCTGGGCTTCTCTGGCATGAGCTTACAGTTCCTTTTCTCTATCAGGGCCTTCTACACCCCAAGTCTCTTCTCATGCAAAGTCTCTTGCTTCAGAGGGCCCGAGTCCAAAACCGACAAAGCAAACCGTTCTTTCTGATAACCTTCATGTTGAGTGATTATTTTTCAGCCAAAACAACAAAACAGAAGTTCCTTTTATTAACCTTCACGTAGGGTGATTACTCTTCACCCTTGGATCCCCTGAGCCAGGCTCCGATCCTCCTCTTATTTTTTTAATGTTTTTATTTGTATTTGGTTTATAGAAAATTGAAAATAAACCTTTACAAAATCTTTCCAGTTCATAAGCATCATAAAACATAAGGAAAAAGGATTGTGTAACAATCCAAAAATGCTTCAAATAAATAGATAAAATAACTTATTTGATGTCCTTTCATATTACACACAATCACTATCTATATTTTACAAAATAATAAAACCTCTTCTGATGTAAATTCTGATAGAGGTATCCTGAACAGACAGATGAGATTTCACCACCCTTTACAAATGATTTAACCTGCCGGAGAGCATGATTCTTTACATGTATACAGTACCGTACCACTTCCTGTTGTTTAGTATAGTTTATAGGTTATAAAGTTCAAATCCCTTAAGATTTCAACCACAGTAAAAGTCAAGGCAGTTTCGTTACCTGATATCATTATGTCCCACAAGAATTCTGAGATAATTCCCTCTTCCCTCGGTACAAATCTTCTTAATGTGGCTAGTCTCACATTCCAGGTCCCCTCACAATCTATCAATAGGTGGCGAAGGGATGGCACAGATTTTGCAGAGATTGTTGACTTTTTCCCCTTGATTGTGTTTCTCTAGGATCTCCCCAATAGGGAGAAGATTCAACCTTTATTCTTAGGATGTTACTTCTCACCTGTCTATTTGGGAATTTCTCCAGGTAGCGTGGTAATTGACCGAGTTTTTTTTCTGCCACTAAAAATGCATTAGTTGGAACTGAATTTCTAACTTTTGCCATGGTTTCAATCCAGTCCAATAATTCCAATTCCTGTTTTACTTTTTGTGGGTTGGTAATCAATGTCTCAAGATCCAAAACCGTTTTTGCCAAGATCTCCTTAACAATTTCTTATAGCCTTGTCAGGATCTTAGGTTTCAAATGTCTAAGGTGTATTTTTGTGTCATCATATGAGCCTCTTTGGGAGACCATGATCTCTCTATAAAGTGAGATAATTTTCCAGTTGGCCAAACAACCAAGCGACTTTAGACCTAGTTCGACTCTCAAATGCCATATAGGGGTACTTGTTGGTAAGCCCAGGGCCTCTTTCCATATGCGGCCTTCTACTTTACTCCAATTCATGTTCCATAGCCCAGGTTTTGCTTCTATGCCGTATAATAAATCGTAACTATTTTGGCAATATAGAACTTTATGATGGGCAAGATGGTGAATTTGCAGTACTTGGCATTACGTTTTTTCATCTGAGGTATCATTTTCTGTACTTTAGTAAAAGTGTCCAACTCACTTTTAGGCATAGCTGGTGAGGGATAGATCTTCTAACCCAGATATGTTAGGTCCTCTACCTGTGGGATTTTTAACTCATTCAGGACCCAGTTTGGATAGCTGATCTTTTTCTGTGGGTGCTTAAATACCAGTATCTTTGATTTCAATGGATTTATTACCAACCCATTTAGAAGAGCATACTCTTCCAATTTTGTCAGTAATCGCTGCAGGCCAATGCCTGTCCTATCTAGCAGAACAATATTGTCTGCATAGGCCAGCCAATGGATTGTTTTCCCGTTTAGTTCTGGCTGGCCAATGCAGACGTTTCAAAAAAATCCCCCATGTCCGCCAGAAATAGATTAAAGAACAAAGGAGACCCTAGGCACCCTTGCTTCACTCCTTCTCTACCCTAATTTGTTCAGAGCGGTGCCCTTGTTCAGGGAGACGTACCCTCACTGAGGTGTCTCAATGACGCTCAATTAGCATAGCTAGTAATGTCTCTGGTATGCCCCGGTTCCTAAGCTTTTGCCAGAGCAATGCTCTATCAATTTCGTCAAAAGCCTTGGACAGATCTATCCAAGCTCCATATAACAGTAGTGCTTCCTTCCCCGTGGTATATTCACTGGTCAGATTCAGGATCAGGCCTTTTAGTGAAGTGGAAAGTCTTCGCCTAAACCCTGTTTGGTATCGGGACAAGGCCTCCACGTGTTTTACCCAGACCAATAGCTCTTTTAGCAACAGCTTCATGAGGACTTTGCTTTCTATGTCCAGGAGGCGATTGGACGGTAATTAACCAGATTTAACCGATCGCCCCCACCTTATAGAATGGTATAACCAAAGCAGTCTTCCATGAAGGAGGACATCATTTTTTCCTAAGGATCTCCAAAAATAGCTGTTGCAAGAGTCTTGACCACAGTTCCGGCTCATTTTTTAATACCTGATAGGTCAGGGCATTTGTGCCGGCGGCCTTGGATGCTGAGGAGTTGATGATAATTTCAACTATATCTTCTGCGTTGAAGGATAGCTGCCATGCAACATCTGGGAGACTGCTTTCCTGGTCTCTACCTGGTCACCCAAAGGCATTCGATAGATGTTCTACGCATTTTTCTTCAGAAACCAGATTGCATAATATGCTGTTAGGCTGTGATTCCAATTGGCTCATGACCGACCAAAAGCTTCTAGAATTTCTTTCTTATATTAACTGCAACATTAGTTCCCCATCTTTCTGCAACCGTTGCATCTTATTATTTTTTTACCACTGTTTGTAGTTACGTGCTATTCTCCTGGCTTCCCTTTCGTGGGTCTCAGGATCTAAATGTAATCGTTTTAGTTCTCGCATACATTTTCTGACCTCCCGCTTTTTTGCTTGGGTATCCTCATAAAAAACATGCACATGCTTTTGTTGATTACCCAGCACTGCTATTTTTGGTGGGATGGTGGCTCAGATAAAGTTAATACATTTGTCTGGTTTGCAATGTGCTTGTAAAATAGAAGTTGGCATTTTCTTTAGTTCACTATTTAACTGTATCTCATTTTGTCTGTACTTTACCAATCTGATTTTACCCTTCTTCCCAACCAAACTTTGCTTATTTGTAGATTGTGGCGTTGCTGATAACACTGAAAATGACAGCTCCAAGCGAGAATGGTCGATTCCCACATGTCTCACTTCCAAATTAGACAATTGAGAGACTAGACACGGGGTAACAAATATACAATCTATAACTGAGGATGATTTCCCTCGGTGCCATGTTGCTATAGGGGTGGAACCCCACCCCCCAAGCCTCTAATGTTCCCATTCAACATTTTAACGTCCCAAGAGTCCATGAAGTCTATCCATTTTTGTCCTTTTTTAGATCTTTTTAAAGTAACTGCCCGTTGCTTTCTTTTTACTGTTTCAACGCATTCGGAATTTAGGTCCCCAGCGACTATTATATTTCCATTTGCCATTTCCAATTAGATTTTTTCCATCAGTGTTGCCAAGAGGGCCAAGAATACCTGGAGTTTTGAGCAGGCAGGGTTCCAGTAAATATCTATTACTAGCAAATCAGGATTAGGGATGTTAAAATTTAGACAAACTTTGCACGCTAAAATCCCTGCTACGTCTTTAAAGATCGGGGTAATAGCTTTTATTGTGTAGTTTTTAAAAGCCATCAGTAAACCTCCTGATGGTCTCCCTTTCGGTTTTTGATTGGCTGGTAAACAGTGTATAGTATATCCCTCAACCTCAATGAGATTTACCAGCCATGTTTCCTGAAGTAGTAATATATCAATTTTTCCGAATGTGTGCTTTTATATTTTTTGATTTAAAAGTACTGGAGCCCTGTGTATTCCAACTCGTTATATGGAGGCCTTTATTACTAAAGTTGCAGGGTACCCATACCCAGGCTCGTAAGGACCTGGGATATGTCTGGGAGGATAGTCAAGAACTTTTCTTGAATAGTACTTCTGACGTCTTTCGATTTTCCTTCCCCATATGGACCTTCTGGACCTTTTCCATGTCTTTGCATAGCAGCTATGTCGTGTTCTTGGATCAGGGTATTTCCTTGGGGAGCTTCCGATGGCAGATCAGTGTGGACTTTTAGGCCTTGCCTTTCTAAATTGCTTGATGCATTTAGAATTGCCATTTGGGCCTCTCTTGAATTTAGGCCAACTTCCACCAAGAAGAAATCCTTCCTGCTTGGAAATTTTACATATTCTATATCTGTTGCGAATAGAAAAAGACTTCTCACTTTTCTAAAGATGGCGTGAATCACTGATCTACTGAGGGAGCTATGTTGTTTATTCTTAGGTGACCGTTTCAGCCAGACTCTCAGTATTTCAAAATCAGAAATTTCGTCTTCTTTACTAACCGGATCTGGTCGAGGCGCGCATTGGTAGCTTTGGTTCTGTTCCAGCATCTGGTTTACCATTGCCGGTTTTGCTGAACCATTCCAGGTTCCCTGAATTGTATAACTTTTACCTTGGCCCAGTTCCAAGGACATTGGGGATGGTATGACCAGTGGCACAACTCCTGGTGGTTTTATTTCTCTTTTTTTGCATTCAGGAATATCTTTGCCAGCTTTACACTTGGTCCTTTGGGTCGACTAATAGCTTTGATGTCTAACAGACTCTGTTTCTGTTTTACCAAGTTCTTCTGCATAAATATTGGGGCCCGATTTAAGCTTGATCCTACTTCACTAGGTTTTACTGAGGATGAGCTTGATAGTTTTCCTTGGCATTAAGTGCCGCTCCAGTTGCTTCCGAAACTGCCTTTCCTGAAAGTTGTATTGGGTTTTGAGCTGGTTTTTCTTCTAGTTCTGTTTGTAAGCCCACACTCACACTTAACATCTCTAGCTGACCTTGCAATGTGCTTTGACAGTTTTTTCCTGCTTTCTTTTGACAGGTTCCTGAAATTGGAGGGTTATTGCCTGCTGGTTCTTGGGTAGATGAGACTTCTGAAGTTGGAATGCTTAACTTTTCTTCCTGAGCAAGTTGAACATTTTCATTTTTTGATGATGAAAGAAAGTTTTTCAGAAAAGTAAGCGATGCAGTATTTGTAACATTCCGATTTTTAGATTTTTTTTTCTTTGTTCCTTGTTTGAGAAGCAGCCAATATCAATCAATTTTACCTTCTTTTCTCTTTTTCCTTTTTTTCTTCTCCTATAATTTTGATTTGTAGCTGGAATCCAATGTAGATCCGCCTCGCCTTGATTCTCAGCTACTTCTTCACTGCTTATATCCGGTGTTGCTGTTATTATTTCTGTTTGTTCTTCCACGACATTGGCTAGTCTCCTGAATTCTTCAATCGTGGATTCGGAAAGAGAAGTATCATCAAATGTTGCAGTCTTTTCAATTTTTTCCTCCTCCATTTCTTCCCGTGATTGCTGCTGTGTTTTCAAGTGCTGCAGTAAAACACAAAGTTGTCCTCTTATTTCATCATCCTCGCTCTTTTTGAGTTTCAGAAGACTTTGTATCGCTGAGATATCAAGCCCTTGTTTTGCCACTTCAGTCCTAATCTCTTTTGTAGATGGAACAATGACAGAGTTGATAACATTACTGAACCCTACCATTGATGAATCGCATTTGGCCATTTCATTAGTAAGTTCCATTAAAATCCCTGCTTGAGACTGGACTTCTATTTTTAAAAGCTTGAATACCGAAACCAGTGAATTCAGAACAAAGTTTAGTTCTGAAAGGGTGCTTTCATTTGAATGAAATCTGCTGATTTCCCTTTCCGCTGGTGTTTATGGATTGTTGCGTTCTAATGAATCTCTTCGCCCTTCTGGGTTCAATATAGGGTCCAGTAGCTGGGATGGATCTTCTTCAGTGGTAGTGAGCGTCGTCGCGGCACCTTCTTTAGTTGACGCCGTTTTTGGGAACTGTGTACCCACCCCCATGTTTAATGGTGTTTGCATGACAGGCCAAATAGAAACTGTTTCTCCTTCTACGTCATTCAAACTTTTATTTCTTTTCTTGCCGAAGTGTTCCTTCATTTTATTTATAATTTTGTTGTTGTAACTGTATACTCCAATCCGCGTCTCCAGTGATGTAACACCACGGATTGGCTCTTTTTCTGCAGCTCCCTTTTCTGGCTGTAGATCAGCAGCATGTATTTGATCCTCTGTTGTTATTAAGGTAGTATGTACTATAGTGGGGATATCACCCACTATCAATGATCCAGATGATGTTAAATGTGCTGTTGGCTCAAGATATGAGCCATCCCACGCCGGTACTTTTGCCATTCCTGTAAATGCCGAACTGCGTAGTTTCATTCCGTTTGCACTGTTTGCAATCTTATGCTGTTCAAGTAATTCGCTTCCGGATTTTGCCTTGTTTACTGTTTCAATTAAACAGATGGTGGTTAAGCTGTTCCGAAGCAGATGTAAAGCAGAAGCGGAAGCAACAGGAACGCAGTCGATTGAGTTCGTTAAAATGTTAACTGTTACCTTGCCCAGTGAAGAAGACCGCAAGGAGCAGCCCTGGCCAGACCACAGCAGACACGCACAGACTGTACCGCCTGCATTCAAACTCATAAACCACACTCCACGGTGTGTCCAGGCTTATATGTGATGTTATCCCCACCTCCAGGTAGAACAGAAAACACTGCAGAAAGACAGAAAAAATAGTAAACATTTGCTTAAAGTAGACTGAATTAGAATGCACCGACGTTCACACTCTGCAATGTTTTATTTCCAGAGGAAACAAAAAGTCAAGTGGGTCAAAGGCACAACGCCCACAGTTCCCACCTGACCTAAATGACTTAGTGGGAAAGCAGCAAGCCTGTACACATTAAATGGTAGAACACACCTCAAGCGGTGCCTCTGCTGTCCACCGATTGGCGGCACGGTCACACACTCATGGCCCGCTGCACTGGACCACTAAAATGCACTGTCATCAGTGGTATAATAGAAACAAATAGAAGAAAATGGAAGAGAAAAAAAAGATTACGCAACAGAACTAGAGCGGCGGATAAATCAGTCCTACCCGCTCCAGGTATGCCGGGAAGAAACAACCCCTCCCACTACTCACCTCCTCTTGCCTCCGCTCGCCACGAGTCCTCAAGCCCTCGAACTCCAAGCACACAGTCGCGGGCACAGGCTCCTAAGATTGGGAACCACAAGCGGCAGAGAAAGGGGTTTTTTGTTTTCTCATCAATCTCGCTGCAGAACTCCCTCCTTCCTCCATCCACCAGCGCCAGCACTGACTCAGTGCGAAGAGACTAGAGGAATGGACCTAGAGGGCAACAGGTTTGTAGCGCATGTGTGAAGCTGCACTGTCTCACTCATAACTCGTAGCACGTACAGCCGCTTCCGACACAATCTGACCAAACACAGTCCCTTGGGTTCGATCCTCCTCTTATTGGTTAGCCTCCCTCAATAGGACTCAGACCAACCATTCACTGTGAACATCCCTCAGTCGGGTTCATACTTGTCGTCACACTGTTGTTCAGTTAGCTTCTTTACATTTTTCTCTTGATGTCCATCAGACAGGTTCACTAACGTCTTTCAATCAAGTTCCTTATTTGTAATATTCAAAGGTCTCAAAGGCTTTTTTAGCAACCACCTTTTGTTAGGTCCCACTCATCCAGGCTCAGACCTTCCACTGCACTTGCCATCTTTAAAGAAAGGCTTCCGAAGGGCGATCACGTCTCGCTGTGTCACTTTGTTAGCTTATGATAAGAGTGTGTTTATTTACAATAACCAGTTCGCATGCGTTCCCCTCCGCCGGGCGCAAACGCCTGTCTCATAATTCCCTCAGTCGGGTTCACACTTTCCACAGTCTACAATTTCTACAACGTGCCAAGGAGTTTCGATTGTACAAGGGGTTTGGCTCTATGGCCTCTTGATACTCATAGTTCCACTATCTTTCGGTTCAATACTTTCCTTGTTGAAGAGAGGGGGTACCAGCGAAAGGCCTTCGAATTAGTGCCCATGTGGCACCGGATCACTCTCTCTGGAACCAAGTTCATTCACAAAAGACCTCTGTCTCTTAATCATCCTAATGTTGCTACTACTACCTTGAGTCTAATGCAGTCTGGCCCACTATCCGGTTCTTTCAACTCACTGGCTGTGCTGAACTCATTGGCGTTCCTTTTGCCACTGGAGTTAAGGACGTGCCATGATGGCAACCGCGTCACCCCGCCCTGGCTATCAGTGCGGGAGGGTTCCATGTATCACTGACATCTGTCACACCATTCTCCAGCTGCGATTCCTGGTCGTATGTTTCTTTTGTCAGAGGCTTTGCAGGTCTGGGTTGAAAAGGCCAAGGAAAATCTAACGTCCTTTCAGATCTTGCTGCCTTTCTACTCCGTTTGAACTGCCATCCTGGAATAGTTGTTTCCTTGTGCTTTTGGCCTGGCTCACCGTGTGCTCTTGTGCTCTGCCTTTTATCCCAGTGGGGAAGGGAAAGGGCAGTCAGGTGTGTGTACCGTCAGGTGTGTGTGTACCTGTCCGTAATTGCCTGACTCTGCTTGACCCTTGTGTTGGGACATGTCAGGTAAACGGCTCTGATATTAGTCCGTTGTCGCTCATGGGGTGAGAAAGTTTTCATGTTTGAAATGGGGAGGCAGGGGCAGAGTTTCTAAGTATCGTTCTTGACAGGATGGGAAAAACGTTATATAAGGAAGGGGATACTGCCTCTCACCCTTCGGTGTCCCACTTATACTGCCTGAAGATCCCCCATCCAGGTGATCCTCCTGCACCTTTCCACCGGCAGGAACTGGATCCAATCGTGATGGCCGTGTCTTGGCCACCTGGATGACAGATCCCCAAGGACTAGTAACTGAGACACCTTCAGGTTTCTCACAGCTCCATGTTATGGACATTTGTCATCTCTCCAAATGTTCGCCAAACATTACTGTTTAGATTCCCAGTCTGGGCAGTGTGCTCGCTTTAGTAGAGTTGTCCTACAGAGTGTTCGGGTATAAGGTGGTTTCTTTGATCTCCTCCCACCTCCACAGCTACGTACTGCTATAGGAGTCTATCATACATGAGGAATCCATTGGAAGAACAAATTACCTACCTATTGGTAATGTTCTTACTGATGATTTTCCTCCCATTGATTCCTCATCACCCGCCTAACATGCCCCTCTTGTTGGATAGCTAGGAACATTTTTGGCTCAGTGGTCCCTCAACGTCCGAGTGCTAGGGAAAAGGGATGGAGCTAAGGTCACAGTGTGCAGCGCCTCAATATATAGTGGCCCGATGTTGAATCTGGTGCAGAGACGTTGACTTGAGTAGATCCTGAGCTATGCTGAACCCCTTGGTGGCAGAAAAAGTTTCCAAAGAGCAGCTACGCTGGTATATGGATATTGTACATGAGGAATACATGGGAGGAACGTCCATCAGAAAGAAGATGACCGAAAGGTACGTGATTTGTTCAATATGAGGATAATCTAAAGTAATTTCTTTGAAAATATATACATTTTTTAATCTTTTTATATTATTGAACAATCGTTCTAAATGCCATGTCATATCAATCATAATACAGTTGCCGCAATTCATCACATTCTGACAACCATCCAATATAAACCGAATAAAAACCAAAATATACAAATGCACAAAAAACAGCTGGTCAGCAACCACCCAAGCATGCAAATTATAGATGACCACTTCCTAGGTTTTATTCTACCATCTTCAAATTACACACATTTTCTGCAGAGGACGTCTTTCAAGGTAATCTAAGAGAAGTCGCTCTATCCCCCACAGAGTGAAGGGCCATAACCACTATATCCAATTCACAGGCTCATTTTTCAGGGAAGTCTATCCGCGGGATGAAACAGAGCCTGCACAAGAGCATTCCAGGCTGCTATATTGTCATTAACCTTATGAGGTCCCCTCCTTACAGGATCTATACCACACCGTGGTTTCAGCCAAGGACCATCTTTTCAAATCTTCCCACCACACTGCAAAGATCAAGCCTGCCGTCTTTTTCCATGACATAGCTATCCTACGTTTTGCCAATACGCAGACCAAGGTCCAACAATGTTGTCACATGTCTAGCATTCCTCGGGTGAGAATAAATGCCTAGCGGACACGCTTCAGGGGTCCATTTAAAGATGGCTATACCGGCTCTATCTAATTTCTGTCGGACAGATCCCCAAAAGCTTTGTACCCCTAGGCACAATCAAAGCGCTGGTACCCCTCTCTTCAACAAGCCAGAGCTTGGGCTTCTCCCCTGAACATCCAGAGGTCCAAACCAATCAAAACACCATCCCATGGATTCCAGTTCATCTGGGCATTCCTGGACACATCGGTAGAGAATGCTTTCCCAACTAGGGAGAGAGTCACCATCAGTCACTTTTTCCAGAATGCACCCTTTCTACCAGCTTCAGCCTTTCTCAGCCTCATGGTGTTCCTGCATTTATCTGGTGCCAGAGGCCAGGTTGAGTATGCGCTCCCTACAGTGGCTGCTCTGCAAGCAGTGGTCGCAGTTTTAAGGGCAGCTGCCAACGACCTGTCGTGGCGGTCAAATCAGGATAATTTGATGGCAGGAGGGCCATTCTGGACACATTGGCTGGTGGCTCAGGCTGTCACAGACTCTTCCCTCTAAGGATGGGGTGATCACTGCAAGGACTTGCCGAGGAGCAGGCTTTGAGTGCCAATGGCACATCAACCTGTTCAAGCTTCGAACCATCAGACCTGTGCTGACGGCTTTTGTGCCATCCCTTCTGCAGAATAATTTCCTGATCTAGAAGAGCAACACAGTGGCCAAGCACTACCTCAACAAGAGTGTGAGGGGGGTCACTACCCTTATGCAGGGAGGTCCTCTGGCATTGGTTCTGGGTTTTGGAGAGGGACATCTGTCTCGGCGGCTCACTTGGTGGGGACAGCGAACAGGTTAGTGGATGCCATGAGCAGGCCGGACTCGGTCTCCCACAAATAGATTTGCCCGGAGGTGCTTGCAGAGCTATTTGACTGTTGTGGAACGAGAGCCAGCTCAAAACTCAGGCTGTTCTGCTCATGGGAATTTATCCAGGGGGGGGGCTTTGGGAAATTTCTTGGTGGTGTGGACCTTCGATCACTATGTATTTCCTCCCATTCCAGTAGTCCTGTTAGTTCTCAGAAGGTTGAGGAAGTTTCAGTATCTCCTCGCCGGATTGGGCAAGGAGAACATGGTGCTTGGAAATTCTAGAGCTTCCAATCTGCCTACCTTGCAGTTTTCCTTGAATGGCGGCCTATTGTACCTATCGGGAGGTTGGGTGGTCCACCTGAATCTAGAGTATCTGTGTCTCCATGCGTGGCTCTTGACAGGCTAAGGTATGATGGCTGAGATCTTCAAAATTACATTTTGAAGGTGTTGCTGGCTGCGCGCATTCACTCCACAAGGTCCATCTATGCTTGCAGTTGGAGGAAGTTTGAAGAATGGTTTATGGAGGGAGGTACATATCCGGTGTTGTGCCCCACCTTAGTGGTATTGAACTTTTTGCGGTCTCTGGCTAAGCAAGGACTGCAGGTGGGCACTATTAAAGGATTATTACCCTCTTTCTTTGTTTGTTTAAGAGATCGCTGCAAAAGGCTTTCTTTTCGGTTCCCTTGGTTGCCCAGTTTTTCAAGGGGCTTGTAAACTTTATTTCTCTGGTCCAATTTGTAGCTCCAGACTGGGGACTGAATATGGTCCTGTTGTTTTTCATTGTAGCTCTGTTTGAACCATTGTATTCTACCTTAATCTGACTCCTCACACTGAAGACGGTGTTCTTGGTGGCTATCACATCGGTGAGGTATGCAAGTGAGATGCAGGATTTGTCATCTAAGGCACCATTCCTCAAGTTTTTCAAGGCAAAGTTTATTCTTGGGATTAGGCAGTCTTTTCTGCCAAAGGTTGTGTCAGAATTTCGTGTTAACCTGAAAATTGAGTTACCTGTGTTTTTTTTTTTTTTTTCTTTTTTTTTTCTGCAGCCTCAACCCTTGCAAGAGGAAGAGAGACCTCCCGGGGTGAATCCAAAAAGGGCACCAAGCTACTATGTGGTGTGATGAATCCTATGGCGTCATCACTGATTCACTGACAAAAGATATCCCTCAGGGTGGTATTATGAGGTGGGGGGAATCACATGGGAGGCTGTCTGGGAATGGTGGTGACCCCATCAGGAGAGACGCAGTATTTTTCCCTTCCAAGAGAAGAAGACTTCATCCTGCCTAAATTCTTGATTGCTTGTCACTATACAAGTCCTTCCAATAGTAAACCCCCCAAAAAAACATCTCGAAAATCACTCTAGGCAAAACATCATTCATACGTCATACACATTCAGCATCTCCGATCTCCAATTGGAAATCATAGAAATGCTATGGACTCCAATTGCCAGAAAGCCTTAGGCACTGAGACGAGGAAGAGGAGAAAAGAGTTAACGCAGATCAGAAGAAGCACAAAGTCAAGCATGCAGACTAGTTGTTTTAGGGAGGCCCGACTGAGAGGGATATTTAAAGATGGTATTCGCATCTAGTTCCGGGGACACGGCGAAGAAGGAAGTAGAGCCGGAGAGGAGAGAAGTGGAGCCAAAGCAGACAACAGTACAAGGAAGGATCGTGCTGGGGAAGGCAGGTGCTTCTAATCCACTGCTCGCAAACTTGACTTAATAGTGTGGCTCAAGACCAGAGGGTACAACGCAGGCACCGAGCGAGAGAACCGTCGAGGAGCCGGCAGCAACGATAGAGCTGTCGGGAACACGGTTCTGCAGAGTAGCGGTGGACATGCTAGAGAGTGAACACAAAGCTGTCTGGAGAGTTGGAAAGTGGTCTGCAGTGTGAGAAAGCCTGTTCTGAAGTAGGAGCTTCACTGCAGCAGTGTGCCATGGGTCAGGGACGCATCAGTACACAGGTGAGTCCACCTAGAGCCATTGGATACCCCGGGCGTACCGAGGCATGTGAACAGTTAAGGATATTTGAATACAGACCAAGTGAAATACAAAGAGAGAACTTAAACTTATCTCCATACCTGAGATGTCAGAATGGGGAAAGTTGGAGCAAGCATAACCCTAAGCAAATAAGCATTAATGAGAATATATAGAAGCAAAACCTGTATTAGTCTCCATACACTAGATATCAGAGTGAGGAAAGTCAGAGCAAGTAGTAACTAAAGCCAACAAAGTGGAGCACAGTGAAGTAATACAACTGGGCTGAATTAAAGAACAGTGAATTCAAGAGAAATTCCTGGTGAAAAGGAACACACCGGACAGTGAACATTGGGAGGCAAGATACCTGGCAGGAGAGTATACCAGGAGATTTACAAGACCGACAAAGGGATTCCTGGCAGGAAAGAATACCAGGAAAGTATACCAGGAGGTCCAGCAAAGTTGCATCAGGAGTGAAAAGATGCCTGTCTGGAGAGTATACCAGGACATGGGAACTGGAAGACTCGGAGAATTCCAGTCAGGGGATTGTACCAGGAGGTCTATTAAAAGTTGTATGAAGAAACTCATTATTTTTTTCCAAAGTACATGGTAAAGAAGTATACCAGAAACATTTGTGTTATCCTAAAAGGAACTGTTATTTGAAAGAGACAATGTTGACAATTTTGCCATCTTCAAAGGGGAGAAACCATTTTACTATTCTAAAGAAGCTGTTGTTTGAAAAAGACACTTTTGCCATCTTACTTAAAATATCCAGTGGAACAAAGAATCACCCTCTGAATCCAAGAACTCCTTCTTCGAAAAGACTGTTTCGAGGGGATTGGGTCCTCCGACGTATTCCATATCTATGACATGTAATCACCACAGCTGTGCTGATTACATGTCATAGATATGGAATACGTCGTCGGACCATCCCATCGAAAGAACGTTACCAGGTAAGAAAGTAACTTGTTCTTCTGTTAGAATTATCTATTTTTGCCAGAATGTTAGCCTGATATATTTCCTTGCTACATTTACTTGCACCCTTAGTTGTTAATTTCTTAGTGTGAGGGGTCAGAGTAATAGATGTTGGACACTAAGACAGTTTGTTTGACGAGACACAGACTAATTTTTAGTTTCATAGGTAGGGAAATTCTCTTTAGGATAGGTATAGAAATGCCTTTATCCAACCTTTTTATTTTAATAAAAATGCCTGATGTTGAAAATATTACAGTTTTGTGTCCGCCTCTCATCTCTGACTGCTTACATAGGCCAGGACAGCTTCTTTTTATAGGAACTATCAGTTGTTTGTGACCCCTTCTCAGGCGCGGTTGGGCAGTGCGGTTACCAAGCATTGTGTATTGCTGAGTGCTATGAGAAGTCAGGGAAGGAGGCACCCTGGCCAGGTCTCCAATTACATTCTGGTAGAGGGGTGGCCACCTGCTCAGCTCTGCAGAAAGGGGTCCCTCTGAGAGGCATTTGCCAGGGCGCATCGTGGGTGTTCCTTCATAGGTTCGTGAAACACTATAGTGTAGATTTGTAGAGGCTTAGACATACCCGGTTTGGTAGGGCAGTTTTGCAAAGTTTCTTGGTTCAACACTTTCAGCCCGCCTCTGTTCACTTTATTGCTTTAGGAGTCTGACCGGATAGAGGAATCTGTGGAAGGATGCAATCCATTCAAGGGAAAATTACTTAGTGGTAATGTTCTTTCTATCCATTCTCCTCCTACAGATTCCTCATTATCCTCCTAGACCGCATCGCTTCCAAAAGCTCTTCTTGTGGGTGAGTTAAAAGAAGAGTATTTACAACAAAAAAAAGGGAAGGCAAAAAGTTAGCCTTTTGTTGACATTATTGATATATTAGTTCCTCAAAGAAATACATTGTATTTGTATTATTTTTTATGGTGAACAATCCCCTTGGCTGCTGAGCATGGGGGGAAAAAGGTGAGGAACTGAAGTTAACGGAGCATAGCGCCTACTATATGTATGAAGTGGCTATATGTATTTGTGGCAGTATTATAGAACTACAAATTCCAGCATTATTGTAGTTCCGCATACCAGGCGCAAGAGAGACCAGCCGGTCTTTGCTGAAATATAAAAGGAGCTGTTTCCCAAGGTGTCCTTTGATTTCTTACTTTACGCATGTTACTTGAGTGCATGTTTGGCGTGCTTGTATTAGACCTGCTTTTATTTGTTATTTTAGGTTATTGCCTGCTTTTATCAAAACTTTGATTTTAAATTGTTTTGGACACTTAATTTGTGCTGATAGCATGTGGTGCATCACGTTCTGAGACCGTCATTAGGAAAAAGTAACACTGAGTGAATTATAACTTAATTTTACTGTGGCAGGATTATAGAACTAAAAATTCCGCCATTGTTGTAGTTCCTTGGTCTACTTCTTCGCATACCAGGTGCGAGAGAGACCAGCTGGTCCTTGTCAGGCGCGTCAGTACTGGCGATAAAGGACCTGCTTATTCCATCCCCCTCCAACCGGCTGCTAGTTTCCTCTTCTAGGGTTGCAAGCTGGGCCTATCATGACCACCTTGGACTCACGGAGGGTGAGTGTAGAAGAAAAGCTTCATACTAGGCACAGGGAGGAAAAGAACTCCTCCCCCTCGGTCCGATAGTGTTAAAGACCACCTTAAAGTTGTACTTTTGAATGCCAGGTCCCTGGTCAGACACGGCCTGGAAGTTGCTGATTATATATTGGATCTGGACATAGATATTTGTGCGCTGACCGAAACGTGGTACACGAGGCGGCAGGACCTTTGCTTATACTTGCCACTCCCAGAGACTATTCTATATTATATGTTAATAGGGAAAATCAAGTAAGAGGTGGTGTGGCTATTATTTTTAAAAACAGGCTGGGTATTAGGAAATTGGAAGTGCATGGCCCCATAGGCTGTGAAACATTATGTTTCAAAGTCAGGATAGATGCCACCACCACGATGAAATGATGCAGATTTATCACCCACCTGTCTCCATGCCAGACTTCGTCTCTCATTTGAATAGTTTGGTCCTTTCACAAATCAAAGGGGCTGCCAAATGGATCATAATGAGTGATTTAAACCTCTGGAAAGATAACCCTAATGATTTAGCAGTGGTGGAACTTGGAAGGTTTGTGTTATCACTCGGTTTTATCCAACATATTGATAAACCCACGTTAAAAGTAACATTCTGGATTGGGTGTTCTCTCTCAACATGACTTTGGTAAACCCAGCATCACCTTATGCCCTTGGTTGTATCATTTCTTTTTATTTTTTTTATTTTTTATACTTTGGTTTTTATTAGCATTTTATAATAATACAAACAAGAAAAACTGAGTGACCCCTTTGCCCGCCCCCCTCCATCCCTCCACCCCAACACCGACCCTCCCCCCTATCCCTGTGTCCAGGCCAGAGCTTTCATCTAGGGAGACTCTGAATGTTCTTTCCGTATCTCATACTTAGGAGATGATGCGATTGGTGACCATATCTCCGGCTGACTTAAGGCCACAATTCCTCGTGTCATGGGTCCCCAGGTCGATTACCACACATCTCAGGACTAGTCCCACCCCACTCAGGGCAAGGCCTTGTCTCAGAGTCAGTGAACATCCCATCCCCAAGACTGTTGCACTCCATACCAGTTCGCAAGGAACGAACCAGTATCGTTGTTCACCTGGCTGTTAGTTTGTCCATCAAAAACATGTTTTTCACCTTTTTCAGCCAATCCTCCTTGGAGGGGACCTCTGGGCTCTTCCACTTCTGAGCGAGAGCCACTCTGCCCGCCCTCAACATGGTTTCCAACATCCTTGGGTATCGGTATAGTTCTGTTTCCTCCGGGGGGAGTCCCAGCAACATCGTTAGGGGATTTAGTGGTAGAAGTTCCTCTGTTACTTCCGCTATCCAGCCCCTCACTGACCCCAATAGGCCTGGACATTTGGGCAATGCCACTACATGTGGCCCCTGGAGCCTGTCGGTCCGCATCCCCTCGGGCACCTTGGTGACACCCCCGTGAATATCTTTGACAATTTACTGGGTCCCTGTGCCACCCCTGCAGAATCTTAGTTATGCTCCATGTCTGAGGTGAATAAGTTCCCATGAAATGCTGTTTTGAATATTCTAGCCCAGGCGTCCTCTGAGATCTCTTCTCCTGCCAGGTCATTCCAGAACATGCAGAAGCTCCTCTTGCTCTGAAGGTTATAAGTGTTTAAAATTTTATATATACTAGATACCGCACCCTTTCTTGAGGTCGCCGAGTCGAGGAGCTTCTCTAAGGGGGTCAGCTGTCTCCTCAGGTTCGGACGCCATGACTGGTCGCAGAGGATGCCCTTAAGGCGGAGGTACTCAAATAGAGAGAGACCCTCGTCCGAGAGCGTCCCTCATGTCTTCGTAGGTTAAGAATTCACCCTCTCTGAACATCTGCCCAGCCCATTCCATTTCCATGTCTGACCAGTTCTGGGAGTACGGGAACCCTTTACTAGCCAATTTGAGGGGGTGGCCCAAGAGAGAGGTCATCGGGGACGGCCAAGTGGTAAGGTATGCAGTCCGGGGGCCCTCTTTCCAGATGTCCCAGAGAACTCCCAAGGTCGGGTGGGTTTTCAGGTGTTTCGGGATCATCTTGCGCAGAGCCCATAAGAGGTCACAGACCTTTAAAGGGTGGGCGTCCATATCTTCCAAACATGAGCAATACGTTCCCAGCCCTTCTTTCATGTCTCCAGGAGGACGCGCAGCTGGGTGGCGCAGAAATAAAGATGAAAATCCGGCAACCCAACCCCCCCCCCTCCCTCGGCTGGGTCAGAATGGCCCTCCCGGTCCTTCGGGTCCTCCCCTGCCATACAAAGTCTCATACAAAGTCTCGAACCACATTCTGTAGATCTCTAAAAGTCTGTTCTGGGACGCTGGTTGGGAGCACTGTGAAAAGGTACAGAAGCCGTGGTAATATGTTCATCTTTACCGCAGTCATACGGCCATACCAAGAAAGGAACATTTTACCCCACCTCCTCAAGTCAGATGTGATCTCTGCCATTATGGGGTCATAGTTAGTGGTGCCCAATTTCGATATGTCCCTGGTAAGAAGTACACCCAGGTAACATATAGTGTCTTTCCCCACTACAATCCCATGAAACCTGTCCAGGGGGGTCTAGCTCCGGGTCCAGTGTTCTCATTGGGAGCAAGACAGATTTTTTAGTGTTCATTTTCAGGCCCGAGAAGCGCCCAAACGTGGCCACCGTGGCCAGGAAGGGGGGGGAGGAGCCAGGGTCTACCAGGTAGGCTAAAATATAATCCGCAAACAGGGAAAGCTTAAATTCAACCTCACCCCTTCTAATTCCCTTGATGTCCGGGTGGGCTCTGATTGCTATGGCTAATGCCTCCATCGTAAGGACATATATCAGGGGGGAGAGTGGACACTATCATATATATACAACCCTATTCACTTATTAGACAAGTCTTAGTGAGAAAACACCACTTATTTTCAGACAGAGATGAGTGCTTAACAGAAGATGACACTCTAATAAGTTGTAAAGAAAGGGAGGGAAAAAGGCAGAGTTAAGGAAGCACGCAAGTTTCAATACTTTTACAAGGAACCACAGTAAGGCAGGATAGACAGAGTTCTACTGGAGCGCAAGGAAGTCAATTGCAAGGCCCACTCTTGGAGAGAGCAAGCACAAGGGGTCCAGGTTCACACAGTGGGGTTATGCCCAAAGAGTCTTGTAGATAGTTCGCACAAAAAGGATGAAAGTACAGTCAGGAAAAGTTAGCTAGGTTGTCCCAGGCCAGCCCAGGTTAGAAAGTCGAGGCTTTACTGTCACCCTGAACGATCTGTCGCAAGGGAAGCCAGGCGGGACACAGTACCTTAAGTGTGAAGGAAGCTCCAGCGGGGGCAGTTGTTCCTGGCAGCAGGTGCAAGTCAGTGTTTCGTCCAGAGGAAGAAGAGGTCTCGCCGTGGAGGAAAGATGAAGGTCGTTGCACTGCCAGGGAAGAAACCAGCCGCAGAGTTCTCTGGTTAAAAGGCACTACCCCGTAGTATTCTGGTTGCCGGGGTGCTTGGCACGGGCAAGGCGGCCACAAGATGCTCCAGGAAGGTGAAAAGAAGGCAAAACTGGTTATCCCCACCAGAGAAAGGAAGAAGACTCTCCGGACTGGAGATCTCCTCTGTCGTCGGGAAAAGTGGTGAGACGGTTCAGCAGGGCTCCACCGGTGGTGTCGTCGTTGCAGGTCAGCTCAGCTTCTCCCTCCTCGGATTCTTAGGTCCTGTGGCGACTTCTGAAGTTCCAGTCCCCAAAGCGCTGCTTTTATGCAGCATACCCCCGTTCACTCAGCCTAGCTGTCAATCAAACATGCTAAGTGGTGAGCCGGCCGGCTCACCACTTGGGCCAATCAAACAAGAGTGCGACTTGAGTTACCAAGGTAACTCAGTCCAGGGTGCCTAAACCCCCTCCCACACCCCCTGTGGTACCCAGACAGAGTGGCACCACTTTTGGAGGCTTCTGTGGAGAAGCCCGCCAAAAAGTGGAACAAAGGGCTCGACTTGGGTTGGAGTCACAGAAGAGAACACAAACGCCATTTTAGAATCGAGTTCTGCCAAAAAAATACCAACCGGTGAATTAATATTAAATAAATAAACTGGCGGTTTGTTCGAGGCTATAAGAATTAAATAATTAAAGTTGGTGGCCTCGAACAATGGGAAAATCCCATAGAGATATATTTGCGGTTGAATATAAAAAGTAGTATCCACTGCCACCAGCCAAACCTCGATGAGGGGGGACGGAGACGTGCCCCCTCGAACAACAGATCCCGGGGCAATCTAATTGCCCCAACCAGTACGTCCACAATATGATGTTTTGTACTGGTTTCTGTTCATAATTTGAGACTAGTAAAGCCAGTGGTGACTTTACATGCCCTGGGAGACAGTAGTCAGTTTCAGGGTATGGAGTCTGTTGGGGGGTCGCTACGACACCCCTGGGTTACGGCACGGAGGGTGCTGTGTAACCCACATCAAAAAAATACATGAGACCCTATGGAGAAAAAGACCCCATAGCCCATAAAACACATGGAAAGTTAAAGGAACACCTCAAATCAGGTCTAAGAGTGGGAGCAAAAGAATCTCACTCTTAGCAGGAGAGAAAAAAATAAACCCCAAAAATCCAGCAAAGCTGCTGGGGGACTCACTAGGTTTGGGAAATTAGCCTTACAGAGAATTCTCCCTAACAGAGGTTCCCACCTTCATCCCACTAATCACCTTGTCCACCTCATCCTCGGTCACCGGGCCCTTCAACCCCTCTGCCATCTCCCTCGATAGGGAAGGGATCTGGATGGAGTTCAAGAAGACCTCTATCTGGGTATCATCCCCGTCATATTCTGACGAATATAGTGTCTTATAATATTGGCGAAAAGCCTCTCCAATATGGGGAGAGTCGCAGCCAAGGAACCCCTGGGAGTCCCTTACCTCCTTCGCCCTTCTACTTCTCTGGACCTCTCTCAACTTCCAGGCTAGGATTTTATCCGCTTTGTCCCCTTTATCAAAGTATTTTTGTTTGACCATCTGGAGAGTCCTCTCCGTTTTGTGTAGGAGGAGGTCCTTTAGTTGGAGCCTGTAGTCCTCCAGTGCTGCTACCCGGTCGTGTTCTAGGGCCCGATCTGGGGGGCCACCTGGCTGGAGATGGGCTATTTTTTTCGCAGGGCTTTGTCCTGGGCCTCTTTCTCCCTTTTCTTCTGGGCTCCTATTTTTATGAGGACACCTCGTAAGGTTGCCTTGAAGGCGTCCCAAAGCGTGTGCGTGTCCACCTCCCCGTTGTTATTGAGCTCAAAAAACTCTGTTATGGTATCCAAGTCTTCCTGGGCTTGAGCCTCGTCTTTTAATAGGGCATCATTACATTTCCAGCGTCCTCTGCGTTCTCTACACCAACCCACCGCTAAGGTGACTCGGACCATGTGGTGGTCTGACCAGGGGACAGGGTCTATCCTATAACCTGCGACATATGGACAGAGGATCTGGTCCACAAAAATGTAATCTATTCTAGAGAACGAGTTGGGGATGGTCGAGTAGTAAGTAAAGGAAGGGACATCTGTTCTGGGGGTCGGGATTGTATCCGCCAGACCCAGATCATCATTCACCCTCCGAAAGTTTTGCGCCATGGCTTCTTCAGTAGGACTGAGGTTTTGGGGGCCTGCCCGCTTTCTGTCTATGCTTGGGTCTAGAACCATATTAAAATCCCCCCCCCCCCACCACCAACGGACCTTGTACAAACAACTTGAGCCTGTCCCTTACTTCTTCCCAGAATTGGGCCTGACCTTCGTTCGGGCCATACACTACTGCCAGGGTTAGGGGGAGCCCTGTAGGGAGCCCCGTACCAACAGGTATCGGACCTCGGGGTCTTTCAGGATGGCCTATTTCTCAAAGCCTACGTCCCTTGCTACCAGTATGGCCACCCCTCTTTTCTTTACCTTATGGGAAGCATGGAAAACCTCTTCGATTCCCCCCCTCGCATTTTGGGTTCTTCCCCCGCGCCCAGTGTGTCTCTTGCAGGAGAAGCAGGTCCAGTTTTGCCCTCCTGAACTCCCTACAAATCAGAGACCTTTTCGTGGGGGTGTTGAGCCCCCGCACATTCAGGGTACCCACTCCCAGAGCCGGCCGGCCATCAGCCATAATCTATGTTTCCCTCTCTATTGGTCAACAGCATCGCATCGTTACTCCATTCCCGCTCCCTTTGTCTCACCGCTTGGACACTTTTTAAACGTTTCCCCAACTACTCCCCAAACCCCTTCCCAAACAAACCCCAACCAATTCGTTAACCCCCACCCCGGCGTCCAGTCAGTCAGTTCTGCCATTTCTGGCATTTTGGCCGGACCACCAGCCTGCCCTCCTCGGCCAGGCGTTCATTGCATAGCTCGCTTTTGTGAGCCCCCCCACCCCCCTAGCTTCGTCCCCTCGGTCACTCCCATTGTACTTGCTTTTCAAGGGGACTCTGGTTTCGGCTTAACCTCCATTACTTCAGATTCCGAACTGCAATGAGTCAGGTCACTCTGGTCGCTTCCGTGAACCTCACTCTCACATCTTTGCTGGTTGGGTCCCCTAAGTGATCAACCCTCAGAGTTGTTCCGCTCTCCTTCCTTTGCTGGAGATGGCTTATTCATTTTTCTAAATTTCCTTGCACCAGTCTTCCTTCTTCTTCCGCCCGACGGGCTCGTGCCGCTTGCTCCGCCCAGGACCGGTCCCATTGGTCCCCTCCGGCGGGTCGTCTCCGTCACATAATCCCGGATGGCTCTCTTGATGTCCTCCTCTGTGATGAACATCGACCGCTGGCCCAAGTATTCAAAGGCTAGGGACAAGGGGTAGCCCCATCTGTATCTTACCCCCTTCTCTTTCAGCAGTTGAGTGAGGGGGCGGCACATCCTGCATTTGGCCAATGTATATGCGGAGAGGTCTTGAAAAATGGAGACCTGGGAGTTGTTATATGTAATCTCCTGAGCTTTCATGGCGGCCTCCAGAACCCTCGTCTTTTCTGAATAGTAGTGGAACCGGACCAGAATCGATCAGGGCCCCCTGCCCGTCCTCCCGCTCTGTGCACCCGATCAAAAGTGAGTTCTGTGGTCATCTCTTCCTCGAAGAGGAGGGCAATAATGTCTCACACCACTCGGGTGACCTCTCTCTCCGTCTCCCCCTCCGTCTCGGGGACCCCGAAAAATCTAAGGTTGTTTCTCCGTTCCCTGTTTTCAAAATCATCCATTTGTCTCGACCTCTCCTCCTCCCTCTTCTCAAGGGCAGATAGCCTCATATTTGCCTCTACCTCTTGGGTTGCTGATGTTGATTGGTTGGTTTCGATCAGAAGAAGCCTGTCCTCGACTTTGTCAACCTGTTGATCCATTTTTTCGAATTTCTGTGCAATATCGGAGCACACGTCCCTTATCTCTTGTAGGATTGAGGCAAAGCCCCTCTCCATTGGCGCCGTAGAGGGTGCTGAGGCTTCCAAGTGGGCCATTTCTCTGTCACGGGATGGACCGTTGTCGTGGGGTCCTGCCTCCTGGTAACAATATTTTTGTAGACTCTTTTGCCAGTTCATCTGGTTACCCCCCGGGCCTCGCCGTTGGGTATGCCTCGGCTCTGGGGAGGCCAGGGGACCACCCCACAGGCCGGCCCGTGCTGTGGTGGTGGGGGCGCCCTCGGGGGAGCCAACAGGAACCATCCCCCTCTTACTTCGGCGGAACTCTGCAACTCCTGGGGGATCGCCTCCAGGTGGGCACACGCCCTGCCGGCTCCTGGCGGGGGCCTCGCACCTAGTGCAGATGCCCCAGGGCCTTCGGCATCTACTGTGCACTTTCGGGAGGGGAGGTCGCTCTGTCCTTCGCGGGGGGGTGGGCCGCAATCCCGTCTTGTGTATGGTATTGGCGGGGGCCCGTCCGAGCACGGCCCACTCTCTTGCTGTCTGTTCCTCCTCTCGTGGCGGGGCCCAGGAGTCGGGGCCCCGGGGGCGGGAGAAGGGAGGGGGGCGCCTCTCCCGTGGGCGGACTGCGGCGCAGTCTCAATAATCCCCTCGCCCAGTGCCGGAATGCTGATTTCCTCTCGGGCTGGCAGGCGCAGTGGTGGAGGGGGGATTCCCGGCCCCGGCGGCGCCTCCCGTTTTTGTCCGGGGCGTGGTCCAGGGGAATGCGCCTTCCTCTTATCCGGGCACGGTTTGCCAGCACCGCTCTCCACCTGCACGGGCGAAGTGTGGGGAGGCCGCCGCCTCGATTAGGGGTCGTGGGCCCGGCCCGCGGGGGGGGTCGGTACCCCCGCTCCGTGGTCCACTCACCTCCAGGATCGGCGGGCTGCAGCTCCACCTCCGGCGCCGCGCCCGCTCAGATCTCCAGCGGCGTCTTAGCTGCAGAGGCCGCGGTTCTAGCTCTCCGCCTTTCAGGGGTCCCCGGACGTCGCTGTTTCTCTCGGGGGGAGCCCCGGGGGTTCACGTTCACTGCCCTCGCGGGCTCCTTTGTTCTCCTTAGGGAGGTCACGGGGGGGCTCAATCCCTGTTGTGACCTGGCTTTCGGCGGGAGCTCGGGATTCAGGCAGCCATTGCCTGTGCGCCCCCTGGTGGCCTCCCGGATCATTTCTTTATTGATTTTACCATCATTCTTGATGCTCAAATCAAGAAGAGCACAGTTAAACAAAACTTGTGCATATCTAGAAACCTTAAGAGACTTGACCCAGAGTCGGTAAAGGAATGGATTCCACCACTGATCCAGAATGATCTTCTTACATTCTGCTAGGAAATAAACACAAGCCGTTATTAAAGCTCAGAAATATGCCTATGTGGTACGGATTACTGAAGCTCGGCATGATGCTAAAGAGATCTTTGCCATCCTGAAGGAATTGGAGAAACCATCTGCTAAGCAGCAGGAAAATATCTGTAAAGATCAAGATTGGTGTGCCGTATCCTAAAAACCATGTTGGATAAAATTGACAAAATTAAAGGTAATATTCAGAATGCTAATCCTCTTGAATCTCTTTGGTCTAATAAGAGTAAAGCCAATGAAGTTATCCGTGCACAGCAGCGATCTCCTATCTTCAATCTTAAGAGCATCACAGAGGACGAACTTGGAATTTTTCGGTCTAAACTGAAACTGCCCTCCTGCAAAGAGGATATTTTCCCAGCAACAGCGATTAAGGTATGTTCAGAACTCTTGATTATCTCCATTACTAAAATAGTCAGCACCTCCTTCAAAGAAGGACATGTTCCAACGAGATTGAAGGGTGCTTGGATCTCCCCTTTGCTGAAAAAACAAGTGCAGGATCACAATATTGCCACGAACTATAGGCCAATTACTAACTCTCCATTCATGCTCAAAATATTGTATAGAGTGGCGTATGACCAAATACTGAGCCACATAAAAAAAAAAAAATCATATCCTCCATGGTGGGCAGTCGGGCTTTAGACCCAGTTTTAGCAAGGAATCGGCATTACTGGTTCTTAAGTCATACATGATGAGCAGCATTAATGAAGGCAAAACCATGCTGTTGATGGCCTTTGACCTGTCGGCCGTATTTGATTTGGTCGACCACCCTCTGTTATTAAAGAGACTACAAGAAGTGCCCAATTTCTGCGACCTAGCTTTGGATTAGATGCAGTCCCTTTTAGGAAACAGATCAACGACGGTATGTAGTAACCAAGCAGAGGCTCGCCCAGCTCCGCTAGATTTGGAGTCCCACAGGTTGCTTCTTTGTCTTCCGTGTTGTATAAAATGTTTAACACACCGTTATTCCAGCTACTGGAGCATGAAAAGGTATGTTTTTCAAATTACGCCGACGACGCACAATGCCTTATCCCACTATCGTGCAATTATGAGGAAGATTCCAAAGTGGTGAAAGAAACTTGTGATCTTATTCAAGACTGGATGGATACGAGTGGTCTGGCCCTCAACCACGAAAAAAACGAATTGATTGTAGGTTATAGGCCTAGACTGAATAAGCTAAACGATGTATATAAAACATTTCACATTGCAGACCATGGCATTGTCACAAAAGACGAGATCAAAATATTGGGAGTCTTATTCGATCAGACCCTAGGTATGACAGCGCAGGTGATAGTCTGGTCTCGTCGTCAGTGTATTACATGCGATTACTCTCCCACATCCGACCATTTCTCTCCCAGAATAGTTGTGAAACAGTAGCTCGGGCTATTATTTCCTCCAAAATCGACTTCTGTAGTAGTCTCTTGGTGGGAATTGGCAAAGGAGAACTTGCCAAACTACAAGTTGTACAAAATAGTACCATCAGAGCCATTATGGGGATGCAGAAATGTAAGCATGTCTCAGAAATACGTAGGAATCTCTATTGGCTCTCCATAGAGGCCAGGATTGACTTCAGATTGACTATCACCTACAAATCCTTGGCAGGGCAATTTCCAGATTATTTAGCCTGTTGACTCAAAAACAAAATGGAAATGATAATTCTGCGTTATAATAGTCAAAAATTCCTCCAAATATCCAAAGCCAATTTTGCACTGGTAAAAAAGAGTGCCTTTTTGGTAGCAGCCCCAGCTTTGCAGAACTCCCTGCTTCTCGAATTCAGAGGTTGCTTGTCTCTTGATTGTTTTAAGAAACAACTTAAGACATATCTTTTTAGGTTAGCGGTTCTAGGTTCTCCCTCTCGTCGGCCTCTTCCCCCTAGCTTAAGCTCTTCTCTTTTCTTCAGCAGCCGTATGCCCCCGGGCCACTCTGGTAGCACCTTACAACTAAATAAAGTAAAGTAAAAGAACCCTGATCTCATGTCCCGAGTCATTGAGCACTAGAGCAGAGGAAGGTACCATTGAGACGCACTACGCCCTGTGATGAATCCTGCAGAGTCCTCACAAAATCCCTGGCAGATATTACCCGATCGGTGTCTAGTCAAAGGATCGACACCAAAGGGTCGACAGGACAAAGGATCGACACCAAAGGGTTGACAGGTCAAAGGATCGAATTATTTTAAAAATTATATATATTTTTTTGGGTTTTCGTTTAGGAAAAAAAAAGTGATTTTTAGCAAAAAAAGGGCGGTTGGGGGGGGAACCCCCCCCAAAAGAAAAGTGAAAAAATAAATAAACAAAATTCGATCCTTTGACCTGTCGACCCTTTGGTGTCGATCCTTTGACCTCTCGACCCTTACTGTCGATCCTTTGACCTAGAACCTACCTGATCCTAACCCTGGGGGTGGTATTAGCAGGGTGGATCACTGGGGAGAAGGCACCCAAGGGAATGGGGTGACTCAGTTTGGAGACATGCAGTATTCATCCTTCTCTGAGAGTGTGGTTTCTTTAATACCGGAAGACATAATGACTTGTTGTCATAGTAAGGCTTCCCTTCCCTCTTTTGCTCAAGTTATCAGTTCTGAAAACCCCTATGGTAAATGTGGGAATGATCCATGTTAGGGACCATGGAACTAAAACCGCCACTTCTGATGGTTTTAATTCCATCTTGGGTTTGAATTATAAAATCAAGAATCACCCATCCATTCCTTTTAAAGCCTTCTCCTGAAGGTACATTTCATGAATCATTAAAACAGAGGAAATTAAATTATGTAAAATGAAACATGAACATTAGGGACTTCAAGTCCCATAATGCTCTAGCTACTGGGACGAGGAATAGGGGCTCGGAGGTGCAGAACTATGAGGTGCAGTCTAGTTGTTTTAATAGCCCACCCCTGAGCGGTACCTTTAAACATTTAAAACCCCCTTAGGTGCAGGCCATTGAAAAGAAGCCGTGGAAGCAGCAGTTGAAGCAGCTGAGGCAGGTGGAACGAAACGAAGCCTCCGCTAGATTGGAGCAGGGCGCTGTGTCGTGAAAGTAGCAGAAATATGAAGCCCTGTGGGATGCAGAGTATGTGCAGTGGGAAGCAGTATAGCGGCAGGCTGTCCCAAAGGAGGGAGGAGCTCTCCTGGTGCTGCCAGGTCCGACTCAGTGTGTATGGCCTTTTCCAGAGTGCGGTAGGAGCATAGAAAGCTCCAGCTACAGTAGGCATGAGCGAGGGAAATGTAACCAGAGCTGTCAGACGCCTGTATGGGTCTGGCGTAGGGAGAAAGAGCAGAAGTCTATTAGAGGCGCACGGAAACGCTGGTGAATTTGCCTGTGCAGGGTATTCCGGGCACTCCAAAACAGACGCTAACTCTCGCTAAATGTTTTCAATAACAAACTATTCAATGGAAGCCAATTAGGCATAACTTTTATGTTAAACAAGACACATTGTATCCACCGTTGTCGAAGTAGGTACAACTCTTGTGTTAAGAGAAATCCAGTTGAGGAACATTGTAACCACCATTGTCAAAGTCAAAAGGGAAGAATATTAACATCAGATGAATGCGGTTTAGAAAGAGCACTATAACCAGTATTGCCAAAGCTAAAGAAGAGCAATTGAAGAAAATCCAGCATGGCAGAACAGAAGCCCTCCCTGTATCCAATATAAAGGGAGAGAGGAAGATAATCTTCATTGCCTGGGGCAAATTAATCATAGTGAGAAACATTGCCAATGTTTTGTTTTCTATCCATGCAGCAGTTTTCGGGTTTTTACTTTTTCCACATTGAGGATTGAAGTGTGGAAAGCTTGAAGCAGCCTCCCAACAGAGTACTTTTAGTAGTGGTAGAAGTTTTAGCCTGGCAGGCGAGTACACCAGGAAAGGGACTGTTAGTCATTTGCTCTGTTCAGGCTAGTGGACAAGGAAGAAGACAAGTGAAGTACTGCAAAGTGGTAGACGTTTGTGGTGGAAAGGCCACTAATATTTTGTAATGGACTATTAAAAAATCTTTTTGACAACTTTATTATTTAAGAAGAAGATATGTGGAAATAGTTGTGTTTTGCAAACAAGAGAAATTATAATGAAAACTGACTGGAAGTCCAATTACAAAGTCTGTTATGTATATGTTATATTTGGAACAGAACGTGGCTATTGAAAATAATTTTCTTGAGTTGAACTTTGTTTTGGAAAATCCTGAATCATTCCTGGGGAAGGGGATCAGACCCCTGTTACGAGGATAGACGTGTACATAATTTGTCTGAATAGTACTGTTATGTTATTGAGTTCTACCAGCCATGTCATACCTGTATGATTTGTTGTATGTATGAGTGTGAGGGACAGATATCTATTTAGAATGTTTTTCCTTAGTCTTAGTTGGACAGGCAAGGGAATCGTCGTTAGGTTAGGGAAAGTGAGACGTTTATTTCAACTTTAATATTTAATAAATTGGCTACTTGTGGAAAAACCCTAATTGTTCGCCTCACATTTCTGACTTCGGACAGCCTCCTTTCCAGATTTTCAGATAGCGACGGAGAGCTGAAGGATATGCATCCAGATGAGGAATCTGTGGGAGGAGATTCCATAGAAGAACATTACTGGCAAGTCATTTTCCCGTCATGAAGATCATCTTCAGCTACTCCTGACATTCTCCTAGATTATTGTAATTTATGAATCACTGCCGTTGATCTCTCATCTTCTAGTGACTCACTGACAGCCAACAGTCTGAAACTGATGATGAACCATGTGGTTCTCATAACTCGGATTGCTTTTGAAAAGGTGATCCCCACAGAAAAGACCCATCTATAAAATTGCCTTCATTATTTGTTCCAATACATACCATTTATGGGTCTTGCAGGATTAGTCAGTCAAAAGCCTTTGTGCCTCTTCTACTTTGTCATATGGGAGATTGTATCCTGGTTGAGCAAATAGGCTCAGGGTCCCCTAAAAATACAAACTATTACATTTGGCCCACTAATGCCCTAGTTGACCTTTGGTGTTGGGTTGATTCATGTATTTTCATGAAATCCCTTTAACATTCCTTTATTCAATCTAATGATGGGTTGCAGTACCCCCTATATTCTTGTCTACAAGAGCCACAAACCGTTCTTAACTTGTCCATAGGACAAGATACTGTTGTCCAAGCTCCCATGTCTGCATGCGTCAAGCCTCAATTAAACAGAAAACATTTAATCCCAACTACCAAGTAAATAACCTTCTCCAGCATGGGGTCTGGAATGGATTCACATGCTCATGAATATTCCCTGTCGTCAGGCTGGGAATCCTCGGTAAAGAAAAAATCAGTTTCAGTTTCGATTCTGAACTGTCTTTCTACTAATAACCAATCACTGGTACCTGGGTCATACTGCCCCCAGCCAATGACTGCCCTCTACTTAAGCCCCTCCTCTGGCAGCCATCTTCAGATTTTTACCACATGTTCAAGTGTTGGGAGTCCTCGTGCTATAGCTCTCGAGCTTTTGATGGGTTTTTGCGCTTTTTCAAGGAGATTTTCAAATTTTCCGGTTAAATCGAGCCTCAAGCTCCACCGTTTCTTCTTCCGATCAACGGGGACTCGTTTCGGAATAACACCCCTCAAGGGTGAAGTTTTCATCAAGAGACGTTTCTTGGAGGATTCCAGAAGATCTGAGGCCTACCATGGACGCGGCCCAGGACAAGGGTAGCTTGACGCCCGGATCCAAGCTGTCCAGGGATGCGGTTTACAGAATGTTTTCAAGGAGGACGAGCATTAGAGATGTCTCTACTGCCTTCATGAGGACAAGATGCACGTGGAGAAGGACTGTGCGTTCTGCAAAAACCTATCGGAACGGACCATGAGGGATCGTTGTTCCCGCCTCGCCAGCTGGCTGGAGAAGGGCCCAGCAGGTGAGAAGAAAAGGTCAGAGCGGTCCTCTAAGTCCTGTGAGGGCACCCCGACGACGGGGGCCCAACAGAAGGCTAAGCACCGGGAGTCCGCGGGCACCGGGAGCACCGAACGGTCGGGCTCTTCGGCTGCCAGACAGGAGGGCGCACCTTCCCCGGCACCATCAACCACGAGCCAACGCTCTGGTTCGGGGAAGAGGAAATCCGAGAACCCGGGTAAGCTTCTGGAGCGGCCCAGGTTGATCTCGAAGGATTCAGCCGAGGGGGAGTGAGGCGGTGACCCTCCCCCCAAGGTGAAGGCTTCAAGCGCGCCCAAGGTGGTGTGAAGGCCTTGATTCACCCGGCTAAGGCCTCTATCGAGGGAGTCGCAGCGACCCTGGTGAAGCCTGTGGAGGCGACCTCGGGGCCCAGAGTTTCCCTGCCACCGCGGAGGGAATCATCTTTCCAGCTCATCGACAAGACCCCCGTGAAGACCCGTGGAAAAAGAGGGGGGGTGGTGGCCATTATGGACACAGATTCAGCCTCTGAGGAGGAGCTGGTGGAGGCCGTGAAGAGCCTCAACGAGAGGTTCGAGAAGGTACGATCCCACGGGAGAGATCCCAAAGAGGTGGTCAAAGATAGCGACGGTGGCGCCGACGAGGCCCCTGTGGAGGAGCGGCCAGCCCTTCTGTCGCAGCCATTGCCCGAGCCTCAGGACAACTTGGCAGCCATTTTGATGGCGATCCAAACCTTATGCACGGAGATGAGGACGATTTTACCACGAACCCTGGCAGACGATCCAGAACCGGGCCCGTCGGGATTCCCTCCGAACAAGCGGAGGAGAGTTCACCCCCCCCCCCGCCCTTCATGCCCTTGCGACCCGTGGCACCTTCATCCCCCTCTCCGGATCCCAGGGATGACACGGCAATGGACACGACGACGGGGACGGATGACAACGGTGGTGACGACGGGATGGACCTTCCATCACCACCCCCTCGGTCTTCCCCGCCCGATGAAATTGGCTCCTTTCACGCCATGATCGCCAGGGCGTCCAACCTCTTCCAGCCCTGCCCCGAGGAACAGAAGAAGGAAGATTTCCACTATCAACGGCGAGAGGCCAAGAGAAAGACTGTCCTCGCGGTACCGTTACTCGATGTCTGGGACAAGGAACTTGCGATCCTGAAGAACCCGTCCACGACGCCTGCCAAGAGGGACTGGTACGAGAAGAAGTACTGGGTCCCCGACACTGCCCCCTTGTGCCTCAGGGCTCAGCCGATGCCGGATTTGGTTGTCTCAGCGGCGGCCAAGAAGAAGGCAGCGGGGGCGACAGCTTCGACCTCCACTTCCCCACCTGACAGCGAGGGAAAGAAATTGGACGCCATGGGGCGACGGGTCATCTCGTCGGCGGCGATGACAATTAAAGCGGCCAACGCCTTAGCGATTGTGGCCCGTTATGACAGGGAGCTATGGTACAAGATAGCTCCCCAACTGGACTTCCTACCAGACAAGAGGGCGGAGGCCCTAGAGATTCTGCAGGAAGGTGAGGTGGCGTCGGACCACGCCATAACGGTGGCAACGGACATTGCCGACACCGGGTTTCGCCAGTTAGGCAACAGTGTTTGCCTTCGACGACGAGGCTGGCTCAAGGCAACAGACTTCCGTCAGGACGTGCAGACCAGGGTGTTGGACATGCCGTTCGACGGCAAAAACCTGTTTGGAAAAACGGTGGATGAGTCGCTGCAGGCCATCAAGGCCGACACAGAGACGGCCCGAGCCCTGAGAGTCCTTCAGCAACGACGGCCCTTTCAGAGCGTCAGAGGCAGACAGGGGGCCTCCAAAGGATCAGGCGGTGGTTCCTCTACGTACCGCCAGGCGGCCCGCTCCTCGTCCCAGGAGGCCTACAGAGGTCGCGGCAAACAAGGAGGATCTCGTCGTCGTCGCCAAGGAGGCCAAGGCCGCCTCCAAGCAAGATTGAACCGGCCGTAGCATCGGGCCCCCACCGAAGCACCCCGGTGGGAGGCCGGCTGGCGAATTTCGTCAGCGTGTGGGAGTCCATCTCCACCAACCACTGGGTTCTGGATGCCCTGGCCCACGGGCACACTCTCGAAATCCAAAAGAAGTGTCCCCGCATTTCACGTCCCTCAACTGCTGTTGGAGGTAAAGGCGATGCTCAAGAAAGGTGCCATCGAGCTCATCCCCAAGAGGCTCCAGGGCTTCGGAGTATACTCAAGATACTTCCTCGTCAGAAAGAAGACAGGCGGTTGGCGCCCCATCCTGGACCTACGTTGGTTGAACAAATACATCAAGGCACGGAAGTTCAGGATGGTCACTCTCCAGCACGTGCTGGGACAGCTGGAGGAGGGCGTCTTACTATCGTCGTTGGACTTGGAGGATGCTTACTTCCCCATCCTAAAAGGGCACCGAAAGTTCCTCAGATTCATAGTTCAAGGACGCCACTACCAATTCAGAGCTCTGCCATTCGGATTGAAGTCGGCACCCAGGGTTTTCACCAAGTGCCTAGCACCAGTGGCGGCGCGGCTGCGCCTGCAGGGGGTCCACGTCTACCCCTACCTGGACGACTGGCTCATCCGTGCAAGGACAAGATAACTCGCCGTCGAGCACACGGCGAAGACCGTCCGCTTACTCACAGAGCTGGGTTTCTTCATCAACTATCTGAAATCCCATCTGGTTCCGTCGCAGGCGGCACTGTTTCTGGGAGCGAAGCTCGATGCAGTGGAACGACTGGCGTCTCCGTCGGAGTAAAGGACGAAGGCCATCTTAGGCAAAGTGCAGCGCCTGCTAGCCACGGACGTGGCCAGGGTGAGATCCATCAAGTCCCTCTTCGGAATGATGTCCTCATGCATCTACCTAGAGCACCTGTGCAGTCTACGGATGCCTCCTCTACAAGAGTTCCTCGACGCCCGCTGGATGCAAGCGGCGGGCAGCTTCGAAGATAAGATCCCGCTCAACGAGGTTTTCCGTCGGGTGATTCAGTGGTGGGGCACCCATGCAAACCTCACGGCGGGCACGGAGTTCCAGACCCCGGCACATCGGGAGACAGTGATCCCTGGAGGGCTGGGGTGCGCACATTGGAGATCTTCACGCAAGAGGCCTTTGGCTCCCGGAAGAGAGGTCTTCTACATCAACATCTTGGAGCTCTGCGCCGTGTTCTGGGCGCTCAAGTCGTTCCTCCCGCCCCTCAAGGGCAAGGTCGTGAGGATCTTCGCCGACAACACCACCATAATGTTCTACATCCGGAAGCAGGGTGGCACCAGATCCCCAGCCCTATCCAAGGAGGCCCAGGATGTGTAGCACTGGGCCGTCGCCCAGGGGATGTTTCTGGTTCCTTTCCATCTGGCAGGAATAAAAAACACCATCGCCGACTCACTCAGCAGGGAGCTGCGCTCGTGCCACGAGTGGAAACTATGCCAGGATCAGGTGGATCGACTCTTCCAACGATGGGGCAAACCCCAGATCGACCTGTTCGCGACGGCGACGAACTCCAAGTGCCAGAGGTTCGCCAGCAGGTTTCCTCAGCCGAGGAGCATGGGTGACGCTTTCTCGTTCCCCTGGGATGGCCTGTTCCTGTATGCGTTTCCTCCGTTGCCGCCGCTGCTGCTTCGACTCATCAGCCAGCTCAAGAGGTCCCAGTGCAGGATGATCCTCATCGCACCGGCGTGGCTGAGACAGATCTGGTTCCCGGACCTTCTGGACCTCTCAGCATCCCCACCAGTCAAGCTGTCGACGGACGCAGATCTTCTCTCCAGAGAGGGAGGTGCCATTCTTCATCACGACCCGGAGTCGCTGAACATGCAGGCCTGGCTCCTGCAGTACTAGAGTTTGGAGGGTACGATATCTCGGCTGACTGCAGAGAGGTTCTTGCAGAGGCCAGGGCGTCCTCAACTCTCAAGTGCTACGGACATAAGTGGAAGAGGTTCTCTGTCTGGTGCCGTGCACAGAAGATCAACCCTCTACAGATTACAGCACCTCAAGTGCTACCATACCTACTGTCACTGGCCAAAGCTGGACTAGCTCACGCTTCCATCAAGATACATCTGGCAGCGATCTCCCGATACACCAGAACTACAGGACGGCCGTCCTTGAGGTCTCATCAACTGGTGAAGGAATTTTGAAGGGACTGTTCCGATTGTTTCCGCCGGTGAAGGCTCCAGCTCCGGCCTGGGAGCTCAACGTGGTGCTGACCAGGCTCATGGGCCGCCACTCGAGCCCTTGCATTCGGCTCAGTTGAAGTTCCTGTCGTGGAAGACAGCGTTCCTTGTGGCCATCACCTCCGCACGACGCGTGGGAGAGATTCAGGCCCTATCCTGCAAGCCTCCATACTTGACTTTTCACGATACGAGGGTGGTGCTGAGGACGCACCCCTCTTTCATGCCCAAGGTGCCGTCAGACTTCCATCTTAACGAGCCCTTGGTGTTGCCAGTTTTCTTTCCGTCGCCTTTGTCGCCGGCCGAGAGGACTTTGCACTCGCTGGATGTAGCTAGAGTTCTATGTGGACCGAACGAAGAGTTTTCGGAAGACATCACAGCTGTTTGTGAACTTTGGACCTGTGAAGCAAGGGGAGGCTCTCTCGAAGGCTTCCATTTCCAGATGGCTCTCCGGCTGCATCATGCACTATCATCGGTTGGCCAACTGACCGTTACCCGGCCGTCCGAGAGCCCATTCAACCAGAGCGATCACTGCTACTACGGTGTTCTTGTCTGGTGTGTCCCTGCTGGACATCTGCAGGGCTGCTACGTGGAGGTCGACGCACACCTTCACGAGATTCTACTGCATCGACCGGGATTCCAGGGAGGAGTCCAGAGTCGGCCAAGCATGCTGCGCCACCTGTTCGCCTGAAGGTGGGCCTGGTGAGGAGGTAAGAGTTGCTTAATGTTGAGTTTATGTAATGCTTAATGTTGAGCCTTTTGACACCTCCCGTGGTTGTGCATGTATGTACTGCAATGTATTCTTATATTCATGACCATGTGAATCCATGCCAGGCCCCATGCTGGAGAAGGAACAAGTTGCTTACCTGTAACTGTTGTTCTCCAGCATGGGTCTGGCATGGATTCACATGCGAACCCTCCCTCCTTCACCTGGTCATACTGCCACTTCACGTGCTACCAAATCTGAAGATGGCTGCTAGAGGAGGGGCTTAGGTAGAGGGCAGTCATTGGCTGGGGAGCAGTATGACCCAGATACCAGTGATTGGTTATTAGTAGAAAGACAGTTCAGAAACGAAACTGAAACTGATTTTTTCTTTACCGAGGATTCCCAGCCTGACGACAGGGAATATTCATGAGCATGTGAATCCATGCCAGACCCTTGCTGGAGAACAACAGTTACAGGTAAGTAATTTGTTCCTTACTATCTCCAACCATACTTCACAACAAAATCCTATAGAAGCACGTTCACCCACAACATTTGGATTACATTTAGACCAACCTCATCATTCATGTTTACAGCATGGATTCAGGCCAGTGAAGGGAAAGGAATCCACTGTCATCCATTTGAGGCACAGTAAAGAACAACACTAACACAGTTGAACACCTTCTTCTGGATAACCCAATGACCTTTGACCCCATCAGACATATAGGCATTGAAAAGGAGGGAACCATGTTTTGCTGGATGAGGTTTCTCCCCTCAGACAGGACGCAGACTACCTACATGTCCCCTTTTAAATCACCCTCCCCCTATAGCACCTGTAGGAGGAACCCAAGGCCAGCCTGTCACTGCTGCTATTCAACATCTACATGACATCACCCTTGAAAATCATCAGTAGCTGGCTTCACTTTCTACATCTTTGCAGATCATTCTCAAATTGGCTAAAAACAAATGCAGGCATCAGGTCAATATCAACCGGACCTCAGCAATTTCCTTTTAAGATGGATGCATGCATGAGTACAAATCAACTGCAACCCAACCCAACTAAAACCAAGCTCATGTTCTGCAGCTCCTAAATAAACCTACCTCAAGCATTCCCTGGCCTGAAGAAATCAAAACTGTCCCCAGACAACCCACACACTTAACCTCACAAACGTTAATTGATAGGTTTCTCACCCTTTAACCACAAGTTACAGCTATAATCAGTATCTGATTCGTTCAGCTTTGATCCATTCATCACGTCTTGCCATATCTGACAATAACACACAGAACGATGGCAATCATTGCCTTAGTACTCTCAAGACTTGATAACACCAGCTGACTTTGCCTAAGGCTCCTCATAAGATTTTTTACTGTCAGCAAAGAGTATAAAACTCAGCAGAGGGACTCCGCCTAAGACTGAAAAGATGAGAACACATTAACCTGCTGCTCCAGGCATTTCTCTGGCTTCCAATCAAATGCACACTCCAGTTCAAAACCTTTTGTATTAACCACTGTGCCTTCCATGACAGGGCCACAGAAATCTCTGAGAAGAGGGTCATCCCATACTCAACCATCATAACTCGTGAATCAAGAAACACTGTTTTAATAACAGTCCCACACTTAAATACAAAGCCCCAAGGAATATCCTTTTCAGTTCTGACAACCTACTTCTGAAACTCCATAATCCTGCATATTCGCATCTTGAAAGACCATGTTACCATTAGAAAGTCCCTTAAAAGCTTTCTGCTCACCATGCCACAATCAACAAAAAGGTGCCGATAAGCACAGTTTGAAGGCTGAACCCATTCCAGTCCGTCTTATTCACATGCCTCCACAACAGACAATGGTATCAAGAGTGCACTCAAGATCATACCTACTCAACTGTCTTGTCCATGTTTTCTCCATAGCAGACACAGACCATCAATAATAATGCGTGAGTGTAGGCCCAGGCTGGACCAAGTACAACAATAACATAGTTTGCTTGCAGTTGGTTTGGACTCACTCAAACACCCTCCACTTTGGGCAAAGGATTTGAAGTTCTCTTTTTGTCACTGTTTCCCTCCCTATCCCCCAAGGGCAGAGCTGAGCTGGTTGGTCTCACCCACCACCACAGGCATGGTATTTTTAGACATCCCCATAAGTGAAACACGTCCAAACTGCCACTTATATTCACTATCTGTAGTGGATTGGAACAACCCCCCCATTCTTTTGTATGAAGGGGTCGAGTCCCAGAGGACTGTGGCTGTTTGACCACCACCCAATGTAGCCAACCTTAGAGTGGACACAGTGGAGACAAGAAGCCTTCTTTAAAGGCTACATTCCTCAGTAGGCTTCAGTACTGCGGGAATCAGACTGCAGAGCTAAGCCACTGATCACTCACCAGCACAATCATGTATTGGGTAAAGTCAGCCATGGAAAAGAAGGCACTCACCGTTAGATGGAAAAGCATCACTCATTTGCCTGTGATTCCCAGGGGGCCGCTGAATGCTACAGAGCCACAAGGCTGTGTTCTACCGATTCTTGGATAAAATACCCTTTTGTGAAGACCTGTCCTTAGTAGGGCTCTTGTCCCTATGAGGGGGTCTTAGAGGATTTCTTATGGTGTTTTTCCCCACCCTGGGGCCCAGAGGAGTGTGTGACAGACTTTTTACGGCATGACGTTTTACTAGATGAAGAACGTCGAACTTCGAGTGTTTGGGCCGAGGTTTTGTCCGCTGACGAATGACCTTCGGAAAGTGTGTTAGTTTTGACTGCGACACCCTTGCCGTCTTTCGACATCTTAGCACTGTCGTGTGGCGATCTCGAATGAGATTGCCCCGAGGACCGGGACTCGGTGGACCGTTCACAGGGTGTCGAACGTTGTCGAGTATTCAACTCATCTGTCGATTGGGGCTTGTGTGTTTTGTGGTGTGTGCTTTTGAAGCACTCCGGCCGCCGGGCGTAGTCCCCAAAACATGGCCGCCGTCCTGTCCTACGGGGTCGGGGGCCTGCGCTTGGGTAGCTGAAGCTACTCCGGTGCCCTCGCCGTCCGAAAGTCCGGCATTGCTGCCATTGCTGAAGGCTGCTTCTACCTCCATGGCCTCGAGTTGCCTGGCGTACTGGGCCCAGCGCTTAGTGGAACGGTCCATCAACGTCTTAGGCTTGAAGAGCCTGCACACTCGACAAGACGTTTCGACGTGGTCTCTCGGGAGACACAAGTTGCAAACTAAATGTTTGTCCACCCAGTGGAATTTACAGTTGCACTTAGGGCAAAACTTGTTTTCCATAATTCTGGGTAAAGGAGATGGTCTCCGACGCCAGTATTCTTTCTCTTTCCTCGGCTTAGTGTTACGGCAGTCGAAGAAAGGATAGAAAGAAAAACGATCGTAATTTAACAGTCAATGGCTTATCGCCAAAAGGAACGCCGCTATACACGGCCGTCTAATATGGTGGAAGAAAACAATCTGAAGGACCTCGACACGTGAGGGATCATGGGTACAGTGGACGTCACACTGGGGATAGTATTACTGGCACGCCCTGTCGACGTCCCTTTTCGAGTTTCGAAAACAACAACTGTAATACTCTGCAGCTTCCACTAGATGTCAGCCTATGCACAGCACGTGAATCTAAGCAGATACAAGCATCAGAAATACGATTTACGGTGAGTAATGTATCCCATATATAACAGTCAAGTTTGTATGTGGGTTTGTATGTGGGGTTCTTGTGGACGTAACTCCTCATGAACGGTGAGGTCTCGTGTCATGTGTTTTGCATGGCATATTCTTTATTTCATTGCAGAATTAATGCAGCTATTCCTGACTCAATCGGTCATCCCGTTCCTGAGATAACTAATCTTTTTGGTTTTTCACCTTTGTTTTTCGGCGTTACGTTTTGTGGTGTTACACCGCCATCTAGAGGTCATTTGTAGAAAGTGCTCATCGCGCATCGAAGCTGAAACATGATCAACACCTGATTCATTTCTATTGCAAAATTTTGTAAAGGACAGGTACTTCACTTTCATGACATCAAATGGAATTTTGCTACAATTTTAAGATGACCTAGTTGAATCAGTTGATTTGAATCTGTTTCTATGTTAACAAAAAGACTTCATTCTTCTGTATTCTCATTAATGCTTTAATCCCACACATATATTTTTACAGAAATGCCACCACAAAAGAGAGCAGTATTTAATCCCACCGAATCAAAACAAAACATCGAAAGCTGAAACATGATCAAAATTCTGAAGAAGGTAGTTCTCAAGACCATGATAGCTGATAGAATTCAACTTGCTTTCGGACAGAACAACGAAAGTGCTCAAGAACCTGAAGCAAGATTTACTAATCTGAGAATTTGTGCTGCTAAAAAACAAAGCAATGAAACTGCTGGAGAAACTGAAACATGACTTGCTGTTAAGAGAATTGGTGCTGCTGAACAGCGAAGGAATGAAACTTCTGAAGAAACTCAAACGAGGCTTACCGATCAGAGATTTTAAAATCTGAGAATTGAAATCCCTGGGTGAAACTGGGTATGACTTTAAGAAACCTATATGGTCTGACCAATCTGACTGCTTGAGGCACGTAACCTTGGAAAGGAACCAATCCCAAAAGAGGGTGAAAAGTGTCCCACATCCCTATGTTAATTAAAAATAAAGGCTTGGAAAATTCTGAAAGCATCACAGGCCTAGAGGAAGCAGACCTGCTCTTCGAAGCTCCCTTGAGGAAAGAGACAATTACCGTGGCAAGGGCTGTAAATGTCTGGAGACAGACCTGGCCCTGTTAAGAAGTGAGCCACTAACGATGAGATTAGCTGCTTGAGTTCACCCCAGCAAACTAGAGACTCCTTAAGGGGGCATTGGACATTGGCTGTGGCTTTCCATCAGCAAACCCTAAGGAGGGAAAGAGAGAAAAAGGCCAGACCTGTGGCAAGAGGGTGAAATCAGGTGTCGTGGGGAGAGTACAAGGGGAGGGGGGCGAAGCAAAGAATCCTCTACTGATAAAACCCAGTAGTTGGGCAGGGTGCTAGCTCCACCTTAAATTACCCATGGAGTGGAGGTCGAGTGAATACCACGAGATATAGTGTGTAGAACACTATTCCCCTTCAGAACTCAGTACATGGAGAAAGCCAGGATGAATGAGGACGACACCCCAGCACTGAATAACTGAAGTGCACAAGAGGCCCTGAAGCAAGAGAAACCTGGGGTACTGGGTGCACTCTCCCTAGTATTTGTAACAAGAGTCATTTTTTACTTTTTGTTATACCTTAGGGTTGGACTTTTCAGACAGTGTCGTGATGCAATATGTGAGGATGGATTAGTCTGTACTTTGCTTGATTTTTAATCATAAAATGATGCTGGGAATTGCGTTTCTGAAAGTGGGATCTGCCAATCAGACGCTACCTTTATGATGCCCTATGCCACAACGCAAAGTGCTCGCGTGTCTGCTGTGACTGTCTACTTACATTCCCCAGCAGCTGCAAAGGCAGCAGGGCAAGTTCTCAGGTCAAGTGTGCATTCCTGGGCACAGCTGGTGATACCCCCTTGTGCAGAATATAATTGTGTACCACCAGAAGTCTGTGACTGTTTATAAAAACTAAATATAAGCCAAGCCTGGTTTTGATTTTGACATGATGACTACTGGGATTGCAGTATCGTACAGCCACAAACAATTAATATAATTCTATTGTCAGCTTGGTGGACAGTAACCCATTCATTACAGGGCTAATGTGTAGTAAGATGGCTGGGATGGCAGTACCCAATACAGCCATGTGGGTCCCACTCGGGAAGCCCACTCTTGTTGAAGAGTTGACACATTCTGCAGGAAATAGAATGATTTCCTGGGGGTTCAGCTGGGCCAAGTATTTCAAAGACAGAACTGTCACTACAATGGCCACCTCTCACCTAGGTCCTGAATATTTGAGTCCTTTTGATGTAGGCGAATAGAGGAAAGGGCAGAGTTATAGTACCCCAGGAGAGCGCTTCAGTCCACAAAGGAGTCCCACCATCTTGGATATTGCTAGGGCACCCCACCTATGTCTGCCTCCCCGCTTTCTGCATATCTGCACTTTTGGTATGACATCAGAAGGCAAAGGACACTTATTAGAGGAGCCTGGATTGGACCTGTACTTTGTACGTGCCAGTTTTGCTGTTGCACTTTGTTTCTTTAAATGGGGGTGGGGCAAACAACCCCTTAGTTGATTCACCTTTGGACAATTTTTGAAGAAGTATTCACCCAGAAATCTGAGTACAGTCTGCTCCAACAACCTCTGCCATACAGGTGAAGACGGAGCTCCAAGGAAGAGACATGCTCTTGCTCCTACTCGCCCCAAGAGAACATATTTGGAGGTGACCACTGTGGACCTCTGCCTATCTGCTGTCTGAACACTGGAACCAAGATCTGGCTCAATGGAAGGGGAAGGATGCCAACAGATGTTCTCCGGTGACCTTCCTGGCGCAGAAGTTGAGAATCACCTTTTTGGGTCTATCAGCAACGTAGGAGCCCAAAGCATGTCTCCTGTCTAGAGACGCTTTTGGAGCAGGCTTGATCGTGCTCAACTCACTTCGAGCACATGCAGGATTTATGGTGTAGCCTTTGGCACTCTAAGACCTTCGATCCACTTACCTGCTTTTCAAGCTGTCTCAATGCAGATTTGACCCTTTAAAGCCGTGCCTCGACCGCTGCCTCGACTCCATGAAAGCAGCAGACTCAGCATGTATAAACTGCCGAGTCATCCAATGGAAGCATCATTGTAACCTGATTTGAATGTCGATTTGACCCAGCAGAAGCATCATCTCACTGCCAACTCAACCGCCAAGTAGATCCACTGCAATCCAGCTCAAATGTCACGTTGATCCACTGGGAGCCCACACCTCGAACTTTCTCAATGCTTTTAAGTCCCAAGGACAAAAAACTTAAAGGTATTTGAAGTGGTTGTGCCCTCCACCCTCGCCTGCCTTAAAGGACCCTAGTGACTTGTATGTCCCCCGTCTCTACCTTTTTAAAGACTTCTTTGACAATTGCTGCTAGAATTGTTGCCTTAGCAGCCCTGTCTACAAACCAAGGCTACATCTTTATTCTAAAAGCCTTTTCTCTGTGTTTTCTGTTAGAGGTTTGGGTCCTGAGTGTTCATCAGTTGTATGCCTTTTTGTTAGAGCTGCACAAACCCTCATGCTGAAAAGGTACTGTTTTTTAAAACCCCATCTGTATGTTAAGGTGAAAGTCCAAAGCTGTGGCTCTAGCATAAACCCTGTGAAATGTTTGATTTCATAGGCCACTTTCCATTAGTGTTTTGTAATCGAAGGACCAGGCATGCAAATCTATCTTGTGCCCCAGAGAGACTCTAAATCTCTTAGAAAGGCAGGCTTCAAAGACAACCTCGGTTTTTCTGAGCATTTAATCTTGCTCAGTAAGCACTGAGGCGACGGTGGCAGAGATACTAACCTAAGAGTTGCTATGATTTGCAATTCTCTTGCAATGCGAAACAGTGTCCCCTGGCACAGAACCCCTAGGTAGCACTGCATTTGAAATCATGAATCATTCATTATTTATTATTATTATTATTATTATTATTATTCCACAAATAAACTAGGTTTTCTTGAGTGAAAGGATAAGGATCAGTTTGTGTTATGTTCTTGACTACAACTTGCTTAGGAATCCTGGGGCAGGGCCAGCCAAGGCCACATTTGGCCGATGTGTGAATAAGATGTTTGGATTTTAAGGCAGTTTTCGCGTCCTGCATTTTTAGCCAGGAAGAAGCCTGATAATGTTTGAAAATTGTAACTTCCCAAAGAATTGGTGGCTACCTTAAGTTTGGAAGGATGCATGTTTGTTGTTGTTGGATCCCAATATTCCTATATGTATTTTTGTATTTGTGTTTATTTGCATTTATTAAGTGCTGTTGCCAAAATGCTATTAGATCATCAAACGCTACAAAGTGATGTATAATATAACAAAATAATGAACCGCAAAATGTAATCAAGAAGAGGTAGAAAGAGAAAGAAAATGGTCCTTGACAAGAGTTTGGAAAATTGCCAAAGAAGTGGCAGAGCTAATGTGCAATAGTAGATTGTTCCACTGTTTAGGAACTAACAAGGAGAATGCTTGCAAACTGGAATGGGCACATGGCAGCTGAGATGCAGACACAGGAAATAGAGAGGCAGAGCGAAGAGATCGCGGAGGAGTATACAAGTAAACAAGGGAAGATAAATAAAGAGGAGCAAGGCCATATCAAAATGTATAAACAAGAAATGAAACGGGATACGATAACAAAATGTCAACCAGCGGAGCAAAATGAAAGCGGATGAGATTGAAGAAAAGGGTGGGAGACGGAAGTGCTTAGAAATAGATTCAAGAGGAATTAAAGCATGCACTGGAAGACCTACCAAGCGTGCAGAGCAGTAATCTAAGTGAGCAAAAACTAGAAAAGTGATACAATTTATTTGTACCATCGAATATTAATTTTGAAAATAAATGACACAAAGCAAGAGGATTTAAGTAGACCCGAAATATGAGAGTGAAAGGAAAGATTGGACTAAAAAATGACACCAAGATTTCTAGCAGATGAAGAAAAAGGAAGATAGAAAGGCGGGAAAAAGATTAGTATAGGCAGAGCAATGACCAACGAAGAAGATGATATGAAAGGGAAACCTGTATCTACATCATGTCAATTGCTGGTACGGGCAATGAAGCACGAGAGCCAACCCCAAAAACAAAGATGAGCCTGATGAAGCTCTGCTTTAGCGTCCTCCCAATATCAAAATCTGATTGTGAAACACTGCTGGAATCTGTGGATTCCAGCCTCCTCATAACCGGATAGAACTATCAAGTCGGGGCTCATTCCTGCTAACCCGGCTCGCACAGCAGGGCTACAAGCCTTCAAGTGTTGACGCCTTTTTGTTCCAGAAGATGCCCTTGTCTTGAAGAGTTGCAAGCACTGGACAACTGGGAACTGATAACTTCTAGATCAACAAGAGAGCAAGCCTCTTACTAGTTTGTACCTGAAGGTAATCGCATGTAAAAATCTACACAATTGTACAGACTGAAAATATTATTGTAATAGAAAAGATATTGAAACTAAAATGTTTATTTTAGATTGCACACATTTAATTTTCACCATGAAATTACAAATAATCCTCTATTCATTACTTTTACATTTTTAGGGGACAATAAATGTGCGCAAAAAGGGTTAGGTGCCATGCCTAAACATCAATTTCCTAGATGCCCAATGATCATTGACATGCTTGTTTCAACCCACAAGATGTTAGAATATAAATGTCTTCAGAATCAAATTCCTCTGATGGAATATTGTTAATTCCAAAAATCATTCTGATGCCTGCAAAACAAATAAATACCAGGTTTCTTGATAACTGCACAATTATTTTTACTACTTCAACTACACGTATATGTATTTCTTGCTGCCAATCACAGTACTCACAGCTGTCCTCCTAATATGTTCCAAGGTTTTCATAATCTGGAATTCATTTAGATCTGTTAATGACACAACAATGTTTCTTCTCAACCAATTTCTTCACAGTAGAATCTATTACAAATGGGGGAAATACCAAAGGGAAATACCAAAATTAATGTATGTCCAAAAATATTTTTCAATGAATTGCATTGTCCCTCACACTCCCCATCCTGATGGATATCCCATCCAGCATCAGCTGCTTCAATAATTTCGACAGGGGGCATCTTACGGCTCGGCGTTGTCTCTCGAACTCTGTATGCCTTGACTCTGCCACTGGTCAACTCTGGACGTGATGTCAATAGTACATATACATCATTGCAACACCCATTTAACACAGTTCCTTTTTCCCCTCGTGCTGAGCACGCTGTCTTTGAACATAGTTCTCAGGTTTTTCATCAGAATAATTGTTTTCGAAGCTGACATGGCGGACCCCAAGCCATCTGGTTTTAAGCGCTGAAAGGACTTCAGTTCTTAAATGTCTATCACGGAACCGCACAACATTTCTGTGTTGTGCCTCAGGCTGGAACATGACATTGAGCAGTGCGGATCATGTCAGCACATGAATCCGAAGGTGCTCAGGGAACGCTCAGAGAAGTTGGAGCTAGGGAGGCCACCCCCCTCTAAATCCCCAGCCTGAATGGTTGCCAAATCTTTGGGTGCCAACCAGCAAGGGCCTACACCTGCGAAGGAAGGCCCTACCTCAACAAACTAGGTGGTGTGGTGTCCTTGCCGGTGCAGAGAATCATTGCAACTGTGGTTCTGTGCTCTGGAGAACAGTCCCTCTGATTGCGGCTAAACTGAACCGACAAGAGGATGTCAAAGCGGATGCCTTGAGCAGACAGACCTCAGCCTCCACGAGTGGGATCTCTGCCAGTTCTGGAGGAGATCTTCTACTTTTGTGGGACTTCTCGAATGGACCTCTTTGCTTCCACTGTCAACCGGAAGTGCGCGTTGTTCGGCTCCAGGGAGTTTCTTCATCAGGGAGCTCTGGGTTGGGGTAATGATGGCCTAGTCGACTTTCAACGTCCTTTATGTTCCCACTTATCCCTGTCATTCCACTGCTTCTTAGAAGGTTTCACCTGTTCGGAACCATGATGATCCTGATCACTCCATACTGTGCCCGGGCGAACGTGGTATCCAATGTTGCTGGACATGTCCATCTGCCCTCACTGGCACCTTCCCAGGAGAGTCGATTTGCTCTACCAATCGGAGGGGTGCGGGTCCTCTGCCTGAACCTCAGTAGCCTGAATCTTCATGCTAGTCTACTGCAAGGCTGAGGTACAAGGAGTGGGACTTATCAGACAACATCCTTGATGTACTCCTTTTAGCTTGTAGGCCTGCTACGATGTCCATTTATGCCTGCAAGTGGTATACATTTTTGGTTTGGTGCCATGAGAGGGATCTGGATTCCTTATCCGGTTCTCTATTCTATGTGTTACATTTTCTGCTTTCCTTGGCCAAAGTGGGCCTGCAGATTGGCACTGTAAAAGTGACTTTGCTGCTATATCGGTTTTCAAGAGTTCCCCCAGAACAGAGCTCGTTCTTCGCAATCCCCACTGTTATGCAGTTCTTGAGGGGTTTGTGTCGCCAGTTTCTTCCCTGCCAGTTTTGGTTCCAGCGTGGGATTAGAATTTAACATTTCTTATGGGCATTCTGTTTGAGCCCCTTCATTCCTGTTTCAATAGGTCACTCCATAAGGTGATTTTTCTGGTTGCCATCACTTCCGCGAGATGGGTGACTGAGCTGCAGGCATTGTCTGTTTTACCTTCCTATTTGTGTTTTTCCAAAGAGAAGGTGCGGTTGAGAGTGAGACCCTCCTTTCTGCTAAAGGTGGTCTCGGATTTCCATCTCTGTCAGAAGATCCATCTTCCTATGTTTTTTCTTCTGCCTCACCCTTCCATCAGCTGGACCCGTAACAGGCCCTTAAGTTCTACGTCTCTTGTACTATAGAGGCTAGGAAAGATAGCTTTTCGTTCGTTACGCTGGTGCTCGTGCTGGCAGGACTGTGACCAAACCGACCCAATCCAGATGGATCATGGATCATTCTCTGCATCTCCGAATGCTACGATTTGGCTGGGTAAGATGTGCCTGAGGGCCTCGGAGCTAAGTCTACCAGGGTAGTGGCAACCACCTCTGCTCTGCAGAGGTGAGTTGAGTCCCTGTCCTGGACATTTGCTCAGAGGCAACCTTGGTGTCTTTGCACACGTTTGCTAAGCACTACTGCTTGGATTACCTTGCTGGTCAGGATGCCCGTTTTAGTAGGGCAGTCCTCCAGAGTTTTCTGGTGTAGGTGGTGTCCTTGCTTCCTCCCTCCTCCAGATAACATACTGCTTTTGGAGTCTATCATAGATGAGGACTCCGTGGGAGTAAAGAATCCTTTAAAAGAACAAATTACTTGCATCTCTGTAATGTTCTTTCTGATGGATTTTCCTCCCACGGATTTCTCATCACCCTTCCTACCTGCCCCTCCTTGCAGAAAGCTAGAATACCATTGGTTCAACGGTCCCACAGCTTCAGCATGATAGGCGAGATAGCTTGGAACCGAGGTTACGTAGCGCGGCTAAATATACTAACCCCAAACATCATGTCTGACGCAGGGCGCATAGAGGCATCTGGCAGAGCCACGATGCGCACCCTGTTGCGGCAGGAACGTTTCCTGAGAACAGCTACACTGGGATAGGGATATCATAGATGAGCAATCCGTGGGAGGAGCATCCATCAGAAAGAACATTAGAGAGGTAAGTAATTTGTTCTTTAAAGGGCCCCTAAACTACTCTATTTTCTTCAGTGGGCTAGTTGCCCTGCTCTGCATCCACCCTTTGCAGACCTCTGGTCATTGAACCTGTTCCTTGATCTCTTCTTGCAAGTTCCACAAGACTGCCCAGCGCAATGGTTGCCACATTCCTAGCATCTGAGACCTGTAAGTAATACTTACCTATAGTGACACATATAAGCACAAGAAAACGGTTTACTTTGTCCATTTGGTTTCTACTAACAACATTTTCTACACTTGTGATATTTACTTACATGTAAAGATTCAATTTATCTTTGTTACGATTGTGGATCTGGGCGTTTTCTAATGTACTCAGTGGACTTTTTAATAATTAGGTAGCATTTTCTTTGCTTTTCTTAATGAAAATTAAACCATCTTTAAAGTCTTGTACAATAGCTAAAACTGTTGTAACGTGTGCCTTCTTTTTCCTACTGGTTTTAAATGTGGGGTGGGGGGTCTAGACCACTTACTGTTTTTCATAATAATTGTATAATAGTACTTTACTTGTAGATATTTCCTAATACATTACTTTGTAGTAAAGGGTATGTTTTTCAAGAAATATACTGTGCTGAATTAGCTAAATTGTGAGCTTAAATGTACCTTCTACAAGTCATCTCCCTTACTAAGAGTGAAGCCAGACTGCTCTGCCAAATTAACCAGTTTTGAGCGTTGGGACTAGCTTGTTTGGAACCCTGTCCACATACGTAGGTTGGTGTTTTTAAAACCCTTACCACCCTTACCAGAGGACATAAGAAAGATATCCTGATTAGAGTTTGGAGGCAGCTAGGAGGGGGAGGGATGATCTACAAGGTCAAAGGCAGCAGATAGAGTAGAATGGGGATGGAGGAGAGCTGCAGGTGGTGAGCATTGGTAGCAAGTTAGAGACGTGAGCTAAAGCAGTTTCTGCTGTATGTTCTGAGAACACAGATTGGGTGGGGTAATAAGGGGAAATGTGTGTTTCCTTGTCTGTCTAGATTTTGAGATTCAAAGTAAACTCATAGATCTGACTTGTTAACCTGTTTCTTTCCCAGCCAACAAAATGATCAGGCTCAGAAAGGTGATGGCTCCTCAAATGGAAAGAAGCAAGCCAGGATTCGGAAACCAGAGGTGGCACTTTCCATCAATGTAGGGGTGTTTCGATAGCATTCAGCCTATGGTGTGCTAAACCAACATGTGCATGTCAGATGAAAGAGGGGGGAACATCTCGCATGCATCAACAACGTGAGTGGGTATTATGTCAGTCCAAGCATCCCCAAACGTGCCTACCTCAACACAAGAAGAATGCTGGCAGAACCTCTGTATGTCATCCCTCTCAAGGACATTAATGCTTGTGTCAACTCAGGCACTTAAATTGCGAGCACAGGGACGCGAACGGACAGATGTCCTCTGCATTTTTTTTTTGTAAAATGTAATCTTATTTTTTATTTTTACAGATTATCATGACACGTGTATACAATCCAATGATGTTTTTGGGAACATACCGCTGGATAATTGCCCAAAATATCCCTTCTAAAGCAAAATTTAAGTTCTCTCCTTATAATGAAATTTTCCAGGTTTGGTTACCCAGTGCCACTGACCTTTGTGCTGATCTCTGAGCCTCCAGAATATGTGCCTGGGGTTCATTTCTTATCATGAGAAAGAAGGGGGAGATGGGCATTCCATGATGGTTTTCATTGAAGTCATGCACTACCTACTGCCAGGAAACTTTAATTTTCGAACCCTATTTGTATATTCATAATGCACTGCATGCTTGTTTATTGTCCCTATCCTTTGGCCATGGAATGGGAACGTTTCATAGAATTTAAAAAAATCTGGAAAAAAGTTATATCATGTCTATTGCTGAAAACATGGAGGATTCCATTTACACCTGTAAACTTTCAAGGCATTCCATTCGCATTTGTATGCATTTATTTGATCCTACCCCCTCTTCTTCTGTAAACATGAGTTATTACTGACTACACCACCAAACATAAGTGATCCTTGTTTTACATATGTTAACATTTGAAAATAAAATTGGACAAGTGTGAACATATGGGGGAATCACACTTCTGTAAACACAAATTTGATCCCATATTAATCTGTAAATGAAGGATTGAGACCCCTTTACCCATGTAAGTGTGAGGGGGGGTCCCTTTGCTTTTGGAAACCCAAGAGGTGTTACCCCCTTTAATCTTAGTAGCTAATGATGGGTTCACTTACGTGCATGTAAATGTAACAAGGAACACACGTTATTAATGTAAACATGAGGAAGTCCCTGCAAAATATCCAAGAATCCTCCTTGAGACATATAGACATCGATTGGTAACACATACGCATAATGGGTGCAATCCAGGTCAGTAAAAATGAGTTTCCACGCTCTATCTAACATTGAAGGGTCGAACTTCACAGCTGCATATATATTATAGTTTATGTGAGCCCCTTCAATTATATGGGGGAACCCCTTGCACATCTTTAAATCTATGCAGGCATTCATGCTTTTCATTATTATTTACATGTGTAAATGCATGCATGAATCTGCCACACCTAAATGCAGAGGTGCTACTCGTGTTCTACATATGTTTTCATAGTGCCTATAGAAATGGTTCTTCACTTAACTGCATTATTGTACCCTGCAATGTTTATTTACAGAAGCACTACTACCCCTCAATGTGTCCTGGGACAAGTTCCAACGTTTCATGTCTTTGGTGAAGGATTTTTTGTTGGACTCTTTTCAGAGTGGTTGAGTGGTTCTTCAGTTTCCACCATTTCCGCAAGAATTGTCCTCCTGCTCACGCACAGTCTCCTGGGAAGTTGTCTTCGGTTCCTGTGTTGCCTCCTGGGAGCATTTCCTTCTATTTCATTAGAAATGTATATCTGTTCCTTTTGTGTCTCCAGGTGAAGTACATTTTCTGGGATCTTCTGGGAATTGGGAATCAGTTTCTGCTGTGTGTTCTTGACAGGGTTTTGTGGTTCCCTCTCTGCCTTCTGTGTTAGTTGCCTTGTTAATTGTCTCCTGGGTAGGGGTTTGTGTCCATCTCTGTGTACATCACTTCATTGGTTGTCTCTTGGAAAGTTTTGTTGCCTCCTTGTCGTGAAGCGATCATCGGTTTCCTGAGCCTCTCGTTGGAAAAGATCTTCAGTTCTCTGTGTCCCAGAAAGTGCTCGGCTGCACCTTCTGTGGCTCCTGCAGAGACTTCTTCGGCTACCTCTGTTTCTCAAACAACGTTTTTCAGCTCACTCCCTTTCTGCTAGGAAGAGTATTTCAGCCCTCCTTGTGTCTCCTGGAGGACCCCTATCCTCTCACTCTGGATCGCTTGGAATGAGTTTATTACCCATCTAGTCTCCTCTGACAGACTTCTTTCAGTGCCTTAACACCCTAATTGGTGTTTCAAGTTCTGCCAAGTGTTGAATCTATACTCTTGAGACCAGCTTTGTACAAAATACTGCACTGTAAAATTTAACAAATCGCAACGGTTGATGGGCTTTTGGCCTGAAATCTGTCACAGATCGTGGCGCTCTTGCTCTACATCCAATAAAGGTTTCTCTGGTCCATATCTGCGTCGTCTTTTTTTTTTCTTTTTTGGGCATGATGCTTTGCTCATGCGTGTTACTGTCAGAGGCTGAAGTGTCCTATGTCAGCTTACTGTTTAATACTGTACAGACATGAAACCACAGATGTTGAGGATGTTGTGGTTTAGGATGGGTATGGGCGCCTTACAAATATTCAATAAATAAAATAAATACATATTAGAGAAAAATGCATTGTCGTGTTGAAGGAAAGCATTGAGCTGAAAATTGAGTACATTTGATTTTTAAACCGGAAATAAAAATCCACTCTACTGAATCATCTCATGGGGCATCTGATTCAGTGAAGAGTAGAATGTGTCACACAGCACAATTAGGCACACTGATAATACTTAGTTCTAAAAGTACTGAATGTTCCACAAGCATGTCAGGTCCAGACCCTAAGTTGCTTGTTCAAGAGAAAGTCAATCGAATAGTATATTGGGGGGGGGTGGTGTGTGTGTGTGTGTGTGTGTCGAGACAAAGAAGGAAAGAAAACGCACTCTCCGCAGGCCAAAAACCGTTCTCTCCGCAGGCCAAATGACAGCTCCAGACAAGAAGTCAATGAACAGAAACACACACATCCAGAGTAGATATGAGTGAAAACAATTTATTAAGTTAAAAAACCACGGCTGGGATAGCAACAAAACAAAAACAGAGGCAGGAGGCCGTAGGGCATGGCCCGCGACACAACGCGTTTCACGCTCAACTGAGCGCTTGATCACGTAAAGGGAAAGTGGACTCAAACACAATATAAACAAAAATGTGTAGTCCATTTGCTATGTCAGTAGCTCTCACAGGGTGTGTGTCACAGTGTGAAGTGTGTGGCAGCCATGTTGGAATGGAGAGGCAGTAAAGCGCCTGAGTAGTAAACATGCGAAAAGCCCCGGAATGCTGCATAGAATATATATATTCTATGACTTTGTCAGGTTTCGGCTGGTCTGGGGAATTTTATGTTGTGGAAGGTTGGGTTTAGAATTGGATTTAATGTGGTAACTGTGGTCTTTATTTGATCTGGCCTTAACTATCAATCTACAGCAGGAGAATTCCCCAAGCCATCATGGCTGTTAGGTCGGAAGAGCGGATTGGTCAAGATGAAGAGGTCAGCTGATTGGAGGACAATCCAAACTTTGAATGGGCATAAGCATTCTCAACTGCCTTTCATTGTCCTCCCTTATGCAGAAGATCTGTTTTTTTAAGTTTAAGGTTTCTGCTCAAGTCAGCGTGGGACAAGACAAGCAGAATGATTGGTGAGATTACAGCAAAAGCGTTAATGGGAGTTTTGAATTTCAAGAATCGTCTACCTTTCAATTAATTTCTGTAAGGATTAGTTTAGGTATTCAGTTAGAAAAGTAAATGTAGCTGTTGAAGTGTTCCGTTTCTCCGAATTTTAAGTTAAGAAGATATAACACTGCTTATGCGATCTGCTCGTCAGAAAGTGAAAAGGAAATTCAGCTGTTTATTGTACGCATGAACTTCAGAGCAGCGCGTGAGTATGTGAATCTCCAAGTTGATTTTTCTCGTTTATGTTGCTGCAGCACGCAAGATTCAGAAGGTTACTGTGCGCATGAATGTTGGAGCAGCGTCTGAGACAGTGAAATTCCAAATGTACTTTTGATCGGTTATTTTATCCGTAGTGCGCAATTGTTTTGAAATTTAAGGAAATGTTGGTGAGTGGGCTTACAAGGTGGTCTCTAAATTAATTGAAGAGCGCTTGTTCTATAAAGCAGTTTTCAGACGTGAGTACTCCGGTCTACGGACTGCAAGAGGATTGGAGTGTGCATGCTCTGAAACTAACGCTGATGTTGTTTCAATGAAGGGATCTGAAATATTGTGCACACATGCTCTGAAGCTTACTCTGCTCTCAGGAACACTGATAGCGTTGCCTGGAGGAGATTAGTTTCTCGCAGGAAAGTACAAGCAGAAGTCTTGCACAAAGGAGGACTGGCGCAATTGTTCGTTTTCTGATCTTTGGTTACAAGTAGCCGAGAAGAATCTAAATTGAGCAAACTGTTCTGCCAATTTTAGTTTTAAAAGAAATTGAAGAGTTCAGTCTGCATATTCATTTGAAGAGAGATTCAGCAAGAAATAATTCTCTTTTTTAAGTTGCAAAAGTTGTCGTGAAGAGTCAATACGTCTGATATTCAGGAGCAGGTTCAATTCATCACGTTTAGATAAAATCTATAAAACTTAGAGTTACCTCTTAGCTCTTGAGGAGGATTGCACAGTTACAGTTTAGTTTTCTGCAGGCTGGATTGGTGGGCAACGTCTGTGAAAGTGGAATTAATTTCTTTGGTTTTTTCTCGCCCTTCTGCAGATAATTCCAAGAGTGAAAGCGGGAAATATATTGCCTTTTTTATTTTATCCACTCTCCCCCCAACTCCCCTCCCGAGAATGTCTGGATTTCATCTGTTTATTTAGTTGTTGACCATACACCTCAGTGGGTCTGTGGGGTTCAGCAGCTCCTGCGGACAAGAAGGAACAGGACCTGACAGACTTTTCTCTCCCCTCTCTGTAAGCTGCTCCCACAAACCCATGCTAAGCCCCTACATACCAGCACTGCACACAGAGATGCCACGGCAGGACTTTGTGGCTCCCAGCAGCCAAGAGAAGCAATGCAAGTGCATTCCTATGCTTGTCCATTGTCACAATGCAACACGCTCCATAAGCATCTGTCTAGAGCCAGCCTAGAATTACCCATACTGAAATGAATCCCATATAAAGTACTTCTATCACCCTCTTGAAACTAATGTTTACAAACCTCCAAAATGCTTTTACAAGTATCATTATAGTTAAGGGACATTGCCCTATTACACTAAATTACTTGCTATTGTTATATGTGCTGGTGACCCAAGGCTAGAATAAAATAACTACTTTGTTCACCCGAGAATATGCTTTTGTCCACAATATAATTCATTATTTGAAAATAATGCGTATGGAAATGCATTTCTCCAGCATTGGATCTTTCCGGGGGTCCCATCTTCCATCCGAGGCCTTCAAGAGTCCATGGAGACCTATTCAAGGCCTGCTCGACTTGTAACCTTAAAAACGTTTACATCGAGGATCTTCATAAAGTTTCTTTACTGTCTGTACCCGAACCATGACTTAACCAGCTATACCATCTGCCAGTCGTTCTCATCCAAGACCCGCAAGGAGCTCTACCGTAGGTTAGTCGTGTGGTTGGATGAATGTGCCAGGGCCTCCGACTGCCCCTGTCTGTAGTTATGCCTCTGGCAGGCACAGCAAAAACCTAGAGCGCACTCCCTCTTCCAATAGGTTGAGGTCCCACAAAGAATCTTCTTATGGGAAGAAGGTAAACAAGGGACATGGATCACACGATCGGGCTGCCCCTCATTGACTATGTCATTGACATCCCCATCTATGACTTTGTCATCCGCTTCGTCATCCAAGTCCTCTTCAGAAAGGTGACGCTCGTACACAATTACAGTTCTCCAGTATTGGATCTTTCATGTATTCACATGCTGTGAATATTTCCCGTCATCAGGCTGGGAAACCTTGGTAACCTTAACATAGCGTTTTCCTATGGAAAACTTTCACACTGAGTGTCCTATCGACATCCTTTCTGGGTGCTTTAGGCTGCACCAATAGGACGTCTAGTATAAATAGCCCCGCCCCTGTGGCTTCCCTTCAGATTTCAACCGTCTCCAAACTGTTGGGATCACCTTGTGTTTCTCTGGAGAAATTGCTCTTCGTGTTCTACACGTGCTTTCGCTGGTTATTTCTTTCCATGCCCAGTATGTCATCGGTGGGCCCGAAAAAATCATTGTTTAGGCCATGTGCGACCTACAGTCTGAAGAATGTCTTTGATGGGGGTGGGCAAGTGGACTGCCTTTTATTGTCTTTATCCCAATCATTCTGCAGACAACTGCGAGGTTAGTCAAGGCTTCTCGCAGAAAACGCTGAAGGACCGCAATCGGCGGTTGATTTGCTGGCTAAATGAGGGGACTTACCCGGGTTCAGAGGTTGGGTCAGCCCGCTGGGGCAAGTCCTCTTCTACGGTGGAGAAGGTTTCGCCCTCACTCTGGAGGGCACGGTTGGCAGAACCCCCTCTAAGAAGCAGCGCACAGCAGGGGAAAGGCGGGGGGAGTCTGGCACCAAGTCTGTGCAGCAGAGTAGAGAGTCGGATCCCTCTCGGGACAAAGCTCCCAGAGTTGTAAACTCCAAGGACGGGAGTTCCAGGATGGAGAAGTCGGCGACATTGTCGCACAGGTCCTCGGCAGCTGATGACAAGTCTCGAGTGTCCTCCTCTTCGACGAAGCATTCATCGTTGGCGAACCGGCACCGTTTTTCTTCAGGCCGTGATTCTTCCAAACATTGCTCCAGCTCCACTTCACCGGGGAAGGCCAGGCAGTGGTGGCCCACGGGTCTGTCGCTGAGGGGCTCATCGACAGAACTCCCTCCGTCGTATGGTGGTGGTGCAGCCCTCTCTTCCCTCGTCGACCGCGGTGATGACGGCTCTGTCATTGACGGCACTGGATTCCTCTTCGACCACAGAGGCTGGTGCACCGTTGACTTCAGAGGTGCCGTGGCAGTCGGAGTCCAGCCTTGGGCTGTTGCTCCCTTTGGAGATTCTACAGCAAGACCCTGCGACGTACGACTTGGGCTCGAGTCCAGAGGAGGAAAGTCATCCGTTTTTCGATCTGGCGGCGTGGGATCTGCAGGTGGCAGGCCCGTCCACTGTCCCACAGCAGTACCCATTGGTGAATCTGCACTTGTTGCTGTCCATGCAGGTGCTGACCACACTGCAGTCACTGTTGAGGCAGTTGGATGCACAGCTCCCTGTTCCACCGAGCACGGTGGGTCCAGTGGAGGAAGAGGTGCGGGTGGTGCCTCGACAAGATGAGGGTGCGGGTGCCCCTCTGCCAGGTCTCCCACATACATCACCTACGGTTTGGCCGCCGGAGCAGTGTCCGGTTGGTTTCACCCCTCCCAGGGCACAGCCAGAAAAAGGGGAGCTTGTGGATTCGGATCCTGATGGTGTTCCACATGACACTTTGTCGACGGCGTCATCGTTGACCAGGCGGTCGGATACATGGCATACCGATTCAGAGGTGGGTCCCCCAAGATGCCTGTCTCAGCCCTCTCCACCGGATGATGTTGGCGCCTTTCATGCAATGATGGCCAAGGCTTGTCAAGAGTTTGGCCTTACTCCAGAGGAGGAGCGCAAGGACTGTTTTCTGTTCGATCACATGGGGAAGAGGTGGAAGGCGGTCTTCTGTGTCCCCATTTTGGACCATGATACGCCATCCGTTCTCAGAGCCGGCAGTCAAGGGCCGCTTAGGGAAGAAGTTTAAGGCGCCAGAATCTGCCTCACATCCCACGTCGGAGTCGGTGGTGTCGGGGGCGGCTGGTCAAAAGGCACAAAGTCAGCAGAAGTGTGTGACGCTCCCAGACAATGAGGCCCGAAATCAGGATCATTCAGCATTAAGGTGCTTACGGTGGGAGCTACGACGGTCAAGGCAGCCAACTCTTTGCCCATTATGGCTCGCTATGACAGGGAGATGTGGCACCAGTTGGCACCACTCTTGGATCATCTGCCAGAGCAACAAAGGAAGGAGGCCATGCTGCTGGTTGGAGAGGGGGAGAAAGCCTCCAACCACAGCATTAACATTGCGGTGGACCTGGCAGAGTCGGGGTTCAAGCAAATCAACAATGGTGTGGTGCTCCGTCGGCAGGCCTGGCTACGCTGCACTGAGTTCCGGCCTGAGGTGCAACACAAAGTGGTAGACATGCCATGTGAGGGGGAGCCACTGTTTGGTGCAAAGATTGACGAGGCATTGAAGGGGATGAAGGAAGACTCGTGATACTGCAAGGTCTCTAGGTACACTGCGGAGTGGATGCTCTTTTTGCTGCTTTCGTGCATTTCGAGGAGCCTCAGGGAACGCCAGGTTTTCAGGTTCCCGTGATAGGTGCTACAGTTGACTCGGTTATTCCTCCCAAGAGTTCCGGAGTTCTTTCCTGTCCGCACAGAGGACCAAAGACTTTCAAGCGCAACGGAAGAGGGGTCCGGCAGCCTCAGCTAGTAAGGGCCGGCAGTCCAAGCCTCTGCAATGACTGCCATCTCAGCAGTCAACTAGGGGGCAGGGTGGTGCACCACGTCGACGAGTGGAAGTTAATTACGATGGACAGATGGGTGCTGGATACAGTACACTATGGCCACTCGTTGGAGTTTTGGCACCCGCAACTCTCTATCCCACCAGTGAAGGTGTTGCAGCCGCATCCGTCAATCTTGCTGCAGAAGGTGCATCTGATGATGGAAAAAGGGTCGATCAAACCGGTCCTGTTGTCAGAACAAGGACAAGGGGTAGACTCCCAGTTTTTTTAAATCAAAAAACCAAATGGAAAGTGGCGCCCTATTCTGGACCTTTGGCCGTTGACCAAGAATCTGAAAAGCCTGAAGTTCAAGATGCTGACTTTGCAGGATGTCATACGCTCGATCCAGCCAGGAGAAATCTTGGCGTCGTTGGACCTCGAGGACGCCTACTTCCACATCCCGATGCTTCCCAAACATCACAAGTTCCTAAGGTTCATGGTGGGGGACAGCCATTACCAGTTTCGGTTCTCTCGTTTGGCCTCAAGTCGGCTCCCAGGACCTTCACAAAGTGCCTGGCTCCGGTGGTGGCCTTACTTCACAAGGAGGGGCATCATGTTTACCCATACCTGCACAATTAATTGGTCAGGGGAGTGTCTCCTCAAAGGACATTGGAGTCTCTCCTGGTAGCAATGTTCTTGTTACAGCGGCTGGGCTTTGCGATCAACTTCGCAAAATCTTGTCTGACATCATCCAGGGATTTGGTTTTCCTAGGGACCCAGTTTCACACGCAGCTCAATCTGGTAAAGCCATCGGTTGACAGAATACAGAAGCTGATCTCCAGGGCGGCCTTGTGGGCGCCAGGTACGTCGGTCACGGTCCGAGGGTATCTTCTCAGATCCATGGCATCCTGTATCCCTCTCATCCCGAATTGTCATCTGTTTGAGGCCAGTGCAGGAGTTTCTCGCCGGCAGGTGGTCGCAGAGCCTCGGTTCCTGTCCTGGTCTGACAAGGTGGCATCTCTTGCGGGTTGGCGGAGGCCCTGCAGTGGTGGGCTCGCTCCGACAACATTGTAAGGAGCCTGCCCTGGTGGAGCCGGAATTTCGATACATGATCGTGACGGACGTGTCCCAGGTGGGTTGGGGTGCGCACATCGACCAGTGTCAAGTTCAGGGTGTGTGGACTCGCAAGGAAGCCTCCTTACACATCGTTCTGGAATTAAGGGCAGTGTACTGGTCTCTGAAGTCTTTTCTGCCGCATTCGGGGTACAGTGGTCCGCATTCTGACAGACAAGACCACCCCAATGTTTTACCTGCGCAAGCAGGGCGGCACACACTCATGGCGCCTGTGCCGGGAGGCTGAAGTGGTCTTGCACTGGGCCATTGCTCATGATATTCACCTCACCGCTTGCCATCTACTGGGAGTGCAGAACGTTCAGGCGGATGCTCTCAGCAGGGACACAGGTCAGCTGCACAAATGGAAACTGAAGGACGGCCAGGTGGCAAGAAGTTTCAGGAAATGGGGGTCTCTCCCTGTGGACTTGTTCGCCAGCTCGGAAAACAAGCAATGCCGTGTTTTGCCAGCACGATGGCTTATCCAGGCTCGAGGCGGGACGCTTTCTCGTTCCTGTGGACGGGCCTGTTCGCGTACACGTTTCCTCTGTTTCCTTTAATCTGGATTCAGATGATCTGCAACGCTCCGTGCAGGGTGATCCTGGTGGCCCCATTTTGGCCCCGCCAAACTTGGTTCTCGGATCTGCTTCATCTTGCGGTGGACGACCCGCTTCATCTGGGGTCAGAGCCGGATCTGCTATCACAGGACGACGGAAGAGTGTAGCATCACAACCCGGGTTCTCCGTCTTACGGCATGACTCCTGACCACTCCAAATTTAGACATCTAGATATTCTGCAGGATTGCCATCGTATCTTGGCTGTCGCAAGGGCACCATCTACCAACGTATCGTACAGTCGAAAAGGGACCAGGTTCTGGGCCTGATGTGCAGAACAACCGAACTTGCAGCCTTTGGAGGTGTCACCAGCTCAACTTCTGTCGTATCTTCTACTGCTGGCGAAGGGTGGGCTGTCGTCTTCGATCAAGGTCCATCTGGCGGCCATCTCCAGGTTCACGAGACGGCGCAATTCTGTGCCTCTGTTCAGTGTCAGGTTGGTCAAGCACTTCCTAAAGGGTGTTTTCAGGACGTTTCACCTGGAGAAGAAGTTTGCTCCGGTATGGAGACTCAATGTGGTTCTCTCAGCTCTCATGAAGCAGCCATTTGAACCGATGTCGACTGCAACAATGAAGTTCCTCACGTGGAAAGTCGCTTTTCTGGTGGCTATTACATGGTCCAGGAGGATCTCTGAGCTTCAAGTTCTGGTCATCGACCCGCCATACATGAGATTCATGAGGGAAAAGGTTCTCCTGTCTACTAACCCGCACTTTATCACTAAAGTGCCGTCTGAGTTTCACAAGAACTCTTCAATTGCCTTGCCCGTTTTTTCCCTAAGACTGCCACTCCTGCAGAGAAAGCGCTGCATTCCTTGGACATTAAGGGCGTTGAAGTGTTATCTCGACCGGACTCAAGTCTTCGGGAAGTCAATGCAGCTGTTTGTGGCATTTGCCCCTCCAACATGGGCAGTCTATTTCTAAACAAGGCCTGTCCCGTTGGGTCTCCTCTACGATTTCCTTTTGCTACAAGACGGCTGGCAAGCCTTTGCTGGCCACTCCTATGGCCCATTCTACGAGATCCCACGTGTCTGTGGTGCAGGGACATTTGCCGAACAGCATAGTGGGCGGTACCCCATACCTTCACCAGACACTACTGTCTGGGGCAGCAACATGTGGAAGATGTGCATGTGAGACGTGCGGGCCTCCAACGCCTGTTCCAATAAGGTAAGCTCCACAGTTTACGGGGTTTGGTTTGTTGTTATGGTGTGTGTCTCTCATGCCTATGGTGGGATTGTGTCACTACTGAGACCTGTGGGCATAGGGTTTTGGTTGCCTGTCATGCACCACCAAGTTATCATACTGCTAGGAAATCTATTCACAACATGTGACTCCAAGAAAGATCCAATGCTGGAGAAGGGAGTCGTTTCTTACCTGTAACTCCATTTGTAACTCCATTTCTCCAGCGTTGGTATCTTTCATGGATTCACATGCACCCGCCGGCCACCCCTGCAGGCAACCCTTGGCGTCAATTGTCTCTACTTTGGGAGGTTAAAATCTGAAAGGAAGCCACGGGGTGGGGCTGTTTATACTAGACGTCCTATTGGTGCAGTTTAAAGCACCCAAAAAGGACGTTGAAAGGACACTGTGTTGAAGTATTCCATAGGAAAACACTATGTTAAGGTTACCGAGGTTCCCAGCCTGACAACAGGAAATATTCACAGCATGTGAATACATGAAAGATCCAATGCTGGAGAAATGGAGTTACAGGTAAGAAACTACTCCCTTCCTCCATCAGCAACATAGTCCTCTTCACCGACGACCATCATCTCGTCGATGACTCAGTCGACCACCTCATCAACAACCAAGACAATGTCAGCGAGCAAACTCGTTGTTTCAGTTCCGTTGACCACTTAGTCGATGACCAAATAGTTGCCTATGTCCAAATCTTTTACTCTAACTGCTTCATTGCTACCTAGACCTACGCTGTCACCAAGCACGTCGATTGTCAACGACGCCTGTCCAAGGGCCCTTGGTCTCCACCTTTTCAAGGGGAGTTGCTGTGGACAGAGATGTCCCATCTGCATGGTCTTACCTGCCCAGACCAACTCACTGTTTTCACTGGCTCCCTATGCACTGCCTGCAGTTATGGGTCCATCCTTGGCCCCTCCTGAGCAACTACTACAGCAAGGTGCTGATTCTGACATGGACGTGCCAGAAGGTTTCTGCCGAGGATGAGGTGAAAGCTGTGCCTCCTTTTGCTGACATGCTGCATCCGGCTCCACCAACTAAATACAAAGTGTCCTTAAGTGATGGACACTCCTTCCCTTGCACACCTTTGAAGAGTAACCTCTCGACCCCCCAGACCAAAAGAAAAAAAAACAGCTAAGGAAAAAGGCTTGGTGCACCCTTTATATCGGCTGAGGAGATCCGAGGCCCCTAAAGGGCCTCTACCACAACTACTTACACTGGGCGGAGGGCTCCCAGGCTCACTAAATATATGGAGCCTCTATCCGTATCCTTGTTTCCTCATTATACAGTGCTGTTTTCTTTCCTAGTAAAATAGAAAAGTGTCCCGTTACACCACAAACCTCTTTATAATAATCAAACCAACCTACATACAATGCACAGGGTCTTCCACTCCTTCCACTCACTCCATACACCACACCCTCAAACACTCACACTCCCCTGTCCAACCCCACTTTTTTTCTCACAAGATCCTCCATCACGGGGTCCACCAACGGCCCGCACAATCTGTGGACTGCGCCCCGCTCCTAAGAACAGACTGGAATTCTGATAACACGGCTCCTGCAAATCTCTCCACGGTGTGCGCAATGGGACTGTTCACTGAAGGTGGGGGTGCGGCCCCTCCGGATGTGCAGCCAGGAATCCTCTGTCCTTGTGGGGGAGTCTAGGATCACGTCTGGGTCACCAATATGAAGAGTTACCTTTCCGCCATCAGATCACAATGAGGCTCTTTGTACCCTTTTTTGAGAAGAACAAGAGCTTTTATTTTGTATACAAAAAGGAAAAGGACCGACAGGGTATTATAAGTCCACTGCCCTTGAGCTCTCTTGTGTCTTCAAAGCCAACTGCAGGTTATAACTGCGTAAATCGTCATTTATGGTGTGTATAATATACAGTGTTCATCCCCCACCCTCATTGGCTGCCGCCTACTTACATACTAATAATCACATATAGACCCTAAGGTTATTGGTCCCAGCTTCTCGGACTCTGTCACCACACGTGGGTGACAATCTCTTCACCCTTGGGTTACTGTCAAATTATTGGTTAGGTTGTTGAAGACACTGCCTTGAGACCTAATCACATAATGTGCACCTGGCCTGCAACATGAGTTCAGTGGATAACTTCAAGGTCAGTCTGATCCTTGCAAATTAAGCATCCCTTTTCTCGTCCCAGGCATGCAGGCGCCTCCATAGTGCCTCCCCGCTGTAAACTTGCAAGAGTTGGCATCCTTTACTCTACCCGATGTAAATTACAGATTGTGTAGTCCTCCGCTCCTCCCTCATCACCTACCCCTCCCGAGGGGCAGGCCTGGGTTTCCTGCAGGTCCCACAAATCAACCTAAATAGTGAAGGATTTGGGAGTTTTACTCATGGGCATCTGGTAGTTCAAATAGGATTAACATTCTCCTGGGGGGCGCTGTAGTCCTAAACCTCTACTCGAGTTTTGGCAGCTCGAAACCTCTGCTCTCGCTCCCATGGGTTTGTCCTTTAAAAGCGGCTGCAGCCCTTACTCGTGGAGGGCCTTTAACATTCCTTTCTATGTAGGCAAGCTGTAACAAAATGTATCCTTGTGTGTGTTTGTGTTCCCTACCTCGCCTGGGGTGGGGGAGAAAGATTCAACCGTGAGGCCTCGTTGTTTTGTGTGGACAACACAGCCTCCGAGAATTCAGGCCTATGTTCACACATCCATTTTATATGTATGTCGTGCGCATGCAATATATACATCTAGATTCTTGAGAAGATTGTAAGTTATTTGTCTTTTCAGATCTTATATTAAGCCTACCCTATACCATTCACGTGTACCCACAAGTCTCCCCCTCCTCCCTGTACCCGCTTATTTGTATTTCCTGCATATTAATACACTCTCCACAATCGGTATCATTTGGAGGCTGGGATGTGAACGTGCATTCCAACATTCCCCCATGTAGCTAATCCTCCATTAACTAACCTCTCCTTCTCTCCCTCTCTCTCCCTATCTGCTTCATCCTTAGGGGCCCACACCCTGTATACATGACCTAAACCTTCCCCATCCTGGGCATATTTTTCCAGTGTACATGTAAGATAAATGCACCCTCTGTCACCTAGGTTAACCCAATGCTCTGTGTAGTTCCACGGGTCTGATGAGGGTGAAGACCGGGTCCTTGGAGGATGTATTTGTCATTCAACTCTGACCATATCTAGTTTGTATGAGTCCTCCACCTGAACTTGCCCATTCTTTGTACCTGGAAGAGTTCTTCCTGTCTCAATAGTAACCATCATCATTGCACTGTTTGGGATAGTCTAGGCACAGCATTAAAGCATCATTTTGCAAGTACTAATGAACACCAACAGGAGCACCATGATAAGGACCAATATCTTCACCACTGATCCAAGCCATGTCAGTGCCCACGAAAATAATGTATCGAGCCAATCTTCAGCCTGGACCCCTGACTCGCTTTCCATGCCGGTCCTCAACTTGTGCAGGGCCCCTATATGTGTCAGGGACCCGTTTTCTGCGTCATTCGGGGGAACGTGTGTGCAGCAAGGCAATCCTATTTTTTTACATACGCCCCCCTCCATCGCAGTCAGAAGATCCAGGACGTACCTTCAGTGAGAACTTCTTACTTCTCGCCAATGGGGGTTGGGTTAAAACTTGATTCTGTTGCTCTATGACAGGCTTAGATGCAATTGCTAGATGATCTTCAGGCACCACAAGGATCGCTGAGTGCAGGTTAGCGCACAGGTGCCTCACCAGGATGGTGGAAGGTGCAGAATGCTTGCTGGCCGCAAACCCAGTAGAGATCTATTAGGAATGCTGTTCCTTTTGCGAGATCTGGAATGAACAATGTTTTATCACACTTGATATTTGTGCCAACAGGAACTGTTCCGTGTCCTCAAACAAAACTCATATTCTTCTGCTACTTGGACCTTTGCTTGAACTTCTCGTGTGTCAATCCATGTCAATTTTGAGACCTGCGCGGCCCATATTGTAAAACAGTATTTTATTAATTCTTCTCCGAACCCTGCAAATCCCCCTGCCGCACAGCTCACCGCCGCCTTTTTCCATCTGTTTGACACAATCAATAGTCCATCCAATTTTAGCAAGGGTTGTGACTTGCATTGAGGATTGCTGTCTTCTTTGGTGCATTTTTCTTCATCTCTGTTCATTAGTGCCACTTGTACCTTGTGCCCCTGGAACAAACTGTGAACCCGACACAGTGCCAGATGAACCACAAACTGGGCTTCCAAGGACATTTCCTGGGGTACAGTATTTTGGTCGTCCCTGACACGCGGGGGATGAGGGAGCAGACATAACCGCTCCTGCTGTACCTCTGTTTTGCCACCAAGCTCATGTCACTGTACCACATATTACTAAGTTCTGGATGGTGCACACCAGACATTATTAATGAGAATTTTTTCTCTCTCCCTGTTTTACAAGAATAATTGTTTCATTTGCAAGCTATATTTGAAATGAAGAGACTTTTGGATACCCAAATGTAATATTGGCGATTCATTCTAAAACATTTCACGGTTTTTAAGCGTGTTTCGAGAGTGTTCGGGGGGTATGGGAGGACTCCAACCTTGGGTCCTCTCTTCTGTTTGCACATCGGACATTGGGCCTCATTACAAGTCCGGTGGAAACCCGCCAGTGCTACTGGCGGGTTGCTGCCAGACTCTAACACTGTTTCCGCCGCCTAAGACCCCGGTGCCACCGAGACATTACAAGTCCCGGTGCCCCGGGATATCAGGTGGTGGAAAATGTTAGTCCCCATTCCCATTGAGTCCCATAGGACTCCATGGCAATTGGGGCTGGGAAGCACAGCTGGTGCTTCCATGACAACTGTGCCTACTGGGGCCGTTGTGTCAGGCAGGTCAGACCTGCCGTGCGCAACGGTGCCAGCAGGCACGGTTATAGTCTGCCGATCTAGAAAGTGTGCTGGAACATTTCTACCGGCACCCTTATTTCCGGATCGGCAGACTTGCAACGAAGCCCATAGTATCAAGAACTACTCCTTTATACTGATTGTACTAATTTTCTTCATCAAATCCCCTTTTAAACTGCAATTTCAATTACCATAACACTGTATATTGTGTAAATGTTCTTCTATAATTCACTAAAGTAGTCATAACGTCATCATTAGGTGTTGTGACATCAAAAAATAAACTATTTCCGTATCCCCCTATGCTACACCCCCACTTTATATGACCTAACCATATAAACTCACTTGACGGGTACAGAAATATTCCCAGAAGAAATCCACATGCAAGATGATAAACCACCATGACCTGAAATCTACAAAACAACTGAAGTGTATGAAAAGCATAACAATTAAATCGTATAATCTGAATAGAAAGTAATTTTTTGCATTAAACAAAACACAAGTACCGAGAAAGAAAAACCAAAAAAGAACAAGGTGTTAATACCAAACTAAACATATATACACATTAAGTCAACAACTCAGTAATAGAAGTATAGAAATCCAACTATAACAATTGAGAAGTGGTCATACATCTTTTTCTTTTGTTCACTCCCCGTATCCATATTTAAAAAAAAAAACACTCAGATAATAGAAGGGGGTGATGTACGGGGCACCTTCTGGGGATCAGAAAGGTGTACCCAATACCGTAGCTACTTTACTTTTAACGCAAGTGGAGTGGCATACACTACCGTATAAGGTCTGTTCTAGTGTGGCTCACTCCATCTGCGGACAAAGTTCTTTACAAACACACTGTCCCCTGGAAGCAACTGGGGTGGTGGCAAACTCACATGATCTGGTGCAGCACTGTTGTCCTCTTCTGTCCACGGTGGTGCAATCTGTCGAGAAAGGCATTTTATACACTTTATTAACTCAGTCAAATACAATTTGAACTCATCCCCTAGAACTGATGCAGCCCTCTGAGCTGTGATGCACCAGGGTTAGTGGCGTGTGCATATGTCACCCCGTCACTATCTCGTGAGGGGAGAGGGGGTGGTCTTACAGGGCTGAGTCCTTAAACTGAAGGGGCCAAAGGTAAACAATGGACCCGATTTTTTCTAAGTGTGACACACAGCTTGAATAACGTATCTTTCAAGAGACTGTTCATCCTCTCAACAAAGCTGTTTGCCTGGGGATGGTAAATTGAGCACATCTTGTCTTTAATCCCTAAAAGAGACGCTATGTCAGCTCATTAACCAGTGGGGGAGGATCACTTGGATGAGGGGTCTTCAGGGAGTGGAAGTGGGACACTGACGGTTGAGACGCAGTACTCCCTTCCTTGTTAAACCTTTTCCCCATCCTACCCTGTAAGATACTTAGAAGCTCAACCCCTGTCCTCTTTTCTGACACAAACACTTTCTTACCAGACAACAAACTAACACTAGAGCCATTTGCCTTGCATGTCCCAATACATGGGTCAGGCAGAGTCAGGCAATTGACAATAACCATGCACACAACGGCCCTTTACCTTCCCCATAGGGATAAAAGGCGAAGTACAAGAGCACACTAAGAGCAAGACCAACCGCACGAGGAAGCAGCTATTCAGGGTGGTAGTTCAAATGGAGACGAAAGGCAGTGAGACCTGAAAGGACGACGAGGAGGAAATGCCCTTGCCCTTTTCAACCCAAACCTGCGAAGTCTCTGAAAAGGAAACATAAGACCCGGATTTACAACTAACATGTGGAGCAGCAAATGTTAACGATGCACGGGGGCCTCCCGCATTGATAAATCAGGCAGGGAGGCACGCTGGCTACCATGATACCGTCCTTGACTCCAGAGGCAAGACAAGCCAGCAGGTTCGTCTGAAAAAGCTCTACGCAAACCGAACTGTGTTGAGCGCAGGGTTGCAATCGGCAACATAGTCTGAACGCAAGGAAATGATGAGCAAACAACTTGTGTATTTATGAACTTTAAAGAAAGCCCAGTTGAGGTCCAGGTGCAGAGGGGTCCGGCACCACATGGGCGCTCATTCGAAACACTCTGACCGGGACCTGTTTTGAAACTGCAAGTACCAGAAGGCCCCAGGAGAGGGTAGCATGAGGTGTCAGAGTGGTCCTACAAGAGTCACGTCAAATCCCTTGTACAATCGAAAGTCTGACCCGTTGCCAAAAGAAAGCTTGGGGAAGGAAACTCCTGCTTTCTGATAAGAGTGAGAGTAAAAGCATGAACTGTGTTAAAAATGGCTATGTGAACCCGACCAAAGGATGCCAAGGGGAAAGCTAAGGAGAGTGAATCCCGATTTGTGTTAGAACTAATGTGAACTGTGAAATTGGCAAATGTGTTACGCTCAGCTGGTATCCACAGGGACGCTACGCAGCCGGGTTACTCGCTGGTATGCTTCTCAGCTTCGCCCTGATGTGGTCTGCGGGCAAGGTTCTGCCTGAAAATACAGGAGGACTGTGTTCAAGACTGACCGACTGGGGTAAGTATCCTCCCTCCACTCCCGTATGATTTCAGTCCCTCTGGCACCCTCTCCTCACCTTGTGGTAGAATTAGGCGTGCTCTCCGTCCTGCCTTCTTTGCAGGGGCGCGTTGTCTTTCGTGGGCGAGTGCGGTCCAGTTACTTCACTGACGCCGGCCCGTTTGATATTGTTCAGGTAGGTCTTATTGCTGTTTAGTTTTGTTGCTATCCTGCATGCCTTTCTTTGTTTAAAATGTCTCTTTTTTTTCTCCCTTAGGTATGCAGAGCGTCAGCGCGGCGAACTGGCTTGGTTGAGCCCCGCTGGTAAATGATGGCGCATTAAGAGCGCTATGATGCAGTAAGTAAGCGCTATGCGCAGCGCTGCAAAGTCTTGCCTCTGCTAACCTGTGTTTTCCTTCCTCGTAGGTCGCAGCGTTCTTCAGCGCGAGTGGAATGTCTGGAGTGGTGCCAGCCGAGAGGTGACCAGCCAGGTAAGCCTTTTGAGCAGTTCGTAATTTGTAAATGTCTCTATTGCTTTCTTTAATGTTGCCTCTATCTTCCTCTTTCAGGTCGTTCTGTCCGGGATGCGTGCAGATTCGAGGAAGCTGTTCTCAGTAGCTGCGAGTGTTTAAAGATGAAGACTGCAGGTAAGATGCTGCTGCTAATGATGTTCCTTTTGTCTCCTTGCAGGTTCTGCTTCTCCGAGGTTCGAGGGAATAGCTGGGCACGGTGAGCGTCACGTTGCAAGCTGCAAAGTAACGCGAAGCGTGTTGTCTTGTTCGGGTGTGGTTTAAATTGCCACTGTAAAGTAGTCCAGGTAAAGTAGTCCCTAGGCCACCACACCCAAAACACTAGACCGCATAGCTTGGTTCTAGGAATCAAGCTATGTGGATGCCTCCATGTTGGCTGAAAGCCTAAATAAAGTAGTTACTCAAGCAGATGTCTTTCCTTACTGATGAGCCTGGCGCCAAGAGGGCCTGAGAAGTGGATGCCAGGCCTTATTAGTGATCCGAGCCCTGATTCCACCTGGCCAATGGGCTTGCCAGTGGGGATCAGGGCTGAGGGTCGTGACAAAATGTGAACCCGGCGGAGGGATGCCTGCGAGTTGGGGTGAAGAGTAATACACCTGTGAACATTGTGGTATTGCAAGCTGCACTTGAAAGGCCGTAGTGATCCCGGCGGAGGGAGGACCAAGTTGCAAGGAGGATCCGAGGCCACAGAGGGAGATCCAAGAGGCAAAGAGAAATCGCCCAAGATACAAGATTACCTAAGGATTTTTTGTTTGTTGTTTTGGTGCAGCAGGCCTTCTAAGGCAAGAGACTTTGTAGAAAAGAGACTTGGCTTCTGAAGATCCTGGTATTGTTGAATGGAACTGTAACCTTGTGCTAGCGACACCCAGGAGTGTGCTGTGCTCATAACACAAATCCCGCCTTGTCCTGTGCCTAAAATGTGGGGAAGGGAGACCCCAGCCATAGCATCCTGACTTATCATTTTGTGAACACTTCTTTCTTTTCTGGTGACATTCGCCCCACTAATTTTTGTAACTTAGCGGTAAGGACTGGCAATATCTTTTTTTAATATAGGCCCTTTGTATTTCAAAAGACGCCACCAGGACTGCCTTATTATTTGATGGTCATAGCTTGCTCCCATCTTAGATTTAGGTTTAGATTAGGCTTTTATCTCAACCATTATAAATTTCAATAAACACTCTTAAACTGTGATCACTTGCGTCTGTCTTTATGTTGCCAGCATGAGTTCCTTACACTTCCTGGTACTAACCTGTCTCCATACTATGTCTGTAGGAGACTGTGCGCACTCTCTTCTCTGCCACAATAACTTCACTCTGGGGTGCCTGGTCCGGTAACTTCTGTAACTGGCAGTGTACGGACCTGTATTTGCAATTACATACCACCAGGTGCTGGGTATTCACAGATATCTAGTACTGGTAAATATGCTGCCAATTTTGTGGCCGTGTATGCTGCTTCGTTACCAAGAGAAACAAAGTCCACACCAATAGTATGGGCGGCACACCTGACATTGTGGCAAGTGTTGGCTGTGAAAGGGCATGAATTAATCTGTGTAAAGGCTGCATGCTGTACTGGGGATCATCAGCTCTTCCGAACCCTCTTCTCATCCACTTTGACAATCCCGAATCTATGGTTGTCTTCACATAAGCAGAGTCCGAAAAAGCCGTTATTTTGCACCCCTGTGCTGCTGCTAGCATTTCAATGAGCGGAATCTGTTCTGCCGCCTGGGCAGAGTAATGCCCCGGCAGTCTTTGCTGAACAAGTACCTCATACTCCTCATCAAACCACTGCTGCCCCAGTATGTCGCTAGCCAGACTCCTGATCAATAGTTGACGAGCCGTCAAAGAACACTTCTCCGTAATCTTTGGCATAGTCTCGTGTTTTAGGAATGTCATTATCTGGGCCTTTATACGTGACACAGTCATGAACGTCATCTTCAGTAATGGGTTCTGTCTTAAGTATAATCAGAAGTCGCTTAGAGCAGGGGCAGTGGAAATGCCATCTTCCAATTCCTGAAAGCTAGGATGTATTTTATCAGCCCAGATGAGGACATTCTTTGTCTGTTCGGCGTCTTTAAAGGCCTGCAGCAGTGGTCGAGTGCATGATGAATAGCCGTAAATCCATGCATTACAATAATTACACAACCCCAGGAATTTCTGCATGTCGTTGACCGTAACTGGCTGGGGCATACCCTGCACCTCTGCTGTGCGTTCTGGAGTAACCTTCTTACCATAAACTAAAATAAATTGCTCTAGGTACAACACCTCCTGCTGCAAATATTGCAACTTCACTCTATCACCTTTGTGTTCTTTGTCAGTCAACAACTCAGTGTCGCTACATACCAGCATGTCATCCACATATTGGATAACGGTACTGGGCACCTGAATATTACCCACATCTTTGTGTAAAACCCTTGTGGGAGCCTAGTATGGTGGTACTGCCTCCGTCGGACGTATACGCAGTGAGATATTGATAATCAGGGTGCAATGGGACGGGAAAAGACATTCTTTAGGTCCACAACAGTGAAATGTGTGGCTGTCGTGGGTATGTTACACAATATCGTAGCCAGATTATGGGCCACAGGTAAATTTGCCTGTACCACATCATTAAGGGGTCGTAAATCCTGAATCATTCTCCAACTTGCCCCCTTGGATTTCTTCACTAGATAAATGGCCGTATTACACAGATAATTAGATGGAACTATAATGCCCTGGTGTAAAAGGGCCATAATTGTGTCGTAAATTCCCTTTTTCACTGCCTTGGACAGGGGGTACTGTTTTACTCTGAGTAACACTGCACCTGGCTTCAATGTACTGAGAATTGGTGCAACACTGCGCAGGAGTCCTACATCATGAGGATTTCTTGTCCACAATTTGTCAGGGACCTCGGATAAATCTTGGGCAAATGAGGAGACACTTCGTACCAGTAACATCAGACATGGAATGTGTCGATACTGTATCATTATTTCACATGGAACGCACACTTCCAATAATATCTCCCCATTGGTCTCTTTGTCCTCGAAGAGGTCCTCATCAGTTATATCTCTCAGGGGAGGGTTGGATCAATACACAAAATCATATGCCACTCCCCCCTGTCTGGGTCTGTGGTGATAAACACAATCCTTTCCTTCAACACCAACACTCCTTCTATGTGAAGCATGATGATTGTCCCTGGAACATGTTCTTGGGGCTGAGTAGGTCTAAACAAAATCCCTGAGGGCACCGGCCAATGCTGATTGGCCACCTGCGACACTGCACTAAGAAGTAGTGTGATCCCATAAATGAACAAATCAGGGGCCCCTGGTATTCCTCTCCCTGCTGCCTCAATTCCAAATGCATGTATAATCAGCATGACCCACACAAAACAAATGCAAGGAGTCAAACACACCACAACCCTCTCAGTGAACAAGATGGTCAGGTTGAGATTACTTTAGATATATTGACCGGGGGCATGGCTAGCCAAAGCCAGTGTTGCATGCTTCCTCGGTGAGCTCCACTGCCCATGCCTTCAGCCATAACCCCCCCCCAAACAGGACCACCACCCACCCAGAATTATGGAGTGAGGGTCGGACCCATGTGCGAACACCCGCCCCCGGCTCTGAGGATGCGTTTGGAGGCCGGGCCCCCAATAAAAGAAGCATGTGAAGTTGCAATGACATTCACCCAAAATGGCGGGTGCACAGATGTAGGACAGCTGGGACAACAGGCAAGCCCAGCAACCCCTCCGGCAAAGCAGGAAGACGGTGGCGCAGCTCTTCGGAAGTGACGCTTAGTTCAGCAGAGCCCAAAAATACGGACACTGAAAAAAAAGGCTGTGCCCGGCAAACTAAGCGCCCCTCCCATGCAGCAAGGGGGATACACAGTGAGTGCACAACGATAGACCGGCAGGAAGCTAAATCACAGAAGATCCCCCCTGCAGAGGCTAACTGCAAAGAATGTCGTAAATGGGCTGAGTGGGCTGAGCGAGACATCGCTCCCCCACGCAGTGAAGAAGACTAACGGTGAGCGCATGCAGTGGTAGCCCAGTAAGACGCTACACCGTGGATGTGGGCAAAGGAGGGCACAGAGCGAGACCGGGTAATCTGCCTTTGGGAAGCTAAGATTAGAAAGGGAATAGAGAGTGGGAGGTGAGACCCATCCCCCGAGGCTCGGAACAGCAGATGCCCGAGCCCAGAAAGTATCCCTCGCAGCCCAACGGCCCTGTGAACACAAAAAGCTGCAGACCCGCCGGGAGAGCCCGAGCGAGTGGAGGGAGCACAGATTCAGAAATCAACAGGCCACCCGGCGGGGAGAGGAAAACATATAGAAGCAAAAGGAAGCAAGTGCCCCAGGGTGAATACTCCACAACACTCCACATTCATAAAGAAAAGAATTGCAAATTCAGCAAGAGAGGCCCAGTGTGGGAACATACTGCAACAACAAAGTAAGGAACTCCAGTGGGGAAATCACTGCGAGTTAGTGGGGGAGATGCAGAGATTGGGCTGTGAGGCTATAAAACACACAGGGAAGCCCAACTGCTAACAGCCTCTCCGGAGAGGGAAGAAAACACAGTGAAAGAAGAGAGGATAAGAGCCCCAAGGCAAGACCCCCCTTGCAGATCTCTACTGTGGAAGAGATGGGAAGCGAAACCATTATCCAAAAGGGGAAGCAAAAGAGGGTGAGACCTGAAAGGCCAGAATGCAAAGCACTTAAACAAATTGAAGTGCCCTCCCTCGGGTGACATCAAGGCCATGATTCAGAATTAGGAGACGGCAACAGACTTTGGCACAAATTCACTCACCCCCTAGATCTGAGATGTGCCTAGAGGGGGAGGATCCGCCCATGAGGCGTTCGGATCTGCAGGAAATGCTTGCTGGGATAAAGAAGGAAATAAAGGACTGTTATTAGCCTCACCAAGTCCAGCATAGATCGGAACAAGCAAGTGTGGGCAATTGAGAACAGGGTGGAAGAGACAGAGATGACACTCTGCAAGCAAGGATATGAGCAAGAAGAACTGGCCAAGCCAATGGGCTCATTTGAACAACAAATGGAATGGGTTATAGCCAGGCAAGAGGGCAGTGAAAATAGATCTCGAAGGAATAATATCAGACTTGGGGGCAAGCCAACGGCGGTCCCGGAAGCCGAATTACATGATTATGTTCAGGCACTATTTCAACAGGTGCTGGGAGACTTTGAGGGCGAGAAAGTAATGCTGGATAGGACGCATAGAATATACAACGCCTATCAGCAAAAGAATAACCTGGTGCTGGACGTGCTCACAAGAGTGCACTTCCTTCGGGCAAAGGAACAGATTATGAAAGCCTCATGAGGAATAGAACCAATCCGGTTCCGAGAATCACACATCACTCTCTTTCAGATATGGCCCAAGCTACATGAGACGAAAGAGGCTTTGGTTAGTTACAAGCTGGTTACAAGACAAAGGGGTCTGCTACAGGTGGACTTTCCCATGTGGCCTTAGATTTGAATATCAGGATAAGACATATCGCATAGCAAAAGAGGAGGAAATGGCGGACCTGATTAATAAGGACAACTCATGGTCAAAAGATCCATTGCCGGAAAGAGAGTCCGAAAAACGCTCCGGGCTCACAACTAGGAAGGAAGTGTGGCGACAGGGGCGTCCTTACCCAAAATCAAGGGGGAAAGGGCTAAAGCATAATATTGACACTTGAAGAAGACTTTAAGGTGATATGTAGGATATACAGAAGCATACACAAGCATGATAGAGCTTCTGGTGGGGGAAAAGAAGAAATAAAGAAGTCGGAAGGAAGGGTCTGAGAAAGAAGGATCTGGGGGTCCACTGGTTGGTAAAGGAGGGGGGAGAGGGCGCGACGTCGGATAGAGACCCTGATTGGTTCATACACCAGGATCAGGTGTTATAACTGGTGGAATATGCATATGAATCATAAGTTGGGGACGTTGGGGGGGGAGGGGGTTCGGGTTGAATTACTTACTGTTTTTAGGGGATAGTTACATGGCTGAGATCTTATTGGGGATCGGGAATGAAAACAAAGGGCAACGGCAAATGGGAGCTCTACAACCCCTTGAGTGTGGCTGACATAAAAATGGTAACCCTGAATGTTCAGGGTCTAAACTCATCAATGAAATGCTGATCCATAGACCTTCAAGGTTCTGTGGTATTCCTACAGGAAACGCACCTTCTATCTGCAGATGAAAGGAGGATGACGCACTGCTTTCCCAAAACAATATTTTGCAACAAGCGGGACCAAAACTAGGGGGAGGTGGCAATCTTACTGGGAGTCTCACTGACATTTCGGAAGCAGTTCTGTTGGGGACCCAGATGGGAGATATTTGGTACTCAACAGCACCTTGGGAGGTCAGATATTTACTTTAATAGCACTCTATGGCCCAAATGAAAAGCAGGACCTTTTTCTGGGCAGCGTGCTTCACAAAATAGGCAGTTGGTGCGAGGGTCAGGTTGTAGTTGGCGGAGACTTTAACTGCATCATGGATCCCATGCTAGATAAAACGATTCCATGTGATAATATCGCCTCAAATATATCGCCATACAAATGTTTCGCCATATTTTTGCGGCGATATCACCCCATGGAACCTGCAGGGGACACCCCCGCAGCCCCCATATATTTTAAAAGGGAGCGGTGACACCACCGCAACCCCTCTATCCATTTACCCCATAAATTATCCCCAACAAAAATATCGCCTATGGCCGTTCCCGACGACCATATGTACGGCAATATTTTTGGTGGGGATATTACCCGATACCGATAAAACTCTAGCCCCTACAGTTAATGGCCATAGGAACTGGCAGGTCCTGGGGAAATTAGTCTGAAACCTAGACCTAATAGAGGTCTGGAGATTCTTCCACAACACCGAAAGGACCTATACACATTACTCAGCAGTGCACAAGGGATACTCAAGGATAGATATAGTCCTAGTGTCAGCAACATTAACCCCCCAAATAATAACAATAGACATTGGGGTCAAGTATCTCACGGACCATGCGCCAGTGATAATACAAATTGAGATGCATGGGGGTAAAAGTGCAGGCAAGAAACAACGGGGATTGAATTCATCCTAAGTGATATTGCTCTTAGGGCACACATGGAGAAAGTGATTACTAATTATTTCATAGAGAACGACACTGGGGAAGTATGATATGGGATGCTGGGAAAGCGGTGATGAGGGGGGATTTATCTCACATGCTGTGTCCTAGATAAGGGAGAAAAGCACTACGGAAGGAACTGGAAAGGGACGTTCAAAAGGCAGAAGCACAACACAAATTTAAACAATCGCATAGATCGCTACGAATATTGGTAAAGCTTAGAGTGCAATTAGAGGCACATATGGCTGAGCGCTTTGTGCAGACCTTGCTGAATACTAACCAAACATATAACACCAAAGGGGGCAAGACTAACCAATTGTTAGCAGCTAAATTGCGAAAGCAAAAAACCCATAATTACATTTCACAGTTACAAGACGAGCAGGGCACCCTACTTATTGCAGAGGCGGATAACGTGAGGATCATGGAGCAATTCCATGCAACCCTGTTAAAACAGGAAGAGATGGATCCGGATCTCCAAGCAGCTTACATTGGAAATGTCGAGTTGCACCGGCTATCCAAGGAGGAAAGGAAGACTTTAGAAAGGCCCATCATGGCAGAGGTAATCAACGAAGCCATAACATCCTTACTGGGTAATAAAACGCCCAGAACGGATGGTTTTGGAAATGGATATTATAAACCTTTTCGAGTACAACTGATGACTCCCATGACACACTTATTTAATAGAATCAAAGAAGAAGGGACAGTCACAGAGGATATGGGTAAATCCACCACTGTGCTGATCCCCAGACCAGGAAAAGACCAAACTGATTGTGCCAATTATCACCCTATTTCCTTACTGAATAGCGATGATAAAATATACGCAAATGTTCTAGCAGGGAGGTTAGCGAGAGTCCAACCAGGGACAATACACGAAGACCAAGCTGGGTTCATAATGGAGAGACGCACGCAAGATAACATAAGGAGAGCAATAGACATCATAGACTTGGTACTAGGACGGAGCAGAAATTCTCTATAGCGGCCCTAGATGCGAGACGAGCATTCAATAATCTGGACCGTGGGTTCCTGAAATGTGTGCTGGTAGCATTTGGGTGCGGATGAGCATTCAGGCAGATGGTACTCGTTAATTTCCAACTACCATCAACGAGATTCTTGGTGAATGGGCAACTTACAGAGCAGATCAAGATCCAGAGGGGTACACGCCAAGGATGCCCATTGTCTCCATTAATATTCGCTATGGCCATTGAACCATTGATGGCCAGGATCAGACAAGATCATGAAATCCTGGGAATAGAAAGCGTAGGGGGGTGTTCATAAAATAGCACTTTATGCGGACAATATCTTATTATTCTTGAGAGACACAAAACAAACCCTGCCGAAAGTGATGGCAAGATCACAGGAATTTGCAGTAGTCTCAGGGTTCACTATTAATTTCAACAAATCCAAAGCACTTAACATAACAGTCACAATGAAATACTGGAGTTGAGCAGAGGTCACCAGTTGACCTGGGAAGATAGACATAGAATGCTTGTGGATAATTCTAACAAAATGATACAAGGGGCTATACAGAGCAAATATCCCTCCTCTGTGGAAATGGTTAACAGAGGATCTCCATAGGAGGGGACACACAGGAGCTTTCATGGTTCGCCAGAATAGTGGCAGTTATAATGACAATAATTCCCCGTCTGCTATATGTAACTAGCTCACTCCCGATAGACATACCAGCCCGGATGATTAAGTCCCTGCAGATGGAAATAATTTCCATCATATGGCATAAAAAGAAACCTAGGATCCAGAGAACGGTTCTCCGCCCGACATGGAGGGGGGGACTTGGAGTCCCAGACGTGAAGAGGTATATTTTAGCCGCCCAACTAGTGCCCATGTTACAATGGTCAGAATCTGAGACACTCAAGGGTTGGAGCAAAATTGAGCAAGAAGTGACTTATGTCCCACTGAGTGCACTACAGTCCCTGAGAAATGGGAATAGAGGACCAGGAAGTCACCTACTAGAAGCAACAAACATGTCACTTCAGAGATGGGATCAGGCACCGACATGGGGGAAAGTAAACCCGGGATTACGACCCCATAGCCCAATGTGCCATAACGCTGACTTCACACCGGCAAGCAACACAATATATTGAGAGAGATGGGATGGGCTGGATAAACTGAGATTAGAAGACTTTATCACAATGAGAATCCACTACTCTTTGAGGAATGCAAGCAGAAAGTTCATATAGGAGAAGGAGAGAGGTACAAATATATACAAATTAGACACTGGATTTCTCAAAGGGATCTTAAAATGGCGGGCACAAGGGCACTATTGGGACTGGAATTAACCATGTGGGAGGGGTCTACTGCCAAAGGGATCTAGAATATATAAATGACTAGACAGAACACAACCTGCAGACAAACTTCCCTATATGGCTAGATGGGAGAAAGACCTGGGGGTCACTATTTTGGAAGAGGAATGGGGACAAATTTGGAGGCGGGCCCATAAGACTTCTAAGTGTATGGTTATAAAGGAATCCTCGTTCAAAATTTCCTACAGATGGTATCTGACCCCCCAGCGGCTACATGGGATGAGCACAAATTACTCTTCCTTATGTTGGAGGCAATGTGGGGGAGCAGGAAGTCTGGGTCATATGTGGTGCTCATGCCACAAGGCCAAATTTATTGGAAAGAAGTTCTGGGTCACATCAAACAGATTACAGGGGCACAACTACCCGATTCGCCAGTGTTGATATTGTTGAGAGCAGAGGTGGAGGGGATCTATGCGGCAAGTGGGGCTACCGCTGCACTCATCACACTCCTATTGGCGGCGGCCTGAATGACCCTAGCCCAGAGCTGGAAAACAGTAGAGGGACCTATGCTAGCATGTTGGTGTGTCAAAATCTGGGGTGTATTGGCTATGGAGAAGGTGTGTGCACTAAAAGCTGGGACATTTCAGAAATTCTTGAAGATCTGGCTCCCTTTTCATGAATATGTCAAGGACAAGGAACTTGCTGAAAAACGTGTATTATAAGGTGGAGATGGGAATACCACACAGAACTCTGCTTGGGTAACAAATACCTTTGAGACATGAGATCTGTCACAAGCCTTATTTGCTAAGTTAAAGGGTGGACAATGGGGGGTGTTTGATAATTCATCATCTGTTGGGATTAATCTCCCTTGTTCAGTTATAACAATGTAAAAGGAACTCCTTGCACGGTCAACAAGCAGCCCGAATAAGGGCCTCTGAACTGCACTTTGAAAAATGAAAATGTGATGTTAAGAAGAATATGAGCAAATTGTATGCATCGAAATAAATGTGAAGTGACAATGAGTTTATATAAATAAAGGTTTTAAAAAAAAAAAAGATATATTGACCCAACAGATTGATGGTGGTCGTGGTGGAAAACAACAATGGGGCCGTATCCCCCCGTCACCTATTTTGATAGTTAATTATTTTGTGAAAGGAACCGATTGAACTGCCCCAGAGAAGCCCTGCATGTCCATTACCTCGCCTGACAAAGGGAATCCTCCCTCACTAAAGCACGATTTAGTTGCAACTATACCCACCATGAATATGAATGGTGTATTGCCTATCTCCAAGCCCGCCAAGGGTTCCTTTTCTGGGTTGGCAGTGACCGATAGAACTGGGCACGCTAAAGCTCTCTGTGGGCTGTCCTAGTCTGGGTATGTATTTGTTCCTGGAAAAGCATGGGTTTCTTCCAACAACAGTGGCCTCACTGTGCCATTAGGTACTGCATTGTTATTCTCCACTTGAGGGCCCTGCGTGTACTTCATATGTTGGTGCACCACCAGAACCTGTGGCTGTCAGCTGCGGGAATGGCGGTGGGTGAGCAGGCGGGTTGTAGCCAGTGGCGCACCATATATAACCGCTGGGAGTGCTTACATGTAGGACTGGGGGTATGAAGCTGGCCCTCCCAATGGGTATGGTTGCAGCTGCGAATACACAGCTACTTGTCTACTCCTACACTCCCTGGAAAAATGACCCATCCACCCACATGTCCAACACTGTCCGGCTCCTTCTCCTCGTGGCCCGATTCCTCCAAAACCACCTCGTCCTACCCATGCCCCCGAAAACTCTCTTCTTCGCTGATACCCCCCTGAAAATCCCCCTTGATACTGAGATTGATACATGTTAGGAAAGGTTTCATAATTGTATGTAATTTTCCCTCCATGTGTCAACCCACAAACTTTTTGCTGCTATTTAGACTCCATTGACTGACTTTGCCAGAGAAGCACAGCCTTCAGCTGCACTCCTCTGGGCTTTCGCTCACTTTTTATGGGGAAACTGACATGCCCTTAAGACAGTCAGTACTGGGAGACTTTGTTTTCCCTTAGTCCTTTCCTCATGTTGCAACTTTTGTGCAGCATGTAACAAGTGTGCAATGTATCTTACCATACAGCACCCTTGGGTCTGTAGTCATTTCCAAAGGCCCTAGAAACTCTCGCTGGACTTTTTATGAACTGTGCAGATGTGTCATGGACAGGACTGGTGGCAGCTATCTTTTCGCATTCTTTTTAACCCTTTCCTGCCATGTTAACCGCGTTAACCGCGTTTGGCACTAATAGGTGGCCTGGCTCCAAAATGGCCATGCCACGAGTTTCTCTGTCCTGCCCTTTGGCCATCTTGCCCCTTCACCTTCCCCAGGTCGAGTCGACCCGGGTCAGTCCTTATTTGGTCATGCACTTTCCCCGCGAATCCCAATGCTTTCGCAGGCTTCTGCATGCCTGTGTGTGTGCCTCCAGGATGTGGGCTGGAACGTCTGGTTCCAATACACATCCTGGGTGCCAGAGAGTCTGGAGTGCCATGAATGCCTGGGACCACCATGGTCTGTGATTGGTCCACGTATGGAGTGTGTGTTTGTGAGCAGATCTCCCATTGGGTCCTCTCCGTTTTGGCGCGAAGGGAACTTTGAATAAGAGGAGGCTGAAAACACCACTACCATGTGAATCTCCTGAGTTCTCACTGAACAAAGGATAGGATCCAAGTATCCTGCAACATGAAGCTGAGTCGAGGAACTGCTGGTGACCCGCTGGAAGGTTTGGCACCCTGAGTCCGCTGTCGTCTTGTGGGACCCCTCTGCATCTGGTTTTCCTAGAAGGTCTGCGAAGACGCTTCGACCCATTGGAATAGTGCGACCAACTATTCTCGGCACCTTCATCAAACCCTGCAAGTAAGCTTTCTCAGAAGTGTCCCTGGGCCAACCAGTGGACTGACCAGCTTACCCAGTTGCTTTATTCTGTCACCACTGTCGTTTTGAGGAGGCCCTCGAAACTTGGTATACTGCTAGCTCCGTGTCCACGGCACCCTCACACCGCATTTCGTACACTTGGCGTTCCCAGGTCTGAAGTGAGACAAGTGCGCCAGGACCAGAGTTAACGCGGTTACCGTGGTGCCCTGCTGCGGCAACGTCCTTTGTAAGTCTGCTGCATTTATGAGACTCTTGCCCCTGAAGCCTGCTGGAGTGAAACTGGGTCGATTCATCCACCCGCAGCGGAGAAATCACCACTGTCCCGTTTGGGAATCATTGATGTATCTCAGGAACTAAAAGGTGCCGAGACGTCCTTTTTGCCGCATTTGAACTTGCCCGCGAAGTGGACTGACCTGCCGAAGTTTGGTCCGCTTGCGTCAGGGACCGGTGAGTACTCAATACCCCAACCGGTGCCCCCTAGCGCAAGGGCCCATGTTTACGCACAAGTGGCCCCTGGGGGCCCCTCTCCTTTCCACTGCTATTGCAAAATAGCGACTCCATCCCAAACTCTTCAAACTGCCTCTGCCTTCAAGTGGAGGTCCTTCTTGAATAGTGGGAACTTGTTCTGCATCGCCTCATCCACCTTCCCGAGCTGCTAGAGACCCTGTTCTGCCCACTGGAACAACCACGTGCGTTTGCATTGCATGTATTGTTGAGCACAAGGCTCCGCTCTTCTTAGGGCTTGGACTGCCTCTTAGTTAGGTGTATTGTCGATGTTGAAGGGGCCTAAAGACTATCTGCACTGCCTGTTTCCTTCCCATCTAGGTTGTCGACATATTTCGTGCATTTAACCCCTTTGGATCCCAATGGTCTTGTATATACATTGTGTTGATAGTGATGTGTTGGTTTGCTTAGTGTTACTGTGATTCTTTTGCTATGGTCTATGTTACAAAGGCCTTGTAATAATGTGTCTATAATTTTGATATAACACCTGTCTGGAGTAATTTGGAAGTGTCCTTGCTTTGTGTGCTCCTTGAGGTCCTTCAGTCACACTCGCCCCTACTGAGACTTAGTTTTGACCGCCTGCCATAGCTACCCTGATTGGTCTGGCTTGTCCAGAGGTTATCCTGTTCCAAGAAACTAGTCTGGCCTTCTGAACCTCTGCTCCTCCAGGTCAGAGTTCAGAAATCCATCTTACCAAATTGGTGTACAGCGGTGGGATAGGACTGAAGGTATCCAGTGTTGCACACTATTGAAGGCATTTCAAGTTATTCCTACCAGGACACAAAGTGAATTGTTGTAGTATAACTGAAAAAGGCCATAGTCCTATCTAACAATATGGAAACAAGTACCTTGTTAACTTTAAATGCTTATAAATCTGAAACATTGAGAAAGATGTGTGCTGAGAGAGATATCTCTGCTCAAGGCACAAAAATGTAAATGATCCAAAGAATCATGGACTGGCAAGAAGCTCAGCTTAGTGCCATAGCTTCTGATAGTGCAGAAGGAGGTGGGGCTGCTTTCACTGGCAGAACTGGTAGTTCTGCCACTGCACTGATTCATAGAGACTGTGAGGATTTGCAGGATGTAATGTCTGTTTCCTCTGCCAGTGCTGAAGGTGAGACCATACTTGAATTCAAGGAACCAGAACTGCTGTTTAGGCAGAAGGAGCTTGAATTTAACATGGCCAAACTGAAGATGGATCCAAGGGTCCTGGACATGGGTCTGGGTCCTCCTCTCATCAAAGGTTTCCTAAGGATCTGCTCGGTGTGTATGAGGAACAGAATGACATTATGGACTGGCTGAATACATTTGAGTATGCATGTGAAGTTCGACAAGTTGACAATGCTGATAACATTACCTGGTTACTTAGACTGCCCCGTTCTGGCTGCAGAGCCATTATGGAAATGTCAAAAGCTGAGAGAGCAGATGTTGCAATGTTGAAGCATACTCTCATCTTAAAGTTTGTAAAGACTCCTGCCCAAAACTTAAAAAGATTCAGAGAGTACAAAAAGAAAGAAGGTGGTACTTGGGTATCTTATGTAACTGAATCCTTAAAGAACTTGACTGGCTGGGTTGAAGGTTATAAGTTTTCTAACATTGAGGAACTTTTTTGAGATATCATAGGCCTGTACCTTTGCGACCAAATCGGGGTTACTTGGCGATTATTAGCCAAGTTTTGGATTTGTCATTCATAGCAAAAGGAAATACACCAGTAATTTATCTTGGCGCAAATAAGTGCAGGCACAGTTGCAACTTTTCCTGAAGGTTATAAGGTCTCTACTTTTGAAGGTATGATATGTCTTGTCATGATGGAACATATTTTTGCATCTTCTTCCACTGAGCTTAAGCAGCACTTGGCAGATTCAAAGGAGATAGATCCTAAGAAGCTTGCCATAGCAGCAGATTTGTGGGTGTCACATAGTGTCCCATAAGGCCAAGACTCATCCTGGTAAGCAGGAGGAGGAGAAAAAGTCCAAAGATAAGGAGGGTGGAGAATCTGATAAAACTTCCTCCCAGAAGGGCCACAAAAGGAAAAATAAGGGTAAGACACAAGAGAGCTCACATGGTAGTGGAGGACAACCTCCAAAACAGAACTCTGGTTATAGTAAGCCTCCCTATGTAAACAGACCCAGTGGATCTTGTGGAGCACCTGACCATGTGAAGGGGGGGTCCCAGATGTAAGGTCAAAACCTTGGGGGTCCACACTGCTAATCTGGCCTTCTCCTCCTATGAGGAAGAAGAGAGTACAGGGTCATCCTTCTCCTCAGACTCCTTCCCCAGTGGGATAGAAGCTGAGGTAGTTTTAGTTTCCCTGGGTTCCTGGGAGCCTAAAGTCTCAGAGGCTTATGCTAGGATCCCAGATAATACCAAGCACTACTTAAAAGACAGTGTGCTGATCAATGGAGTAGATACTCCAGCTCTTAGGGATAGTGGGTGTAGTCGAACTGTAGTGGATTCTACATTGGTGGACCCAGAGGAAGTTGCCAGAGCTCCCCTGGTATCCACTTAGTTGGCTGATGGCCCACCTCTCATGTTCCCAGTTATACCTGTAAATCTTACTGTAAATGGTACAGCAGTCAGGATTCCAGTGAGCATACAGAGGAATGTCCCAGGAAAGGTCTTGCTGGGAAGTGATCTGAGCTTTAGGGCTTGTGGGAGATACAGCTGAAAGACCCTGAACAAAGTCTCAAACAAGGGCAGCACTGGCCAAGACCACTGCAATGCCCCAGCCAAAGGGGAAACCCAAGGCTAAAAGAGTAAGAAAATCCAAAAGAGGGAAAGGGAATATTCCCCCTAACTCACCTACCACTGAGGTGGAGGTAGTTGGTCAATCACCAGGACCTGATACCTGAAGTCTTTGACCCAAATGACCATCCTGAACTAAAGATTTGTTAGTAGAAGGTGGTCCTGACAGGGAAGAGTTTATTAAGGGCCAACGTGAGTGCCCATCTCTGGAAGGCCTAAGGAGACAGGCCTGCTCCCAGCTTGACGGTAAACCTCCTGGGAAGCACAGGATTTATTGGGAAGGTGGGCTCCTGTATAGTGAGCCTACGGAGTCTACAGATGGAGACCATAGGAGGTTGGTGGTTTCCCTTGCTGTAAGACCCTTCCTCCTGCAGCTGGCACATGAAGCCCCTTGCTGGTCACCTTGGAATCAAGAGAACCAAGCAAAGGTTATCCATGCCCTTCTACTGGCCCAAGATGGGGGTGCAAGTAGAAAGTCACTGCAGGAGTTGTGCCTCCTGCCAGTTATCTGGTAAGAGTGGCTCAACAATCCAAGCTCCATTGGTACCACTCCCAGTCGTGGGGGTACCATTTGAGAGGGTAGGGATCGACATTGTTGGTCCCCTTGACCCCCAAACATCCTCAGGCAATAGGTTTATCCTGGTGCTGGTCGACCATGCCACCAGTTATCCTGAGGCCATCCTATTGAAAACTGTGACTGCCAAGTCAGTTGCAAAAGCTTTGCTTGGTATATTTACTAGGGTTGGATTCCCTAAAGAAGTTGTGTCTGATAGGGGCAGCGACTTTATGTCCATGTCATGATCTCTGCTTCCAAAAGGTCAGGGTTTTCCCAACTCCCTTGGAAGCAGATCCATAACCCAGGTTCCGAGTGCCAACCAGTCCCAATTGGGACCTTTTGGACCCAGTCCTGGCGCCAGTGGCACCAGGCTCATAAATATGCCCAGTCCCAGCGCTGGAAGCGCCGGGCTCATAATGCTTGGGTGGACTTACCTGCAGCAGACCATGCTGCTTACTTGCCTGCCAGTTGAGCCTCTGATCCTCTTCTGTTTGGAACTACTTTTCCTGTTGGGTGGGGCAGGAGCCACTCCCTAGATTCAGAACACTGGAACTCTTCTGGAAAGCAGGAACTCTTTTCTTACCTAGGCGTGGCTGTGGAAGGAGACACCTAAGCACTACAGGAGGCTATTTAAACCACACCCGATGGATGAATCTTGCTTTGCGTTATTCTGCATCCTCTGCAGCAGAACGCTCATCGTGTCTTCTGCATCTGATCCTGGGCCTAAGGAAAAAGGCTTACCATCCTGAATCCAGTCTTCAGCAACACCTATAAAGACAAGAAAGAACAGGTTAGCATTACGGTCTTCAGTGACAGCTCTTCACTTACCTGGTCCATCGGCTGTCACCAACGCCTCGCGCTGCATTCCGGCATCTGAAAGACAAAGGCTTACCTACTCTTCGTGCGCTCCGGAGGTCTTCACACTGCATTCCGGCATCTGAAAGACAAAAGCTTACCAACTCTTCGCACGCTCCGGAGGCCTTCGGCGCTGCATCCCGCATCTGAAAGACAAAACAAGGTGCGTTTAAATACATTGGGGAACTTTAATACTCACATGCCATTACTCCTTTCCACATCTAACCCAGTGGGTATTCCGGCACCCTGCAGCCGCTCCGAACTTGTACCTGCAAAATAAAAAGACAGAGCGCATCGTGAAGCAGGCAACAAGCGCTTACTTACGTGCTTCCAGGCGCTTCTATTCATCACACGGGCTCCATCTTCAACTCACTTCAGCCCGTCATCCGCCATCGCCGTAACCCTGCAAAACAAGAAACATCATTACTAAAGACTTTAAAGACATTAGAATTACTCGAAACTTACCGTTCGTGCAGTAAACGACGGACAGCAGTCCTCTGAAGTCAAGAGGCCTGCTCCCCTTATTCAGTGAAGAAACTGGTTACAGCACCCTGCCCCGAGGCAGATGGAGAGCACGGCGTTCACTTACCTAAGGTGAGAGCGTTAACCTTTGGGGTTCTACAGGAGAAGAGAAAGGGAAGAAGAGAGAGACATTCAATAACCCAGTTCCTTAATCCCATATTTTCTATCTGCAGACATCTTACCCTTCGAGTCAGATATACAGTGCACAGAGGTCCAGCCCAAAGAGCCAGCCGTGTGTTACACATCACCTTTGAAGATACGGTATACGCCCAGTCAAGACCGGCGACTCTACGGGATTCAGGTGAGCGTTACAGAACGCAAAGACTGCCACAAAACTCCCATCCAGGCGCTATGGAAACCTCGGATACCGACCAGCTAGCCCAGTTACTTGGGGAACTAAGGGCAGAAGTGCATGCAGCCCGTCAGGAAACGAACGCTCTAAGAAGGGAACTGATTATTTCCAAGGAGCGAACAGATGATCTCGCTAGACAATTGCTACAGTCACAAGCCGGACAGACCCCGTTACCCGCATCTGGGGGAAATCTTCCTTCTACATCCTCTATGAATCCAGTGCAGATCAACCTACCTGGGAATGTACCTCTGGCTCCGCCCGAACGATTTTCTGGTGACCCAAAGAGGTTTGCAGTATTTATCAATCAGTGCCGGTTGCATTTCTTATGCCGGCCAGCAGCCTTTCCAACTGATCAAGCTAAAGTAGCTTTCGTGCTTTCGTACCTTAGTGGCAATGCGGCAGACTGGTCGATCCCTCTAGTAAATCAAGATGATCCGGTCCTCCATGATTTTCAAGCTTTTCAGCTCAGTATGGAAAAACTGTTCGCAAGACATTCACAGGGGCAGGCCTTGGACAATGAGCTTCTTTCGTTGCGACAAGGTAATCAAGACCTTTTGGCTTATATTGCGTCTTTCAACAGACTGATAGTGGAAACTCAATGGCCTGAGGACAAAAGGATTACGCTGTTTTATAGAGGTCTACGTGGAGAGCTCAAAGATGTGTTAGCCCAAGTAGTGAATCCCCCACAAGATTGTTCGGACTATATAGACTTAGTCGTTCAAATAGATCACAGACTGCAGAAAAGGAAGGCTGATCGTTCCAAGTTTGATGCTCGAGTATTTTCCAAACCGCCAACTCCTTCCAAAGGAGTAGACTCCGGGGAACCCATGCAAATAGGGGGTCTGAAAGGTCCTCTAACACAAAAGGAGCGGGAAAGGAGAAAACAGTTGCAATTATGCCTCTATTGCGGAAACTCAGGGCACTTTCTTCGAGACTGTCCGGTGAAACCTGCCAAGAAGGCAGTAGGAGCTGCAGTTACCAAAGTTCCAAACTCTGAGCAGGGAAACAACCTCGCCCGACAAGAATAGAGGTCCTCTTGCCGAGCGTGAAAACCAGTTCCGTGACCTCGCATTTCGTGATACCTATGTTCCTCATTAGCCCTGATAATCCGGATCGATTACATGCAATTGAAGCTTACGTCGACAGCGGTGCCATCGGCAATTATGTGGATCATGAAATGGTTTTGAGGATGAATCTAACTCTTTGTCCCAAGGCTGTAAAGGACGTCATTACTACGGTGGATGGTACGGAGATAGCCTCCGGGCCAGTAACGCATACCACTCAAGAGGTGACGCTAGTAAGTCAAGATGGACACCATGAGAAGATCGTGTTCGATGTGATCAAGGCCCCTCAGTTTCAGATTATTCTAGGAATACCTTGGTTAGAGAAACACAATCCTCTGATCGATTGGCGAGCAAGAACGGTCCAGTTTCCAGAATGTGTCTCTACTTGTCACCCTCCACCTGGTGTTGCACTGGCAGCAATTTCTTCAGAGACTCCCCAGTTACCTCCCGAATACCTAGAATACCAAGATGTTTTCCGGAAGGATCAGGCTAACTCTCTACCTCCTCATAGGTCTTATGACTGGCAGATAGACCTGATACCTGGATCTACTCCTCCTTGTAGTAGAATTTATGCCCTCACCGAGCCTGAGAACCTTCACCTTCGACAATACCTGGATCAATACCTGGCAAATGGGTTTATTCGTCCTTCCAAGTCCCCTGCTTCTTCAGCTTTGTTCTTCGTTCCAAAAAAGGAAGGAGACCTTAGAACTTGTATAGATTATCGCTCCCTGAACCAGATCACCGTTAAGAATAGATATCCGTTACCTTTGATCCCTGAACTCCTGGACCAAGTCAGAAAAGCATGCATATATACAAAGCTGGATCTTAGAGGAGCTTACCACTTGGTACGAGTAAAAGAGGGCGATGAATGGAAGACGGCCTTCCGCACCAAGTATGGGCTATTTGAATATCAGGTCATGCCCTTCGGACTTTGCAATGCCCCGGCCGCCTTTCAATATTTTATGAACGATGTCCTCAGAGAGCTCATAGATGTGTGTGTTGTTGTTTACATTGACGACATCCTCGTTTATTCTTCATCGGAATCTGAACATCGGAAACACGTGAAAATGGTCCTCGAAAGATTGCGTCAACACAAACTTTTCGCTAAGTTGGAAAAATGTGTTTTCAACGTGACTGAAGTTGAATTCTTGGGATTCATATTATCACCTGGCGGAGTGCGTATGGATTCAAAGAAGGTCGATGCAGTTCTCAAATGGCCATCACCATCCTCCGTAAAAGGTGTGCAAAGCATGTTAGGCTTCGCTAACTTTTACCGCAGGTTTATCCCCGAATTCTCTCGAATAGTCCAGCCCATCACTGCCTTGTTAAAGAAAAACAAACGTTTTGAATGGTCTACCGAGGCGGAACAAGCTTTCCAGGATTTGAAGACTAAATTTATCTCTGCACCAATCTTAAAACACCCTCGCCCCGAACTCCCCTACATCGTGGAAACTGATGCTTCAAGCCTTGCCATGGGGGCAGTTCTATCACAAAAGGACCCGGTAACCAATCAGTTGCATCCCGTGGCATTTTGGTCCCGCAAATTCTCGCCTCCTGAAATCAATTACACGATTACTGACAAGGAACTTCTGGCTATCAAGTCTGCCTTTAAGGCTTGGCGGCATTATCTGCTGGGGGCCCGACACACCGTTACTGTGATTACGGATCACCGAAACCTGCAATATTTGAAAACCGCAAAAGCCCCAATCCTCTAGACAACTCCGTTGGGCATTATTCTTTGCCGAGTTTGACTTCATAATTACCTATCGACCTGGTACAAAGAACGGTAAAGCTGATGCCCTTTCTCGGATGGGAGTGGAAGAACACTTGATCAACCCTAAACCTGTACCAATCATTCCCGAACAAAGAATTCTGGGTGTAATCGCCACAGAATCCATAGAGGAAGTTAAGGATAAAGCCAGGCAACTTGTAACTCCAGCAGACATACAGAATTGGCATCTGCAGGGAAAGGACTTTGCAGTAAAGGACAACTTATTGTATTTCCAAGAACGATTATACCTACCCAGCACAGATTTACAGAAAAAAGTAATCTCTTGTTATCACGATTCTTTAATGGAAGGACATCCCGGTATGGCCAAGACCTCAGAAAAGATCAAGCGCTACTTCTGGTGGCCGTCTTGGAAAAAAGATATCAGAGACTTTATAATGTCCTGTGGAGTATGCGCCCAAAACAAGAGTCAAAAGGAAAGACCAGCAGGCCTCTTACGCCCTATTGACATCCCACCTCGCCCTTGGCATACGCTTTCTATGGACTTCATCACCGATCTACCTCCATGCTCCGGATACAATACGATTCTAGTAATCGTGGACTTATTCTCCAAGATGGCGCATTTCATTCCGCTCAAAGGCTTGCCAACAGCAGCAACTCTGGCCCGAGAATTTCTCGAAAACATCGTCCGACTGCACGGTTTTCCTTCGGTTCTAATTTCGGATCGAGGTAGTCAATTTATTTCTCATTTTTGGCGAAGTTGCTGTCGGTCGGCTCAAATTGATGTGAGACTATCGACCAGTCACCACCCTCAGACCGACGGACAAACCGAGAGGACCAATCAAACTCTGGAACAGTATTTACGCTGCATGCTGCAACAAACTGAAAAAACTTGGAAAGACATCCTTTGGATAGCCGAATATGCCTACAATAACTCTGTCCATTCGGGAACTGGGAAAACCCTGTTTTTTCTTTTGTACGGCAGTCACCCTCGAACCTCGGAGTTGGATCCCCTCCAAGATCTTGAAACACCAGCAGTAGACTACCTGCATTCTACAATCACCCAAGCCTTTAAGGAAGCTGTTTCTCACCTTCAAAGGGCTAAAGAACAATACAAGAAAGGAGCAGATCAACATCGGAAGGAAGCCCCTCAATATCAAGTAGGGGATCAAGTCTGGTTATCCACCAAATATCTACCTCTAAAAGGGCCACGCACATTCAACCCAAGATACCTTGGTCCCTATTCCATCACTACCATAGTAAACCCAGTAGCGGTCAAGTTGGACTTGCCCCCGCACATGAAGATACATCCGGTCTTCCACGTCTCTCTATTAAAACCCGTGCAACCTCAAACCCGACTAACTAAATCTCCAAAACCTATCCTAGTTGATGGAGAACTCGAGTTTGAAGTCAAAAGCATTCTGGACTCCAAGATCTCCAAATCTAAACTATTTTACCTAATTGACTGGAAAGGCTACGGCCCCCAAGAGAGATCCTGGGAACCTGCTGAATATGTCCACGCTCCTCGCCTAATCAAAAGATATCACCGAACATTTCCTGACAAGCCAAAACCCCCGGAGAAGCCCGGTTTGGGAGGGGCCTTGAGGGGGGGTACTGTCATGATCTCTGCTTCCAAAAGGTCAGGGTTTTCCCAACTCCCTTGGAAGCAGATCCATAACCCAGGTTCCGAGTGCCAACCAGTCCCAATTGGGACCTTTTGGACCCAGTCCTGGCGCCAGTGGCACCAGGCTCATAAATATGCCCAGTCCCAGCGCTGGAAGCGCCGGGCTCATAATGCTTGGGTGGACTTACCTGCAGCAGACCATGCTGCTTACTTGCCTGCCAGTTGAGCCTCTGATCCTCTTCTGTTTGGAACTACTTTTCCTGTTGGGTGGGGCAGGAGCCACTCCCTAGATTCAGAACACTGGAACTCTTCTGGAAAGCAGGAACTCTTTTCTTACCTAGGCGTGGCTGTGGAAGGAGACACCTAAGCACTACAGGAGGCTATTTAAACCACACCCGATGGATGAATCTTGCTTTGCGTTATTCTGCATCCTCTGCAGCAGAACGCTCATCGTGTCTTCTGCATCTGATCCTGGGCCTAAGGAAAAAGGCTTACCATCCTGAATCCAGTCTTCAGCAACACCTATAAAGACAAGAAAGAACAGGTTAGCATTACGGTCTTCAGTGACAGCTCTTCACTTACCTGGTCCATCGGCTGTCACCAACGCCTCGCGCTGCATTCCGGCATCTGAAAGACAAAGGCTTACCTACTCTTCGTGCGCTCCGGAGGTCTTCACACTGCATTCCGGCATCTGAAAGACAAAAGCTTACCAACTCTTCGCACGCTCCGGAGGCCTTCGGCGCTGCATCCCGCATCTGAAAGACAAAACAAGGTGCGTTTAAAGACATTGGGGAACTTTAATACTCACGTGCCATTACTCCTTTCCACATCTAACCCAGTGGGTATTCCGGCACCCTGCAGCCGCTCCGAACTTGTACCTGCAAAATAAAAAGACAGTTAGAGCGCATCGTGAAGCAGGCAACAAGCGCTTACTTACGTGCTTCCAGGCGCTTCTATTCATCACACGGGCTCCATCTTCAACTCACTTCAGCCCGTCATCCGCCATCGCCGGAACCCTGCAAAACAAGAAACATCATTACTAAAGACTTTAAAGACATTAGAATTACTCGAAACTTACCGTTCGTGCAGTAAACGACGGACAGCAGTCCTCTGATGTCAAGAGGCCTGCTCCCCTTATCCAGTGAAGAAACTGGTTACAGCACCCTGCCCCGAGGCAGATGGAGAGCACGGCGTTCACTTACCTAAGGTGAGAGCGTTAACCTTTGGGGTTCTACAGGAGAAGAGAAAGGGAAGAAGAGAGAGACATTCAATAACCCAGTTCCTTAATCCCATATTTTCTATCTGCAGACATCTTACCCTTCGAGTCAGACATACAGTGCACAGAGGTCCAGCCCAAAGAGCCAGCCGTGTGTTACACATCACCTTTGAAGATACGGTATACGCCCAGTCAAGACCGGCGCCTCTACGGGAATCAGGTGAGCGTTACAGTCCAAGTATATTCAGGCCACGTGGAAGGAATGTGGCTTCACCTATAGGCTTTTATCCGCATACCACCGACAGAGTAATGGTCTGGTTCAAAGGTTTAACAGGACCTTGAAAAGCATGATTGGGGCTCTGGAAGAACCTCAAAGAAGAAAATGGGATCTTCTGTTACCATGCTTACTGTTTGCCTACAGAGGAGTACCACAAGAGGGTGTTGGCTTCAGCCCCTTTGAACTTCTGTTTGGTCACCCTATAAGGGGGACCCTTAGCCATAGTCAAGGAGGGATGGGAGATGCCCACTCCTCCATTACTACCAACGTAGTGGACTACGTGCTAGGGCTCAGAAAAACGATGGTACTCCTGATGGGGCTGGGTAGTGAAAAGTTGAAGGCTGTAACGCTCACCTGGTTCCCACGGGGGCGCTGGTCTAGTCTGGATTGCTGTGGCCTCTTCTAGCGTGATGTGCAGGACCTGGAACACCGATTGGACAGGACCTCCAAATCGTGCTTGCCTGGCCCGTAGGAATATCCTTCTGCAGATGAGAAAGGGGATTAACAGCCTGCAGAATAGTGTGCTAGCTCCCCCCTTTCCCCTTCGTTCCTCTCTAACTTCCTCCAAACCCCGGTTTAAGCTCACCTTATGGTTTGGAAGGATGAACTCTCCATCCTGCTTCTGGTGCAGGGGCGCGTGTTCGTCCAGTTACTTCACTGGTTTTCAGAATGGCGCTGGCAAAATCCACTTGACTTTCCTGAGCGATGCGCCGTAAGTATGAAAGTTCAAAGTTCAAGTGAGGCCCCCTTTATGTTGTCTTTCTAACCTGTGATCTGTCCTTTATTTCAGGTGCAGAATGAAGGCGATGCGTCGAGGGGTTAAACTGCCGAGGTGAGTAGTGATGAGGGCGATCCCTCTAAATGTCCTTATCATTCCCCAGAAATGTCTCTTGTCCTTTCCCCATAGGGGCTGGGGTACGGTACCTGCCAACGGGGCGGCGCCGACCCGAAATGTGGAAGAAAAGTCGGTAAGTATTTTGGCTGTTAATCAGGCTTTCCTTCTGTGTTCCTTCTGCTCACCTTTTGTTTCTTCCTCTCTCCCCTAGGTGCAGAGATGTGGCGTCCGATGCTGACAGCCGCGCCGAGCCGGGAGATGTCTCGAGGACAGGTGAGTGAAGCGTGGCGCTGCAGCGAGCAACGCGATGCTTTTAAATGGAAGTCTTTCTTCAGGGATGCTGGCGAGAAGATTCCGGATGCAGGTAAGAAGTTTGAAATAGTCCTTGGTTTTCACCTTTCTCTTCTCTTCCTTCCTTGCGGGTCTTCCAGGTTCGAGGCGGGCGTGGCTGGAGTCCAGGAGCAGGAGCAGACACGGTGAGCGTTAAGCTGCAGGAAGCAGAACAACGCGAAGCATGAGCTGCTGTCTGGGCGTGGCTTAAATAGCCTCCAAAGAAGTCCCAGGTATGTATTCTTCCCCAACTAGGTTTGTATCCTTCCCTGGCCACGCCCGAGTGAAAAAATAGTCCCTATGAAAAAATAGTCCCTTTCAGGTCTCAGGGAGGCCTGAAGCGTGCAGCATGGTCTGCATCAGGTAAGTGCACAAAACACCTCCCTTTATGAGCCTGGCGCCTATGGCGCCAGATCTGATGTCCAACATGAGCCTGGCGCCAGGACTGAGTCCAAAGAGCCCCTATAAGGGGCCGCTGGGCTTTTACCCGAGGGCATGATGCCTGCTTCCGGGGGTGCTGGGCCTGGCCTGGTGCTCCGGGGGTAGGCATCATGACAAAGGCAGGGCAAGCTCTGGTGAAACATTGGTATGACCAGAAGGCTTCCTTCATCAATTTCACACCTGGTCAGCAAGTCCTGATCATGAATCCCATAAGGGCTAGAGCTTTACAGGACAAATGGTCAGGCCCTTACAGAGTGGTGGAGTCACTTGGTTTTTGGGTTTACCTTTGGAGTTCGGCATGGCTATCTGTGGTGTGCCAGCTGTGTGCCACTTGGGGTCCAACAAGGGCTCCGGTCTGTAGTTGTGGGTCTCAAATGGGAGCTCCGGGGAGAATTCTTGTGTGTGCCGGGTGGGTGACACTGGAGAATTGTGAGGTCTGGAATGTGAGGTGTCCGGCGGACAGAGGTAGTTGCCGTCTTGCGTTCCACAATTGCAGCGAGACATCCTATTCCCTTGTATGAGGCACTCGCTGCAGTGTCCACTTCTCTGACCCCTTCGTCACCGGGGGCCTTATATTGTTGCTTGAGCTTGTGATGCTTGGTGGGGCAGTACTAGAGGCGCATGCAGGATCGCCATTAAGGGCCGGTGGTCTGGGTGCGCAAAAAAGGCCCTATCCCACACTATGCCCTTTGCAGGAAGACTTGGGGTTGTGCGTGCCTTTGTGCTGGTCTCTGGGTTGTGGCAGGAAGAACAGGCGCCTTAATGTCACCATGCGAGTCCTGCGCAATGAGGTTGGATGGGTGCCAGGTCGTCTTCGCCGGCCTGGAGTTGGTGGGTGATTCACTTCCCCTTCAGGTGCTTTGGTGGGGGACCCCCTGCAAGGTTCTGAGCATAATGTGCGGCAGGAGTTGGCCCCTTAATCCCCAGGTGTTTTCTCCTTACTTGTTATTGCTGTGTGATTCGCTCACGGGGACCCGGTCCTCTGGCTCCGTGAGCTTGCTGGTCTCCTTTGTTCCTTGCGGTGGGTGCGGGCTTTCGGGGGGAGGGGGGATCCTCACCCGGAGCTTTGTCCGTTGTGGAGAGAGCAGTGCACACAGGGTGCTCACTTCTGCTGGGAGATGGGATGCTGCAGGCCCGGGGTTTCGCTGAGGGCCGCTAGTACGTGTGGACTGTTGTGATGAGTCCTGGTCTCCAGGCTTCGGATAGATCAAACACGGCCCGCTCGTTGTGCGTTGGTTCTGCGGATGGGCCAACTGGGGCTTGGGGACTTAAGGCGGGCCACAAGCGACCCCCCCCCCCAGGAACACGGCGCGCCTCCCTGCCTTCCTCTGTCAGCCCACAGGGGGGCAGCTGAAGGTCCGGATCCTTGGCTCCGTTTCCCTCTGCACGCCACCTGGCATCAGCTAGTGTTGAGTCTTTAATGCTCCGTGCCGGATGATTGCGGCGGAGGGAGGTTGTGCCGGTTGCTCTGGGGTCAGGATTTCTGAGTTCTTGCCGCTGCCGTGGGTCTCCAGCTTCTCGGCAGTGCACAGCTCCGCACGCGGCCCCTCCTCCACCTCGGGGTCAGAGCGATGTTGCGGCCGCCATCTTTGGTCCTCAGGGGGCTTGAGTTCAGCGGCTGCGTTCACGAGAAAGCGGGCTCTGTTTTTCGTCGGACCTGGGCTCCGAGTGTGTGAAATCGGTTGCTTTTAGTAGGCAAACATTGGTTTCGGATATAGCATGGATCTAGCCATATTTCTGAAGGATCAGTGCGAGGATCAGGGCAGAAGCTCAGGAGAGGCACGTCCTCACTCCATGCGCCTAGGCCACACCCCCTACTAGCCACTCTTTATGATACTTAAGTATTTTATTCTTGATACAAAGGAAGGGCTTTACACATATACTCCAGCAGGGTTACTGGCTCCATTGTAGCTGCCCCCTCTATCACTGTTATACTTCACTTCTTACAAATCCCTGCTACCGATGCCCCCACCCTTCCCCACACTCAAACCCTTTGGCACCACTCTTATACACATCCTCACACCACCTACACATCTCCTCTCACTTAACAAAATCAAGCCCTCCCTCTGCGCCTCCTTATCACTAAACACTAGCAAAATACTTGCATCAATAACAATGAAAAACTACTTCTTTGTTCCAGCATCCTCTTTATATCGGGTTGGGAGATGCCAGGTCCACAAAGGGCCTCTACCACAACTACTCGTCACACTCACGCCTTCCTCTTACACTGGCCGGAGGGATCCCAGGCTCACTAAATATATGGGGCCTCTAAATATATGGGGCCTCTATCCGTATCCTTGTTTCCTCATTATACAGTGCTGGCTTCTTTCCTAGTAACATCGAAAAGGGGTCCTGTTACACCACAATCCTCAATATAATAATCAAACTGACCTATATACAATGCCACAGGGTCTTCCACTCCTTCCACTCACTCTTCACTCCCCACACCACACTCTTCCTCATGCCCTCAAACACTTGCACTCCTCTTTCCAACGCCACTTTTTTTTCTCCACAAAAGGTGCACTTACATCTACGTGTTCTCCCAAAATTCTGTCACAAGGTCCCTTCAACGGCCTGCACAATCCAGGGGAAAAAATGCCCCGCTCTTAAGAACAGGCAGGAATTCTGATAACACAGCTCCTGTAAACCTCTCTGAGGTGCGCGCAAGGGGACTGGTTGCTGAAGGTGGGCACGGCCGCTCCGGATGTGTGGCCAGGAATCCGCTATCCTCACGGGGGAGGCTGTGATCACATCGGGGTCACCATTTTGAAGAGGAACATCTCAACCACCAGACCAAATGAAAAACAATCCTCTAGGCAAAATGACTTGGTGCACCCTGTTGTGAGAAGAACAAGAGCTTTATTTTGTGTACAAAAGGGAAAAGGACCAATAGACCACTGCCGTAGAGCTTTCTCTAGTCTTCAAAGCCAAATGCAGGTTATAAATCTGAAAATCATCATTCATGACGTTTACAATATACAGTGTTCATCCCCCATCCTCAGTGCCTGCCACCTATTTACATACTAATAATCGCGTATAGACCCCGAAGTTATTGGTTGCAGCTTCTCGGACTCGTGAGTGACAATCTCTTCACCTTGAGTTACTGTAATATGATTGGTTAGGTTGTTGAAGACACTGCCCTGAGACCTAATCACATGATGTGCAGCTGGCCTGCAAAATGAGCTCAGCGGATAGCTTTGAGGCCAGTCTGGTCCTTACGAATAAAGCATCCCTTTTCTCATCCCAGACATGCAGGTGCCCCCATCGTGCCTCCCTGCTGTAATCTTGCAAGAGTTGGCAGCATCCTTTGCTCTACCCGCTATAAATCACTGGCTTTGTTGTCCCCTGCTCCCCCTTATCACCTACCCCTCCCGAGGGGCAGGCCTGGGTTTCCTGCAGGTCCCAACTAATCAATCAACTAATCTATGCCTTCTCTCACCTCTTGACTCCATCTCCTCCCTCAACTCTCTCGTTTGGCTCTCTATCCACTCCCAACTCAAGTTCAAGTTCCTCTGTCTTGTTTTCAAATCCCTCTATAATCTTGCTCCCCCCTTAACTCTCCTCCCTTCTTTCCTTTTACACCCCTTCTCGTCCTCTCGGCTCTGCTAATCTTTTCCTACTCTCTCCTCCTCCACCCTGTGCCCCCTCCCGCTTCTGCTCCTTCCAACTCCTTGCTCCTTTCCACTGGAACCGCCTCCCCCTTCACATCCGCACTTCTCCCTCATACCCTTCCTTTCGCTCCTCTCTAAAATCTTACCTCTTCCACTCTCCTCCCTAGCACCCCTCCATCTCTACCTCCTCTCTTCCCCTTTACCCTCACCTCCTCATACTCCTCCTCTTCCTAACCCTCTCCATCCCTTCTTCCCCCTTCCTCCCCTCCCCCCTGCTTGATTCTTGTCTCACTTTCACCTACCTTCTTCCCTCACATTCCTGCTCTTTCCCCCGTCCTTTACTCCTCTTCCACCTACCACTCCCTTGTTCACCTCCCCCCTCCTACGCCCTTCTCTCTGCTGTAATATTGTAAGTTGTTCTTTATGCTGTTCTCAGTTTGTGGTTCAATTGTCATCTTATGCTTGCTGTATGTTTACTTGCTCTCATGTAAAGCACTTTGGAGTAAAGGGCTATATAAATTCAATAAAATACAAATACAAACCTAAATAGTGAAGGATTTAGGAATTGTACTTATGGGCATCTGGTAGTTCAAATGGAATGACCATTTTCCTGGGGGGCCCTGATTGTCAAGGAGTTCCCCCCCTTCTCACCTGGGTCCGTTCCTTGTTGGGGTCCTCGGTCGCTGTCTTCTTGCGGATGGACCTGGCTTTTTCTAGGGCTGCTCGAGTCTCCTCCGACTCCAGGTTGCGTTCACTTCCTGGATCCAGGATTCTTGTATAGACCGACTTGCATGGGAATCCAGGAAACATGGAAAAAGGAAAGGGCTAGAAAGAGGAAGGGAATGAGGACAAGGAAACAAAGGTGCGAACTAGGTGCACACGTCTGGTAGCCACTTGCGATAGCATTGAGACACGCAGAGCCGCGGAAGGTGTGGTCTATAAATAGAATAGGCTACGTCCAGCGCATGGAGCGGAAAGAGGTGTTTACGCTGGACGGCCATGTTGGGAGTACTATGGAGTGCAAGCCCCGTTGAGACAGGGAACAGGAAGTCCAAAAGGGGCATGCTATGTGGTTCATGACAGCATGCCTCCTCCGAAGACCCCTTCCTCCAGGTTTGCCCGGGTGTATGAGGTGAAATCTTCTGAGTAGTCGTGGAGCCTTGATATTTGATATAGGCTCCCAGGTCCTTTCACTAGGAGGATATCCTTTCCATTCGACCAGGTATTATTGAAGCTGTCCCAATCTGTACCTGGAATCACAGATCTGGGATACCTCATATTCCAATTGATTAACAACCATTAAAGGAGCGGGTCTGCACGGTTTATAGGGTTGTAGGGTTTCAATAGAGATGTATGAAAAACTGGATGAATTCTTTTCCAGGAGTCTGGTAGTTTAATCCGGTACGAGACAGGATTTATGATTTCTGTGATGGGAAATGGACCATAGTAACGGGGGGCCAGTTTGTTTGGCCGTAGATGTCGGGGTAGTAATTTTGAGGACAACCGGACTTGATCACCGATTGCATAGGAAGGTCCTGGTCTTCTCTTGGAGTCTGCATACCTCTTGGTCTGTGTTCTGGCCTTCTTTAAGTAGTCCTTGGCCTCCCGGTGTATGTTGACAAGTGTTTCAATCCAGGAGTCCACAGTAGGTACTGGTGTAGAGTGAGGGAGAACTGAAGGCAAGACCGAGGGATGGAAGCCATGACTACAATAAAAAGGGCTGGTCTTAAGTGCTGAATGGTCAGAGTTGTTATATGCGAATTCAGCTACGGGTATCAGGAGAGACCAGTCGTCCTGAACCTTGGTGGCGAAACATCGAAGATATTGTTCCAGGGTCTGATTGACACATTCTGTGGCTCCGTTGGATTGAGGGTGATATCCCGAAGAGAGGGCACGTTGAATTCCTACAATTTGACAGAGATGTTTCCAGAATTTTGAGACGTTTCAAGGTCCTCGATCGGATATGATTTTGGAAGGGAGTCCATGCAAACGGAATATGTATCCCAAGAAGATTCCTGCCAGTTCAGAGGAGGAGGGTAATTTACGCAGTGGCGTAAAATGAGCCATATGAGTGAACAAGTCTATGGTAACCATGATGGTAGTGTATCCTCTGGAAGGTGGTAATTCCATGATGAAGTCTGTAACGATAATCTCCCAAGGTCTTGTCGGCAATGTAGGTTGTAATAGAAAACCCGCAGGTCTCTTGTTATCATGTTTATTTTGGTTACAGATGACACAGGCTTGGATGTATCGCCGTACATCAAACTTCATTTTAGGCCACCAAAACTGTCTTTGTATAAGATGGAGGGTGTTGGTGATGCTGCAATGTCTCGAGTGGAGAGTGTCATGACAGAGGTTTATCAATCTTTGCTTTAACTTCTGTGTAGGAATGACCAATGCACTGTCTTTGAACAAATACCCATCCCTAGTCCTTAGATTCCATAGAATTCTTTTTGACGTATCCTTCCACAATTCAGAGGATTGAGTCTGAGCTCGAATTTCATCCAGGAAGTTAACTGCTTGAGCTACAAAGATTGTGGGGGAAAACATCTTAGGATATGCCTTGTCTTCAATGGGTTCGTAGTCAGGACGTCGAGATAAAGCGTCAGCGATTACATTTTGTGATCCAGGAACATGAGTGATGTGGTCCTGGAACTGGGCGAAGAAATAGGCCCAGCGCACCTGACGACTATTCCTACACCATCGATTGTAGAATCTGGAGATTTCGATGGTCCGTACGGACCTGGACTGGATATTTCGCTCCCAGAAGTAGGTGTCGCCACTCAGTGAAGGCTTGACCGATGGCTAACAGTTCCTTTTCCAGGACGGAGTAGTGTGTTTCGCTGGGAGTCGGTGTTCGTGAAAGATAAGCAATGGGATGTTCTAGCTTATCTTCTAGCTCTTGTTTCAAGACTGCTCCTATTGTGTAATTAGAGGCATCCGTTTCCACTAGAAAGGTCCTGCTTGTGTCGGGTTGGGCCAAGACTGGCGCTTGTGTAAAGGCTGTCTTCAAACGTTGGAAAGCCATTTCTTGTGATGTAGACCAGTTGAAGGGAGTGTCCTTCTTCAGGAGGGCTACGATCGGTTGTACTATCTCGGAAAAGGTAGAGATAAACTTTCGATAGAAGTTGGCAAGCCCTAGGAAGGATTGTACCTGTTTCACGGAGGTGGGAGTAGGCCAGGCCAGGGTGGCCTTTACCTTTGAAGAATCCATACTGATTCTCTCTGGACTGAGGATAAATCCTAAGTAGTGAACAGAGGTGACGTGAAACAGGCATTTTTCGTGTTTGGCTAAGAGTTTATAGTCTCGGAGTCTCTGTAGTACAGCCTTCACGTGCTCTTCGTGCTTTAGAGGGTCCTTGGAGTAGATCAATATGTCATCCAGATAGACAATGACGAAAAGAAACAACATGTCAGAGAACACCCTATCCATTAAACGTTGAAATATTGCCGGGGCATTAGCTAATCCAAATGGCATGACTAGATATTCGTAGTGGCCAAAGGGTGTTCTGAAGGCGGTTTTCCATTCATCACCTTCCCGAATACGAATCAAATGATAGGCACCGCGGAGGTCCAACTTGGTGAATATTACCGCACCTCTCACGGCTTACAGGATGTCCGATATCAAGGGTAGAGGGTACCGGTCTTTGAGAGTACACTGATTTAGGCCGCGGTAATCGAGACAGGGTCTGAGCTCTTTGGTGTCCTTCTTGGGAACAAAAAATAACGAAGCACCAGCTGGAGATTTTGAAGGCCTTATGGTGCCATTTTTTCGAGATTAGTATCCAGGTAATCTCTGAGAGCCTTTTTCTCAGGTTCAGAAAGGATGAACATTCTGCCGAAGGGAATCACTGCTAAGGGTTCTGAATCTATTGCGCAGTCTTCAGGTCTGTGTGGGGGTAAGGCCTGGACAATGGCAGTCGAAAACACATCAGCGTATCCTTGATAGGCCTCAGGAACTTGTATGACCATGAGCGGTGTCTGTTGGTCTCTAGGCGATTCCTTTTGGGATGTTGACGAGGGTTCCAGGAACAGGCAGTGTGACATACAAAATTCCGAGCCTAGGAACAATGATCCCGCTGTCCAGTTTATGTAAGGGTTATGTTTTTGTATCCAGGGCATACCTAATACCATGGATTTAATGATATCAAACCTTATCAGCTCTTGATGGTGATTTATTGAGAGCTTAATTTCTTTGGTCTGCAGGCTTATGGGTCCTGAACTGAGAGGTCTTCCATCAATGGCCTCCACCGGTTGCATGGTAACTTGTGTTTCATAAGGAATCTGGTGGCCCGCAACCCAGTCTTGATCGATGAGGATCCCCATAGCTCCACAGTCTACCAAGGCCAAAATGGGATAGGTCTTGCTCTTGGAGGGTGATGGAAATGTCTGGAGAATGATCGGCTTGTTTTGTCCAGGAGAGTTCAAGGATGGAATTGACGTGGAGCAAACATCTCTCTCCCGAAGCTCTGCTCCATCTAGGATCGGGAGCTGGCGTTTCCCGAACGCCGAGGAGGCGCTAGCGGACATTCCCTAACCAAATGTTTGTCCGAAGCGCAATACATCTCATCCTTTCTTGCGGGGATATGGGTCCACGAAATGCTCCAATCTGCATGGGTTCTGATTCAGAGGTTGAACTTGGGTTATTATCTGTCTTGACTGTGCTCTCAAAGGACATCTTGGTTGGATTCCCCTTAGACTGCTTCTTTTCAGCCTTCCTTTCCTGTATGCGGAAGTCAATCTGCAGAGCAAGGTCCATTAGTGCCTGGAATGAGTTTGGTCGAGCTACTCTGGCCAACCCATCCTTTACCTCATCATTCAATCCTCTCCTAAACAGGGTAAAGCTCACCTCAGAGGACCAATCGGCTTCCTTGGCTAATAGTTTAAATCGCGTCACATAAGTGAGCATATCCTGGGTACCCTGTTGAAAGTCTAACAAGCGTTCCTGTGCAGTATAGACCTGTTCAGGACGGTCAAACATGTTCTTTAATGCCTGTATGAAGCCATCATAGTCATCCAGGAGGGCATCCCCAGTGTTAACGAGGGGCGTAGCCCAAGTCAAGGCGTTGCCAGATAGGTGGGATATAATGAATCCTACCTTGGCCCTGGGAGTAGAAAAGTAATAGGGCTTGAACGCAAAATGGACTAGGCATGAATCCAAAAACCCGCGAAGGGTTTTTGTCGAACCGTCATATTTATCGACAATGCCGCCCAAGAGGACCCCTTCTTTAGTGGCAGAAACCCTGGATAGGACCAACTGTTTAAGTGCGGCATTTTCCGCCTTTAAGTTTTGGACTTTGGTAGTTAGTTCCTGCATACGCCGCATCAAGTCCTGAACGACGGCTTCCATGACGTTATTTAGATGGGTCGGGTGGCGTCTCAAACTGTCAAGGAGTTCCTCCCTTCTCACCTGGGTCCGTTCCTTGTTGGGGTCCTTGGTCGCTGTCTTCTTGCGGATGGACCTGGCTTTTACTAGGGCTGCTCGAGTTTCCTCCGACTCCAGGTTGCGTTCACTTCCGGGATCGTGGAATCCAGGAATCTTGTATAGACTGACTTGCACAGGAATCCAGGAAACAGGGAAAAAGGAAAGGGCTAGAAAGAGGAAGGGAACGAGGACAAGGAAACAAAGCTGCGAACTAGGTGCACACGTCTGGTAGCCACTTGCGATAGCATTGAGACGCGCGGAGGGCGTGGTCTATAAATAGAATAGGCTACGTCCAGCGGATGGAGCGGAAAGAGGTGTTTACACTGGACGGCCATGTTGGGAGTACTATGGAGTGCAAGCCCTGTTGAGAAAGGGACCAGGAAGTCCAAAAGGGGCGTGCGGTTCATGACACTGATGTCCTAAATCTTTGCTAATGTTTTGGTAGCTCAAGACCTCTGTTCTTGCTCCCATTGGTTTGTCCTTCACAACCGGCCGCAGCCCTTACTCGTGGTGGGCCGTTCACATTCCTTTCTATGTTCGTAACCTGTACCAAAGTATATCTGTGTGTATGTTCCCTACCTTGCCAGGGGTGGGGGAGAAATATTCAACCACAAGGCCTTGTTATTTTGTGCACCCAACACAGCCTGCAAGGATTAAGGCCTACCTTCACACATCCATTTTACATGTATGTTGTGCGCATGCAACATACCCACCTAGCTTCTTAAGAAGCTGGTTAGTTATTTTTCTTTTCAGATCCTAAATTAAGCCTACCCTATACAATTCACCTGTACCCACAAGCCACCCCCTCCCCCCTGTATCCCCTTATGTGTATTTCCCGCATATTGGTACACTCTTTGGAATCGTTGGGAAGGGGCTGCGATCTAAATGTGCATCCCAACACCTTCTATACTGAATAAATCCATCAAAAACGTATCGGTCTCATGTCTAATGTCAAAATAATTGTCTGCATATCATTAAAGAATATATTCACAATGGTTATTCATGAAAAAATTCACAAAGTTCAAACTACTTTATACATATCTGTATATCCACTTTTAATCAACAAATTATACAATACAATCTTGAGCTCTACACGTTTCAGGCTTCGCCCTTCCTCAGGAGAAAATATATTATGGTGATCAATCGTTCTTCACACCTTGCATATATTCTGGAAAATAAGTAAAACATAAACATGTTGTCAAAAATCTCTACTATATGTCAATTATATTTCAATTTCATATAACTTAACTAGCACAGTCTCATCACTGAGGATTTCTTGGTTAATCACCTGAGTTCTGTCGTTAGTTAAAGTGTAGAATTTCTTCTATAAGCTTCTAAGTCTGTTAGTTCATGGTACTATGAAATGGCGGCAACTCCCACCTAGCAAGAATTCAGTTGCTATATGGATCAATATTTGTGGAAAGCATACCATAGGTAAGTGTAGTATATGATGCACCTAGCGCAGTCAGGTATTGTTTGAGGTAAAAAGAACAGATGAAGTGTATATCATATTATGCCGCTCTTCCAAAACGATACTCCTAGGCACGTACATGTGTCAATCTAGGGAGTTAAAAGGAATATCGTGTGGTATGTGGTCCACTATCCCTGAAATGAATTCAGAGAAAATAAATTGACGATTACCCTAGTAATAAGTAATGGATTGACTCCCAACATATGTGTTCTATTCCCAACTCTTAATCTGCTTACCTCGTTGTTCTGCGATCAACAGCAGTGTGTTGTGGCATTTCACGAGCGAGCCCAAATGACCACTTAAGAATAACTTCATGAATGTGCGACATGTAGCATTCACGCTTGTGATGTAAATATTGACAGTCTCTGTAGCCAATGTTGCAGATTCACTGGTTGTGTTACAATAATTCATTGAATATAGATAGTTTGACCACGAATCTAGAAATCTGTTAACATTACACGCAATTCATATGGTTATTAGCTGTGCGAATAGATCACGTATATCCTAGACTCCAACTGTGTTCTTAAATGGATCTGTGATCTAAAGTCAGATTCTACTGGAAAAGTCAACTAGGTGCTTATACAGTACAATGTCAAATCACAATGGTACACCAGGATCTCACTTGATTGTGTCTCTCAAGTCGATACATATACAGTGTGTAGTTCGGGCATGTTATATACAGTCTGACATTTGTATGCTGTTCCATATATGTAATGGGTTATAATTCACAGTGGTTAATATTGTTGCACATCTGATCTCAAATATCATTGATCCATATACTATTGTTTAATTTGTGGCCAACGAAAGAGGTTTTAGCCAAAAGGAAGATAATTAAACATACTGATAATAAATGTAGGTTCTGTTGCTCAGCTACACTGAGTGAGACTTTAAGACACATATTAGTGGAATGTGCCTCTCTAGACGACCAAAGAAAGCAGCATTTCAAATGTGTCATGAAGGAATATAGAGATGCTAATTGTGACTTTTTATGGCTGTTAATACATAGTGGTTTTCTCACATGAGCGAGATTAGGAGCACTTAGCTTTCTCCACTTTTTGAAAATAGATGAAAATTTAAGTACAATGTAAAGGAACAGACCAACCTGGTTTCTGTCTTATTTGCTTGTTTTATTATAGTGCTCTTCTTTTTTGGTGAGATTTTCAGTATTTTGATTCTCTTGATTGAGACACAAAAGATTATGTTAAAATGTTCTTTTGTTTTTGTTATAGATGATGAATGTATTGTTTAATGTTTGTATTTTGTAATTTGTGATTTACATTTCGTATAAAAAAATTGTAAAGTTGAAGTATTTCAGCTAAAACAAAACAAAAAAATATATATATATATACTATTCAACATCCCTTATCTTGGAACTCCCACTTGCTGAATCTAACCATTCTATATAATGCAGCAATATAGTATTGTTGCATGCATAATGATTTGCATGAAAATGACTGTAGTGATACACAGTATATATATTGATCACCAACTTGATGTTGGAGTCCAGTTCAGATCTGCAAGGGATTTTTACCCATAGTCTTTCTGACTTTCGCTGCTCTTTCTTGTGATTGGCCAATGATGTTTTATACCACTTATGGTTATTGGTTCACTCTCTGAAGATTCTGGTTTTGATAGGAACTACCTGATCTAGAATATTGGTTCACCTTATCATATTCTGCTACTAGAAAATCAGGTGAGTCTACGACTGAGGTGATCTTCATAAGACAGGCAAGACTAGTCACAAAGTCCTCTTGACTTAATTTATTATAGTTCCTACAACCCACTTTCTTAAAAGTGTTTTTGTTGTTGTTGTTTAGAACCAGAAATGGAATCTCTAAACCAAAAGAAACAAAGAAATGTTCAGACCAAATACAAGGTCTGACAATCAGTGGAGTTAGAAGCAGATTGTTACTAGCGACCCAATCCAAGATGTTCCCTAATTTGTGCGTGGGGTCCTCATTATGGATCTCAAAGCCACTTGCGCTGAAGCGTTGGGCCAAACGCATGGCGTCCATATCTTCAGGGTTATTATACCATTTATTGAAGTTTCCCAGCACCAGGGTCACATTATTGGGTTTATTCGGGGACAACAGTATTTCCATTTTCATCAGAAAAAGATGGCAAATCGTTAGAGGGTCGATAGAGAAGAACTATATCCATGCAGTTGTTCGGGGTGGGAGTAACCTTTATAAGCATAATTTCACAATTGGTACAACTAATAGGTGTCTGAAAAAAATGAAGGTTCTCACAAACCACTATTGCTACCCCTCCCCCATCTCTATTTTTGTATTTGTATTTTTTATTTTATTTATTTGTAGCATGCGCCAGGCCCAGAGGCATCAGGGCGCGAAACTTGCAGAACACAGTTGCAGATACATACAGTAGAGAGTGAACTTGGATCAAACTGTTTACATAAACATACAGACTTGAGCCAATTATCAGTTAAGACATAAGTTAAATACAGGCAAAATTTACAATAAAACGGTAAGACCGGTGATCTCTAGCTAAAAGCTGGGAACCCCAGGCCGTATCAGAGATAGCAGGAGAGTAAATCAAGTTTGTGCGAAGAGCCATGATTTGATTTTGTGCTTGAAAGAATGGAAAGAAGGGTCATATCTGATGGCAGTGGGGAGAGAGTTCCAGAGCTTAGAAGCCATAAAACCAAAATCCTGTCTCTGTGACAAGGTGTAGGTTGGGGCCACTAGAATCGTGCATCGAAGTCTGTTAAGTACATGATGGCAATCTGCTGGTCCACAATGTCCTCTCCTACATTTATGGCATTCTTATCTAGAGACCTGGTATTAAGTAATGTTATCTTGATAGGCACAATAGGACTCAACCTTTGTATTTCCATCTCTTCAGTCATTGCAGCAGTAGAGCCTTTCCCCACCCCTTGGCCTATACCCTACAGCCTGTGTCAGGATTATATAAAACTAGAGGGGGACCGTTACCAACAGTGAAGGATAAATGAAGTATGAACCTGCTTGGCCACAGAGTAGCATACAGCAAAGAAGGGAAGGTCAGTGCTGGCGCGTCCTGCGCGGACACGCTCTGACTTGCTAGTCCCTAGCGTGCCAGCGCTGATGTGCCTGATGGAAGTAAAAAAATAGGCGCGTGGGCTACAATTCCACTGAGAATTGTATTTCATGCACTAGGAGTTTTTCGCTAAGACAATGAGAGGGGTAGACCAAGCTCCAGGTACCCGGACAGGGACTACTCTGACAGACTTGGACTACACAGTGGCTCAGTATATAGTTTGTACACAATTCATTTGTTAACAAATGATTCAGGGTAGGGAATAGAACACACAGACTTTGGGAGTAAATCCATTAGTTATTACCAGGGGAACTTTCTAATTTTATTCTCTGAATTAATTTCATGAATAGTGGAACACATGCTACACTATATTCATTTGAACTCCCTAGCTTGACACGTGTACATGCCTAAGAGTCTCATTTTGGAAGAGCAGCATAATTTGATGACGTATACTTCAATTCTTTTTACCTCAACCACCACCTGACTGCGCTAAACTAATCATACTACACTTACCCAAGGTATGCTATCCACAAATATTGATCCATATAGGCTCTCATTACAGAGTTGGTTTGTTCTGATTACACAATTATTACTTATAGAAGGGAGTCCAAGATGCATAGAACCGAACCAGAACTAAGCAGAGCCACCACAACACGTTCTAAGAATAAGCGAGCCTGCTGCGCAATCACTGAGAGGTAGGCTCTCAAGTGCATGACATTTATGACATTAGTTCTATTATAGTAACGACAGAGGTCAACGAAGTAATTCACCAATAAGTCCTCCATGATGAGTGTGCTAATTAAGTTAATCAAACATTAAATATAATTGACATATACTAGAGATTTCTGACAAGATGTTTGTTTTATTTATTTTCCAGAGTATACGCAAGGTGTAAAGAAAGATTGATCACCATAATATATTTGCTCCTGAGGAAGGGCCAAGCTCGAAATGCATAGAGCTCAAGATTTTATTGTATAATTCATTGATTAAAAGTGGATATACACATATGTCTAAAGTAGTTTTAATGTTGTGTATTTTTTCATTAAAAACCATTGTGAATATATTCTTTAATGATAATATGCAGACAATTATTTTGACATTAGACACAAAACTGATATGTTTTTGACTGATTTATTCAGTATAGAAGGTGTGCAGGGACAGGAGTGTCCATCACTTTAGGACACTTTGTATTTAGTTGTTCATGTTACAGCTTTCTGTGCCAGAGCTGTGTTTTTCTCCCCCGCAGCCAAACCCATCCTACAAACATCGCCAAATAACAATGACACATTTAAACCACACTTCCTGATTTGGTGTGCAAGCCACATCGTTTTTCTATATTCGGTTTCATGAAAGCAAGGCCTTCCCCTACCTAAAGGTCCTACTCAACCTCCTCCAGTGGCACTTGTCCCAATGGGCATGCCCTCCCTCCTCCCACAGTCTTCTGCAAGCTCCTGTCCCTTCTGGCTCAAGAGATGTGTCAATGGACATTCTGTCCACACTACAAACACTAGTTTCGGAGCTCTAGCAACTGCTTCCTGCTCCACCGTTGCCTTCTCCAGCACAACCCTATGGTTTCCTTGCAAGGTAATGAAGAGGGAAAATCGAGATCAAACCCATGCCCCCTCACCCCAGGCGCATATACAGAAGAACAGCAGGAAGAACAAGGAGCGCACTTATCATTTGAACCAGGCTCCAGCGCACCCATGGGTGACAAATATGCTGAAACACACCCACTTCACCAATAGTGCAACTTCCATGCTACATTAGAATCAATGCTGCAATATCAGAATCTACAAACACAAAAATCCCTGTTTAAAGGCTTGCAAATGCCTATATGAATTTACATGGTCTAATTGCACAGTGTAAAGCCATGTTTCAGGAAAATTACAGCCAAGTTCATTTCTCTCACTGAACACTGGCTGCAGAAGCCTTCAGCAATGTTCCTCGCAAAACCCCCGAGCTGCCAAGGTCGCACATTCAAGATAAGATTGCTTTCTGCAGACAAACATTTTTAATTCTCCACAAATGCGAATAAACCACGGCAACCCAGTGTGTTTTTTTTCTTTCTGGGAAAGAAAGACATTTTCTCAAGGAGTCGCACAACATTTGAAACATAATTGTAACAAGAATGGCTCAGCCCAGCCAATTAGCGCTCAGAGCTCAAGTGCAAACTGCTTACTTCAGCTAAAAAGTTATGGGAACAAAGTCATAATGTAACAAGTTAGAATTAGGTAATGGGGGCTGGCACAGCTAAACCAACCCACTGACGCAAAAGGCTAACATCCAATTGTCAGGCTCTCTATAAGGGCTACATAGGTAACCTATCACTTAGCAGCCAATAGCAGGAGGAGTTAGGTTTCTGGGAACTGATCCAATTCTGTGAGGTCAGCCTGCAGTGTGATTATAAAGCTGGCTTGCAAGCCAGCCCCGGGGGAGACGGCGCCTGAACTCTCGATGGGCACGATGCTCTGCGTGTTTTTTTTCTTTTTTGCTGCCCAGAAATAAACGCAGTTTGGAACATGCTGCTGCCTGCTTGGGACTCTGTTGCATTTCTGAGGGCCATATGGGAGGTGTTGGGGTCTCCCATAGCTGGTGAGGGTATGGCTGCTGGCCCCCCACTGCCCTGGTGGGGGTCCTGCTTCTCCCCAACCGTAAGGCCTAGTTCCAACACCACCCTCGATACCTCTTCCAGGGGCTCCACTTTTGTCACCATTTACCCTCACAGATACAGACACCAAAGCTGAAGACTATTGAACAGAGGGTTCTCCAGGCACACACACTACATATGAGTTCAAAGATCCTAGTGCCACGTGACGGTGTACCAGCGACCTATCACCAAGAGATTCACCTCAGGATGTGATTGGCTCCTTTCATGCCCTAATCTCGCTAGCTGCAAAGCTCCTTGATCTGCTACCTGAGTAGCAGGAAAAGGAGGCATTCCTGTACCAATGGAGAGAATCTGCAAGAAAATCAGTGGTAGCCATTCCAGTACTGGAGGATATTTGAGAAGACGGCCTCCTAGTGATGAGGAATCTGTTCTCAGCACCAACCAAAAAGGATTGCTTTGAAAATAAATACAAGGTCCCAAATTCAGTGCCCAAATGCTGCCAGCGTACACAAACCTGCCTGGGCTCCGTTGTCTTTGCAGCTGCCTGTAAACGTTCTGTCAATCCTTCCTCTCTTTGTATGGTGCCTCCAGACAAGGAGGGCAAAGATCTAGACACTTTTTGAAAGAAGGTAATCTCTTCAGCCGCGATGACCATCAAGGTGGCAAACTCGCTCGCAATTCTTTCTCGCTATGACTGAACTCTGATTCAAGATAGAGCAAATACTAGACTTTCTCCCAGACAAGCGGAATGAGGCGCTCGCACTGCAACATGAGGGGGAAGCAGCATCGGATCATCCCATCTCTATTGCCGATACAGGATTCCGCCAGATTGGTAATGGAGCAGTGTTACACCATCAATGTTGGTTGAAGGCTACCAATTTCCGGACAGAGGTCTAGACAAAGGTAGTTGATATGCCTTTTGACGGCATCAACCACTTTGCGAAGAAAGTTGGAGACCCTGCAAGTCATCAATGCAGACACTGAAACATCTGGTACGCTTGGCACTTTATAACAACGCCAAAAGCATAAACCGTGTCCTTCAGTAACTGGCACCTGTCCCCTGCACACCTTCTTAACTGTTGAATAAGTCAACAATTCCAAATGGTTATATGCAAACATAGGTATTTAGGAGAACAAAGATTTTTTTTAAATGACATGAAGACGTGAATGCAAATGTATTAAAAAAAAATAAAGGAATAAAATAGCTTAATGCGTTTTGGGAAATCCCTTCATCGGGAGCATATGTTAAAGATACATGTTAAAGGTTTTGAATTGTCGATCTAGAAATAACAAAAAATAAGTTGTTTTAGGAAAAAACTACAATTTATCTTATTGATTTAAAACATTATTTAGAAAATGTCTTACATAATTATCAAATTTCAGTCACCTGAATGGTTTTTCTTTGGGTATGAATCAAACAGGTTTTTTGGGGAATAAATCAAACGGGTAAATTGCCTCAGTTGTATGGATTCCCCCAATCTCTTAACCAAATTTGAAATTGTAAGAACCTAAGAAATAAAATAAATTAGCCTAAATCTGGTATCCTATTTTCACCAAAAATGTGAACATATAGTACTCCTTAAATCATCAAAAATAGAGGATTAGGTTACCTGTATGCCCAGAGGAGTAAAGTAAATGTCATTCTTGATTTCCTAAAAGAGTTTTTAAACTTACCCAACTGGTAAGTCAGAGTTTATGGTCTTTTAGTAATAAGTATGTGTCCCACCCCAGAAAAGGATCTACAATTTTAAGATCAAGTGTATAAGGACCATGTTTTTAAATGTAATGTCCTTAGGTTGGAAATGTATACAATCTTTTTTGTAAGAAAGACATCTCTATTCGCTTAACATACTCATGTGTAAAGTTCTAAGTATAGTTGATATGCAGTGTCATATAGGCATAAAGCAAACCTTTATCTAAAAATGTAAAAGGGAAATATATAATGTCCATGTACTCAGATACAAAATAAGGAAATTGCTGGCAAAAAAAGAAGTTCTGCTTGTTTACCCCACTCATATGTGGCGTCCCACATTTAGTTAGTATATGCCACGTAGGCATAAGGATGGCCATTATAAATACGGCATCAAGGATACGTTGTGACGCTTTAAACGTGCTGACGTCACGGTAATGTATACCCGTGATGGTTGATGATCCTATTCCAATATAAAACGATGAATGTATAGACATCTTAAAATCCTAGATATATCGTTCGACAAAAAATAATGGAAATATTGGTTAAGTAAAGCAATCTTGCTTACTTACCAACCTCGTGCGTGGCGTCTCATATATGGGTAGTGTATGCCACATAGGTATAAAGATGGCAGTAACAATCATGACATCCAGATACGTTGTAATGTTTAAATGTGATGACCTCACAGTGATGTAATCAAATTAAGGTTGGGACCAGAATATGAAATGGAAATGCGTACTGTTCTAAATATATACGAAAGTGACAAAAGCCACAATGCAGTGAACCTTCAAGAAAAACCGAGATTGGATAACATCTGTGTACAATCTTTAAAAAAAAAATGCTTGCAAAATGTATCGAAATATAACCTTAAATGTGATTTGTGTCGAAGTGCATGACTAGATCGAGTCAATAATTTTCAAATAGTATCCAATCTGTTGAACCTATATTCGTTATTGTTCATATTCACATACAATCTCACATGGTCTGTCACCCTCAGAACATTGTTTTCAAGTTAACATTGATACCAAACCTAACCATGGAGTAAGGAATGAATCCTAATGTCAAATGTTCTATTCACCCATTTAATGCAACTTGTAACATTCTTCAGAAATATTAATAAGTGTTAATATTCTCAATAAGTGACCTCATAATCATAAATAAAAATTCTGGATAATAGTCGGTTTTCAAGCAATATACATCCTTTTCACACATATTTATATGCTATGTGTTCTTAAAAAGTAATCGAAGTCTGGAACAAGGAAAAACTGATAATCGAGACCCTTCTAAGGTGCCTCATTAAAAAAGTTGATCAATACACTAACAGAATGTATGATGTCATTTGTGATTTTCACTAAATTCCAACAATTCACAGTTCCAAAATATATTTTACCAATTCTGAGAAAAGGAATTCATAAAAATTCTTCATTCATCACCAAGGGTAGAAGGTATCCAGTTTGTGGATCCAGAACATACCCCGCTTGGTCATTATTTCACTAAGATTACCCCTTGTTGGCACTGTGTGGATCAACTCCAGGACAACAAATTTTAACTAAGCTATTGTGTGTTTTTGTGTCATGAAGTATCTTGAGTAAGAGTGCAGAAGAAAGCAACTGACCAGGTGGTGTCAGGGTTGTTGGTACAAACTTGTATTTCCCATACTCTAAGAGAAGTTGCCCTGCCTCAAGCTAAAGTCTAAAGGGTTGGTCAGACTGTCCGTCAACTGAATATTGCAATGTTTAGTCCAAAACATACTCCCTTACCTTAGACTATAACTCAGTCTTAAACAAAGGAAAAATCTCCCATCAGGAGAATTGACTTCCTTCTCCTAGTTCCTTAAAACTAAAGTCTCCTCCGATATCAGGGGGAACAACTCCTTTGCCCTGGTCTTGGTAATCACACAGTTACCAAAACAAGCCCAGGAGGAATGCCTCCTTTCCTCTGGCTTTTTCGACCGTGTTCAATCGGGGTCCAGGGGGAATGGCTCCCTTCCCATGGATACTGTTTCCACAGAATGTCGATATCTCTAGGTACTGTGAGAAACCAAAGGGTGTCTCACCTGCTAGTCCTCGGGGACTTGTCATACAGGTGGCCAGGACATGGCCATCACTTTTGGATCCAGTTCCTGGAAGTGGACCAGTGCAGGAGGATCACCTGGGTGAGGCGTCTTCAGGGATTGGGGGTGAGATGCAGTATTCCCCCTTTTTTTGTTCATCAACCCCATCCTTTTTTGTAGGATTTTCCGAAGTCCCAACCCCCCCCCCCACCCCCCTTTTTACACAAACACTGGGCGGGTAAGAGGGTGACTGAGAGTAACCAGTCTAACTCGCGCACATCGTACCGGACATGTCCCCTTAATTGGGTCAGGCAAAGTCAGGCACTTTACACTAAGTGCATAGACTTGATACCAGTTAGCGCTCCTCACACAAATAAAAGGCAACACCTACAAACACATTCTGAGCAAGGCAGAACACAAGTACAAGCAGACCTTCCGGGACGAAGGCACACCTACTGGAGCAGAGCAACAGACCAAGGGACAAGACCAGAGAGCCGAAAACCCCAAAGGTTCCCTATTGGAGGTTGTTGCCTCTGAAAGACTGCGAAAGACACATGGAGAAGGCCATATCCCACAAGTGAAGATTGCATTGTGTTTCAATGACGTGAGCGACACTCCCTGGTGAACGGAAGAGTTGGGGAGGCAAGAACAAGCCTGTGGTACTAACCTTGACTCGTGAATTGGAAATTGCAAAACAAGAAAGAAACGCACACAGCCGGTGAGTTGGCAAGCGACCTGAGGGTCTGATGTGTGTTAAAGCGAATGAAGTAGCAACATCATGTCACAAGTGAAGGCTGCACGCATGTGGATGAGACGCGAAGAAGGGCATATCTGTGAATGAACTTTGAAGTAAAAGGCAGCTGTGAGATCAGCGACACTAAGTAACGGAGTGGTCCGGCGAATGGAAGTAGCCCATTCAAAACTCTCCATGAAAGGTACATTGAAGTTGTAAAGCGAACAAACAGCAAGAGTGACTTATGAGAGAGTAAACGTTGATGTCGAAGTGGTTCCGCAGTGATCCATAAAGAGAACCACACGCATTTGAAAGTCTTCAACATCCGATAGAGGTCCGAGCCAGATTAAGGAAGGCCCGAAGTACAGTAAGCTTGGGGAAGGGATTCCCCCCTCCCCCGGCAAGTTCTGTGTTGAACTGTGACGAGAGAGGTCTGAACCAGACAGAAGGGGGACTTTTTGAGAACTTTACGTTGGAATACACATTTTGGAAAGTCGAGAAAGAAACGTTGAAGGCCAGGTGGGCCTCCACTATTTGGAACAACTGCTTAGAGTGTTAGAAACTGAGCCAGAGTGTGTCGTCCTTCCTACGAGGACAGCCTTACTCCATGAGGTTTAATGTGAGGAGGAGCACTGGTTCAACTACCTTCATTCTTTTGAACACTGATTTTTCCTTTGCATACATTTCTCCTTTTTACATTTTTTGTACAAGCGATAGGGCAGGTGTACTGGAGGTCCCGAGTTAAATATATATATTGAATCAACAGCTGAATGAAGTGGATGCCACTCCCCCCCACACTTAAACCTAAGCAGAGAAAGTCATACAGACTAATATGATGTTGTAATTACATGAAATTGGTATTCATAATGTTAGTATATACAAGTATTTAAAAAAGCATTGTATTTATAAGGTAGAAACATGTCACTACAGTGATGTAGTAAAGTGGCAAGGCACAGAACGCACAATAAGATTTTCTGTACATAGACAGAAAATCGCCTGGGCTAAATGCCTTTAATGAAAATGCATGTACTGAAAATGTGGCTAAAATGAGCAGAAAGTGTAGAATGAGATCATTTTAAAGTTGAAACATTCGAGGGTGGTAAGCTGTCTGAAACTTGACGAATGGGCAGAACCTAGACTTTTAATTAGGCCGTGTCTGAAACTTTATCTGAAAAATCCAGCTGCACCAATTATAAATTGAACAGAGCACCAAAGAAGAGTCAGTAATGCATGCTAGAGCGCATTTCATTCTGAAGGGTTAGTGCAATTAAAATGAATTGCCCAATGAGCTAATGTTTAACGATGAAGTTGTCTAAGACTGTGCAGGAAAAGGTGGGGGCAGATTGCTCCCTCACATTTTGCTATAAAATTAGCTGTGTGTAATGCTGGGGTGGGAGTTGAGTGAGGGAACTTGACTACCGCAGATAGGTGCGCACTGTGAGAGCAGTGCCATGAAATATACCCTTTTGAACTTAACAGTCTCTGTGCTGATCCATTGAGTTGTCCTTATTGAATTGTGTTGGAGTATGTGAATCCTGCACCCCAACCTCCTCGTGGTGCAGCTATCTTGTTTTACAGGTACTAGGGTGTGCTCTGACCTATGGGCCCGTCAGAGGACTGTACGCCCTCCTGTACACAGGGATTAGGTTTTTGTTAGCATAGGCCATTTTGATTTGACAGACTTTAATAGGACTGTTTTGTTTATCGTTTGATGGTCGAGACTACTCCCATCTTAGTTAGAGGGTAAAATAGGAGTTTCTCCGACCACAACATTTTCAATAAAGTTTTTACAAATTGCATCCATTGTGTCAGTGTCATACTTGTGATACCATGCCTTCCCTACAGTACTGTCAGGGGACTGACTCCCCTTTCCTGATGTTTTCTTGTCTCCAGTCTGTCTCTTCCCTACCAGAAGAAGGACTCCCTTCTCCTGGTATCTGTGATTCTCTTCCAATGTTCAAAAACTTTGGACCAGGGGGAATAACTCCCGTCTTTGGTGCCAACACGGAGGCCTGCACATCTTGCACAAAGATGCAGCCCAAGTCCCTACGTAAGAGGGCCTGGAAACTGGCTTTGGCCCGACCAGTCGCCAAATCTCCTGCACAGTCCCTCCTTCGGTCTTCGGAGGCTGAGAGGCAGGAGCCCACTCCTGACAAAGGGAAAGAAAGACGTTGCGAGAAGAACGGTCCCACTCCAGGAGCCATTTCTTGTCTTCTTCGCAGAAGAAGCGGCATCACCACGAGTCCAGCTCATTGTCAGATCGAGGGCAGCCCCCAGCGAGGCCGACCACTCAGGAAGAGTGGGAAAGCTTTAAGACTTCCATGCTTGATATGTTTAGGCAACAAGTAGCTGTAGAAGCGGCTCCTGCCCCCGTCCAGCAAGCTTTGGCTGCAAAAGTGGCACTCGGTGCTCCCGACCCCAAGCCAGCCGTTTCGTTGACAGTGTCAACATCGAACATGCCTTCGGGCATCATGCCTACAAGGCATAAGTCGCCGGAGGGCCGAGCGTCCCTCGGCTTTGAAACCTATGCTCAAGCCCTCGGCGCCGTCAGTCGGGGATGGTTCAATTGTGCCGCTGTCGAGATCAGTTTTCTTTGACTCAATGCAATCCATATTTGGCGTTGATGACCAAGTCGACCCTGTTTACACTGGAGCCAGCGGTGTCAATTTTTTCGACGACCAGGCTGATTTATTGTCCCTAGTGCAGGGTCTAAATAAGCCAGTGGACTGGATATTTCCTCCAGACCTTAAGTTACAACAGAACCAGCCCTATACCCATGCTAATATCAAGTTCAGGGATCTGGTTCACAGGGTTGTTGACACCCTTGGTTTGAAGGCGTCCACCACACCTCTTCAGGGGTATGAGTTCACTGACATTTTGGACAAGGGGGTCACAGTTGAGCATAACATGCCATTCAACCAGCCATTGCGTACCCTTTAGACTCCTTATGCCAGCACCCTTGTACTATTCCCCCTTTGAATGCCAATTTTACCGGGAAGTATATGCTGGCAAGAGGAGACCCTTCTTTCCTCGCCACACACCCTTACCCGGAAGGGTAGGTTATACAGGTGGCTGCTATTTCTAGCAGACCTGCGGTATCCACATCCAATCTGCCTACGGACAGAGAAGGAAACACATAGGATACATTGGCCAGAAAAGTGTTCATCTCTGGCAGCATGGCGCTCAAAGCAACTAACCTAGTATGCGTATTTGCCAAGTACTCCTTTGGCTTATGGTAGGTTGTGGAACATGCTGCTGAATTTGTCCTTTAGGGTGCCATGCAGGACAGATTTTTGCAGCTGGTGGAGGATGGGAAGGAGGTAGCTAAGCAGTAATTGTAAACAGGCCTGGGCGTAGCGGACTGCGTTGGCAGAGCAATGGATTCAGTGGTAGTGATGAGATGTCATGCCTATCTAAGAACTTCTGGCTTCTCTGCGAATGTTCAGAACAGGCTGCTGGACGTGCCCTTTGAAGGGGGCATGCTTCTCGGTCAGAAAGCAGACAAATGCTTAGAGTAATTTAAGGAATCCAAGTTGGCTGCTAAATCATTGGGCCTAGCGGCACAGCCGGCCAAACCTGCCTTCAGCTTCACCTACAGGGGCAGATACTATCGATGTTATGTACCCTATGGCAGGAAGGCACAGTTCACGCAAGTCAGGCAAGGGCAGAGGCGCTTCTCATGTCCCGGAAGGGGCCGAGGGGCCTCTAGAGACCAGTAAGCAGCACCAGCAGCAGGGTCACCCGTGCCCTCTAACCCGCTTTGTTTTTCCCCTCTCACAATGCACTGGTTGGTGGACGGTTGGCAGGGCATTGGCCCCACTGGCAGGAAATAACTTGCGATGCATGGGCCCTGCAGTTTATTAGGCAGGATTATTGTTTGCCTTTTCTAAAGAGGCCTCCAGACAGACCTCCGCCTCCTCCAATCCAACCGGAACAGGAGCTCCAGGAAAAACTGAGAGCCCTGTTGTCGAATGTTGCCGTGGAAGAGGTACCTCCCGATCAGTGAGGTTTGGGTTGGTATTCCCAGTATCCATCCCATCCTGGTCCTCAGGGCCTTGAACAAGTTCTTGAGGAAAGCCAAATTCTGGATGGGGACGTTGAGAGAGATTCCCCACGCTCTGGAACTCCATGAATGGTTAGTGTCAATCGACCTACAGGACGCTTATTTTCATGTGCCGATACACCGAAAGCATTGGAAGTTCTTAAGTTTCCTCATAGGGTACAAGCACTATCAGTTCAAAGTACTTCCCATTGGTTTGACCTCTGTGCCAAGTGTCTTCCCAAATCTCATGGCGGTAGTTGCGGCTCACCTCAGGAGATCTGGGGTCCATGTATTTCCATACCTAGATGACTGGCTGATCCGAGGGAAGTTGGCGGGGCAAGTCTTGTCTCATCTGGAAGACACCTCCCTACTACTGGACAGACTGGGCTTCTCCCTCAACTTGAAGTCCCATTTGACACCAGTTCAGCAGCTCCAGGTCAACAGAGCAGCCCTAGACTCCCGGGTAGGAAAGGCTTTTCCTCCCGAGGAGAGAGTCAGCAACATAGCCCAGATGGTGCATTTGTTTCAGAACTGCGCCACCCTTCCAGCGGCTTCTTTCCTCCGCCTTTTGGGTCTCATAGCCTCCTGTATTTTTCTAGTGCCAGTGGCCAGGCTGGGTAGGAGATCCCTCCAATGGCTCCTGAGGGACCAGTGGTCCCAGTATCTGGGAGCGCTCACGGATCGCCTTTCAGTGTCCAGCCAGGTAGTCAGCCAACGCGGCTGGTGGAACATGCGCAGCAATATATTGGTGGGGGACCCTTCAGGCCTCCTTGGCCCCAGGCCTGAGTGGTCACAGATGCATCCATGAAGGTTTGGGGCGCCCACTTTGAGGATTTGCAGGTGAGCGGCCTCTGGTCTCCATTAAAAGCCAGGTGGCATATCAAAAGGCTGGAGCTGCGGGCCATGAGGTTAGCCCTGAGGGTTTTTGCCGCGCCTCTGAGAGAAGCATGTCCACGTCCTGATGGAAATCACGGGGGCCATGCACTACCTCAACTAGAAGGGTGGTGTGCACTCCCGTCCACTCTCCACAGAGGAAATTCAGCTGTGGTCTAGATGCGAAAGAACCAAATCTCAGTCTCGGCAGTTCATCTGGTAGGGGCAGAGAACACTTTGGTGGATGCTGTGACCTGGCAGAGCATGGTCTCACATGAGTGGGAAGTGTGCTAGGAAGTCCTAGAGGAGGTCTTCTCTCTCTCTGGGGTATCCCAGCAGTGGATCTGTTCGCTGCGGAGTCCAACAGGAAGTGCAAACCGTTTTGCGTGAGGGAATTCCTAGCGAACGGCGCACTGAGGGATACGTTTCTGGTGGATTGGATCTTTCCTCTCCACTACACCTTGCCCCCCAATTCCTGTCATCCCTTGGGTTCTCGTGAGGTTGAAGAGATTTCGAGCGACCATCATCTTGATTCCCCCGAATTGGGCGGGGAGAACGTGGTACTCTGATCTCCTGGATATGAACATCTGTCCACCTCACTGGTTGTCTGTGTCTGGATCTCCTAACCCAGTCGGAGGGTTGAGTGCTCCACCTAAACTCTGATTCCCTCAACCTACATGCGTGGCTCTTGAGAGAATGGGGTATGATGACTGGGACCTCTCAGAGGAGCTACTTGAGGTGTTTCTGGCTGCACGCAGACCTTTTACAAGATCTCTGTACGCATGCAGGTGGAGAAGATTTGAGTCATGGTGCCGAGAACGCAAGGCTGACCCTTTCACTTGTCCCACCACCACGGTGACGAGGTTCCTTCTGTCACTGGCCTCTTCAGGCCTTTAGGTTGCCACAGTCAAAGGGTATTTGGCGCCCCTGTCTGTGTTCAAGAGGGGCCCAGACTAAGGTTCCTTTTTTACTATTCCAGTCATTGCCCAGTTCCTCAAGGGCCTTCTTACAAATTCCGCCAACCCCATTTGTGATCCCAGATTGGGATCTTAATCTGGTTTTGACCTACTTGATGGTGGCTCAATTTGAGACTATGCACTCATGTTTTTTACGGATGTTATCCCTTAAAACAGCCTTCTTGGTCACAATCACATCTGCCAGGATGGTTAGTGAACTGCAAGCATTGTGCTGCAAACCTCCTTTTCTGAAGTTCTTTCTTGAGAAAGCTTGAATTCAGACCCAGATTCCTTCCTAAGGTGGTTTCAGAGTTTCATTTGTCCCAGTGTATTGATTTACCTGTCTTACACTCCTCCACATCCCTCGAAAGAGGAAAAGCAGTTCCACCGCCTTGACCCCAATAGAGCGTTCGGTTTCTATGTTGCTCGCACATCCAAGTTTAGGAAATAAAACCTAGTTATTCCATGTCTAGAAAAGGTCTTGCCATCACTAACCAAACCCTGTCACGTTTGATTATTTTGTGCATATCCGAGTGTTACCAATCGGCAGGCTAGGAGCTTCCAGAGGGCATCAGGCCCCAATCAACCAGCAGAATTTCACTCTCTAAAGCTCTCCAGAGAGAGGTTCCTGTTTGGGAAATATGCTGAGGAGTCCCTTTGTCATTCTTACATATATTCGTCAAGCACTATGCCTTGGATGTTGCACGGGGAGCTGATGCAGGGTTTGGTATGGCGGTATTACAGAATCTACTAATTTAAATCTTTCTGCCCTTCTCTGTCATCCTAACTGCTTGGGGAGTCTATCAAGATGAGGAATCTGCGGGAGAAACTCATTCCATTGAAGGAGAAATTACTCACCATAATGATCTTTCTATGGATTCACGTCCATCCCCGCTCAAAGTTCTGTGGGTTGTCACTTCTGTCCAAACGATGAAGGCATCTGGTGATGGCTCTTGGATGACCGCTTCTGTCTCATTCTTTAAAACTTTAAAAAACGAAAACAAAAAAAGGAAACACATTTTTTTCACAAATTTTTTGTGGGGGATCACCCTGTTGGGATGTATCCTTGTTAATGTTTTCAACGGCTGATTAGCCTCCTCCACTGGTTTTTCCTTCTGCAGAGTTCAAACGCGGGGGGGGGGGTCGAGCAACTGACGCATGGGGCTAGTGACGTGCTATATATCCAGCACCTAATGTCACTTCCGCAGCCATCGATCGAGAGCCGGACAGGATGGATTGACGGCCGAGTCGAGGTCCACTACTACGCCCCCTGTCAAAATGTTTCCGAACAGCAGAGCTGGATGATGGATATCTATCAAGATGAGGAATCTGCGGGAGAAGAATCCATAGAAATACCATTACGCTGAGTAATTTCTTCTACTCCTTGATGAGGCAGTATACTATCTGGTTCCTCTTTCCAGACTCTTGTAGTGTCCCATATACTTCCTATGGCTTCAGTAGCCCTCCTCTGGTCACTGAAATAGGAGCTTCTCCTTGACGGTTTGCTTCACTTTGCTTAGGGTTCCAGACCCCTCTTGGTGCTCTTTCTTGACTTTGGCGTCTTGGTTTACTCTCCTGCCAAGTGTCGCCCAGAAGGGGATTGCCCCTGATGCACAAGTATTCTTTTTCAGTTCTTTGTTTGTCACTGATACCTGGGAGTCGACTCCTGATACAACTCTGCACTTCTTTAACTCTAGTGGCTTTTGGCTGACCACTGCTACGAGGGAGATGGCTCCCGATGCAACTCTGGGTGTCCAACCGCCTCCGGGTCAGGGTCTAGTGTGGGCCACCATACCGTCACCAGTGAGGTCCCAGATCGCTGGTTCTTCCTGGGGCATCAGGTGCAGCTGGTTCCTCCAGCCACTGGAGCTCTTGGCTTCCTTTTTTCCTGTGTTTCCGTGCTGGCAGTGCGCAGCTTGCGATTTTCCACCTTCAGAGTGTTCCCAGTGCTCCGTTTAGCTTTGAGCTCCCTTCGCCTGCAGTGCCTTTCCGGACCTTTCTCGCTCGTGTCGGCAGCTTCACCGACGAGGACCTTGCCAGGAGAGAACTCTGCCTATTCTCTTCTCCAGCTAACCTGTTGCGGCAGCTCCATCTCCCTCTTCCAGGTTTAGATTTTCCGGGTTCACCCGCCTTCATGCAGGCTTCTCCTTTCTACTATGGTTAGTCCATCTTTGCTTTTATTGTATCTGAATTGAACATTCCTGTGCGGAAGGCTAGAAGGCTGCTGTTGGTCCCATGGAGCCTTCTTCACGCCTCCACGTATCCTTCTTTTGTCAGTACCTGATACAAGTGCGCTCTCTGTTTTCCACATTCTCAGTATAGGTAAGAGGTACAGATTGACAATAGCACATGTATCTATTAGGGGGGTTGTGAGCAGGTGTTAGAGGTCTTGTAGGGGTTCTGTGATTTAGAGGCCTGCGCCCTAGTTGGAATTCCCCCCCCCAAGGATGGAGTCCCACACCCCCCCCCCCCCGAGGTCCTCCAGCAGCATTAAACCACTCCTAGGGGGAATATTGGTTAGTGGCCGCATTTCCCTAGCCTTATAGGAAAGGTCTCCATCCTGGGGAGAAGTGACGACACCTAGTGAATCGTCGTCACACTTGCTACTGGGGATATTGGTGCACAATCAATAAGATATATTGTCAATTTTTCCTTAAACAACTTATCTTTGGTTATTTTGAGAACGAAATTCCAACCTTTGAACTTTTATTTTTAACATATGCTAGTGATAATGAGATTTCCTGAAACGCGTTGAGCTCTTGTTTTATTCTATTATTTTTTAATGAATACATTTGTATTCACTTCTTTCATGTCATTTAAAGGATCTTTGTTCTCATGAATACATATGTTTGCATATAATCATTTTGAATTGTTGACTGATTCTACAGTTAAGGTGGTGTGCAGGGGACAGGAGTGCCCGTTACTTAAGGACACTGTTTAGGCTTTTGGATTGAGCAGCAACTTTTGTGCCAGTGTTGCATTTTTCTCCCTGCACCCAATGGTTATCTGGAATAATTCTTTAAACTTTTGGTCAATTGGTTATCAACATTCACCAGTAAGATAAGGTGGACGCACTACACTCCTTTCTCTCTACAACATTGCTGCCAGTTACGTAAACCAAGGTTTTCAAGGACTTTGAGGGACTACAGGTCCTCCTACCATCCACAAACATTCTGCACCATCCAAGAGGGTTTTAAGGGAAGATCTCAATCTTATCGAGGAAACCAGCGATGAAGTAGAGTTTCTTCCAGAAGTGCCAAAGCAGAACTGACCAGGCCACGAACCCCCATCCCACTTCGACACCCCAGTAGGGAGACGTCTTGCCAATTTTGTTGTACAGTGGAAAAATCTCACCACCGACAAATGGGAGCTGTCCATCATTCAACAAGGCCATACCCTGGAATTCATGGGAAAATTCCCCTCCATTCCTCCCGACCCAAAGTTGGAAAAACACCATTTGTTTCTGCCACAGGAGGTACAGTCCACCCTAAAGAAAGTTGTGATCGAACTTGTACCACTGCAACTCTGTGGCACTGGAGTGTACTCCAGATACTTTCTGGTAAGGAAATAAACAGGAGTATGGAGACCCATACTAGACCTCAGAAGGCTAAACAAATTCCTCAAGTCTCAAATGTTTTGCATAGTGATGCTGCAACACATCCTGGACCAGCTGAAAGAAGGCATTTTCCTCTCCTCTCTTTATCTAGAGGATGCATCCTTTCACAACCCCATTCTTCGGTGGAACAGGTATTTTCCTTTGATTACAGGTCCAAGGAAAACATTACCAATTCAAGTCCCTGCCTTCCGTGTTGATGTCAGCATCAAGTGTTCACAAAATGTCTTGCTCCAGTTTTGGCCCACCTCCATCATTCAGGTATTCATGTTTAACCATATCTGGACGAGTGATTGGTGTGTGCCCCATCTTTACCGCTGGCAATGCAGCACACTTAGGATACCATTCAATGCCTCACGTCTCTGAGCTTCTCAGCAAACTTTGCAAGGTCATGCTTGCATCCTGCTCAAAACTGCCCATGCTTCAGATGAGAGGGTGAATACGATACTGAACAAGGTCCAGCAGCGGTCAAGATTGCTGATTTGAGTCAGTCAGCTCCCTCAAGTCCCTCCTGGGAATGATGTCCTCATGCGTCCCATTGATCAAACACTGCATGCTCTGAATAAGACCAATTCAAGAGTTCCTAGACACCCGTTGGCAGCAAATATCAGGATTCTGGGAGGACAAGCTTCTCCTCACAGCCTCCCTCTGCCAAGCTCTCCTATGATGGAGTCACTATCTCAAACACACTCAGGTGGGATCCGCTCTTCGATTCTGTCTGCAGAGGCGCAGTCACTGTAGACATGGGCGCTGGTGCACAACATGTTCCTAATTCCCCTCCATCTGCCAGGGATCGACAATACCACAGGCAATTCACTCAGCAGGGAACTCAAATCTTGCCACGAATGGGAACTTCACAAAAGCCGAGTTCTCAGTCTCTTCTCCAAGTGGGGGCGTCCGAAGATCAATCTATTTGCAACACTGACCAACAGAAAATGCACCAAGATTGCGAGCCGGGTTCCCCAAGAGGGGAGCATGGGGACACATTCTCATTCCCATGGGAAGGACTGTTCCTTTACGCTTTCCCCCCAATCCCTCTACTACCCAGAGTTCTCAGTACACTCCAACAGAACAGCTGCACAATGATTCTGGTGGCACCGGCCTGGCTGTTACAAATTTGGTACTCTGATCTTCTTCACCCATTGGAGATTCCTTACATCAGGTTGTCCACCACCCACCCTGACCTACTCTTCAGGCACTGTAGGTCAGTACTACTCTACATCCCAGCATTCCAGAACTTGGCGGTCTGGCTCCTGCAGCCCTAGAATTTGGAAGCATTCTGCTACCTCCAAAATGCAGAAGAAGCTTGGCTAGGGCAAGCGCACCATCTGCATTGTCCTGCTACAGAAGCAAGTGGAAACTCTTTACCTTGTGGTGTGCAACTCAACACCTGGATCCGTTGCACATTCATGCTGCAGAAGTATTGCCATACCTCCTGTCTTTAGCAAATGCTGGGTTGGCACACTATCAAAATGCATTTAGCAGCCATTGCACGCTACGTGCGCACCTCAGGTCAGCCTTCCGTTTGGTCACACAGATTAGTTAAGGAATTCCTCAAGGGACTGTTTTGCGTGGTTATCTCCTGCTCGAGCCCCTGCTCCAGCTTGGGACCGGAATGTGGTCCTCTTGAAGTTGATGGGCCCTCCTTTCGAGCCTCTACACAGAGCCTCCTTGAAGTTACGCTCCTGGAAGACTGCATTCCTAGTTGTTGTTATGTCAGCCATACGGGTGGCTGTACTGCAGGCTCTCACCTGCAAGCCTCCTTACTTGAATGTTCACCACTCTAAGGTGGTTCTACATACGAACCCTTCCTTCATGCTGAAGGTTCCTTCTGTATTCCATCTTAATTAACTTTCGATCCTGCCTGTGATCTCTGGCTTTCCTTCGTCTCCAGGGGAGCGATGCTTACATTCTCTAGTTGTCGTGGGAGTTCTTTGTTGTTTAGGGAGTTCTGAAAGTCATCACAAATGTGTGTTGCCTTTGGGCTTGCCAGCAAGGGCAACGCCCTTTTGAAGACTTACATTGCGAGATGGTGTCAGTGTGCATTTATCAATGTTATCTTCTGGCCAACAGGGCCCCTTTCAGGAAGACCAAGAGCACACTCAATAAGAGTTGTGGCTTTGACTACGGCATTCCTGTCTGGTGTCTCCTAGCTTGATATCTGCAGGGCAGCCATGCAGAGGTCTCCATGCCTTCACAAGGTTCTACTGCATCGATAGGGATTCCAGGGAGGAGTCCTGAGTCGGCCAGGCAGCTTTGCAACCTATTTGCATGAGGTGGGTGTTCCAGAGGTGAGTTGGTAACTTCTGTTGAGCTGTGCCTCTGCCCATATTGGTTGTGTATATGTACTGCTGTATAATCTTATTCAAGAGCATGTGAATCCATTAAAGATTGAGTGCTAGAGAAGGAATACGTTACTTAGCTGTAACTCCTGTTCGCCAGCATTGGTATCTTTCATGGATTCACATGTACCCCTACCTGGCTCTTCTTGGCTCGTACTGTCACATTACTTGCACTGCCAAATCTGAAGATGGAAACCAGGGGAGGAGCTAAGGGGACATGTCTAAATGGCCGTTGGCTGTATGACCCAAAATGACTCTAATGGAGCACTGAAGTGACAAGCCGTTTAGAAATGTAAAGGTGAACTGCTTTAATGTTAGAGGATTCCCAGCCTGATGGCAGGGAATATTCTATTGCATGTGAATCCATGTAATATACCGATGCTGGAGAGCGGGAGATACAGGTAAGTAACTCATTCCTTGTATAAAAGGAAAATTCAATAAGTAAATCAATGAGTCAATCGGGTGCTGAAGAATCAGTTGGTAACAAACCACCCCATGTCGCCTTACTGTTCTTTTAGCTTTATAGTTATTGATTTGCAAAGGAGCAGACGTGTCCAATAACACACCACCTTCTTGGGCTAAGGCAACCCTGTGAGTAGTCTTGCAAGGATGACAGTTTTAGTTGGTTAACATATAGAACTACAAATGTCCTTTCTGGTATTTATTGAACATCTGCAAAAGTTACTTCCTTTATAGAGCAAAACGGTGTGATGTGGCCATGATTTTACAACAGTTTAAAAAGAACCGGCCATAAATTATAACTTTAATAAATATTGCAAAGTTGGGATTAAAAGTGTTGTCGTCGGCTGTGTTTAGGCTTGCAAGATTGCTTGTTTTTTCATTTTTATTTTTTTAATGTTTACAAATCTTGTCTCGCGGATAGGTTTTTTTTCTGCTAAACCTTGAGCAACCTTGTTTAGCTTTGTGCACTGGGCATGAACCCAATTGTCAAGTGTAGCCCTGTTATGCCTGATGTTGTCCCAATACATTGTGATTTGTGAGATGCTGTGTGCATGGTGTGAGGGTTTCCGTGAAGCTTGGTGTGCAGATAGTCACAACCCACTCACAGAAGGAGCTTGATTTGTCAAGCTGCAAGCAAGTCTATTAATTGTGTACTTCTAATGGATTCTTTACTCCCATGGATTTCTCATCTATGGTATTCTATCTCCAGTGAAGCTGAACTTTGGAAACCTTTCCACCAGCAGAGGACACAGGCTGGCTCTGTCAGCTCTGCCCGACGTGTCTACCTGCCCCGTGGAAGCTTCAGGAACCCTGATCCTCAGAGTTTTGCGACAATGCCTAACTTGTGAAAGCCTCAGACTTAAAGCCCTGCACAGACTGGGCTTGACAAGTGTCATTTTCTGATTTGCCCAAAAGTCCCGTCTATACTGTTTGGGCAAGGAGGACGACCCCCAAAGCTGTGGATCATATCAGTTGATGCATCTGAAGGCTCTTTGGGGATGGGCGGAGAACGTTTTTCCACAAAGAAAAAGAGGACAAGAGATCTCATTTGAGGTTGCAGGGCATGGAGCGATTTCAAAAGACTGGCCCCCGCGCTGAAAAGGAGAATCACCACCGCAAGAGGTCAAGTTCACCAAGCAGTTCCTATCAGCACCACTCTTCTTCTACACAGAAGAGGAGTCACCACTCCGGAGACTCCCAGTAAGCGCTCTGCTTGTACCATTCCTCACTCAATCCTATGCCCTAGAGCAAGGGGATGCTTTCAGGTTGAAGATGTTGGACATCTTCGGCAAGACCTTAATGGTATCATCAGTACCTACCGCACTTGGACAAGTCGGCAGGGATCCTGTGAAGGACTGCAACCTTACGCCTAAAGGCGCTGCCTCAGCTCCTCTTGGCAAGGGCCTGGACCTGAACCAACACACTCAGTCCTTGGGCATTAAGTGAAGGGTGCCAGCCCCCTCTACACCAACAGTCCCTGAGCTCCTCTAAAGTATGGCCAGCTCACCTTTGGGATGTTTATTTTGAAGATGGGGGAGATCGCTGATGAAGGATGGTGACCCTGTCCCTCAAGAGGTGAGGGACTTCCCAGAGGAGTTCTATGGGGAGTGGGAAGGACTATTGGAGCCAGTTTCTGAATTGCAGAAGGCGAGTGGTCTGTATAAGTTCCTGGAGTCAGACATTTTACTGGTGTCATCTCTGCAGACATCTCAGGCCTCATTCCCACAGTCAATAGCCAAAGTGGTGGTGACACTGGGATTGTCAGTCCCTTCCAGGTCGAAAGTTGAGTAGGAGCTTGGGGATATCCTGAATGAAGGTATCGAGAATGAGACCTTACTGCCCTTTAATCCCAGCAGTTAGTGTTCCAGTAATAGTAAGATTGGGAAAAGCCTACCTCCTCCGCAGCTGACTGAGACTTGGCAAAGTAACACCTCCCGCGCTTCAGTCCTGGGCTTTCTTTCAACACATGGCTCCCCTGAGAGCTTGGTGGTACAGGCTGTTACTGACCAAAAAAATGGGCCACTTTTTTTCTCTCCCTCAGGCCAGAGAGAACAAGCGGTTGGATGCAGGGAGCAAGAAATGCCTCCTGTGCCCTGGTTACATTTTCTTTTATCCTCTGGTCAGTAGTCTCTGGGGCGGCTGAACACCTCAAAACAAAAGAGGTGATGGCTGGAAGGTTTAGAATTAATCTTAACCACTGGCATTGCCCTGGGCAAACCCTCCAGACCATAGGAACTCATTATAAAAGGGGAAAGATAATATGCAAATCAAAAAATTTGTCATGTGCACCCCTATATGATATGATAGGTTATTTATAACGCGCCTAATACCCAGAGGTTTCTAAGCCTGGACCCAGGGATCGAACCTGTGTTGCTCCGTGTTGTCTTGTTTCCAAGTCGAGCACGCTGCCACTGAGCTATCCTCCTGGGACTAAAGAACAAACACGGCAAAAAGGGCCTGTTCTATGGGATGGTGCCCACTCTAGAGTCCGCAGCCACATTTGAGCTCACTGTACCTTTCACAGATGGGAAATGTCCATTTGCATATCTTTATTTGTCCTGGAGAGAACCTATCCAATTCTCAAAACAAGTTAGCAGTATTCGCTCTTGCTCCTGGAAAGAAAAAGGTACATCAGCATGGTAACCTGTTTGTGAATCAGGCCGAAATTATTTTTACTGTGCATCTTTTTAAGAAATGATTCCAACATTTTCTCATTTTTACTTGAATGGTTTTGTAGTCCTCGAGTGTACTAAAAAAATGTCATTAACATTACTGTACTTAATGGAAAAAGGGCCATTGTTTCAATCTCTTGTTTAACAGAAGGGAAACCCTCTATATTAGAACCTCGGGTAAGGATACTTTTTAACAAAAAGTTGTCCTAATAGTCTTATTAGTATGCACAAAGAAGCGCATTCATATACAGATTGGGCCTCATTACGAGTCCGGCTCCACCCTGTGCCCCCTCCCGCTTCCACTCATTGCAACTTCTTGCTCCTTTCCATTGGAACCGCCTACCCCTCCCCGTCCGCTCTAGCAACTCCTACCCTTCATTCAGCACTGCTCTTAAATCCTATCTCTTCCACTCACCCCCCTAACTTCTTTTCCTTGCTCCTTCTTGACTGTATCTACCTCTACTTACACCTCCTACCCCTTCTCTCACTATTGTTCCTTTCCATTAGCACTTAACCTCCTCAACTTTGTAAATTGTTCATTGTACTGTTTTCTGGTTTGATTCAATTGTCATGTATTGCTTGTTGTGATTGTTCCTCTTGTAAAGCACATTGGATTAAAGCGCTATATAAATTAACATAAATACAAAAATACAAATAGACTATACACATGAATTGTACAGTACAGTATGCAGGGGGATTCTCTATATCATAAAAAGTAATGTAATGTGTAGTCCACCTCAGAATGTTCATGTAGTAGCACTTGGTAGAGTCAGCACATGAATGCTATATCCTTGCTGAAAGGGTGAAATGTTACCAAAGGATGCCCAGAGTATGAGGCTAGTTCATTCAAGTTGATACATATAGGTAAATATGGGGCATGCCTGAAATTGCTCATTGTGGGAACCCTATATGTGGTTGTGTCTAGTAATGTAATCTACACAAAACCGGAGGCTTGCTGCCTGAGAGAGTTATACATAAAATGCTAACCCTGTCTACTGCAAGGAGTGATTGGTATATATTTATGCAAAGGTTGGCATTAGTTCATTCAAGCCTAAGGATCCACCACGCTTCCTTATGCAATATTGCATTGGTTGCATTTGTGTTGGTATTCACTGGGTTCACCACCCACCACAGAATGTCATTGGGCCCATGTTGAAACTCCATATAGTGTGAGACCAGTGGTGCGATGTGTACTCTGCATCTGATTTTGGAGCGATGCTCCCCAATCCTTTTATTCACTGGCCGTGCTGTTTGGCCCACATAACGTAATCCACACGGGCGCTGAATCACATACATTGCTTTGCTGGTGTTACAGTTTGTAAAGTGTCTCAATGACCAGTCTTTCTGTGCTATTTTGAAAGTTTTCATTTTGTAGTGAAGCTGCACATGTGGAGTTGCCACAGGGATGATGTCCTATTATCTCTCTCAAATTCCACAGAGAGCTCCTCGTTTCCATTTTCTTTCTTCTGTGTGGTGTCAAGTATTCTTTCAAGTTCTTGGCCCTTTTTAGTGTCATACGTGGCCGAGGTTCTCCTGGTATGCTTGTTTGTACGATAGGCCAATTCAGCAACATGATGTTGATAATCAGCCATTTGTGAGCAATTTCTGCGGATAAGTAAAGATTGTCCGTAATGCAAATTTTCCTTCAAGTTTCTGCAGTGATGTCTCTCAAAATGTAATGGCATGTTCCTATAGGTACTTTTTTTGTATAAAGTGCAGTTTAGTTTCCAATCACTGTCTTTTAACAATTTCTTTGGCTAGCCTCTTGATCTTAGTCTTTTCTCCAATTCATCAACATGATGTTGATAATCAGCCATTTGTGAGCAATTTCTGCGTATAAATATATATTGTCCATAAACCAAATTTTCCTTCAAGTTTCTGCAGTGATGGCTCTCAAAATGTAAAGGCATGTTCCTATCAGTATTTTTATTTCTATAAAGTGCAGTTTAGTTTCCCATCACTGTTGGCAATTGGCAAATCCAGGATGTGGATAGATCTGGAACTACTATCCATGGTGAACTGTGTTTCCGTTGTTCTACCATTTAGCCAGGCATGAAATTCCCTAAGTGTGTCCTGGTTACCCTGCCAAATGAAAATTACATCATCTATGCACTGCTTCCATTTCTTGATCCTATGGCTGAAAGGGTTCACACTAGCAAACACATAGGTTTCTTCATAAGTTGCCATGTACAAAATGGCTAGACTGGGGGTGAAGGCCACCCCAATTGCTGTACCACAAATTTGAAGATAAAATGTTCCATTCAGTAGAAGGAAGTTCTTGGAGCGAGCTATTGTCAATAGTTCCACAATAAAGTTGGCTGGTAGACAAGTCTGATTCATGTGATGTGTGAGGTGATCCCTGATGCATTGTTGTGCGGCTTCCTGAGGGATGCTCGTATACAGCACCTATATGTCCATTGTTACCAAGAGTTCCTCCACTGGATTAAAGGGGGTATCTTCAAAATATGTGATGGTATTCATAGTGTCTTTGGGGTCTGAGGTAATTTCGTGACTTGGACGCTTAAGGAAATGATCAATGAATTTACATAATGGCTCCTGAATCAAACCACAGCCAGATACCATTGGTCTTCCCGGAGGGCAATCTGGATCCTTGTGTATTTTAGGCAGTGCATAGAATGCAGGGGTTCTGCCCTGAGAATTGTTTGGATACTTGAATTAATTTTTAGTGATCCATCGATGTTCATAAGCATACTGGGCTACATCCTCAATATTCTGTGATATTTCCGCTGTGGGATCTTTTCCAAGTCTTCTGTAATTTTCTATCATTGATCAGATCACCTACCATCTGTTGGAATTGTTCCATAGATTGAATGACAATGCCCCCACCCTTGTCTGCTGGTTTGATGACAATTTCTGTGTTGTTGCTAAGGGATTTCAGAGCCGCGTTTTCTCTTGTCGATAAATTGGTTTTCATCTGGTGTTTTCTAGATTGCAGCATCGCTATTTCTTTTAGTACACATTTTTCAAAAGAGATAATCTTCTGGGGTATCTAATTTTCATTGGGGTTGAAGGTTTGATCTTACCCTTGGTCCTGTATCTGCTTCTGATTCCGGCATTATGGTTTCACTGAAGGATTTTAATCTGATTTTTTTAAAGAATCATTTCATTTCAGTTTCAAGAATAAACCAGTTAGTCGAATTTGAGGGTACAAAGGACCAGCCTGTCGACAAAACAGATTTCTCATCTGGCAAAAAACTTCTAACAGATAAATTGAAGAGTGGATTGCTCTGGTTCTCATTTATCTCTATTGAGTCCACCTGCAGGGCCAATAGGGTCTCCAATCGGGGTATCCAAATGGGTCTTGTTGGAAGGGAATCCAGAATTGATCCCTGGGGTTCCCTGTCCTAAAAAAGGCCTCCTCTGGTATCTCCCTGGGCCATAGGGGTAGTTATAGTCCATCTGGTCCTCAGGTGCCAAGACTGAACTGGACGTGTCCAAAAATGTTACCCATCTCTCTGTTTGAACCTTCCTGGTAGTGTTTGTGTTCTTTCTTTTTCATTGTTCTCCTGGTATTCTGGTGTCCGGTATGGGTGCAATATTTCCATTTTAAAATCTTTAATATCTCTTGCGAGTTTTTTTCCTTTTCTCAAGAGTGCCTATTTTAAATTGATCTAGTTGTGAGTTGATCTCAATCAATGTATCTCTGGCATTGGCCAGTGTTGTGTTCCCCAGGAATGTTTCTTCCTCTGGTGTTACTTGATCTTGAATTTTAGTATGAATTTGTTGGGCTATAGTAATGGTTGAAACCATTAGGTCCCGGCTGCTTTTAGTTGCTATATGACTGAAACCAGTCATATATTCTTTATCGTCAAGGAACAGCACGGGTGCATTCCTTACGATGAATCCTAGCGGGATAATATTTGCTCTCAGATTCTCTTGTAAGAAGTGACCGTGTAGTTCTGTTCGAAAACACTTTAAAAAAAGGTTTCAAAAGGTCTTCCCCTGTCGAGGTCCTAGCTGTGCTCTGGCTTGTACTGGCAGTGTTGAATATCGAGGGGCCTCGGATAATCTTGTTTGTTTGCTCCCCTGAAAAGGTAATGTAGGGCGTTTCTCTCAGTGATGGATTAGACAATTCACATTGTGTGGATTTTGGAATTTATAAAGCCTCATCATCGATGTTGATCCTGGACAATAACACTGAGCAGTTTATATTTTGTCCATTTTGGGCTTCATTCACAAAGAATGTACTGGTACTGATTAGCACTCCTGGAGAGAACCTATCCAATTCACAAAAGAATTACCAGTATTAGCTCTTACTCACTCCTGGAAAGAAAAGGGTACATCAGCATGGTAATCTGTTTGTGAGTCAGCCCCAAAGTATTTTTACTGTGCATGTTTTTAAGAAATGATTCCAACATGATCTAATTTGAACTTAAATGCTTCTGTAGTCCTCGAGTGTACTAAAAAAAAGTGTCATTAACGTTTTTGTACTTCATGGAAAAGCTGGCATTGCTGAAATCTCACGCTGCAGTTAGATTTGCTGTGCACAATATATTCTACAGGTGTCTTGGTCTCCACAACTAAGTCCTCCTTCTCTGGGGATGTCTTATACCCAGGAGCTCCTTTTTGCTCCTGCCTTTTTACTCTAACAGGGTGGCTGACATACAGGTAGCTGTCAGTAACAGATTGTTTATTCTAATAAAACCAAACGCAAAGGTGTAGCAAGTAATTACTTTGTCAGAAACCATAAGGAAAGTCTCTTATAGCAGTTTCCGCAATAGGGTTGATTCACCACGGATTGTGCATCGATAAATAACGATGGTTTGTTTTCGGGTTGCGGGTTTGTAGGGTTCCTGGACCCTGGTTGATAAAGTAATTTGGAAGGCCTTTCTGCAGCTGGAACGCTCCAAGCATGGATCAGTCATTAGGTTTCCTCTAGCAGGTCAACTGACCCACTCTGTCAGACTCTTAGGCGTTCTTGGTTAGTTGATCACTTCCCTGATGTAGGGCCTTGGCCCTCAAAACACTCACTCTCTGACTCTTCCTAGCATAAACTATCTTGCCTCCAGTGATATTGCACTGTCTTGCACTCCCTTTGAAAATCTGCTCTAGACCATCCTGATCCGTTGAAACGTCCCTGTTTTCTCTTGCTAGACTGGGAAACTGTTCTCCCCCCACCACCTCGGATATAATGTTCCCATAATGCAAAGGAGTGTCTTTAAGGTTAGGTCCAGCCCCCTCACCCTGTGTTGCTCCATACCGGGGCGAAAGGTGGTATTAGGGCTTTTGTGACTCTTTTGCAGAGGACATTGTCCCAACTTTTTATATCGATCCATGCCAAGGTTGGGACCCAATTTGACAATGGCTGCATTTCCCAGTGGCAATTGCTTGGGTTAGCAGGTTTGGGCCTTCTTGATGATGCTATAGCTAAATATACTAAATGAGCTCATAGAGTGGTGTATTCTCACCATTTGCGTACATGTACTTGCTGGAGATCTTTCATCACTTTGGAATATTGTGTGTAAAGAAACTAGAGGTTGCTTTGCAAAGCATATGTATATGATAGTGCTTAGGATTAACAGATTTGCATGGGTGAAATTATCCACCTGATCACCAAAGACCACAGTCACAGTTCTACATTGATGCCGGATTGCCAGCATCTCTTGGGTGGCGGACATCGACGGAGGACGGACAAGTGAAAAACTCAGCAGATTCATTTTTCAACTTTTATTTTTTCAAATGTATAAACAAAGCAATGATTTATAAAACACGTTTGGTGGCAGGTCCCTGGGATGAGATTTAGAGTCAGCGTGGGGATGTGGGAAGAAGCATTGTTCCAGCATGATAGGCAAATAAGAAAGTAACCCCCTTCTCCGTTGTCCCACTGCTTCCCCTCATAAAGATCATCATTTTGTGTGTTAGATGAGCCATAGCCTGATAAGTGTTCAGTTTAAGATAGTTGGGTCTAAAATCCCTTCCAGTACAATGTGAGAAACACCCATAGCCGGGGTGTGGACTGGATGACTGCGGTGTGTGAGAGTATTAGAAATACTCATGCAGAGGATTGATTCTGTACAACCTCCTCCCTGCATGTGCCTGGCACAGGCCTGATGAAGGGAAGCTTCTTTTTATGGGAAAATGCTGGGTGGGTGGAAATGCAACCAGGTACTTGTCTGGGACCACATCACTAGATTGCAGAAGGTGAAACGGGGGATGTGAGGTGTGGTGCAAAGGGTGAGCAGTGCAGCACAGTTGGTTGGGATGATGGGGGTCCGTATTTGGTGGGAGGTAAGATGAGCAGCAGAGGCGAGAGAGTCCGTTCTCCAAGGAAAACCCATTAAAGAAAGAATGGCAATAGTATGTGAAATGTAAGAAACGTCTCTTGGTCTGAGCTGGGCTCTGGCTTTTCTTGGAAGAGATGAGGAGCTCATTGTTGTCTTTGGAATGTCTTTATCGTCACCTTCTCACATGTCCTATTCCCAACACTTGTACGATGTGGCTCTCACTGTGGCTGGGCTGGGGATCTCGCAGGCAGGCAGGGGCTTAGCTAGGAATGTTGGCACCTCAGAGCTCGGTGTGGAGAAGCACCCTCGCCTTCTTCATGCTGGTGATCACTGAAAGAAAATTACAACATATGTTACAGGACCGCGTAAGCACATGGACAGCAGGGCCAATGAGTTTACTTTTTACTTTTATAGGTAACCATGTGCCGCATGATTTTTTCTTCTAGGGGTAACTAAATGCTACTCATGAATGATTATTTTTGTCAGCAATACCAACAAACCAGTCTAAGAAGACATTCCGTCCGAGGCTAAATATTGGGCAGTTGATACCCCCTACTTCATGCCTGAGGTCATTGCAAGTGGCTGATGTAATTTGAAGAATCTTTTTTTTTTAATTGAAAAATCTAGTTTTAACATACGTAAAAACTTTTGATTCAATTCCACAAACATAACTCAATAAGCTCTTACAAAACCAATAGCTCTTCGCGTCAGAAAAATAAAATAAGTAAACAAAAGCAAAGATAAAGACACATTGGCCAGTTTGTACATAGCATGCGAAGAGTCAATTCTATCCCAGTTCATTTCCCCCAAAACACAGAATTGAAACTTGAGATCACTGCTCAAAGTGGGCATTTCAGTGGTGCATCTAGGTAGTTCACAATTGCACCAACGTGTTTAACATTTGCACCAGATGAAATCTTAAGCCACCAAGCGAACATGTCATTGTCTAGCGGAGCAAATTGACTCAGGTGTACTGAACGCAAGGCAATAGTTTTCTCACACTCGATGACTAAGTGTTTCACCGATTCGACTGCCAAGGAACAAAAGCGGCATAGATTGTCTTTTTGCCAGTTTGTCCAGTTTGTCTTTTCTTTGCCAGAGAATTTCCTTATATTTCAAAATGTTCAGTCGAAACCTGAGGAATTGCTCACGGCAATAGTGAGACGGAGAATGCATTAAATAATGCGACTGGAAATTTAACTTTTTTTGACCAATGTCTGGCCAGTTTGTTGAGGATAGTTTTTCCCGTTTGTCAATGTTGATGATCCAAGCCCAGGATTCAAATTTCTTTTTTGCGTGTTGTGGTCTAGTGAAAAGATCAAACTCCGAGATTCCTGCGGCATCGACCCAGGCTTGTACTCTGAGACGCCACATGTCGAATAAGGTAACATTATTGTCAGAGTTGGTTTTGTTGAATATTCGATAGGTGGGCATTGGATTTTCAACAGACATTTTTCGCATTAATGTGATTCATTTCCAAATCACATGGCTATACAGGGAGTTCAGTGACAATTCATCTCGTAAGGATATCATTGAAACACATTGTGGTAGGTGGAGGACATAGCGCCAAAAAAGCCCTTCTAAAAAGTTCCAAATATGCTTTCTGATGTTCCAGCTGACCTCAGCTCCAGAAAATTTACCATAGCTTTTGTTTATTTTTGCAGCTTGGAAGGCAAGACTCATGGTTTTTAGTTTCAGATCTTTCACCCATTGGTGTTCACAGATGGAGTTGTTGAGCGCTGCACACCCAAGTATCTTATAGAGTCTACAGTATCAAGGAAATGACCACCTACAGCCCACCTGAACGCCTTAGCCTTTTTACCTGAGACAATGCCAATTGCCACAATTTTTGTTTTTTCTGTGTTAATTATGAGCTCCTTGATCGATAGGTACTCATATAGAGAGTTGAGCAACCGTTGAAGACAAATTTGAGTTCTATCAATTAACACTAGGTTGTCCGCGTAGGAAATACAACTTACTGGAACTTGGTTGATCTTTGGAGGAAAACAGTGGGCATGACCAAGATGATGCGGTAAATCCGCCAAAAATAATTTGAACAAGTCCGCGGCAAGGGGGCACCCCTGCTTTACACCCCTTGCCGTTAGAATAGAATCGGACAGTTCACCACTTTTATTTAGGCGTACCTGGATTGAGGTGTTCTTATGAAGAGCCATTATTGGATCAAGGATATTTGATGGACAATTCCACTTTCTTAATTTGTTCCAGAGCAGGTCTCTATTTATGCAATCGAAGGCCTGCTTCATGTCAATAAATGCTAGGTAGATGTTATGCCTGGCTTTCTGAGCTTCAAATTTCAGGATTGTGAGAATCAAAAGGTTGACGTCAACACCCACACCTTTTGTGAAGCCGGTTTGCTGTACGTCAGGAATACCAGCTAAATGCGCCCATTGAACAAGCTTCAAGCGCAGCTGAGAGCCAAAGATCTTCCCGATTGTGTCTAGGAGAGCAATCGGTCGGTAGTTATCTGGGCAATCCCAGCTACCTTTCTTATGGATGGGAACTATAATGGCTGATAACAATGACACAGGTAGACATTTTTGCAAGGCAATACTGGCAAATAATCGTTCAATAAAGATGGCCCAGACTGTTAGTCTCTTTGAGCATCACATTGCTAATCAGGTCAGGGTCAGCAGCACGAGAGTTCTTTAGACTCTTAATTGCTAGTTCAATTTCATCGAGCGGGGTGTCAACAGCCCAAGAACCATGACTTGCAACCGAGTAACACTAAGAAGGGTTAGTTGAACTGGCAAAAACATCAGAGAAATGTCTGGACCATCTATCACCCGAGATGGTCTTTTGAGGTGTAGTTAAACGGTCAATTGTGCCCATGTTTAATATCTAGTGAATTTCCTGAGTTTTCTTGGTGATTATAAGCTTCATCATCAACTCAGCACGATCTTGTTCGATGATAGCTTTGTGTGAGGTTACCCAATTCCTAAAGATGGCTCTTCTAACTCTCACAGCACCTGATACCATGCTCTTTGGTGAATTCTTTTTCATTAGGCGTAAGTCTTGACGCAGAGCTTTTTTTTCTCGTGCATGACTAGACTAAATGCATGATTATGTTGTGTGTGCTTTTGATCCTGAGCCTTGATGACAATCTGGTGGTCAATCAATAATGAAGGGTAATCATCACCATTCAATAAACCGGTAAATCTGTCAGTCATGCGGCTGATCTGCGGTGCATTTATGCGAAGACGATTACCCACTCTATTAGATTCAACTGGAAGATTGTATACTTGACCAGAACTAGAGGTGTCAAGTAAACAGCTAAGTTTAAAGAGCTTGTGGTCACTATTGGTCATGTTTTGGATTTGAAGGCTTAAAAGCTTCAACTCAAAGTTCCTTGAAACCCAAAAATAATCAATGATGCTGTGCTGGGACTCGCAGTGCCAGGTTGGCTGGGTAGGGATATCACCACTGACCGCACCATTTAACATAACGCAGTCACGCAATTTGATTGCATCGGTCCACATTTGCCCTCTGGCCACCACATCCCTTAATGGACGCCGCTTATAACAATTGTTTGACAGATCAATTTGAAACGAAGAACAGTTGAAGTCCCCACAACAAATGATTGTTAAGTTGTTGTATAACAATTTTGCATCATCTATTAAATTACATACATTATTAACAAAAACCTTTGCACTAATTGTTGCAGGGTTCCAATAGCTGTTGACAATAAGATGATGTTTTTTCGTCGCTAGATTGGAATTCAGAGTGTGCATGATGATTCCTTGGACATAAGGGTTAGGATTTGAGCAGATCGGAGTTGACCAATTTTGAGTGATGCCAGCCATTATTAGTAGCCCAGCGCTTGGTCTTCCTTGAGCATTTTTGACCGCAGGGTTTACTGACATAGTGAAATCATCCCTCCAAGGGGAGTGCAATAACCACATCTCCTGCAGGCAAATTGCAAAAACTTGATCTAGGGAGACCTCAAAGTTGTTGAACAAATGTTTAAATCCACGGGTGTTCCATGATAAAATAAAGTTTTGCCTTTCCGAGGGGATCAATCATGGCTAGGCCTGTGCAAAGAGTCTGTCAGGATTTTCTCGGCTTGCATTTGAGCTTTCAAGGCGACTCTGAGTTTGGGCAGTGCGCATAAGAGACCGTACATGCGACACATCGGAACTCTTCCTGGCCTTCTGCTTAAGGTCAGCAGAGTCAGGGGAACGAGTTACAATTGCTTTCGCAAGTTCCAAGGAAATGTCGAAGCCAAAGAACAGTAGGTCCTCAGCAGCTTTGAGAATCGTATTACGAACCCCTGCTGAATCAATGTGAAGCAGAACTGAATCACAGCATCGCTCCGTAGCGTATTCAACGATTTTGATATCATCAGAGGTTATCGAGCGGAGGGGTGGAATACACTTGAACAGCTTCAGCGCATTACCTCTGTTGAGATTCTGCTCTTTGTCGTCACTGTGGATGTTCTGGAGCCTTAATTTACAACTATGCCCAGCCTGTGAGGTTATCTTTGAATCATGAACTCGAGATTTAGAGTGCGTGAGTTGTTTATGTTGATTCAGAGTGAGTTTTGGATTTAGACTCGGGACAGTTGGACTTGTTGTCGGCGGCCTTCCGCTGTCTGCTCCAACATTTGGTAAGCACTTGACATGGCCATTAGATGGAACAGGACCATTATCACCTTTAGCTTGACTATTGGTATGTAAGGAGGCCGAGATTGAATTAACATCAGGCATCTGGGAACAGTCGTCATCATCAGAACAAGGATACGTAGATAGGTCACATAGCTCCGTTGATACAGACACCACGGACGCCACTGACGAACAATCGTCGGAACTGATTCGCCTTCTTTTTAAGAGTGGTTTCGAAGGCTGCACAGTGCCGTCTGGCAATTTAGAGCGGGCGCTTCTGCCAGCACCAGCGTTGCGTACAAAAAGCCCCGGTTTTGGGGGGGGTTGTCAGGTTCCTTATGAATTCTTTTGTGTTAGAGTGGCCAGAGGTGCTGGATTTATTTTTGTGGGACCTTGTAGCCGGACCACACTTTCGTTTCTTAGTAGGCACCATCAGTTTGACTGAAGGAACTGCAGTCATTGCTTTCGGTGATGTACCGACATTGCCTGATTTTGCAGGGCCAACAAAGATGCCGAATGAGGCACATTGCGAGGCTTGCCGGTCCAGTTGAGGCTGACCTTTTGGAGGCTTTTCGTGCCCAATGGTGAAAGCCAGTAATCTTAGAGTGGCCAGATTTTTATTAGCCTTGAGTAAAGACTGAGCCACAACACTATTTGAACGCGGTGGCAAGTCAGGCACGACTAGGTCAATACTTGCCGTTGGTCGAGGTTCTCCTGATGGCACACTCAGTACATCTCTTGGGCTGTGCGCCTCAGTGGTGTTCGTATTTGATGAATTCACAATAGGGGGTCTTTGAATGCCCAATTTGGCTAGATTTTCTTTATTCGATTTTTTTTTTTATTTATTTTTTTTGTGCTGGCACCAACATGAGGCATCTACTGAATAGGTTTGCTTCCTCATCCATTTGACTGCATCTAGCAAGCCAGAGGTCAGGCTGTCATTTTGACAGTGATGACGTGCTGCCAGATCGGCAAGCCGAAGTTGCCATTGCATCATCGATTCAGCTTCGGTCTGCATTTCTTGTTTCAGAAATTGGGTGATGTTCTCAAATTGGTCCATTTTAGTGGTTAGGGTCATCAAGATGGCAGCCTCGTCCCGGATAGATTCGTTCAATGATTCATAAAGTTTAACAAAAGGAATCATTGCTTGTGATGATGCTGCGAGAACGTTATGTATTTAAATGGTAGCAGCGACTGAGAGGCTTGATTTTGTAGAAGGAGTCATAGGACAGTCAACACTCGGGCTCGCTCGACGTGATGAATCTCTATGAGGAGTTTGCATATTTGAAAGGTTGACTGTCAGGAATCGATCGCACTTTTTTAAAAATAATTTCTGACTTCAGAAGATAGAGGAAAACTTGCCATTTTCCGAGTTTCCAAGGATTTCTCGGCGGGGCAGCAGGGGGACGCTTGCTGGGGCGTGGAAGCGAGTGAAGCAGCTAAAGAGAGTTTCACAATTGGTTGCGACGAAGGTCCTGCGGCAATTCTGACTGGGGATAGCAAAGGCAAGTTATAGGGTGCTGGCAGGTTCAAGACTTCTGAGTTAAGAGCATGAGTCTGCAGATTTCGCAGGTTCCATTAAGTCGCAAACAGCCCGAGGCTTATCCATAGTAATATGAGCAGCTTCGGGGGCCGAGTCGGTTAAACAGTTATTTGAGTTCACAGCAGCACGGCTCAATGCCAGTAAAGTCGAGGAAGACCCATTAAGGTCAACTGTTTCGGGCTGTGCGACGTCCTCAATACCCTGTGAGACACTCATAATCTCGGTGTCCATGATATCGAACGGAGAGAAGTAAATGTCGGGTGAATCCGCATTCACCGGTGAGTTTCTCGAGTCTCGTGGAATCAGGGTATGCTCCAGCATCGCCACTGTCACTGGGACAGGGACAAGAGTTGACAATGACAGCAGCGCAGGCGGGCGAACAACCACCGGGGCCTGGAAAGTGTCACTCGCGTCCGCTGAACAGTCGGCAGCATGCGAAGGGAGCGGGGCAGTATGGACCAAGGAGCCTGCCAATGCGGGCTGCGATTACGGCTGAGGCGCGGCTTCGGGCAGCTCAGACAGGGCTGACTCCATGGAAGTAGCAAGAGTATTCTGTGATGGAATGTCAGGCCGATTGTTTAACTTGCTTACCTTGCTGCCCAGCAAGCCGGACAAGCCTTTGAGCGGTGCAGCAGCCCATGAATTCAGCCTCCGTCGATGCTGAAGAGTCTTGTGGCGGGTCTGAGGTCCTGGGAGGGAGCAAGTCTTAGGGGAATCAGACATTCTGTCCACAAGCGCACAGGCGAACACGGGCGGATTGGGCAGACTGGACTCACTGCCATACTCCGCTCCGCGCAGGAAAGGTGCTTTTAAGCCCCAAGGCAGTAGCAGTAGAAACAGGACTGCGTGGTTGCAGCAGCTCCTCTCACAGAAAACACAGTGGACTGGGCAGACTGGACTCACTGCCGGACTCCAGGGGTGTTCCACAAGTTCAACCTGGGCATTAAGTCTACATCACTGCATAACACAAGATCTTGCCTCGCTGCCTTTGCAAAGTAGCAGCTGTCAGACTTCTTTCTCCCCGATCCATCTTCTCTGGTCCAACAATAACAGTGACTTGAGCGAGGCATCTCTGTGCAACTTCCATCCTGTCTTATACAGGGTGCCTCAATAAGTGCCTATATCACCAGCACTCTTCACACCCCTGAAGACCAATTTAAATCATACCCTCTATGCCTGTGCTGACGAAACACAACTTGACCAGCATGCAAAACCATTCCCAGTGTAAAGAAATATGCCTATTCCCCAGTAGATCATGCATTTCCATGAACCTCCTCAAAATATTTACATCAAAAACATAACTAATCCCAACTGTGTCCCATTGGAGATCAGTCATTCACCTCCAGCGTCAAGCCTGTTCGGGTTGAGTTCATTCTCTACCTAAATGGTTGGAATGGTCAGCACCTATCGCTGTTTATTTCAACGCGTTCTGCCCTTTATTGCCCAAGGTATGTCTGGTAATAGTGGTAGCTGCCATCATCTCCTGCTGTCACTGCAGCATCTGCTGGCTTTCCAATGTCGTCTTCCTTGTAGCGATCCAGACCAAAAGCCTGATGCTTCATATTGCCCAGTTTGAAGACAATCCAATGTGTTTCCATCATCGGCTCGGTGACCATAAAAGCCCCTCCTGTGTTATCAACAAATGCAACCATAGGAAAGCCCCAAAATGCTGCCCCAACAAACAATAAAGCACTCCAACCAGCACATGCAGCGCATCTGTTGAGCCTCTACACGCTTCAAGGAAGGTAAACACTTCCCAGTTCAAACACCTTGGCTGTGCAAGTACCATGGACATCTGCACCAAGCCCAATTCTACAAACACCAAATAGTAACGCGCCTTTACTGAATGCCCTGACAACCCAATCCTTTAGCAAAGTAGAAGCGACTTGCAGCAATACATTTTGGAGAGCTGTGCTGCGCATGTTCTCTCATTTGTGGCAAATCTTTGGCAAAACATGCCAGGCTGTACTTAATGGGACATGAGCCTCCCATTCAGGATGGACCCCCACAGAAGGCAGCACAAACCAGGAAGCTGGTTTGGCACTGGGCTCACGTCGGCTTGATTAGGAAAGGTAGTACTGGAGCTAAATCAGAGAGAGTCTGAAAAATCAGGGGGTACAGCTGGGCACTACAACTGCTTTAAGGCCCTGCTAAGAATAAAGGGTTGGATTTGAAGTGCTGATTCCATCACTGTCAGCTGGGGACTCTCGCTACATCTTTTATAACCTATTTAAAGCGTTGTGTATTAATATATGCAATTGTAAATCAAGCCACATACAAATATTGTTGATGTCATAGTCTGCTGGCCCTGCTGCACATCAGAAATTGCATCTTGGACCCTCTTCAATTCGATCAAGAAACGTGAACTCTTGTAACATTTGGTGTCGGTCTGGGTTGCATGGATTTGAGTTTAGTGCCTAAGCAAGGATGTGGAAGTGGAGGGCTCTGTTCATCCTCGAAGTGGTTTTGTTTGGGCATTTAAAGATCGTCATGAATAAGCACCATATAAAGATATACCTTCCTAGTTCCTATCTTGTGACTTACATTCTGGGATGTCTTCAGATTCGTAGGCATACAGTCTGTTTCCATATCTGCCGGCGATGTCGGTGCGGACAGTCAGCGATGGATCTGTAATAGATTGAGGGCATGAGTGTTGTGACAAATCAAACAATTTGAAGAAGAGCATCCCTAATGTGTATTTAAAAGCCAATCCCCCTCCCCATCCCAAGCCTTGTGTAACTGGACTTCTATTGGCTTACATCCTCCCACAGACTCATCTTGGAAATATTTGGCAGTATAAGCTGAATGTGGAAACTTTTGCCCAAGCAGGGGGGCGCAGTGCTACTCCAGTGTAGAGGTCCCTCGACGCAACTGCTCCCTGACACTGGATGTGATGTCAGGCAGCTGTTATATACCTCACAGCGCGCCCCATGACCTCAGCACTTGAAATGCACTTTGAGAATATCAAGCTGATTGTGCCGAAGGAGGACAATCAGGCAATTTGGACCCGTTGCTCAGGGTTGGCATGGCGGATAACTCCGAAGCACAGGATGGCAGGCCAGGCCGCCGCACGCAATCATGAAATGGGGTCATGATTGCGCAATAGAAGGAACTAGGGATGGCAATCTTTCTAGGAACCTGTTGGAGGGCGAGTATTATGCACTTATCAAGCACTTGAATCTCCTGTGAGACTAAGTAATGCACATTGTAAGTAGATGGAACCCAGGAATTACTCAGTGTTTGTTGGTACAATTAACCTATTTTTCGCCTGCACATTGCACCTTTGCTGCTTAGTGGAAAGCACGGTTTCACTCCATACACCATGCACACACATATAACACAAACATTATTGCACATCAACTCTGCATTAAGAATGGAGCTAATTTTAAGGACTATAATTTTAACTGTAGCCTCCCATCTAACTCTCTATCGCCTTAAACACAATCCTCCCTTAGGTCCTTGGTACACTCCATTTAGAAATGGGTGACTACCAGGGTCTTGGTCATCTTCACATAACTATATTGGCTGAAATGCACACACGCATAATAGCACCCCCCAATTTTCTGGACCCCGGTCCGTCCGAGGGTGTTCAACTAAAAGCGTGTTGGGACCACACTTATGGTGAAAAATACTATAACAAATGACTCAATTAATGACCGAGTCTCTTCCCCCCCATATGCTTCTCAGAATTCTAGCTCAATTTTTTTCTCTAATGGAAAAAATACTTTGCAACTCTATTATGTCCCCCTCTCACACCTTGGGGTTCAAACGTTGTGCTGACTGCCACACCATTTGTCTGTGGTGTTGGGAGAAGGCGCACAATGTGGTGAAAGTGTGGATTGTGCCAATCGATCACCGCAAGGGCCCTGTGAAGAAAGGACAGCCAAATTGGCGTTAGTTCAGTCTGCATCGCAGTCCCTTGTGAGTACCCCTTCCAAAGGCAGTTCTTCGGAAGGTATGTCTTCTGAAGCAACCAAGCAGAGCGTGAACGGAGGCCATTCTTCTGACAGCTAGTACAGGAGAAGGCGCAACAAACCTACAAAGCACTGTCACTCAAGGAGTGAATCTCATTCTTCCTCCTTGTCACCCTTAAGAAAAAAGAAAGTATGTCACATCAAACAGGATACCTCCTGGGACTCGTCACCCAAAAGAGAAAAGGGAAAGTTTCACTAAATCCTCCTCAGCTGAGCAGTGGGAGCAATTCTGACTCCAGATGTTGGAGATTTTTTCCACAGCCAGAGTACAAGCGACTACGGCTCTGACGTCGAAAGGCAGAGGCAGCATTACCTTGAAGTCCGATACCTGTAACCCTAAGAGCTTGAGTTGGGCATTGAGCGAAACTGCTCCCCAAGTGGAGTTGGTGACTGTCTGGGTCGATGGCTTCTGAACTTGGTGTTTCGCCTTCGAACCTTAGGGTTTGTCCCTCAAAGTCAATGGGGATTTCAACAGAGGAATTGAGGTATATTATAGAGTTGAAACAAGATTTTTTTTCTCCATTCAATGCAGTCCATATTTGATGATTGAGGGGATCCCATTCTGTATGGCATGAAATGGATGTGGAAGCTCCAATGTTGGATCCGGCAACCGAGCTGGGATGCGAGTGGTGTCAACACCTTACCCGGCCTTGCCATCATCAATCGTGCCATTATGGGCATTCCAGCACTGCCTTCTGGAGCCCTGTTGCCAGGGAGGCAGAGTGCCTCAGGTGGGATGCCCTGGCAAAAACGATTACCCAGTGTGATCTCCAGATATACTGGATCAAGGGTCCCTTAAAAGGACTGTTTTGCCCTTCCAAGTACAAAAGACAGTATTCAACACCATCTGTGGAAAAATACTTAAGAAAATATAAGTCGCCACTGTTGGGCCCAATCTTCTTGTCCAAGCACGACGGCATAGTGATGCAGGCAGCTACAGTCAGTTCAAAATCCTCAGTCTTTTCCTCCTTATACTTGACAGGAGGAGTACAAAATAGATGTCATGGTGAAGGTTTTTGCATCACACATACCTTGTCGGCCATTGAAAAATATTCCCATGTACTGATTCTCATTTATTTGAAGGGGAGGTGACCACGTCAATGACTTGATTTCTGATGGAAAAGAGGCAGCCTGTCAGGGTTTACAGGTAGGATTGGATGCACAATGATCGGCGTGGCAGGTTCTATGGGCATTAGTTATGTCACTAGGTGTTCCTGGTTGAGGACAAGAGGGTTTGCTCCGGATGTCTAGGCTAAATTGCTGGACATGCATTTTGATGGAGTCCACCTCTTTAGGACTAAGTCGAATGAGCCCCTTTAGAAGTTCCAGGCTTACAAAGCCACCTCAAAAGTGCTAGGTTTGGCAGTTAGGTAGCCTTCTGGACACCCTTCTTACACTTGTATTTAGAAGGGATGGAATTTTTGCTACTTCTCTTTGATTGTCCAAAGAGGGAAGAAGCCAGGCAGGAGTGGTCAAACAAGTCAAGAGGCATTACACCAGAGCTGGTCAAGGCAGATGTGGTAAGGGAGGCAATTCCATGACAGCGGCAGTACCGCCGTCCCCAACATCAAATTCAAATCCCTTTAAGAGACTCTCATTATACTCCAGGGGAAGGTTCAGGCAGTGTTCCAGAAAATGGTTTACCCTTAGTTCTGAAGAATGGGTCTGCCAAATGGTAGCCCAAAGCTACTGCCTTGCCTACATAAAATGTTTCCTGAACTGCCCTCTATCTGGTCCCTTTTGGCCGCAAGACCAGCTCCTCCTGCAGGATATCTGCTCCATGCTAGAGAAAGCAGCCATAGAGCTGGTAACTGCGGCAGAGAAGGGTCAAGGGTGGTATCCACAATACTTTCTTTCTGGTGCTGAAGGACAGAAGACTGTGCCCCATGATGTACCTGAGGCACTTTAACTCATTCCTCTGGAAGGACAAATTCAGGATGGTGACTTGAGTGAAGATCTTCCAGGCTCTATAGTCCCAGGCCTGGTTGTGTCCCTCTAATTTCAGGATGCTTACATTAATGTGTCCATACTCCCAAATCAAAAAAAGTACCTGAGGTTCATGATTGGCAGAACTCATTACCAATTTAGGATCCTGCCTTTCGGTCTATTTTCCACCCAGAGGCCTTCACCAAGATGTTGTCAGTGGTGGCAGTGAGTCTCAGAGGGTGAGTCCACATGTTTCCCTTTCTGGACGATTTGCTAATAACAGCCCTTTTTCTGGAACAGGCTCTGAACCATCTGAGCCAAACCTGCCAACTCCTACAATGCCTTGGCTTATCGCTCAGTTTCAAAATGTCAAAATGACCCCTTCACAAATGATCCAAAGAGTTGAGAACATCAGTTGGATGGTCAAGACATTCCAGAATGCTGAATATTTGCTGGCCTCAGACCAGGGGTTTTGATAGGTCTGTAAAAGACCCGGGGCTATGCTAATTTTGGGACTGCCGGGACTGGGGGCTAGCTAGCCTTTTTGGTTGTAAGCCCTGAGCTTCTATCCGGGGCTACAACTAAAAGACTATAGCCCCCTTAGCCCCCCGCCCCCCCAGCAACGCCTCTGCCTCAGACTTCCTTCGGCTGCTGGGCCTCATGGCTTCTTGCATGTTTTAGTGCCAGAGACTATTATATGAATAAGCTCCCTTCTTTGGCTTCTCAGATCCTGTTGGTGACAGTTCTCAGCAGTTTGATGAATCTCTTGGAGGTTACAACTTTGGTATCACAGAATCTTCTGTGGTGGGTTCGCCGAGACAATGTGATGACAGGAACTGCCTTTTTGGCAACTTTGGCCAGAGGTGACCGTGATGACAGATGGCTCCTTGAAGGGCTGGGGTGCTCATTTGAACGAGTTCCCAGAAAATGGACGTTTGGCCTCAGCAGTGTCCAGTTTACACAACTTTTTGGAGCTGCAGGAAATCATACTGGCATTTGTTTCATTTTCTCCCTTTTGTCCAGGTTAAGTGTGTCCTTATTCTGGTGGGCTGCACAGTGGTCATACAAAAAATTCCTCAAGAAGAGAACGGATGTGGGGGTCACTGCCCCTGTGCACTGAAGCAATGTGGCTCTGGACATTGGAGACCAATGTGTCACTCTCAGCAGCACATCTGGCTGGGACAGAGAATGTGGTGGCAGATGACCTGAGTAGGCAGGGTTCAGTCTCCCATAAGTGCTACATGTCTCTTCAGGTCCTTTTGGAGATTTTCAAACTTTGGGGAAACCTGCAGGTGGATTTGTTTACCCTCAGTGCCAACAGGAAGTTCAAATTCTTCTGCTCCAGGAATTTCCTCAGAGACTGGCTTTGTGAACGCATTTCAGGTGAATGAAAGGTTTCCCTTCTTGCCAGTTCCTGTCATCCCGCATGTCCTCAAAAGGTACGAGAACAGCATGATCATGGCTGCACCATATTGGCCATGGGGAACATGGAACCCGGACCTTCTGGATATGGCCCTATGTTCTACGTATGGGGGTCTTGTCCTTCACCCAGACCTCTGCAAGCTCAGTCTTCATGCGTGGTTGCTGAGATACCTAGGTACAGGTACTGGGACCACCCGGAAGATGTTTTGGAGGGCCTTCTCTCTACAGGTGGCCAGCGACAAAGGCTGTTTATAGTTACAGGTAGACAAAGTTCCTGGCTTGGTGCAAAGAGAAGGATTTAGATCCACTTTCATGTTTAACAGCATTGGTGCTTTCATTTTTGCTACATTTGGACAGGCAGGGCTTGTGAATATCCACTATTAAATGCTTTTTAGATTTTCAAATGAACACTACAGCAAGGCTCTTATGTTTCAAACCCAATGGTGCTCGATTTGGCAGAGTAGTCCTGCAAAATGTCTTGGTGTGACAAACTTTTCTTCAGCCTCACTCTCTCCGTCACCGTAAAAAAAAGTACTGCTATGGGAGTCTATCCAAGATGAGGAATTTGTTGGGGTGGGGGTGCACTCCATTAGAAGAACAAATGGTTTACCTATGGTAATGTTCTCTCTGGTGGATTCTCCTCCAAGAGATTTCTCATCGCCCTCCCATACTGTCTGACAGGTAGAGAGCGTGTTGCTCCCTTTCAAGTTCCCTCCCGCGGATGAGCACAAGGAAGAAAGAAGATTGAGGTTGCAGTGCATAATGCAAGGTATTAAGAGCCACCCCACATCACATCCTGTGTCGAGGAGCAGGTGAGTTGAGGAAATTCAATGTTGGAGTTGCACTGTACCCCCTATTGGGATCAATGTTTCTGTGACTCAGCTGATCCTGCCGAATATATTCAAGATGGGGAATCTGTGGGAGAAAAATGGATCAGAAAGAACATTACCCAGGGTAAGTAATTTTTTCAAAAGTGGCAGATATGGAGTCAAATGTTGAGGGATCTCCGGCATACAAAGATCAGACTGGACTCCAAAATTCCAATCAGCTGCATGATCACATTTCACAAAAATGTAATAGCCTTCCTTGATATTAACATTGTGTGTGTTTTGTAGAACCCCCTTCTAAACTTTAAACCGAATTATATGTAAACAAATACCCTGTAGGGGTTTCTTACAGTACTGGAGGCATTGATGCCAAGCCAGTGGCACATTGAACAGAAAATGTAATATTTTAACTCTATTTTTAATTACTGTACCAAAATAATAATATTTGCCAAAAATATCTGTAAAGGAAGGTATATTACAGCTTAAAATTCAAGACTTCAAAAAACATTAACTGACATGGGTTTTCCCCCCAGTGCCAAGGCCTTTTTTGGTGATTTCAGTATTTCACCATGCAAAGCCTTCTAACATTTTCTCCTTCATTAACCCCTTAAGTGCCAAGGACGAGCTATCTGACCCTCGGCACTGGGGAGGTAATCCCAAGGACGAGATACCGCGTCCTTGGCACTTAAAGGGTATGAACAAGTCTGCTACCAGTATTTATCCTTCCATTCATGTCCACGATGAACATAAAAAGTGCTGAATTTAAAGAGCCAGCGTATTTCAGTGCCTGTATACCAGGTTTGGTTATGGAGAATCACAACATATGCATTATTGGGTAACATAAGCAAATCGATACACCGTATTGAAGCTCTTCTGAAGTAGGGCTCTTATCTCCAACATGTAGCGAGCCAAGTTTCATCTTTTTTACAATACTGATATGTTATTCAATTCACATGCACTGATGTTTATATATTGAAACATTTCACTGTAACACATGATTTGCCAAATAAAGTTCTGGTAGCTGATTTTTCTGTTTAAAGAAAGTACGCAGAGACAAAGATAATATACTTTAAATAATGTCGAAAACTACTCATATGAGAAAACATGATGGTGACTATACCCAGCTGCCTGTCTTCTTTCCATCCACATTAGGCAGGTTACGCAGTGCTGAATATGCCACTATGAACACTATGATATCAGATTGTCTCGATTAGCTCTACATGGTGTATGGCATATGTTAGTGCATCTGCATTGTTCAGACCCATTGATGTCAAGGTTTGTGCTATATATGAAACTGAAATAAATGTTAGGGCTGGTTTGCAACAACTTGAAGTTTGATATATACTGCAACAGGTTTTTCTTACAATTTGTTGGTGATTCTTTTTATTTTGTACAACAATTCAAAATGCAAGTTTAAAAATAATGTTTGGCCACTGTGTGATTAGCTTAATCTCGGTGCGTTGTGTATAATATGGGATACTAGTTAAAAGGTGCTCTGGAATAAATGCCCGATTAACATCTATTAACAGACGTCTTGCTAGAGGAGACCCCCAGCATGTCCTTTTCCATCAATGTCTGCATCTTCTAGAGAAAAGAATTGAGGATAGCATCTTGCTGTTATCCAAGGACTCCCCTGGATGGCTTTCGGCAAACAAGTTTGTCAAAAAAGTATTTTTATGATGTAAACTATAAGAGTCACCTGGACATCATGTGACAAATTTACCCAAAAAACTAAAGTTCTTAAACTTTGATTCTGGCGTTGTCATGCTAGGTGAGAATTTGAAGGTCACTTAGATTTCATGCTAATTTACTTTGTTTCTCTACCGATACTGTCAATTGGAATGGCCGTTTTAGGCTAATTGTTATGGTGATTTTGTGAAAAATAGTGTTTGAGAATTTTCAAAATAAAAGAATTAATGTGAAATGAGGAACACAGCCAATTCTATACAACTCATAGAATCCAAATGAGGTCTCAAGAACTGAATCCTAGCCCTGATGATGCCTCATCTTTGTGTATGGGAAATCACAGCTGTTTGCATGTGTTAGTTATTGTTCATTACATGATGGAAAGCCTTTCTCCAACACCAGGAAGAAACTCACCGATGAACATAATCCTGGGGACGTACTGGCCATCAGGTGCTAAGTTGGCGTCAGCAATTGGATGCTACAGAAACAGAGATGAAAAGTGATCAGAAGGAGAGTTATGCCATGGGTTATAGCTGAACAGGCGCGTCAAGGGACGCATTTTCAAATATCCTTAAACTCTCTGCCCCATGAAGTCGACGCTCCCTGGCAGTCACAATGGAAATATGAGTTTGCTTTCCCTCCACGATGCATCACTAAAACATAATCAGGTCACCAGAAAGTGCCTGTTGCAAGTAGAAAGAACATTTTTCATACAGAATTGTGCATGCCCTTAACTTTTCACTGTCCAATACTTATTACAGTAACATTATAATACAACATAGTAGACAGACAGTAGTGTGCGCATGGAGATCATGAAAGGTGTTCACATCTTTGCATTGGTGGAAATGTAGGAGGTCCTTCTGTTCCAGTGGAGCTGTCAAAGCAAAGATATGGGCTTCAAGAAAGCTGTATGTGGATGAGAGCAAACAGAAGGAAGGAGGGTGCAATGATCTGCAGATTATAGCCAGGAAGGAGAGGTTGACATGACGAGGGGGGGGGCCTGGTAGGAAACATCTGGGATAGGGTGTGTAGCAGTCTATATGTTGTAGTCTAGTACCTATCAATACCCCACACTTGCAGTAAAATATGGAAACATATGTTCATACCCCACACCAAGGCTGAGGATGTGATCTTGCATCAAGATATTGAGAATATGCGACCATGAACCATACTAAGATGGGGGATCTGCTTCTAAATCCACACCCAGATGGCGGATCGCCTCCCTAAATATCACTAAATCTGCTCTCAAAGCTCACATCACGTTGGAGGATCATCCTGCCCATTCCACATTAAGAATCTGCAGTGTTTGCTACTCTAGTCGTGTGCAGGGGGTCCAAAAACACTATATAATAATAGCACTCCGGAAGAACTGAGCCCATGAAGCTGCATGAGCGGCACCAGGAAACTCATGGCTAGGGGTGTTTTTGTGCATGTTCACACACTGTAAAATGACAACACAGGGAAGAGAGAGAGGAGAAACAGGGAAGGTAGTGTGAAGGTGACCAGTGTGAGAGACAAGGCCAATAAGGAAGATCGGGGAAAAGGGAAAGCTCTGTCTGGCGGTAGTCGGAATGGCCCTTAAGAAAAATGGTTAGAGGGACTGTATTGCATGCTTTTTTCTAATGAAGTTAAATGTTGACTATGCTATTGATGTTACCTGCTTATATTTGAAGTGAGTGTTAAGGTTGAATTTGTAGTGGTTTGGAGCAAGTGTACGTTAATGGTATTTCTACGTATGTATTGCATATGAGCGTATGGCGTATGTGTCTGCTGTGTACATGGCATATGAGTGTATGGTGTATGAGTGGTACATGAGTGTTGGGTATATGGGCGTCTGGCATATGAGTGTGTGGGGTTTGAGTGTGGCTTTGAGAGTGTCGTGTAGGAGTGTATAAAGTACAACTTTGTTGTACGAGTGTATGGCATATGAGTTTATGGTGTATGGGGTATGTGCATATGTTGTGTGAGTATGTTGTGAGATTGTATGGCATAAGAAAACATTTGATGTGTGTGTAAGGCATAGAAGCACTTGTGGCATAAGAGAGTATTGTGTATGTGTCTGGCATGTGAGTGTGGCATCCAAGTAGCATACAAGTGTTTAATGTTAAGTCATAATAAATGCATATGTCCATTATGCCTCCTGTTTGTATGAAAACTCACATTAAAGTGAGGTTTTAGTTTGATGTGTATGTATGAGTTTTACATGGCATACATGGGCACAATTTACATCTCCAATACATGTGATATTTATCTGAAAGGGGACATCATTCGGGCCTGATATTTCGAGTTTTCCTACATATAGTAGTGTAGTGTACATGTACATCTCCCACAATTACGTGTGCCGTTCATATATAAGATGCACATTCATTCTGTGCATGCATGACAGATTGTCAAGTCTTAAAACTTCATGTTTCATGGAAGGGTCCGAACCACATTAGGAAATGTTATTTTCTGAAACTCCATAGAACATTCTTCTTAACCTGAACTATACTATGCGCCAGCGCAAAAGCATAATATACAATATTTAGAGACGCATGCATCCTGGAACTGAGAACCTCCAGTGCTATGACTCAAGAGGCCGGTTACTACCCGGACCTAGTGGATGATGGGCCCAGGGGTGAAATGGTGTGGATAATCTGGTCTGCCTTGGTTGTTGCTCCTTGGCAGGGGATAATCACATGTCAGCAGTGCAACACCACCTGTGGGAAACGGACCCCTCCCCGAGCCCCACCAGCCAAGGGCTTAATGGTCAGGTTCATAATTCCACTAAATCCACCCCTGCCTCAGCTTGATACCTATTTGTTCACCAAAATAGCAAGAGCCCCAACAGTGGTACCCCCCTTCCCAATGGCAGAGTCTGCATCATTTAATGGAGGAGGAGGGGGGGCTGTAGCTACAATCGTGAAAATTCAGCACGGTGCTTTTAAGGTAAACACTTTTCACGGTACTAGTAACAGTAGCATATGTCCAGAAACATCATTAATCGCATGCAAGGATGAAAGAGACATATTTCATAAGGCAACACGTCACTATGATAAATGCCTGAATCGCAAAGACGCGTTACATCAGGTTTCAGAGCCTCCTGTCCTTCCGAAAACAACGCACACGCTGAAGCTTTGTTGTACCCTGGAGCATGACAACTGCACTGGGGTTGTAAGCTTTTCATTCCACCACAGAGAGTTCCCAAGGGCAGAAATACCCTATTCCCGCAACAGAGAAACTCCTGATAAACACCCATCCTTACAAACCCAGCCTGTAATGAAGGAAGGAGAGCCCAACGTGTTCCCAGTTGCAGCAGTGGGCCACACTTCAGCTGGTGATCGTTCCCCAGGCAGGGACAGGGAGCACTGGAGTGAGTGAAAGGCATTCCAAAATGGTGGCTGGGACTCCTACTGTTGACCAAGTCCCTAAACTTCACTCTAACGGAGGTGTGACTATAAGCAAGAGCCAATCACAACCCTTACTCACTTCCCCTCAAAAGTGCATGCCCTCAGGGACATGCTCACCCAGAGGAGGAGGGCGCAAAGTACAAAAGCTGGAGGCAGCAGGAGGCTCTCATTTGGAGGGGGCTGGATGACTGTGAAAGAAGAGGGGGCTCCAGAGAGGAAGTAAGCTGGAGAGGGGGTCGCACTGGACAGCAAGACGATTTGTGGAGAGCTGAGGGGGTGAGTAGGTGGAGAGAAAGGAGCCATTGCAATCTTGAGGCAACAGTCAGGAAAAGAACATAGAGACAAAGCAGCTGGAGGCAACAATGGAGAAAATGAGGTGGTGATATGGAATGAGTTGCTTACAATATAAAGGAAGTGTTAGAAGGCGGATGTGGGAGTAATGGAGGTGAGAAGATCTGAACCCAGGAGGAGGTAATGAGGAGAAAGAGCTTCAAGGAGGATCTAGGAACAATGGAGAGATAGACCCGATGTTAGGTAAGAATGAGTGCAGTCCAACTGGTGTGGAACTACACAAGACTTATCTCTTGGTATTAGGTAACCCACCTTTTAATATAGGCCTGGACTACACAAGTTGATAGTGTGATTGAGCAGCCAGGCTCATCGTAAGAGGGGTAATGTGAGCTGTAGAGCTGTACAATGAAATCAGTAAATACAAGTATCCAATTAAACACTTACACAGTTATATAATACATTATTTATTTATACACAAGGATATTTAGAGCATTCTTTAAAAAGCAGCAATTGGCAGCAAGTGAAAAATAAAGCAGGCGAGTAATTAATTCATATGTTACACATGTTCCAGCACCCGGAGGTGACATCAGTTGAGGTCAGTATAGCATTTATATAGTATCACCTTTGCAGTATTGAGTTATTTAAGGAAGGAAAGGTTAGGGTTGGATCAGAACAGACTGGTCGGTTATAAGAACTGGTAGATTCTCCCAAAGGGATGCAGGTAGTCTATTATCCCAGCATTAGTGTTCAACATTTAAAACCTAGAAGGGAACAAGCACTGCCAACGCCAATAGGTTCAGAAGGAGGCCTTTAGGGAGCCAGGGAAGATTTTTCTTAAATAGTCAGTGTTCAAAAGAGAAATCACAGAAACTCAGGAGGAGTCACCTTTAGAACATGCAAGCTGTAAGGCTAGTGCAGGTAGGTTGAGGTCAACTTAGTGTAGGGTTAAATCGCACTCCCAAAGATAGGAAGCACCCCAAATGGCAAAAGGATAATGTACCCCAAGCCCCACAGTACCTTTGAAATGAAGAAGTTGTTCCAGCTGGATGCCATCTGGATGCAATGCAGCAGATCCTTGTTCCTGGTCCTTGGTCGTGCTGATGAAAGGGTGGATGTCTGGCAGGCTCCTGCGGCAGCACTCAAGTGAGAGAGGGACTCGGCAGCAATGGATTTCCGTCGATTCAGCACCAAAGAAGAACGAAAACCTCAGGTTAGGATTTCCTTAATCCCTCGGTCCTGGAATCTGGTGAGGGGACTCTGGATGTGGAGTTCTTGCTTCTGTAGTGTCCTATGGATGACACGTAGATCTGGCCGGATTCAGACTTTGGAAGTCAAAGCACTCACAGGTGGTCGAGGTACCCCGGTTATTGGGATTCTGCAGCCTTAGAAAGTCACAGCAAGTCGGGGGTTGCACCAGAATAGAGTTTGTCTCGAGGCAAGTTGGTCCCAACAGCCTAAGGGAGGAAGTCGTCTTTTAAAGGTCTTCCCTGTTGATTCGAAAATGGGGTCAGCACAGCTGCAGGGCTTCACTGGGCACTTCACGGTCCGGTAGGGTGCTGCTGGCATCTTCTCTCGTCTTCTGCTTTGGATGTTGTGCTCCAGTGGTTGACTCTACTCTTAGTCCCAAAAACATTGCTTTTTATGCAAATTCCCATTCATTCACAGCTCTAGGCCTTCAATCACACAGCATGGTGGCTGTCCTCCAGGACAGCCAGCCAGCCAGCCAATTGGAACTGGTTTCACTCAGGCACACTTAGAGACAAAGGACCGGGAAGTTTCTAGACTCTCCCTCACTTCCTGCCTTTCCAGACACACTGGAGCCTGGCTGGGCTTCAGCGCTGAAGCCCGTCAAAGGCAAAACACACAAAGCACTCACACCTGATGCAAACAACAGAGGAAAAGTCCAGAGGGAAACTAACTAATAAGAAATGGTGAAAAAAGAAGACAGAAGTCGTTTTGAGAAAATTATCGCCCTTGGGTGCAGCACTGCAGCTGAGGTATCAGCCTGCAGATACATGTCACTAGGTAGTAAAAAAGAATCCACTGCCACCAGCCATTCAAGTGAGTTAGTGTAACAAAATGTTACATGAGGAATGAGTTAAAGGAGTCACTATGTAACACCACAGCGCTCCACATAAGGTGGAGTGTGCTGGACCCATAAAGCAAAGGTAAGTAAGACAGGGGTCATTTTACTATTCTTGGGAACAGTAGTTCACCCGGGAAAATGTAGTTAAACATTAAGAGAAGTCCAAGGGACTTCTCATTGGCACTGCACAAAGGGTACTGTGTGTCACAATGCAAAAGCAGATGTCTATGGAGTTTACCAGACTCCATAAAACAGTCAGGAACATAGAAAATAATAGTCAGGAAAACACATGAGTGAGTGAGAAAAGGATCCCACTCACTCAGCAGTAACATTTTAAAAGCCCTGAGTCCAGCAAAAGAGCTGGGAGTCTCTAAGGTTAAAGGGAATCAGCCCAGAAATGAAAATTCTCCGCAACACCCGAGCAGGACATTAGATTAGAAATAGGACAGATCCAGGAGATACATGGGAAGGATTTGGGGATAAAGAGGATTCAAGAGGAAGAGGTAGAACCGTGGGGCTAGGAGGAAGTGAGGACAGCAGTGCCCATGAGTGATACAGAATCTGGGATACCAAGTGAAAAAGAGATATAAAGGAGATGGCCGGAAGAACCCAGATAAGATCAAGGAGAGAACATTGGAAAACGCCAGAGTCTAGCCAGCCAGGATACAAAGGTTTTGGCAGCCTTGTTGGCCCTATGTAGGAGGAAGTTAGGACTTGGAACGAGGCTGGACCAGGCTGGTTACAGTAACTTCAAAGTGGCGACGGAGGGGAGAGAGACCAGCGTGCGTGGAACCTCTTGTTATCACCCTAGAGATACCTGACCCTGGAAATCTCACATCTAAAATAATCTAAAGAGAGTTTTGAAGACATGTAAACCCGCAAGACCCAAGGCGAGGAGGTGAGGAAACCTCCAGTGGAGTGAGAGACTCGGCCACTGGCTCCAGAGACCCACGGTCCTAACTACCTGCCCCCAGCGGGGAGACATTTTATTGTAATAGAAAACCTTCTGATTGAAATTATTGTGTGGGAAGATTCTCAGTTGGCCCCTTCCTTTACATAGTGCCTAAATAAAGAGCATGAACTTAACTTCTGTGGTCTTGGTCTGCTTCTTGATTGTAGGTTTCTTACGTGATATTCCCCATTGCTCGGCTCTATTTTTCTATGTACCACAGATGCTGCTACAAGAACTTGCCCTCTTACTTTGTACTGCCTATATTATATCATGATGTCATCCCTATACCATCAGGCTTAAACCCTTGCAAGGATTTTAAGAGACCGGTGCCTACCAGGACTGTGTTTTGTCCCTGGGAGATGATCATGACACTGACTGCTACGGCTCTTGTCACTCCATAATCGAGACCATCCCAGAGTGTGTCTCTAAGGTGTTTGCTGCACTCCACAAAGTTAGCAGCAGGGGAAGCTGGTCTTGGCCCCCAGCGCTCCAGCACTTGTCTCTTTCACAGGGATGCTGCAACTTAGAACCCCTGAGCTCCATCCTGGAGCTGGAAGTTACAAAGAAGAAAAAGAAGTGCAAGGGGCCCCACTCAAGGCGTAAATCTTTTACTTTCCTCTTCTGTTTTGTCAAGGCAGCAACACTGAGATCTGCCACCAGGTTACTAACGGTTCAGAGGAGGAACTTGTCAACATTTGAGGGAGAAAAGATCTAGAAAGTACCAATCCCCTTCAGTAACTCCTTTCCAGCTTTCGTGGAGGTGTTCAGTCATTCCATGCAGCCCAGTAGAAAGCCACAGTCCTCCTTTCCAGCCCTCAACCAAGAGCCATAAGGTTAAGCACCACCCCCCCCCCCGGTTCAGTCTTTGGGCCTCCAGTGCCATTGGCACCACCCCCAAGCAATACTGGGTTTCGGCATCGGCACAAAGGCACCCATTACGGTCCTTCTGGTACCCAAAACATTCCCATCTTTGCAACTCAGACTTATGCCATTCCTGGTGACAATATTGATGCTGGTGCTGTAGACATTTCTTTTGTGAAGGTCATTGACAAAAGGCTTAAGCCTAGTTTGAGCAGATTTTCCATGAGGAATCCGACTCTACCCTTTTGAGAGTTTTGCAATACCTGGGGATAATGATTCGGTCTGGCATTCTTGGGCTGAGTCACACACTATTCTAGAGCCCTGACTCCATACAATTTAGTTATATTTTTACTTTGTATTTTATTGGTGTTTTGTAATGCGCTGCATTTATACAAGATACTCCAGAGGGAGTAAGGCAGATACAACGGGTTGATGCATAAAGATGACCAAGTGCTTGGGGCAAGGAGATGACTGCTTTTTGTGAACGAAAATAAGGAGACATTATATTGCTAATACATTTGTCTTCTTGTAGCAGACATAGCAATCTAATTCGCCTGGGAAAGACTTCTTGAATAGCAGCGTTGCTGACGTGTAGGTGGCTGTGTTCCATTTTCAGCTTGTTGTGTAATGTGTTCCACAGCTATAGACCTACTCCTGGCAGTTTTCTTTTTCCAAGCTTCTTTCTAGGGAAGGTGGCCTGGCATAATTATTTTGCGGAGCTGGAACAAAGATCTTCGCAGTTCTGTGCTTTGCCGGGTGGTTGGTGTTCATTTTGTTCCTGTAGCTGTTTTACTGCAGCCCTCTTGAGCGGCTTTTCTTTGAGAGGTAGGGGGAAACCAGTGATGATTGGCCAGTGAGGTCGGTCAGCCAATGGTTTCTTTAAAAGCGAGGTGATGACTTTCTTGAGTGCTCTTGGCTGTTGAAAAGCACAAATTACCCAACTCCATGAGGGGAGGACCTAAGGTGGCCGATGGTGACTGTCCAGTACGCAGAGCGCAGGAAGGTTTGATGTTTTTTTTGTGCCTTTTTCTCTATTGTCAAGGGGCTTAAGGCTTTGAAAGAGCTCATCAGACACCAGGTGAGTTGGATTTGGGTACCTCGCGCAAAGGAGGTGTGGGTGGAGTTTTGGATGTGCTTCACTTTATTTGCGAAGAAATGTTAACTGTGGGTAAGGTTCCATGATAGAGGGGGTTTGGCTTAGGGTGGTCCCCGCCTTGCAAAGGATGAACACTTCATTAGATCTGTTAGTTGCCAGTCAGATCTGAACGTAGGTAAACGTGTTTTTTAGCTTAAGTGTTTATAATGTCTAGCGTGCTGGATGCCATTGTTATCGGGATGCTGGGGTGGGCGATGGCATTCAGTGCGGAGGTGATTACACTTTTTGGGTTATTGAGCATGGATCCTTTGTATGAGGCATGGGCTGAGTGATTTGAGTTGAAGGTAAACAAGTTGACCAAGATGTGGCGGTGGACATTCTCCCATCGGAACTAGGCAGGCGTGGTGGCTCTCTTCCCTGTAGAGAATAGGGACTAATGGGCCAAGGAGTGGTCTCCCCTGGAAATCGTGGTGTTCCTGATGTTTACGGCTGCATATGTCTTTTAAGCTGGACTTTCCAGGCCATTATTGTTTCCCATCGGATGAGGTTTTGTGCTCTTGTAGTGTCATGGTTAAGGACACTGAGTGTCTAGGTGTAGCTGGCCAAGTGGTAACCAGGACTGATAAAAAAACAAAATTGGATTTTAAGCTGGAGGGTCTCATTTACTTCAGAGATGCCTCGTAGAAGCCTGCTATTGCCCTATCGGGAAAACCTTCTTCTGCACACCAAGTGGGCAGGAGAGTGATGGGGAAAGCACTGGGCTGTTCCCAAACACCCCATCTTTCTAACTACGCACAGCACTTGGTGGTCCAGCCATCCATTGTCCATACAAACCCTAATCTGATTTCTTATCTGCCTTCAGACAGGGAATCCAAATATATAGATTCCTACGTTCTATGTCTAAGGGTCGCGCACAAAAGGCTGCACCCTTGGATTGCAGCATAAAAGGCTGCATTCCATTGGTGCAACCTTTTGTGCGTGGCCCTCTCCCCTTCCTTGTCAGGGGGGGTCCCTACACCAAAATTCCAAGCCGCTATTCGGCACCCTCTGTCCCGCTCCCACCGCCTCCCCTACTTACTTGCTGCGGGTTCCGGCCTCCAGCTCCCTGCTCCATCTGCAGTCTTCAGAGCACGGTGCCGGAAGCCCACAGCACGGCACGCTTTTGTGCCCTGGTCTCCCGGCACAGCTCTCTGCAGACTGCAAGCGGAGTTTTGCTGGTGGGAGGTATTTGAGATACCTTCACTTGCCTAAAAGGAGTGGTGATCTGCACACTGTGACAGCAATGTTGTAACCTATTCCTGCTAAAATAAAGGTTCATGGAGTGATTGTGGCCGATATCCTATAGACAGTTTTGGAGGATGACTGGTGAATGCCTGGATCTCTACAATGCATATTTCCAAATACCCATCAATGCGATTGACAGACTGCATCTGCGATTCACCAAGGAGAGTTTCTCTAACAATTGGCTTCACGGCTATTTGGCCTACCAACCCCAAACGTCCTTGCAGTAGTGGCTGGACACCTAAGCAGGAAGATCCTTCATCCCTTCCTGCAGGGGTCAAGTCCTAAAAATTAAAGTGGGGGGTCTCATCAACAAACGCGATGGGATGTGACGTCGCCAGAAATGTGCATTTTAAGGCGAAACATGCACATTTCATTTAATTGGCTTTGTATAACCACCCAAATTGAACAGGACGAATGACATAAAATCAACACAAACACAAATCCAAGAGAGGATATTTTCGTCTAATTGCTTTTTTGAAAACGTTAAAAGGTGTCCATGTTTTAAACTCCAAGAACCAGTACAAATGTTTTCCCTGGGGCTTGCAGTACCAAAATGGGATATTTCCCCTTTAGTTGCTTGTTATTTTTCATCAGGTGATGTAGTGTAGTGGTGAAGTGTCCAGCCTACAAACCTGATGACTGCGGTTTGATCCCTGAGGGCGGCTTTAATTCATAAATTGTAAGAGAACAACCAATATTTCTCTTTTAGCTAGGGGGGGCTGAGTCCCCCCTCTGAATAAAGTGGGTGGACTCCGTCCCCCGTGTGTACCCTCGACTTGAGCCCTGCCTTTCTATGCCTGGACGATTGACTGCTAAAGGACCAAGAGATCAGAGTTGGTTACTCACCATGTCAAGAGAACGTGGCTAAACCTTTAGACGTCTAATCTGTGTCCCTGAATTAGGATTTGGATCCTCTGGGCAGTCATGGACACTCATACTGGCACTACATTTCCACTTCCTCTGGAGAAGTGTTTGTTACAGTCAGACTCTCACCTTCCAGCTTCGAAGTTCCCTCACCATCTTCCTGCTGCTAAATGTAGGAAAGCACCTGCAGTCCTTGCATCATTCACTGAGGTCTCAGCGATTCCAGTTCTGAGGAGACCTAAAGGATTGTTTAGCACTGTTGGTCCGTTTAAGTTCGGATGTGCTGTGGCTGGTCTCTCTTACGGATAGCCTCTTGGTCAGCCACAGCCAGAGTTGACACAGTGATAGACATCTCCCTCTTCAGTTGTGAAGCCTATCTGTCTGACCTATCATTCAATGTTCAAAAGAATGATAAAAGCAAAGCTCCAATCTTTTGGAAGTGAGGGCCATTAAGTTCACCCCCATTGCATTACTCTCGGCCATCTGGGGAAAGAGTGCGAAGATCATGATTAACAACAACACTGCAATGCATTATCTCAACAAAAGTGGTGTTGGTTCTCTGCCTTTGGCCAGGAAAGCCATGTTAATCTGGTTTTGGGGTTTGCAGGAAGGAATGAGGCTGGTCCTGTTGGTTTGTCCTCCCTAGAGACCATGTCTGAACTGTTTTTCCCATCCTGATGTTGTTTGCGCACACTCGTCCTAAGAAGAAGAACATTCTGATGTGTGTTTACAAAAAGCCCTAATCCAGGTAGGCATTTATCCCAATCCCGACCTAGTATTTAGTTTTAAAGGAAGTGTGACCCTGCACCCAACATGTGACGTGTCGTAACAGATTTCTGTTTCACTGTGGGTGTTACAAATAATTTAGTAACAGAATAGTGCTTCTAGTGTGATTTATTTTTTGGTTGCTGGTATTTTATAGGGCTTCTAGTTTGTTGGTGTTAGTTCCAGGGTGGTTTTTCTATCTAAGCTTTTTTCTTGTGTGTTCGGATCTTTCCATTTTATGTCCTTTGCACTCCTCTATCTACTAGCTCCAGCCTCTGATTTCGTTTCTCTTGTCCCAGTCACTGACTCTAAGGTCTAGTCAAAATTCTCCTTCGATCGGCTTTCATAGATTCCTCTATCCATTCTCACTTTGAACCTGTCTCAGTGTGATATCTGTCTTTTACCATGGGTGCCAGTAAGTAGGCACTGTGTCAGCCTCAAGTAAACACATTCGGTTGGATCTCTGTTTTCCCATAGAGAGTATGGGACTCTTGCAATATGATTTGATCAGTGTGCACGCGTCAATGTTGGTCTCAGCCATGCAGCAAACAAGCTGATCATTTTTGCATGGTGGTTTGTCTTGTGTGCTCCTTATTGCAAACGCTTCCATCTATTCTAGTAGCATCTACTGCTTTGTTAATCATTTGATCATTTATGTTATCCTGGTGGTCTTTCACTAGAGGGCCCTGTCTGTTCCATCCACGTTGGTTCTTATCCAGTCCAGAGTTATTGTCCAGTCTTGTTATACCGTCCTGCCCACTCTCTTATTGTTCTGCCAGTATGGACTTGAATCTGGTATAGGATAATCTACTACTGCTCCAGGATTTCAATGGTTTCACTCTGCATAGAAGCCACCGTTTTACATGTGGGTCTTGATATCTGCAGAGAGGTCTGATAACTAACAGACGCAGTTCTGTAAACTAAGGAGCGTCTTATCCGGCACCATTAATGCTGGACTTTCGATGTGCAGCCCAGACAGAAGCTAGATCAATATGCTCCTCCATAGCCAATTTTCTGTCTTGGGCCACATATTGTCTACCAGTAAATAAAAACTTCAAATGTTCCTACCGCCGGTTTGTTACAATCCATGCCTTAAATGGGTGACCATTCACCCCTGGAATATGGGATGATCTGTATGTCAAGCTTGTGAGAATCCCTGTCTGACATCAGTGAGCATTATGTTTGCCTGTAATCTGTGCATAACCATTTGTGGAATTATTGACAACCGACACTTAAAATATATGAAATTCCAAAACATGTGATGACCTTTGGCACCTGGAATCTTTGACAACCATCCTTAAAATCTATATCTGAAATGTGTGACAATCCATATCCACAATATGTGATGAGCTTTACTTGGGTTCTATGATGTTCCTGACCTGGAATGTATACATCTTCCTGATGGGAATCTACTGATTCGTTTCTGGAGTGTATTACCAGGCCCACCTACGGTCTGTTACTTATCACACCTGCTCAGTGTCAATCCATACCCCAAATCTTTGATGAGGTGTACCTGGAATGTGTTTGTCTATGTTTTGGAATCCGTGGCCATCGCCTTTTGTGGTTTGTGGCATCCATACCTAGGAACTGTAACAATGTATACCTGCAATCTATGATAATCCAGAAAAGGGATCTTGGATAATCCATATGATGAAACTGTTATGTTCCAAGGGAGAAATCTGTGATCATCCTTACGTGGAATCTATCATAATCCATGAATAAAGTATGTGATGCTCCATGTTAGGAATATATCATAATTCATACCCAGAGTCGGTGATGTTCCATACTTGGAACCTGACTTTCCAGATCAGCATTGTGCGTTAATAAATATCTGAAATATACTTCTGCATGCTTTTGGAATCTGTACCAGACATCTGTTAATCTACACACCTTCAACATGTGAATATCCATCATTTGCGGGTGGGAGGCCTACCAATGAGCGCACACAGCCAGCCCTCCCCCTGGGGATGACAGTGGCACCAGGGAGGGCCACAATTCCTGTCCCTTCCCCTGGTGCCAGCATGCTTGGATGCAGATCCTTGTCTCCAGCCTTGCCTGTAAGTACAACTGCTCACCAATGTTTTCTATCAGTAGCAGGTACCGCCAAGTCGAAGGATGAGAGCAGGGATGAAAAAATTAGAACACTAGCTTGCCTGATGTACCAACAAAATGAAACAGCAAAGACAACCACAGCGTCGCAGAGAGCCAATCGCAGCAGAAGCCTGAGAGAGAGACAGGCTGCAGCTGGGCACACTACAATGCAGAAACCTACCACATGAGACCGGCACATTTTGCTGGCCAGTCGCATCTGAAAGCAGAAGTCCCCTAGACCACCAAGGACTTATTTTATTGAGCATTTGTAGGGCGCTTTATACAAAAGAATTGTGTTTCAAAGCGCTACATGGTTAAAGGGGAAATAATAACAATGGCAAAACAGTAATATACAGCTTGTGGCATTCGGACATGCACGTGCATTGAGGAGAAATGCAGGGGATGGGAATGGAAGGAGGAGAAGAGCAGTGGACAAGTGCTGGAGGAGGGGCCGGGAGGGAAGTGCTAAGGAGAGCCAAGGTGGAGAACCTCGGTCTAAGTGCTAGTACAGGCGACTCTCAAGGGTAGGATGTGGATCCACCAAGCAGGGGCCCATCAGGCACTGCAGTGGGGGTTGTGGGGAAGAGGTGCTGGTATTAACTGGGAGGAAGGGCCTGGGATCCCGTGAGATTCATGAGGATCAGGCCACCGGTCACAGTGACAGTGGGGTGATTAGCAGGGAAGGAAAGAGTTAGACAAGAGCAGAGTTTTGGGCAGTTTATGGAACTTAAGGAGGTCTGGTTCAAGTCTGAGAGGGGCAGGTAGGCTGTTCCAAAGGGAGGCACCAGCAGGGGAGAGAGGTCTGCCCCCCCACTCTCTACTTGGAGAAGCGTTTGACAGTCAGGGAGTTGGAATTAGAGGAGCGTAGGGCTCTAGCAGGGGAGTATTTAGGGAGGGAAAGTTGGAAATAGTGTGGTCCCAGGAGGCCTTGTGGATAATGCAGAAGCCACCGGGAGTCAGTGGAGAGATTTTAGGGCTGGATAGGTATGGTCCGTGGGCTTGAGGCCAAGGAGAAGTCTTGCAGCTCTATTCTGGATTAGCTGGACGCGGCAAAGGGAGGAAAGAGGGAGATTGAGAAAGAGGCTGTTGCAGTAGTCCAGCCTGGAGATGACCAGCACTTTGGAGACATTGGGATTCTAAGGGCAAGGTGAGAAAAGGAATAATGCCTCTGAGGAGGTGATAAGATATGGCATTAATAACGTGCCTGTACACAAGTGTTTCTAGGCGTGACAAGACAAGAAGGGGGAAACAGAGGGAGGACAAAGCAACAATCTTATAGGCCTTGTGTCATTCAGATGGCGCAAGTGCGGGGAAGTGGTACGGGAGAAGTGCTGAGAGGAGAGGTAGAAGCGCATGTAACTGAGAAGTGCAGCCAGCGGGTGGCTAAGTGAAGGTAACTCAAGGAGCAGCCAACGGGTGGCTCATAAGTGCAGAGAGAAGGGACTGTAGGGTTGCAGATACAGACCACAAGTGCTGGGGGAGCCGGGAAGCAGTGCAGAGTGTAACTGGACATGCAGGAGCGTGGGACCAAGTTCAGAGGATAGCCAGCTGACCAGTGCGTGTGGCAGTCGGGAAGCTCGAGGTGGAGCTCGAAGTGGGACTTCTTGGTAAGGTTCATGATGTGAGGGGTGAAGGAGAGAGCGGAGTTGAAGATGGCCCCGAGGTTTTTAGCTTTACAAGATGTTGGGGGTAGAGGGTAGGAGGAAAAGAGAGCACAGGTGTCCCAATGAGGAGGATCTCCTTCTTACTGGCATTGGGACGGAGATCATTTGCTGCACCCCATGCATGAATGGCGCACAGACAATCAGAGAGGAGGTAAGAGGAAGAGGGATGTTTGATGGAAAGCTGTGTGACATCGGCATAACACTGAAAATGAGGAGAGAAGGTGGAGATTAGCTGAGCAAGTGGGGCGAGATAGATATTGAAGAGCCACAGTGATACGATAGAGCACCGGGGGACGCCACAGGTAGAGAGGGTGGTGGTGGAGGAGAAAGGGCCCAATTGCAGCTGGGAAGGGCAGTTAGTGAGGAAAGAGGTCAGCCAATCCAGTGCCCAGTCAGTGATGCTGAGGGTGTCACAGGATGGAATGGCTGACCGTGTCAAAGGCAGAGGAGAGATCAAGGAGAATGAGAACAGCAGGAGAGTTGGAGTCGAGATTTTCAAGCATGGTTTCACAGGGTGTGCAGGAGAGCAGTCTTGTGCCTCTGAGTCCCTGGAATCCAGATTGATGGTCATGAAGGCAACCAACAAGATCAGTGCGGAGGGTCAGTTGGGGGAGGACCAACTTCTCCAAGAGTTTACCCAGGAAGGGGGTAGTAGAGATAGTGCGATAGTTAGCTTGGCAGGAAGGGTCAGCAGATGGCTTTTTTAAGAGAGGGTGCTCAAAAGAGTGCTTTAGGGATAGAGGGAAAGAGCCAGTGGCGAGCGAGTGGTTACAAGAAGTCTGCAAGAGCTGGGGCAAGAGAGGAGCTGTTGTTCTTAATGTTTCTGGAGGAGCAGGGGAGCACCTGTTTGGAGGAGGCCTTCATAAAGTGGAAACCTTTAGAGACCTCATCCGGTGCTATGAATAGGAACGCGGTGAGTGAGGGTGTCCATGGGAGGCAGGGGAGCAGGCGTGGGAGAGGAGATTTGGGTGGAGGAGAGTGAGGGAAGCATGTCCTGAGTTTTGGATGTGAAGTGGAAGACTAAGGCAGTGCAGAGAACCTGGGATGGAAGGAGAGAGGTGGAGACTGATAGTGGATTGGCAAGCTCCTTGCAAATTTTGAAAGGTTTGTCTGTGTTGTTAGTGGTTCCAGAAATGTGGACTTGGAGGTGGGCCCACTTTTTGGAGCGGATAGAGAAGCGATATGGCCTTTGGAGCAGGCAGCAGGCCAGTTTGTCACAGGATAAGCCCAAGGTCTGCCACTTCCGTTCAGTCATTTTGCGCTTGCTTTTCAGAGATGCTAAATCGGAGTCGTACCAGCTGTTGTTCTGGGTGGCAGGTTTTAGGTGGATCCTCATGGCAGGGGCAAGGATGTCAAGAGTTCTAGAGATGGCAAGGTGCAGGTTAGCAAGGACAGAGTCGGAGGGAGAGTCAGGAGCGGTGGTGGGAGGGGGGATGAAAGTGGAGGCAATAGCAGCAACTGACACTCGCGTCATTGGTCGAATGATGGCAAAGGAGGCTGGCAGTGCAGAGGGTGGTTTGGATAGAAGGCAAAGGGGCCACAGGTGAGAGGAATGGAGAGAATGGTCAGACCAGGAGAGGGAGGGAGTGACCGGATTAGAGATAGGGATGTCACCCGAGATGAGGGCATCAATAGTGTGGCTGGCAGAGGCCAGAAGGAAGAATAGAGAGAGAGAGATCTAATGGGAGCAGGAGAGGTCTAGTGGGAGGAGGAGTGAAGCAGTGGAAGGAGGGGGGTAGCAGTGGGGTGAGGAATAGTAGCAGTGAGTGGGGGTAGTGGAGTGTTAACATCAAAGTGTGGTGGTGAGAGTAGGAGGAGTGAAACATATGAGGACTGGTGGGAGGAGTATGCCAGAGGGAGTGATGGTGAGTGTAGAGGGGAAGGGGTGAGTGGGTGTGAGTGAGGTAGTCTGAATAACACAGAGCAAGTGCTTCTGGCTAGAGTAGGGAAAGCAAGGAGGTCTCTGTGGGAGTTTAATATAGACTGCCATTTGTAGCCACAGTCGGTCATCCGAGAGTGGGAGTTACCGTTCAGTAGCACTAACCAGTGTTATCGATGCCTGGGGTAGGGAGCAGCAAATCCCACTGGAGACAAGAGAGAGACAGCCCTAGGGTCCCCAGAAATACAAATAAAAACCCTTGCACTGTCTCAAAGACTGAGTGGTTTTCTGTGCCAACTGTGACACAATTGACAGATGAAGTGAAGGAGAAAGGAGGAGAATGACTAACAGAAGATGAAAGGGGGAGGTGGTTTGTGGGTAGGCAGAGGAGGTGGTTGTCTACTGGAAGAGCAAGTAAATGTTTAGTGCAGGAGATGACTGGGTAAGAGGAGGTTGTTGACAGAGGAGATGAATGGGGAGGGGTGCTTTATTTGCAAAGAAGGTAAATAGAACAAGAGTTTACTAAGAGGCATGAGAGGTGATTTATGTGCAGTTGAGATGAGATTGAATGGTGGACGAGGATAATGAAAAAAGAGGTGATTAATTGCTAGGCAAGAGCATTGTTTGGGAGAGAGATAAACGGGAGAGGGGGTGATTGGCAAGAGTATTCTCCTGTGCCTCTTATCACTCTGTAAGAAGGTGGGGATTATTCAGCTGAGGGGGGTTAAGGGAGAGGAGGTAATTGGTTGGAAAATTATGTGAATGGCATAGAGGTGTTTGGCAGATAATAGCAATCACGAAGCTTACATCATATACTTCACTATCTTTTGGGGAAAAGTTGTGCCCATTCTTGAGAATATTCTATAATTGTTTGTTGGTGGAGGATGCGTCGTTTTTAGCTTGGAATCTGTTTCCTTTTTATCTTGTTGTCAAAAAGCTGTTATTATAAACCGCTGTATGACTTGAAATTAATTAAAAAAAAGATAATGGCAATGGGGTCATGTGAGATGGTTGGCTGAGAAGGTGAAGGGTATCCAGGTGACTGATTCACAGAGAATGAAAGTGCTTGGCAGAGGAGGTTGAATACAGAGGAGGTGATTGGTAAAGAGGAGTCGATTGGAAGACAGAGCCAGAGGCGTTGCTAGGGGGGGGCTAAGGGGGCTATAGCCCCTGGTCTTTTGGTTGTAGCCCCTGATAGAATCTTAGGAGCTACAGCCAAAAGGCTAGCTAGCCCCCAGTCCCAACGGTTCCAACATCAGCGTAGCCCCGGGTCTTTTCCAGACCTAGCAACTCCCCTGGACAGAGCGATGGAAAATGTTATCATTTGTGGAGGACGTAAATAGGAGTCATTGGCAAAGCAGGCAAATGGTGTGAATTGATTGGCTGAGATGGATATTTAATGGTAAAGGTCACACAATGTGGGGAAGTGGAAGGCCTGATGGCGAGTGGGGTGTGCGGTGCCTTGCTACCTGATAAAGAAATCCGTTCTTTTAGCGGAGGTTTCCCTATGTGTATTGAAGCGTCTGATTGGCAGTGTGTGTCAGGGGAGTCCAGAGGCTGCACAGGTTAGATGTGTGTTTATCATGACTGGGGAAGATCGCAGAGTCGGGGTTTGGGTGCAAAGTGGAAGCCACAGAAGGGCCTGTTATATTCATGAGGTTTGTACTGCACCCATCTTGATTTTTTAAGTGTTACGGCACTGAGGCTTGTGACGTATTGTGCCCCTGCCAGGGGGAACCAGACATGGTCTGTGTGGGAGAGGTGTGAGAGGACAGGTGCAGACGCAAGCCAGGGGAGAAAGAGGGTTGAGTGGAGAGTGCCATGAGCGAAGATTGGCACAGGAGACTGAATGGCACGCCTGGGAGAGTGGATGCAGTTCGGGAAGCAGCACTGTGGTGGAACTGCAGAGTGCCAGGCCTATGCAGGAGACTGCGAAGAGTGTCTGCTTGGTCTGATTGATGAGCAGCTGCCGGTGTGGCAAGATGGGAGGGTGGGCCAATGTGCAAGACGCTTCTGAAAGGATTCAGATATCACTCTGTAGGATGCATCACCATGACAACCTCAGAGGGCCACGGAGAGTGGCAAGAGATAAGAGAGAATGTAGACATACAAGTATAGTGTAGTGTGAGAGAGTGCTATGGTGTGGCTGGTGGCTCACCAGCTGAAGAGCGACCTGGCCTTCGCATGACCACTTTATGAAGCAGGAAGTGGCATGAGTTGGGTCTAACCTCCTCGCTGAGACTCTACACATGACAGTTATACTCTTGATCATGTGCTTACAGGAGAGAACTCACGCTTGATCTCCTCTCATGGAACATCAACTCCACCTATCGATGTGTTCCGCTGAACGGACTGATCACACCCACCTTGAACAAAAACGGTGGGGCGGGCACAAGTGATTCAGCCAATAATAAATCCCGAATAGGTCAGGCTGTGAAGGTCCTATTGCTTCAGGAAGGGCAATTGCTGGGATCGATAGCTCATGGGTTAAGCGCTTGGCAGACTGCACTTTGCAAGTGACAAGCCTGACAGGATCAAAGGGTAATGATAATGCCTACTATTACAGCACCTACAAGTAGGAGGAATCTGTCATGAAGCGCAATATCTAAATGTGTTATTAATGTTATTGACACTTAGCGCCCTAATGCCGGCTCTTAAAGTGCAGTAACATTTGTGTCATGTGGATTCATTGACTTAAACCTGCTGATGTGCTGAAAGATGGCAAGATATGGTTACTTACTGTCCCAGCGCTCAGAAGCCACAAGTGGTAGTCAAGCACCATGACAACCTCCCCCAGCATAACATAACCACTTCCTTGAATGACTTTTACGTACCACCACATTGAGCATCACAAAGTTTTCCTTGGCCATTTTCTGCACCAGAGGGTCAGCAACAAACGCCTTCTTCAAAGCTGCAGAAGAATGGAAACAAGTTATGTAGCTGCTGATAGAATCAAGGAGACTGGCACTGATGTGTTCACCTTCACAGATCCCTCCATGATACCTAGCCGGTCACCTGAAGAACTGGGTGGACTCGGGCACACGGTCCGTTTCACTGGGCGGAGTGAGCTCGGGGGATTGTTGGACTGATGCAGAGATGTTCACGGCTAGGCCCGTTTCACTGGGCGGAGTGAGCTCGGGGGATTGTTGGACTGATGCAGAGCCGTTCACGGCTAGGCCCGTTTCACTGGGCGGAGTGCGCTCGGGGGATTGTTGGACTGATGCAGAGCCGTTCACGGCTAGGCCCGTTTCACTGGGCGGAGTGAGCTCGGGGGATTGTTGGACTGATGCAGAGATGTTCACGGCTAGGCCCGTTTCACTGGGCTGAGTGAGCTCGGGGGATTGTTGGACGGATGCAGAGATGTTCACGGCTAGGCCCGTTTCACTGGGCGGAGTGAGCTCGGGGGATTGTTGGACTGATGCAGAGCCGTTCACGGCTAGGCCCGTTTCACTGGGCGGAGTGCGCTCGGGGGATTGTTGGACGGATGCAGAGCCATTCACGGCTAGGCCGGATGGCTCAAGGGAATGGAACAGAGAGCCTCTCAATCGCAATGGGAGTGTCCGCTGCTGTTATAGCGTCTATAATTGTTGTTTGTATGTGACGGAAGTGTGCACCATGCTGCCTATATTGGCCACACCTTGCAGGGAAACTGATTTTGCACAGCTATTTGTAAGTGAAATGTCCTGTACAAGAAGCATGGGAGACAGGTGCAAGCTTGCTAACATTTTCCACAATTAAATTTGCAATGCCTGACATGCCACTGAGCCCACCCACATCCACCCCCTACCCTTGACCCCTTTGCAAAGGTGCCTCACCTTGGCTGTATGGACACTCATCCAGGTGGTGAATCACCATCAAGGGCTTCTTGCTGAAAAAGAAACAACACGTTTGTTTCGCCTGGTCAAGGAAAGAGTAACACAACTAAAACCTAACAACTTTTAGGGTGTAGCAGGGGAGTCAGGGGAGCATGGGAGAGCTGAGGGAATTACCCTCATCTAGATCATTTGTTCAAGATCACAATTGGAGGTCCTGGTATTACCTGGAAAGGATCCGCAGGATCATAGCACAGGAGTAAAATGTTCTGATCTTGGATATCATTTCCTGTTTTGTTCTAGTGATTGTCAAGGCATTCACTCAGTTCTAATCTCAAAAACACACCAGGATTTGTAAACATGTTCGCTCTTCCAGACATTCTCTCAGAAGATGGAGCCCCCTCTCAGATTGGTCTTTGAGCCTGTTCATTTGGGGATCTCAACTACTGCCCTAGAAACTCACTCAGCTGGTGGCCATCACCTAGGCGAAGACCCATGAGGAAATGCCGGCTTTTTGTTGCATGGAACATTCCGGTATGCAGTGATTTCAGCGAAAACAATTTCAGAGAGGGATTTTTTATCAAAACAAAAACAGCAAAATAAACACTGAATTAAAAAAATATATATATATATGGAGGATGGGATAAGGGGATAATACGGGTTAGTAGGGGTTTAGGGTGGGCTTAAACTCATGGGGAAACGGGGAGTTTGGTGGGCGGACCCTCCCAAGGGATAAGAAATCTGTATTTTTTTCGTTAAAATCTCTCAATCGTTTTTGCTAAAATCACATAGAACCGAACATTACATTATCTTAATAGATCTTCTTCCAACCTCTTTGCCACATATGATGGCGCAGTCGGATAGTCTGGTCAGCTTGGAAAGCGACCATCAGAAAATGGATGCTTTCCTGGTGTGATCGTTGCTACAAGCAACATAGCCCAAGAATGGTATTAGTGCACGGCATGCAGTGATTATATCGAGTAGGAAATAACAAATGCAATTTTACCGAAAAAAATCCTGAATGCGAAATATACAGGCGGCGGGGGTAAGGGCTGAAAAGCTGTGGGGGTGGTTCGCAGTGGGCTGAGAAGCATGGTTAAACATGGGGTCTGTGGGGGGGACCTTAGTGCACACTCCTCCAGAACCAACGTAGCGTTGGTGACATAACCTTTTACTGCAGCCGCATGGGCTAACCTCCATGCTATCTGCAGGGATGTTTGTTGGGAGTATGCCTTAACAGTGGTGCTGGATTTTGCCAGGAGGGTTTGAGCTTCTTTCACAGCCTGAGTAGCACTTGCTGATTCTTCTGCATTCTAAAGTCGTGTTCCCTTGAGCTGATAACAGGAGAACCTAGGATTATGAGCCCCGAAGTCACCATAAATGGTAACATTATTGGGTTCTGACAGTAGAAGTGCGGCTGACGGCGTCTTCTATGTGGCAGGGCATGCTTTAAGGTCTTGCACATGCTACACAATTGTGGAATATCTTATGTGACAAATGATTGTGTGGTGTCTCATTTAACAGATGATGACTTGATATGTCTTGATGGGTGCTAGTGATGAGTCGTGCGCCTCAGGTGATGGCCCATTGTCTCCTCACGGGAGAGGCAGTATTATTCTACTGCGCGGTTCACATTGTTTCAGACACAGTCATAAGACAACTTAAGTTTTGAGAATAAAATGGGTCTTTGTTCTTACCTTGCTCTTGATGATGCCAAGGCTTCTTCGTACGTCTGGATCCATTCAATCTCGTCGCCCCAGCCTGTACAAGGAAACAGAAGTAAACGTCACTGCTCACATTCTAGTGAAAAGAAAGTTATGTGGGCGTAATGGGACCTAGACTGTACAGGGCATGAGGAACTCTGTTTTCCAGAGCATCAAAAAGCCATACTTTGTCCCGGATATGAAGTCAACTGCACTGGATAAAGCATGGCGAGCCCTGCACTGTTTAGGATAACAAGAGTTCAATTCAGACCAGATCAAGAAGAACAATGTACTGTCCAAGTCAATAAGAGCCCTACACTTCATGGGACATGTAGAGGCCTACCCCTCAAGAAGTCAAGATATTAACTTTAACGTCTATTTTGCTGCTCAAGGGCAAGTATGATGTGGTCACTAAATCATCAAACAAAAAGTCAGAGCCTGACCATAAGCAATATTCCTTGCAGCCCAGATTAAGCAAAGATGGAGCAGGTCAACTTTCCAATATCAGAAATTGAACTTCAATTATAATTGTTCTTTTATAACATGCCTAATACCAGCAAGTGGCTTCTACGTGTGGGATCGGGACTCAAACCTGTATTGTGCTGCGTTGTACAACGCATTGCCCCTGAGCCATCGCCTTTCTCCCACAGATTCCTCATCTGATAGATATCCTTATCCAGCTCTGCTGCTTTGGAAAAACTTCATTAGGGGGCATGGTGGACCTCGACTTGGCCATTGTTCATCGATCTGTCTTGCTCGGTGCTCGATCGTCAGGTGTTGTAGATATACCACGTCACTACACCCCATACGTCAGTTCATTTTTTACGTCACAATGCTTTAGGGACACAGTGATCAAGTCTTTGACTCTCTTTGAGGTATTTTCTGTCAGATTGTATTTTTTGTTCGACCGCGAGATGTCATGCTGTGGGTTTCAAACAGTGTTTTGACTGTCACTCGACTGTCACTCCAAAATGTTGGTTACTGACCCGGATGAGATATGCCTCTGGTGCTTCGACACGGGTCACGACACAGAGAAGTGTGAGCCGTGCACTAAAATGCACCCAAAATTGGTGCGCGAGTGGGCTGCTAAACTCGTGTTGGGCCGACCACCTTCAAAATCTCTGGTGCTGTCGACCGTCTGATCCTCTGAGACAGAGGGGCCTACCCAAGAAAAAGAGAAAGAAAAACATCAGTGGAAGACAAAGAGGTCCCACTCTAGGAGCCACACTTCTTCGTTGTCATCATCGCACAAGAAAAAGAGGCACCCCCATCAAAATTCTGAATCGACGGAAGGAGGTAAGCCGAATGGTCGGCCAAGCTGGGCCCCCCACTCGGCAGGAGTGGGAAGATTTCAAGATCCAGATGCTTGAAATGTACTCGGCAGGAGTGGGAAGATTTCAAGAACCAGATGCTTGAAACGTTCCAGAAATATGCCGCTGCAGGCGCGTTTGCCCCATCCCAAAGAGCAGGCCTCGGAGGCAGCAGCGACGCTCGGACACCCGTCACCATGTGAACCCCAGTGCCAAAGCGGTCGACTCCAAAAAAGGTGGCGAAACTTTCGATAACCCAACCTTCCCACACACCTCAAGGTCCAAGCGTCCTTGACGCCATCTCAGTGTCACAGCCCTGATCGATGCTGACAGTCACGTTATCGGCACAGAAGGACAAGCCCTTGGCGCTGACACTCGGCAACAAGTCGTTTACCCCGCTCTCCTGGGCCAAATTTTTCAGTACCATGTCATCCATTTTTGGCGTTGATGACGCGGATGATCAAGATGGGGGTCGATCCGGTGTACCTGGGAACAGGGGGGCTTCGACTATTTCGATGGACAAGCTCAACTTTTACAGTTGGCTACAGGGGCTTCACGATGCCAACTGGTTGGACACATAACCTGACTTGGAATTCCAGCAAGGCCAACCTTATACCCACACCATTGCCAAATTGTGGGCACTGGTAGATAGGGTGGTTGACACCTTGGACTGCAGACTGCGGCAGTGCCAGTCCATGATTACGAGTTAACCGACATATTGGACAGGGGTCCGTTTGCCAAAAGGAATATGCCTCTGAACCCAGCAATTGCCGGCCCAGTAGCCTCCCTGTGGCAGCATCCCTGCTCCATCGCCCCGGTCAGCTCCACCATGACCAGAAAGTACAGGCCAGCAAGGAGACACATCACTTCTGTCTCCTCACCCTTCCCCGGAAATTGTTGTCATACAGTTTCCTCTAGACCGGCATCTTCAACCTCCAATCTGCCTCCAGACAGAGAGGGTAAAAGAATTGACACTATGGCCAAGAAAGTTTTTACCTCTGGCAGCATGGCTCTGTGGCCAGTGGTTTTGCAAAATACCCTTTCGGCCTCTGGAAGGCAGTGGAATATTCTACACCGTATATGTCTGAAGGGGAAATGCGAGACAGCTTCGTACAGCTGGTGGAGGATGGGAAAGAGGTGTCAAGGCAGTCGGTGCAAATGGGCATAGAACGTGGCTGACTGTGTGGGCCGTTCAATGGCATCAGCTATTACATTGAGGAGGCAGACCTATTTGAGGTCTTCAGGCTTTTTGCCTAATTTCCTAAATAAATTGTTGGACATGCCCTTTGAGGGTGAATTCCTTTTTGGACAGAAGGCTGATGACTCCCTGGAGAAATGAAAGGAGTCAAAGATTGCTGCAAAGTCACTGGGCCTAGCTGCGTAGCCGGCCAAACCTGCCTTCAGCTTAGGGGCATGAGCTACAGGCGCTAAGTGCGTTATTGCAGGAATGTGCATCTCCAAGAGGCCAGGCAAGGGCAGAAGCGTTTCTCGCGCCCCGGAAGGGGGGTGGTGGCACCACTCTCGCTGCCAACAAGCAGCGAGAGTGGTGGGGCAGCTCCACCCGCTAAGCCGCTTTGATTTCCCCTCCCACAACTTGCCGGTTGGTGGGTGGCTGTCGGAGCACTGGCCCCAAAGGCAGGAGAGTAACTCTGATGCCTGGGCCCTGGAGCTCGTGTGGTGGTGCTATTGTCTGCCCTTCTTAAGGAAACCTCCGGACAGACCCTCACCACCTCCAAGCCAACCGGGAGAGGAGCTCCAGGAAGAACTGAGAAACCTGTTGTTAAAGGGTACTGTGAAAGAGGTACCACCCAAACATAGAGGATCAGGCTGGTATTCCTGGTATTTCCTAGTGCCCAAGAAGGGAGGAGATCTCCGTCCCATTTTGGACCTCAAGGCCTTGAGCAAGTTCCTGATGGTGATGTTAAGAGAAATTCACCACGCTCTCGATTTGCAGAACTGGCTGGTGTCTATAGATCTGAAGGATGCTTATTTCCATTTGCCGATACATCGAAAGCACAGTAAGTTCCTGAGGGTCCTCATGGGGGACAAGCACTATCAGTTCAAGGTACTTCCCTTTGGGTTGACCTCTGCTCCAAGGGTCTTCATTAAGCTCATGGCAGTAGTCGTGGCTCACCTCAGGAGATCCGGAGTCCATGTATTCCCTTACCTGGATGGCTGGCTGATCCGGGGGAAGTCAGTGGAGCAGGTTTTGTCTGACCTAGAGGACACCTACTCACTACTCCACAGGCTGGGCTTCACCCTGAACTTGAAGAAGTCCCATGTGATGCCAGTCCAGAGGTTCCAGTTCATCAGAGCAGTCCTAGACACTCGGGTGGGGAAGGCCTTTCCTCCCGAGGAGAGATTCAACAGCATTGCTCAGATGGTGAACCAGTTCCGGAACCACGCCACCTTACCAGCAGCTTCCTTCCTATGCCTTTTAGGCCTCATGGCGCCCTGTATCTTTCTAATGTCGGAGGCCAGGCTGCACATGAGATCTCTTCAATGGCTCCTACGAGGCCAGTGGCCCCAGCACCTCAGAGCCCTCTCGCACCCCCTCAAGGTATCCAGGGCAGTGGTCGGCGACCTTGGTTGGTGGGCCAACACCAGCAACCTCATGGCAGGGGAGCCCTTCTGGCCTCCATGGTCGCAGGCCCAAGTGGTCACAGATGCTTCTCTGAATGGTTTAGGTGCTCACTGCGAGGACTTTCAGTTGAGTGGCCTCTGGTCAGCGACAGAAGCCAGCTGGCATATCAACATGCTGGAGTTGCGAGCCATCAGGTTAGCCCTGAGACTGTTTGTTCCATCTCTGGAGGTGAAGCATGTCCTGATTCTGATGGGACAATACTGTGGCCATGCACTACCTGAACAAGCAAGGTGGCATGTGCTCCCTCCCCCTCTGCAGAGAGGCAATACAGCTGTGGTTCTGGCTATTGGAGAACCGGATCTCTATCTCTGCAGTTTATCTGGTGGGGACAGAGAACAGTTTGGCAGATGCTTTGAGCAGGCAGAGCACAGTCTCACACGAGTGCGAAGTGTGCCCGGGAGTCCTAGAGGAGGTGTTCTCTCACTGTGGTATCCCATCAATGGACCTATTTGTCACAGAGTCCAACAGGAAGTGCACACAGTTTGCTCAAGGGAATTCCCAGCGAACAGCGCGCTAGGGTATGCGTTTCTTGTGGACTGGCCCTTCCCTCTGCACTACGCCTTCCCTCTGATTCCCGTCATTTCTTGGGTTCTTAGGAGGCTCAAGAGGTTTCGAGCAACCATGATACTGATTGCCCTGGGCTGTGCGAGGAGGATGTGGTACTGACTTTCTGGATCTGACCATCTGCCCACCTCTCTGGTTGCCTCGGCACCTGGATCTCCTAACCCAGTCGGAAGGTTGGGTGCTTCTCCCAAACCCAGAATCCCTCAACCTACATGCATGGCTCTTGAGAGGATGAGATATGATGACTGGGACCTCTCTGAGGAGGTACTTGGTGTTGCTGGCTGCACACAGACCATCCCCAAGATCTCGGTATGCGTGCAGGTGCAGAAGATTTGAGGCATGGTGCAGCGAACACGTGATTGAACCCATCTCTTGCCCCACCACTACAGTGATGCAGTTACTTCTGTCACTGGCCTCAGCAGGCCTTCAGGCCACCACAGTCAAAGGATATTAGGCAGCCTTGTCTGTGTTCAAGAGGTGCCCGGATCAAGGTTCATATTTTATGATACCGGTTATGGTTCAATTCCCGAAGGGTCCTGTGAATACGTTTCTGCCAACTCCCTTTGTTGTCCCAGGTTGGGATCTTAATCTGGTTCTAACCTCCTTAATGGTGGCTCCCTTTGAGCCCATGCATATCTGTTCTTTGCATCTTCTCTCTTTTAAGACATCTTTCAGTTCCATGTCATTCCATTCCGTTTTTTTGTTGCTACATTTTTTGCCGCAAAAACTCTTCGAATTTTACAATCTAATCCTCACACCTGAAAAAAAACGGATAATGAATGGACGTCGTACACATCTGTTTTAGTTTCCATAACATCCGCCAGGTGGGTTAGTGAATTACAGGCCCTTTGCTGAAAACCGACCTTTTTGTGATTCTTTAGAGAGAAGGTATCGCTTAAAGTAAGGCCAGGATTTTTGCCAAAGGTGATATTCAAGTTTCATCTGTCACAGGGCATAGACCTGCCAGTCTTTTATCCACCTCTGCACCCTTCTAAAGAAGAGGAGCGTTTCCACCAACTGGATCCCAAAAGGGCCCTGAGTTTCTACGTCTAAAAAGATCAACTTTTCGTGGCCTGTTTCTAGCCTATAAAGGTCTGGCGGTGACAAAGCAAACACTGTCCCGGTGGATCATTTTGTGCATAGTGGAGTGCTACCAATCTGCATTCAGGCAGCTACATTCTGGCATCAGGGCACACTCGACTAGAGGGGTCTCTGCGTCGACTGCCTTATAAAGGGGGGTTCCCGGTTAGGCATATTTGTTGTGCGGCAACATGGCCCTCACTTCACACGTTCACTAGACACTACAGTCTGGATGTTGCCCGTGGTGCTGATGCACGGTTTGGCAGGGCGGTGCAGCAAAATCTGTTGTTATAATTTTCTGCCGCCTCCTTTGCCTCACTGCTTGGGGAGTCTATCAGATGAGGAATCTGCGGGAGAAAGGCAGTCCATTGAAGTAGAAATTACCTACTGTAATGTTCTTTCTATGGATTCTTCTCCCGCAGATTCCTCACCTCATCTCATCTCCCCGCCCATCCATCCCGGCTCAAAGTTTGGTGGTTGGTGCACATCTCCCTCTTTTAGTGGGTTGACACCTGGTGATGGCCCTAGGATGCCCATTTTCTCAAACTACAAATATATATTTGCTGATGCTCCAAACTGCGGTATCTTTCACAAGGTTTTTTCTTCATTTGGGAATATTATTGTTGTGTTAACCTCTTATGGGCCAGTTAGCCTTTTTTCTCAGTTTTCCTATGCAGTGGCCAAGCTCGGGGAAAGAAGGGGGAAACTGGGATATGGGGGCATAGTGATGTGGTATATATATATGACGCCCGATGTCACGCCTGGAGCTGACAATCGAGCACCGAGCAAGACGGATCGACGGCAGAGTCAAGGTCCACTAAGCCCCCTGTCAAGGTTTTTCAGAAGCAGCAGAGCTGGGCGAGGATATCTATCAGATGATGAATCTGTAGGAGAAGAATCCATAGAAAAAAACATTACAGTAAGTCATTTCTCCTACACATTCACAAAAACAAATCCTGTTATTATCTCAGCCCTGCTGTCTCTGTGTGCACATCTGGGTGGGAAGGGAGAGACAGAGTGGAGGAGGACATAAGGAGATGATTGGATCCAGTGGTTCTGTGTCTGAGGCCATATCAGCACTTTTGCTGCTGCGTGGTTGTTTTATTGTGGTACCACTGCAGCTATGCACCAAGAGATGCATTTGTTGTGCTTGAGGCTTTGATGTTTTGAATACAGGCTCCTGGCATGTTGTCTGGCCCAATTGAGATGAGTGTCTCCACTCTCCTTACAAAGCTGAGCTGTTGCTTGGTGTTATGCTTGTGCCAACTGTATGCCTCGTCAAGAAACTGACACTACGCAAGCTTCCCTCACCTAGAGCTAACATATTGCACACTGTAGTAACATGCAACGGAACATGAGCGAAAGTTGAGTTAAAGCGGGAGAGCATGATGTGAGCAAGGACCATAAGGAAGGAAAGTTTGGATAGAGATTTAGCAACTATTTGTGGTGTAGGGGGAACAAGTAAAGAGAATAGCAAAGGGCTCATTGATAATGCATTTAAACATAGAGCACTGGATTGGCGACACCAGGGCAGAACCATGAGTGAAATAGGTATGAGCAGCTTCTTGGCAAGCCTTTTAAAACACTTGTTGCCAGTTGACTAGCAGAGATGATGCCTACTACGAGGGCACAGCAACTAAAGCAAGTGCCAATTATCTTACGCATATTTAGCAAAGTTGTTGCAGGGGCACTAACCCCCCCCCTACCAAGAAGGCCACCATAATTAGGGAGAGATTGCAGTGGAATATTCTGGAGCTCTTCAAATTGTCCAAGCAAGCTATGAAACTAAGTGAGAAACCAGAAAACTCCCCCTTGACACCCAGAAATGCATTGAAGCAGTTCTTGGCAGGAGTCTAAGGACAGTGGAAGATGTCAGACAGGAAGTGGGGGGAAAGATGAAAGATGCAAGTGTGGTGAGCAAACGACCTGTGACAACAATGGTCTTAACCACAACAGTTATTCCAACTAAAGTAGCCCCTGTTGCCAGCACAAAATGGCCCACTACTTCCAGAGAGACGCATCAAAAGTCTGTAACCCTTAAAATCGAAAAGGAAAAAAAAAACAGAGGTCCTTAGCCCCCACCATAAATCAAAAATGTGCAAAGCAGAGAGATCACCAAGGATCAACAAGCCATCTGCAATGAAATCATCTGTCTCCAAACTCAACCCAAAAGCTAAAAAGTTAATGCTGCAAGATTGTAAATATGACACTGAGCCCATGCCGGGTTCCCGGCAAAATAGAAGCTTAGAAACAGAAGAGGGATGCCTCACACTTTCCTCTCAACAACAAACCACCAAGTAGCCTTAGCAATACAACAATTACCATCAGGTAAAGAGGGATTGGAGCACCGGATATCAGGAAATATTATTGGACAGCAACATTGCAACATGTGGTAGACTGGTTTATTAACCCCAGAAGCTGATGCTGTGACAGCCACAACCTTAGCATTATGTAAACCATTAAAGCTATTTGAATTGATGGGGGCAAAGAAGGAAGATTGTTTTTTTAAAATATTATTCTTTAAAGCATGGACCTAGCGTGAAAGCAGCAGAGCGCTGTACAGAGTATGGGTAGCCAGCATTTGGGCTGGCATCTTTTAACCGTAGTGCAGTACTGTGAGGTCTGTGCGTTGGTATGTGCGTCCATTGGAATTAGTCCTTGGTCAGGTGTTGTTGAAAGAAACATGTTTAGAGAGATTTGCAAAATTGGAGAATTGTGGGGGCATTCCGAGCCGACACCGGCATAGAGTGCCAGATGGGTAGGTGCATGACAAGACAAGGATTGTTTGCAGGTTCTCTCTTTGAGGGCGGGTTGTGATTCAAGGCGATTGGTCGATTTGATGTGGTGAGGAGAGTGTGCCCCCAGATATGTGGAGCTTCGCTGCCAGGTACGTTGGTGTGCTACTTGTGACTGCTTTGTAGCTGATACATGCAGTCTTGAACAGTATCCTGACTTGGAGTGGAAGACAATGTAGTTCGCATAGGATGGGGTAATTTGGTCAAATTTCCATGCTCCTGTAATAAGACGTGCTGCAGCGTGGTGGGCTGCTTTTAGGGGAGCCAAGTGAGCAGCTGGGAGCTCTGTCAGGAGAGCATTTACCCCATTGATGTGCGATACCACAAGGGCCTGCACTACGGTACGGAAGTCCTGTGGCGGGATGAAGGGTTTCATTTTTCATAGGCTAGAGATTCTGAGTCAGGCTATATTGGCTATGGCCCTCATTATGAGGTTGCTGGTAGGCAGCCAGAAGTATCGGCGGCCTACCTGCAACCTTGGCTTACCATTTCTGCCCCCTGATATCCTGGATATTACCGGCAGCGGCGGAACAGTAAGTTCCCATTCCTGTGGAATCTCATAGGATTCCATGGGAATGAGAACACTAAAGCACCAGCACCATTGTTAACGGTGCCGGTGCTTCAGTAAATGATCTGCTTGTAGGGGCCTGAACTACCGGCAGGTCAGGCCTGTTGATAGTTCACACCCCATACTTGCAGACTCGCACCTTATTTCCGGAACAATTCACTCTAATGAGGGCCCATGTGTTTCTGGAAGAACAGATTGCTGTCAATGGTGACGCCTAAGGATTTTGCTAAGTATGAGAGTTGTGGATCAAATCCTTCTAGGTGGATATCATTGAGCCATTATGGGACATGTTGTTTTTTAGCAAGCGGACCGATGAGGACGAATTCAGTCTTGAAAGGACTTAGTTTGAGGTAGACATCCAGGGCTGGATGATGGTTAGGTAATAGCGGAGATGAATTATGTCCTGCCCGCTATTATTTACTCTCATGTACAACTGAGTATCGTCTGCATATTGGAGGATGGCTATATTGGGATCTTTGAGGAGAGTGTCCAGAGGCTCCCTATAAAGCTTAAAAAGGATTGGTGAGAGGATGGAGCCTTGGGGGACTCGGCAGGAGACCTGGAGTCATTTACAATGCAACAAGTTCATCTGGACAGCATGCTGTCTGCCTGAGAGGTAGGAGGTAAATCAATTCAGGACAGTACCAGAGAATCCCATCCTGTCAGCAAGGAGGGAGACAAGGATGTGGTGGTCGATGGTGATGAATGCAGCTGAGAGGTCAAGGAGGACGAGGCGGAATGAGTCGTCCTTATCCATGATTTGGAGAGCATCATCCCCCACCTGGATGGTGGCTGTCTCGATGCTACACTTTGGGGGGAACCCTGACTGATGGTCATTTAGGAGGTGGAATTGTTCAATCCTGGCAAGTCATTGTGTAGCAACTACTTTTTCCAAGATTTTACAAATAAACGGGAGGTTTGTAATGGGCCTGAAGCTGGTCAGGTCGTCTAGATCTAGGGTTGGTTTATTTCAAAAGAGGTCGTATGAGACCAGTCTTAGCGGTGTTGGGGAATGATCATTTTGGGAGGGCGGCATTGATGATGCTGAGGGGTGCACTGAGTGCCGGGCCCGTCACTTGTTTAATGATAGATGCCAGCATTATATTGTCAGAGTAAGAAATAGGTTTGAGGGTGGCAATCGTTTTTAGGAGATCTGGGGGAAAGAGAGGAGAGAATTTGGTCCAGAGGGGGCAGTGTGCATGCCGGGGTGCAGGGGATGCTAATGTTGTGAGAGGTTGATGTGATGGTTTCTTGGATTTTGTCTATTTTTTCAGTAAGAAATGTGTTGATTACGTCACATTTTTCCTGAGTTGCTGGTACCACGGGTGAGTGTTTGGTACAATGCTTTACTACTTCAAAGACGACTTTGCTCCTGTTAGAGGCTGCCACAATGGTGGTGGAGTGGTAAGCAGCTTTGGCCTCGGTAATCAGAATCCTACGATTTGTGCACAGAGATTTGAGGATGGTGAAGTCTCACGAGGTATGGTTTTTGCGCCACTGTTTCTCTAGGGCTCTGATTGAGCGTTTGTTGGTGGCTAGATTGGGGGTGTACCATGGGGCGGATGGTCTGGCCTTAGCCCAGCTGGATTTTAGGGTGGCATGAGTATCCACCAGTTACATAGCAGAGTTGCAGAATAATTCCAGGAGGCCCAAGGCATTGCCTGTGGTTGGAAAGTCTGCAAAGTTTGCTTCTAGGCTCATTGACGGGGAAAGGTTTTGAATGAGCAGCATTGAGTGAGGGGACCTTTAACCTGGCCTTTTTTGAGCCATAGTCGCGTGGATGACTGATAGTGGGATGGCGGCGGGGTCAGACCAGTCAAGTGGGATAGGGTCTGCACAGGAGATGAAGGGGCCTTATGTGAAGACTAGGTCTAGGGTTTTGCATTCATTGTGTGTGGGGGTGAGCGCAATTTGCTTAAGGTCCATGGAAGTGGTCAGTGTGAAAAGCTTGCTTCGAGTGGGGTTGTCAGCCTGTGACTCTGCAACGTTAAAATCACTGAGAAAGAAATGTTTTGAATGTGCTAATTTGGCAAAGCAGAGCCAGTTGGAGATGTATGCCATGAAATAGCCACTCCTGTGAGGTGGTCTGAAGATGAGGTGGAAGGTGATGGATTCTTGGTGCGATAGAGGGAACCGGCAGGCGAGTGATTCAAACGAGCTTGTTCTGGGAGAGGGGATGATGGAGTATGGCCAATAGCTCCTGTGGATGATTGCCACTCCGCCTCCTGCTCTTCCTGGCCGGTCAGCATGTTGTTTGCAGTAGTGTTGGGGTAGGAGGATGTCGAAAACATGTGTGGAGGATGGTGTAAACAATGTTTCAGTGATAAATGGGGCATCAAGGTTGTTTTATGAGATGAGGTCAGTGGTCTCTGTAGCGTCTGCGACAGCTGAGCGAGCATTGATCAACATGGGAGGGCATGTGCATGTGGTCCGTGGGTGGTGGATGGGCAAGGGCAATATTGATGAGGTTTGCTAGGGTAGCTTGCTGGGGCTGCCCAGAGCACTTGGCCATTTGAACCCTAGTGAGAGTGGGAATGGGCTCTGGAGGGAGTAGACACATGGTGATGTCTTTTGGTGAGTTGCAATAGTAACAATTAGTTTGTAGGTGAAATAGAGGATAGCGGATCAGGCCTGAACAGGCGCAGCCCTTGTGTTTGCATGTTCTTTGCTGAGCAACTGAGTCATGTGACCAGCAGCCTACTCAATGCTGTCTGCCTGGATCTGGCTTACACTCCTTAAGTAGAGGCTTGGAAGGCGCAAAAGCTGGCAGGTGGTGGGCAGACCAACTGAGTGTCGGTGCCTAGTTTCGTGACCATCAGCCTACTCAATGCTGTCTGCCAGGAACTGGCTTACGCTCCTTAAGTAGAGACTTGGAAGGTGTGAAAGCTGGGGGGAGGTGGGCGGAGCAATTGAGTGGCAGGGTCTGGTTGCATGACCAGCAGTCTAGTCAATGCTGTCTGCCAGGAACTGGCTTACACTCCTTAAGTAGGGGCTTGGAAGGCGCGAAAGCTGGAGGGAGGTGGGCAGAGCAACTGAGTGTCAGAGCCTGGTTGCGTGCCCAGCAGCCTACTCAATGCTGTCTGCCTGGATCTGGCTTACACTCCTTAAGTAGAGGCTTGGAAGGCGCAAAAGCTGGCGGGTGGTGGGCAGACCAACTGAGTGTCGGTGCCTAGTTTCGTGACCATCAGCCTACTCAATGCTGTCTGCCAGGAACTGGCTTACACTCCTTAAGTAGAGACTTGGAAGGTGTGAAAGCTGGGGGGAGGTGGGCGGAGCAATTGAGTGGCAGGGTCTGGTTGCATTACCAGCAGTCTACTCCATGCTGTCTGCCAGGAACTGGCTTTCACTCCTTAAGTAGGGGCTTGGAAGGCGCGAAAGCTGGAGGGAGGTGGGCAGAGCAACTGAGTGTCAGAGCCTGGTTGCGTGCCCAGCAGCCTACTCAATGCTGTCTGCCTGGATCTGGCTTACACTCCTTAAGTAGAGGCTTGGAAGGCGCAAAAGCTGGCGGGTGGTGGGCAGACCAACTGAGTGTCGGTGCCTAGTTTCGTGACCATCAGCCTACTCAATGCTGTCTGCCAGGAACTGGCTTACACTCCTTAAGTAAAGACTTGGAAGGTGTGAAAGCTGGGGGGAGGTGGGCGGAGCAATTGAGTGGCAGGGTCTGGTTGCATGACCAGCAGTCTAGTCAATGCTGTCTGCCAGGAACTGGCTTACACTCCTTAAGTAGGGGCTTGGAAGGCGCGAAAGCTGGAGGGAGGTGGGCAGAGCAACTGAGTGTCAGGGCCTGGTCGCATGACCAGCAGCCTACTCAATGATGTCTGCCTGGAGCTGGCTTACATTCCATAAGTAGAGGCTTGGAAGGTGCGAAATCTGGGGGGAGGTGGGCGGAGCAATTGAGTGCCAGGGTCTGGTTGCATTACCAGCAGTCTACTCCATGCTGTCTGCCAGGAACTGGCTTTCACTCCTTAAGTAGGGGCTTGGAAGGCACGAAAGCTGGAGGGAGGTGGGCAGAGCAACTGAGTGTCAGGGCCTGGTCGCGTGACCAGCAGCCTATTCAATGTTGTCTGCCTGGAGCTGGTTTACAATCCTTAAGTAGAGACTTGGAAGGTGCGAAAGCTTGAGAGAGGTGGGTGGAGCAACTGAGTGGCAGGGCTTGGCCGCATGATCAGCAGTCTACTCCATGCTGTCTCCCAGGAACTGGCTTACACTCCTTAAGTAGAGGCTTGAAAGGTGCGAAAGCTGGGGGGAGTTGGGCAAAGCAATTGAGTAGCTGGGTCTGGTTGCATGACCAGCAGTCTACTCAATGCTGTCTGCTTGGAGCTGTCTTACACTCCTTAAGTAGAGGCTTGGAAGTTGCGAAAGCTGGGGGGAGGTGGGCGGAGCAATTGAGTGGCAGGGTCTGGTTGCATGACCAGCAGTCTACTCAATGCTGTCTGCCTGGAGCTGTCTTACACTCCTTAAGTAGAGGCATGGAAGGCGCGAAAGCTAGAGGGAGGTGGGCGGAGCAACTGCTGGTCACGCAACCAGACCCTGCCACTCAGTCTACTCAATGCTTTCTGCCAGGAACTGGCTTACACTCGTTAAGTAGAGGCATGGAAGGCGCGAAAGCTAGAGGGTGGTGAGCGGAGCAACTGAGTGGCAGGACTGATCATGTGACTAGCATCCTACTCAAGGCTGTCTATGAAAGTACTCCCCACGCCAGTAGCCACACTGGTAGACGGCTGGTGGCAAACGGCAAAATTACCAATCCATAAAGTAATGTATTTGCCTGAAACGCTACCTGCTGCATGCGATATAATAAAAAAGCTGGATTTTCAGTTACAATGAGATTAAGGTGTGGGGGTGGGAGACTTCTGTCTGGGAGATAGATTCATAATTCATAGCGAATTGAAGCAAGTGCACCTGCAGCTGTGACTAAACCTTTTAGAATTTGCAACAATTAGGGCAGACATGAGGAAGATTTGGCCTGGATTTCCGGCTAAGCATAGAATGCACGGGATGTGGGATCCTGTGATAGGATTTGCAGCAGGTGGATGTGGGGGGTAACTGAACTGTGCGAGGCAGGAATAGGGCATAAGGCATGGAATATAAATAAGATCAGGGACACTGATCTTGCAGAACAAGTTCCGGATGAAGAATGGGCTAGAGGACTATTGATTTATTTGGTTTTAAACCACACCGGTGTTCGGTTTCTAAGACCGGATGCGGGATTCGAACCTCTGTTGTTGAGGGTGGTTTTGCTTCCAAGACTAGAGCGTTGCCCCTGTGCTATCCTTCGTTCACAGAAGTGTGTTGTGGGGGCGTATATGACGCCGGTAATCATGAAAAATATCTCAGGAACGGGATGCGCACTGCCGGAGGTGCAACACTGTCAAAGGCCTTCATCATCTCCACGTGTGCCGGAAGTTTGGCAAAGTAAGTGTTCTGGACTAAAGTAAAAGAGCAAATGCAGAAAGGTAGCAAAGTAAGTACACAAAAGTCAAACGATGCATCCTGGCACTGACTCCGTAAAGGAAAAGACAACATAACGTCACAACTATTGGACTCGGGTCCCCTGTGGGCAAAACCATGTATTGCAATGGAGTGGAGGGGCGTTCAGGGGCCACGCGGCCACGGACGGAGGAGAGGTATAAAACCGTGGTTTAAAGCTGAAAGGGATGTCAGAGACACAATAATGACGGCTCGTTCTAAAAATGTGGAATGCAACCTATGGCACGAGGGGCTGGATACTGCAGACACCTTCCGATCTAAAACCACCTGGAACTAATTAACGCGTCGAAAATGTAAAAAACACATAATGCATTCTAAAAAGTAGAGAGTAAATGAATTGTAGCACAGTCAGTCAAAGATGTTATGTAAATATGTTGTTAAAAATATTATAAAACTTAATAAAATCTTTTTTTTAAAGACAGACATCAAATTCTCGCGCTAAAAATGTTCAATTGTTCCAAGTGTTCTGGCAATCATGTTGCATTGCAGGACACACCCAACAATAGTGTGTTTTTATTTGTATTTCTCACCTGCTTGGATTAATGGTGTGTAATGTCCGTTTCCCAAGCCACTGACCTCTTTCTTCTTTATTGATCTTAGTAACCTTGACGAGGGGTTTATTCTGGCATGAAAGGCTGCTAGCCAGAAGGGGCATCATAAGCCTGAACTTGGCGCACGCGGCAGACTTACCATGATCAGTTATGGCGCATGCGGCCCGCAAAAGAGGAGACCCCACGAATCCTTTAAATTGGACTCTGATCCCACAACTCATGCTTCAAATGAAAATCCCTTTATTCTAGGTTGAATGCTGACCACATATATATATCATCTACTGTCTGCTGTTAATTATGAAACAAAAAAAATGATTATTTTAGCTATCATGGATGATGCCAAAAAAAGCCTTTGGCCTGGATAATTGGCAATGACTAGATACCAAGGGACTGTATATGGTTTGTGTCCTGGTACTATATGTTGAATCTTGTGCCTTGATAGGTTCAACTGAGCAGGTAGGACAGTCATGCAGGATTATTCTGGGTGCGTGAAAAAGGGGGTGGAGGGGTTTCCCGACTTGCTATTAATTCATTTACATTAGCAGGTTTCGTTCTCCCTTCATATACCATTTTGGAATCCCAGAACTCAAATGGACATCTACCCTGACTTCTGCTATTGGAGATGTTCTAGGACAGTCTTGCTCCAGTTATCGGTTTGGCTAAAGGCAGCCCAAACCAACTGGGGCCATGTTATTCCCGCTATGTGAGCTTTCAGTATTCATGTAGGGATACAGAAGCTTTGCTTCCTGTTTCCAACCTGTACTGTGTTCTTCCAGTCAGTATTGGATGTTGTCGTCGTGCCCTACCACTCCCAGGGCCACGGCCGCGGCATCGATTGCACCTTGCCTCATTCAGTTCAGGGGTGGGGAGAAATCGTGCAGCCTTACTCCTACTTGTCTGCTGGGAGAAAGGGGCTGCGTGTTTTTTGAAGCCATTCCTCGTTGACCTAACCCTGCCAAGTCTTGTTTCATCACCCCATTCATGAAAGGGGAGCTGTGTTGCACAACTGTTCCTCATTGACCGACCAAGGAGTTTTGTGTTTGGGAAGTTATTTCTCATCTTCTAGCATGTTCTGAGTCAGAGGAGTTGCTAGGTCTGGAAAAGACCTGGGGCTACGCTGATGTCGGAACTGTCGGACTGGGGGCGAGCAAGCCTTTTGGTTGTAGCTCCTGAGATTCTATCCGGGGCTACAACCAAAAGACCAGGGACTATAGCCCCCTTAGCCCCCCCCCTAGCAATGCCTACAAGAAAGGATTGGTGCATCCGTGAAGTTACTGCACAGTGTTTGACCCTGATCTCTTCTCGTGTCCTGTGGTAGGGTGAGGAGCGGTGGGACTGCAGTGTGCCAGCCTAGCCTTTGTGCTCAGGTGCCCTTATAGGGAATCGGGGGCATACTTGCTAACTATAGAAGATCAACATAAAGATGTATGTTTGGTGTACATTGCCATGAGGAACATTCCCGAGCACTCTCAAGCTTTGATCCCCGAGTGTGAGCCTCGTTCACAGTCAATCACAGGCCCTCCAACTTTCTTGAAAATGACTAATTTCCTACGTTTTTTGGTATCATTGTAGCTTTGCAAAGCTGCTGGATGCTGCTTCTTGATATGTCATCCAAAGTGCAGTGAAATGCATAGTTTGTTTTCTAGGCTAACAAGTGGCATCATAGTGATGTTGGTGGTCTTTTAGCATGTGTGCAAGCACATATGGCTTTGACTGGCGCTGATCTTCCTGTAGTGCATTCATGCAAACTGGGGGCGTGGTGCGAGTGTGACGTACTCGTGCCGTCACAGCCCGTAGTCGAAGTGAGCGGGAGCGGTTGGGAGCGGTGCTCCTCTACTTTTTTTCAATTAAGTTTGACTGTTGCTATACTTTTATTTGAAAAATAAACCGTTCTGGAATGCTTTCGTTTTAAAATAAAAGTGTAGGAAGAAATTGAAACTTGCACTTTCAGTGCACTGCATTGAGCGGTCCCTTAAACAGCAGGTGCATGTGATTTTTTTTTTATTGTGTGTGGGAGGGGGTGTGGCGTTGAGATTTGTGGGGAGTGGGGACAGGCCAGCAGGGAACATAGTTCCACTACTTCTTTTCGTACATTTCCACCACTGCTTTTTGTATAGAAGTGAGTGATTCGGCGTGTGGGAAGGAACACAACAGGGCACACGCTTGGATATCGGTCAGGTTGTTCTCAACTGGTGTCGTGGACAGAAGGCGCTGGTATGGTTTGTGTCTGTTCGCGCTGGGCTGTGTTGGTGGCTTTCAGTCTCTGACTTCTTCCCCTGCAGGGAGTGCCATTCTGAGCTCAAACCCTGCATGCAGGTACTCCCCCAAGTCTCCCAACCCGTGCATTTATGGAGGGTATCTGCCCTGGCCAAATGTGTGCCCTTCCGACAAGAGCTGTGCCTTCAGTTGGATCAGCCTGACCACAAACTCATCCTCCTCAAAAACAATTATTCATTTGTTTGAGGGTAATTACAGTTTGTTGTCAGGCTGATCTAGCTGCCAAAAGTGTGTTGTGAGACGTGTGCTTCCTTGTCTTGCAGGGCCATGCGCTTCACCGCAGCCCTGCAGCAACTACTAGACTCACAGCTGCACAGCCAAAATGCTGCCACCCTCTTCCTATTTCCTATAGGACCCACGTCAGCATGGGCACCATTGTTGTTTCCCTGCGTCCTGTACCTTGGCAAGTCAATATTGTTATCAATAGATCACAGCGACTACACTGCTACAGGATGGGCCTCATTACAAGTTTGACGGAGAGGTAAAAAAGTGGCAGCAATTCCGTTACTGCTACTTTTCCTGCACTAGAAAAATACTCGCTTTGGAGGAATTACAGAGTGCTCATGATGCGATTTTTGAGGGAAACTGGAGGTGCATCCTCCACTTTTCTGCCAAAAAATCGCTGGAAAGACCACGCGGTAATTCCACCAGTAATGATTCTGCCAAATGGAGACGAACACTGCCCTAGCACCACTTGTAATCCCGTGGTAAAGCCACGGGACCATGTGCCAGTAACAGTATCCGATTTTGGCAGTAACTTGGCAGAATTAGCGCTAAACTCGGAATGAGCCCCGTTTCCTGTTCGGTTTGAAAGGAAACTCCAGCATTACTTGGCTCTTCACCCAGGCTGAATGTCTATCACACAGACAATTACAAAAACAAGCATTGGCAATGCCAATAGTTTTAGCGTTTACTGTTGTTATTTGCATTTTGCATTTATAGGTACCAGGTTGCAAGGAGGAGGGTGCAGTTTTAAAGGAGTATGCGATAAGGGGCGCAGGTGTGCAAGAGACTGAGAAGGACAGCGCATAGAGCAATAGCCCAATATGAAATAACTGTAGCTGGGGAATGGAAAGCCAGGAGCCTGACTTGCTTCTTACAAACAACAGCCGATCATTTTCAGTATGAAGTGCAAAGCAAGCTTAAAAACACGTGACATCACTGTAACACTTTTTTTTGCACTTAGTAGAGCAAAAGGTGTAAGTTCCTAATATAGTTTATGGTTATGGTGTATTAATAATCGAATACTATGTAATGTGCCAGCTCTTATCACAGGGTTAAAATAGGATACTTCCATAGAAACCCAGTGCATTTGCAGTAGCAAACTTAAATGACGTGTTATTCAAATTTATAACGTGCGCTTTCACCCGAAGGCACCTTGGCGCGAGGAAAACAAGGACACAACCTGCCCCACGCTCCTAAAACAGAAAGGCCATGAGCGCACGCCTGAGCTGCAGGTGAGTGACAGTGCCTCTAAGGTGAAAGGGGAAAGAAACCATTCCACAGTCTGCTAGTGGCAAACGGAAAAGCGTGTCCACCCACACAGGCAAGGCCAACCTCCGGAATTGCCACCCAATTGCCACTGCCTGAGCAAAGTGGCCGTTCCGGAATATAGCGGCGAAATTTGTCCTGGGTATACTCGGCCCCTGCCGGTAAAGGGCCCGGTACACCGAGCACAAGGATTTAAATGTGATCCTCTGGGCAACCGGGAGCCAGTGAAGGGCCCGAAGTACATGCCAGGGGCTCAATGCTTTTGGTTTCTGCAATCCCGTCCCTGACCCTGCGCGGCCTGCTCACACGCTGAAAATGCCCTTGAGAGCAAAATGTGCTGTTTAAGCAGGCACTGCGCTTTTATGCCATGTTTTTCGTACCACCTTTTACACTTCAGGGACTTAAAAATGGAGCCCTGGTGTTTTTACCTTTGCTGGGTGTACTTGCAACCTGCTAAACTCATGTAAGGCTACAGTAGTCAGGTTTGGACTGGACTATATGGCAGTAAAGCAATGCACGAAGTACTGGCCCAAACTGCCGATGTCATTCAGCCAAAGGGGGGCATCGTGGAGAGTTAATTCTGTAGCCTTATAATGAATACGTCATCCTATACCCCACGAGTAGAGGGGATCGCCTACTCGACGGGAGAGACCGGGAGGGGAAGAGCCATTGCAAAGTCCATTTGTTGAGCAAGCAGTGAGACGATGGTTGGGTCCATAGCCCTGCTTCTCACATTAGACATCCGCCCTACCAATGAAAAAATCCCAGCGCAGATCTCGCCAAACACGAGTTACAGTGAATGTGTTTCCACCGGGCTCAGTAATGCGCGCCTTTCCTAAGGCCAGGCCGCACTGAAATCACCCATTGATAACAGCCCCTTCCGACCCATAGACAAACTCCAAGGGTTTAGGTGAAAAACAGATGAACAGCTCAACCGAGTTTGTAGGGTCAAGCCGCACTGAAATCACACACTAATAACAGCCGCTTCCGACCCAACGACAGCCACGGGAGAACCAGACAAGGGGGCCTCATTATGACTCCGGTGGTAGCCTGCCGCCGGAGTCATGAATTCACCGTCAACCGGCACTGGGGACTCCAGCTCCGGCGGACCCGGTAAATCCCCATTGAACTCAATGGAAATGGGGAGGCCGGATGCACCGGCACCATTCGCGAATGGTGCCGGTGCATCCGATATGGTCTGCACGCGGGTGCCGGACTGCCCGCCAGGTCATACCTGTTGGGCGGTAAGGCACCCGCGAGCAGAACTCGTAGTTTGCCGGTCCGGTAACAGCGGTACCAGCAAGTTTACCGGTACTGATGTTACTGGACCGGCAAGCTTAGAATGAGGCCTGGCGTATGTATAAGCAGTTACTTTCAAACTTTTAAAGTAACACATCACTCTGGAGATCCAAAGAAACAGACAGCATTGCAACACATCCACTACCCCACAGACTGCACGTTGTACACTTTCAGCAGCACCTGTTATCTAACAATAACAGCCAGAGCAGCGCTGCTAACCCCAGGGGCGGCAATGCCAGACCTGGCTACCCTTGCATCCGGTGCCTCCTGGACCCAACCTCTGCCCACACCCTTTGGGGTCGAGGGGCCTCTTTCCTGCACTCTACGGCACTCTGCAGAAAGCAGGGGACCCCGAAATGTTGTCTTGAAAAGATGGCGCTGCAGCTTCGACTTGAAAAGAGATAACTCTGTGCTGGTCCGCCCCGGATATGAAACATAGTCCACAGGCGTTCCACTGAAAACAAGGATTGATGCATAGAAGTTAAAACATAATGGGCATCTACTTAAGTGCACTCATTTTGCTCCTACTTCGGAGTGCGGACAGCTCCCCGGCAACAGCAGCAGGCCAGCAGATGTGAGCGAGAGGCTCAAGGCCCGAATGGTGCTTTGGCCATTTCATCGCCAAGTTGCTATGCCAACGCCATAGACTGCTCCCAAACTCCCCTTCTTCTTTATTCTTTTCTTTTACAGTAGCAATGTTTTTGGCGATATTTGTGTCTCACGCCACAAAGTGCCAAAACCAAAAATAATGACCACGTGTGGATGTCTCATTTGTATTGAATGCGAAGCAAGGTGGCGAGCAGAGGAGCACAGTAACAGATGAACACAATCCTCAGGAGGGGGGAGGGGCTCTAATCATACACTATTCAGACTAATTACAAAAACACCCCCTATTTCTAGGATTGCTGGCTCTGGACAATAATTGCTGCTTCATATTTCTGAATTATAATTCAAAGGCAAAGAGCTCAGAACTGGAATTTCACAATTATATAAGAGCATGTCACCATGACTCACATGTTCACCAGCATGAGAAGTTCACAGGAACATGCATGTGTGCATGCATCCCACACTTTGCAATGCAAAATCAAGTGCCTGTTTTATGAAATTCTGTGTTCTCAATTCAGGCAAGTAGGGCCACCTGGTAACTGGCCTGCAACTTCCTGCTGCTTGGAAACCACGCCTGGCAAAGGGCAAGCATTGTTACGGCATTGGTGGCAGCCTTCCTTTGGTTCAGAAGTGGGCGCGCCGAAGCCTTCCTGGAGGGCCACTGTGGGCGAAGGGGAATAATGCACTGCTGTCCCAGCTGGGCACGGTGGAATGTGGCCCTGCCATGCTAACAGCTATGCCGTGGATTTCTGAGAGTATCCTCTTTCAAAATCAACACCGCCGGGCTCTTGGCGCAAACCCAGGCGCTATAAAGCAACTTTCTACTCCTAGGCCTGCGAGGCAGAAGAGGAACTAATGTGCAAAAAAAGGCCGCTAAGTGGCTGGACTTCTAGGAGGTGCCCGAGTGCCAGAGGAAATATACCAGCGGATCTCCGCAGCCCAACTGGCCTAGCAAATCCTGGTCAGAATCCTGCACAAAATAAGATGTCACTTAGGAAATACAACATGATGGTGTCTGCAATTACCCCGGGGAGAGATGCCAAGTGCTGCACACCAGGATCCAGGCGAAGGCCCATTAGTGGCGAGAACAGGTGGCAAGCCTATGATTATTTCGGTGCACTTAGAGCGTTCGGAGCTCCCGGGGCGCAGCCAGCAGCGAGGTTAAGCTCCTGCAGCTGGGTCACAACATGCAGTGTGCTCGGTGGGCCTAGATGTGGAGAAAGGAAGGGCGAGGCCGGGGCTACCCAGTGCCAGTGAACCACTGTACCTGCTTCCCTCTTGCCGGACCGCCCGCTCCTCCACACGGTCACCTGTGCGCATGCCCGGCTTGTCTGTTCGCTATGGAGGGCCTTGCGATACATGTTGAGGAGAGAGAATTGATGAGGGTTCGATTGTCTGTGCTGGGTGTGGCTGAGCTGAGTGGGAAGATTTTGCTGGGAGGTGACGGGGAGAGAGGTAGGAGGAGGAATAGTGTGATGTTGGATTTTGTGAGGCAAACGGGGCGGTGGGAGGAGTTGTGAGTTTATGTAAGCTAAGTATTGATTGGTGGGTCTGGTGCACATCATCCTTAAGGATGGGGAAGCGCCTGCATGGGTCCGCCCATGCATCCGTTAATTAAGAAGAAGAAGATGATATCTGAAAGATGCAGGCCCATTGTGGCGCCAGACAGATCGTCTGTGCTGCCTCCACAGCTCCATTCAGTGGGCTTTCCAAGTGTGGAGGGTGCAGGAAACTGCACACTGAGAAAGAGGCTGCGTGTACAGCCACAGAGCCATCGGACACCTGGACTGCAAAAGGGAAATCAGATAAAGTCAAGCCATGCGTAACTTTGAAGCAGAGGAGTAGGTGCTTACCATTGGGACGGCTCCTCCCACACATCTGCGGAAGCCCCGTTCATCACTACAATCGGGATGCAGGAGGTGGAGTTAGTGCCATTTTTGGGATCTCAAAGTGGCATTGATAGAATTGGGGCCAAATTTCACAATGTCACATGCAAGGTAGAACACATTCAGTTGCTGCTCACCTATCGCCCCTAAAAGCAGTCCACCACCCTGCAGCACTTCTTATTACAGGCGCATGGAAATTTGACGAAATTACCCCATTTTACTGAACTACATTGGCTTCCTCGCCAGGCTAGGATACTGTTCAAGACAGCATGAATCATCTACAAAGCAGTCACGAGTCGCACACCAGCGTACCTCGCGCAGCAAATCGCGAAGCGTCTTGAATCACAACTCGTGCGCAAAGAGAGGACCCGCAAACGCTCCTTTTCTTGTCATGCATCCACCCTCTGGAATGCGACCCTACTGTCAGCTCGGTATGCTCCCACAATTATCCAATTTTGCAAATCTCTCAAAACATGGCTCTTTCAACAACACCTTGACAAGGACTCATTCCAATTGATGCGCATACCGATGCACAGACCTCACAGTACTGCGCTACTGTTAAAAGATGCCAGCCCAAATGCTGGCTACACACACTCGCTACAGCGCTCCGCTGCTCTTGAGCTAGGTCCGCACTTTAAACAATAACATCAAAAATAAAATTGCAACTTGACAGCCATGGTAAGCATCTAGATTGTGCATTGAAAAGTCGGTCTGGTATCGAAGATGGGTTTGGCCATGCCATGGACTCAGTTGAAAAAACTAAGTCCAAGCCAGAATCAGTCGTTGCTAAAGATAAAGAACTAGAGGTCAGGGCAATTTCCTGTAGCACCAGCGTCCTGGGGGTGCCTGACTAGTGCGACACCAGGAACCGGATGGTTTTTGTGGAGTCCTTGCTATTGAAGGTCTTTGTTAAAACTCAGGTTTCTCCTGCATTTGTGGTGGAGCCGGCCGACAACAGATGCATAGCTAGGAAAGAAGGGATTGCGTCCTTTCCGGGAGAATGATCTGTAGTACGAGATGGAGCTCAAAGCCACATGATCATCCTTCCTGGCTGCCAAGAATGCCGTTAGAGAAGAACATGTCAGAGACTCAATGTTCTTGGCAGCTAAGCTTCAGCAGGTCGAGGAGGGTAAAGCCAATTTCTTTCAATCTGTGGCATCAGGGATAGCCTGGAGGAGGTGGGGGGGGAGTAAGGGGAAAAACATGGTGGAATGGCAGAACCTCACATCTCTCATTGCATGGACTGATGGCTCTGTCCCCAAGGCATGTTCATAACATGCTTGAATTCATGTACGAAATAAGGTGTGCATGCATGTTCATTGTGATTTCTACATGGGGTCTTTCGTGGTTTCTCAGGGAGACCTCCGGTATTAACCTTAAATCGCAATATCAATCAGTAGTTAGACTTTTATCAGAGAGATGGACAGGCAAGGGGAGTTGGCCTGCGTGGGTCTGGTTAGTGGGTGTTACAAGAATGAACGGCAGCCCGTACTAGGATATGCAGAAGAGCTTCTAATGTTCAATGGGAAAAGCCCAAGAGACTCAAGGAGGAGACACCACTGTCTTTTACAAGTGTCTGTCGATGGTTGCGGGAAAGGGTGAGGGATCAGAGTCTCATCTGATGGACTTTTGGAAACCCAAACTACCCAGGAAAGCTGGATAGGCTGTGCTATCTGGAGCCATCTATGGGAAATGTTGCTCTGCCGAAGGAGACAGATTTAGCAAGCACAGACCATGAAGGAACCGTCTACTGAAAGTGGGGATGCCAGAGGTAGTACTCACCTTGAACTTCACACTCAAAGGGATTGCCATCTTAATTGACAGATATCTATATTTCAAATTGGACAGGTTTATTGACGACCCAACGGACGGGTGTTAACTAGTGACACTTGCACTCGGCTCTGGAAATTTAACCCTGATAAATGTGTGTAGTCCAAGTGTAGACTCCCCACACTTCCATGAAACAGTTGCCAAAAACGACAAGAGCGTCATGAAACACATGTCGTCTAAAGAGTGGATTTCAATACCACACTCTGTATAGATTGGTATAGGTTTTACTATAGAGCAAAACACTTGTCTATATTAGCCCAAACAATAATACAAGTCTCAGAGAAGCAAAATGTACTGGGGCCCTAAGGTTGGAACTGACCTTGCTACGCTCTGTTTTTTGTTGTGATGACCTTATTGTTGATGCAAGGTCACAGGATGCGTTTTGAGGTGAAGCCAACACCTCTTTTGTTTGTTTAAAAAAGGGGTTTTCCTGGATACCTTGCAGTTGAGTTTTTTTTTTTTACTTAAAATAGATTTTTCACGCTGTTTTGCGTTTGGTGATAAGTGCAAGATTTTATTCATCAGATTATTTGTGGTGTGAACTCATGGTCCCAATTAAGGTCAGCCGACACGTGTTTCAACCCATAGGTCTTTATCAAGGCTTGAATACAGTGTTTTGTGGCGTCGATACGTTCTCGGGCCAAATCGACCGAGGACATATCGACGCCACAAGACACTGTAGTCAAGCCTTGATAAAGACCCACAGGTCGAAACACGTGTTGGCTGACGTTAAATCGGACCATGACCCCACACCACAAGTAATCTGATTAATAAAATCTTGCACTTATCGCCAAAAGCAAAACAATGTGGAAAATCTATTTTCTGTAAAAACACTCAACTGCGATGTATCCAGGAAAACCCCTTTTTCAAGTCTCAGAGAAGCATAGCACACTATCAAGAATCCACATGCTTTTTAATGACCAAAGGTGTGTTCTATTGAGAGGGAAAGCATCATCATTATCTTCCTACGCCCTCCCAGGCCATATACGCAAACACTGGGGCTGGAAGACATTCAAGGAGGAGTGTATTACGTGTGCTCTCTTTAAATCATCCCATCAAGAGGCCATCTCAGACCTCTTTACATGGTATGTGGGGTCAGTGGATTCAGCGGTAAACACCTCAGGGACATATAAGGTGTTCACACAAGGGGACTGTACATCTAAAAAGGAGGGGGTCCTGAAGACTCTGAGGCATGCCCTTGATGGCCTAGAAACTAAGCTGGATGGACTGCAGTTGCCATTTGAAGCATAAAGTTGTAACACCCTCCTGGGATATTTGGGGAAAACGTGAAGATTTTAAAAAAACAGCTAAATGAGAGTTCAAAATCACAGGCCAGAAAGAAGCTATGAGACAATATGGGGAGGGGCAGAGGCCAGAAAGAATGTTGTGGATTATGAAAAGGAGTAATTCGACAAGCAGATAGTGGTGCTAGAGGATAGAAGTGAACAACACCCAAAACGAAAGATCAGTGGGACTGTCAGGTAGCTCTATGATAACTTGCATCATTCCAAGTTGCGGGAATGGTAATGAAGAGGACAGACCATATGCAGACAGTCACCTTAGCTTGGCTGTAGGGAACGAGCAGAGAAACCATTAACAAACTCATAGAAAGGCAGGTCAGACCCTGCGATTGATAGCTTTGCCAATGGCAAGTCCCCAGCCCAGGTGGGCTATCCTTTGAATTTTGAAAAAGCTTTCAACAGCCTTCTGATTCCACATCTACTGTCAATCTATATAGAAATGATAGGGGATGGAATCTATATATATATAACGCTTAGGTATGTTTCTGTACTCAGATTATACAATGCATCAGTGGTAGGCTGCCCGCTGCTGTCCAAATGGCAAAGTGCACCTCTGTGTGCCCTTGCAATTTAACAAAAGCAATCATTTTAACAAACAGAAGGAGCACGGTTCTACATGGTCACCTTCACCTTCCACTATCGCAAGCATTCAGAATAATTTCCAGTTACTTCTTTCCATCCCCATTTCTCTTCACACAGGGCAGGGCGGTTCCAGTCTCAATTAACAGTTAATTACTGGCTCAATGTTTCAGTCTCTAAAGAGCAAAATGCTGTAGGACGAATGCCTCCCCACGAGCTAAAATTTAAAGATGATGCTGTAATTATGCTAATTTGCAATCTTATGCCATCACTGAGACTCTGCAATGGAACAAGGTTGACAATTACCTGTCTACAAAGACAGATCATGAAGGCCTATGTAATCGATGGAACTTTGATACTGTTTTTATACTGCGCATACATCTCATGCTATTTGATACAAATGTGCCTTTCAAATTCAAAAGAAGACAGTTACCTATACGTTTAGCCTTTTCAACTACCGTTAATAAGTCACAGGGGCCTATGCCCCCTTCCTGGAAGCGATCAGTGATAATTCTGATATTTAAGAAGGGGGACAGAAGTGACCCTAGGAATTACCAACCGATATTGACCTTTAAGATTTGCTAGAGGGAACCGCCAGTACTAGCAGAATCCACCAGGGAGAATCTGGTTTCATGAGTCAACGTGGATCATACAATTATCGCTAACCTATGCCTCTAAAGGTCCTCCGGGAAGAAAGTGATTCTATTCTTTGCCACTCCACCTGTTACAGCAAGTGGCAGCTGTTTACTTGTAGCAAACATCGCTTTATGGCTGACCCAGTTGTAATAGCTATAAGCTGAATGCTGAAAAGGCTTTTCGATTGAATCAAGTGGCCGTTTCTATCTGCGATCCTGCGAAGGACGGGTAGAGGTGAGAGGATCGTGTCTATCATTTGCCTGCTGTTCTTGGGCCTGGTGACCTGTGTGTCACCACTAGAACTGCTTGAAAGATATTGCTTTCTATGACATGAGGGTGGAGACCTACAGCAAACTGGTGATGCTCCTGGCCAGGCCCCAAGGCCGTTGGATGCACTACCGGTAGAAGTTAGGGCAGATGGGATGGCATGCGACATCAGGTCACTCACACCCGCCTGCGTGCTCCATTGGTCGTGAGGAAGCCAACGCCAATGATGTCAGACGTCTGCTTAACTCCAAGTCTGTGCTTTAATGTAAGGTCACTGTTATATTTATTTCCTCTGACTGTTTCGTAGTGAGTACAAGGGATTTTGCTTTTTGCTTTCCCATCGTGCAACCTTAAATGTTTTGTAGCATTAAAGAAATTGATAAAAATGTTGAAAACAAATAAAAGGCTTTGATAAGTACTGCAGTAATTGTCAGTGGTGTTGCCCCATGTCCATCTTTTATGAATGCCAACGGGGGAGTTCTGGAGGTCAGAGGAGAAAGCCTCCTTGCAGAGAGTTTATCGGATTAGCGCAAGGCCAGTGGTCCATTTGCTTTGCTGCTGGAGAAAACCTTTAGAAATGCTGAAGCCAAACCTTCCGTACTACAGGGGGCGGGGCTTGTAGTGCCATGCTCCTCTCAGCAATGATAACTTGTCACTCACCTCGGGACAGGGTCTGAGGCATTGTCACTTTCTCTGTGTCCTGGTCGCCTTTCACCGTGGGCTGGTCGCCTTTCTCCGTGGCGTGGCCATCTTTGTCCGGAGAGGCCCCATCTGCTCCTGGCTGTTTCTTGGGCTTCCTCATTGCGGCTTCTCCCAGTGCAGCTGCCATGAGGAGGCAGCAGAGTGTGAGTGTGAGCTGCATGGCTTCCCTGGGGAGAAAGACAGGTTGTCAGCGAATGAAGCCATGAAAACAAGGTGCGTGTGGCTCCCATGGAAGGGAACACGGGGGCCAGCACGGGGTGCGCGACTCCTAAGGAGGGGAACACAGGGGGCCAGCACGGGATGCGCGACTCCTAAGGAGGGGAACACAGGGGGCCAGCACGGGATGCGCGACTCCTAAGGAGGGGAACACTGGGGGCCAGCACGGGATGCGCGACTCCTAAGGAAGGGAACACAGGGGGCCAGCACGGGATGCGCGACTCCTAAGGAGGGGAACACTGGGGGCCAGCACGGGATGCGCGACTCCTAAGGAGGGGAACACAGGGGGCCAGCACGGGATGCGCGACTCCTAAGGACAGGAACACTGGGTGGCAGCGAGGGCTGTGTGGCTCCTATGAATAGGAGCGGTGGGTGCCAGTGAAAGCTGGGTGACTCACAGGTAGAGGTGCATAGGGTGCCAGTGTGGGCCATATGGCGTCTATGGATAAGAGCAGTGGGTGCCAGTGAAAGCTGTGTGACTCATAGGTAGAGGTGCATGGGTGCCTGTAAGGGCTGTGCGACTCCTAAGGAGGGGAACACAGGGGGCCAGCACGCGATGCGTGACTCCTAAGGAGGGGAACACATAGCACAGGGGGCCAGCACGGGATGCGCGACTCCTAAGGAGGGGAACACATAGCACAGGGGGCCAGCACGGGATGCGCGACTCCTAAGGAGGGGAACACAGGGCACAGGGGGCCAGCACGGGATGCGCGACTCCTAAGGAGGGGAACATAGGGGGCCAGAACGGGATGCGCGACTCCTAAGGAGGGGAACACAGGGTGCCAGCACGGGATGCGCGACTCCTAAGGAGGGGAACACAGGGGGCCAGCATGGGATGCGCGACTCCTAAGGAGGGGAACACAGGGGGCCATCACGGGATGCGTGACTCCTAAGGAGGGGAACACAGGGGGCCAGCACGGGATGAGCGACTCCTAAGGACAGGAACACTGGGTGGCAGCGAGGGCTGTGAGGCTCCTATGAATAGGAGCGGTGGGTGCCAGTGAAAGCTGGGTGACTCACAGGTAGAGGTGCATAGGGTGCCAGTGTGGGCCATATGGCGTCTATGGATAAGAGCAGTGGGTGCCAGTGAAAGCTGTGTGACTCATAGGTAGAGGTGCATAGGGTGCCTGTAAGGGCTGTGCGACTCCCAGGGAGAGGAACACAGAATGCAGTGCATTATTCCACGTTGTCCACAGTGGCCCTCCAAAAAAGATGTGGCATGCTCACTTCTGAAAAAAAGGAATGCTACCATCAACTCCTTAACAAATATTGATTTATTTATTTGCATTTATAAAGTGCTCAGACAGCCCGGGGGCATCGAGGCACTATTACAGGAATATGTCTCTTAGTTGCGTATTTATAATGCACTCAATACGTGCCTTCTGCAACAGTGGTTTGCAAGAAACATGAAGTTGCAGGTCAGTTAGCAGGTGGCCCTTGACTGAATTGAGAACTAGGTATTTTCAGAAGACCCTTGCCATCAAAGCACTGGTGTTATCAATTACCAACTATAACAACAGCTCCTTCCTCAGCATGCCGGACTACCTCCACTACTAGCCCACCCACTCTGGTGGTTATCCTCTTGACCTTGTTTTTCTCTCTAATTCACTCTCCTTCTCTGACCTCTCCATTGACCCCCCCCCCTCTCTCTGATTACGCCATTATTCACTTTAACATCTCGGTCCCTCCATCTTCTACTCCTCATCCCCCCTCTTCAATGACTAAGGAATTCAGGTAGGACTTGCTTGCCCCATACCTTGATCATGTGAGGATCTTTTCCTGTCTCTTCCCCCTATCTCTTCCCCCTATTCATGGCTCTTCCAATGATTCTGCTTGCACTTATGACTCCATTTGACCAGCCGTATCCAGCTCGCACATTCACAGCTTCCTATTCCTATCCTAAGCCTTGGATCACCTCTGAAATTCAGACCTCCAAAACAAAAATCTGACATAATCTTCAACCCTGGCCCCAATTACGGACACCTACCCTACTCCGAGCCTATAAAAATGCCCTTGCTGCCCTAACCTTCTGCACTGAACTCTGCCAACTCCTCCTTCTTCACCAACCTAATCTCCTCCCTTCACACAATCACAAACTTTCATCTACCCTCCAATCTTTGCTCACACCTCCCTTCCAAGCCAATTTCCATTGCATCCCCCCTTTCTGCTAATTACTTTTCTCTCTACTTTTCCTCTAGAATCTCTAAAATATGTGCCCACCACCTCTTCCCCTACCTCTTCTACTCTCGCATTTTTCTCGCTTACATTTCCTATCGAATTAACACCCATCCTTCGCAGTGCCAACTCCTCTTGCGCTCCTTTCAACCCTTTTGCTCCCCAAATGGTTAACAATTTAGTCTCAATCACTTGCCCATATCTCTCTGAGCTTTAACCTCTCCCTCTCTCTCTCTCTCTCCCTCTCTCTCTCTCTCTCTCTCTCTCTTTCTCTCCCCCCCTGCCGGACTCTTCCCTGCCTTCTTCAAATCTGCAACTGTTTACCCCCATTAAAGAAATCCTCTGCTGACCCAAATGTCCCAGCAAACTATCTCCTAGTTTCTCTCCTTCCCCATTATTCAAAAGTCCTCGAGAGCGTGGTCTTTGGCCGGATCACCAAGTACCTTGAGGATAATGGCTTTGGAGATCAACTTCAATCTGGCTTCCGTAGTAAGCACTCCACTGAGACTGCACTAATGCATGTGTCCACCTTTCTCTCTAATGCTCGCCACTCCAAACTCTCTTTTGTACTCATACTTTTGGGCCTTTCTGCCTCTTTCTACACTGTCAACCAATCCCCCTTCTCACTCTCCAGGACCTTGGGTTTTTGCAAATCTGCTCTTGCCTGGATTGCCTCCTATTGGGAAGGTTGATCCTTTAAAATCTCTTGGAACTCGCAAACCTCTAACTCCACCCCCCTCTCTATCACCATCCCTCAAGGATCAGTCCTTGGGCCTGCTCTCTTCACCCTCTACACCTCTGCCCTAGTAAATGTATCTTATCCTTTGCCTTTCACTATCGCCTTTTTACTGATGACATTGAAATATTCCTCTTTCCTTCCTCCACCCCAGGCATCTCGGAACGGATTATGAACTGTCTCACTGCAATTCGTCACTGGATGACTCTCTGCTGCTGCATGCGGAACTCTTCAAAGACAGAGGTCATCTTTCGCCTGACTTCCAATGCCATCCCTCCCCTCATCTCTCCTATCTCTTTTCCGTCTAACCTTATTGCTCCCTCAACCAAGGCTCGCAAACTTGGGGTCTACTTCCATAGATACCTGACTGCAACAATTCATCACTACCACCGCCTCTGCTGCTCGTATTAACCTCAACATTCAGAAAATCGGTCCTTTTCTTACTGACCATTCCACAAAAACTCTAATCATCTGCTCTCGTGCTCAGCGAACTTGACAACTGCTCAAGCCTACTCTTTGACCTTCTTCCCTCTAGACAAAGTCCTCAGCGTTGCTACCCACACTCTCTACAACCTACCCAGCTCAGCGAACTTGACAACTGCTCAAGCCTACTGCGTATGCTTCCTCTCTACGCCTTCCTCCCTCTAGACAAAGTCCTCAGCTTTGCTGCCCACACTCTACAACCTACCCAGATGCCCCCCCACTTCCACCTACCAACAACATGCTGGTGACCCTCCATGCACAACCACTCTATTTTCAAGTTCCTGCTCCTTGTCTACAAAGCTGCCAATGGCCTTGCTCCTCAGCACCTGTCTGATTGTATCTCCGTTTATTCACTATCTCCATCTCTCCGATCCTGCTCTGCACTCAACCTCACTGTCCCCTACCCTCTCTGTGCCATCTCTCGTTTCCGATCTTTCTCCCTACTAGCCCTTCTCCCCTGTCTGCAACCCACTTCCCGTAACAATCAAAGCTAGTCCAATTCTGGATCTCTTCAAAGCACGACTAAAACTTAATTTACTTACTAGAGCAGGAGTGCACCTCTGCCGTCTCCCCTATCCTCCCCCACCCGACCCCACCACTGCCCCCAGTGATGTTTAATAACAATTATGTATATTTAAATAGTGCTCCTCTTTAGTTTGAAGCACTCGCCCCTTAGCTTAATATTACCTTTGTAAGTCCCCTGTTTTCTCCTATGTATATTTTTCCTGGTTCTTTTGTTTTGTCCCTGGTATATCGCCCGCTTTTTTACAGCCTCATGGATTGGCCGTCCACTTGTTTCCATCATTGTGCTATTGTACAGGCACCCTTCGTGGGAATGTCTTCAACATCTGTTATCGTAATTTCTGTCTAAAGGGACATACCAGTTTTTCAATTAAAGTCAATTATGACTGCAAATTCCTCAAGAAGGAGCTTCAATGGATACAGAGCACAGCAGTAACACCATTGCTCAGACTCGGCAGGCAGGAACACGCAACTCCAGCACTAAGAACTCTCCACGCGCTTGCGGTTAAGATTCTAATCCACTTGAAAGCCCTCTGCATTGCTCACATAGCTCTTCAGGGCTGCAGAGCCAAGTTCATTCCAGCAAAGGTCAACCCATATCAACCAAGAAAGATGCTAAAATCCAGCCAGGAGATACTTCTGGAGGCCTTGTTCTACACCAGAGAGAGATAGAGGGGATCGGCCTTCTCCAACATGGTGTTCAGACGCTGAAATATTCCACCCAAGGAAGTCTGCACAAACCAAAACCACCCTAGATTCAGGAAACCCCGAAAGGTCTAGCTTTTGAACACCCAACCAATTAAGAAATCACACTGCAGCAGGAAGCCCATTGGCATTTTAAGGCAACCAACAACCCAGCCCTGAGGACAAGGCAGCTACCCACCTTTTGAGTCTTGATGAACTTTCAAGAGAATGCCATGGCAGCTTCCCCTATGCCACTATGTAACTTGCATGGCACTGCGACTGTCGCTCCTGGCTGCCCACAGTACAGAAAGAGCTCACTCAGTCACACCGTGATGGATGCCACTCGTATCCCGGGAGACTCAATACTTGTTTTAAACCAATTTGAACAAAAGGAAGGGTTGGAAGAAATTCGAACATTCCCTCCCTTCATTTTCGAATTCACAAAAATGGATTAAACTCAGCTCCAGCGAATCAGCATATAGGATGTGCTATCACCCTCCCGATGAGCCACCAAATGTAGGTGGCGAAACTCACGTTGAGGACTTACCTAAACTCAACATAACATACCTCAAGCTGCGAGTATCACGCGGACCTTAAAATACCTCAAGCTGCGAGGATGCCACGGGCCTTAACATACCTCAAGCTGCGAGGATGCCACGGGCCTTAACATACCTCGAGCTGTGAGGATGCTACGGACCTTAACATACATCAAGCTGCGAGTATCCCGCGGGCCTTAACATACCTCAAGCTGCGAGTATCACGCGGGCCTTAACATACCTCAAGCTGTGAGTATCCCGCGGGCCTTGGCGCTGCCAGACACGGGTTTTATATGTTGCCAGCAGGTGCACCGCCACTATTCCAGGGGTGCGTTTGCCGCTTTCCATGGCACCTGCAATACTAGCGCTGCCTCGTGCCTTAGGGACTGGATTCAGGTGTCGCCGCCTGAGCGGTGGGAATTGCTCGCAGAAAAACAGGAAATGCCTGTCAGTTTCCTCGCCCATTTCACAAAGTTGGCCTATTTCGGTATTACCCGCCTTCCATGTCCTCGTGAGTCCTGCAGGCTTAAGGGGACCCCTTCTAAACTCTAGATAACGGCACCTCACGCAAGCTGGGCTAATGGCATCGAGGGGCCCCTCGGACCCAAAGCCCCCCTTAACCTCCGACAGGAGCACCTGGATTCTTGTAGAATGTCGTCTGTACACCTTGTCCTTGATGCTGTGGCCAGTAGATTGGGCGCAGCCCCCATTCCCGGCAGTTGGAGCCGCCCGTAGGCTCCTCCGACCCCCTCCTGGGCAAGAAGATGACCCCATGCGCCCCTACAGCCTTCAAGACCCTGTGTTGTCCACAACCTATCGGAGTGCAGTGCTGGTCTGGCCGGGACCTGCTCTGCTATTGGGCAGAGGTGAGCCCGGGGTAAACGCAGCGACTTTTAGGAACACATTTTCTGGCACCGTGAGTTTTGTAGCTTTAACATGACTCCATACATCGGCCCCATATAGTGCAGAGGGGATGGCCTGTTTCTTACAAAGCTCAAGGGCGGGGGAGAACACCCCCCCCCCACCCCACTCCACCACAAGGGTTATGAAACAGCATTATATAAAGATCATGTTGATTAAATATATAAATAAAAACATGGCTATCGTCCCTTTCTCCGTTGATATTCGTGTACATATCACCTTTCCCAGTGTAGGTGTGAGATTGCGTTTGAAGATGTGAACTTTGCTATTTCTCAACGTGTGTCTTAGCTTCTGCCTAAGGAACATGCCTCGCAGCAATGCAAGTCTTTAGGGCTCCTTGCTTCGTCCATCTTGTGTAACTGAGGCCCCGCGGCCGCTCGTGAAGCAGGAGCCGGGCAGCAGCTCGCGGGGCCCGTGCGTGGCTCCCCTCTGTTCTCTGGGGGAGGCCGCCTCATGGCTCGGGGGTCAGAACCGGGGACGGTTTGAAAAAGTGAAAAGCATAGAAATGAAACACGGGTGCTGAAAGAAAGGCCCGCACGCACTTCTGAACTAAGGAGATGCACGTGCCGGGCTGGGGTGTTGCTGGGTTTGTCAACCAAGATCTGGGGCTACGATAATGTCGGGACTGTCGGGACACGGGGCAAGCTAGTCTTTTGGTTGTAGCCCTGAGCTTCTATCGCCCCACGCCCCCCCGCCCCTCAGCCCGCCAACGCCTCTGGCGCCGCGTAAACCTCATTTAACATGTCAATACTATAGGCGTTACTGGCTAGGGTTTCAAAAGAACTATTCTTCATGCTGCGCGTGAAGTGGCCAGCAGAGGGCAGCAGCTGCACGGGGGACCAGGTGCCTCCACGTCTAAGTCCAGGTTCAGAAAACTGTCGGGTGCGTTTAGTCCGTATTCCAGGCGAGCTATGTGTATGGAGGGAGAAAAGTGTGCACGTGAGGACCGCATAACTTCGGGGGGGGGGATGCTGGGGGCGAAGGGCTCCTCAGAGAACACTGCTCACTACCATTGCATTGGCACACATGCCTCCCCTACAATGCGCTCTCCCCCTGTGGACCTTGCACGCTATTCCAACCCCCCACCGCCATCGCTCCTGCACCTCCCCGACTACCCCATGCTCCCCGTGCCTGCATGCCCCGCCCCGTAGCGCACGTTCCCTGCACACCCCAGTCTCTCACGCACCGCGCTGTCTTCCGATGCAGCCCGCGCTTTCCTCTTGTCTCTGCCCTGCACTTTTCTACTCAACTCCTCGCCAGGGCTCCAGTACAGGGTGCACGCGGGTGGACGCGGGTGGACGGAGTCCCCCCACTTTTTTCAGAGGGCACCTTGATATGCACATTTCTGGTGACACCGCAATCAATTGCTATCTTAATGAGTGCCCCACTTGTGTTTTAAGGACTTGACCTCTGCTCCTCGCTCTCCAGCCTCTCTATCAGTCCTGCCTGGCAGTTGGGGCCTTCCTGTGCCAGTGACCGCGCATTCGTGGACTGCTGCAGCCCTTTATCTCCCCGAGCGGAACCCCTTATTTTACCTGTACACTCCTTGGAAGGCTCTCCCTGTATTTTCGCCCCCATTTGCTTTCAACACGTTGCGGCTGCTTCCCACTACACCCGCACTCCTACCCTACTAAGCCCCAAACCGCGGTGTGACGTCGCTGTTTGCCTGGACCGTATGTCATTTTTTTTCTACCTGTGCGCCCATGCTATTTGTAGGGAAGGGCACGGGGGACAGCCTGGCCAAGGGGCATCCCCGACTCCTCACACGTGAAGCCCTGGACTTGGGCTTCTACGTTGGGGTGTTGGCATTCTTTTGCAAAGGGGAAGTTCATCAAATGGCCCGACGCCCATACCATCCACCCACAGGGTCCAACGTAGCGCGTAGGTGCCTGTAGTGATCACGGAGATATGCTATAGGGCAATCAACTGTGCGTTATTTATTTATTTATTTTTTTAAATATTTTTTTATTGTATTTAACTGTATTTGAGTTTTTAGAAAAAGACGTTAATTATTGAAGAAACCACAGGACCACCACGCAGCTCTCTCCCCCGACAACGCCTCACAGAGTGTGGAACCTTGGACATAGATAAACGTGCACCAAGGTTCCATTACACCCACCCCACCATGCCAAAACAACACGGACACGGAAGAAAAGCAAGAAACGGGAAGAAGGGAAAGAACGGGGAAACATCTTCAAAACAAAAAAACAATGCCAACAGGAAACAACGGGTACACACTGATCTACATAAAAACGTACAATGCTGCAATGCAACGTGTACCTGTGTGAACAGCAGGGTGGCACAGAGCAGTTAAGCCGCCCAGACACCACATCTCCCTGCTAACCACACACACTTCACGTCCCCTGTCCGCTCACAAGACTTACCCACACACGCAGCAACCCATCACACAACCACGCCACACCTCCCTGCTAACCACACACACTACACGTCCCCTGTCCGCTCACAACACTTGCCCACACACGCCGCATCCGATCACACAACCACGCCACACCTCTCTGCTAACCACACACACTGCACGTCCCCTGTCCGCTCACAGCACTTACCCACACACGCCGCAACCCATCACACAACCACGCCACACCTCCCTGCTAACCACACACACTGCACGTCCCCTGTCCGCTCACAAGACTTACCCACACACGCCGCAACCCCCACCACCACCCGACGCAAACCCCACCACCACCCGACGCAGACCCCACCACCACCCGACGCAGATCCCAGCACCAGAGGCAACCCCACCACCACGCAAGGCAGACCCCACCACCCGAGGCAACCCAACCCCAGCACCCGAGGCAACCCCAGCACCCGAGGCAACCCCACCACCCGAGGCAACCCAACCCCACCACCCGAGGCAACCCAACCCCACCACCCGAGGCAACCCCACCGCCACCCGAGGCAACCCCACCGCCACCCGAGGCAACCCCACCACCCGAGGCAACGCAGCCCCTGCCACCCGAGGCAACCCCACTGCCACCCGAGGCAACCCCACCACCCGAGGCAACCCAACCCCAGCACCCGAGGCAACCCCCGCCACCCTAGGCAACCCCACGACCACCCAACGCAGACCCCAGCACCCGAGGCAACCCCACCGCCACCCGAGGCAACCCCACCGCCACCCGAGGCAACCCAACCCCAGCACCCGAGGCAACCCCACCACCCGAGGCAACCCAACCCCAGCACCCGAGGCATGACCCCCACCACCCGAGGCAACCCCACCACCACCCGACGCAGACCCCAGCACCCGAGGCAACCCCACCGCCACCCGAGGCAACCCCACCACCCGAGGCAACCCAACCCCACCACCCGAGGCAGACCCACCACCCGAGGCAACCCCACCACCCGAGGCAGACCCACCACCCGAGGCAACCCCACCACCACCCGAGGCAGACCCACCACCCGAGGCAGACCCACCACCACCCGAGGCAGATCCACCACCCGAGGCAACCCCAGCACCACCCGAGGCAGACCCACCACCACCCGGCTTCATTTCAGGTGTGGCGTGGTTGTGTGATGGGTAAGTCTTGTGAGCGGACAGGGGTCGTGCAGTGTGTGTGGTTAGCAGGGAGGTGTGGCGTGGTTGTGTGATGGGTTGCAGCTGTGTGGGTAAGTGTTGTGAGCGGACAGGGGATGTGCAGTGTGTGTGGTTAGCAGAGAGGTGTGGCGTGTTTGTGTGATGGGATGCAGCGTGTGTGGGTAAGTGTTGTGAGCAGACAGGGGACGTGCAGTGTGTGTGGTTAGCAGGGAGGTGTGGCGTGTTTGTGTGATGGGTTGCGGCGTGTGTGGGTAAGTGCTGTGAGCGGACAGGGGACGTGTAGTGTGTGTGGTTAGCAGGGAGGTGTGGCGTGTTTGTGTGATGGGTTGCGGCGTGTGTGGGTAAGTCTTGTGAGCGGACAGGGGACGTGCAGTGTGTGTGGTTAGCAGGGAGGTGTGGCGTGTTTGTGTGATGGGTAAGTCTTGTGAGCGGACAGGGGACGTGCAGTGTGTGTGGTTAGCAGGGAGGTGTGGCGTGGTTGTGTGATGGGATGCGGCGTGTGTGGGTAAGTGTTGTGAGCGGACAGGGGACGTGTAGTGTGTGTGGTTAGCAGGGAGGTGTGGCATGGTTGTGTGATGGGATGCGGCGTGTGTGGGTAAGTGTTGTGAGAGGACAGGGGACGTGCAGTGTGTGTGGTTAGCAGGGAGGTGTGGCGTGGTTGTGTGATGGGATGCGGCGTGTGTGGGTAAGTGCTGTGAGCGGACGGGACGTGCAGTGTGTGTAGTTAGCAGGGAGGTGTGGCGTGGTTGTGTGATGGGTTGCGGCGTGTGTGGGTAAGTGCTGTGAGCGGACAGGGGACGTGTAGTGTGTGTGGTTAGCAGGGAGGTGTGGCGTGGTTGTGTGATGGGATGCGGCGTGTGTGGGTAAGTGTTGTGAGCGGACAGGGGACGTGTAGTGTGTGTGGTTAGCAGGGAGGTGTGGCGTGGTTGTGTGATGGGATGCGGCGTGTGTGGGTAAGTGCTGTGAACGGACAGGGGACGTGCAGTGTGTGTGGTTAGCAGGGAGGTGTGGCGTGGTTGTGTGATGGGTTGCGGCGTGTGTGGGTAAGTCTTGTGAGCGGACAGGGGACGTGCAGTGTGTGTGGTTAGCAGGGAGGTTTGGCGTGTTTGTGTGATGGGTTGCGGCGTGTGTGGGTAAGTCTTGTGAGCGGACAGGGGACGTGCAGTGTGTGTGGTTAGCAGGGAGGTGTGGCGTGGTTGTGTGATGGGTTGCGGCGTGTGTGGGTAAGTGCTGTGAGCGGACAGGGGACGTGCAGTGTGTGTGGTTAGCAGAGAGGTGTGGCGTGGTTTTGTGATCGGATGCGGCGTGTGTGGGCAAGTGTTGTGAGCGGACAGGGGACGTGTAGTGTGTGTGGTTAGCAGGGAGGTGTGGCGTGGTTGTGTGATGGGTTGCGGCGTGTGTGGGTAAGTGCTGTGAGCGGACAGGGGACTTGCAGTGTGTGTGGTTAGCAGAGAGGTGTGGCGTGGTTGCGTGATCGGATGCGGCGTGTGTGGGCAAGTGTTGTGAGCGGACAGGGGACGTGTAGTGTGTGTGGTTAGCAGGGAGGTGTGGCGTGGTTGTGTGATGGGTTGCGGCGTGTGTGGGTAAGTCTTGTGAGCGGACAGGGGACGTGAAGTGTGTGTGGTTAGCAGGGAGATGTGGTGTCTGGGCGGCTTAACTGCTCTGTGCCACCCTGCTGTTCACACGGGTACACGTTGCATTGCAGCATTGTACGTTTTTATGTAGATCAGTGTGTACCCGTTGTTTCCTGTTGGCATTGTTTTTTTGTTTTGAAGATGTTTCCCCGTTCTTTCCCTTCTTCCCGTTTCTTGCTTTTCTTCCGTGTCCGTGTTGTTTTGGCATGGTGGGGTGGGTGTAATGGAACCTTGGTGCACGTTTATCTATGTCCAAGGTTCCACACTCTGTGAGGCGTTGTCGGGGGAGAGAGCTGCGTGGTGGTCCTGTGGTTTCTTCAATAATTAACGTCTTTTTCTAAAAACTCAAATACAGTTAAATACAATAAAAAAATATAAAAAAAAAAAATAACGCACAGTTGATTGCCCTATAGCATGTCTCCGTGATCACTACAGGCACCTACGCGCTACGTTGGACCCTGTGGGTGGATGGTATGGGCGTCGGGCCATTTGATGAACTTCCCCTTTGCAAAAGAATGCCAACACCCCAACGTAGAAGCCCAAGTCCAGGGCTTCACGTGTGAGGAGTCGGGGATGCCCCTTGGCCAGGCTGTACCCCCGTGCCCTTCCCTACAAATAGCATGGGCGCACAGGTAGAAAAAAAATGACATACGGTCCAGGCAAACAGCGACGTCACACCGCGGTTTGGGGCTTAGTAGGGTAGGAGTGCGGGTGTAGTGGGAAGCAGCCGCAACGTGTTGAAAGCAAATGGGGGCGAAAATACAGGGAGAGCCTTCCAAAGAGTGTACAGGTAAAATAAGGGGTTCTGCTCGGGGAGATAAAGGGCTGCAGCAGTCCACGAATGCGCGGTCACTGGCACAGGAAGGCCCCAACTGCCAGGCAGGACTGATAGAGAGGCTGGAGAGCGAGGAGCAGAGGTCAAGTCCTTAAAACACAAGTGGGGCACTCATTAAGATAGCAATTGATTGCGGTGTCACCAGAAATGTGCATATCAAGGTGCCCTCTGAAAAAAGTGGGGGGACTCCGTCCACCCGCGTGTACCCTGTACTCGAGCCCTGGCGAGGAGTTGAGTAGAAAAGTGCAGGGGAGAGACAAGAGGAAAGCGCGGGCTGCATCGGAAGACAGCGCGGTGCAGGAGAGAATGGGGTGTGCAGGGAACGTGCGCTACGGGGCGGGGCATGCAGGCACGGGGAGCATGGGGTAGTCGGGGAGGTGCAGGAGCGATGGCGGTGGGGGGTTGGAATAGCGTGCAAGGTCCACAGGGGGAGAGCGCATTGTAGGGGAGGCATGTGTGCCAATGCAATGGTAGTGAGCAGTGTTCTCTGAGGAGCCCTTCGCCCCCAGCATCCCCCCCCCGAAGTTATGCGGTCCTCACGTGCACACTTTTCTCCCTCCATACACATAGCTCGCCTGGAATACGGACTAAACGCACCCGACAGTTTTCTGAACCTGGACTTAGACGTGGAGGCACCTGGTCCCCCGTGCAGCTGCTGCCCTCTGCTGGCCACTACACGCGCAGCATGATGAATAGCTCACAAGACTTACCCATCACACAACCACGCCACACCTGAAATGAAGCCGGAACTCCCGCCTCCACCACACCAACACCAATCGCTCTCTCCCCTTCCTCACCCTCACCAGGGATTTCAAACGGAACATCACAAACCTCGTTTGGCACCACTGGACTGGGACCAGCCCCCCCCCCCCCTTCAGTACCACACCCCCCCCTTTTACTCCACCGTCATCCAGTACCACACACCCTGCACCTACCACCACCGCCACACGGGGATGCATGTACGCAATGGCCCCTTTGGGTACTTACCTGCACCCCATCACCAACCGACACACGGGGGGACTTCCTTCCTAGCTGCCCCTCTCTTGCCCTGCACGTACCCTTTCCAAAACTTCCACCATGTCCATCTCAGAAACAACACCACCATCCGACGCCGCAACTCTCGATTTGGAAGGGTTTCCTAAGGGACAGGGGTTCCCCCAGAAATGTTATTAGCCTCTAGGCACCCCTTTAGGCGTCCACCATCCAGGCTGCTGGTAGGAGGAGGCCCACTCGCCTAAGGGGGTCTTGTCTCCACGATTAATGCGACACACTCTTCTTAATATCGTTTGGTTGCAGCCTATTTTAGCCCCAAATCGTGCTGTGGTGTCCGTCTTTGCCTAAGAATCTAGTTGGGTCCAAATGCCTGTAATAAAGGGTTCTGGAGGCGACGGGGAGCAGAGCCTAGCCCCTGCCCCAGGGAATCGAGGCTTCATCGACGCGGAGTCCGTGACACTAGCCCACCCATGCGCGCAGACACTGCAGGCCCGGTGCCACCGGCCTGAAGCCCAGAGCCGGTGGCACGCATGGGTTTAAACTTTAAGAGGAGATACAGACGGTCCGTGCCAGGGTGCTACCTCCTGCACCCCCCCTCCCCCGATACATGCAAAGGACCGCATCAGAGTGCCCCCTTCCAAGCTCCCGTTTCCCTCAAAATCCCCCCTCACAGGAAGTTAGGGGCTTAGTGCTCTCCTCTCGCGGGGCTCGCCCCATAGCAGCCAGTGCTCTGGCAGTGACGCACTTTACAGTAGTCCCAAAAAACACGAGGCCGCGCATGCCCCGGGCGCCCAGCCCCCGCGGGTGGTCGAGGGGATGTCCAGGGGGTTACGAGGCTCTTGGGTCTGCGTCGGGTGGTGGGGTTGCCTCGGGTGGGGGGGTCTGCCTCGGGTGGTGGTGGGGTTGCCTCGGGTGGCGGGGGTTGCCTCGGGTGCTGGGGTTGGGTTGCCTCGGGTGGTGGGGTTGGGTTGCCTCGGGTGGTGGGGTCTGCCTCGGGTGGTGGGGTCTGCCTCGGGTGGTGGTGGGTCTGCCTCGGGTGGTGGTGGGTCTGCCTCGGGTGGTGGTGGGTCTGCCTCGGGTGGTGGTGGGTCTGCCTCGGGTGGTGGTGGGGTTGCCTCGGGTGGTGGGTGTGCCTCGGGTGGTGGGGTTGGGTTGCCTCGGGTGGTGGGGTTGCCTCGGGTGGCGGTGTGGTTGCCTCGGGTGCTGGGGTCTGCGTCGGGTGGTGGTGGGTTGCCTCGGGTGGTGGGGGTCATGCCTCGGGTGCTGGGGTTGGGTTGCCTCGGGTGGTGGGGTTGCCTCGGGTGCTAGGGTTGGGTTGCCTCGGGTGGCGGTGGGGTTGCCTCGGGTGCTGGGGTCTGCGTTGGGTGGTCGTGGGGTTGCCTAGGGTGGCGGGGGTTGCCTCGGGTGCTGGGGTTGGGTTGCCTCGGGTGGTGGGGTTGCCTCGGGTGGCGGTGGGGTTGCCTCGGGTGGCAGGGGTTGCGTTGCCTCGGGTGGTGGGGTTGCCTCGGGTGGCGGTGGGGTTGCCTCGGGTGGTGGTGGGGTTGCCTCGGGTGGTGGGGTTGGGTTGCCTCGGGTGGTGGGGTTGGGTTGCCTTGGGTGCTGGGGTTGCCTCGGGTGCTGGGGTTGGGTTGCCTCGGGTGGTGGGGTCTGCCTCGCGTGGTGGTGGGGTTGCCTCTGGTGCTGGGATCTGCGTCGGGTGGTGGTGGGGTCTGCGTCGGGTGGTGGTGGGGTCTGCATCGGGTGCTGGGGTCTGCCCCAGGTGCTGGGGTCTGCCTCGGGTGCTGGGGTCTGCCTAGCGTGGTGGTGGGGTCTGCGTCGGGTGGTGGTGGGGTTGCCTCGGGTGGCGGAGGTTGGGTTGCCTCGGGTGCTGGGTTCTGCCTCGCGTGGTAGTGGGGTTGCCTCGGGTGTTGGGGTCTGCGTCGGGTGGTGGTGGGGTTGCCTCGGGTGGCGGGGATTGTCTCGGGTGGTGGGGTTGGGTTGCCTCGGGTGCTGGGGTTGGGTTGCCTCGGGTGCTGGGGTTGCCTCGGGTGGCGGAGGTTGGGTTGCCTCGGGTGCTGGGGTCTGCCTCGCGTGGTGGTGGGGTTGCCTCGGGTGCTGGGGTCTGCGTCGGGTGGTGGTGGTGGTGGGGTTGCCTCGGGTGGCGGGGGTTGCCTCTGGTGCTGGGGTTGGGTTGCCTCGGGTGCTGGGGTCTGCGTCGGGTGGTGGTGGGGTTGCCTCGGGTGGCGGGGGTTGCCACGGGTGGTGGGGTTGGGTTGCCTCGGGTGGTGGGGTTGGGTTGCCTCGGGTGCTGGGGTTGGGTTGCCTCCGGTGGTGGGGTTGCCTCGGGTGCTGGGGTTGGGTTGCCTCGGGTGGTGAGGTTGCCTCAGGTGGCGGGGTTTATATATGTGCATAGCTGGTAGCTTTGGAGACTATTATGTATTGGTCCAAGGTCTCCGACTAGGAGAAGCAGTTTGTTGGGGGTTGTGCTGAGATCTCATTTTGGCACTATGTTATGGACTATTTGCATAGTGCTCGTGTTGGCCACAGACGGCTTCTAAGCACTGAAAGACATTGTTTTTTTCGCGGTGTACTTATAAGCAAGTAAACCAATCTATATGCTGTGTCTGATATAGACGCCGAAGTACTTTGAGCGGGCGGTCTTTTGGGGGCTTCACGGGGGTCTTTTGCGCACGTGGAAGGGGTCTCTATGTAGGGCTTCATGGGGGCCCGCTGTGGCTCAGCGATGGCCTCTTGCGCACTTTGCCGGGTCTCTCAAATGTGAATGAGGGTTTAATGCACTGGAGCTATGAAACCCCCTCCGTGCCGTCTTGGGGGTCGGGTGGCGAGGCGGCATAAAGCCGAACCCCGAAAGGGTCTTGAGTATTGCATTCCCTGTGCGGGAGCACCGCATCGTACTACGAAGTTACTCCCACTAGGCTTCAAACTCACTCCGCTGCTCTCCCTTAGCTTGGCGCGCACCCAGGGCGCTGGTGTGACTAGAAGCTACACCAGGGAGCCCCTTTTTAGTTCAAACATCGACCCTTTACGTAACACACACAAAAATACAGCGCCGCTTCAAGGCGCTTACATCTCCTGCAGCATTACTAGCAATGGTGCGGCCCTCGGGTGACTACGCCAGCCCCCCTGAGGCACACACGCCTCCTTATTAGCGCGGGGCCTACACGCACTGCTCTGTCTCGGTGGCGGCGGCGGGGAGTGGGCCGTCCTTACCTGCGGTGTTCTGGGGGTGCTGCTGAGTGCAGAGGGGCTTCCTGTCCCGGTGTGTCGCTCGGCTACCGGCGCCCGGCCGCTCTTTATACCCTGCGCTGCCCGAAAGCCCGCGTCAGCCTTCACTCCCGGACATCCTGCTCCTGGCCGGGCCCACCTCCGAGCCCAGCGCCCGGCCTGGATCAGAAGCGGGTAAACAGCCTCACCCCCTCTCCCCCGCCCCCAAATCTGTGCCATTTGGGCTGCACACCTGCGCCTGGGCGCGCTCTCCCGGAAGGGGCCCGTGTGTGCAGAGGCACGCCCGGTGCCCGTGTTTGCCCTGCACCCGACCCGCGCTGCACTCTGTGGAGATGTGTCTCCAGGGCATTGGCTCCCCCCACCTATCAGCCCCGCCGGGTTCAGACGACGGTTGATAAGGAAACTGGGCGCACCCTGGCAGCGACAGCCTTATTTGTTCGCCTCTGCATTCCCACATGCCATGCAAGGCATCCATTCAGACAATCGGAGTCCATTTTCACCACAATCGTAAAAGGGCATTACAACATCGTCCCCACCGCAGTCTATGAAAAGGCCTCAGTGGGGCAGGTGTGCTAGTTATGTACCTTCTATGCGACATGGAGTCATGGACATGTGTTAAGTGCTAAAGCCACTCGGATGCGGCCTCTTGGCGCTGACTGCTGTTGGGCAGTGCACTGCTGCCCCCAAACTGGACTTGCGGAAGACCATGGCCTGACCCAGCAAACATGAAGGCAGAGCGAGTGCAGCATTCAGTCGCCATAACAAAAGCCGCGAGGCAGACACACCGTGAGGGCTGTGATGGGATGTGCACGTCTAGAACTCTGGCTAGTGGTGGCTGTGCCCAGTGAGAGGTTCGACTATGACGCAGCACCTAGAGGATATGTGAGCCTTGTGCTCTACCACTGTTCTTGTGGGGTGGGTGGGCCTCGTGTCTACCCGGGTCCTAGTGCGGTGGGTGGGCCTCGTGTCTACCCTGGTCCTAGTGAGGTGGGTGGGCCTCGTGTCTACCCTGGTCCTAGTGGGGTGGGTAGGCATCGTGTCTACCCTGGTCCTAGTGGGGTGGGTGCGTTTACCCTGGTCCTAGTGGGGCGGGCGTGCTTCATATCTACCATGGTCCTAGTGCGGTAGGAGGGCCTCGTGACTACCCTGGTCCCAGTGGGGTAAGTGGGCCTCGTGTCTACCCTGGTCCTAGTGGGGTGGGTGCGTTTACCCTGGTCCTAGTGGGGTGGGCGTGCTTCATGTCTACCATGGTCCTAGTGCGGTAGGAGGGCCTCGTGACTACCCTGGTCCCAGTGGGGTAAGTGGGCCTCGTGCCTACCCTGGTCCTAGTGGAGTAGGTGGGCCCCGTGCATACCCTGGTCATAGTGGGGTTGGTTTGCCTTATATCTGCGCTGTTCCTAGTGGGGTTGGTTTGCCTGATATCTACGCTGGTCCTAGTCGGGTTGGTGTGCCTTTTATTCTACCCTGGTCCTAGTGAGGTATGTGTGACTTGTGTCTACCCTGGTCCCAGTGGGGTAGGTGTGCCTTGTATTCTACCCTGGTCCTAGTGGGTAGATGTGCCTTGTATTCTACCCTGGTCTTAGTGGGGTTTTTGTGCCTTGTATTCTACCCTGCTCCTAGTAGGGTAGGTGTGCCTTGTGTCTACCCTGGTCCCAGTAGGGTTGGTGTGCCTTGTATTCTACTCTGGTCCTAGTGGGGTTGGTGTGCCTTGTATTCTACCCCGGTCCTAGTGGGGTTGGTGTGCCTTGTATTCTACCCTGGTCCTAGTGGGGTTGGTGTGCTTTGTATTCTACCCTGCTCCTAGTAGGGTAGGTGTGCCTTGTGTCTACCCTGGTCCCAGTGGGGTAGGTGTGCCTTGTGTCTACCCTGGTCCTAGTGGAGCTGGCGTGCCTTGTATTCTACCCTGGTCTCAGTGGGGTAGGTGTGCCTTGTGTCTACCCTGGTCCTAGTGGGGTTGGCGTGCCTTGTCTTCTACCATGGTCCTAGTGGTGTTGGCGTGCCTTGTCTTCTACCATGGTCCTAGTGGTGTTGGCGTGCCTTGTATTCTACACTGGTCCTAGTGGGGTTGGTGTACCTTATATTCTACCCTGGCCCTAGTGGGGTTGTTGTGCCTTGTATTCTACCCTGGTCCTAGTGGGGTTGGTGTGCCTTGCATTCTACCCTGGCCCTGCTGGGGTTGGTGTGCCTTGTATTCTACCATGGTCCTAGTGGTGTTGGCATGCATTCTATTCTACCCTGGTCCTAGTAGGGTTGGTGTGCCTTGTATTCTACCCTGGCCCTAGTGGGGTTGGTGTACCTTGTATTCTACCCTGGTCCTAGTGGGGTTGGTGTGCCTTGTATTCTACCCCGGTCCTAGTGGGGTTGGTGTACCTTGTATTCGACCCTGGCCCTAGTGGGGTTGCTGTGCCTTGTATTCTACCCCGCTCCTAGAGGGGTAGGTTTACCTTGTGTCTACCCTGGTCCTAGTGGGGTTGGTGTGCTTTGTATTCTACCCTGCTCCTAGTAGGGTAGGTGTGCCTTGTGTCTACCCTGGTCCTAGTGGGGTTGGCGTGCCTTGTATTCTACCTGGTCCTAGTGGGGTTGGTGTGCCTTGTGTTCTACCCCGGTCGTAGTGGGGTTGGTGTGCCTTGTATTCTACCCGTGTCCTAGTGGATAGCAGTGACTTTGTCTACCCTGGTCCTAGTGAGGTTGGTGTGCCTTGTATTCTACCCTGGCCCTAGTGGGGTTGGCGTGCCTTGTATTCTACCTGGTCCTAGTGGGGTTGGTGTGCCTTGTGTTCTACCCTGGTCCTAGTGGGGTTGGTATACCTTGTATTCTACCCCGGTCCTAGTGGGGTTGGTGTGCCTTGTATTCTACCCGTGTCCTAGTGGATAGCAGTGACTTTGTCTACCCTGGTCCTAGTGAGGTTGGTGTGCCTTGTATTCTACCCTGGCCCTAGTGGGGTTGGCATGCCTTGTATTCTACCCTGGTCCTAGTGGGGATGGTGTGCCTTGTATTCTACCCTGGTCCTAGTGGGGTTGTGTGCCTTGTTTTCTACCCTGGTCCTAGTGGGGTTGGTGTGCCTTGTATTCTACCTGGTCCTAGTGGGGTTGGTGTGCCTTATATTCTACCCTGGTCCTAGCGGGGTTGGTGTGCCTTGTATTCTACCCTGGTCCTAGTGGTGTTGATGTACCTTGTATTCTACCCTAGTGGGGTAGGTGTGCCTTGTGTCTACCCCAGTCGTAGTGGGGATGGTGTGCCTTGTATTCTACCCTGGTCCTAGTGGGGTTGGTGTACCTTGTATTCGACCCTGGCCCTAGTGGGGTTGCTGTGCCTTGTATTCTACCCCACTCCTAGAGGGGTAGGTTTACCTTGTATTCTACCCTGGTCCTAGTGGGGTTGGTGTGCCTTGTATTCTACCCCGGTCCTAGAGGGGTAGGTGTGCCTTGTATTCTACCCTGGTCCTAGTGGGGTTGGTGTGCCTTGTTTTCTACCCTGGTCCTAGCTGGGTTGGTGTGCCTTGTATTCTACCCTGGTCCTAGTGGGGTTGTGTGCCTTGTTTTCTACCCTGGTCCTAGCGGGGTTGGTGTGCCTTGTTTTCTACCCTGGTCCTAGTGGGGTTGGTGTGCCTTGTATTCTACCTGGTCCTAGTGGGGTTGGTGTGCCTTGTATTCTACCCTGGCCCTACTGGGGCTGGTGTGCCTTGTATTCTACCATGGTCCTAGTGGTGTTGGCGTGCATTCTATTCTACCCTGGTCCTAGTAGGGTTGGTGTGCCTTGTATTCTACCCTGGCCCTAGTGGGGTTGGTGTACCTTGTATTCTACCCTTGTCCTAGTGGGGTTGGTGTGACTTGTATTCTACCCCGGTCCTAGTGGGGTTGGTGTACCTTGTATTCTACCCTGTTCCTAGTGGGGTTGGTGTGCTTTGTATTCTACCCTGCTCCTAGTAGGGTAGGTGTGCCTTGTGTCTACCCTGGTGCTAGTGGGGTTGGCGTGCCTTGTATTCTGCCCTGGTCCTAGTGGGGTTGGTATGCCTTGTATTCTACCGGGCCCTAGTGGGGTTGGTGTGCCTTGTATTCTACCTGTGTCCTAGTGGATAGCAGTGACTTTGTCTACCCTGGTCCTAGTGAGGTTGGTGTGCCTTGTATTCTACCCTGGCCCTAGTGGGGTTGGCATGCCTTATATCCTACCCTGGTCCTAGTGGGGTTGGTGTGCCTTGTTTTCTACCCTGGTCCTAGCGGGGTTGGTGTGCCTTGTATTCTACCCTGGTCCTAGTGGGGTTGTGTGCCTTGTTTTCTACCCTGGTCCTAGCGGGGTTGGTGTGCCTTGTTTTCTACCCTGGTCCTAGTGGGGTTGGTGTGCCTTGTATTCCACCTGTTCCTAGTGGGGTTGGTGTGCCTTATATTCTACCCTGGTCCTAGCGGGGTTGGTGTGCCTTGTATTCTACCCTGGTCGTAGTGGTGTTGATGTACCTTGTATTCTACCCTAGTGGGGTAGGTGTGCCTTGTGTCTACGCCGGTCCTAGTGGGGATGGTGTGCCTTGTATTCTTCCCTGGTCCTAGTGGGGTTGGTGTCCCTTGTTTTCGACCCTGGCCCTAGTGGGGTTGGTGTGCCTTGTATTCTACCCCGCTCCTAGAGGGGTAGGTGTGCCTAGTATTCTACCCTGGTCCTAGTGGGGTTGGTGTGCTAAGTGTTCTAACTCGGTCCTAGAGGGGTAGGTGTGCCTTGTATTCTACCCTGGTCCTAGTGGGGTTGGTGTGCCTTGTATTCTACCTTGGTCCTAGTGGGGTTGGTGTGCCTTGTATTCTCCCCGGTCTTAGTGGGGTAGATGTGCCGTGTATTGTACCCTGGTCCTAGTGGGGTTGGTGTGCCTTGTATTCTACACTGGTTCTAGTGGGGTTGGTGTGCCTTGTATTCTACCCTGGTCCTAGTGGGGTTTGTATGCCTTGTATTCTACCCTGGCCCTAGTGGGGTTGGTGTGCCTTGTATTCTACCCTGGCCCTAGTGGGGTTGGTGTGCCTTGTATACTACCCTGGTCCTAGTGGAGTAGGTGTGCCTTGTATTCTACCCTGGCCCTAGTGGGTGGGTAGGTGTGCCTTCATTCTACCCTGGTCCTAGTGAGGTATGTGTGCCTTGTGTCTACCGTGGTCCCAGTGGGGTAGGTGTGCCTCGTGTCTACCTTGGTCCTAGTGGGGTTGGTGTGCCTTGTATTCTACCCTGGTCCTAGTGGGGTTGGCGTGCCTTGTATTCTACCCTGGTCCTAGTGGGGTTGGTGTGCCTTGTATTCTACCCTGGTCCTAGTGGGGCTAGTATGCCTTGTATTCTACACATGTCCTAGTGGGGTTGGTATGCCTTGTATTCTACACATGTCCTAGTGGGGTTGGTATGCCTTGTATTCTACCCTGGTCCTAGTGGGGTTGGTGTGCCTTGTATTCTACCCTGATCCTAGTGGGGTTGGTATGCCTTGTATTCTACCCTGGTCCTAGTGGGGTTGGTATGCCTTGTATTCTACCCTGGGCCTAGTGGGGTTGGTGTGCCTTGTATTCTACCCCGGTCCTAGAGGGGTTGGTGTGCCTTGTATTCTACCCCGGTCCTAGTGGGGTTGGTTTGCCTTGTGTCTACCCTGGTCCTAGTGGGTTTGATGTGCCTTGTATTCTGCCCTGGTCCTAGTGGGGTTGGTGTGCCTTGTATTCTACCCCGGTCCTAGTGGGGTGGTTGTGCCTTGTCTTCTACCCCAGTCCTAGGGGAGTAGATATGCCTTGTATTCTACCCTGGTCCTAGTGGGCTTGGTGTGCCTTGTATTCTACCCTGGTCCTAGTGCATTTGGTGTGCCTTGTATTCTATCCTGGTCCTAGTGGGGTTGGTGTGCCTTGTATTCTACCCTGGTCCTAGTGGGGTAGATGTGCCTTGTCTTCTACCCCAGTCCTAGGGGGGTAGATATGCCTTGTATTCTACCCTAGTCGTAGTGGGCTTGGTGTGCCTTGTATTCTACGCTGGTCCTAGTGGGTTTGGTGAGCCTTGTATTCTATCCTGGTCCTAGTGGGGTTGGTGTGCCTTGTATTCTACCCTGGTACTAGTGGGGTTGGTGTGCCTTGTATTCTATCCTGGTCCTAGTGGGGTTGGTGTGCCTTGTATTCTACCCTGGTCCTAGGGGGGTTGGTGTGCCTTGTATTCTATCCTGGTCCTAGTGGGGTTGGTGTGCCTTGTATTCTACCCTGGTCCTAGGGGGGTAGATGTGCCTGGTATTCTACCCTGGTCCTAGTGGGGTTGGTGTGCCTTGTATTCTACCCTGGTCATAGGGGGGTTGGTGTGCCTTGTATTCTACCCTGGTCCTAGGGGGGGGTGGTGTACCTTGCATTCTACCCTGGTCCTAGGGGGGTTGGTGTGCCTTGTATTCTACCGTGGTCCTAGTGGGGTAGGTGTGCCTTGTATTCTACCCTGGCCCTGGTTGGGTAGGTGTGCCTTGTATTCTACCCTTGTCCTAGTGAGGTATGTGTGCCTTGTGTCTACCGTGGTCCCAGTGGGATAGGTGTGCCTATTGTCTACCCTGGTCCTAGTGGGGTTGGTGTGCCTTGTATTCTACCCTGGTCCTAGGGGAATTGGTGTGCCTTGTATTCTACCCTGGTCCTAGGGCGGTTGGTGTGCCTTGTATTCTATCCTGGTCCTAGGGGGTAGGCGTACTTTCTGTTGATCCTGGATCTAGTAGACTGGAAGTGCTTTGTGTCTTTGGCCTGGTGGGAATAGTGCGACATCTGTCCCTTTTTTCTACAGTGGGCAAGCGGGCTGCATGCGCCCTCTATCTTAAACCTAGGTGGGTCCGTGTGTCCTGTCTCTGTGGACTGCCTGGCAGGATCGGTGTGCCTGCACCTATCCTGCACATGGTGGGATAAGGGTTTCCTGTGTCTAGACGAGATATATTGAAGTGCACGTGCCCTCTGTCTATTTCGCGGCGGCACTGGTCATGTCGGAAAGGTCTGCTTTGTGTCTATTCGAGGACAGGACCATGCGCGCTGCAGTATTGCGGATGGTAACCTCGGCCGCGCAGGGAAACGAGTGTGTCGACTCGGTTCTGTTCTGAAGCGGACAGGGTGGGGTAAGTAGGCAGACGTGTGCTCTGCGTGTCCGGTTGTGGGCGGGTCCGTGTTACTAGTGCGTGATGGCCATGTTTTGGATTCTATGCCGTGCACAGCGTGTGGTCTGTGTGTTTTGTATCGCTAGCCTGTAGCACAGGGTCTCTGTCTGGCTCTTTCCTGCGCCCAGTCTGCGCTCTGCAGGTTTTCTGTGTATTCGTCCACAGTGATACGTGCTACGTGCTACGATAAGTACATAACCCGGCTACAGCGCGGCCAGTGTGCGAAAGCATGATTTACTGCGCACTGATCGGTGCCCTGTTGCACAAATGTATTGAGAGTGGTGTTTTCTTTTAACTAGAGCCGTTTTTGCCCTAGTTGTTATACCATGCAAAAGTGTACATGTCACGGTGCAAATGTTTTCTAATATGGCTCCTGTTGTTTTCCCTAAGGCAAATTTTGCCCTAGTGCTAATACTGTGTGACTTTTCACTTGCACCTGTGCAATGTTTCTGTAATCTGGCCTCTGATCGTTTACACATTTTGGGAGATAGTTGGTTTAGGCAAGGGGCGTGTGGGGGAGAGGAGCAGCATTATAATCAATGATAGAAGTGTACCAAAAAAGTAGTAGTGAGACAAGTTGGGGGATAGACTGGGAAAGAAAGAAGCAACTTGCAAAACATTTTTCAAGGGTTCAGTCATGCTGTTCACAGCCAATTGAGTTGAAATAGATTTCAGTTTAGCTGAAACTGATATCTGGTGGTAAAGTGCAGAAGGGTTCTTTAACCTCATAAATAACAGTTCTGGAATAGTGAAAATAGTGGGAAAAAGTAGTGTAGCTGTTGGCAGTAAAAAATAAAATTAGTGGAACACCGCTACCGACCATTCCCGCTCACTTCGACCTTCGACCACTGATTATAATGCAGAACAATAACAGTAGGTGCAGTTCAAATGGCCCACGGGTGGGAGGAGCAGGAGACGCAAGGGGCTGTTACCCAAGTCTAGATCAAAGACCCTGTTCTCCAGAGAATGTTACAAAGGTGCAATCGCATAGCTTTCCGTCTATAGGGCTAACGTGCCAAGAGCAGCTACGCGCAACTGCAGAATACAGGAGACATCAGCCAAGGCAGCTGATTTAGGCACAGTGTAAAACTGATTAAGTACACGTCCAGATTTATTTTGAAACTGAACCATCAGGAGGCGAGAGTGCAAAGGATTTTTGAAAGAGAACACTTTCACGTTTGCTCTAGGACTGAAGAGGGATTCCCTCAGAGTCACTATACATTCCCTCCATGCCACCCCTCCAGCAGTGTTTAGTGTTTTGCCACCTTATTTCTTTTCCCGTAAGGTCGCCACTGCAAGAGGCTTGGAAATGGTGGACGTGAGAAGCCGGGGTGCACAGTGCTTTCTCGCCTTCTGGATGATGGGCTGAGTAGTGTGGGCTCCCCTTTGCTCTTGTTTCCTAACCCCTAAACTATGGAATTAATTGCAGAGCAGTTGTGTTGTGGAAAAAATCATAGGCCGTAGGCATTTATTTTCTACAGAAAATACAGAAAAAACATAAAAAAAACACTTAAAATAATATGTGAGTTTTTTGACTGCCACGTGTGTCCCCCCCTTGCTTCTCTTGGTGTTTTTCCTTTATCAAGTGTTGTCCTCTGTCTTTAAATTATCCCTTTTTCTTGATTATTTCCGCCCCAGTTGTGTCTGCTGTGAATAGTGTTGCTTCCCCTTTAAAATTCCTTCCTTGCTTCCTCCCCAGCCGGGCCTGGCAGTGCTGTTTGTTGCTGCCCCTTTAAGGCTTGTGTTTCTTTAAATATGCCCGCCCCCTTTCGCCGCTCGTTTATTGTTCTTGGCTGACCGTTGCAGCCCCTTCTTACCTCTGCCCCTGCGTCTCCATTACTGTCCCCGCCGTGCCGTGCTGATGGTCCGCGACCTCCTCCCTGCTCCGCCGCAGCTTGTCTTCTCTAGGTGGGTGTGCCCTCTCAACTCAGGGTGCCTGATGCAGCTTGCAGCTCGTCCGGATCCCGCAGCGGCTCTCCCGCCGACCTCCATCTGGTTTCTCAACGCGGCTCCTCGGCTGCTTCCCTAACGGTCCTCCAGCTGGGCTGAAACTTCAGGAGGCGTTTCCCTTGCAGCAGGCCTTCTCCTGATCTCCTCAAGGGCCCGACGAGGCGGTCTTGCCCTCTCCACTCTGGGCACCTGATGCAGCTCGTACGGATCCCTAAGCGGCTCTCCCGCCAACCTCCAGCTAGCTTCTCAACGCAGCTCCTCAGCTGTTTCTCCAACGGTCCTCCAGCTGGGCTGAATCTCCTGTTCAAGGCCCCAACGAGGCGGTCTTCCAGTTTCACCGAGCAAAAGGTAAGTGTTGCTCCTTCTCTGGGCGGCTAATGCAAGTTTGGCCACTCAAGTTGAGGGGAAAAACAAAATGCAAAATGTTTCTTCTCCCCCTTTTCCAGGCCCTAGGAGCTTACCCGAATGAAGTGAGCTCCTTACCTGGTTTGTGCTTTTCCCTTCTTTTTAGGGCACTACTTATACTCCCAGGCCCCTTTGTTCTTCCCTTGGGGGGCCGGACTTCCCCTGGCCCCCTGTTGCTTCCCCTCACACCTTTCCCTGGTGTTGTGTGTTGTTTCCTGGCAACGCTGGGGTGGGGGTGCCTCCTGGCTGCCCCTCCCTTCAGCTTTCGCGCCGTTTTTCCCCCACCCCGCGCCTAACCCCCCAGGCCCTCCATCGTAACGTACTTTGTACAGCCTGGGGCCTGGGGCATTTGACCATGGGCCAGTGTTGCAATAGACTCCATGAGTGCAAGCTAGTGTGTGTCTTGAATTCTATGCAAAATGCCACAGGAAGAAAATGCAAGGCGATCAGCGACGGGTGAATTCTAGGCGAGACGCCACAGGAAGAAAATACAAGCAGGGACATCATTTCAGCAAAATGCCAGGGGTAGCGGAAGTGACATCACATGACCCTTGACCCCCTGATGACATCACAGGAAGTGTTGTCATTTGACCCTGCCCCAAAGTGATAGTGACGGAACACAACATTACACCCGTTGACAAAACAGGAAGTGGCATCACATAGCATTGTACACTACGAAAAATATAGTTACTATATCACTATAATATGATGTACATTCATACAAGAATGGATCGCCATATGTATCATTAAGATCAGTGTGTATAGGCCCATATTACCAAATTACTGTGAATGCAAGCAGACGTCCAGGACCAAATGATAATGATGTGTTATTATATAGCACTTACGCTTAAGCGCTTGATATAGAAAAAATATACACCCAATATCACCCAACCTGTGTTGGTACTCATTTATCGACCTAAGAAGGATGACAGGCTGAGTTGAGGCATTTAAGAACAGACTAAATCAATGACTCACCCCCTGAAGTGTGCCTGAAATAAACATTTAATGAGTCTAGCAATTATTGTATAGAATTCCAAAAAGACACATTATTTGGTATTCCTATTCTTTCTTATTTAGGTTTGGTGCTGAAAGTGTTAGACTTGTGGCCCTCCTGTTCTTATTTTACTTCTTTTTTTTTAAGGGGCCTGGACAAGAAAGCAAGCCACCCCAGAAGTAAAAAGTGACATGGTGCTGGCCACAGCCCAGGAGCTTGCATTACAAAAAATAAAAATAAAAAAACATTTTTTTTTTTTAGAGGTCGCAAGGGAGACCAAAAGTTGCGACCCCTGGTGACCCCCAAATGCCGTCCCTGAATGCAAGGCAATCAGCGCCAGGTGAATTCTACGCGAGACGCCTGACGCCACAGGAAGAAAATGCAAGGCGATCAGCGCCGGGTGATGCGAGACGCCACAGATAGAAAATACAAAGCGATCTCTGCAGGGTGAATTCTAGGCGAGACGTCACAGGAAGAAAATACAAGGTGATCAGCGCCAGATGCCACAGAAAGAAAATGCAAGGTGATCAGCGCCAGATGCCACAGAAAGAAAATGCAAGGCGATCAGCACCGGATGATGCGAGACGCCACAGATAGAAAATGCAAGGCGATCAGCGCTGGATGATGCAAGACGCGACAGATAGAAAACGAAGGGCGATCAGCGCCTGGGCGATGTGGTCATGAGGTTTCTAGCCCAGGATCAGTCTGGCCGCCTTGTTTTGTGTTGTCTGGAGTTGAATGTGTAAAATGTCCAGGGAGACCCTAGTAGAGACTGTGGAAATAGTCTAGGTGCAGGGTCGGACCGGGGCATAACATTGTCTCAGGCACCAATGAAAAAGTGGCCCACAGTTGCAAATGGCAATTCACTCCTTTTGTGACAGACTGAGTAGTACCCAAGGGGGAGGTTTTTGTTAAAATGTGATGCAAATTGTGCATTTTAAAGAATATTTATTCAGTCACACTGGTTAAAACTACTAGTCGCATGGAAAAGTAACTTATCACGCTGGCCCTCATCGGCCAACGAAGTGGGCCACTTTGATCAGAAAAACTGGCCCACACCAGAATTTTGCATTTTTGGTTCAGGCATTGGCCTATTTCCCCCATAGGCCAGTCCGAGCCTGTCTAGGTGCTAAGGTTACTTGAACTCCCTCAAACATGTTCAAAGGAGGGAGAATGCGTCCAATGTAGGTGGAAGTGGGACTTCTTTGCGACCTCGTGGATCTCTTCAGAGAAAGTAAGGAGCCCATCAAATACCACACTGTTTTTTTCTGAATAGGTAGGGATGTATAGATTGAGGGTGCCTGCAAAGCGCTTAATACCTCTTTCAGGTTGTTTGAAAGCGTTATGGGGATAGGGGAATAGTAGGGAGGGGAGGCATTTAATTGATCTATTCTGGAGTCTGTCATGTGGTAAAGAGTTATTTCCTGTTTATTATGTGGTAAAATAGTTATGTTATGTATAGCCTTCTCAAGGCATTTAGTCAAATGTATCGATTGACCCTTCTTCTATCCACACTATAGGCTTCTCAGTGCAGGGGCTCTGTTTAGACCAATGTATCGATTGAGCCTCTACTATCCACACTATAGGCTTCTCAGTGCAGTGGCTCTGTTTAGACGAATGTATCGATTGAGCCTGTCGCTATCCACACTATAGGCTTCTCAGTGCATTTAGCCAAATGTATCGATTGAGCCTTCCTCTATCCACACTATAGGCTTCTCAGTGCAGGGGGTCAGTTTAGTCCGATGTATCGATTGAGCCTGTCGCTATCCACACTATAGGCTTCTCAGTGCATTTAGCCAAATGTATCAATTGACCCTTCTTCTATCCACACTATAGGCTTCTCAGTGCAGGGGGTCAGTTTAGTCCGATGTGTCGATTGAGCCTGTCGCTATCCACACTATAGGTTTCTCATTGCATTTAGTCCAATGTATCGATTGAGCCTTCCACTATCCATGCTCTAGGCTTCTCAGTGCATGGGCTCTGTTTAGTCCAATGTATCGATTGAGCCTCTACTATCCACACTATAGGCATCTCAGTGCAGGGGGTCAGTTTAGTCCAATATATCGATTGAGCCTTCCGCTATCCACACTAAAAGCTCCTCAGTGCAGGGGGTCAGTTTAGTCCAATATATTGATTGAGGCTTCCACTATCCACACTATAGGCTTCTCATTGCATTTAGTCCAATGTATCGATTGAGCCTTTCGCTATCCACACTATAGGCTTCTCAGTGCAGGGGCTCAGTTTAGACCAATGTATCGATTGCGTCTTCCACTATCCACACTATAGGCTTCTCAGTGCAGGGGCTCTGTTTAGACCAATTTATTGATATAGCCTGTCGCTATCCACATTATAGGCTTCTTAGTGCAGGGGCTCTGTTCAGACCAATGTATCGATTGAGCCTGTCGCTATCCACACTATAGGTTTCTCATTGCATTTAGTCCAATGTATCGATTGAGCCTTCCACTATCCATGCTCTAGGCTTCTCAGTGCATGGGCTCTGTTTAGTCCAATGTATCAATTGAGCCTCTACTATCCACACTATAGGCATCTCAGTGCAGGGGGTCAGTTTAGTCCAATATATCGATTGAGCCTTCCGCTATCCACACTAAAAGCTCCTCAGTGCAGGGGGTCAGTTTAGTCCAATATATTGATTGAGGCTTCCACTATCCACACTATAGGCTTCTCATTGCATTTAGTCCAATATATCGATTGAGCCTTTCGCTATCCACACTATAGGCTTCTCAGTGCATGGGCTGTTTAGTCCAATGTACCGATTGAGCCACTACTATCCACACTATAGGCATCTCAGTGCAGGGGGTCAGTTTAGTCCAATATATCGATTGAGCTTTCCGCTATCCACACTAAAAGCTCCTCAGTGCAGGGGGTCAGTTTAGTCCAATATATTGATTGAAGCTTCCACTATCCACACTATAGGCTTCTCAGTGCAGGGGCAGTACTGATGATGGTAGGTGTAGTTTAGTTTAGTTTAGTTTAGTTTAGTTTCTTTATTTATACCGCGCGCCGAACCCTGGGGTAACTGGGCGCTGGAGACTTAGATGCAATTACAACATGGCAGGACTTAGATGCAGTTACAACATGTCAGGAATATACAAAATACAATAATACAATATACAATAATACAAGACTGAGAAATAACAGCAATAAGTGTGGCAGGAATATACAATATACAATAATACAAGACTGAGAAATAACAGCAATAAGTGTGGGAGACAAGGATATGGAAGACCAGGTTGCAGGCTGGTCGACAGGGGCATGCGGAGAGGAAGTACATTAGGCAGAGTTTCTGTTGGAAAGCCAAGTTTTAGTTTTGGCTCTAAAAGTCCAAAAGGAGGGTTCTGTTCGGAGGGTTAGCGGCATAGAGTTCCATAGTTTGGCAGCTAGGACCGGGAAGCTGGCGCCGCCGGCTTTTTTCAGGGCAAATTTGGGAACGGAGAGGCAGTGTGAGTATGGCGTTCTGGTTGGTCTAGTTGAGGTGTAGTTGTGGAACTTGTCTGCCAGGTATTTGGGTGCATCATTGGAGCAGCATTTATGGACAATGACAAAGGGATCTGAGGGGGATTCTGTCTCGTACCGGAAGCCAGTGAGCATCTTGCCTGATGCTGGAGATGTGGGCGTGTCGTGGGATACTGAGGGCGGCTCTGAGGGCATTATTTTGAAACACCTGTAGTTTGTTCAGGTTGCGTTCTGACGTGCCGAGAAAGAGTGTATGGCAGTAGTCAATTTTTGAGAGCACTAGTGCTCTGGCTAGCGTAATGCAGCTGGAGGCAGAAAGGAAGGGTTTGCAGGCGTTGATAAGCTTATTTGTGTAAGCTGTGGATGAGGCTGTGGCATTTACCTGTCTTTTGAGCGAGAGAGTGGAGTCTAGATAAACCCCAAGGGTTTTAATTTCTTTGGCAACTGTGATTTGGTTACCGTCTATGTTGATGGACGCGTAACGGGGGTCTAGTTTGTTTAGCCGTGGTTGGGAGCCGACAAGAAGGAGCTCAGTTTTCTCATCGTTGAGGCATAGCCCGTGCTCTGCCATCCAGGCTTGGATCTCCAAGTATAGATTGTTGATTCTGGTGGAGTCCTCGTCATAGCACCCTGATAGGGTGATGAGAACCTGGGTGTCGTCAGCATAGTTTGTGTATGTGACACCCAGGTTGTCTAGGCGGTCAAACAATAGCTTCGTGAAGATATTGTATAGGGTCGGCGAGACGCACAAGCCTTGAGGGACGCCGCATGTGATGGGGACAGGGAGTGCTGAGGCCCCCGGGGAGAAGACCTGGGTGGTTCGGTTGGTTAGGAAGGATTGGATCCAGGCAATCGCCTGATTAGAGAAGGCCGCTGACGTCATCAGATGTTCTGTGAGGATCTGATGGTCGACGAGGTCGAAGGCTGCTGATAGATCTAGTAACAAGAGAATGGCTATATTACCCTTGTCCTTTGCCTCGTCCATCTGGATTTATAGGTCCAGTAGGGCTGACTATGTTCCGTGCCTTGGCCTGAAACCAGATTGTCTGAGACCCAGGAGGTTGTTGTCTTCCAGGTGCTTCTGTATTTGCAGGTAAGCCACTCTGTCTAAGATCTTTAGGATGTAGGGAACGGTGGTGATTGGCCTGTAGTTGGTTGGGTTATTGGGGTCTAGACTAGGTTTTTTTAGCAGTGGCATGACCCAGGCCTCCTTGAGTGTGCTAGGCACTGAGCTTGATTTGAAGGATGTGTTGATAAGGGCTGTTATGAAGGGGGCCAGCATGTTGGCGCCTTCCTGGATGATGGGGGCTGGGCATGAGTCCCCTTGTCATCTAGAGGGTTTGAGGCCCTTAATGATGCTTTCTACTTCTTTAGTGGATACTGGTGAGAAGGAGAAGGGGGGGCAGGTAGGTGTTTTGGGAGTAGTGGACGGTAGATGGTGGTTTGTTTTTTTGATTAGGTTAAGCTTTTTCTGTTCGATTTTGGATTGTAACATGGTGATTTTGTCTGCTAGTGCTTTTTAAATCCTCTCACACCAGTCTGCATCTTTCACGCAGGTTTCTGCCAGATTGGGGGGGGATTCAAGCTCTCTGAGGATATTGAAAAGCTCTTTTGTTTTGGATTTGGCGCTCTCAATTCTGTAGTCATATGTCTCTTTTTTGGCCTTGAGGATGGCAGTTTTGTAGGTGGTGGCTGCTATTGAGAGTTGTGTTTTGTTGGAGGGGTTGGGAGTTTTTCTCCAGGTGGCTTCTGCGGCTCGTTTGGAGTTTCGGAGGATTTTTAGCTCTGGTGTGAACCATTTGTTCATGTGGGCTGCCGGTTTGGCTTTGGTGAGTTTGAGTGGGGCGATGGTGTCAACTGCTGATTCAAGTGTTTTGTTGTATAAGTCAGCAAGTTTCTCCGCGTCTAGGTTGACATAGTTTGTGGGGGTAAGGATGTTGTCTAAGAGTGGGCTGAGGTTTTGTAAGGTAATGTTGCGGTTATTTCTGCTGAGGGCTTGGGGGATGATGGGGTTAGGAGTGTTTGGTTGTGGTTTCCCTTGGATGGAGAAGGAGATGGCGTGGTGGTCAGACCATGCAGTTTGCTCGTTTTTTGTGATGGTCGTAGAGCACTTGAGATCCGCTAGGCAGTCCAGGGTCCTACCTTTGTTGTGGGTGGGGTCTGTGATTCTGAGCTTGAACCCTAGTTGGGAGATGGTGCTTTCCAGGGAGAGTGCATTGGCATCGTTTGGGTCACCGAGGCCGAGGTTGAGGTCGCCAAGGAGGATGATTTGCGATCCTGTTTTGGTATTGGTGGTCAGGTCAGATATCTCTTCCTCGAATGTGGTGATGGGGCCTGGGGGTCTGTAGAGGAGGTGTAATAGTACGGTTTGAGTAGCTGAGAGTTGAAGCTTGGCTGACAGAAGTTCTGCAGACCGGAAGCTAGGCGGTGGGGTTAATCTGAGGCCAAGGGATGTTTTGGCGATGAAGGCTACTCCTCCTCCTTTGCCTATGTCCCGGTCTTTCCTCAGTATTGAGTAGCCTTCTGGGATGGCGAGGGAAAGCGCTGGGCCTGCTGCTTGGTGCAGCCAGGTTTCAGTGATAGCCAGGAAGTGCAGGTTGTTAGCAGAGATGAAGTCTGCGATATCTAGCGCATGGGCGACCAGGGAGCGGGCATTGATGAGGGCGCCCTTGATCAGCGGCTGTTTGGATGTGCTCAGGGGGCTGTTTGGGTGATGTTCAAGATTTGGGCGGCGTTAGCTAGATTGTGCGCGGGAAGTGTTTTTTGGTGAGTGTGGGAGGGGGTTATGAACCGAGAGCCGAGTCTCAGGTTTCTGTTTTTCAATGTGCATGGGTTCCAGGGAGAGGGTGGAGCAGCAAATCGGCGGATCCATTCTATGGGGCTGAGGGTGCCGTTAGGCTGGTCAGTGTGTTGGGTCTCGAAGAAACCCATAGTCGAGGTGTATGGAGGATGTTGGGTTGGGTGTGATTGAGGTCGAGGTTTGTGGTGGGTGATGTTGTTGTGGTAGAGCAGTGTAAAGTTTGATACTGACAGAGAAGCAGTGGTTTCCGGTTTAAAGATTTGTTTAGGGCTAGATATGACGTAATTCAAATTAACAGATTTAAAAAAGAAAAATATGCATTGGCACTTTAAAATAAAACAGGGTTACACAATACAATCAAATCAGAATTCTTTAAAGGTAAAACAGCAATAAACATACATTATTGAGTAAACAACACATGCAGAGCTTGTGAGAACCGGATCATATTCATTGATATTTTACGGCTTTACAATTCGGGATGCAGGACAGTTTTGAGCAAAACGAGGGGGGCATTTCATTGAGGGTCAGTCTAATGGCAGACACGCCGGGCTTCCCTTCTGACACGAGCGTATTTTGGAACAGTAATCCGTTTTTCTTGGAGGATACTGGTGCACAACTATGGTCCCTCATGGCCGTAAACAGTTTAGGTTTCTAGGATATCCATCAGCAATGTCCATGAGAAAAATGTCCATACAATGGATCCATTCGGGAAATCATGTATATATTAGGAGTCCTCTGGTGAGAGCTTGGCAAGACCAACCTGTAGTGCTATGCAGCGTTTCCCTTAAAGAAGACCTGACCCTCACATTGCAAGATGGGACAGGGCAGACTGGCTTCTCTTTTAGGAGGGCAGAGGACTGGTCCTAAAGTACAGCTCACGCACATACCAGCCCCAATAAATCAAGGTCCGCACAGTATATTGCTAGAAATATACTTCTTTATATGAAGTTGTGCATCAGAAAATAATATTTATATAATACTGCTAAGTACCTTAACGCATTTAGAAAACTGTAACGTGTGCCAAAGAATCTCACACAACAATCTAAACAGGTATTTAGGTAAGGACGTTTAGTTAGTTTAGAAGGTTAGAAAGGTTGTCCATAAACTTTAAAAAGGACAGGGGCCCTCATTACGACCCTGGCGGAGATCGTGGTGCAATATGCACCATGGAGCACGGCGGAAAGCTGCCGATACCGCCATGGGGGTTGGCGGATTTACCGCCCCATTCCGACCTTGGCGGGGCGGTAAATCCCCATTCCCCATTTTACCCTTCCCCATTCCCATTTTTGCCCCATAGGGTATAATGGGAGTGGGGAAGGCGTTAATTACGCCACCGTAAAATACGGTGGCGTAATTAACAACAAGGTCCCGTAGCGCCATGGATTTCTCCGCCCGGAAAAACCAGGCGGAAACCGCTCCATGGCGCTACGGGAACTCGTAGTAGGGCGGACGGGTCCGCCGCGAATACCGCTGGCGTAAACCCACTCCGCCAGGGTCGTAATGAGGCCCAGGGTCAGTAGGCTGCTCCCGCTTTTAGTCCACATGCATGCAAGTGTTGCTAGAGTTTGGGCGCAGTTGCAGAGGAGGTATCCTTCTGGCTGCCTATAATGGAACAGCAATTCATCAGGGATTCATTAATATCACCTACCTGGGGCAACCCACCGGAGGTGATCGAGACCCGGGTCCGATGGACAGACACCCCTGAAAGGAATGATGCCCTGGTGACCCACAAGGTTGGAAGCAGACAGGGTTGCAGTGGCATTACCTGGGAAGATCTGCACACGGAGCCCGCGAAGACTGAGGATGGACGCCAGCCATGGATTTAAGGCCTGAGGACTCCACATATGTGGAACCGGCTTTCTGCAGATCGTGGTTCTAGTTCCTGATCCAAAGAGGATGAAACCATACCAGCGGGATACACCCAAAGATACAGGAGAGGTCAGCACGCTCACACGAGACATCTCTTGCAGTCGCAGCAATACACCATGAGACAGGATAGTGATGCTCTGCTCAGAAGAAAGGGCTGCAGGACAAGATGCAGGAGGGTCCCTCGAGGAAGGACAGCTGCAGAGGCGCCGACCAGGATGTCCCACAAAGTATCAGCAGTAAGCCTTTCAGATTCTAGCAGCCAGCCGGGCATCCACGTATCTCCTACTAGAAGTACAGTGCTCAGAGCTTTTAGGGGTGCACAGGGGGCTTCTGGGGCGGAGGATACAGCTGTCTCCACCTGGTCCGAAGGTGGGAGAGCCTAAAGTAGGATTCCCTGTGACAGAAGAGAGGCAGCGCTATGCTTCTGTAGGCTGAGGAGTCAGCAGCACAGAGGTTGATGGAGGGGTCTGTAAAACCCTCACCCAGTGAAAAGGAACAAGTTACTTACCTGTAACTGTTGTTCTCCAGCATGGGGTCTGGCAGGGATTCACATGCTCATGAATACATAGCAGTATACACATGCACAACCACGGGAGGTGGCAACAGGATCAACATTAAGCAATACAACAACTCAACATTAAGCATCTCTTACCTCCTCACCAGGCTCACCTTAAGCGAACAGGTTGCGCAGCACTGCTTGGCCGACCCTGGACTCCTCCCTGGAGTCCCGATGAACGCAGTAGAATCTTGTGAAGGTGTGCGTTGACCTCCACGTAGCAGCCTTGCAGATGTCCAGCAGGGGCACACCAGACAGGAACGCCGTGGTAGCAGCGATCGCTCTGGTCGAATGGGCTCTCGGACGGCCGGGCAGCGGTCTGTTTGCCAACCGGTGACAATGCATGATGCAGCCGGAGAGCCATCTGGAAATGGAAGCCTTCGAGAGAGCCTTCCCTTGATTCACAGGTCCAAAGTTCACAAACAGCTGTGATGTCTCCCGAAAACTCTTCGTGCGGTCCACGTAGAACTTCAGCGCTCTAACCACATCCAGCGAGTGCAAAGTCCTCTCGGCCGGAGACGAAGGCAACGGGAAGAAAACTGGCAACACCAAGGGCTCGTTGAGGTGGAAGTCCGACGGCACCTTGGGCATAAAGGAGGGGTGCGTCCTCAGCACCACCCTCGTGTCGTGAAAAGTCAAGTATGGGGCCTTGCAAGATAGGGCCTGTATCTCTCCCACTCGTCGTGCGGAGGTGATGGCCACAAGAAATGCTGTCTTCCACGACAGGAACTTCAACGGCGCCGAATGCATAGGCTCGAATGGGGCACCCAGGAGCCTGGTCAGCACCACGTTGAGCTCCCACGCCGGGGCAGGGGCCTTCACCGGCGGGAACGATCGGAATAGTCCCTTCATAAATTCCTTCACTAGGCGATGAGACCACAAGGACGCCCGTCCTGTAGTTCTGGTGTATCGGGAAATGGCAGCCAGATGTATCTTGATCGAGGCGTGAGCCAGTCCAGCTTTGGCCAGCGAGAGTAGGTACAGCAATACTTCAGGGGCCGTAATCCGCAGATGGTTAATCTTTTGTGCACGGTACCAGACAGCGAACCTCTTCCACTTATGTCCATAGCATTTGAGAGTTGAGGACGCCATGGCTTTTGCAAGAACCTCTCTGCAGCCAGCCAGGATATCGTATCCTCCAAACTCTAGTGCTGCAGGAGCCAAGCCTGCAAGTTCAGCGACTCCGGGTCGTGATGGAGAATGGCGCCTCCTTCTCTGGAGAGAAGATCCACGTCCGTCGCCAGCTTGATAGGTGGGGACGCTGACAAGTCCAGAAGGTCCGGGAACCGGATCTGTCTCGGCTACGCCGGTGCGACAAGGATCATCCTGCACCTGGACCTCTTGAGCTGGTTGACGAGACGGAGCAGCAACGGCAATGGGGGTCACGCGTACAGGAACAGGCCGTCCCAAGGGAACGAGAAAGCATCGCCCATGCTCCTCAGTTGTGCGAACCTGCTGGCGAACCTCTGGCACTTGGAGTTTGTCGCCGTCGCGAACAGGTCGATCTGGCGTTTGCCCCACCGTTGAAAAAGCCGATCCGCCTGGTCCTGGCGTAGTTCCCACTCGTGACACGAGCGCAGATTCCTGCTGAGTGAGTCGGCGAGGGTGTTTTTTATTCCTGCCAGGTGGAAGGGAACCAGAAACATCCCCTGGGCGACGGCCCAGTGCCACAGATCCTGGGCCTCCTTGGATAGGGCTGGGGATCTGGTGCCTCCCTGCTTCCGGATGTAGAACATCGTGGTGGTGTTGTCGGTGAAGATCCTCACCACTTTGTTCTTGAGAGACGGAAGGAACGATTTGAGCGCCCAGAACACTGCTCGTAGCTCCAGGATGTTGATGTGAAGAGATCTCTCCTCCGGGAGCCAGAGGCCTCTTGCGTGGAGATCTCCGGTGTAGGCCCCCCATCCCTCCAGGGAGGCGTCCGTCGTTACCGTCTCCTGATACGCCGGTGCCTGAAAGTCCATGCCTGCTGCGAGGTGCGCACAGGCACCCCACCATAGAATCGCCCGACGGAACTTCTCGTCGAGCGGGATCCTGTCTTCGAAGCTGCCCGCCACTTGAATCCAGCGGGCGTTGAGGAACTCTTGTAGCGGACGCATCCAAAGTCTGCAAAGGGGCACAAGGTAGATGCCTAAGGACATCATTCCGAGGAGGGACTTGATGGACCTCACTCTGGCCACATCTGTGGCTAACAGGCGCTGCACCTTGCCCAAAATGGCCTTTGTCCTTTCTTCCGACGGAGATGCCAATTGCTTCACTGTATCGAGCTTCGCTCCCGGAAACAGTGCCACCTGCGACGGGACCAGATGGGATTTGGGGTAGTTGATGGCGAATCCCAGCTCTGTGAGCAGGCGGACGGTCCTCGCTGTGTGTTCGACGGCGAGTTCTCTTGACCTTGCACGGATTATCCAGTCATCCAGGTAGGGGTAGACGTGGATCCCTTGCAGGCACAGCCGCGCCGCCACAGGTGCGAGGCACTTGGTGAACTCCCTGGGTGCCGACTTTAATCCGAACGGCAGGGCTCTGAATTGGTAGTGACGCCCCTAGACTACGAATCTGAGGAACATTCTATGTCCTTTTAGAATGGGGATGTGGAAGTGAGCATCCTCCAGGTCCAGTGACGATAGGAAATCACCCTCCTCCAGCTGTCCCAGCACATGCTGGAGGGTGACATCCTGAATTTCTGTGCCTTGATGTACTTGTTCAACCGACGCAGGTCCAGGATGGGGCGCCAACCGCCTGTCTTCTTTCTGACGAGGAAGTATCTTGAGTATACTCCGGAGCCCCGGAGCCTCTTGGGGACGAGCTCGATGGCACCCTTCTTGAGCATCGCCCTTACCTCCAACAGCAGTTGAGGAACGTGATTCTCCTTCCTAGCCATGGGAGGAATGTGAAGACACTTCTTTTGAAATTCCAGCGAGTGTCCGTGGGCCAGGGTGTCCAGCACCCAACGGTCGGTGGAGATGGACTCCCACACGCTGACGAACTTCGTCAGCCGGCCTCCCACCGGGGTGCTTCGGTGGGGGCCCGACGCCACGGCCGGTTCAGTCCTACTTGGAAGAGGCCTTGCCACCTTGGCCTCCTTGCCGACGGCGGCGAGACCCTCCTTGCTTGCCGGGGCCTCTGTAGGGCTCCTGGGACGAGGAGCAGGCCGCCTGGCGGTAAGTAGAAGAGCCACCGCTGGATCCCTTGGAGGCTCCCTGTCTGCCTCCAGCGCTCCGAAAGGGCCGCCCTTGCTGAAGGACTACTAGGGCCTGGGCTGTTTCCATGTCTGTCTTGATGGCCTGGAGGGACTCATCCACTGTCTTTCCAAACAGGTTGTTGCCGTCGAACGGCATGTCCAACACTCTGGTCTGGAAGTCCATCGCCTTGAGCCATCCTCGTCGTCGGAGGCAAACCCTGTTGCCCAGTTGGTGAAATCCGGTATCGGCAATGTCCGTTGCCACCGTTATGGCATGATCCAACACCACCTCACCCTCCTGCAGAATCTGTAGGGCCTCCGCCCTCTTGTCGTCCGGTAAGAAGTCTAGTAGAGGAGCTATCTTGAACCAAAGCTCCCTGTCGTAACGGGCCACAATCGCTAAGGCATTGGCCGCCTTAATCGTTGCCGTCGACGAGATGACTCGTCGTCCCATGGAGTCCAACTTCTTGCCCTCGCTGTCCGGTGGGGAAGTGGAAATTGAAGCCGCCGCACCCGCTGCTTTCTTCTTGGCCGCTGCCGAGACGACAGAGTCCGGTGTGGGCTGGGCCCTGAGGCACAAGGGGGCAGCATCGGGGACCCGGTACTTCTTCTTGTACCTGTCCCTCTTGGCGGGTGTCGTGGAAGGGTTCTTGAGGATAGCCAGCCCCTCGTCCCAGATGCCATCGAGCAACGGCACTGCGAGGACCGTCTTTCTCTTGGCCTCTCGTCGTTGGTAAAGAAAACCCTCCTTTTTCTGTTCCTCAGGGCAGAGCTGGAAGAGCTCGGATGTCCTGGCTATCATGGCGTGAAAAGAGCCAATTTCGTCGGGCGGAGAGGCCCGAGGGGGGGTGATGACGGGATGTCCGTTGTGTCATAGCCGCCGTCGTCGTCCGTCCCCGTCGCTGTATCCATCGTCGTATCCTCCCGAGGGTCCGGCGAGGGGGATGAGGGGTCCACAGACCTCGTGGGCACAAAGGGCAGAGCGGGTGGACTCTCCTCTGCTTGTTCGGAGGGCTTCCCGGCAGGGCCTGGTTCTGGATCCTCCGTCGGGGTCCGTGGTAACCTTGTCCTTATCTCAGTACATAAGGATTGGATCGCCAACAAAATGGCCACCGAGCTATCCTGGGGCTCGGTTAATGGCTGCGACGGACGGGATGGCTGCTCCACTGGGCCCTCGTCGTTGCCATCATAGCTATCTTCGATCACATCAGCGGGAACCTTCCCCTGGGATCGAACCTTCTCGAACCTCTCGTTGAGGCCTATGAACCTCTCGTTGAGGCCTTCCCCGGTTTCCACCGGATCCTCCTCGGAGGCTGAATCAGAGTCTGTAATGGCCACCAGCCCCCCTCTCTTTCCGCCGGGGTCTTCATGGAGGTCTTAACGCCGGTCTGGAAAAAGGATTCCCTCTGCGGTGGCAGGGAAACTCTGGGCCCCGAGGCTGCCTCCACTGGCGTAGTCTCTGTCGGCTACGCCAGGGCTGGTGCGACAACCTCGATAGAGGCCATTGCCGGGTGGATCAAGGCCCTCACCACTTTAGGTGCGTGCTGGGCCTTCGCTTTGGGGGGAGGGTCGTCGCCTCGCTCCCCCTCGGCTCCCTTCGAGATCGACCGGGGCCTCTCCAGAAGCTTCCCCGGGTTCTCAGACTTCCTCTTCCCCGAACCAGAGCGCTGGCTCGTGGTTGATCGTGCCGAGGAAGTCGCACCCTGCCTGGCAGCCGAGGAGCCCGACCTTTCGGCGCTCCCGGTGCCCGCGGACTCGTGGTGCTTGGCCTTCTGTTGGGCCCCCGTCGCCAGGGCACCCTCACAGGACTTAGAAGACTGCTCAGACTTTTTCTTCGCCTTCTCACCTGCTGTTCCCTTCTCCAGCCAGGCGGGACCGACGATCTTGCTTGGTCCGTTCCGACAGGTTCTTGCAGAATGCACAGTCCTTCTCCACGTGCGTCTTGTCTTCATGAAGGCAGTAGAGACATCTCGAATGCTCGTCCTCCTTGAAAACATTTTGCAATCCGCATCCTGAGCAACTCCTGAACAGCTTGGATCCGGGAGTCGAGCTTCCCTTGTCCTGGGCCATGTCCGTTGAGGTAGGCCACAGATCTTCTGGAATTCTCCAAGAAGCGTAACTCGACAAAAACTTCACCCTTGAGAGGCGTGGAAGAATTCCGAAACGGGTCCCCGTTATCGGAAGTAGTAACGGTTGAGATTGAGGCTCGATTAACTGAAAAAATGAGAAAAATCTCCTGAAAAAGCGCGAAAACGAAGTAAAAGCTCGAGAGCTAAAACACAAGGATGCCCAATACTTGAACGTGCGGTAAAAATCTGAGGATGGCTGCCAGGGGAGAGGCTTAGGTAGAGGGCAGTCATTGGTTGGGGGCAGTATGACCCAGAAATCAGTGATTGGTTACTACTAAGAAAGACAGATCAGAAACGAAACTGATACTGATTTTTTCTTTACCGAGGATTCCCGGCCTGACGACAGGGAATATTCATGAGCATGTGAATCCATGCCAGACCCCATGCTGGAGAACTGGATGCCATTCGCAACAAACATGGCAAAGCCAATGGCTTTGGAATTTGCAGCTGTTCATTGCATTTTATATTTTTGGGCATGAATTTGTGTTTGACCCATAATCAATGGGCTCATCTCAAAGAACATGCATGCTGAAGTGCTGGTCATCCCGTGACTATTCTTAGGTGAGCTCTTGTCCTCTTCTTGCTGAATAAATACTTACATTTTAAATCATCAGCTGAGGCACAAAGACACAGCCTGCAAAGTAAAGACGGCCCATAACATGATTGGTATCTCTACCATCCAGCATGGTACCATCAAGGTTACAACACACCTTCAACAATGTAACTGCCAACAATCTGTTAAATACAAGGCCAGAAAGTAGGAATGCACCAACCCGAAATAGAATACAGACATGCATGATATATGAGACCATGTGGAGGAAGGCAAGTGCTGTCCTGCGTCTGTAAGGGATGTAGTGGGGTATGCGGGCACTATATCTGTTTTGTGGCACAGACAATGGGCCGCATTCCGAGATTGGTGGTAGTCATGGCGCTATTTGCGCCATGACTGCCACCTATAACGGGTCCGGCACCGGTGTAGTTCAATGGGGACTTACCGGTGTAGTCCGACCCTGGCGGGACCGGTAAATCCCCATTGAACATGCCATTCCCCATTCCCATTGAGCCCCGATAGGGCTCAATGGGAATGGGGAAGGCGCTATTTACGGGCCTGCTAATGGCAGGCCTGTAATTAGCGGCCTGGTCCCCTAACGGGACCCGTAAGGGACGTGTGGTCCGACCAAACGTACCTTACAGGTCCCGTTAGGGGACCTCGGAATCGGGCGGGAGGGGATTACCGGCACTGGTCTCCTTACCGGTGCCCGTTATCCCCTACCGCCCGACTCGGAATGACCCCTAATGTCTCACAGGTGTGCTTTGTGTCCATTAAAAGAAAGGACATTGGGCCTCATTACAAGTTTGGTGGTATTTAAGCGGAATATCTGCCGAAATACCACCAAACGGGTTTACCGTTACTGCCACTTGGACGGCAGAATGACCGCCATGCAAGTGGCAGTACAGCGGTGTTAGTTCCCATTTATGGAGTCCTATAGATGGGGATTTCGGCAGAAATACAACCTGCAGTAATTTAACTGGCGGTAATTCTGCCGAAATGGCTGTTTATTTGCAGTAAGGTGGTGGAATTACCTCCAGCATTTTGCTGGAGGTTTTTGTTCCACCCCACCAGCAAAATCATAGTTGGATAGTGCAGTAATGCAGCAGTAACATACTAGGAGCAGCATACTGATGTCATCATGCGCTTGCAATAAGGAAGTCATTACGGGCTGCGCAGCTATCTTTCTAAACACTTGCATCGTGTACGGTTGCTCACGCACACTGAAATTGTACGGATCAAGGACTGAGACTTCTGCCTTTTTTGGTAAGTAGACTTACATGTGAGGATCTTTCATTTCATTCGCTCTTCAGAACTTCTTCTACACAGCATTTTACAGGTCCTTTTTTGACTTTTAGATTTTCAGATTAATTGGAGCAACACGCCATTTTGAGTGCTGGGCAACTACATCTAATTACCACAGGTACATTAACAGACTACAGTTGTACTATTTATAAGCCTTTTTTTTGGGATACTTGATGGAACACTTCTAGATGCCACTTAAGGATTGTCATATAAATGATCATTTTCTATTTTGTGCACATGTACACATGTATTACAGCATTAACAATATCCCCCTGTGGTACTGTAACTTTCTGTAGCTCAGGACATTAATGATGTTATGATTTTTACAGTATTTCATTCCCTACAATTGTATTTTGCCATTCAATCTTTCTATTGTTTGACATATGTTGAAAACTCTTACTCCTGATGAAGGGAATTAAGATCCCGAAACACGTTCAGTTTCTCACTGAGAAAATAAATAAGGGAATGCAGGGGACAATTGGACAACTCAGATTATTCAATGGAGTATTGAAAAACCGTTTATTGCTGTTATTGTGAGAAGTCCTCTCCAGTCTATCTTTTGAATTTTGAAAACTTTAGAACTGGCTTCTCCAGTAGTATGGTGTGCAAGGGACGGGGGTATCCTAACTTCTTTTGGATAGCATTGTCTCTAATACATGTGGGTATACAGCCTATGTGTCAAGCCTATCCCCTGCACCCGAACGTGCTTTGAACTTTGTCTATCATTCATTTAATATTTTCTACCGTCTGGTGAGCACTTGGATGTTTGTAAAAGTGAGTCTTAAATCCAAGAATGACCTGAAAGAGCATTCAGCGTCTGTGACATTACATGCTCAGAAAGTGGGTCCCAAAGCTCCAATTGGATTGATGTCATGTCCAATGCTTGATTGCGCAGGTCCGTAGAGCAGTCAGCCAGAGTGTCTTCAGATACACACCTTTTCGGCCCTCAATGATTGCACTGAGGTTCAGCATGCTGTTCTGAAGAGAGCTGCTGCCACGGATCTGCAACCCAAACTAACTCTCCCATAAGCCCCTGACATTCTATGTCGCTTCCGAATGCCCTCTTCATCAAGCTCCTAAAGCAAGCCTCGAGTGGATGTTTCCCGGACCCTCTCGCTGCATTTATTCGGCTGTCTTGGATTACCGGATCTCGACCCCTGATTGTTTTTCCTTGTTATTGCCAAACCAACATTGTAGACCTTCTGGCTGCCTCTTAGGACTGGATTTCTGCTGTCTGATTCCACACGGTGCCTTACTGCCTACAATCCTTTCCTGTTAGCTGTGTCCCTACCATTCCCTTGCTCATTCCTCACTCTTTGGCTTGTTTTTCTTCCTCCGGGCTGTGTTTCTGCATCCTTTCTACCTACTTCCTGGACTGTAGCTGCTTCCTTGTTCCTCTCCAGTACACCCTCCTTTCTTCCCTGTTACTGGAACACTGCCGCTACTCTGTCAACATTAGTCAACATTAGTCGAGACTTGTTTACCTCTACTCCTCTAAGTCTCTTAGCCATCTCCAGTTTCCCACACATCATCTGCCTGGACTATTTGGGCCTTATGTACTGTTGCCTTTCATCCACTTGCCATCAGGCTTCATTCTCCTGGGCCCATCTATCCCTTCCTTTTCTCTTCCCTGTGCCACTATGTAGCTTCTGCTTCTAGGCTTTGGAATAGGAGCCCTGCTTCTTGGAACACTATTGCAGTTGCTAGCTTTTATGTTATGTTTTATTTTGGGGAGGCAGTCCCTGCTGTGGCAGCTAAGGGGGATCAGCTGTCACTTATATGCTGCATTGTTGGAGGTAGTCCCTGCAGAGGACAAACTTCCCACTTTCTGAACTATTAGACCAAAATAAAGTTTGTTGTCTACAAACAGTAGGTCACCTTTTAATTTGTATGCATAAAACACACTGCTTGATTGAAATGGATGCATATATTTATAAAGCAAATGTAAGGAGAGGCAAACCTTATTTCCATCAATCATCATCCAGCTAATTTTTTTTTATGTTTAAAAGGTTACATTTCTATATTGTCTATTAAATGTTTACATATCTATCATGTACTTTACTTAGGACTACAACACTCCCATAATGCATTTGGCAGAGAAATGAATGCCGAGGCTGTTCAGATTGAATATAGGTGCCAAACCTTCTCAGCTGTACTCAACCTGCTACTCCATGAAAGATGTAATCTCTTGTTCTTTGCATGGATTGCATGGATATGGATGCATCTATGGGCTTCATGAAAACTTCATTGGTACTGAAATGGTTTAAACACTCAACTTGACAAAGCATTCGCAGCTGGGGTTGAGGAGACCCCCAGGACAGGTTTAGATACCCATGCCATTGGCAAGTGAGACTTTCAAGAAGACCGGTGCTAGTTTTTTATTTTCATAAACCCAGACTATGATCCATTTTAGTGCATGGAGGGTGGGTGTCTGTGTATCTCAGAGCTCGGTGTTGTTGCTGTGATATCTATCTTGCATGCTCTTGTAATTCTGCCCCCTCCTCCTTCCACTTTGTAGAACCCCCTTTTGAGGACTACATTCTCTTTGTGCAAAGAAACCCACGATCTACTTCGCCTGCTCCACTATAGTCTTACCTTTTCTGCGGGTTATTGTCCCAGGGAGAGCCACATTATCACAATTATCTCAGTAAAGAAATCCAGTAGTGCATGCTATTTTAATACTGACTGGGGAGCCTGTTGATTTAAACAATGTGCCTGGTAAATCCTTTTCTGGCCTCTTGAAAGGTGCTCATGCCTATTTAGATGGGTAATTCCTGTGTATCTATAAAGCAAAGGTCCAATTGTATAATTATTAAGGTGCCAACCCTTATGGGTTAATGGTTGTACTCAACATAGTACTTCATGAAATAATCAAACTCTAGAATTGTGTGTGCCTTGTGACCCCCTTCATCTACTCACCCTACCCCTTTAAACTGCCTCCTTGAAAAACGGCATGCATTCTTTATGCATTGCAACTTGTGCGCTACTTCACCCGTTGCACTCTCTACTTTTCACGTACTGAACAAGGCCTACAGAAATTGACACACAGGGCAGTGTTAAGGTGAAGTAGCTTTTTGGCACTGAGTGTAGCATTACAGAACTCCATCAGTGTCTCACAGTTCTGGCAATTTCTCTCACAGAGTATGCCATCTCTTACAACACCGGGAAAAAAGCACACCCAAAGAAGAGGATAATTTAGGAACAGAACGAGCGAGAAAGTTCTGTGGGGTGCTTTGTGGTACTGTACAGTACATGGTCAGGGCTGCTCTACCGTACCGTGTACTGTATTTGTATATGGGAAGTCCACCACTTTGTGTGGTTTTTGTGTGGTCTGAAAGAAAAGTAACATTCTCTACTCTTTGCTGTACATTTACGTGCCTGTCTGGGTTAATTGACTCGTTCCTTTAGGAGAATTTTAAAATAACTGTGACCCATCTCAAAACTCTGCTGTCCTCAATTCACAGGAATCAAGTTCCAAACTGAGTAATTTGCCATGCTTGGCAATCTCTAGTTTGGAAATGGCATATTGCAATGCGAGTTAGACTTTAGAGGTGTCCTGACTGACTAAGGGTAATTGGAGTGCATAGGGTGGCCGGACACCCCTAGCAGTCACCCCAGATAGAAGCAGAGTATACTTGGGCCCATTGGAAACTCCCATCCTTAAGAACGGAGGACTCAGCCATAGCGCAAAGGTACTGTCGTTTATTAGCAAACAAACAAAACAGGGATTACACCAGAAAAACAAAGTTCATCCAGAGCTCTCAGCTTATAAGCATGTTTAACCAGGTTTTATTCTGGTGTGATGTCACAAACACAGGTTCCCTTCTGGAAACCTATTGAATATTGTATTGGTCAGTTTTGGCAAGATATATATAAAGAATGTATGAGTTTGTTTAGGGATTGGCTGGCCATGTCCAGCGGCCCCTCCTGGGACCACCTCTGATAACCCCAATCTACAATGTTGCAGGGTTGTCAAAAGACCATTGGCCCTTGCACTTAATTATATCCCCATACTAAAGCTGAATTTGGATTGCACAGAGTGTGTCCCCCAACCCTGGGAGCCCAGACCATTCTCACACTGAATGTACCTCTTCAAGGTAATGAGAAAGAACATGGAGATGTGAAGCGTTCTCCAATGTTGCTATTCTCTGATCGCCCAAGCCTGTGAGAGTGCAGTCAGTTAACGAAACGCGGGCAACACTTGTATCTTTTTTTTCTGGCTCTCTGCGAACGGTCTCTCTGTCCGGGTCACGTGTGTCGAGACCACTGAATGAAGCCCTCCTGCCTGTAAATATGAGGATTTCAGCCTGCATTTCAGCAGGTGGCTCACTATCTCCGTAGCTGGAATTTTCCTGCTTACCCTTTGTCCTTGGCTGGATGTCCTGTTTCTACTTGCCTTGAGCTGCTACGATCATGCCAGCTTGTCTGTGTTTCTCCAACCTGTCTCCTTTCTTGCTGGGTCTGATGTCCTATAACTTCTATAGTGTCCCTCATGGCTTCTCCATGTTAGTGGCAGTTTAAGCATATGCAAGCTGTATATACACAAATTCTCTGCCTAAGTGAGTCATAAGCATGTGCTTCGTGCCTATGTGCAGTAACCTAGTGCAGGCCCGTGTAGCTTCATGAATGGATGGATATGTACTTCATGCATAAGCGCCCCTATGTTGTGATGTCAGTAATGACGTCATTGGTTTCTGGTTCTCCAGTCAGTCGACCTGATCGATCGATGTCAATTCCATATCGTCCAAATCATCAAATGGGTGCAGTCTGAATGGTTGGCTAAGAGAATACCGTTTTTCACGCCTGTGATACATCGATGACTGCGGATAGGCCTAAGAGTGAGGCACATCTATAGTTTCTTTGTCTTCGTGTAGATTTATGCAGGGGGCAATAGGGTCAGATTTGGCCCCCTGTCTACAGAAGGGAAGAAACTTTAGTTTGGTTCTGTGCTGTGTTAATGTAAAGTGTTTATGTTAATGTACAATACAGTAACAACGGGCTTCATTTACGAGGTTGGCGGTAACCCATAACACTGTTTCTGCCGCCTGAGATCTCAGTGCCACCAGGACATTACAAGTCTGGCAGCCCGGGATCCCAGGCGGCGGAAAGTGTAAGTCCCCCTTTCCCATAGAGTCCTATAGGACTCTATGGGAGTGGGGTTAATCTTGAGGGCGCCTGGCAGGGTCCTGATATACCCAGGTGGGTACAAGTATAAATATCAAAGAATCAGGATGAGAGATCCCAAATACAGCTGCGTGGTTTTGAACATATAATTTTATTTCAAAACACACATTTTTGTAGATGATTTCTCAATTATTTACACAACTTTTGATAAGCACGAAAGTGACAACGGACAGGTGTGATTATATACAATGGAAATACAGGTAAGTATCAACCTCTAAAATATCGAGGTAAAATCTCCACATAAGGGCACAGGCACAAATGACAGTAGGGTAGACTTACAACTAAACAAAGGGCAACCCGGGATGGAAAATAGTCCAGGGGGTGATTAACAAAAAAGTGTTCACAACACTATCTACAGTACATACACAAAAAGGGTTTATACAGTTGTGTCACAGGTGATCGACACTGAAGTGTTTCGGCTATGGGGGGCTGGATTCAAGCCCGTCATAGTGTTGGCCTTCATCAGGATGGACGCAAGATGTAGTTCTGTCCGTTTTATCTGTGGGTGAGATTGAAGCTGTGAGGATCTCAGGATATTGAAATGATTTAAGGATTATTTAATAATGGCTGAATGATGCCATGATGATACATCATGAGGTGTATCAGTATACAGCTTACCTTCTGCTGGTCCAATTTCACGCCTCCTCCTCATACCATCCCAGAGGAGTTCGATACCTTTGAGAAAATAGTCATCAAGACGATTACCACAGGATTAACACAAAAAAACATCTATCAGGATAACTTGAACAGGGAAGAAAGGAAATCCCTCAGCAACCTGAACTCGGACAAAACCATAACCATTAAACCAGCCGACAACGGAGGTGGGATTGTGGTCATGAACACCGAAGACTACAACAAAGAATGTCAGCGACTTCTAGATGACACCACCTCGTATAAAAAACTCAACAGGGACCCCACGCAACGTTTACAAAAAGAAATCATCAGTCTCATGAAACACACTGAAGAAGAATGGTGGATACGCCCTGATGAACGCAATTTTTCTCAATAAAAAGCACCACAAGATACCAGCTTTCTACATTTTGCCTAAAATACATAAACATGCCACCAAACCACCTGGCCGACCCATTGTTTCCAGTTGTGACTCTCTTCTGGAACCTCTCTCACTATACACTGACCACTTCATGAAACCTTTTGTTGGTAAAATGCAATCCTACATCAAGGACAGCACAGAAACCATCAAGATTCTGGAAACCGCAAGCCTCACTTCTGAATCCATCCTTGTCACCATGGACGTTGAAGCCCTGTATACCTCCATCCCTCAACAAGAAGGACTACAAGCACTTGATACTTGCTTCGAGAAAAGGATTGACACAACAACCACGCCCACAAACTTCATTCTCGAGTGTATCCGCATAGCCATGGGAGAAAACATTTTTCTGTTCGGCCAACAAATATATCAACAAATCAAAGGCATAAGCATGGAGGCCACATTCGCACCGGACGTAGCAAATCTCTACATGGCCCAATACGAGGAGGACCATATCTATCATAGCAACAACCCCTACAGAGATCACATCAAAATATGGCGTTGCTACATTGACGACGTCCTCTTGATTTGGGAACGCAGCAAGGATCAACTGCTGGCATTCCACCACTGGCTGAATTTACTGGCTGAATTTACGGAATACCCATATCAGGTTCACCATAGATTGGGATTTTCAACCTATCAATTTGCACATACACCGTTCCGGCGACCTGTTGAAAACACAACTCTTCAGTAAACCTACAGACAGAAACAGCCTCCTTCATTTCTCCAGCTACCACCCCCAAAGGCTGAAATGCAACCTTCCCTATGGGCAATTCCTCCACATACACAGGAACTGCACGGACAAAGAGAAATTCGAAATACATGCCAAACAGCTGCAAACACATCTAGGGCAGAGGGGCTACCCAAGGAAATCCATCAAAATGGCCAAAAAAAGAGCGGCTAACACCGACCGCACGATCTGCCTAACCACAAAAACCAAAGATCCCATAGACAGGACTGTCTGTGTCACCACTTTCAACCCGGTGAGCAATCTGATCAAGACCACAATCAACAAACACTGGCACCTGATTAAAAACGAGGGTAGCCTAGCAAAAAAAACCTTATTCGCTTTAAAAAAAAAACAGAAACCTCAGAGACACTCTGGTTCACACGTTTCTTGAACCCACCAAGACACCCAGCACTCTGTGGAATCTCCCTCCGGTCGTCGGACATTACAGCTGCGGCCATTGCGCTGCATGCCGTTACACCGTAACCAGCAAAACCTTCACCCACAAGGAGTTCACATGGAACATGAAGAACCACACCAACTGCAAAAGCAAACATGTGATCTACGCCATCAGATGCCCATGTAACCTCATTTACATCGGAAAAACCATCAGGCCTATCAAACAGAGGATTAATGAGCATAGATCCTGCATCAAAAATCTGGTACAAGACAAACCCTTGGTTGAACACTTCAGCAAGAAAGGCCACACAAACGAACAATTCACGTGGACCGTCCTACAACAACTACAGCCGCAGAGACGCAGAGGTGATATTAACCTAGCCCTCATTAAACTCGAACAAAAATGGGTGCATAAACTTGACTCAGTTCAAAATGGTCTAAACATCACCGTGGAGTGGAAACACTACTGGGAATAAAACCTACCCAGGTGATACACTGTTATAGCCGTAGCACCTCCTCTGTTCCTCCTTCCATCGGCACCTTCCCATGATTTTATATATTTGTTTGAAATTCGCTGCCATTCTAGACTCATTCAGACACGTATGTCTCCAAAACTGATGTATGATGCATGTAATTCCCATGCGGGACACAGTTGTTAAATATGAATGTTATTTTGACCACGCGTGCACTTATGTTCAGCTATTGTTGTTCTTGTACAGGGTTGCCTTCCCTGCAGATGTTTACCCTTGGCTACGTCTTATGCAACTGTCAACACATGCATATTCTTTTCTGTGCAGCTATTGTGGTTCTGGTAAAGTGTTGCCTTCTCTGCATACGTTTATACTTGGCTACGTACTATGCAACTGTCAACACACCCATTTGGTCCACTGTAAAGGAGGCCCCAGACATGACCTGCACCCCTGCCCCTCAGTTCGAGCTACCAAGAGGGTAGTCACCAAGGTATGTGACATATGAGGAGCAAATGAACCGACAGAGAGCCGCACTGGGGCTCTGCCCTGTGTACATAACAAGATCCGTACCGGTTGAAGCAACCATAACTCGACAACCCTGGGCAGCACAGTACCCTATCAGACAGCCATACCAGCCGCTGATACGAAATGAGGAGTACCTACAAATGGTCCACCAAGAAACCCCAAAAGCCTTAATGGAAGGCCAGTGGAAATGACACAAGGGCCTGAACAGATCTGAGAATGAACAAGAGCAGCTACCAGAGATAACACGCCAGTGCAAGTAGCTACGAAATTGAATGGAATGTACGCAGAGAAGAGACAATGTTAAAACGTAAGGAAATGGTGCTATGAGACAAGATGGAAGCAACCGTCCTGTTAAACGTGTGTAAATAGGCTTGAAACGTAAGATGCTAAGAAATTGATACTGCCTGCAATGCTTAGTAGAAGATAGAGCGGCAAGCGCCAACCATATAACTACCTCAATAAGGCACATTATACAAGTGCGACTCCATTTTGTAAAGGCAGAAAGGTACCCAGGCGGCCAGAGGCCTGACAGGCCAAGTTTCAAAACCCAGCCAAAGGCAGGAGAAGGAGCGGAATCGAAACTCAGCAAAGAGCGGCTCATGCTTAGGAAATCGAGGTCAACCAGAGAAGGGGAGGAGAGCAGGAGCTCACAAGACTCCAACTACAGAGCATACCAGCCCGTCCGTGAAGGTCAAGATAAGAGAGGCCCATGCAGGTGGCCAGGCTGACACAGAATTAAATGCACAAAAGGATAGAAACTGAAGCAGATTCACGGTGAACCAACACGACCAGACAGGCGCGAAGAGGTACCACCGCCTGATGTCATCCAGAACCCGAGGATGCCATAACTTTTCCTGATAAGAGGCTACAGTTCAGAGGCCATACCCAGCCAACTAATTGACACATAGCCCTAAAACACTGATTGATGGAAGGGAGGCAGGGTGAAACTTGGAACACCAGGCACAGAGGTGTCTATTCAGCATGCTGCTAATTAAAGTGGAGATTTATGTTTAGGGGTGTAACTTGCCCAATCACAATGGACCATGTAATCTAGGGTCTTATAGACACTAACCAATGAGACGTCATAGTTGTAGTGACGTCTATCACACGTTATGTAGAGGGATGGGCGTAGATGCCCACCCGATAAGAGTTATCCAATCCGTATGCCCTATTACCATATACAGATATAACACCTATACGTAAGTTACCTTTCCTAACCAATTATATTGCATGATGATTTTTTATAGAAATTAGACGTCAGAGATGACGATTTTTGGCTATAAGAATTGATGTTCTACCAAAGTTGGTGGAAGTCGGAGCGAGACCAGTGATCGCACTACAGCTGATTCCCATTTGTTTCCCTGTTTGATGTATGTATCATTAAACGGACTTCCCTTTGCCAAACTACTGAGTCCTCATTATTGAGTCGTGTCGGAGTACGTGAATCCTGCACCCCCTGTCCTCACATGGTGCAGCTATATTGTCATACAAGTTCTAGAGGGCGTGTGCTGACCAATGGGCCCGTCAGCGAATTCCTCCCCTCGAGAACGCTTGGTAGCAGAGCATGGTTTCGGCCATCGATTATAGATTATCGATTGATATAATGTAAGACACCCTTAGACCGAAGGCACGAAGTAACTCTGGGCCTTCGGTAAGATCACGAGTCCTTTCGCCATTCCGGCTGAGTAGACTGAGAAGCTTCCCGTGGACAATGATAGAGTAAAAAATTTCAAAAAATCTGCAGTGGGTCTGAAGGAATCCGCCTTTCCAAGCATAACCCTTCTCATTCCCACAGCCAGCGGATCGGACGAAAACCTTGAAAGCAGGAAGAGGAAGGGACAGTAATCCCGAAGTTCCAGAGAGGAAACGATGCGATCGGTGAGTAAAGAAATAAAACTTGTTACTTTGGCAAATGTTGTGTAGGCATTATGCATTATAGCCAGTAAGGGAAAAGGTAACAGAGGGTGGTGGAGAAACAATAAAATAGTTAGAAGTAGAGAAGACTGTATATATATATATATATATATATATATATATATATATATATAGGGGGTAATGACTCGAGCACCTGAAGTAAAAACATAAAGAATATCAGGGGGGCACCTGAAGTAAAAACATAAAGAATATCAGTGGGGCACCTGAAGTAAAAACGTAAGGAATACCAGGGGGGCACATGAGCAAAAACGTAAAGATTCGCCTTGTTCCTGCGCTTTAAAGAGTGGTCAGAAGGAACGTGAACCCAGAGCCCACAGAGGGGGATATTTAGGCTACGATAACGTTTAAAGACATAATTAAGGGGGTTTGTTCAAATCCCATGGTGGGGTAGTGAATAGAAGGCAGGTATATGTATGACCAGCTGGCGTCCGTCTAGTCTGTCTAGTCTGTCGTATATGTTCTGTGTATGTCAAATGTGAAATTACTGTACTGTTGATTGATTGCAATATATTCTGCTTTACGTGATTTCGTAACTAAGAGGGAATCGCCTTTGAATTGATGAGCTTTGAGTAAATTGTTGATACAAAATTTGGCGGGCAAAGGTTGGTTTGGAGCTTGCGTATGTGGTGCTCGCTCATACTAGTGGAAAGCTTAAAGAACTGTGTGAATATTGTTGGTGACAAAATTAAGAATGGAGGAAGTTACCCCACTTGCGCATTTATGTAAGCAGCTGCCCAAGCATGCCGTAAAATTGAAAAAATACAGCCAGGAGTGGGTTAAGGGTACCACCAATAAGATGTTTATGCCTTGGCCCCATAACGGGTCACTGTCTAAGGCTGTTTTACAGCACATGACAACATTTCTACATGCCACATATACCGGGAAGAAGCTTGAGAAATGCCTTGCTGTTCTCGAACTTTGGAAAATGTTCGAGCAAGCGAAGGAAGAAGAACCACCCGCAGACTGGATTGTAAATGTATGTACGGAGGGGGGGTGAGACACCTACCGCGCCACCAGCCCCGCCGGAACCAGTCATTGAAGGAAGCAAGTCAGAGGGCCTTTAACCGTTGAGAAAGCTCAAAGCAGCCACAGGGTATAGCAACCCCGCATATGAGTCACCTACATGCAGTAGTGATGAGACGGAAGAGAAGGAACAGGAAATTGATTTGGCCTCCACACTCCCGAGGGATAAGGAGATGCAGCGGCGATGGAAGAAAGGATCAGGCACAGACTAGTGCACCTCTAGATAGAGAGAGAGAGGGAAAAAAGCAGAAAGGAAGTGATGAGTTAGCATTTGCAAAAGACGAATGGATGAAAGGACAGATATTATTGAAATTAGATGGAAAAAGAAGTGATGACGTAAGACCGAGTGAACGGTCTGATGAGGCGCAAAGAAAGGAAAAGGAGAAAGAACAGGACATGAGAGACGAGAGGGTAAGAAAGAAGGATAGGTTGAGGCGAGAACAACTATATTGCAAAGAGCAGGGAATACCGCTCAGTCGCACACAATACGCTGCCTATGAGAAGTACAGACAGAACATGCTAAAGTTGGAGGAAGAAAGGACAGTGCACAAAAAGAAAGTGAAGAAGCGAGAAGATGAGGAGATTAGAAGAACAAAGGAACGTAGAAACGAACGAATTAGAGAAGTAGATATGGCTGGAGAAGAAGCAAAGAAGCGAAAAGAAATAAATGAGGAAGAAGAATGCAACCATAGCCAGAGGGCACGAGATCTTGAGTATTTGGAGCGGGAAGTCATTAAACCCAATCCTGTTGTAGACTGGGAAGACATAGAAGAGTTCTTTCCTGCAAGCGATGCGGTTCCAGGTACAATCGGCACAAATATTGACGATGACTTCGACACCAGGAGCATCGGGGATTGATAAAATCTATGATGAGACCAATTTCCCAAGGGGGAAGGGAGGTTGAGCGCTTAGAGAGCACTCAGCTATATGACACCGAGGATGTCATCCGAAGTAGCGGGAGCAGGGGACTGTCCCTAAATAGGCTAGAAATTGGGCAGAATGAAGATGATGCAAGAAGTTGTGTAAACTGGGAGTATTCAGAGTCTGACTCCGGTGGGGAAACGGAGGAAGTGGCGCATGGCGAAGGGAAACGGTGCGAAAAACGGCTCCCAAGGGACCGAGAGGTACGATGGTCAGATGCTAGTGGGTCCACAAGTAGGACACAGAAGTCCACTGGACAGTCCAGCCGACATAAAGAAGCACCCCACGGTCAGAGTGGGACGTCAGTACCTTCCTATGCGAACAGGTTGAGGGTATTGCCAGGTAGATGGCAAGGCGGGGACACCACCCCGGCGAAAGACCGGAGAGGTACGGGGAAGGAGAAGGAGGATTGCGCATTCCAATTCCCACTGCTAGAAAAGGGGGGAGCAAGACCACAATATATCGCATGACCGCATATGAACCGAGAAAACCTGAAAAATAAGCTTCCAATGCTGATATCGGGAATTGGAAAGTGGATACACGAGTTAGAGAAAATGACGGGGGGTGTCACCCTAGCCATAGGGGACATTAAGGGGCTCCTAATTGCTATACTTGGTGAAAGAGCAGACAATGTGTGGAAAAGGGCAGGATACACTAGAGTAACCATAACTGACACCTCCCATGATGGAGCACCATTTAATAACTGTAGAGCAGCAGTGTGGAAAGTGCTGCGTACGCTATATCCAGAAAAGTCTGATATGGGAGCTATAATGACTAGACAAATGAAAGAGTCAGAGGATCCGTTGCTTTATATCCAGAATTTTCAAGACGCATGGGTGCTCAAAACGCATGAATCTTGGACGAAATCCATCCCTGTGTTCTACAATATATTGTGCCAAGGGTTACCAGAACCGGTGCAAAAACAGCTCAAGAAATTGGTAGGAATAGAAGCTAAACCATGGTCCGAAATCCAGTTGACAATTGCACGTTATTGTAGATTGCTACAGGAAATGAATTGGAAAAAGGAGGCAACGTGTAAGGGGGAGGAGGCAAAGGTGGTGCAAAGGAAGCTCTCGAAGTATGCTCTCGAGGGAGCAATGCTCACCAGCCCGGCCGAGCCAAGCATACAGCAAGCGACTAACCTCTCACAGAATACTCAAGGTAGCACAGGATTTTACCCGAGGGGAAGAGGGTTTGGAAATAGAGGATGGCAGAGTAATCAGGGGGGGGTTCGAGGTAACCAAGGAGGGTTTCAGAATGTTCAAGGTGGCTTCCAGAATATGCAGATGGGCAATCCAACCATGCCAGATGGACAGATGGCACGACCACTGCCAGTATGTTGGCTGTGTGGAATGACTGGACACGTGGCGCGCATGTGCAGAAGCCAAAGCATATGGCAAAACAGCCAAGGGACGGGGGCAGGCATGGTGAATCAACCTGCTATCCCGCAACAGGGCAATACACAAAATTATACCGTGCAGCAGCAGGCGGCAGGCTTGCAGCAAGGTGCACAGCAAGTGGTTCAACCACCGAACAAGGGGAATTTGCCACAGGGACAACCCCAGCAGGCACCGCTGCAAATGGCTCAGGGCACTAATTCCGGTGGGGGAATTAACCCTGGAAATGGGGGAAACCCACAAGTATACAGTGGACCGAACTTGTATATGAAATAGGACGGCTCACAGGGGACTCTGATGTGTTCTATCCTATCAGTGACACCAGACCCTAACAGGGAACCTAGGGTAAATGTCACCATAGGGGGGAAAGAATATTCCTTCTTAGTTGACACGGGTTCAACAAGCTTGTGCATATGAGAAGGCAAGTTCGCCTTGTCCGGCGAGGCTATAGACACCCAGAGTTTTACTGGAGCTCATAGTAGAGTTCCCTTTACTGATGCACTCCCAGTCTCTGTAAGAGAGCACAAAATGAATGTACCTCTATTATATTCACGTCAGTCCCCAGTAAATATCATGGGTCGGGACTTGATGACAAAGTTGAATATGACCATCTCGTTTACCGAGGATGGAATAGTGTGCTCCACCCCAGGAATGCATTATTGAAACGTGTGCAAAATGATCAGAGCATACTCTGGACGTGCAGCCATGAGAGCTATACCGCTGGAGCTAGAAGTTTTTGCATATGGCGTACGGGTGCTTATGGCATGATTGCCAGGCCTCGCAGACAAAACTATGAGAACCCCTGATGAGTTTCTATTCAGACCCAGAATACCCATGCACGAAGAGGAGGGACAAGTATTTCCCTTAACGATACAATCTGCTGCAGTACGAGGAAAGGTGGTATTGGTTGAAGGATATGGCAATGAAGGCAGACAATGGGGTGCGATTATTGCCATTGAAGAAGGGTATCGAGTGACTGACGTCTCACGATGACGATCTGTTCGAAGAACACCCTGACCTAGAAGAGACAAGAGTCTCATATTTTGGGTCAAAATGATCAGAAGGGAGGTACCACAGAGAATGATGTTGGCACTAATACGTCCAGAATACTTTGATAATGACATGGCCCAAGTGCCTGCCATAGTATGGACTACAGGGCCCTATGATGTAGGTCTCCTGAAAGGGGCAGGTGAAGTGAAAATTAAATTGAAACAGGAGCAATTTTACCATGAGCGCGACAATATCCCATGTCCAGAGAGGCAGATGAAGGATCGCGAAGACAATCTCTGCCATGAGGGAGCAGGGCATCCTAGTGACGTCAGAATCACCGTGCAACACAGTGATTTACCCTGTCAAAAAATCAAAAGGAGGGTCTTGGCGTTTAATCCAAGATTTACGAGCATTAAACAATATAGTTGGAGCGGAATTCCCTCTAGTCCCTAATCCATCAACAATTCTGTGCAACATACCCACTGAGGCAAAATATTTCACGGTGATCAATTTGAAAAATGCATTCTTCTCAATCCCGTTGCACCGTGACTCAAAAGACCTGACGTCATTTACTTTCAGACAAATGCGACTGAAAAGTACGAGGTTGCCACAGGGGTACTGTGAGCCTCCATCCATTTTCAACAGAGTCCTGCAGATGGACCTAAGCAATATTGTGGTGGACAGTGTTGTTTTGCAATATGTAGATGACATTCTGATCTGCAGCACCACTGCAGAGTAATGCAGGCGCGATTCTGTCCAACTATTGACTATACTGGCTGAGAAGGGATACAAGGTTGATAAGGAAACGTTGCAGTACTGCCAACAGAAGGTGTTGTACATAGGGCAACTGATCTCACATGAGGGAAAGAAGGTAACCCCAGAGAGGGCTGAAGCCATCATGAACACGGCCAAGCCGTGCACGATAAAACAAATGCAAAGCTTCTTAGACCTGTGCAATTATGTCCGAGCATGGGTCTTTGACTACAGCTCGTACACCAAGCCCTTGCTACAGGCCCTTAAAAAGGCCCAGGCAACAAGAGAAGAAATTGAATGGAATGAAGCAATGGAGAAGGTGTTTACAGAACTCAAGGGGGCAATTTGTAAGGCCCCAGTTCTCGGGATTCCTAATTATACAGAGGAATACTATCTGTTCTCTCATACTGATGGTAATTTTATGACGGTAGTGCTCGCACAACGAACCTCGCTGGGGTACAAGCCCCTAGCATATTACAGCGGGAATCTGGACCCGGTCATGAAGGGCCACTTCCCATGCGAACAAAATCTAGCTGCTGCCGCGTTCACCATCGAGAAGGCGTCATCCATTCTGATGGGGTGCTCCATGACCCTGTATGTTGAGCACTCGCTGTTCGCCATACTGGAAAAGCCAAAAGGCACACTGACATCTCAAAGAGCATCTGCCTATGAGGTGATCATCTCTAATCCATCGATCAAAATAGTGCGATGTAAAACCGTGAACCCTGCTACGTTCATAGCTGAGCCAGTCACTGAGGGAGAACTTGTGCACGACTGTGCAAACTATGAGGAATTCTATGATGAGATCCCCAGGATAAAGGAAAATGCCCTGGAAAGTGGAGAGATCGTCTTTATTGACGGGTCTTCGAGAATTCACCAAGAAGACGGACAAAGGTATACAGGCGTGGCCGTGGTAAAAAACATAGCAAATGGGGAGTTTCAAGTACGAATACCATCTCACTATTCAGCACAAGCTGCAGAACTATTGGCATTGATACTCGCCATTGAGAATTATGCAGACCAGGAAGTAACGGTGTACAGTGACTCCGCCTATGTGACGTCTACAGTTCATGCAGGACTAGCGCGCTGAAAAAGGAGGGGCTACCTCCGAGCAGACGGCACGCCAGTGCAACACGCAGCCTTATTACATAGGCTGATAAAAGCACTACAGCTCCCAGTGGGCATAGCAGTCGTAAAATTCGCCGCTCATACCAAGGGGACAGATTTCGTGTCAGGTGGAAACCATGAAGCGGATACGGAAGCCAAACGCATGGCATCCAAGAATGAAACAGTCATGGACGTGGAGGTGGCACGTACCCATGAAAGAATGATGGTAGCACGAGCCACTCCAGAGGCCTATAGCAACATGGGGCAGACTCAGCTAATGGAGCTCCAAGGGGAGGCACCTCAGGAGGAGAAGAACTTGTGGAAGCGCCGAGGGTGTTCTTTAAACCCCTCTGACGGACTCTGGAGGCAAGACAGCACTGGTAAACCAGTAATGCCTGTCACCCTCCTAAAGGTAGCGTTAGAACAGCTTCACTACCCCATACACATGTCAAAGGAAATCTTGCTGCAACGCTCGCAGAAGACTGGTTCACACCGAATTTAGCGGAGCATGTTGCATTTTTTCTGGTAAACTGCATTATCTGCCAGCAATTCACCTCTGGGCACACATTAAAAGTAGTGAGAGGAATCATCCCCAGACCAAATGGACCTTTCCAGCACCTGCATATTGATTATGTCGATATGATGCAGGTGTGTAATGGGTACAGGTATTTAATTGTGGTAGCATGTCCCTTTTCAAGATGGGTAGAAGCAGGTCCCTGTACACACCCCAATGCAACCTGTGCCGCAAAGTTCCTGGTGAGGGAAGTGTTCCCTAGATGGGGGGTGTGCGAGGTAATGAGATCAGGTAATGGGGCTCATTTTGTAAATTCAGTTTTCGAACAGATTAGCTTGTTGCTTGGTATAAAGCACAAGTTCTCGTCGGTGTATCATCCTGAGGGGACTGGGATATGTCAACAAATCAACGGCTTGCTTAAGGAAAGGATAGCCAAGTTGAAGTTCACATTAAGGAAAGGATGGTTGCACTGTCTACCACTGGCATTGTATGCTCTTCGGAACCAGCCAGGCTCTGACCATCATCTCACGCCGCACAAAATAGTTACTGGTAGAAGGATGAGGACCCCTCTTACACCCCGAGACAGAGCTAGATGTGATGCCAAGCCAACTAGGGAGGTACTAGGAGAAGACATGAAAGCCTATCTGGACTGTTTCACACCCAGCACCTTTGTCATTTCAGGCCAGCTTCAGCGACAGCGGAAAGGGGACAGCACAGCAAAACCACAACAGATAGTGCTGATGCAGCCGCAGCTCACAGCCTTTGTGCGCCCTTCGTCTTCCCTGGAGACAGCGTCCTCGTAAGAAACTTTACCAGAAAAAGGTGGGGCGAGCCAAGGTTTAATGGGCCTTTTATCGTAGAGGACTGCACCCCATCCACTGTCAAGCTCAAGGGCAGGAGAGCCTGGATCTTCCTAAATGACATTAAGCCTTTTGTAGGAGAGAGCCCTCCTGCTGCACCTAACGCCGAAGAATCTACAGACAAAGGAGCAGCAAAATAAAGGCAAAAGAACGCTGGTTGAATTGTGGCTTTTAAAACTAGACATTTCCTCAAAACCAGTGAAAGAGATAAAGGACAAAAAACGGACACTCTGTGCATCCTAGTTGCAGGGTAAAGGGAAGCACATCCAAAGCCACAACAACAGTGGTAAAATGAACGTTTTAAATCACATCACGTCCAAGTAGTACAAGGAATCAAGACTCTGATATACTGCCAATAAAATATTCTCTGAAGAGCGTAACAGTATCCTCAAGCAACCAGTATCAAGACTTTCTTTACATACCTAATGGTACCCCCAGTAGAAGCCTCAAGTGGGATGTGCTCACGTACTTTCAATTGGTGGTGCTATCATATCCATCACTCATAGGAAGAGAAACAAGCGTCACAGAATTCATTCAAGATCCAGATAACAAGAAGGTAATCTGGCAACTGCTGACTGTCATCACAGAAGCTTTCACTGAGCTGCCTGAATACAGTGAAAAGGGCACAAATGCTCCCACCTCAAGTGATCATCGATGAACTGACCTATACCATATTTTTCCGAATCATAGAGGAGTGCCCAAGGCTTGTCGGGAGAACCACAGATACACTAATCTTTATCAGAGATCCAAGAAACAATTACTTTCTCAACCAGGTATGGTACAAATTAAATTACTTGGTTGCAACCCACGCAGCAGGAAGGTGTAAAACTTGTCCGCGTCAAAAGAAGGGCTTGTGATCGGGTCCCAGCAAAACAAGGCAGATGTCTCGGTCTCCCGCAGATTCACAGCTTGCACACAATGTTATGCTCAGACTAGTCACGGACTATCCAGAAATGGTGGGAAGGACTGCTGATGTTGACGTTGTCACCTTCCTAAGAGATCCAGTCAATTTCTTACACATTAGGACCCTTCTCCATGGTATCATGCACCAAGTGGAGCTGTCCAATTTCCAGCAAGAATTCCTAAGGAGTTTCCAGTGAGACTGTGCGCGAGAGACAGATCGAGGAAAGTGCAAGACTGTTCATGCTGCAAGAAAGGCCTGTGATCTAGAGGCTAGAGAATCTGAGCAAATGTCATTAACACCAGAAGACAGCCAATATGCATATTGTGTTTTCTTTCACCTCATTGAAAACTTTCCAGAACTAGTGGGCAGACCCAACCACATTGATGTGCCCACTTTTCTCAGTGATCCAGCAAAAAACGCTCAACTAAACAGGCTCATGAGGGCTATTGCAGCACAACTAAGAAGCAACTAGGGACATCCACTGGTGAGGAGAGCCTTAGAATTTTGTCGTCATTGTTTCACTGTGGAGCAGATAGAGAAAAGAGACACTGTTCTTCAACTTGTCACCGAGAGACTGAGAGAAAGGAGCCGACCCAAGAACTTCACCATCCTATTTTCCTTTTTCTTTGTTTTTCTTATTTTTGCCTATATTTTCATATGTTCACTTTTATTTTTATTTTTGTTTTTATTTTTATGACATTTTATTTTTGTGTGATTTTTAGTGGTTCCATCTTTTCAGCCTTTCACAGTGAACAGATTCCTGCATGTCCTCAAGGCCGAGGCAAATTGGAGTTGTGCCCTGAGACGGTGTTTACTATAGAAATGCAGGAAGAATGTGATGTGCTAAAACGGTAGTCTAACCCTTCTCCATAGTCTAGCACAGGAACTGTACTGCATATCCAGAGACTACTATCTTCATTTGTGAGAAGGGACATTTGAATAGCACGCATCACTTTAGTAGTTACTGAACTTTACAACAACGTGATCAGAGCAAAAGAAGAAATAAATAACTGACTATGAACTCATTGGAAATGGGGGCACAGAACAGTAATTTGGTTTTACCCCCAACAGAAGGGCGCCCCTGTTTTCCTGAAGAAAATGCTGCAAACATTCACTCAGAACGATTATGTGTATATTTACAGTGATCATAATTGTTTTTCTATTATTAACAATCAGAACTGCTTACTTTATTGGTACACAAAATGTCCCCCTATCAGTACACCCACTGGATAACGAACGTCAGGGGCCTACAAGAGCACCCAGACCCTATATAGTGATTCCAGTTCCAAGAAAAGCTTATGATGAAGCAAATGACTTAAATTTGAATGTAATTAGCAGTGATACGTATATATGTGAGGTGATGAATGGAGAGAAAAGCTGGAGACAGGGTCAGCACGGAATGAATGATAATGTAGCACTGGCCACGGCACACACCCACACACAGAATGCACACAAACAAGGGCAAGTGTCAATGGCTACAAGGCCTCCAACGGAGGCAGCAGAGGAGAAACTGCCTGCCGAACACTCAATTCCAGAGAATGTTGGAGATAACCAAGAAAAGTCAAATGAAATACCAAAGAAGGAGAAAATAGCAAAATCCCTCGAAAAAACAGAAGTGGCCACGAAAGAACTCACAGAGAAGACACACATGCTAATAGAGTATTTGTTCGCATTTATAGTCCAAGCAAAGAAACTACACGAGGAGCTGAAAAACAGAACTATAGAAACTATAACTGCAAGAACACATGCTCCAACGCAAGAAACAAGCCGCAGGCCTACAACACAGCCACACGCTGGGAGGTTGATGAACCAATGGTGGTTACGGGAAGTTTATGGCAGACTGCAAAAGGGAAGGAAAGGAAGCACAAATCCGTCCCCTACCACAGTGATGCAGTCAAGGCAGCCTGCACCATCGAGATACCCGAAGTGGAAAAGCAGCACAGATGCATTCAGAGACGTGGTCATAGCAAACTACAGAAGAACGCTGAGAATCAAGAGAAGCCCGCATGAAGATAACAATGAACTTAATGACTACCTGGACAGCACAGCCCATTTCGGAAACAACATATGGTACCAGCACATGAAGGAAGTAGGACGAAGGAAGTCAGAAGGAGAATGATTCATCTGTGCTCTACTACCATACAGCATGGGAAAATCCAAGATCTTCGTGGCTGTAGAAATTGATGTCCCTACAGCACACTGTATGTCACATGTAGCAATGTGCAACACCAGAGGACAATTAATGGGAAGAGACGCCTCGTTGATATGGGCCAACGATAAGGATTACCCAGATGAAGATGGCTACGTCCAGGAGATTAAAAAAAGAAACCGAGCACACACCAGAAATGATGTGATCAGGTACGAGAACCCTGGCGTCAAAGGATCAGGGATAAGATGGGAAGTTAACCCGAGACTGAACGTTCAAGGATTCAAGGAAAAACTGCAGAGGAGGCTCAAATCTGGAAGAACCGAGGCCAAATGCAGATCTGGGGGTCAGTGGTCTCCCCAGATGGATGGGAAGACGGAGTAGTAATCTGCCGAGCGTGGATGGTCCTTGGAGCCTGCAAGGAAGCAATAGAGAATTCACAGAGGTTATGCAAACCTCTGTGGCCAAAGCTAGTAAAATTACTAAAATGGGTCGAAGATAGAGGGGGACCCCTGCAGATAGTGCCACTGGAGAGCCTGAAACTATGCTTCAGAAACAATGGCACAAGGAAGATGGGAGAGATTCAAAACTGCGGAAGAATCTTTGAAGCTCCGGGAATGACCCAAGGAACCGCAGTTATTATGGACCATTACTGGGCGTGTGGATCCTAGGCAGACATAAGGCTGCCGAAAAACTGGGGAGGCATATGCACACTAGTGAACGTCCACGTTCCCGCACTAGTGATCCCTAAGAATGACCTAAAGTTGGACAGTTTCCCGAAAGCAGATGCTCATCTAAGAAGAAGAAGATCTGTGGAAGTGGTATCCAGATGATCAGAAGAGGCATTCCATGCAATCCCGTACGAACATAGGCTGTTCAGCCTCACTTCAACAGTATTCACAACACTACTCCTGCCCCACATCCAAGTTTGAGTGAATGCTAAATGGTTACAGATAACCAGATGGGAGTTATTGCAGACCATCAATACCACTATAAAAGGTTGAATGCGATCAAAGTAGAACTGAGAGCAATCAGACTGATGACCCTCCAAAACAGATATGTGCTTGACATGATCACTGCGATGGATGGAGGTGTTTGTGCAAAAATCAGAGAATCATGTTTCACATTTGCACCATCACATGATGAAGAAAACAGAACCCTAACAGAGGCCATAAGCATGTTGACAACTCTAAAAAACCAGATGACCGATGAAACGGAAGAGGTGGACGATGACAGCTGGTTTGGGAACCTATTCTCACGGTTCCCACAATGGATGGCTGATATATTCAAGTTCCTGGGAGCCCTAGTAGCCATGGTACTGCCAGGATTCTGCGTTATCAAGATAATCATCACACAATGCCAGAAAACTGCAAAGAAAGCCATTGGGATGAAAATGATGGTCGATGTTGAGCCAGGCTGGAAGCCAAGAGACCTGACAGATGAAGAAATTATGGACTTTGTGAAGGCCAGCGAATTTGCACCAGAAGGAACGAAGTTCACATATCCTAAAAAGCGAAGAAGGTATGAAGGAAAGTGGATCTACTGCAGTCCAAACGTACAGTGACAGTTTATGACCTGGAACAAAGATGAACAGGTCAAAACAGCAGTAAGTTTGAAAGGCGTGATAAAAATATGGACTCCAAAGACGCACATGTTCACGCCTTCATGTACCAATCCTGAAGATGATGAACAAAACACTGAAGAATCAAAGGAAATAGAGGAGAAGAATGAAGCAGAAGTGGTCGATGAACCAACCAGAGGGGGGAGTGTAAAGGAGGCCCCAGACATGACCTGCACCCCTGCCCCTCAGTTCGAGCTACCAAGAGGGCATTCACCAAGGTATGTGACGTATGCGGAGCAAATGAACAGAGAGCCGCACTGGGACTCTGCCCTGTGTACATAAGAAGATCTGTACCGGTTGAAGCAACCATAACTCGACAACCCTGGGCAGCACGGTATCCTATCAGACAGCCATACCAGCCGCTGATACGAAATGAAGAGTACCTACACACGGTCCACGAAGAAACCCTAAAAGCCTTAATGGAAGGCCAGTGGAAATGACACAAGGGCCTGAACAGATCCGAGAATGAACAAGAGCAGCTACCAGAGATAACACGCCAGTGCAAGTAGCTACGAAATTGAATGGAATGTACGCAGAGAAGAGACAATTTTAAAACGTAAGGCAATGGTGCTACGAGACAAGATGGAAGCAACCGTCCTGTAAAATGTGTGTAAATAGACTTGAAACGCAAGATGCTAAGAAATCGATACTGCCTGCAATGCTTAGTAGAAGATAGAGCGGCAAGCGCCAACCATATAACTACCTCAATAAGGCACATTATACAAGTGCGACTCCATTTTGTAAAGGCAGAAAGGTACCCAGGCGGCCAGAGGCCTGACAGGCCAAGTTTCGAAACCCAGCCAAAGGCAGGAGAAGGAGCGGAATCGAAACTCAGCAAAGAGCGGCTCATGCTTAGGAAATCGAGGTCAACCAGAGAAGGGGAGGAGAGCATGAGCTCACAAGACTCCAACTACAGAGCATACCAGCCCGTCCGTGAAGGTCAAGATAAGAGAGGCCCATGCAGGTGGCCAGGCTGACACAGAATTAAATGCACAAAAGGCTAGAAACTGAAGCAGATTCACGTTGAACCAACCCGTGACCAGCCAGGCGGCGAAGAGGCACCACCGCCTGATGTCATCCAGAACCGGAGGATGCCATAACTTTTCCTGATAAGAGGCTACAGTTCCGAGGCCATACCCAGCCAACTAATTGACACATAGCCCTAAAACACTGATTGATGGAAGGGAGGCAGGGTGAAACTTGGGACACCAGGCACAGGGGTGTCTATTCAGCATGTTGCTAATTAAAGTGGAGATTTATGTTTAGGGGTGTAACTTGCCCAATCACAATGGACCATGTAATCTAGGGTCCTATAGACACTGTAACCTATGAGACGTCGTAGTTGTAGTGACGTCTATCACGTGTGATGTAGAGGGATGGGCATAGACACCCACCCGATAAGAGTTATCCAATCCGTATGCCCTATTATCATATACAGATATAACACCTATACTTAAGTTACCTTTCCTAACCAATTATATTGCATGATGATTTTTTTAATAGAAATTAAGACGTCAGAGATGACGATTTTTGGCTATAAGAATTGATGTTCTACCAAAGTTCGTGGAAGTCGGAGCGAGACCGGTGATCGCACTACAGCTGATTCCCATTTGTTTCCCTGTTTGATGTGTGTATCATTAAACGGACTTCCCTTTGCCAAACTACTGAGTCCTCGTTATTGAGTCGTGTTGGAGTAAGTGAATCCTGCACCCCCTGTCCTCACAAGGTGCAGCTATCTTGTCATACAAGTTCTAGAGGGTGAGTGCTGACCAATGGGCCCGTCAGCGAATTCCTCCCCTCGAGAACACTACTACACATCAGGCCTTTGTAAGTCTGGTCACGGCACTTTCACGACTACATTTCCAATGACCACCGGGGATTTCTGTAGTCTGTGCCGCTCCGCAGGACACTCCACCTCGTTTCCATCACCCGAGGCAGCCGCATTCACTTTCGTTTTTTTTGGCCCGACCACGATTGGACATTTCACATGGTCATGTGGGCATTAGCCTTCGGTGATTGGACCAGTTCAACACCACCCGGTGCTACACGTCATTGACGCGCACACCCTCAACCGCACTGGCTCCCCACTCTCCCATGGGCGGATAATTACAATGGTGCACATCCCGATTCCCTCATTAACCATTACATGCTGTGGATGCCTCGGTGACGCTCGCACCCTCCAACTAACGGTATGCACTCGTGGTCTCGTCCCTTGCTGTGTAACCCCGATTCGAACGCTCACCTTTTGAGATACGACCATACCTTGTTCGTGTGCTACGTGTCTTTCACATCCACGTAGGGTGCCGTTTTAGTTTCACTTTTACCAGGCGGGCCGGCACACACACAGTATACCCCCTGTAGGTGTGCTCCACACAGCATATTCAGCACAGCGCCATCGCGGTTTTTACCAATCTCCCCCTGGGAGACACGCTCGACCTGACCGCATCACCACACCGTGGCCCAGAGCTCCTCACAACACACGTGAGCCCAGCCACCCCGAGCCCCGACTATCACCACTCTAGTCACCTTTAAAAAGCTCTCCTTTTCAACCACTGTGTTGCATCTAGGCACACACGTCACCAATACGAGCACCATCCATGGCGGTTCCCAACACCATGGTGAGGCGAGACTAAGCATTGGGGTCTCACTCACCATCCGTGCTGTTTACTGAGTTGTTTCCACTCAAGACCGGTCTTGTTCACTAGCCCGCACTAGCACCATTAATCGGGGTGTTCTTCATCCACATCGGATATTCCCATCTGAGTATGTCCTCACCCGCTGCCACTTTGGGTCGCGACACACTCGATGCCTTGCTCCATGTCAACACGAGCACGCACCATCACCACTAGTAGCATGTTATGTGGGCGAGACTAACTTCATGTGGTCCTCCCCACTTTATAACTAGGACCCACCTAGGTCACACAAACACCCACCATTGCAACTAGTAGTATGTCTTTTGGGCGAGACTAACTTTATGTGGTCCTCCCCATTTTAGAATTGGGACCCGCTCAGGCCCTCTTCCAGCCCTTGGGATCCTGTAGCAAGCCCATCCATCAGGCACCCACGGCTGCCCCTGAGTGCAACACGCACCCAACAGTCCAGCAATCAATAAAGGACTGTCAACACAGCATCACCACTGCAACACCAGCAGAAGGTAAGCTGTATACTGATACACCTCATGATGTATCATCATGGCATCATTCAGCCATTATTAAATAATCCTTAAATCATTTCAATATCCTGAGATCCTCACAGCTTCAATCTCACCCACAGATAAAACGAACAGAACTACATCTTGCGTCCATCCTGATGAAGGTCAACACTATGACGGGCTTGAATCCAGCCCCCCATGGCCGAAACACTCCAGTGTCGATCACCTGTGACACAACTGTATAAACCCTTTTTGTGTATGTTCTGTAGATAGTGTTGTGTACACTTTTTTGTTAATCACCCCCTGGACTATTTTCCGTCCCGGGTTGCACTTTGTTCAGACGTAGGTCTACCCTACTGTCATTTGTGCCTGTGCCCTTATGTGGATATTTTACCTCGATATTTTAGAGGTTGATACTTACCTGTATTTCCGTTGTATATAATCACATCTGTCCGTTGTCACTTTCGTGCTTATCGAAAGTTGTGTAAATAATTGAGAAATCATCTACAAAAATGTGCGTTTTGAAATAGAATTATATGTTGAAAACCACGCATCTATGGGAGTGGGGACATGGAAACACTGGCAACTTTCCTAACGGTGCTGGTGCTTCCGTGACAACTGTGCCTACCGGACAGTTGTAGTCTGCTGGTCCAGAATGGGTGCCAGTACTTTGCTACCGGTACCCTTAATTCCTGACCGTCAGACTTGTAATGAGGGCCAATGTGTCTCTGAGAACTCCTGTGGTCCTGGTGAAGTGACTGGGGCGGGGCTATAATGTGGCTGTAACTTGGGAGATTTCTAGGCTGTCACATGTGATCAATAACTTGAACATGGAAAAGTGGCTGTTACCAGCAAGAGTGTGGATCTAGACAAGTAGGTATTTCACAGACATGCTTCTTACTGCTGAAATATCAGTCACGCTCAAACGGTTCAAGAGGATTGTGTTTCAGAGGCAAGAATACCTGTTTATTAAACCACAGCAGAAAGGGCCAGTGAAAGTCCATGTCTGTGGGTCTTTTCCAAGCATGGTCCAAAACATAATGGACACAACCTTCTTCCAGGAGGATATTGTCTTTGTGGTGCTCAGGACACCCAAAAACTCAGAATAATAATGGAAACTGATTCGAAACATTCCTCAGCTGCAGGATTCATGGAGAGCACACACTAAGAGTCCTCTTTTGTCACCGGACTGTGGCAGATCAGAAGAAGGACACTGATTCTTTATGGACATTTCAAGGTTGTTTTATTGAAGAACAAAAATATAATGCCTAACGATTCCTATCTCAATGGGGTCCCCTACCTAAAAAGGTAACTACAGTGCTCGTCAGTTATCTGTGAATGTTCAAAGGGAAAAGTGTCTACAGTACAAACAAGCCTCCACTGACCCTACCAGCAGGACAGGAGAATGACTCGCTTCTTCTGTATCTTTCTTCTGGCAAATGTCCTTCTTTTATACTCCAATTAATATGATATTTTCGAATAGTCTCTTGTGACTTCTATAACCATAACCAGTTCCTTAAATTCCTTTAAGGCTTTCTGAGACTCTTGTTCCTTCTCAGGTGTGGGTTTGTTGAATCTTGAGCAACTATTATAATCATATAGGGTGGCTTTCCCCCTTTTGCAGGGCATAGACCTACAATCCTTTCTCTTTAGTTCATATTATCTTATACTCAGTTCATCATATTCGTTCTCTTCAGTTTATTGGGCTTTTAAAAGATACCTCACTTTGCCCTTTTCTTCGGATTTGTTCTCTCGCTCTTAATGTCTCTTACAATTCTTATTATATTTGTAGTTGCCTTAAAAAGCACTTTATTTTTCTTGGGTTCTCTGTTTCTGAAGTGAATATCCACTTTGCCTCTCTCATTCGATCATATTCTCTCACTCTTAATCTTTCTTGCAATTCCTATTGCATACTGGCTTCTCTCATCACCCTTATTCCATTCTCTTACTTTCTCATGTACAGGAATGGGACGAGTATGAGCAGTTATTTGTTCTATAAAACTGGGACGAGTATGACTAGTCCCATTACAGCTCCATTTAGGCTTCCCGGGTCTCCTGTTCTCCCCGTTTTCCTGGACATGACTGGGATAACACGGGCTCCACTACTTTTCTCTCTCTTTCGACTCAGTCCGTTTTTCAGTTAACAATAACAAATGTCAACTTCTTCTTCTTCTTCTTCTTCCCAGTTATTGTATGTATGTTATTGTATTGTATTGTGTCTTCTATGTTGTCGGGTATTCCCAAGTAGGCTATTTTGGGATATTATTTAGGGAGTTCCTCCTGGGAACGGGAGTCCTTATCCCCAAAGGTGGAGACTCTCCTGGTGAAGTGCAGCTTATCTCTACCCCTAGGGAGGTTATTGCAGAGCGGGATCACCTCCCTAGCCTCACAGAGGGGCGGCGGGGGCTCCCCTTGGGCAGAATGGACGAATCCCCTTGATACATCACAGAATCCAAATCTTGTTGAAATCGTATGGGTACAGCTCAAGGGTTATTTAAGTAAGTGCATGAACCCATGCAAAAGGAAAAGCTGCTTGATAGCATAACACAGCTTTGGTCAGATGTATTTTCACAATTAATTTGCTGCTGGGCAATTGCCGATGTTCAAAACCAGTAGCCATTGAACGGAAAGGGGCAGTGATGAATATATATCCCTGTACACGCAAATGTTACGTATCTCCGTGTTTTTCAAAATAAATAATATATAAAAAATAAAACATTATTTTAAGTCTCCAGTCAGTCGTCGAAGAGGAGAGATTGATAATGAAATGACTTGTTGGGGCACATGAGCAGAATTCATTCCGTTTAGTATTTGTGAAAATATACATCTGTGTTCATATCTGGCTGCTATCCCACACCAACTCACTTTGGATGTGCAAACACTTATTTAGGGAGAGAGAGAGAGCAGGGGCACGTGACCTTTGACAATGTAATGTTTTATATGACCAAAGGCTGGACCCAATTCCAGCAAAGATAGAGAGAGAATAAATGTTTTACTGTTTGTTTTATGTACCTATACACTATGTAGTCAACATGAATTTGCTTCTGGTTATGAACATGCACCTGAATCAATAAATAGAAGGTTTGAGGTATGTTTGTTATCTGGAGAGTGATTAGACAGAGCCTTGGCCAAGGCAGTACACAGGGAAGTGGTAGTTTGGGGGAAGCTGTCACGGGTGATGCTTTGCAGGGATCATCAGTCCATGTTGATGGGCAGCGTGTTGAGGGGAGATGGGGGAGAGGTTCATTTACAGGACCCAGCAAAAGAGACAGAACCAATGATGAAACTGCTCAGCGGGTCGGGTTTTTAATACTTGCTATACAAGCACTGACAGGACTGCAGCAGATGTTAACATACTGAAATCGTCAGGGTAAAGTAAGCAGTGTTTTCTTTAACAACGCTGCTGTTTTTCCCACATTCAGCAACAGCTCTGGAGGAGGGGAGGTTCACCAAGAAGAGCACCCTCACATGGGTATGACAAAGGTTCCTGCCTGGAACTTAGTCTGCTGATCACAAGCCAGGTGACCCAGGGAGCTCCATACCTTGCCAAGATAATTAGCGGAAAATACATTTCCCATAATGCCACTAAGGAACAGAAACAAAACCCGGAATCGATCAAGGAAGCGTAATTAGGGACCAGGAGAAGGTAAACCTGACAAATTACTCAGTCAGGCTACTTAAGCCAGAGAAGACATCAGGAAACCCTGCCCCAGGGCCTAACCATCAGAACTGTACAGGCACACAAATCTCAGATGGACTACCTCTTCCACAATGCTCTTCTCTCTCAACTGGAAACCCCAGAATGGATCACCAGTGCTCTTATAGATTTAGCTCCGTCCTCCCAGCCTAATTCTGACCATCAGGAACTGAGAGAGCTTAGCCAAACCCAACATTCAGACACTTTAGGCTCACGGCCTCAGAACATCAGCCCCAGTTCCTCTCAGGAGGGCAGGCAATTTACTTTATGAGTGAAGCAGCCCAGTCCAGTGTGGTGGCTGACAGGAGCAGGCTGCTCTTGCATGGAGAAGACTGGAGAGGGAAGGCTAGAGAGTAGAGGTGCTACAGAGACATTGGAGGAAAATTGACAGGTTAGTGCTGCAAAGAAGAGCAGGAGAGGTGGCAGCAGGAGAGAGAAAGGGGCGACGTGTACAGCGGACAAGAAATTGGTGAGAGTTCAGGGTGTGAGAGTGGAGGAAGCAAAATCACATCCAAAGAGGTAGGAAGTAAAACAAGGAGTGGGTTTGAAGGTGGTATTAGGAACAGAGGAAAAGAGGGGGAAAAGTAAAAACAGGAGTCGAGTGGCAGCAGGAGATAAGAGCAGAGGTAGGTAAGGAGGAAATAAAACCTGGAGTGGAGTTGAAGGAAGAAGTGGTATTAGATACCCGCAGGCAGGAATAAAGACCCATGGAGTGGAAGGTGGTGACAATAACTAGGAACGTGGGGGTGAGAGGTGACAAGGAGAAAGTGGTCGAGGAGGGGGTTAGAATAGAGGGGAAGACTGAAGACTGAAGGCTGCAAGACCAAGAGAAAAAAAAAGGAAGAGACAGCATGAAGAGAGCATGGTGGTATTAATGAGACAGTGAAGGATCAGGAGGATGAGGTAGGTGAGAGGGAGGAACATGGAGACAGGATGTTGTGACAAATCCAGGGAGTTTGTCACCCCTCCCCAAATGGAAGCCACCCGCTTTGGAACTAGGGAGGTGAACCTGCTATACTTAACACCTTCTAGATGACAGTATAAGCGGTATCCCTCTTAGGGGACAGGAAACCCCAGACAGATACTTAAGTCATCATCCCTCCCCCCAGAGACTAACATCTTTATGGGATATACAGGAACTAAAGTGTGTGAAAGACCTTGAACAATGGCTGGCTCGGGTTCTGATCCTTTCTTCATTTCATTCTCTTTAGGGAAGACAGCAGAATGGCAGAAAACCAGCCTCCTGGTGTCACGTCAGGTGAGGAACCAACCAGGAAGGAGTATCTATGCAGCCCGTAGAGTTTAACTACGCTGCAGTGCACTTTGGGAAGAGAGATGCTTGAAGAGACAGAATGCCAGACTTGGCGTTGTGCCTGGTGGTCTGCACCAGGAGAGTGCAACACAGCCCAACTGGCGGGAAACCAAATCCATGGGCTGTGGTAGCCTGTGCAAGAACTTTTTCTCAACAGGTCAAGGCAGAGCCCAGACGACGAACTGCCCACAAGCTCCTGCACCGAGCAAGCAGAAACCAGGAGAAGAGGCCCACTGCTTCAAAATCCAGTTGAAGATTCGCGTAAGTGGCTCTGTGGCAAAACGAGGGGCAGTCTGCCTACATAGCCCTCCCAGGGTGCACCACTCATCAAATACAGGCAGTGGCTTCCGATGAACGGGAGGTGGGCAGAAAAGCCAGAGAAGGAAGCCCCGGTGTGAGGAAGCAACTGAGAATTCCCGGGAGGGTAGGGGGGCATGGGGAGAGAAACCAAAAGAAACCCTGGAGAGGGAAAGAAATAGAGATGTCGCAGAGAGGAGGAAGAGCCAAGAAGCCTGTGAGTGGGTAAAATAGACAGAGAGAAGTGCCAAAGTGGGGAAAGAACTTAGGATCTGAGTGGGTAATGAGCAAGAGCGAGCCCCAGAGTGGGGAAGGAAGAGACTGAAAGAACCCCAGACTACGGGACGGGGAAAACGACAGTTTCCCCAAAGGGAGAAGGACTTTGAGACACACACGTTCAAGGAGAACCAGAGGGAGCCAGCCATGCACTAACTGTATATTTCTGACTGTGAACATAGGCAAGGGTCTATGATAAAGAAACACAGGAGTGGGGGTCAGAAGCCAGCAGCCACATCTTTCCCTTGGGCAAGGACCAAAGTATGTCTGGGTTGCTTTTTCTTTTCTTTTGAGCAATAGGGAGAGAACGTAGGTTAGAATAGAATTTCTGGACAGAGGACTTCATTTATGTTTAACCACCTTGACATGCTGACGAGCACCCTTTTTTACCTGCATTTGTATAGAGTAGGGCTTAGTATCACAGAGTTAGGAAAGGATTGGGTGTTTCTGAGAGAAAAACACATCTAAAAATCATGTCTCCTTGTTTTTCTGCTGATTCTGACTTACCACAACATGTCTTAAGATGAGGAGAGTGCGGAGCACGGACCAGGGGTTGAAGAGAGTGGAGAGCAAAAAGAAAGCACAAGAAAAAAGAGATCAGGACTTTATCTTGGTATTTAAAAGAGATTCAGAGGGCTGGAAGGAGGTTAGTTACGTATGAGGTCCTGATGGGTCAGGTAAGCCGCCAGGAAGTTCTAACCATTTTGATATCTGGAAAAGAGCCTCTTCTTTTTACCCTGCAAAGCTACAGGAGGCAAGTGCCTCAAAAATAAATCTATGTGAAAATACTTTTGGAATACAAAGTAATATAGGCAATAAATAAAACATTATGATGAGTCTTCAGTCAGTCATTAAATGCTCCTCCCTCAACCACAGAACAAGAGACCCATGACACTAACTGGATCTCCCAACACCTTACAATAAAAAGTCCTGTAGAAAGATTTAAAAATATGTGCTTCAAAAAGGAAATACGTCCACATTGATCCGAGGGGTGCTTGAATTAGGCAGTAAGTGACAATGCAGGGAAGCAGTGATGTGGTGGACACTGTCATGGGTGATGTTGTCCAAGGGGGCAGAGTGGTCATGGGTGTTTAACAGTCAATTTAGGTGAAAACAGCTTTGGGGGCAGGCGGGGCACTGGGAGGATATCTAAAGGTTGGGAGGTGACTACATTGTGAGGGACACTGGCACTGAAATTTTAGGGTGCTGGGGTGAAAGCTATGGGAAGCTGCAGAAGTCACAGGCAGGAGGTTGCGGGGAGAAGGGGGTACACTGAGGTGATGGATAAAGGTGTGAGGGTGAAGGAAACACAAGGACGGCCGGCAGTGATATTCAAGAGTTCCTGGATGGAAAGAATGGAAAGCTGAGGTTCTACCTCCTCCAGTTCTTTCTTGACCAGTGCCCCCTGTCTTTCCTTTTGCTGCCTGGAATGTGCAGGCGGGTGCCATTCTCCTTTTGGAAGTCTCTCTTAACATACACAGATTTGGCTGCACAGTTCATTGGAAATCTTCTGCTTCCAGGTGTGTAAGGGGTGGCGTCAGCCGTGCTGCTGGAAAACACAAAGCATGTTGATGTCATAGGCACAGTAATGTACCCTTGCTATCAAGAGAACGTTGTTCTTCCTCAATGGCTTCAAACCTCAATGTCAAGCACCTACCTGAAGCTCAACCCTTCCAAAACTGAATTAGTTCTCCAACGAAACCCCATCAAGTATCCCCAAGTCCAGAATTAGACGAATATCATGATGCTTGAAAGATTCACACCTCAACACTCCCCCAGTGCAAAATCTCTCAGCTTTACTACCAACATTGACCTCTTATTCAAAACATATATCTCCATACAGGCCCAAGCAGCATGGTAGCAGCGTGCATACCTTCTCAAAGTCAAGCTTTTCATTCCTCCCAAGCTCCAGAGCGGTTTTCCAAAGCCTGTGAATTACCCATATAGATCGTGGACATGCCCTCCTCATAGGTGTCCCAGATGCCACGTTGGTCCTCTAAAAGGCTTCCAGCATGCTGCAGCACACCTCATCACAGGACAAGGAACATTTCACCACATAACCTCCATTCTCAATCAGCTACACTGGCTGCCTCTTCAGAAATGCATCATATTCAAGACTGCCTTCATCATCTAAAAATCAGTCACTACCAGACCACTCTAGTCGGTTGCAAAACTCATCTCTGGAGGCCTGTGCACCACCAGCAGCAACATATCGAGTCTGGAAACAATGAACTGCAAAATGAAAAAATACAGTTAAAAGGACCAGAAGACTCTACTCTTCAAAGAACATTTGGCCAATCCCTGATCACATTACGCAACTCTATTTTACCCCCTCTTGAATACCCCATTTCCCTGTTCCCCCTATCCATCCCGGCTCCTATGCTGCCCTTGCACTCTACTTGTAAGCCCCCGAGGTGCATCCCCATGTACAGTACTCCCTTACTTCCCAGCTAAGTTTGAGTTTTATAAATCCCATATATACATATAGAGGTACTGATATTTTCCTGGTCTTTGTGGGAATCTTCTCTTTCTCCTTCTGGGATATTTTTCTTTTGCTGGCAGGCACCTCATGTCCCAACATTGGCCTATTGGCGAACTTGAAGCATTTGTGTGGAACGGTCCACTTATTGCAGAACTTCTTGGTCTCCATTTTGCGATCCGTGACATTAACAGATTGGGCCTAACGACTCAGCAATAAGTCTGGCTGCTGAGTTCGCTGAATTTGCAGCGGGCTGTAGAGCAAGGAGTTCTGACCGACCATGCCGGGCACAAGCAGGGTGTGAGCCACACACCCGTGGAATGATGGCCTTTAGATTCCTTAGTACATGCAGTTATGAAGCATACACCAATACTACTGGAGTGAGGTTGTGAGCAAGGTGCAGATCTGCATGTGAGTTTGGATGAATACAATGGCAAAGTTTTATTGAAATTTTAGACTTATGCTTTATTTTCTTTTCAGAGCATTTTCTTCAATGCAATGCGTGTGGATGCACTCACAAGGAGACCCTTCTCCACTGTTTGTGTTTTATCCAGCTTTCGTCGCTATTGTGTGGTGAGTCACTACAGTTGCTCTTGCCCTGTGTGACCTGCACCCATGTGTCCTATTGTTCTTCGGAGTGGAGTGTGGAAGTAAATCATTCTCCTACTCAAGCAGGGAAGACCGGAACCTTTTGCATGAAGCACAGATCCGTGTCCAGCCTTGAACAGAGAGGGAAAAACAATGGAGAAAGGTTCACGGTGACCTGTCAAAGAGGAGAGAAATGGGCCACCACACCATGGGTGCAGCCGCCTTGTCTGCCAGGCGCCACCTCACTTGTAAAGACTCCTGTGGAGAAAAAAAAAACGTATTTCTCTGATTGGGTCAAAGAGCTGATTGACCGTGCCAAATACACTTCAAAGAGAATTCAGCTATCGCCTAAATGAGTGGCTTCATACACTAATAATATGAGTTGCTTTAATTGTCGCATCATGAAGAACTCACACGTTTCATGCCCCAAACTCTCTCAATATTGTCCAACCTTCCAAAACTCTCCTAACTGGGAACTGTTTCCAGTATAAAATTAAAAACTACTGCTATAATGATTTATGGACATACTCCTGTGTGAATGGTCTTCTCCAAATAATGGTTTTGTAGACAAAATGTATACATTAAAGAAACGATCTGCACTTATCTCAAGGATCCTTCTGAGTATTAAATTTTGGACCTCTCTCAACATCAGATTGTCCTCTGAGGGAAACCATTTGCCACTTCAGAACACGTTTTCACTCAGTTGGTGAAGATGCAATAGAGTTGATTGCAGTTGCAACAGGAAGCCACTTGTGTTGAGGTTCTCTATGTACTTTAGCCCTCTACCCCGGAACTAAGGGCTAGTAACATTATATGTAATCATGTGTGTGTAAAGTAGGTATTTGAAAAGGTAGGTATATGCAACCTCAAATTAAGTGTAAATAAACAAAAGACAGCTCTTGATTGTGAAGTTGTAAGAAAAAATAAGTTCTGAGACCAAAGAGGTACAAGTGCTGGTGCGATCGCAAGGTGTGCATAGTCACACTATGCCAATAGCTCGCCTTTGTGAGTATGTGGTATTTGATTTGAGTACATTCTCTCGAATCTAACTGTGTGTGGTCTTGTTCTCAAATTGCACTGTGGGTGTAGCCCTCTCTCCCACTATATGGGGCCCACGATGCTATGGTACGTATATCTCCCACAACTAGCGTGGACATAGGCTGCAGGCACGGCCAAGCATCCATGCATGATAAAATAGGTCTACGGCTAAGCACATCCGGCCTAGTGCACACATAGCCGTCCGGACTGTGCTACTTTCTACACATCCAAAATGTGTCTCTCTTTCATAAATTTAAGTCTGAAAAGAAATTAAGAAAAAGTTGAAGAAAATGTACTTTTCATTAACAGTAAATGTAGACAATTGTTTTTTTCAATCCACCTTTGATTTTTTCCCCATCACCCAATGATTACAACATGGTAATACAACAACAGTGTATCACACACATGTTGTAGAAAACATAGTGTACTACCTATGAGGCTGAAAAAAGCATATATATGTGTAGAACCTTAGGTTTTTCTATCTTCCATACTATGTTGTACAACTAACTATATATTTTTTTCTTTACAGACAAGGAAACACAGATATTCCTTCTTACCATGTCCAACTAAATGCACTATTTTTGCCATGGGCAGTAGACACATTGTTGCCCCTATTCAACCCAAACTAAACATCTTGTTCTGCCCATAGACAGTACCCACATTCTTCTAGGCATTCAACCCATTGTTCATACTATAGTGACCATGTCGAGTTGCCACATTGTTTCACACCTTCAACCCAAAGTAAACATATTGTGACATTGGTCACAGCTATAATGTTCAAAGAAATCATACTGTGCCATGGCCACAGCCATATTGTTCAAAGCAAGCATATTGTTGTGGCCATGGCCAGTGGTCAGATTGTTTGGGTCATGGCCTTTAGCTTTGCTTTAAACAATATGGGGTATGTCTTTGGCCATGCCCCGAACAATCTGGCCACTGGCCATGGCTTCAACAACTTGTATTGTTATTTGATATTTTTTATTTTATTACCAAAATGTTTTCATGTTGAATCAGGGGCCTGCAACATTTGGCTTGCCAGTTGCTTTAGACTACAACTCCCATTGGCCCTAGCCAGCATAGTCAATAGTGTGGAATCGGGAGAGTCATAGTCCACAACACCTGGAGAGCCGCAAGTTGCAGATCACTGCTCTGAAGCCACAAGAAGCCTTGGCAAGAAGTTTGGAGCTAGTGACAACGTCATGATGCACAGGCACTAGTTCTATGTGAGAACTCTGCAAGCCTCAGAGACTGTTGTTGATTTTGTGGTAGGCCTGGGAGAAGCAGCATCATTATGCACATTTGCCCAGTCTACCAATACCATGAAAAGTGGCATGCTTATAGACAGATTCCAAGATCTGAAAATAAGGAAAAGTTTAGCAGCGAAAAAAAGACCATACAATAGGCGGTCGAGGATAGAAGGGGGCCGAGCGAAGGACAGGAAAACAGCTCCAGAGCATGGCTCCTGAGTAAATTATATTTACTGCATAAGGAACAAAAAGGAATAAAGATTTAGTTGCCAACAACACTATGGTTATCAAGAGTATTTATAATGTTGAGCACTACAAGATGTGTGCTTATGCGGAAAGTAAGGGAGAGGAGACTTCGTTCCACGAAGGGTCAATCCAAGCCTGTAAAGGATTGGTTAACTTTCCTGAGGGTCTTATACTGAGTGGTACCATGCGCCGCTCAGTTTCCCTGTCTTTTCTTCCCTGTGGACTGAGCTTTTAAAGGGCCTGTCTGCCATCTTCAAATTCACCAGCTTATGCATGCGCAGCTGTAGGCCAGCACCAAGCTCCACAAGCGAAGGTAGCCAGATAAGCGCTGGTTTGCGGTCAGCGGCTCCTTCTGCACCAGAACAGTGAGCCTGTCATGAACGGATTGCAACTGCAGCAGCACATTCAAATGACCCAAGGACTGTGTGGCCTAGTGTACCTAGCTGGAGGATTCTGTATTACCTCTTGAGTCTCATCCTTTAAAGGGGCAGTAATGGCTGCTGTGAGAAATCTGAGGGTATTCTCACTCTTACTCCCCCTGGATCCTCTGCGCAGGTGGCCAAGGAAAGGCCATCACTTTTGGATCCTAACCCTGGGGGTGGAGAAGTGAAGGAGGATCACCTAGGTAGAGGGTCCTTGAGGATTGGGAGTGGAGTGCCCTTGGGCGAAACATGGTATCCCCTTTTCCAATTGATGACCAACCTACCCCTCACCCGACTGTTATGGGCTATTATTAGCCAACTCCCATAATTTCCACACATGTGACATTTGACAGTACTGTGACAAGGAAGAGGAGATTGAGAGTAATGCACAGTAGAGCATGTCACCACTTTATTACTGGGATGAGGAAGATGCCTGTAAAGTGTAGTGAAGGTTCGGCATGTCCTCTTAATCATGGTCAGGCAAATCCAATTGGAAGTACGCACCTGCATCCTGTTAAAAGGTTACAGGTGTGTAAAAGCAGACAGAATGTGCAGCAAAGGGAGAGACAGGGAGGCCTGTGGGAAGGAGATCCAACAGGAGACCCGTGTTTGGAAAAGGCAGCCGTGGTGGGACCTGTGGGATAGCCAGGATGCCGTCCCGATGTCCAGTGTACAGAAGCAGGAGCCCCTGCAATGAGAGACGTGCAGCAGGAGCTGCGGAAGTGTCGGAAGGAGCAGGATGCTGTCTGCATCCAGTCAGAGGCAGTGGAGCACTCACCGGGCAGAGACAAGCCCCTGAATGCAATCAGAGATCGTACCAGCAAGTCCACTGACTTGCAATGCTGGAAGAGAGAGCGGGAGCCGCTGGGGAACAGCGCCGTAAACTGGTTAGTGTCAGGAGAGGCACTAGGCAGCCAGGGGCGTTCCTAGCAGGTGGCGAAGCAGTAAAACATTACCAAACGGAAGGAAAACTTACAATTTAAACTGATAGATGCATATTGAATACTGAACCAATGGCACTTCGAAATTAAGCATATTAAACATTAAACCATGAATTAAATGAAATGTAACCCTTGAGCATATTGCATATCTGGCAAATACCGAGCAGAATGAAATCATGCAATTAAGTTTGTGGAATATAAAACTAAGTGAAGCTTTATGGGCATAGCAAGTGATGAAATACTGTCAAAGGGAAAGTGTCCAAGTAACAACATCATCTAAGAACCTACATCAATATGAAACAGTGCCATAAAAGGTGAGACAGAAGTAAGACCACCACAAAGTGAGCCTTATAAACAATTGCAGTGCAGCAAGGCCAAAGACTGGCAGAAAGCTTGTGACGTACTCTGGCAGAGCCATTGGAATACCAAGCCAAAGAAGTTTACCACAAGGAATGTGGTCCTGGTTGCACAACCTGTGGTAGCTGGACCGTGTGGTCCGACAACTGCACCTAGACCAGTGAGCCCTGAACTGCGAGAACTAAAAGACATTATGGAATAATACTAAGAAGCGGCACTACCAGTGAATGGATGGGATAATCCAAGAATATGGCCAAGCTGATCTTAAGTTGTATTAAACCTTTTGTTTGAAAGATTGAAATAACTATAACTGACGAAGTTGAAGTCTAGGGGAAGGGTGCCCTAAGATGTGAGACATTATACCTATTATCATGGGGCAAAGCTTCAAGACCATTTTCCTATGAACTATATTGCTTGAAACTTGGGGAAAGGAACCCTGAGGATTGTGTGGAGCTGTATTACCTTGAGTGGAAGAAAGGTAATTCTAAGACCTTTGTGGAACTTTATTGAACTTGGGGAAGTGAGCTGAAGAAGAAGCTGAGAGCTAGAAGCCACTCAGGACTTTGTGTTGAACACTATTTCTTTTAACTTTGACATTGTGTTTATCTTTAGTTGTGGGGGCAAGCATAGGTTTTGGACACAGACAGACTATTAAGTTTAACTCTTTGGGCCTCATTACGAGTTTCGGGTCCAGGTCCGTGGTCTCTGAATGGGGAAATTCCGGGCCATTCCGACTTTGGAGGGCCCGGTATTTCCCCATTCAGGGAACCCAGACCCGCACCATCCCCATTCCCATTTTAGCCCCCATAGGGCTCAATGGGAATGGGGAGCATGTTAACAACGGGCCCGTTAATGACGGGCCCGATGTTAACATGCTAGTCCCCCCGCGGGACCCGCAAAGGACGTCTGGTCTGACCAGACGCCCAGAAAGGGTCCCGCAAGGGGACCTCGTAATAGGGCGGAATGGGTTTACCGGTGCCGTTAAACCCATTCCGCCAGGGTCATAATGAGGCCCTTTGTCTCAGACTCTCCTTAGTTATGTTCAGGTGGGGAAATCCCACCTTAGCATAGGCCAAGTTAGGCCTTCAACCATCCTGACATTTAAGTTAATAAATATCTTTTGTTTGAATTTTAAGTCTGTTCTCTGTGTCTTACTTCATGAGGCCTTCACAATTCGTGTGAAAGGTGGGATGCTGCTCAACTGATTCAAGTTGGGGAACCCTTAAGTCCGAAAAGCTAAGTGCCAGAGCATCAGACCCTTCAGTAGCCACTAAGGGCTCTATTGGGTTTAATATCTGTAATAGTAAGGGTGAGACAATTCCTCCAGGTGAAAGGTGATTGATACCCACTGATTTGATATTGATTCCACCCCCTGAGACCTACATTATACTAGCACCTAAGTCAGGGTTAGCATGGAGATTTGGAATTGATGTATTTAGGCGGGAGTGATAGATCCAGATTTTCGAGGTGATGTTAAGATATGGTTACAAAACCATGGAAAGGATCCACTCAAAAGGAGATAAGGTTGCTCAGGGGGTGCTTGAGAAAGCAATATTCCCCAGGCTTAAAGAAAAATCTGGGCAAGAAAGCAAAGACAGAGGAATCCAAGGCTTTGGAGAGGCTGATGAGACCTCCCAAACCTGAACCCGAAAAGTTAGAAAGGGAGAACCTACTACACTTCTGGATTTAGCCGTGGCCCAATGAAACGATCCCTTTTGGCCAAGGCATTTTCACAAGTGGTTTCAGAGACAGAGGGTCGTGAGAAAGGGAAACCTTTCTTCCTTTTGAAACATGGGTTTCTCTATAGGGGAGACACCTCTCCAGAGGACAGGGTAAAACTACAGTTGCTGATCCCAAAAAGTCACAAACAGGTGATTCTAGAGCGAGCTTGGTCACATTTGACAGGAGATCATTCGGGACACTTGAAACTTCAAACGTATTTAACAGAAATGTTTTTCTAGCCTGGAATATAGGCTGATATTGAAACTATAATGCAGGCATGTATAACTTGCCAGAAGCCTCGTACCCCTATACTATCTACCTGTTCCACCAATGGACTAAAATCTCAAGAAGCAGAGATTGCCCTACATTTTATTAACGGGTAAAATCTACAATGTAAGAGTCCATAGGAAAACACTAACTTTCCCAACCAGATAAACCATCATTTAGGGGGAAAATGTTCAGGCTTTGAACTCACAGGCCATCCTCCCAATAAGAAAGTCTGTAGGGCGGAATGATTTCCATCTTTTCTTTCCACATGATTGTCGAGTGCCAGAGAGAGACAAAATAATAATCTCTTTAGGTTCACAGCTAAGTTTCCCTTATGGCCTAGGCATCTATCTACTCCCCCTAGAAGAAAATGATTAAGAATACAGCCTAAACTGTCATGAGGAGAGGAGCTGAAGTGTGTTCTTTTGAATTTTTCTGACAACCCCATTGAGATCAAACAGGGGCAATTGGTGGGCATTTTAAGGTGTGAAATCAGGAGAAAATGTCTGGCAAAGAGGGGAGTCAAAGTCTTGTCTTTAGTCCTTTACAAATGGAAAGACAAAGCTTCCATTGGGGAAGATATGTTACCAGAATCAGTCACTTCCCCAGAAACTTTGGGAATTCATAAAATCAGGGAAAAGGGGGAAATAACCTATTCTTGGTAAGAACATCTGACACAGCCCCAGAGAGCCCTAATAAATCATCATCTAATATTCTGGAACCAGAGAAACCCTTATGTATGTTTGTATAATGGAGGGAAAAACTTGTATAGAGTCCCTGTGACCTTAGAGAAAAAAAAGAAGTCTGGGCAGAATTGGATACAGGCAGTAAAGAAAGCACCATCCGTGCAGGGTTACTCCCGTAGGGATGGAAAGAAATCAGAAGAGAGGGTAACCTGTGTAAATGGCCATACGGAAAGACACCCATTAGCCCAAATCCCCATGACCATTTTGAGAAGGAAGATAAACCTGACTATAGCAGTGATTTCTAACTTATCAGCTCAGTTAGTCCTGGGAAGTGACGTGCCCCAATTTGATCAATAGGTTTCAAAAGTGGCACAAGTAGAATCCAAGACTCCTATAGTTGGGCCTCCTCGCCAAATGAAACTGCAACCTCCCAGATTTAAAAGGAGAGCTAAGGAGGAAGAAAATGTTAGTCTTGTAGAAATTAACCCAATATCAAAGAGAACAGAATCCAGCCTAGGGGATATGCAGGGTTCCTTGGACTGACAACCTTGTTGCTCCAAAGCGAAATAACGGAAGATCCTAGAGCAGGATAAGGTAAACTTCCTCTCCCGGTTTCCATGTGAAGCACCCCGGCCCAACCCGCATTGGGGAAGGGTATGTGAGAAACCTGACGGTATTCTCACTCTTACTCCCCTTGGATCCATCTAAGACTTTTATGGAACTTTATTGAACTTGGGGAAAGGAGCTGAAGAAGAAGCTGATAGCTAGAAGCAGCAGCTCAGAACTTTGTGTTGAACACTATTTCTTTTGACATCCTTAAACACTGTTTATCTTTAGTTGTAAGGGCGAGCATAGGTTTTGGACACAGACAGACCTTTAAGTTGAACTCCTTGACTCAGGCTTTCCTTAGTTTCCTTCAGGTAGGGAAATCCCACCTTAGTTTAGGGCAAGTTAGGCCTTCAACCATCCTGACATTTAAGTTAATAAATACCTTTTGTATGCATTTTAAGTCTGTTGTCTGTGTCTTACTTCATGATGCCTTCACACTGTATAGGGCAAGTGGGGGTCCCCTGCCACAGGCCACACTTGTAGGGGAAACAAATGGATCCTCCATATGCCACTGCAGGCCCTGTATTGCGTAGAGGGTGATGGAGCCTAGTTCCCTATGCCTCCCCCATGCACCATAAAGGCCAAACGTGGGACATAGTTACATCTTCTCGAAAAGACCTGGATGCTATAATCTGTAGATCTCAATTACTTTAAATCACAGCATTCAAGCAGTGAAAAACCAGCATGTGCGCTCTAGCTGAAGGCTCAACATCCTGATATGTAAATCCTTTTGTTTGGAATCAAGTTATTGTCGCAAAAATATTCCATTTGTTATCTCCGTTTTTATTAAACTCTGTATCAATAATCCCTTACCCCAAACCTTGAGTATTACAAATATTACAAATGTGTATTTACTTCCTGAACATGCACTTGATTGTTGGAATTATATAACTGCTCTGGTAGAGGATTCTGGGAGTTGTAATTAAGGATGATTGTAATGCTCTGGTCCCGGTGGACTCTCATGAAGCTGCTGGCTTTGGGCTGACAATAAGGGTGCTTCTGGGATCCCTGAAGCTGGCATTGGTAGACAAAGGCCTAACCAGTGGTGCAACCTGCTGCTATACTGTATGAATGTAGGTCTGCTTTTGCATTTAAACAGAAGGGTAGATGATAATATCGAACTATACAATTTACTCCCTGAATGTGGATTGTAACTTGAGTTATGTCTTTGTGGATGCAGGTCTGCTTACAATTTGTCACTAGTTTTAAAGTGTCCCTCGAGTTGAAAGTGATTAATGTTTCTACCATTAAATCTTCCTGTTAAATTCTGTGCTCCTGGGTTTGACAGCAGGAGTACATTGGGGCTGCATAATGACGCACTTAAAATAAGTGAAAACGAGTTAGTGTAAATCATTTGTGGAAAATGTTGAACAATTGCCAACTGAGGGTTTCAGGTATATGTCCCTTGGAATACTCCATGTCAAACCCAAATATGTTTTCCCAATACAATTTCCATAGTTAAATCATTTAGAATTTACTCAATTAAAAATATACAGGTCAGAAAAAGAGCAAGTTGCTGCTGTTTTAAGCATTGTTCAACCACTTTTGAAGGGGTAAAATCATACTGTGAGGAAATACTACTCTTGTGGTATTAGGAGACCGTTGCTCAACATCGTTGTTACTTTACACTTGGACACTTAGGTGAAGGTCACATTGGGAACAAAGAAGGAATGTACCAGTAAGATTAAAACTTAAAGGGGAGGCCATATAGTGGCCCGCCTTTCATTTAACCTGTAAATCTGTGACCTTCCAGTCACACTAACTGCACACAATATTTCTGCCGAATTTGAGGTCACAAGAGAATTAATTACTCACCTTGGCGTATTATACAGCCATACTCTAACTAGCATTGATTTGCAATGTTCCATTAATGCTTTGCAATCCTACTGTGAGCTCAAGGACCTGGTGATACGTTGAAATTAATCAAAAACCATGGTGATGGGTCCAGTTTTATTGAACAATAGGTGGTACAAAGAAAAACGATTGGATAGGGTAATTGTCCAGTTTTATCGAACAATAGGTGATACAGGGTAGAAAGATTGCATAAAGTTGATAATAATAATTTCTTAGGAGTATAGATTGGGCTGAGACGATGAACTGTGCAAAGTTGGAAACTGGCACCTGAAATTGATACTTTGGTGGACGGCATTGCTCAATTCTTGTGGAATAAAGGTGCTCTTTTTGATGTTGATGCTTACTTAGAAGCCCCTTTTGCTTACACGGAAAGTTAGCAAGCTCCTTACCCACTATTGCTGTTACAGGTACAGGGTTCGATATTGCTCAGAGCTATTTAGCTCCTGCTTCTAGCCTAGGAGAAACTGCTTAGCTTGAAAGCAACAGCAACCAGGCACTACTTTTGGCTCTTCCGGCCAACTGGTGCCTTACAAATATGTATATGTGAGATTAACTTTGAGTATTTCAGAATGTTAATAAAAATAATGACAACACATTTAATATACATTTAAACACAATGGATCATACATATTGGACAGAAAGTTAAAGTAGCTCTTGGTTCCCCTTCGGTAGCTCCTGCCTACAGGGTGATGCCGGACACCCTTGAACTGGTTTCAGCTACTGCTCATCAAATTTCAATTTCGAACGCTGCCAGTAGTGCCAGCACTTATAGGCCAAGCAATGACAGAGTCTGTAAACTGACACTCTTGATAGTATTATATGAGGCAACTTAAAGCAATACTCACAAGGTCAAGAAAGACGACCTGGAAAGTCGGCGAAGCACATAAACCCTGCCAAGCAAACATGGGCCCAGAAAGACTAGGGCCTCATTACAAGCTTGGCTGTGTGGTAAAAACGTGTTTGTAATTCCATTACTGCTACCTTTTTGGTGGTAACGTAATTACTGCTATGTTTACCACAACACCAAATTCGGAGTTTGAGCTTAAAATGGAGGATTTATTTCCAGCACAATGCTGGAGGTAAATACTCCACTTTTAAGGTAAAAAAACAGGGATTTACCACATGGCATTACCACTCATGGTAAATCTACCAAAAATCCCCATGGAGTCATATGGAATCCAAAAATGGGGAATTACACCACCGCAGCACTACTTGTAATCCTGTGGTAATGGCAAAGGACTGTGTGACGGTAACAGTAAATGTGTTTGCCAGCAAATTGGAAGATTTACTGCCCATTTACTACTGAACTCTTAATGAGGCCCATTATAACAGCAAGGGGAGGATAACTTAATATACAAGTCTCTTGGCAAGGGACAAGGTGGAATAATGCTTACAGAACAGAGACGAAAACATGGTCACTCACGGGTGCAGAAAAAAGAGCACACCACACCCAACAATCAAGACGGAATCAAGGGAGAAGTGCAGGAGGGGAACTAGGAATGGAGCAGGGAAAATTCAATTGCAAGCCCAAGACCTCCCCAGAACAAGAATAGGAATTTTCTCAAAGGGGTGTTTCAGGGTTTAAGTTTATACTGAAGAACACAGCAAGTCAAAGAAGTATAGAACACAGATAAACTCGACTGTTCAGGGACAGGAAAGCACTGCAGAGAAAGCTATAAAGGGTGTCCAGGAATAATAACATACTAATAAGCTCAATAAATTCGAAATTGAAGGATTCCAGAACAAGGAAAAAAGAGCTAGGAACTAGTAACTAGGAATAAAGAACCATGAACAAGTGAAGGCCACAAACAGGAATGCTTCAACATAGACCATTGCTGGACGGAAGTAAACAGACTTTTAAGGCTGACTAACAAGGTGGGATGTTTGTTGTGCTAGGATCTGCAAGCCACAGGTGTTCCTTATCCTCCACCCTACAATGTCCTGCTATGGTGGCGATGAAGCAGTGAGCAAGGCTTTCTGGGAAACTTTGGGGGTCATTACAAGTTTGCCGGTCCAGGAACTACGGTACCAGTAAGCTTGCCAGTACCGTAGTGCCTGGACCGGCAAACTACGAGTTCTGCTCACGGGTGCCATTACGGCTGCCAGGTCTGTCCAGTTTTTGTCCAGTTTTACTGGCAAGGCTACCGCCAAACTTGGAATGAGGCCCATTGTCTTTTTGATTAAGAAAAAGCATACTGGCTGCCAATAAACACAAATTGGATCCGGAAGGCAAGTGAAGTGGGAAATTTGGTTTTAGAGCTCCCAATCACTACAGTAATCTGTAAAATGGTTCGGAAGGAAAGTCCAATAGGACAGAAACCCCAAAGCTTGCCTCCAAGAGACACGAACAAGAGCGAAGGGAGCGAATTATGACAGAAGATCACGGAGTCCTAGAGTTGCATGGCTCCTCACCCAGATACGCTGCTGAATGCCCAAGCAACCAAGCTGCACCATCACAATTTGCTGCCAGACCTGCAAACAAAATGCATGGCAGCATATCAGAGCTGATGCAAAAGGTTTTGTCTCTGGATAAGCAACTCCTTGAAGTGAAGAAGCGAGTTGACGAAATGGAAATCCCTTCTTGCAAACAAACCTTTGAACTTTCAGAACTATCAACTAGAGATGAGGTGCTTGAGGCACTGGGAGAATCTTTATCGTGAAAGCAGCAAGACATGGAAATCCATTCCAGAAGGAACAACCTCCACATATGGGAGATACCAAGTAATGTCCAAGTCTGGGCCCTGAAGAGATATATTCAAGATTTTATCAGGACTATTCCTTCACTTCCAGAGGGTGATCAGATAGTCATGGACCACACACACCATGTATACTCCGCTTTCCAGCAGGAGAAGGAGCTAATCCCAGGTGTGCTTACCAGAGTTCCCTATGTTCAACTAAAAGAGAGAATCTCAAAACACTTCAGATCCAAAGGGAGTTTCTGCTTCAGAAATGCTGATATCTCATTGTATCAGGATCTGTCACCCACAATGTTATCTAGGGGCAAAAATGTATTTGACGTGGCTAAGAGGAAAAGGAATTAAACATTGGTGGGGATTCCTCAGTTCCCTTCTCTTCACTTATGAAAATCAAGCCTGGCCAATATCTACCCTCAGGACGTGGAACCTCTGCTGTATCCTGATCAGCAGAAGACACCTGATGACCCACACGCTTCGAATTTGTGACCGCACACGCCGATAGTAGAAACAAAACGGTTGGTTTTCGGCAGCTAAAAAGGCTCAACCTGGAAGATACCCCTGCAAAACAACTGATCACCTGACCAGAGACGATTCCCTTACATTGGCTATCTGATTCCTGCTGACCACCTCATGACATGTATCTCCTTCTTACTCAGCAGTGGGAACTCCTCTCATTTCCATCTCAACTAGGACCCTCCTGAAAGAGGAATTAACAAATCCTGCCATGAGTTCAGAACGGCGTCCTACTTTATTGAAGATGGTTTGGACAAGTGCTTCTGAGGAAGAGGGCTCGATGTGTGGCAGAATTAACCCTTCGAGCAATGTTCTGGTGCAATTTGAACATGGCCACCCCACACTCGCTTATCTTGGGTAGATTCGTTAATGTATTCGCAAGTTGTTGGTATTCTAAGGTTTTCTTATATGTTTTCATTGATACAAAATTTGGTGAATGTTAACATTTGCTTAGGGAAACAGCTGGGTGCTTTAAGGTCATTGATGTATTAAAAGGTGTGGTTGAAATCAAGACACCAAGACAAACACTGCCCGTATTCAGAACTCTTTCCGCATCAGGAGGTCAGAAAAATAGAGGAGTAGCATTGTTACCGGCAAGGGAGGTTGCTTTTACGAAACAAGCCCTTCTCAGGGACCCATTGGGCTGCTTCCTTATAGTTAGAGGTTCGCTATTTGGGCAACAGGCACCAATCATTGTGGTTTACAAGCCGAATGAAAAGCAGGATGCTTTCTTTAAGGATCTCATCCCTACAATAGCTACTTTTGTGGCAGGCTTTACTACCTAAGGTGGGGACTTCACTGCAGTGTTAGATCTTTCTAAAGACAAATCTGTGGCTCTTACACCTGCCAATTTTAAAAATGCTCTGGCATTAATGAAGCTTATAGGAGAGCTGAATCTGGTATATGTTTGGAGGCTGTTCCATTTGCAAGTGAGGGATATTACTATTTTCTCACATGTTCACAGAGGACACTCCCATATTGACTTAATACTCGTCCCTCCAGCTCCATTGAATCCATTCTTGACTAATGTCGAAACATGGGTTAGAGTTTTGTCTTACCATTCAACAGTGATCACTGCTTTGAAAGTTGATTGTTTAGCGATCCCCCTAAACCTTCATGGTGCCTAAAGGAGGCTTTGCTTAGAGACCCTACCCTCCAACAAGACAATGCAGCGATCATTGAATCTATATTTCTTATCAACACTACCCCTCAGCTAAGCCCGATCTCGGTATGGAACGCATTCAAGATTGTCTGTAGTATCTCCTGCACTACAGCACTTATTAAAATACAGGCGACATCAGGACAGCAGCTTGAGGAAGAGGTTACAAATGTAAATTAGCTCATAAACTTAAAATGTCAATTAGGGTATTGGGAGATATCCATAAAAGCCAGAGCGAAGCTGGAAGCTCAATAAGGGGAATGCACAGCCAATTCCCATATCTAAATAATCATGCTATACTAGAGGAAATAAAGTGAATAGGTTCCTAGCATACAAGCTTAGATGCACTAAAACCCAAAATTATATTACTAGTTTGACAAAGAGCACTGGCACCACACACTTTAGTGAAGAGGAGAAACGGCACATTACATTTTACTACTTATTGCAACTCATGTCAGGGGACACCATCTTTCCAATAATCCAACTAGGATACTGACCCCAGATCACCTTAACTCATTATCTAATGCACAATTCGATTCCCAAAAGCCCTATATATATTGAGAGAGGAGGTGAGGTGTCTCTTCTTAAGGACTTACTGCTTAATAAGACTGCGTGTCGGTCCAAAAGGGTTCTCCCCTCTGTTCTATAAAACGTTAAAGACCCAACTTTTAGCCCCTCCCGACTTCGCTATTCAACTCCTTCCAAACTTCTCAAATCCTTACTCCATGGCAGAAACCACAACCACACTGCTCCTTAAACTAGAAAAGGATGCCACTGACTGTAATTCGTATTGCCCAATCTTGCTATTAAATGTGGATGCACAAATCTACAGTAAGATTCTGGCACTTCAACTAGTGAAAAAGTCTCCCTTCATTTAACTTGGATCATTGAGGGTTCATACTCGAGAGGTGGCCACATTACAACAACTGTAGGGCCACTAACCCAATAGACATTAGTTTCAGTAGGATCCCTTTACAATCCTAGCCTTAGACACTAATTAAGCTTTTGAAAGAGGGGATTTATCAGAGAAAACTATGGTGGTTACGGGGTTTTGCTCTCTGTTCTTGACCTGGGTTGTGGCAACCTTTGCTATTCCATTCACCAGAATTAAAGTGAACGGCCATCTACAAATGCCCATTAAAATCACTAGAGGAACCTGCCAGGGATGACCTCTTTCTATGCTGCTTTTTGCGCTTTCTATCAAGCATTTTGCTATGATGATCAGATCGAACAAGTGCTTTAGTGGCCTTCTACTGGGCAGCATTCTGCACAATATCATGCTGTATGCTGATGACATCATCTTCCTAACAGATACCAAAACCTCTTTGCCAATAGTCATGCAAAAACTCTTAGAATCTGAGAAAGTCTCTGTTTTTTTCATAGACTACTCCATATCCAGTGGGCTGAAAGTCTCTGAATCTGACACCGCCATAGACGTTTTAAAAGACCCTTTTCCTTTCCATTGGGAGAAATACTCATATAAATACTTAGGGGTCAACCTCACCTCAAATAGCGGAATACGGAAGAGCCAAATTAAAGATTGCAGTATATGTCTAGGGAGGGAAAAGAACTTGGAACTGAAATCTCCTTCAAATCATGGGCTCAGATTTGGTACAGGGCCTGTAAAAGTCCTAGATGCACAACAATAAAAGAATGTATGTTCCATGGTATTACAGCCCTTAATGACTGAGCAGCTTTCCTCCTGGATATTTTCCTTTTTGCTGTAGGGGTTGTGATGAGACAGGCTCTGTCGGACAATCCCAATACGTTTGGACAGAAATCTTCTGTAGGACTAAAGACCTGACTGGGTTATGTCTCCCACCAAACCCCTGGGTCCTGGTCTTGGTAGATGTGGACGATAAAGGAAGCTATAACTTATCGGGGCAATTAGCAACTTTGGTTATGCATTTGCTGAACAATGACAGACTCACTTAAACCCCAAGTTGGAATACTCCTTAAGGTCCTTGTATGACTAGAGGGTGGGGCAATGTATCAGGAATTACTGACTGCCCTACAGTATTGACCACAGGGTCTGCAATGTCCTCCTCCTCACTTGATATGAAGGGTTCCCCCAAAGTGCCTTCCTCCTCCTCACCTGATGTAGATTAGTAGTGGGATCTCCTTCGCCGCAGTTTTTGCCCTTGAGACTTCTTTTTGGAGAGCAGATACGGTCTGCATCGAAAAGAAGCCACCGTGAATCTCTACAGAGAAAACTCACGATGAACCCCTCCCGCGACAGCCAGTTGTTAACAGGTGAAAAAGCCGTAGAAGTGTGGAGTATACTAAAGCAGGATCCAGGAAAATAACTCCAAGATGAGACGATGGAGGTCACAGGAAGAAACAGTAGCAGCGTAAGTGGACGCTGCGGAGTAGGAATCACACGGAGAAACAAATAGGAGAAGCGGCCAGCGGGGGTGAATCCACAATGGAAGCAGGAAGCGAGGATAGGGGGAGAGAGCAAGAGAGAGAGAGCTGGAAGGTACGGGAGTGGGAAGTCGTAGAGTAGAATGATACAACTGAGCGCACGCAACAAACGGGAATGGAAGTTGCAACGCGCCAACCCGCCGAGATTTGAATGGTGAAATACTCGGCGGGCGGCCATATTGGAAAAACACTAGACTGCGCCGTACGTTGGAACAAAAACGTGGCGGAACAGTCTAATGGCGACGGAACTTCCACCTTCGCCAAACCCTCCAGGCGCCAGTGGTCGTGACACAATGTCATGCCCCATGTTGCTTTGCCCGTAAAATGACTTGTTAACAAGAAACCATGGCAACTGCCGTGGCGGCTGTTACATCGCCGCCGTTTACTAGACTACATTTCCCGGCATCCCCGGCGCAAGGAAAGTCACGTGATTCACACGTGACGTGCTTTTCGTATTCCTGGTATGCTGCATAGTGTACCTATAAGTACGATAGAGGTGCGCGACCCTGGTGCTCCTTAACTGTTGTCTTGTACCACGTTGAGTCGCATCTTGCTTCTTGCCTTGTTATTCTGGTATTCTGAACCGGGACCGCATTCCCGATTACGCTCACGGATTAGCCTTACCTGATTCCAACGCCTGGCTCCTTCCCTGACTGCTTTCTTTGTTACCGAACCCATCGCTTTCCTCCTGACCTTGCTTCTGCTCAGCGCCACTTGGATTGTTTACCCATTCCGAATCCCAACACTGCAGGCTGGTATACTCACACCTTTCCTGTTTTTTGTATATTTTTTTCTTTTGGCTCTTTCGGGAGCCACAGTAACTCTTCTTTTCCCCAAGCATCCCGATCCTGATTTATTCGCCTCACATTCTATCTCTGAGTGACTTCTGTACGCTCTGTTGTTGGTCACTCCTTACCACAAATGTCATGAACTTCAGATCACGCCCCTTTTGGACCTCCTGGTCCTTGTCTCAATGGGGCTTGCATTCCGTACTACTTCCAACATGGACGTCCAGAGCTGAAGCCCTTGCTCGCTCCATGCGCTGAACGCGGCGTGGTCTATTTATAGACCACGCCTTCCGCGTCTCCGCGCGTCTCAATGCTATTGCAGAGTAGCCCAGACGTGTGTTCGTAGCTCGCGGTATTGTTTCCCTTGTCCCAGTGCTATTATCCATTCCTTTTCCTTTCCCCCTTCCTGGTTCTGAGCTTTTCTAGCCTTTTCCAGTCTCCCGGATTCCTGGATTCCGTGATCCCGGAACTAAACGCAACCTGGAACCAGACGAATCTCGAGCAGCGCTGTTCAAGACCAGGAGCGTTCGCAAGAAGGCAGCGATCGAAGTCACCAGCAAACATCGGACCCAGGTGAGAAGGGGGGAACTCCTTGACAGTTTGAGACGCCACCCGACCGAACCTAAAAACGAGATGGAAGCCGCCGTGCAGGACTTAATGCGACGCATGCAAGAACTATCAACCAAGGTTCAAAATCTTAAGGCGGAAAACGCTGCGCTCAAACAATTGGTCTTATCCCGGGATTCTGCTACAAATGAGGGTGCCCTGTTGGGCGGTAGACAAGTATGATGGTTCGGCAAAAACACTCCGCGGATTCCTGGATTCATGCCTGGTCCACTTTACATTCAAGCGCTATTATTTTTCGACTCCTAGGGCTAAGGTGGGTTTCATCATATCCCACCTTTCCGGCAACGCCTTAACTTGGGCAACACCCCTTGTCAACTCCGGCGATGCCCTCCTAGACGACTACGATGGGTTCATACAGGCCCTTAAAGGCATGTTTGACGGTCCAGAGCAGGTCTATACTGTCCAAGAACGCTTGCTGGACTTTCAACAAGGCTCCCAAGATATGCTCACTTATGTGACCAGATTTAAACAATTGGCCAAGGAATCAGACTGGTCCCCTGAGGCTAGTTTTACCCTGTTCAGGAGAGGCCTAAACGAAGAGATCAAGGATGAACTGGCCAGGGTGGCCAGACCAAATTCATTCCAAGCACTAATGGACCTGGCCTTGTAAATAGACTTTCGCATCCAGGAAAGGAAGGCTGAAAGAAAGAAATCCAAGGGAAACCCACCCAAGACGTCATTTGAGAGCACAGCCAGATTGGACGCAAACCCAAGTCCAGCCCCAGAACCTGAACCCATGCAAATTGGAGCCTTTCGTGGACCCATATCGCCTCAAGAAAGATTGAGAAGGATCCATATGGGTTTGTGTATGTATTGTGCTTCAGACAAACATTTGGTCAGGGAATGTCCTCTGGCACCTCCTCGGCGTTCGGGAAACGCCAGCTCCCGATCTTAAATGGAGCAGAGATTCGGGAGAGAGATGTTTGCTCCACATCAATTCCATCCTTGTACTCTCCTGGACAAAACAGTTTGGTGATACTACAGGCTTTCCTGTCGCCCTCCAAAGACAAGACCTATCCCATTCTGGCCTTGGTGGACTGCGGAGCTATGGGAATTTTCATTGATCAAGACTGGGTGGTTAGTCATCATATTCCGTACGAGACCCGAAACACCATGCAGCCTGTGGAAGCAATAGACGGAAGACCACTCTCTTCAGGGTCCATAAGCCTGCAGACTAAAGAGATCCAACTTTCCATAAACCATCATCAAGAGCAGATTACATTCGACATCATTAAGTCAGCCCATTACCCCATGGTTTTGGGAATGCCCTGGTTACAAAAGCACAATCCGTATATCAATTGGACAGCAGGATCATTATTCCTGGGATCAGAGTTCTGTATGTCCCACTGTCTGTCCCTGGATCCCTCCTCGGTAACTCCTAAAAAACCACCAAGAGACCAAGAAACACCACTCATGGTTTCCAATATCATACAAGTTCCAGAGGCCTATCAGGGATATGCTGATGTATTCTCTACTGCCATAGTCCAGGCCTTACCCCCTCACAGGCCCGTAGACTGTGCCATAGATACTGATCCCTCAGCTGTAATTCCTTTCGGCAGAATGTTAATTCTTTCCGAACCCGAGAAAAAGGCCCTTCGGGAATACCTAGACACTAATCTTGAAAATGGCACCATAAGACCCTCGAAATCTCCAGCGGTGCTTCATTGTTCTTCGTTCCCAAGAAGGATACCAAGGAACTCAGACCTTGCCTCGACTATAGAGGCTTAAATCAATGCACTCTCAAGGATCGGTACCCACTGCCCCTGATCTCGGATATCCTGGAAGCTGTGAGAGGAGCCGTAATATTCACTAAATTGGATCTCAGGGGTGCCTACCATTTGATCCGTATCCGGGAAGGAAACGAGTGGAAGACCGCCTTTAGAACACCCTTTGGCCACTACAAGTACCTGGTCATGCCCTTTGGACTAGCCAATGCCCCAGCAGTTTTCCAACGTTTTATGGATAGGGTGTTCTCTGATATGTTGTTTTCTTCGTCATTGTCTATCTGGACAACATATTGATTTTTTCCAAGGACCCTCAGAAGCATGAAGGACATGTCAAGGCAGTTCTACAAAGACTCCGGGAACATCACCTTTTAGCCAAGCCTGAAAAATGTTTGTTTCACGTTACCTCTGTGCACTATCTGGGATTTATCCTTATTCCAGAGGGGATTGGCATGGACCCTTCAAAAGTAAAGGCCATTCTCGCCTGGCCTACTCCCACGTCCGTGAAACAAATCCAATCCTTCCTAGGACTAGCCAATTTCTACCGGAAGTTCATAGCCACCTTTTCCGAGATTGTACAACCCATAGTGGCTCTGCTAAAGAAGGACACCCCATTTGTCTGGTCAACTTTACAAGAAACTGCATTCCAGCGTTTAAAGACTGAGTTCACACAAGCTCCCATATTGGCTCAACCCGATACAAGTCGACCCTTTTTAGTGGAAACGGATGCCTCTAATTACGTCATAGGAGCAGTGTTGAAGCAGAAGATGGAGGACGATTTGGAACACCCCGTTGCTTATCTGTCAAGAACCTTAACTCCTAGTGAAACGCACTACTCCGTCCTGGAAAAGGAACTCTTAGCCATTCGCCAAGCTTTCACTGAATGGCGACACCTACTTCTAGGAGTCAGACATCCTGTCCAAGTCCGTACTGATCATCGAAACCTACAGATTCTACAGTCACTGGAGTGCAGGAACAGTCGTCAGGCACGTTGGGCCTACTTTTTTGCCCAGTATCAGTTCCACATTACCCATGTCCCTGGATCACAGAACCTGATCGCTGACACCTTGTCTCACCGTCCTGACAACGAGACCACTGAAGATAAAGCATTTCCTAAAATGTTCTCTCCCACAATATTCGTAGCCCAAGCAGTTAATCTCCTGGAAGAAGTCTGATCGCAAACCCAATCCTCGGAATTATGGAAGGACATTTCAACACGAAATCTCTGGAAATTAAGAGCCAAGGAAGGCTACTTATTCAAGGGCAACACACTATTCATTCCTACACGGAAGCTACCGCAAAAGATAATAAACCTTTGTCATGACACACTCCATTCCGGGCACCGAGGTATCAACAACACCCTCCGTCTTATACAGAGGCAGTTCTGGTGGCCTAAAATGAAGTCTGAAGTGCAGCAATACATCCAGACTTGTATAACCTGTGCCCAAAATAAACATGATAACAAGAGACCGGCGGGTCTTCTTCTGCAGCCCACTCTACCCTCTGAGCCATGGGAAATCATCGCTACAGACTTCATAGTGGAGTTACCACCTTCCCGAGGATATACTACCATCATGGTCACCATAGATTTGTTTACCCATATGGCCCATTTTACGCCACTGATGAAACTACCCTCCTCTTCAGAGCTAGCTGGAATATTTCTGGAACACATATTCCGACTACATGGGCTTCCTTCCAAGATCATATCTGACCAGGGTCCCCAATACATTTCACAATTCTGGAAACACCTCTGTCGGGTATTAGGAATCCAACGTGCCCTCTCTTCAGGATATCACCCCCAAACCAACAGAGCCACAGAACGTGCAAATCAGACCCTGGAACAATATCTCCGATGTTTCACTACCAAGGTCCAGGATGACTGGTCTCTCCTGATACCCGTTGCGGAATTCGCTTACAACAACTCCGAACACTCAGCGCTACAGACCAGCCCCTTTTATTGTAGTCAGGGGTTCCATCCATCGGTCTTACCTTCGGTTCTTCCTGACCCTACACCATTACCTACTGTTGACTCCTGGATTGAAACTCTTATCAACATTCACCGGGAGGCTAATGAACACTTAGAGAAAGCCAGATTACAGACCAAGAGTTATGCAGATTCCAAGAGAAGACCAGGTCCGTCCTATACGGTCGGTGACCGAGTGTGGTTGTCATCAAAACTACTCCCCTGACACTTACGACCAAACAAGCTGGCTCCGCGCTACTATGGTCCATTTCCCATCAAGGAGATTATCAATCCTGTCTCATATCGAATCAAGCTACCTGACTCCTGGAAAATAATTCATCCAGTCTTTCACACATCCCTATTGAAACCCTACATCCAGTCCTCTCGAAATCCCAGTAGACCACCTCCTCTACTGGTTGACAACCAACTGGAATATGAGGTGTCCCGGATTTGTGACTCCAGGTATAAGTAGGGCCATCTTCAATATCTAGTGGAGTGGAAAGGATATCCTCCTAGCGAAAGGACCTGGAAACCTATTTCAAATATCAAGGCTCCTCGGTTGCTCAGAAGATTTCACCTAATACACCCGGGCAAACCTGGAGGGAAAGGCCTTCGGAGGAGGCATGCTGTCATGAACTTCAGATCACGCCCCTTTGGGACCTCCTGGTCCTTGTCTCAACGGGGCTTGCATTCCGTGCTACTTCCAACATGGCCGTCCAGAGCTGAAGCCCTTGCTTGCTCCATGCGCTGAACGCGGCGTGGTCTATTTATAGACCACGCCTTCCACGTCTCCGCGCGTCTCAATGCTATTGCAGAGTAGCCCAGACGTGTGTTCGTAGCTCGCTGTATTGTTTCCCTTGTCCCAGTGCTATTACCCATTCCTTTTCCTTTCCCCCTTCCTGGTTCCGAGCTTTTCTAGCATTTTCCAGTCTCCCGGATTCCTGGACTCCGTGATCCCGGAACTAAACGCAACCTGGAACCAGACGAATCTCGAGCAGCGCTGTTCAAGACCAGGAGCGTTCGCAAGAAGGCAGCGATCGAAGTCACCGGCAAACATCGGACCCAGGTGAGAAAGGGGGGGAACTCCTTGACAACAAAACAAAGCATTCATTTGGGACGCTATGCTGCACAGGTGGATTCCTTTTGGACACATTTAGGTGGATTGTACTTTTTTGGGATGCTTTGCTGCTTTAGGAGGATTTCCTTGGACCTCATCTTGTGTGGATTGCACAGTTCTTTTGACAGTAGTTGCACCCTCGTTCCTTTCGGGTTAGCTGTACGGGATATTTCTTCTTGGAACACTTGGACTTGTTCACTGGACACCAACACTTCCAGCACTCCAGTGGGTTTCGCGCTTGATCAATTTACACCGCAGGTAAGAGTGGGAGAAAGAGGGCGGTGAGGCAGGGTTGCTTGCTGTTGTACTGTACATGCAGTGAACCTGTGATCTTTGTGTTGTTTCCTTCCTTAGCTCTGTTGCTGCTCCTGACTTTTTATCCAAGCCCCTGGCCTGTCAGGTGTTTATTGTCCTGCAAGCCTCTTGGTGGAAAGGTTTACTATCTACGGTCTACTCTTCAGCTAGCACGTTATTTCAAGGGCGAACCAGAGATCGAAGTGGGCAGGAGCGGTCGGGAGCAGTGTTCCCATACTTTTTATTTTTAAGTTTCACTGTTCCTACACTTTTATTTTAAAACGAAACCGTTCTGGAATGGTTGGAATGGTTTCGTTTTAAAATAAGAGTGTAGGAAGAAGTTGAAGCTTGCACTTCAGTGCAATGCACTTAACATTCCCTTAAATAGCAGGTGTGTTTGTTTAGGGGTTTGGATTGTGTGTGGGAGGGGACGCAGGGATGGGGTTTGTGGGGAGCGCGGCAGACCAGCAGGGAACATAGTTCCACTACTTCTTTTCGTACACTTCGACCACTGGGGTGAACAGTCTGTTAGTGAGGCTACTGGTAGTTAGCCTCCATTGGATCACGACAGGCAAGCTTTGGAAGACTTGAGCGTTTGAAAGATTAAATGCTATTCTGAACAAATATTTTCCAAATTCCCTCCACCCATGGGCTTTGTTTTCAGATTACTGCTCATTAATATTATGCACATGCACAAGCCTCCCTGTGTTGCAATATGTAGTGCTATAATGAAGGTGCATATGCCACTAAGAGATGTCCTTCCAAAACCAGAACGTAGGTGATTGTAATTATGATATAGGGAGTTGTGCTCACTTGAATGGCTGAGTGTATTGCTCTTCCTTTTCTTCTGTCACGTAATCATTAATTGCAAAGTGATATAGACTAACCTTATTCCCAGACGAGCTTGCTCTTTATTGCACTGATGCTTCCAATGTACCCGATTATAGGAGTTCAATTTTTGTTAAATTCAACAATGTTTCATAAAGTTGCCGGAAAAACAAAAAGTTCTCATTTGTTCAGGCCAGTTTGTCTCAACCACTAATAATTTTAAAGTAATAATCTATCAGAGGGGATCATGATTTAAGCCTAATAATTTGTTGTTAAGTACTTGGGCATGTACTTTTCTCTTCGGTAAGAAAGCATGGAGGCCACTGTGATTGAATAGTTTGGAAATGCTTCGGGTCTGCACAGATAGTGTAGCTCATACTAGATTTCAAATATTGCACAGAGACGGGTGTCATTTGAGAAACTCTCAGGGGCTGCAAGGGAAAACAGGGATAAAAAAAACTTGTCTGGGGATGGGAGTGGGGTTAGTGGACCCCTCCGGTCTGCTCTAAGAGGGGGAACTGTTGCCTGTAAGGTAATTACTCAAACCGCTAATGCATTTGTAGCATCTCTAGTGTATAGCATCTCTTGTCAAATGGATCTAGTCTCAGACCTGCTAACCTGTAGTTCTGAGAGTGTAGTGGACCAGACATGTTAGTACTTTGAGAGTTGACGAGTGGTGAACGTCTGTGTGTCTGCAGCTCCTCCTAAACTATATATTCCTTTATTGTGCATGCTTCCAATTTGAGGATGAGCAGAGAATGGTTTTGTTTTGTTTCAAGTACCTATTTAGACTGATAATTCCATGAGAGACATGTTTATGTATGTGTGCTTGATTTCTCCAGCCCAGTATGTTTTTGTTCGTTTCAAACTACTCATATCCCCTATCACCTAGACAGCAATAGAAGCTTCCCAAAATGTTATGTACTGACTGATGCCATCTTAGTTCATACATTATTATGTAACTTTCGCATGCCTGCAGAAAAACATGTTGGCAGGAACATCCCTTGTTCAGAGTCAGCCAGACCAGCAGCAGTGTTTGCCCTAAAGTGGCTTCCTACGAGCAAGGAAAGCTTACGCCTAATGGTGCCCAAGCTGCACCAAAGAGGAGAAAGGCCCTGGGAAGCCAAGCAAACGAGTTTGGGCCGTGAAGAAGAGATGCCCAGACTGGACAAGCGGAGAGAGAGCATTGGGGAACTCTCTCCAGGCAGAGAAGCCAAACACAAAGTGATGCCGCGAAGGGTGTCTAGGAGAGAGGAATAGAATACCGAAATGTCCCTCCTGACACTGGGAGAAGAGTCTGTGAGACAGACTACCAACCCGATGACCCAGTCCCAAGACCACAAAGGTAAAGGGAAGAGCGGGAGACCCAGGGAGAGTAGCGACTGTAATGATACTCATACTCATCTCAGTAAGATGCGAAGTAACCAGGAGAGTAAGATTCACTACTTCTCCAATTATACCCGTCCCAGTGAGAGAGAAAGTAACCAAGAGAGTGAGAATCATTACTGTGGCCATCATACTCGTCCCATTGAGAGACACACTTACCAGAAGAGTGAGAAGCATTATTGGGCCAATCATACTCGTCCAACTGAGAGAGAAAGTAACCAGGAGAGCAAGGATCATTACTGGGCCCATCATACTTGTCCCAGTGAGAGACAAAATAACCAGAAGAGTGAGAGTAATTACTGGACACATCATACTGTCAGTACCCAATCTTGCCCCCGGTCCTTATATGACAGCTGGTGCACGGCTCGTGCTACTCTCTGCTCATTTCGCCAACCACAGCTTGGCGTCTTCGGGACCTTGCCAACCAGAGCGTCATTACGCAAACCTGGACATGGAATCACCTGACTTCTCGAGGAGGAGGAGCCATCGGCCGCCCGGAAGAAAGACGGCTCACGGAGAACAATGCTTTGCGTTGCAACTTCCTTGTTGCTGGTATGCTTCTCCTTGTTGCTGCCCCCTTCTGCCTGTTCTAACCTTTTGTTATTCAGCTAATCTTCATCCTGCTTCCTAATATTCGTTCCTTACCTGTGGCCTTCCATACTCCGTTTCATCTTGCCTTCTGGTGTCCTGGAGTTCATTCCTGCTGGGCTATCATCCTGCCCACATGCTATGTCCTCTGGACTCCTGGTCTGGACCTTCACCTACAGACTCTACCAGACAAGGTTTTTTCACTCCTTGTAAGTTCTCCTTGGGGTTTTTCCTTCTCGATGCCCGTTCAGTCTGTTGATTTCAGACAGCACTGGCATCGTGTGAGGTGAGACCCTACTTGCACGATAGAAAGACAGCCGAGAAAGATCTGGGTAAGAAAAAGCCTAAAACATACTCCTCCCAGTGAGAGACCAAATACCCAGAAGACTGAGAATCATCCCTGAGACATAATGCTCGTCTCAGTGAAAAAACAAGGGATAACAGAATTGAGAACTGGGACCATAAAAGGTTGTTTATAATTCTCAAGGTTTAAGTTGGGCATTAGAGAAAGAGACACCATCACATACATGTGAGACAGACAGATTGAAAGAACTTCCATGAAAAGGAGTACCTGTAAAGAGGATCTGAAAAGCCAGGAGAAGGTGAAGCAAGGGAGTTGTTAAAGTCCCCTAAGTGAACTGAATGAACGGGTGAAGTTGATCGCCAAGAGCTATCTAAAAATCGTATATTGAGATGAACCTGCTGAGAAAGCAACCCCAGGAGAAGGGAGTCATTCTCCTGGACTTTAGTTGTTTTGCATTAGTGGTAGGGTTATAGTACCTTAGTTTTGGACGGAGGACAGACTATTATTTTGGACGTCACAACTGAAGACGAGCCCCCTAGATAGTTGTGTTAGGTAGGGAAACCCATGGCTTAGGGAAAGTGAGGATTTTTCTTATGATTTGAATACAATCTTGTTGAAGATGGAAAAATATAGTCGGTCTCCTTCTTCAGACCCTCCAAAAGTGGTAGGAAAATGTGTGCTGCTGTGTACAGCAGAGCTTTAACCTGGAGTGATTTATTCTGTTGTGTAGAACATTGATACATTTTGGAATTACATAGAAGAATATAACTCCATCTTGAGAGCTGTTTGCTATAACTGCGCATTAGCAGCTGATAAAGTTACTGATGGGGAGGGATAGGAATGTATTCAAGATAGTTATTAGATTCTAAGGGGGGGAAGGGAGATGGCCGCTTAGATTGTAATATAATTTGTTTTTTAACATACACGGCTGTTAGTCTATTGAATTACTGTATCGAGAGAGGAAAAGTCTGCTGTTTCAAATGTTTATCCCTGACTTGGACAGCAAGAGAGGCTGCTTAAAAATGGAACACAGAATGTTTAGATATAAAGGAGGAAATAGAAAAATAGTACATTGAATCTGATGAGAAATTAATTGTGTGTTGTATCCTCCTAACTTGTAGATTTCAATTTGTCAGATGGTTTTGAATTTCTCCAAACACATAGCCGAATATTTTTGTGTGATGTTTTGAGTGGGCATGTATTTGTGTGTCCGGCTCTTGTCTGTTCAAGTGAGAGCTGTACAATGTGTGTACAAAGTCAGAGTGAATTGGATGGAATGGGCAATTAACCCATAGTGAAATGTAAGAATTGGTAAACCGCCTAGATGCTGTAAAGTGTTACATTGTTCAAGACACTATATGTGATTTTTGTTTGGGCTTTTAAAGTTTCGTAGACATTTTTTGCAATGGTCAGCTGGCTTTGATTTGGAGGATTCAAGGACAAACGTTTATTGGGTCTAATTGGCTTTGATGAAATCACACCCAATTTCAGATTAATTTTGAAGCTGGTTTGCCCAGTAACGCTTGGCGTAAAGTTAAATGCTATGCCATCTGAAAGGATGGAAGTTTTTGGTTGCCTTTGGACAATGCTGAAGTTGAGAACTGGACCCCTGATTTATTCGTGTGAACTTCTGAAATATTCATGGAGGAAGGCAGTGTGATATCAGAGTGACAAAATACAAAGAGGTATCACGGATCTCTGGTTTGTGACGCTGTCCAACCAGACTGCTAGTTGCTTTCTGTGAATAACGGCTCTGGTTAAAATTTAATGGAAGACCAAAATGAGATCAGTCACCCTTCGCTCGTATATCATGAATTGGAAGAGAAGGCAGTAAGGGGTCTCACAGCAAGCAAAATATGTCCCCTCCCAATGTCCCCCTGTGCTGTGCTTCTAGAAGAAATAAAAACAGACACATACAATGTTGCCTTGGTATGTCTCAGTGCCAGAAATGGTAGGGGCTGTTGTCTGAAAAAAGGTGAAGCTTAAGCACATAACTCTGTTCCAGGCTGAGAAATTTGCTGAAAATTCCATCCATGAGGTGGCTACACTTCACCACCTGGGCCCATCAAGCAATACAAAATGGCTACTTACATAGAAAGTTAAGCAATTTAAGGAATTCACCACACGTCATGCTAAGGGGTGATTGAAGCAACAGTAAAGTTTGAGACCCAAAGTCAGACGAGACAAAGCCGGTGGCTCCAGTTTTCGCTATATCGCAGCCAAACAGTGGAACTCCTTGCCTCCAGCATTGAGAGCAGAACCCTCATAGTGGATATTCCAAAAATCCCTCAAAACCTGGTTGTTTGCCTGGAATGCTGCCTGCTCAATACCCTTTATACCTTATTACACAGTCTATTTCTTTTCAGTATGTCTGCAAGTAACTGGTTTGTAACAGCGGCTCAATGCCTCCAGGGTGTATGCGCGCTTTATAAATGAAATAAATAAATAAACAATAAACCTGGATGGAATTTTAGCAGTTAACCCATGCGCAACCTGTGAAGTCTGATATTTCGAGCAAAGACACAAGTGAGAAAAAAGTACACATGGAGGCTGCGATTAAAGGCTGCTACCAGAGGAATGGACTGAATTGAATGTAATGTACTTGTTTGGCCTAAACAGGAGAAACGTTCACTGCCCATCCCATTCATGGATGAGAGAACACTACTTCATGGAAATAAGAAAAAAAAGGAGAAACCATTGCATTTTATTACGCTAGAACGGCATAACGCACCTATCCGAGGTGGTGGTAAATAATTGATTCAAATTAATTGGATAGGATAAGTGATTATTCGTGATGCGGAGCGAGCTGACACAACATTGCAAAGATAGATTAGGATACGTGATCGGTATAGGACCTGAACCAGGAGAACATTTATGTGGAAGGGTTGGAAAGGTTTTTGTTTTTCTGTTTTGTCCCATCATTCTGCATTTCTGTTTAGGACATCAGGCAAGCACCCTTCCCATTCACGATGACAGTCATTCACTGGGGCTTGATTGTCCTGTGTGCATTCCGGCCGTGCAACACCCATGCGTTAACCATAGCGAGGGGATTGTTGTATAATATCACATGCACCTTTAATCTGACGTGCACTGAGGCTAATGCAAAATGTTTCTCTGGGTGCCAAACGATGTGGTTGTAGACCCCTACGAAGGTTTTCATTCTCATTTCTGGCTATCCTTTCTCCGGAGACCTTCTCATCATCAATTTCGGCGGGTGCTACCCTCCCCATGTCCGGCAACAGACTCCAAGGACATCTCTTGAACAGCGCCTCCATGGGCGCCACACCCGTCGAGCAGTGGGGAGTTGTTCGGTATTGCCTCAAGAACTGGTACAGGGCCCTTCTGAGACACTGGCCCTGTCCATAGGCAATGCGAAATACTTTGTTGAGAGTTTGCATGAGGCTTTCAGCCTCCCCATTTTCCCTTGGCCACAGTGGTGAAATGTTCCTGTGGTGAATTCCGCACTTCAGCATGAACTGTCCAAAACTCTCTCCTTGGAATGGCGATCCATTGTCTGAGCAGGTTTCCTGCGGGAAACCCTGTGAGGCGAATACCGTTCCTAGTACTGGTACAATGTGGTCAAACGCTCTGGATTCCAGAAAATCAACTTCCAGATATATTGTCCATTGATCAATGAACACCATGAAGATCCAAAGTCAACGTGTTCTGTCTCCCATCGGTGGCAACTTCTCGGCATAGACTCAATCCATGGTTCACGTTGCAGCGGGGCAGCCGCTTGGCACCACACACATCCTGTCACAAATTTGTCATCACATATTTCCAAATTCGGGAACCACACCTTAAGTCTTAGGTGTGGCTTGGTTTTGGCTGCACCCTGGTGACCTTTATGCTCCTCCAATGCAATGATTTGCTGAATTTTGTGCAACGGAATCACCATCTTCGGCCCCCTCAGTAACAAACTCGAATTGGAGAAAGCTAATTCCTCCCTGACCTTCCACAGTTGCTCGAGCATTGTACGAGCATCATGAGTCTTTTTGCTCAAACCTTCCAGGATCCCCTTCCACTCCCCCTTTTGCAACGCTCCACGGAGGAGGCGGAAACACTTGTCCTCTTCGGGCGCGGTGGTCAACTCCTGAATAGACATCGAATTTGGAGTAGATTATTCAATAATGACTTGGACGGACTCCTCCGGCTCTGCCTCTCCAGTCTTGCTACCGCTCTGTTCCGCTACCAGATGCCTTGAGAGAGAATCAGCAGTGTTATTTGCCCCAGGTCTATAAACCAGAAACACTCCATATTCCAGTAGGGTAAGCATCCATCTTTCAATCCTGGCAGGCGGTTTTGATGACGAGCCTACTATTAAGGGATTTGTGGTCGGTGACTACAGTTACTGGTCTTCCCAAAATGTATAAACTGAAGTGTCGGCCTCCCCAAAGTACCGCAAGTGCCTCTTGTTCAATTTGACAGTATCGTTGCTCTGTCTCAGACAGGGCTCGGCTAGCGAGCGCCACTGGTTTCACAGTCCCACTTGCATCCTGCTGAGTCAGTACAGCCCCTGACCAAACAGGCTCACATCAACCACAATTTCTGACGCCAAAGATGGATCAAAAAATGCCATGCTATCATTTGCTGTGAGGGCCTCTAATCACCTTGTTAAACACAGCCTGTTCCAGCAGGCCCCAATGCCACACTGTGTCTTTCTTCGTCAGATACTTTAGCGGCTCCGATAGGGTGGCAAGGTTCCTGATGAATCGTCCACAATAAGTCACCATCCCCAGGAAGTCTTATGTAGGGTAAGCCTTAGCGATTTTATCTTTTCCAGTGTTTTGACCAGTCGCCCCATGTGTTCCAATTCTGAGCTCGCAAAAACAAAGATGTTGTCATTAATGTACAGGACACCATCCAGATCTGCCAAGACTCCCCTGATGATGTTTAGAAACACCTCTGCCATAGACGAAACCCCAAAACTGAGTTGCTTATAGCGATATAATCCTCTGTGCATGGTGAACGTGGTAATGCACCTCGACTAAGGATGGAGTATGACCTGGTGATATCCTGGCCTTAAGTCGAGTTTCAAGAAAAATGTGGCTCCTTCAAGATCGGCTACAATGACATTGATGGTGGGTGTTTGGTGTTGTTCCCTTTTGATGGCTTTTTTTGGCAAACGCATGTCTACACAAATCCGGACAGGGTGTGGCCCTTGGGTTTCCTTGCCACCGGAGACACCCATGGTGTTGGGCCCTCCACCTTCTCAATGATGTCCAGCTGAACCAACTCATCCAGCTCTTTGTCCTCCTGTTCCCTCAGATGGAATGGGATTCTCCTGTGTTTGAGGGCTACTGGGCGAATCGGGTTGTCTATGTTGAGCCTGACAGGTTTGCCCACCAATTTCCCAATACCAATGAAGACATCTGCAAATCTCTCTATGACCGCCTGAACATCCTCAACGTAGATGGCGTAGGCAAAACTCACAATTTTCCACACTTCTTCTGCAGCGCAGCTCAGTAAAGTATTATTGCTGATGCCCCTAATAATAAATCCTGCCTTCATGGAGTTTGATCCATGCCCAACTTGCGAGATGAATGCCCCTTCGGTGCAATGGGTCTGTCTCCGCCTAACGTATAAATGCAAACCTTCAGTGGGCTCAGCACAGGGGGGGTTCGGCAATACTTCATAGTGTTTCAACACCATGACATTCATGGAGGCTCCCGTGTAGACCAGCACAGGCACCTCAGAACTGTTGACACCGACCACACATCTTGGGTGCTGTCTCTTCCTTGCCTTCAGTTTGCACACATTGGAGATAAAGAAAATGTCCTCCTCATCTTCGTCTTCCACTTCTCACCCACTTTAGTCCTCTTCCTGATCCATCAGAGCCACATTTTGAGGATGCCTCTGGACAACTGACCCATTCTGACTGGTCCCCTCTGTACAAACACCGGGACGGGTGCACGACACATGTGTGCAAAATGGTTGGGTTTACCACACCCACTGCATGTCTGGCCCTTAGCTGGACACTCAGTTGCGTGTGAAAGATCATACCCACATTGTAGATATGGTGCAGACAGTTCTGGACCCTTCTCTTTCAGCAGAGCCATACTCCTTCGTGCCCCTCTAGTACCTTGTGCACATCCTACGGCACATGCCTCATCAATTTCTAGCATGCGTATTGCTGTCTCCATTTTGGAGGCACGTGTGTCCGCCAACTCATGTAAGCAGCCTATTTCCAGGATGAGCACGAGTGTTAACCCTGCCTCTCTCAGCATTTGGCATCACATTTTTCCAGAGCCGCATCCCTGAATGAGCTGCTGGTGTATCATGCTCTCCTAATTGTCCCAAGTACATCTGGATGCTAGCTGTCTCAACGTGCCATGAAATGTGTCCTTCTGTTGACGTTGCACATGAGGAACCTCCCATAGTCCAGGTTGACGAGCAGCATGAAGTACTCCCACAAGAATTATTTTGCTGCCACGTAGGAACCATTAACTGGTTGCAAAGTCATGAATATTTTATGAACTGCTGGTCCTGCCGCATAAATGAGAGTCGACATCTTTGCCTGGTCATTCACCTTCCCTGTGACTCTGAAATACATCTCTAGACGTTCTATCCCCAGGTTCCATCTCAGGCCCAGGCTTGATGATGCACCAGATACATTAAACTCTGGCATTGGTCCGAGGGACCCATGTTGATGAGGCATCTGTACGCCAACTGGGGCAGCCGCAGCAGCTGTGGGGGCATTACCCTGACGTCCATCCATGATGTTGAAATAGTTGGCAGAAAAAAAAATCTTCCCTTAGCGCACAGGCACCCTCCCCCACATGGAGGGAGGCAATCCAGTACTACGTGTCCGCACTTGTGGGCACAGGATAGTAGGCACGCCACTATGTATTGGGCCACCACGCTCCTGGTAGACTCCAAAGGGACACAATGTCAGAAATTATGGATCACCCTTGCATGTAGGGGCACATGGAAACAATAATCTCCAATCAGAAATAAAACCTCACTTCTTCCTTTTCCTTTTATTTTGGTATGTTTGAAGATTAACGCACCCGTCGGTGCTCCAAAGATTATGAAGAAGAGGTGCTCATGCACTCCGTATGGGAGCCGCAACCTCAACTTGTCAGGCTGACATGGGTGTGCCTCACTGTCGTGCGTGCATCGACTCAGCGGCCACCGTGTGCCTCGAGATGTTGTTCTGTCTCTGTGTTAACATCTGAAATCACTGCTGCATGGCCCGGGCACATGGTTCATCACAGCAACCTCCTTGTCGCCATTGTTATGAGGGCTGCAAGGCCTATCGCAGCAGTAACCCCCGGATAACCTCACAGAGGACTCAGAGACACTTGTTGCTCGTCTGGGCTCTGCGCGTGCACTGCTGTGCAACCGCTGTGACACCCCGTTTATTGACACAAAAGAGTTGTGTTAGTCCATCGCATACATCTTAAAGCGGTCATACCACATAAATGATGTATACGAGAGCCTTGGATCCCAGGTTATGGTAAACAGCACTGACCAAGGCTTTGGCCTTACGTGCTGGCCTTGTCCATAAAACTGTGGCATCTGTGACTATTGTCAGTGTTCTGAATATTTGAAACATCACATATCTAGATATTGTAACAGGGCCTGTCTTGAGGCCCTGTCAGGGGAGGGACCCCTACCCAACACAACAGGGTGACAGAGTGAGTGCAGGCAGGCCCCCCCCAGCCCCTCCTTACCCGATCTGATAGCGGCAACAGCGACGAAACAAGATGAAGAGCAGCAACACTAGAGACCGTGCAAGGCTGATGACTGGCAGAACCGGAAGCGAAACGCCATGTTTAGCTGTGACATCTGCAGCCGAGGAATTCTAAATATATGCATTTGGATAAGTGCTTTGGGGAAGTGTTTTGGGCTGCTGTCTCTGTGTCCTGCTGATTGTGTTGCAGAGGACTCCTGTCTTACGTGGCGAGCGAGCTGAGCCGAGGCAAGGCTGTCTGGCGGACATTTCCAGCAAGCTGATTGGCTGGTACGCAAGATTCGAACATTGCCCACTAAACTTACTGAACCTGCTATTGGCCCACAGCAGGGCTGTTGGCCCGTAACAGCAAATTCATTGATATTTTCTTTGTTTTTTTAGTTTTGTGCACACCCTTCCACCCGAAACCACACAAAAGCACCGCGCATGCGCATTTGTGCTTGCGCATTTGGATAAGTGCTTTGGGGAAGTGTTTTGGGCTGCTGTCTCGCTATCTTGCGTTCTAGGTTACAGCGAGGCGTTATTGTTGAGCTAAGTTTTATTAACTGAAACAGTTATTTTTTTCTTTGTTGTGTTTTGTAAAATATTTATTTATACTTTCTTTGGTTTTTTTTCTTTCTTTTTGTATTGCACGGGCTAATATTCAGTCACGATTGCCCTCCCTGAAAACGGGGATGCCTTCATCCATTCAACCTGCTCGATCCAAACTTCCTTGTAATTCTTTATTATTAATTGCGCAAAAGAAACCAATACTCACATTGAGTTCGACTCCGGTCTCAAGCCGTTGTCGTAACGGCAATAAAGTACCCTTTAAAGGGCCGCCATTGCCTGATATTCAGCATTTTTATAAAGAAACACCTAAGGCCACCTTGTCCGAGACTTCGAGAGCTAATCCAACTTTTCTTTTTTTTTTTTAACTTTTATTTTTGAACGGCAGAAGTACACAAGGCACACACAAGGCAGTAGGTACATAGCATTTACATCTTGGAGCAACACATCAAAAGGGATACAGCAATCACAACATGAACAGCCGGGCGGTATCTGAGAGGGGGCATAGCAATCCAAAGACAAGGGAACAAGGTGGGGGCTCACCTAGTGGGATCAGAGCCCGACGGGGCAGGAGACAGACCAGATTCGGGGGTGGCCTCGTATCGGATACTAAGGTAGGTGTTAAATGCAGCCCAAATGTTCCTGGGGCGAGACTGGGCGGGGAGCATGGACAAGTATTCCTCTTCGCAATTGCGCGACCAGGAGAGTAAGCGCAACCATTTCTG